>NC_080744.1:3688926-4938926 GCF_020826845.1 Diceros bicornis minor | reverse complement strand
GCTAACATCCGTGCCCATCTTCCTCCACTTTATATGGGACGCCGCCACAGCATGGCTTGCCAAGCGGTGCGTCGGTACACGCCCGAGATCCGAACCCGTGAACCCAGGCCACTGCAGCGGGGCATGCGCACCCAACCGCTTGCGCCACGGGGCCGGCCCCAGAATTCTTTCCTTCTGGTATTCTTTCACACGCACCTTATTTTTAAGTTTGCTGTCAACTCTCCCATTTAGAGTCTACAGCTGTTTCTGAACTAAGGTCCATGCCCCTTCAATCTTCTTGCTCCCTTCATCCTAGTTTTGCAAAGATTAATCTTATTTTAACTTCACAATCCTTATGCTCAAAAGTCTTTAATGACTCCTCATTAATTTCTAGTCTTTGTTTAAACTCCTCTGCCAAGGGACTCTCAAACATGTCTCCATACACATTTTAGGATTATTTTTTTCTATTTGTATGAAAAATGCCATTGGAATTTTGATAGGGGTTGTTGCATTGAATCTATAGAAGGCTTTGGATAGTATGGCCATTTTAACAATATTAATTCTTCCAATCCATAAACACAAGATATATTTACATTTGTTTGTGTTTTCTTCAATTTCCTTCATCATAGTCTTTTAGTTTTCATTGTATAGATTTTTTACTTCCTTGGTTACATTTATTCCTAAGTATTTTATTATTTTTGATGCTATTGTGAATGGGATAGTTTTCTTTATTTCTTTTTCAGATATTTCATTCTTACTATATAGAAACAGAACTGATTTCTGTGTGTTGATTTTATATCCTGCAACTTTACTGAATTCATTAGTTAGTTTCAACAGTTTTCTGGTTGAGTCTTTAGGATTTTCTATACATAAGATCATATTACCTGCAAATAGCAACAATTTTACTTCTTTCTTTCCAATTTGGATGCCTCTTGTTTCTTTGTCTTCTTGCCTAACTGCTCTAGCTAGGTCCTCCAGTGCTATGTTGAATAAGACTGGGGAGAGTGGGCATCCTTGTCTTACTCCTGATCTTAGAGAACAAGCTTTCAGCTTTTCACCATGGAGTATGATGTTAGCTGTGGGCTTGTCATATATGGCCTTTTATTTTGTTGAAGTATGTTTCCTTTATATCCAGTTTGTTGAGGATTTTTATCATAAACAGATGTTGTATTTTGTTAAATGCTTTTTCTACATCTATTGAGATGATCATACTATACCTGATTTCAAACTATACTACAAAGCTATAGTCATTAAAACAGTATGGTACCAGTGTAAAAATAGACACATAGACCAATGGAACAGAATAGAGGTCCCAGAAATAAATCCCTGCATGTGTGGCCAAATAATATTTGACAAGGGAGCCAACAATATGCAATGAGAAAAGGATAGTCCCTTCAAAAAATGGTGTTGGAAAAACTGGATAACCACATGCAGAAAATGAAATAGACTTCTATCTTACACCACTCACAAAAATTTACTCAAAATGGATTAGACACTTAAACATAAGACCTGATACATAAAACTCCTGGAAGAAAACGTAGGGAAGAAGCTCCTCGACATTGGTCTTGACCTTGATTTTTTGTATACAAACCAAAAGCCCAAGCAACAAAGGCATAAATAAATAAGTGGGACACATCAAACTAAAAAGCTTCTTCACAGCAAAAGAGACAACCAACAGAATTAAAATTCAACCTATGGAATGGGAGAAAATGTTTGCAAACCATATATCAAATAAAGAGTTAATATCCAAAATATATAAATAACTCATACAACTCAGTAACAAGAAAACAATCCAATTAAAAAATGGTCAGAGGAACTGAATAGACCTTTTTCCAAAAAAGACATTCAAATGGGCAACAGGTACATGAAAAGATGCCCAACATCACTAATCTTCAGGGAAATGCAGATCAAAATCACAATAAAATATCACCTGACACCTATTAGAATAGCTATCATCAAGAAGACAAGAAATAACAAGTCTTCACGAGAAGGTGGAGATAAAGGTACCCTTGCACGTTGTGCATGAGAATGTAAATTGATTCAGCCACTATGGAAAACAATATATAATTTCCTCAAAAAATTAAAAATATGGCTACCATATGATCTAGGAATCTCACTTCTGGGTATACGTCCAAAGGAAATTAAAACAAGATATTGAAAAGATAATGTGTATTCTCATGTTTATTACATTATTATTCACACTATCGAAGATATAGGAACAACCTAAGTGTTCATCTGGTGGTGAATGGATAAAGATGTTGTGATGTATATATCCAATGGAATATTATTCAGTCATGAGAAAGAAGGAAATCTTGCCATTTACGACAACATGAATGGATCTTGAGGGCATTATGCTTAGTGAGATAAAACAGGCAGAGAAAGACAGATATTGTATGATATCACTTATATGTGGAATCTAAAAAAGCCGGACTCATAGAAACAGAGCAGAATGGTGGTTACTAGGGGCTAGGGGGTGGGGAAATTGGGGAATGTTAAAGGGTACAAATTTGCAACTAGAAGATGAGTAAGTTCTAGAGATCTAATGCACAGAATAGTGGTTATAAGCAACAATACTGTATTATATACTTCAAACTTGTTAAGAGACTAGATCTTAAATGTTCTTACCACAAAAAAGAAATGATAATTATGTGATGTGATAGAGGTGTGAGTTAATGCCACAGTGATAATCATATTGCAATACATAAATGTATCAAATCAACATGTTAAACTTACACAGTGTTATATGTAAATTGTATCTCATTAAATACCAGAAAACAACGTGTCCCCAAGTCATCCTTCCAACATTTTCTCCCAGTGGTACCATTGCACATATTCTGAGCTACAGTCAAATTTAACCGATCACTGCTCTTTTCTCTTCCCAGGAATCTGAGCAAAGTAGTCTTGAAGATTCCAGAACTGCTGATGCTTTTTCAACCCTCATATAGATACTCCTCAAATATGTTTGTGGGTTGATGCAGACTTTCCTGTAGTAAGCAATCAATGAATGTCAAAGATATATTTGAAAGGCTAAGGAACTGCTCCTTCTTTTTACATTACTTTAAAACGTAGCCTCGGCAGGGCTGGCCCGGCGGTGTAGTGGTTAAGTTTGAATGCTCCACTTCAGTGGCCCAGGGTTCATGGGTTCAGATCCCCGGCTCGGACCTACACACTGCACATCAAGCCATGCTGTGGCAGCATCCTGTATACAAGATAGAGAAATAATGGCACAGATGTTAGCTCGGGGACAATCTTCCTCAAGCAAAAAGAGGAAGATTGGTAACAAGCTCAAGGCTAATCTTCCTCACCAAAAAAAAGAAAAAAGTAGCCCCATCATCCTTGGATTCTTCCCATATTGAGACCAATGTCATATAAATGACCTAATATATGGAATACACAATAGCAATAGAAATATTCACTTCCTGATCAGGAGACTGAGGCACTTTTCAAGTAAATAAATCCCTGCCTGTAGCAGAATTTCATTAGATTCACATCTAGAAGAGCCCAGATTCTCCTTAAAAATATGACATGATTTATAAAGGGTAAGCCTAGGTGGAAATAGAGGAGTTGAAACAAGTATGCTATACTTAGAACAAGTCTAAACTTCAGTCCATAAATTCTACAGAATTGACATACTTCGATCCCCCTAGAATGGTAGACTATAAGTCAAGACACACCTTCCCTGTCTCGGGTGCATTTCAGTATTGCAAGAAATAGAGGAAGAAAATTCTAAAGCACTCATCAGAAACCCCCAGGTACAGGTCTGGGTTGTGTGCAGACTGTGGCAAAGGCATGAGCCGCTTCATTTAAACCTGTTTCCACGCCAAGTGTCAGCTGTGATGTAGGAGCTGGACGACAGGTTCACTGAATACACCTCCGTGTTTTTTCCTCTGATCTAGGTTCTAAATAGTGCAAGTCAGGTCTGGACATGGGCCAACTTTATTCTCACTGGAAAAGTTGGTAACAAGGGAGATAAATGGGAGACTGAACAATCTCATGGAGCAGAGTGGGACCCTGGTACAGGGGTCCCGATACATCAGAAAAGCATAGGGATAGAGGGATTTGAAACCAGCAAACAATCGCTCAAGTGAGAGAACAGATTAAACTCATTTTAGACATACCAACTCTCAAAAAGATTTACCACACATACATCCTTTCTGAATAAGTTACTAGAAGATATGCAGCATAATAAGGGAGTAAATCAAGAGAGAGAAAAGGATGGGATTTAGGAAATAGTGAATCCTTGCCAAAAGTCTAGTGAGTGAAAGCCCCAGAGCCCAGTGTGATAGAGAATAGTTGAAATGTTCTTGATTACCATTATCATTAATCATCATCACGAGTACATAACAGCGAACACTCATTGTCCACTCACTATATTCAAGACACAGATGTTAACTCGTTAAATTCACACACATTCCTATAAAGTGAATACTGTTGAGGGTAAGGAGCTTGTCCTAAGAACACAGCCAGTAAGGGGAGAACCAGGCAATGCCACAGTCTGATGCCAGAAGCCACACTCTTCCCAGCTGTGTTCCAGGGCCTCTGCATCAACACCATCCAGTAGCTGCATATCGTTTCAAGTCACCTGAGTAAAGAAGTACCCCAAGAAAAAGGAATAAGAAATAAAGTTAACTTACCTGAATCTAAAATAACTCTGGTTTGGCTACCTAGAAAAAAATGGTCATTACCTTGAAATAATTTGCTTATCCAGCTACACAAACAAGTTGTCCATGGGAAAAAAATATTTTTCTCATTGCTGGGTAAAGTCTCCTAGTCCATGCTTGTTTCTCCAGTACTTGAAGCTTCAACATTATGCAGTTTTCAGGTCTAATCTGTGGGACCGTGTTATGAGTTTTCTTTTTACTACCCAACCACTCAATAAACTCATTTGTGTACCTTCCAATAGAGACCTACCTTATGATCTACATAATGATAAATTTATGTGCTATCTATAATGAAACACCACCTATAAGTGGAACAATTATTTATTTTTTTCATTGATTCAATATAAAGCTATACCTAATACAACATGTGAGTTTTACTTTGTGGTGCTTTATCTTAATTTAAAGTTATTATCATGAATGAAACAGTTGATTTTGTACAATTTATTCATAACCTAATTTATTTTGCAAATAAATTAAAGTGGCTTATGCAAATTCTTGAAATATAACGTTAATACTAAATGAGTAGCTAAGGAAATTGGGATAAAGATTAAAATGAAAGTAGAAAAATATGTTAATTTTAATGCATCACAGGAGTCTTCGTATGAGTTAGGACTCTCTTAGTTATTGATCACAGAAACACAGCTCACACGAACTTAGTTATAAATGAGAGTTATTATGAGAATAGTAGAGGAGGTCAGAGACAAAAAAAGACCAGCATCTTGAAGCGTGGGGATACGGGCAGCTCTGAAATCCTCAGCTAATAGATCATGGAACAGAAACACTTTAAGGACTACTTCATGCTCATATTTGTTTGTTTTTTATTGATATTTTTTCTACTGCAATAGTATTTCTTATATTTTAAGAGAATGGCTTTAGGTGGCCAAGCGTTTACATCCTCACAAATCCACAACCAGAAACACAGGAGGTTTCCCTACAGGCTAAATCAAAATGAAATTAGAGAAAGACTGACTCAAGCTGGGTCATGTATCCAATCATAAGTCCATCACTTTGGCTGTGGGGGTAAAATACTGTTGGCTACTTTGGGTCAGATGTTGTGGCAATTTCTTCTGGCCACATGTCCTATCCCCATGTCCAGTTACCCTGGCCACTTCTGATTTCATCTGCAGTGGCAGTAGACAGTTCTGTGCAAGTTTAGACTTATTCTGGAGCTATCCCCCCAAGCAAAGTCCAGATTTTTTTCCTGCTTTCATTCTCGGGATCTTCTGTGAAGCCATAGGAGCCCATAGAGATGTGCAGCCTGGTGAGATAGGGGAGTCAATGTCCCAGAGAGCAATCCTTCATCAATGGAGAATGAAAGCTGCTGAGTAAACACTCTAGCCATCATCAGTTAATTCTTAGAAGCCCCAGTTTCCCAGATTGGTAACTAGATTAATGCCCCTCTCATGTTCATCTTTTCCTGGATCATTCTTGCCACTCCCTCATTCTGGCTTCCGGATAATCTCCCAAATAAATTACACTTACCTAATCTTTACCTCAGGCTCTGCTTTCAAGGGAACCCAAACTAAGCTGCCTATCACTTAATCAATTATTTTATCTAGGAAATTCGTTTTCTCTTGGTTCTTCTCCTAGTCACTGACCACAACCAAAAACATAAATAAAGTACTGCTTGTTCCTGTTTATTCACGAACTCTAAATTTTGATGTGGTTTTCATGCCTTCTCTATCTGTGCTGACCGTCTGGATGGTTTCCTGTACCAGTCTCATGTCTTTAAAAATCATCTGTACTCTGGTGATTACAAATTTACATTTCCAGTTGGGACTTTTCCTTGTACTCCAGACTTTTTACCCAAATGCCTACTTGAAATCACTTGGCAGTCTAGTAGGCATCTCAAATTTAGCATGTCCAAAGAAAAACTCTCAATTTCCTTCCCAAACCTGCTCTTTCTACAGTCTCCCCCATCTCAATACATGACAACTCCATTATTCCAGTTGTTCAGCTCCAAAGTGGTGTAATCCTTGAGACATCTTTCTTTCCTGAGATGTCTTTCTTTCTTCCACATCCCACATTTGATCAATCAACAAAGTTTCAAAATATACCCAAGATTCAACCATATCTTACTACCTTCATTTCTAGCAACCTGGGTAATTCCAGTAGTATCTTAACTGGTCTCCATTCTTCACCCTTCCACTCCTAAAATCTGTTCTCCAAATAGCACTGAGAAAGATCCTTAGAAACCCGAATCAAATGTAACACTGCAGCTCAACACCTTCCAACAGCTTACTACATCACTCAGAGGAGAAGCCAAAGTCTTCATAATAGCCTGTAAAAACATACATAATCTGAGTCTTTTTTTTTCTGTTACTGTAACCCACTTCCCCTAATTCTAGCCACACTGACCTCCTTGGTTTTCTTGACTAAGCCAAGGATATTCCCCCAGATATCCACATAGTTCAAACCTTCACTTCTTATATGTGTTTACTCAAGGCACATTATCAGAGAGGTCTTTCTTGAATACCATGTGTAACAACTTCTTATATTCCTTTAACCTCTTTAGTAAGTGTGATTGCATTTATTACCACTTGACATACGTATTTGTTTGTTTCTTGTCTTCTCTAAGATGTCAGCTTTATAAGGGGAAGGGACGTTCTGCTTTGTTTACTCCCATAGCTGCAAGACCTACAAGAGGGCATGACACGTAGGAGGCTCCCAGCTTATATTTGTTGAAAGAATGAAAGGATATGGGTGAAAGAAGATGACAGTTCCAGTTCAGCCCACATCATTGAATTAGTGAGCTACTAGGGAGGAGAGGAGATTCTTCTAAATGGAACCTGGAACATGAGTGATTTGGGTAATCAATGGTAAACAGTGCAAGCAGAGCAATGCCCTGCCTCTACTGCTGCATATTACAGCCCTTTACTGTTTCTAGAATTGAGTCATAAGTGTGACTCTGTTTTTCAGGGACGCACATGTGCACACACACACGCACGCACACACACAATATGCAGCGTTGATGACGTAAAAGAAATGAGAGCCCTATGAGAAGCACGGTTAATTTTGGCTTGAAAATGGAGAAAGTGTTTTTCTCTGGGAGCAAATAAAGAGAATATTATGTCATATAGTGAAAAACAGCCTCCAAAATATAATTACAGTAGACACAGCAATATTTTATTTTATTTATTTATGATTGTATGTACAGCAAGAATGCAATATTTCCAAGGTATTTCATTTTTAAAAGTTTTTTGATTTTTTTTTACAAATATGTTCCTTATAATTCATCTGAATTAAAAATTGATCATTGATACAAAGATATTAAGGAGAAAATCCAGTGGCTAATGACAATTGAATGTACTGAAGAAACTATTATAGCTTTCAAAAATTGTAATTTAAAAATAAATCTTCTTTTATAATCTCTCTACATCCCCTACATCGAAATGCAGCAATCAACCCATTGAATCATTATGAAAACTGGATTAAAATCCATCCATCTTTTTTATTACAGTTCAGTAGTATTTCTCAAATCAAGCAAAATTTAATAAATCATTGCAGGACTTAATAAAAGAACAGAAGATTTATATATCTAATAAAAATTTATTCATTCCAATGGTCTTCTTTAATTTTTTTCCGTGTCTTCTTAGCACTGATTAGTTATCATTTTGTTTCTCAAAATACAAAGAGTAGAAGTTGCTCCTAATGTAATTTTTATAGAAAAAATATATAGATTTCTCAAGTATTCCATATGTCTGTCCTTTTAAACTGTGGTGGATGCTAGGGGAGCTTGCACAATCAGAAAGCATCAGGGGAAGAAGGTCTTCCTGGCTACTGAATTTCAGATCACTTTTGTGATTTTAACAGTCTTTTCTTCATAACTCACACAGGTTTTTTTTCTAAAGGGTTTCAGAGAATGAAGGAAGAGTTAAAATTGAGCATTTCAAAATGCATTTGAAATCCATTTCTATAGTTAAACTACAGAAATCAAGCCTTAGCTTCTTTTTGTTTTTAGTAGCAAAGAGGCTACTTTACCGGTGAATATTTCATTACATGTCAAATTACGTTGTAATCCTTCTTTTATCAAGGAGAAATAAGTGTAGTTGTCATTTAAAAGTTCTTTTGAGTATTTATAGCTCATCAATAAAGAATTAAGACCAATTAGGGGGGCGGAGTCAAGATGGCAGCGTAGGCAGACTCGGAACTCACCTCCTCCCGTGGACACAGCCAATTTATAACTACTCTGGAAAAATTACCCCTGAGACAGAACTGAAAACTGGATGAGAGGAACTCCTGCAACAACGGACAATCCTAACTGAGGTGGAAGAGGCAGAGACTCCCTTCCGGAGAGGAAAAACGCCGCCTTCACAAGCCGCCAGCGTCACGGCCGTCGGGAGCAGCGCACAGGTACGCAGCCTCCCTGGAGGAGTGGGGTCCTGAGCCGGGGAGCGCCCCCGCTGTGGGCATTTTGTGGACCCAGCACAATCGAGACCAGCGGCAGAATATCTGACTTTGCTGCTACTAAAGCATTGGGGAGCACCCCCAGAAAACCCGGTTCACAAAGAAACTAAAACTGGCTCTTAAAGGGCCCGCGCACAAACTCACCCATTCCAGAAAGCACCCTAAAATCACCAGAAAGAAAGGTGCACAGTGCTGGGGTGAAAAGAGACTCACCTAATAGGCCCTGAGTGCATCTCGGTGAGGGGTGAGACCTCTCCAGGGACTGGGACATTGGCGGCGGCCATTGTTGTGGCCTGGTGTGAGCGAGCATGCTGACACAGACGCCATTGGAGTTCTCCCTGAGGCCTGCTAGCCCAGGGTCTGCTCCACCCGCTAGAGCACCCGGATTTAATCCAGCTCAGCCAGGGCAGGCAGCCCACCCTAGAGACTGGCCCCACCCAACAACAAGCCCTCAGGCAACGTGTGGGCCTGCATAGATTGGTGACTGGATTCTCTGCAGCCTGGCAACTGAGCCGACTTGAGTGGGGCAAGGTGTGCACAAGGAGCAGGTGGAGAGTGTGGGGTGGTGGCGGAGTGTGTGGGGCTCCCGCCGTGGAGAGACTGGGTTTGCTTGGGGGTCGGGGCGCTCACACCGGGCAGGACTGTGTTGACTGTGTGTGTGGACCTGTGGGCAACAGGGCTTGTCAGCTGCAGAAGACTTGTGCTTCTCAAAGACCCACATAGGAGGTTTGTCCCACCTTCCAAAGCCTGAAACAATTGGGT
The DNA here is from genome assembly GCF_020826845.1 of Diceros bicornis minor. NCBI lineage: Eukaryota > Metazoa > Chordata > Mammalia > Perissodactyla > Rhinocerotidae > Diceros > Diceros bicornis. Next base: position 4,929,117 of record NC_080744.1, on the reverse strand, counting down.
GCTCCTGTGCCTGAGGCCAGCCCCACCCAGCTGCAATCCTCAGAGATCTGACAAGAGACCTAATAGGCTAGAGGCTTACAGCAATTGTAAGGCCCTGAGCCTAACAACCTGCCACGCTGGGGGCCTACTCACTTAAAAGAAATACTGCAACACAAATGTGGTATTAGAACTTGCAGCCAACTGTGCTGGGGCTCCCCACACCTGATAAAGAGACTGAAGGACCCACAACAACTACAAGCAGCTGAGCATTACAACAGCTGGCCAGGAGCATAACTCAGCCTCCCTGGGCACCTATAGGGAGAGCTAACAGGCCACAATAGAAGGACACACGTAACCCACATAGGGGTCACACTGGAACATTGAGAACTGAGGGAAGCACACTGGAAACCTCCTAAGCCATCACTTACATAAGGTCACCTATCCAAGAGCAGGAGACGTAGCTGACCTACCTAATACGTAGACACAAGCACAGGGAAAGAGGCAAAATGAGGAGGCAAAAGAATACATCCCAAGTAAGGGAACAGGACAAAACCCCAGAAAAGGAACTAAGTGAAACAGAAATGAGCAACCTACCCAACAGAGAGTTCAAACTAAGAGTGTTAAGGATGCTCACTGATCTGGGGAGAAGAATAGATGAACTCAGTGAGAATGTCAACAAAGAAATGGAAGATATAAAAAAGAACCAATCAGAAATGAAGAATACAATACTGGAAATGAAAAATTCATTAGAGGGACTCAAAAGCAGAGTAGAGGATACAGAAGAACGGATCTGTGAGCTGGAAGAAAGACTAGAAGAAATTGCCCAAGGTGAACAGGTAAAAGAGAAAAGAATTAAAAAGAGTGAGGACAGTCTAAGGGACCTCTGGGACAACATCAAGCGCACTAACATCCGTGTTATAGGTGTCCTGGAAGGAGAAGAGCAAGACAAGGGGGCAGAGAATCTATTTCAAGAAATAATAGATGAAAACTTCCCTAACCTAAGGAAGGAAACAGACATCCAGGTACAAGAAGCACAGAGAGCCCCAAACAAGATAAACCCAAAGAGGCCCACACCAAGACACATCATAATCAAAATGTCCAGAATTAAAGATAAAGAGAGAATCCTAAAAGCCGCAAGAGAATGTCAAGTTACATACAAAGGAAACCCCATAAGGCTATCAGCTGACTTCTCAGCAGAAACCTTACAGGCTAGAAGACAATGGCACGATATATGTAAAGTGCTAAAAGAAAAACACTTACAGCCAAGAATACTCTACCCAGCAAGGTTATCATTCAAAATGGAAGGAGAGATCAAAATTTTCCCAGATAAGCAAAAGTTAAAGGAGTTTGTCACCAAGAAACCAGTGCTACAAGAAATGTTAAAGGGACTGATTTAAGGGGAAAAGAGAAGACCACAAATAGGAAAAATTATCTGTTTCCATGATTAGAACATAATGGATACAAATGCACAAAAAAGAGGTTAGATATGATATCAAAAACATAAAAGGAGGGAGGAGGGGAGTTAAAGAGTACAGCTTTCAGACAGAGGTCAAATTAAAGTGACCATCAATTCTGTATAGAATAAGTAAGGAACGGCGAAGGACTACTAAAACACTGAGGAAAAAAAAAAAAAAGTTAAAAAATGGCAGTAAGTACATACCTATCAATAGCTACTTTAAACGTCAATGGACTAAATGCTCCAATTAAAAGGCATAGGGTGGCTGACTGGATAAAAAAACAAGACCCATATATATATGCTGCATACAAGAGACACACTTCAGACCTAAAGACACTCACAAACTGAAAGTGAAGTGATGGAAAAAGATACTCCACGCAAATGGCAATGAAAAGAAAGCTGGGGTAGCAGTACTCATATCAGACAAAATAGACTTTAAAACAAAAACTGTAAAAAGAGACAAAGAAGGGCATTACATAATGATCAAGGTAACAATCCAACAAGAGGATATAACACTTGTAAATATCTATGCACCCAATGTAGGTGCACCTAAATATATAAAGCAATTGTTAACAGACATAAAAACAGAAATAGACAGTAACACAATAATAGTAGGGGACTTTAACACTCCACTTACACCAACGGATAGATCATCCAAACAGAAGATCAATAAGGAAACATTGGCCTTAAACGACACACTAGAACAGATGGACCTAGTAGATATATACAGAGCATTCCATCCAAAAACCGAAGAATACATGTTCTTTTCAAATGCACATGGAACATTCTCCAGGATTGATCACATATTAGGCCACAAAACAAGTCTCCATAAATTTAAGAAGACTGAAATAATACCAAGCATCTTTTCTGACCACAACGGTATGAAACTAGAAATCAACTATAGAAAGAAAATCAGAAAAGCCACAAATACATGGAGATTAAACAAAATGCTACTGAACAAGGACTGGGTTAATGAAGAAATCAAAGAAGAAATCAAAACATACCTGGAGACAAATGAAAATGAAAATACGACATGCCAGAATTTATGGGATACAGCAAAAGCGATGCTAAGAGGGAAGTTTATAGCGATACAGGTCTATCTCAACAAACAAGAAAAATCTCAAATAAACAATCTAACAATGCACCTAAAGGAACTGGAAAAAGAAGAACAAACAAAGCCCAAAATCAGTAGAAGGGAAATAATAAAAATCACAGCAGAAATTAATGAAATAGAGACCAAAAAAACAATAGAAAAAATTAATAAAACCAAGAGCTGGTTCTTTGAAAAGATCAACAAAATTGACAAACTTTTAGCTAGACTCACCAAGAAAAAAAGAGAGAAGGCACAAATAAGTAAAATCAGAAATGAAAGAAGAGAAATTACAACAGACACCTCAGAAATACAAAAGATTATAAGAGAATACTATGAAAAGCTATATGCCAACCAGTTCGACAATCTGGAAGAAATGGATAAATTCTTAGAATCATACAACCTCCCAAAACTGGATCAAGAGGAAGTAGAGAATTTGAATAGACCAATCACCAGTAAGGAGATTGAAACAGTAATCAAAAACCTCCCCAAAAATAAAAGTCCAGGACCAGACGGCTTCCCTGGTGAATTCTACCAAACATTCAAAGAAGAATTAATACCTATCCTTCTCAAACTCTTCCAAAAAATTGAGGAGGGGGGAAAGCTCCCTAACTCCTTCTACGAAGCTGACATTACCCTGATACCAAAACCAGACAAGGACAACACAAAAAAAAAGAAAATTACAGGCCAATATCACTGGTGAACATTGATGCGAAAATCCTCAACAAAATACTAGCAAATCGCATACAACAATACGTTAAAAAGATTATACACCATGATCAAGTGGGATTTATTCCAGGTATGCAGGGATGGTTTAACATTCGCAAATCAATCAACGTAATACACCACATTAATAAAATGAAGCACAAAAATCACATGATCATCTCAATAGATGCAGAGAAAGCATTAGACAAGATACAGCATCCATTTATGATAAAAACTCTGAATAAAATGGGTATAGAAGGAAAGTACCTCAACATAATCAGGACCATATATGAGAAACCCACAGCTAATATCATCCTCAATGGTGAAAAACTGAAAGCCATCCCTCTAAGAACAGGAACCAGACAAGGATGCCCACTGTCACCACTCCTATTTAACATAGTACTGGAAGTCCTAGCCAGAGCAATCAGGCAAGAGAAAGAAATAAAAGGGATCCAAATTGGAAAGGAAGAAGTGAAACTGTCACTATTTGCAGATGACATGATTTTATATATAGAAAACCCTAAAGAATCCACCAGAAAACTTTTAGAAGTAATAAACGAATATGGTAAAGTTGCAGGATACAAAATCAACATACAAAAATCAGTTGCATTTCTGTACACTAACAACGAAGTAGAAGGAAGAGAAATTAAGAATACCATCCCATTTACAATTGCAACAAAAAGAATAAAATACCTAGGAATAAACTTAACCAAAGAGGTGAAAGATCTGTACACCGAAAACTATAAAACATTTCTGAAAGAAATTGAAGAAACACAAAGAAATGGAAAGATATTCCGTGCTCTTGGATTGGAAGAATTAACATAGTTAAGATGTCCATACTTCCTAAAGCCATCTATAGATTCAATGCAATCCCTATCAAAGTTCCAACAACATTTTTCACAGAAATAGAACAAAGAATCCTAAAATTTATATGGAACAACAAAAGACCCCGAATAGCTAAAGGAATCCTGAGAAAAAAGAACAAAGCTGGAGGTATCACACTCCCTGATTTCAAAATATACTACAAAGCTATAGTAACCAAAACAGCATGGTACTGGCACAAAAACAGACACACAGATCAATGGAATAGAATCGAAAGCCCAGAAATAAACCCACACATCTATGGACAGCTAATCTTTGACAAAAGAGCCAAGAACATACAATGGGGAAAAGAAAGTCTCTTCAACAAATGGTGTTGGGAAAACTGGACAGCCACATGCAAAAAAATGAAAGTAGACCCTTACCTTACACCATACAGAAAAATTAACTCCAAATGGATTAAAGACTTGAATGTAAGACCTGAAACTATGAAAGTTCTAGAAGAAAACATAGGCAGTACGCTCTTCGACATCGGTCTTAGCAACATCTTTTCAAACACCACATCTGACCGGGCAAGAGAAACAATAGAAAAAATAAACAAATGGGACTACATCAAACTAAAAAGCTTCTGCACAGCAAAGGAAACCATCAACAAAACGAAAAGACAACCTAACAATTGGGAGATGATATTTGCAAACCATACATCTGATAAGGGCTTAATCTCCAAAATATATAAAAAACTCATGCATCTCAACAACAAGAAAACTAACAACCCAATTAAAAAATTGGCAAAAGACCTGAACAGACATTTCTCCAAAGAAGATATACAGATGGCCAACAGACACATGAAAAGATGTTCAAAATCACTAACTATCAGGGAAATGCAAATCAAAACTACAATGAGATATCACCTCACGCCCATCAGAATGGCTATAATTAACAAGACAGGAAACAACATGTTGGAGAGGATGTGGAGAGAAGAGAACTCTCATACACTGCTGGTGGGAGTGCAAACTGGTGCAGCCACTATGGAAAACAGTATGGAGATTCCTCAAAAAAGCAAGGATAGAACTACTATATGATCCAGCTATTCCACTGTTGGGTATTTATCCAAAGAACTTGTAAACACCAATTTGCAAAGGTACATGCACCCCTGTGTTCATTGCAGCGTTATTCACAATAACCAAGACTTGGAAGCAACCTAAGTGCCCATCAAGGGACGAATGGATAAAGAAGCTGTGGTATATATACACAATGGAATACTACTCAGCCATAAGAAACGATGAAATCCAGCCATTTGTGACAACGTGGATGGACATTGAGGGTATAATGCAAAGTGAAATAAGTCAGAGGGAGAAGGTCAAATACCGTATGATTTCCTTCATTAAGTAGTAGATATAACAACAATAAACAAACATATAGGGACAGAGATTGGATTGGTGGTTACCAGAGGGGAAGGGGGGAGGGAGGAGGGTGAAAGGGATAATTCGGTACATGTGTGTGGTGATGGGTTGTAATTAGTATTTTGGTGGTCAACATGATGTAATCTATGCAGAAATAGAAGTACAATGATGTACACCTGAAATTTTTACAATGTTATAAACCAATGTTACTGCAATAAACAACAAATTAAAAAAAAAAAAGAATTAAGACCAATTAAAAAAGAATCTGTGAGGGTAACCATTTTCTGGTCATTGGAATGGACCTACACTGAATATAGCACCTGAGGACTTGAATAATGGGGGTGGCTTTGTGTCATGAAGATAGTATCGGATGACAGTGGTAGTGTGAATTTCTCCTAGCAAAGGTATGCTCTTCCTTTGAGGACCAGAAGATGAGTTTTAAAAGTGATATGGGTCATGAAATAAATGAGAAGTCAGTACTGGCGTAAGCTTTCTTACATCACACGGGTAGGTACTCCAGCCCTGATCAAGAGCTCTGTGCAATAACTACCCCAGCACCATATTGGAAAACCTTTATTCTAGTCCCCTTTCCCATATAACTAGTTACGTGACCTTGAGCAAACCATTTAACCTTTGGGGGCCTCATTTTTCTTTCTTGTAAGATACCAAGAACTTTCACCAAGAAGCTTCATTCAGGTTTAATATTGTCATTTATTTCAAAAGTGTACTATGCATGACGCTTTCCTACCACTACTTAGTCTCTAAAATATCATATTAAATGTGCAGTATTGTTAATATGAATGCTTTCCACATATTCTAAGCTCAGATTGTCATAGGACGGTTGGCACTTGTCAAAATACAAATATTTGCGATAATATTGTAACTCATAAATAAAACAATTAGAACATACATCCTTTATTTAATAAATTATTGAGTATTTTCACCCTATTTGTTAATATCTACATATTATGCTAATACCAAGAGGACAAAAGAAAATCTCAGCAAATCTAAATACCAGGATTACAAAAGAAAATCTAAAATAGTTGGGCTGCATGATACCTTATTTCCTGATAATAATTGAGTTTCCTTTGAATTGGCTGTAGCTTATTTGATTTAGATACATCCTTTTTCACTCACTAATAATATAATCTTTTGAGGGGATACATAATTTCCCTAATATTTATGTCTGTCAATTTCTATAGACAAGTTTAAGTCAGTGTTGATATATCAACTTCACAATAACTGCTTCCTTTCTCTTATCAGTGCGTTCTCCACCGCCCATAAATAGGGCCCAACTGTGGGGTAAGACTGCCATGTTTTAGGTTTGTTTGTATCAGTTGCACTAATAAAATCTTCTAGCACATGTAAAAGCATTTCCATCACGACATCACTGTGCTCAGATGATCAGTGGTTGTAAAAAGTATAATGAATAAACAAAAAGCTATTACAGCAAAAGAAAAAGTACACATCTTTTAAACTCATTTTGAGTTCTCAGTATGATGGGAAATGAATACAGGTCAGAGAACCAGGTGGACAAACAGGTTGAAAAGAATTTCAAGGAAAACATGCCTATTAGTGTCCATTAGTGTTTCCCCATGTCTAGTCTTCAACTATTGTAATTAACCTAACTTTACCCTGTGCAACATTAGTCTTTCAACTTAATATCTTTCTGTGACCAAATTCTGTGTTTGCTTTAAGTGTTGTACCACATTAAAATGAGCAAATTGTATCATTACCTTAGTCTTATCCAGCAGAAGGAATTTTCTCCAGGATTTTTTTTTAGACAGAGGCAAACAAAACAAAACCCTGCCCTACAGAATGGACTTTCTAGGTGGGGAAAATAGACTATATAAACCCTACCAAGCATTACCGTTTCCCTCAGCTTGACTAACTTTAGACAGGCTTCCTTCTGCCTGGAGCTCCCTGACCTCCGTCTTGCTCACGCCCCAACAGAGTCCAGCGGCCTAACCACCCAGGTCCCTCTCTTCATTTTTCTTACAGCATTTACTTTAGAAAACTTCTCATTGTAAATTCTTTCTCTTCCCCTTTCAGATGTAAATATTTTTAAAAGCCCCATGTCAATTTTATAACAAGGGACTGTCTTTCTCAAGGACCTGGGAACCATCCCTTTGAAATGTAATCATCAAGGAAGATAATGCTCCTACTTCCCAGTGTCCTGAGAGGATAGGAGCCTAAATTCAGGGGGCATCTCCCTCCAAGTTGTAAAAGTGCCTCTTGTCATGAAGATGTAAGAAAACTAACTTTTCCTTAGGGTGAGATCAATTAGTAAACACCAATGGCCTAAGATCCTTCCCCCCTGGGCTCTTAAAATCTCTCCAGCCCTTTGCTTCAGCAGAATTGAGTTCAAACTGCATCTAGGTCTCTCTCCCCTATTGCAATGCCTTGAACAAAGTCTTTCTTACCTATTTAACTTTGCCTGGTGCAAATTTTGCTCTGACAAACCTGAGTATCAGAATCTCGGGAGCCAGTGCTGTGAGGAGTGCGGTGGGGAGGGCAGGCCCTGGCAACTGTAAACAGAGAGGTCGATACAAGCTTCAAGAAAAAGACAACATTGGAGCAAACACTTGACAAAAACTTGAAGGTGAGGGGCAATCCTTGTGGGAGGAGGTTTCCAGACAGAGGAAACGGTCGATTCAAAGGCCTTCATCAGTGTGGATGAGGAACTGCATGGTGGCCAGAATGTGATCACAGTGAAGTGACAAAGTGACAATAGTAGAGGAATACAATATGAAATCACAGAGGCCACATGGCTACTGATATAGGGACTTGCAGACCATTTTAAGGATTTCTGCCTTTATCCCCAGAAAGAGAAAAGGGAGCCACTGGAGGATTTTGAGCAGAAGCAGGTAATGATTTTACTTATGTTTTAAAAGGGTCATTGCTGTATTGAAAATAGACATTCAGAGACAAGAGTAAAAGTACACTAGTTAGAAGCTTGTTGCAATAATTTAGGAAAGAGATAGGGAAAGAGAGACTCTTGAACCAGAGCAGAGTGGAGGTGGTGAGAAGTGGTTGGATTCTGGATATATTTTGAATGTATTTTGGAGGTAGAGTCAACAGCATTTCTTAACATTTGTTTGTGAGAATAAGACAGACGTCAGGGATAGAGTGAAGTATTGTTGTTCTATTTTGTTTTTGTGTGTTGGTTATTTTGTTTTGATGTTTTATTTTTGTACTTTCCTCTTTGAAGCATTGAATTCCCTTCACTGAGCTGGTCAGTTTGAAGAGAAAGTTTAGGAGTTGTTTTGAATTTGTTATGTTAAAATATCTGTTTGATTATGTGGAGGATCAGAATTGGCCACCTCAAAATATGTCTCTTTAACTTGATTATTTTCAAGAACAAAGACTCTGAAAGAAACTTTGACCTTTCCCCACAGCAACTACCTAAAAGAGTTTAAGATAGAACAGGCCATCACCTGTTCTATGGACAGGCCATCACCATAGATAACTCTGGGTATGGATAGACTGGGAGGGTCCTTGCTAAGTCCATTCTTATCAAAGCTCTGAAAACCAAGTAAAAGTAGAAGTTATCCTTTGTAAGAGACATTTACATTTATAAGGGAAATCTCCATTTGTAAAGGTATCTCCCTCTCTGTACCAGGAAGAAGTGGGGATGACCTTATCTCTAGAAACTCTTATCAGCGTGGAAGGTGAGGTCTTAAATCTGCATATTAACCTTACTCTTGTTTACTATGCTTTTCTGGTAATCTCCCATAGCTAACTCCCCCAACCCCTAACATCCTCCATTGTCTTTACCTGAAGATAGTATTTAAGATGAGAACCTCTGCCATTTTGTCAAGTTACCCAGTTTTCCCTGGGTCTCTCCCATGTATACATGTTATAAAGCTTTGTTTGATTTTCTCCTGCTGTTTGGTCTCATGTCAATTTAATTTGTAGCCCAGCCAGAAAGGACCCAGAGTGGGTAGAGGATAGTCTTCCTCCCCTTTGATTACCAATACTTAAGGGCCCACAACCTAAATGAGTAATAGAAGCATCAGTTTCAAAATGTTAGTTATGAGAATCCGTGGAGGCCACACATGAAATGTTCTTAACCCTGTGCACGGCACATGACAAGGACCTTACAAATGTTGATATAGTATTACATGTGCACCTATGTATGCATGATCACACCCAATGCCACCTTCCACTACTCTGAAATGCAATTTATAAATAATATAATCCACCTCTATGATTAAAAATGTAGAGCTCCAAATATACTTTAAAAAATGATCTCAATGTATAATCTTGTCATCAGTCTTCTATCATAGTGCTAAATAAATTCAAAATAAATAGGCTATAACTTATGTTAGATATTTAATAATAACATTTATCAATGAAATCCAAAGAAATCTCTGGGTTTTATATGTCCTTGCTAATTTAAAAATATTTGGTTCTAAGTTTGTTAAAGCATACTTACATTTCTCTGTTAAATATTTTCAATGGGATTTATTGTTTTTGCAGTAACTGTTACTAGATTGAAATTTTTTCAATTTTTATTTAGTTGCTGATGCTATAATATGTAGAATAAACAGTATGCTCTAAGTGAATAAATTATTCAATATTTTTGAGAAAATGTCTTCCTTCCATTTAAACCTTTATTTCATTTAAATATTCCTCTTTATAATAAGTTTCCTCTATAGTCCTGGAATTTTTATAAAACTTATTTAAAAATTAGGTCTTTTTGATTTATGGTTATAGTGAGCTTACTATGGCAGGATATTTGAAAATAATGCTGGAGAGAAGACAGTTCTCTGCTGTACAGGATGTACAACATCTCTATCTCCCACTCAGTAGAGGCCAGTAGCACGTCACTTCATCACTGTATCAACCAAGATGCCCTCACACATCTTCAAGATGCCCCATTGGCACCATTGATGTAGATGAACACAATAGAGGTCTTTTTTCCATAAATTAAGGGGGAAATTCAGCTAGTCATATAAATGATTGCCAGTTGTTTATTGAATATCCATTACTTTGACAAAACATAGAAAATAAAATACCTAGTTTTCTACCATTTCTGCTGTTCAGTTCTTTTACTTAAGGTTGGCAAAAATATTTCTAATTTTCAATGGGAAGGCTAAGAATATAGATGTTTAATTTAATTTGTATAAAGTACATTATATATCCAAAGGAATATCTTCGTTATTAGTAATACTACTGGACCACAATGGCATTCATGCAAGCATAATGAAGGTGATATTCTTCAATCAGAGGACAAAGAATATAAGATTAACAGTAGTCAACGCTCATAGATCATTTGCTTTATGGCAGGTATTCTACTAGCCATTTTTCATATTGTATCAGCTGGGGTCCCATCAACCTGGTTGAAATCAGGGAGCTCATCTCCATGGTAGCAACTCTCGCCATTATCCACAGCCCACAGAGAACAACAACTTGGAGTTTTTCAAGGATGCTGGAGCCCCCTCATTTCCTGCTGCTTTACTGAAGGGAAAGCTCCTGGTTCCCTTCAGGACATATGGGACGAAGTGAATATGCAAAATGCATACGATAAAATCCACTTATACATCCTCATTTTTAAGCCTTGAATTATTTCCTCTATATTATGTTAGGGAAGTTTTGGCATCTTAACCTTATTAATATTAGACCCCTTTGACCCAGGGTTTCAGTCAAGTGTTCAAGCAAACTGCTCAAACTGATGCATTAAATCCAAAATCTCTGTTCATGTATCCTTAAATCTGTAAATTGGACAGATCAAAGGTATGTTCATTCCTGCTTGATCTAACATTCCCACATGTATTCTTCAGGATTCTGCATATAAAAAATTATAAAATTTTGCAATTTTTCTAGAGTACAAAAGGTTTCCCTCTAAGACAGACTTGGCACTTGTTCTTCCTGGAACATGCTGGGATCCAACACGAGTCACACATCTAAAGGCAGTAAGAGATGATGGGCATATGTCTTGAGGAAAATAATTTTCCCCTGGCAGGACAACTACTTTAGGTTCAATTACTATAGGATCTTTAAGCAAAGGAAGATTGGTATCCACATTAGAGTGAGAAGGGGCTCGGCTGCTTCTGTGGGAAAGGGAGGGTCAGGAAGGCTTAGCAGTTCAACATTATCAGTTTTATTCTAACACAACTACATATTACTATTCCAAGCCTCAGGATCCCATTTCTTCCTAGTCAATGCCCCAACATTCGCAAAAGTGACTTAACATTTACTTTCTGCAACCTGCACATTTAAAATATAGGTCTGACTTTTAGCTATATATTTACTGTGGCTACAAAAAGTTAGAGATTGATTTAAGGTTGTCACAGAATTTCTCTGGTTCTCTGATGTGACAGTAACAGAATTTAAACCCCTCAGTTTCTCATTGTCTTTTGTAAACTCTCTAGTGCAGTTAGAGACGGCCATAACACCTCCCAGTCCTTACTATCAGAATTCCTACCATAGTACTTAAATTCAAGGGTCACTTGCTTTCCCAAAGCCTTGAATCTAATAGATATTCTACCTCAAACTGTTTGTGGTGGTAATTTAATTTCTGTGATACCACTGCCTGTCAGAGATTACCATAATCCTATTTTCCACTGGAAAGGAGCTCGGCCAAAACTCATCTTTGTTTCAAGGTCAAAGGTAAAAGCAAACCAATACTAGAATCCTATATTTGAGTGTCTGTCTCCCTGGAACCACTCTTGGTACCATGTACTGTGGTAGTTAAGGTCCAGTTAGGAAAACAAGCCTCTTTAGGTATTTCAGAAATAGGAGATTTCATGCACAGAGTTGGTTAGAGAAGTGTTGGGAGGCTGAAAGAGCAAAGTGGATGCTGAATTCATACAGAGTACTGCGTGAAACATTACTGCCACGAGATTTGGGAGAACACAAAAGAAGTGACATGACCAGAACCTGGAACTCAGAGGGACCTGCAGGGACGGTGCTTGGCTTCTGGCTAAAACTGCACAGCTGATGCTCAGATGTCAGAGAAAGAGATGTGACCCCTCAGAGGCTTATTATGAGGCTGTATCACACTCTGGAGAGGAGGCATGAGCAAGCCCGGATCATGATTAGCGAAGGGGTGCAATGAAACATAAGACTGCTGTACGCTGGCTGGTGGAGTGATGCTGGCCAGGGCTTGAAAGCAAGAAGGGAGTGTCTTCTTAGAAGTAGTGCTATCGTTCCACTTTCCCACCTCCTCTGTGGGTTCTCCGTTGGTAGAACCTAACAGGCATGGGTGTGCTCAGCCTTCCTTTGGCACAAAAGTTCAAGAAATGTACTTTGCAAAGTTCATGTCTCAGCATCACAGAGCAGAGGATAGAATAGTAAGCTTGGAGCTGAAAGACAATAGGTAAACTACCAGCGCTCCTATATTAACTCATTTTACAACAATATGATGGTATGCTATTATGATCTCCTTTTTATAGATAAGTAAATGAAGGCAAAGGAAAATTAAGATACCTACCCACATTTCTACAGCTGATAAGTACAGTGCTGAGATTTGACACTGGGCATCATATGTTGGAATGAAAACACCAAAATAATGTTACAATGCATATGATTTTTGGCTCATGATAGAAAAATAATTTGGTCTAGTTAGATGATTCTTCCAAACCCTAGGCTTCATACATTCTACATCTTGGTTATAACTGCTTTAAATATTTAAATCTGGCTAACAACCTGATTTATACAGTTGATAATGCATTTGGCATACCTCACATTAATGTGGAATAATACAGAAACTGATACATGTTAAAAGTCAATTCAAATTGATAATGTTATACCAACTTCGGTCTCCTAGTTATGACAGTGTACTCTGTTCATGTAAGATATTACATTGGGGAAGCTGATTGAAGTGTACATGGGAACTCTGTACCATTTTTGCAATTTCTTGTAAGTCTTAAACTATTTCAAAATAAAAGGTTATTTTTAAAAAGTCAACTCAAAATCCTAAACAGTGGTTAAAAATGGATTCTAAAGTGCCTATGTCACAGTATGAGATTGCATTAAAATATGTACATATAAATGAAAATTTGTAATGTTAAAATTATTAAACTACTGGCTTAAAATACAATAGTAGCCACTCTTGAACATTTAATATTCAATACCCAGTGCTAAGTTTTCACCAAAATTTATAAATCTTATAACAATCCTGACAGTTATTGCTACCCCACTTCATTGATAAGGAAACTAAAGCTCCAAAATTTTTTCTAGCTCAGAGTGTACAGCTGGAAAACATCAAAGCAAAGCCCATGCCATTCCCATTGCAAACCACTGGTCCTCACAGAATATTAATGTTTTCATTGAAGAGGTCATCCTGTCGAGGTCACCACCCAGTGGCGTTGTCAAAGGTGACTCTCTATTATTTTACCCTGCTCATCTCACAAACAAAAGTTAAATAGTCCACAGTGTTCACCCTGTTCCTTGGAATGACTTTATACATTATACTTGACTTGCATATTAATAGCTGGAATGAACCAAAAATGAACAGTTGCTTAAGAAGCCTGAGATCTCAGGAGTCCTTGGAGCATGCATTTGCAGACTCTCTGCTCCCATAACTAGAAATAAATAAGACCTCTAGGAGAAATATACACCTTATGCTCAGTACTGTAATTTCTATGCTTAAGTATTTGTCCAAATGACCTCACACAGAACACCACTTTAACTGACCTGAAATCAATAATGTTATTGAACTGCTCATCTAACAAATTAACTATCACCAGCATCATGCATATTTGTGTTTCACAAACACACAGGATTGTCTCTCTTGTTGTTAGTGTAGAGACACAGACTTATTTATAGGTTATCTAAAAAGTCAAGTAATAATTTCATGTCAAAGCAAATTATTTAGATGCTAACTCTGAATTTAGGGCTGTGATCAATTTTTCAAGGGATTTTTTCCATAACTAAAAGGTTCATCTATCAAAACAAAACCAAATTCCATGTAAATCAATTTTTTATCTCACATTTTTATCACTGATGATTGGATTTCAAAGAACAAAGCAAATTCCATCTGGAAATTTATAGTTTGCTCTATTTACTTTGTTTTATTTCAAAATTAGAAGGAAGGAAGAGAATTCTCTAAGATTTTTATCACCCAACTTGAAAATACTGCACTAGGTAATACCTCATGATAGTAAGCTCAGAGATGTGTTCCACCCTCACTCCTCGTATCCACTGCATCATTTAGGTTGGATGACATGTGCAAGCTTGATAATATGACAACTATTACACATCTGTAGTGCTTTTGCAGTTTCCAGGAGTGATTGATACATGATAATACTAAGAGACTTAATGTCCCTTCAGAGAATGATAATTTGGACTTGCACAGCAATTTACAGTTAAAGACAAGGAAACCAAAGCTTAGGAAAGTAGGAAAACAGTAAGCATTAAGCTAAAGAAAACAAACATTATAGGATAGTGTGTGTGCGTGTTTAAATATGAGAAATACTTGAGCTTGTACATATGCTAGAGACAAGCTGGAGTAGAGAGTGCAAAGACACAGGGAGGAGGAGTGGATAAGAAATTAGACAGACCTGAATACGACTTCCATACTCATTTAACTTATCTAACTTTCCTAAGCTTTAGTTTCCTTGTCTCTAAAGTGGGAATTTTAATTTTACCTTCCACATAGGATTTTTTTGAATATTAATTGAGATACTATATGTAAAGTGCTTAGCATAGTATGTAGTCAATAAACTACTATTCCATACATTTCTTTCTTTACTAGCCTAGAGATTAAGAACATAGACTCTGGATTCAGACTGCCTGGATCAAATTCCTGGTCCTTCATTTACTAGCTTTGTGACCTCTGGGCAAATTGCTTAAACTTTCTATGCCTTAATTTCCTCACGTGTAAATAAACTACATCTCCGAGGATTAAATAAGTTAATGCACGTAAATTACTTTAAAGAGTTTGGTAAGGGATATAATAAGATTTGTCACCTCTTTCTTCTTCCTCTAATGCTACTACTACTGCCAACATCATCATCATCAGAATCAAGTTTGTGGAAAGAATAGTTGTACTTACTATCTCGTTTCCTCAACTAACTACTATCTAGCCTTAGCATCCCTCTCTTCCCATACTTTCCTGTTCAGTGTTGTTAGGATTATTTATCATCCTCTGTTTGTAAAACCTAATGACCTCTTTTCAGTTTTTATTTTAAATTCTGTGACACCGTTCTCCTTATCAACTCCTTCCTTCCTTTTTATAATTCCATTCCCAGTTTTCTTTATCCTTCTGGTTTTTCCTCCAACATTATAAGAAATCTAAGTTCTGCGCTCACTTTCTCTTCAACATACAATATTGGTATTAGTCAAGGACTCTGTTATCAGCCCTTTCTTTTTCCTCACTCTGCACAGTGAACTGGGCAGTCTCATCTATGCTTGGGGCCTCGCCACCTAACACACAGATGAACACTACTAGTCCACATCTCTCTCCTTCTGGTCCCACCATAAATGTAAAAGCCTCAGGGATGCCTTTTTGCATTTCCCAGATGAAGTGGGCCTCACAATTCTATAAGAAATTTTAGAATTTATAAGTATTTTACAAAACTGAATTACTTTTCTCAAATTGTATGTTCACTATCCTGTCTTTACCACTAGCCTGTAAGCTCTATAAAGTTTCAAGTCTATTCAACTCACCCGTGTACCAGAGTGTCCTTCAGCATGCCAGGCACACTCCTGCCATTCAGTTATGTCTGTTAACTGATCATTGAACTGAATCCTGAGTTCTATAACTGAATATCTACAACCATTTGCACATGTCAACCTGAGTGTCCCAAAGGCCTCAAAAGCATAAATCCAGACAGCAAATATATACCTTTTTTGATCTCTATATGCTCCCATGGACTCATTGCTTATGCAATTGTTTAAATGCAATAAATTTCCTTTGCATCTTCTGTAAGAAATTCTCTTGAAGGTACAGCCCAAGTAATAATAATAATAATAAATAATAATTTTAGAGTAAACCTAATTTCCCATTGGGCTATTGAATGAATGATTGCTATTGCTGATTTTACTTCGTAGGTAGCTTGATGCATTGAAATATTTTCCCTTTCCCACAGCTTGCTGTGAATAATCCCTTTATAAGCATTAATGTATCACTCATAGATGGCAGAAATGGTGTATATGTAGCATATTTTTGAATTTGTACCAAAGAACTATACAAAAGAAGGCATATTTATTTTTGACAAACATATGAAAATAATAAAAACGAAACTTCTGTTTGGAGCAGCATCCTGAGCACTTATACCTCCCTGGCTTCTGGGGCCATTCTGCTAAGGTCATGGCTCATTCCCCTGTCATCCGTCTGAAAGGGAAGGATCAGCTCCAAGTCAACTATCAACAGAACTGGGACTTCAACTTCTGAAACATCAGCCGTGAGCTGGATTGGTCCCCACTTTTCTTTACAACCTTGAAATATGCCTTCATTGGAGGTTGAAGAAAAGAAATTCCATTGTCTCACTCGAAATATCTCTATGCTGTGTCTGTCCTGTGGTATAGAATTTGCTTTATCATTACTCTTATGGACGTTTATAATTTCACTTACTGTAACTATGTATATTTTATTAAAGACATATCCATTTCTAAGAGCTTATATGGTTCTTCCAAAGAGAAATTTCATTTTTATTATCATCATTGTCGTCTTTGTCCAAAGGTACAGGAGTTTCATTTGAATGACTCCCTGCTATGCATTCAAAAATATGTAAAATACATCCTTCCCCTCATCTAAGAGTAATGTGTCATTTTTAATAGAGGAGTTATTCCTAGTATAGCAAAGGCATAGAATTTCAATGCTCCAAGCTACATATGAGGCAAAAATCAGCAATATCATTCATTCAATACCCCAATGGGAAATTAGTTTCATTCTAAAAATCCATTATTTATATTGTAATTACAAGATATTTTCTTGCACCCGCATAATTGAACAAGCATGCATAAAAATGAGAGAAAAGTGTTCAGTCACAATGACAGTTACTTTTAGGAACATAAAACCAAAGGAGCGTAAAATAAATAAAATGTTTATTAATTTTTGGAATAAGTTTTTCTCAGAGTCACCAAATCCAAGCAACACATTCTCAACAGAGTGGTCTGAATCTAGAAATTAGACTCTCAGCATCACAGTAGCAAATGGCTTTGCATTATTTCCACAGTTTCACAATTACCCATGATGCTTTGATTTAAATATATGTATATATTGATTTGAATGACCATATTTTATTTATTTCTCCATTGTACTATGTGTCCTTGGTATTTGTTTTTATATCACTTCAACTGGTTTTAGTCTGAAATGCATTTTGATCTAGGTTAAAAAGAAATTCAAGTTAATTCATTTAGTACATATTCTTTCAAATTTTGGAATTAGGAAGAGATGAACCTTAAAGTTGTCATATTTACGTTGATTGCTTTTATATTTCCTCATAAAAACCCAGAGCTGTGTTCCTTCCCTCAGCCTGGTGTCTCTCAGGACTCTCCTTCCTGCCAAGATCAGCATGGTTTCTGGATGCTATTAGCTTGCAAAGCTAAGGCATTTGGGATTTACTGGAAAATAAAAATAAGTTTGAACTTGTTCATATTCACCTGCTGTTCTCAAGATGAAAACACCCAGGAAAGCAATTTGGAACTGCAGAAGACTTTTTTTTTAATTTGAGGAAATTATTACATTTAATGAAAGTGTGTCAGCTCAATTTTGCACCAGAAAGAGAACCACTTAGCTTTAGACAATCACGTCCTGGGAGAAGCCTGAAACCTTTGTTTTTTTTCTATTTTTTATCCACCAATCATGTATAAACTTAATTTAGGAATAAAGCAACAATATGAACAATATGTCATTTTAATTTTTCTCTGTCCTGAGACTTGACGAAATTTTGGTGGATGGTTTCCAGGGAGAATATCCATTTCCAGTTCTTCTGTGAGCACAAATCTCCCTCAGAGCCATACGGTACATGAGGTGGGGAGATGAGGATGTAGACAGCACGATTAGAGGGACATCCCCAGAGCCAAATGTACTCGCAACCAGCCGCCCACACTGCCTGAATCACCTATTGTTACAACTATTCTTGTGTTCAATTGGATTTTCTTTTTGATTGGCACTGGAGGTCCTTGTAAAACACGAACCTTCTATTCAGCAAGTTCTGGGCTCAACTCCACGTTCTACTTCTTATGGAATGTATGGCACTGAGCAAGCGATTCTCTGAGATCGGATGTCTTAATCTATAAAGTGGAGACAGTGACACATGTCTCACAGAACATTGTGAAGATTAGATGAGATAACTGAGTTGAGAGTATCTGGCGTAGGGTAGGTGCAGAATACATGTTCTTTCTTTTCCTTTTCTTACTGATGTTTGAATATGCATTCAACAAATTCTTGTTTGGGAAAAGGCCCATGATCTCCTCTATTTGTATCTTCCTAGTAACAGTTTTATCAATCTTGGAAAACTTGAGTGGAAAATCGGGTCTGGAGGGCAGCTATGAGGTACGGGGTGGTGGGATTGAAGTGATTCCAGCAGAGACCACATCTACTTGGCGTTGCCCTCTGGGGTTGTCTGTATGCTCCTCTGAAACCCTCTCCCACGGACACTTCAAACAAATGACATCATCCCGATGCCTCCTTCTAGGTTTCCACTCTTTCTGCTACATTAAAGATCAAACTACAAGAGTAGCTTCGCCTGATGAGTGAAATGGATAATGGGGAACACATCATGACCTGTTACACTGTCTAAAATTTTATGCTTTATATTTACTTCTGTCTTAAACTATTAGTCACTGTTCATGGGACCAAATATTTTTCTGGTGTTATCTGTCCCCAGTACCCTGCCACATGTCTGCAGAAGTGTTCTTTTGGGAAGAAGGAAAACAAAACAGGCAAATGAAAAACTATAATTTTTTTAAAAAAACTGTGGCTTTAAACTCCACCTATTCCCTGTGTCCCCCTGTCTCTCTGTCCTTCTCTCCTCCCCCCCCTCTGTCCTCTCCTTGCCTGCACACAAGTGTCTGTGCTTCTGTGTGTGTGTGTGTGTGTGTGTGTGTGTGTCTCCCTGTAAAACCGTAACTGACAAAGAGGAGCTGGAAAATGTCCGTGGAGTAAAAACTAACAAGATTCAGGTGCTTGCCTTTGAGCCAAGAAACGAAAATCGAGTGCCTTATGTTTATTTTTGTAATTCTGAATATCATTTTCTTCCCTCAGGGGAAAAAAAGCTCTGCAAGTTGATAACAACTTTTTTCTTCTTTTGTACAAAATTGTAAACATTTTAAAAGTACACTACAGTGCAAGGATATGAGGAATGACCATCCCCTGGAGTCTCCTTAACTTGTCTCTCCTCAGAATTCACAGCCCCAGGTATGTAAAATGTAAAAAGGTTAGAAAGTATTACCTGTTTACATTTTAATGTTTTGAATAGGTTTCCCAGCATTATGCTGTCTATGCCAGTGCTCTCAAAGAAAAAAACAAACCTAGCCTCTGAAACATTTCTTCAAACAAAATCTTTAGAGAAACCAAACACATAAAAGATGTTAGCTAGAGTTCCTCTGGTTGAAAGAGGAAAGGGTTTGGTGGAATTTCACCCCATGCCCTTGTGCCGGCACCGCCCAGGTCATTTGTCACCCTCAGACAAACTCGGGGCTTCAGAGCACGGCCCAGAAGGAGCAAACTCACTTCTCTGAGAGGTGGCCTGCTTATCTTTACAGTTTTCCACACACGAGAGAGAGATTTTGTCTTCGTCCTTCTCATATCATGGTCCATATGCCAAGGCCTGGCCTGGCCTGTAGCCTCTACGTTCTAACAGGACCAGTGAGGGCCCTTCAGTAAGAGTGTCTTCTGCCTGCACCCAGGCTCCACCAATTTGACACAGCTTCTTTCCTGGATCTGTGTTTCAGCTGTGCATGTGACGCAGCTGTAAGGGAGCTGCTTTTGCTGCCTGGCATGCTGTTCGCTGGATCTCTAGTAGTCAGTCAATGTCTATCTGCTGGGAGTTATTGTGTTCAATGCATTTTCCCCTTTTGTTCTCCCTTGCACGGCTGGATCTTAATGAGATATATATTTTTCAAACAGTACTACATTGTTTAACCACAAGCAAGTATTTTGCTTCATGTGGAGGCCTGCATAAAAGACATGAAATAAAAATGTGAGAAAATTCAACCCCAAAACTATTGCAAATGTTTCTTCTCAATCACATACATTCCAAGTAAATATATATGAAGTCTTTAATTAAGTATTTCAATTTGCCACATCACTTGGTATGTTCAGTTGGGTTGAGAATTGCTCAAAGGTTTTTCGGATTTTCTTCTGATCTTTAAGAGAAAATAGTTTTATGTCTCATATCATTTCATAATTTGAAGGGAGTCCCAATACATCTGTGATTTTCTTAGTAAATCTCTATTAAAGTTTAAAATATGTCCATCTCCTTTCAAGAAAAGAAAATTTCTTGTACTTACTATATTGCATAAAGTCTATGTAAAGTATACACAAATTATATGAAAATACTATGCAGGATATTCCCCCGCAGGAATTGGAAAATACATTATTACTGAGAACCACACAGCCTTATTGATATAAATGTAAATAAAATACTATATTGAAGCAATTAATGTCTAAGAGTGAGAACTACTTCTTTAAGTCATTCAAATTTGGACACATTGAGTCACTTTCTCTTTCTCTTATTCATATATATATATATATATATACATATATTCGATTCTCAATCAATTCTGCACTCTCAACAAGTCAATTCCTTCCATTTTTAAGCAGTATTGTTTTTGTTATCTCTTGCTTGAACTATTGTATCAACTATTCATCTCCCTCCACATACAATTTATCATCCCCTCTATAGATAACAATTTCTTAGGGCATAACTATAATCACAGTCATACTCTGAGTCAGAAAGTTTTCTTAGTTTTTGTGGCCAACAGAATAAAAAAAAATATGTAACAGATAACAACCTAGCCCCAATCATTTCCTCCTATCACGTCTGCATAATTGCAGCAAACTCTTCAGTACCATTTACACGAGTGAGCACTGCACTTTATCCTCTGGGTCCTGATCACTTATGTCTTGGCTATATACCTTTAACTTGGAATACTCTTCCTTTCACCTCCAACAGCAAAATGTAACCCAACCTTGAAGGTCCAACTCACATTCCACTTCATGCTTTAAGCTTTCCCTCTTTATCTCAGCAGCAGAAGAAAGAAAAACTATTCTCTGCACTTTATTTGAAATACAGAATTTGTCAAATTATGTCATGCATTCACTATCTGCACCTATGTCTTATCTCCCCATAGTAAGCTATAAACTCCTCGAGCACAGGAAACACGCTTCATTCACCTGGCATCCTTGCCCAGCACCGTTCTCCATAGACACTCATGGAATGCCTGTTGAGTTGAATTATTTAATGACATATGAAATATCCAAACTAGCACAGTGTTGTAATAGTTTCTTCTCACCTATGTTACCTCCGCTTAATTAAAGGTGACTTAGCTCCTCACACACCTGAGGGAATCTTTCTTGGCTTTACACACTGAACTCACTCTAACTGAAATCTGCTTCACATCCTTTACTTCAGCTACCCACCCCCCTCAAAATCTCTTTGAACTTGTTGCTTTGTATTTTCCTTTCATTCCCAATGTTTCCATGAGAGCTCTGTCGTTCATTCAAAAAGCTCTCTTGGGGGCCGGCCCGTGGCTTAGCGGTTAAATGCCTGCTCTCTGCTACTGGCGGCCCGGGTTCAGATCCTGGGCGCTCACCAACGCACCGCTTGTCCGGCCATGCTGAGGCAGCGTCCCACATACAGCAACTAGAAGGATGTGCAACTATGACATACAACTATCTGCGGGGGCTTTGGGGGAAAAAAAGGAGGGGGACTGGCAATAGATATTAGCTCAGAGCTGGTCTTCCTCAGCAAAAAGAGGAGGATTAGCATGGATGTTAGCTCAGGGCTGATCTTACTCACAAAAAGAAAAAAATGGAACCAACTTAAAAAAAAAAGCTCTCTTGGTTCATCTTTGCCATCCCTTTCTCATCCCTTCACACACACACATACACACACACACATACACACACACACACGCTGCTATGGGACTTGGAAGTTAAGGCTAGCCCATTTTATTACTTTTGTTATTGTGGTTCCTGTAAAGCAAAAATTCTCAGTTCCTTTCCTTTCTGTGTAGGAAAAACCCAGTTCTTCCTCCTGTGTTTCTTCATCCTGTGCGTCTCCTTTATCCTCACAGAGAACACTTCACTTCTGACACTTCTAGTCATGAACTGTGTGGAGGTTTTCCCACAGACCAAGCAATTCTTCAACACCAGCTCGTTGTCCTACAATTTAACTCAATTCTGACACTGTCTGCCCAGAGATAATGTCAGATCCCACAGATTAAGAGCTCAGTCCCATAACGCTAAGACTGTGCCCCCTACACACATACACTTCAGATGCTAGATGCAAACCCAGGTTATCATGTGTGCTCCTGACCGACTGGCTATAAATCAGAGGTTCCCTTGACCCCCTCCTCAGGTTTGACTAATTTGCTAGAGCGGCTCACAGAACTCAGGGAAACATTTACTTGCATTTACCACTTTATTAAAGGATTCAGATGAACAGCCAGATGCAGAGATACATAGAGTGAAGTCTGGGAGAGTCCAGAGTGCAGGAGCTTCTGTCCCTGTGGAGTTGGGGTGCATCACCTCCTGGTGCGGATGTGTTCACCCACCTGGACCCCATATTATTGGGATATTATGGAGGCTTCCTCACGTAGGCATGATCAATTATTAACTCTATTTTCAGCCTCTACCCCCCTCCTCTAGAGAGGGGAGAGGGGCTGAAAATTCCAAGTTTCTAATCATGGCTTGGTCTTTCTGGTCATGCTCCTATCCAGGAGCCCACCCAGAGTCATCTCATTGGGGCAAAAGACGCTCTTAGCGCTCTTATCATTTAGGAATTTACAAGGGTTTAGACACTCTGTGTCAGGGATGTGTCAAAGGCCAAATATTAGAACAAGAGACACTCCTGGTGTTCTCATCACTTAGGAATTTATAAGAGTTTTAGGAGCTCTGTGCCAGGAACTGGGTCAGAGACCAATAAATATAGTCTCTATTATCTCACAGGTGCTGACTGTCCTATTTTCCTGGCTGGATGTTTTAGATGTAAAATGCAGTTTTCTTAATAGCTAGCAATAAGATTCAGGAGAAATATGTACTGATTCTTAATTTTACTTAGAAGTAAAGCAAGAAATAAAAATAAATTCCAAGAAAACAAGCAGGTTTGAGTAGGAGAGAAGTAATCAAGAGAAAGTATTTTTCCATATTCAATCACTATGCATTACTTTTTTCCAATTTTTTCCATGTTGGAATCCTTATATATTTTGCTCACATTTTACCTCTGTGATTTTTAATATTTCCATGCTTGGTTTAAAATATACTTCATTTCCTCTCTTTCTTTTCAGGATGTAAATATTTTTCAAAAAGAAAAAAAAGAAACTCCACATCTAGTCTTGTTCAAGTGAAGGTTTGAAGGATCTCAGCTCTGCCTAAGCCGTTGCTTTGCATCCTTCATATTCTGGTTCATTCCTAGAAAAATGAGGAAAAAGTAGAGGAAGTTGAGGGAGATGATAATAAATCAAGTGTGCAAAGAAGAAATCAGCTAATTTAAGAGCAAATCCCCAAGGTTATGTACAAAGCCTGTTTCTGAACATTAGATAAAGCAGTCTTCAAAAGTAATTTTCATCGTCTCCAAGCCAAAGAGGACACTTTGCATTACATGTCATTTTCATTGTTCTTATCTCTACTCCTAGAGTTGACCAGATTATTATATGGATGTCTTTATAAATGTAAAGAGGAAATGGCCATATGGTTCCACTGAGGCACATAAATAACTAGAGGACATGTTAAGTAGTAACTATATCTTAATTGAATATTTGTGTGCTACACACAAAAGGTAAGATGTGAAAAAAAGAGGCATAAAAATTGCAGGATAAAATTCAGGGTAGTGATTTGTGGAGTCTGATGTAGGTGAGTAAATGAAAAAGCAGAGAAATCAGAAGATATAACTGGTGGGAGATAAGTAAAAGGTCAAGGAGTTGAAGCAAATCATAATTGACCAAGAAACATTCAGATAAGAGAAGAAATAGAGGTAGAAGGAGGGAGAGAGATCAGTGCTTAATTAGGACAAATTTGAAGCCATGTCCAAACAGATCGTAAGTAAGGTGGAATGGAGTCAAAGACCAGAGAGAAGACTAAAGCAAAGCCAGGAAGCGTTAAATCAAAGCAAAATTTAATTTTATAGTTGAAGTGTGGGGACTAGGAAATAAGAAAAGAAGATCAAAGCACAAAGGTGGAGTGGAGAAACGATATCCAATGGAAGAGGAAAGAAAATACAATTGTCAGATTATTTCCACTTGTAGTAAGAGGGTGGAGGAAACAAGCAATTCTGGATTAGTTATGCAGCTGTCCAAATTAAGTGAGGACTGCCATTTCCGTTAATCACTTTTTGACATTCCGTACAATCTGAGACAGCAAGATTAAAAGCAACAAGTGAGTATTAAAATATTCAAGAAAAGCAAATAAATATAACCTGATTAGCTTTTATTACATAGTAACAAGAGAAATAAAACGAAAACAATTCCATCAAAAAAGAGAAAGAGAAAAGTATAATGGAAGACAGGAAGGTGATCAAACTTTGAAACCTGAAGACTAGAAACAAATGTTTGGGAAACTGTTGATTTTCAGGAAATAGTTTGTACAAATATGTCTTTCATGAGATTTTTAATAAATATCACCACATAGAAGCAAGACAGAAAGCAACAATAACAGGATGGGAAGGGAGGATTGTGACAAGAGGGTGCGTGCAGAGGGAGGAGTCCATGGGAATAGTAAATATTCAGGACAGAAACCACCTACAGAGGAGAGTAAAGGACTTACATTAACAAACAACTGAAAGAAAGCGGCATGAAAAAGGAATGTAACAGGACACAAATGCATTGTGTACTGTCTGTGCAATCCAAAGACAAGGTACATATAAGGTGTACTCATTTGGTTACAGCTGATTTACAATGTTCCATCTCAGTAACTCTGTGAGCTGAGCAACCTGAAAATTCTGTTCCTGGGGGATATTTTAATGAGGCCCAGTAAAGTAAGAAGGCTGAGGTTTGCAATCATATCTGATTTGGCCCTGCCACATAGACTTGAGCTGAGGGTGGATGGCACAGCAAACAGAATGGAAAAAAGACCAAGAGGATGTGGCAAAGACAAGAATAATTAGGCCCACGTAAGCTTGGAGAGAAAGAGAGAAGATAAACGCTTTAGTAGTTGCAATTTTGTATCCCAGCCACTAAGTATTGGCTAAAATCTTCCATTGAAATTTTACCCTGCACCACTTTCTTCGTTGCAAGCAAAGCCATTCATCAGTTCTTTCATGCTGGTTCAATTAAATCCTACAGCGCTCCTAGGCAGTGGAGCATCAGCTCTGGTGAAGAATTTCGATTCTGTAAACAGGCCTGTGAATTTGCTACTGTGGATAAATTGGCCATCAGGGTGATAGAGAGTCGCAAAGGAAAATGTGTGATTACAGCTGGTTTCAGTGTGTAGAAAGCTGCTGAACCAGTACTGTGAGCAAGAACTGTGCTGTTCCTCCTCTGCTTATCTAGCGGTTTGCTCTTTCCATATTGGCCATCTCCAGGCCAATACTCTGTGTCTGACTGATGATTCTCACTTAGTTCCTTTCACAATAACTCTGGCCAATTTTTTTTAGAACTAAAATCTACCTTACCCCTCAAACCCACTTTCCACTGAATAACCTTTTCATCATCCTTCATCCTTCTAGGCTCCAATCTCATGGCTGCAGGAATATAGGCTGGTTTTCTGTCTTTGTTCTTAATCCTCAGATTAGCTACAAAAGGAAGGAATCTCACCTATCTTCACTTTTGGCTTTTGCTACTTTTACTCCCTTGTTTTTTTTGTAATACTTGCACAACCAACCTTACACTACAGAGGGAAAAAAATGATTTAAAGTTTTTAGCTAAACTACATTACGGACAGAAGTCATATTTGTCTTCAAAACAGATGTCTTCTTAAAAATAGTAATATAGTTTTAAAGGAAAAAAGTTGCATTTTATTCTATCAAAAGCTCTTTCCTCTACTATACTAGTGATCTCAAAAACTCACAGAGATAAGAACTTTGGTATTAACAGAGGGAAAAAACTTGTGTACAGAAATTTCTAGTACTTATTTTTGTTTATCAAACACAACAGAATTTGTTCTGCCCAAAGAGACAGATGTAGGATTTTCTGTGTTCAGTAAAATAAACAAGATGCTAAAGCCCTTGGGTTTAAGAGTTTGCAAATAGAAAAACTCCATTAAAGGCAACTATGTAATTGTTTTGACATCGCTAATCACAGTATACTGAACTTTAGATTTTCTCTTTCACGGAATTTTTTTGCCTAATAAGAAATTCATGTGAAAGCATATTTTGCGTGGACTATTGTAGGTAGAGTCTGTAAACCAGAAGATTTCTATAAACTTCTACCGGCACTCACCAGCCAGCAGCCTCTGTTGTTGCTGCTTCATTTGATGCTAGGAGTCACAATCCTGCTCACCTAAGAACCTAAGGAATCTGCATGTCTACACTGCATTCTTCTTTTGTTTGTATCCCCAGAGATGAGTAGAGAAGAATCAACTCCACTGATACATTTTGCTTAAAAGTAAATATATTTGGACAGAGTTGGATTAATGTTGTCCTTTAATCTAAAATCAACCTTTTTAGGGGCCGGCCCCGTGGCTTAGCGGTTAAGTGCCTGCGCTCTGCTGCTGGCGGCCCGGGTTCGGATCCCGGGCGTGCACAGACACACCGCTTCTCCGGCCATGCTGAGGCTGCATCCCACATACAGCAACTAGAAGGATGTGCAACTGTGACATGCAACTATCTACTGGGGCTTTGGCGGAAAATAAAAAAGGAGGAGGATTGGCAATAGATGTTAGCTCAGAGCCGGTCTTCCTCAGCAAGAAGAGGAGGATTAGCACGGATGTTAGCTCAGGGCTGATCTATCTCACCAAAAAAAAAAAAAAAAAAAGTATACCTGAGTCAAATGTGAGATTTTCACAAGTCTGGGATTGGTGATTTTAAAAAGAGATCTTATTAGATTTTTATCAGAATCTCCATATAGAAGTTTTGGAATGCTCATAGAGGGTTCTGATAAAAATCTATTAAGATCTCTCCCAAAACTTCTATATTTTACATCCTTATAAACACTTGGATAATTCTCAGAGATAACAGACCAAGTGACCTCGCAGTATTGGCACCGACCGCCGTGCAGCAGTGAGGTGAGTGGGCTTAGATGTGGACTGAAATCACAGCTCTGCCACTGACTGCCTATAAAGATGGTAGTTTAATAATTAATACAGGATCACTTAATGAGGAATAAATGTTCTTTCTAAACCTTGGTTATTTACTAATCCCCTAATCCTCAGTTGCCTCATTTGTAAAATTAGAGATAATGGTAATAAGTGACTCATTGGGTTTTGAGAAATTAAGTAACGTAGTACATGAAAAATTCTTAGTAGAGTAAGTGTGCTGGAAATGCTAACACGATGCTACCACTGTCAATAATGTAATCCACTGGTTTACCTTGCAACATCTCTCATATTGAAGGGCTTTTTCCTCCTTTTGTGATATTAGGGCTATCTCTATGAAGTGACTTACATTTTTTTAAGAAAATGGAAAATTTCGAATAAGTGCTCTGGTAGTCTACTTTAGAGGTTGGGAAACTCCTCACCATGGGCCAAATCTGACTTGGAGCCTGATTTTGTTAATCAAGTTTTACTCCAACACAACCATGCCCATTTGTTCTCATATTGCCCATGGCTGCTTTCCCACTGCAATGACGGTGTTGAGTAGTTGTGGCAGAAACCACTTGGCCCACAAAACTTAGAATGTTTACTATGTGGCCCTTTATAGAAAAATTTGCCAACCCTGGTCTATATCACGCTAAACATTTGGATTTTTTTTAAGCCCAGTAATTTTATGGAAGTTTCAGAGTTTTCCTGAAGGTTTATTATTAGAGAATTCTTCCTGTCTCCAAGGATGTCAATGAGCCCAAAAATAATATGCCCAAAACAGAAATCTTGATATTTTCCCGCAATCCAGTATTTTTCATCTCAGCTAATGGCACCAAGTTTCCTAAAAAAAAAAAAAATTGATTTATATCTTTTTCTATCTAATCCACCATCATGTTTTATAGAAATTGGCTCCAAAATATCTCCCCACACTCTTCACTCCTCTTTATGCCCCAACCCCACTCTACTCTGAGCCATCTCTATTCATTTCCTATTGCTACTATAATAAACTAGGATGCACGCCTAGTGGCTTAAAACAACACAAACTTATTATTGTATAGTTCTTGATGTCAGAAATCTAAGCTGGGTCTCACCAGGCTAAAATCAGACGTTGGCAGCTGGGGTCCTTTCTGAGAGCTCTGGAAGATTATCCATTTTCTTGACTGTTCCAGCTTCTAGAGGCCAACTGATTTCTTCAAAGCCAGCATGTCCAGTTGACTCTCTCTCCTGGAAGAGCCAGCTCTCTGGTTCTGACTCTCCCGGCTCCCTCCTCCTCATTTATGGACCATGTAGGGACCCTGGATAATCTAGGATAGACTCCTAATCTTAAAATCAAATATTAGCAATCTTATTCTATCTGCAATCTTAGTCTATCTTTCCCTCCCCATTTAACGTAAAATATGTGTTGTATACTTAAAAACTTGCAAAGAAGATAGATCGTACGTTAAGTGCTCTTATCACAAAAAAATAATCATAAATAGAAGAACGGGAGAAAACTTTTTGGAGGTGATGGAAGTTTTATGGCATAGATTGTGATGATCATTTCGTGGGTGTATAAGTATCTCCAAACTCACCAAATTGTATACATCAGTTATACACAGTTTTTTGTATATCAAAAAAATTTTTAATAAAATATAAAGGGTTATACATACAGTTACCATATGACTCAGCAATTCTACTCCTAGGTATATCCCTAAGAGAAATGAAAACATATGTCCACACAAAAACTTGTACACAAATATTCATTGCAGTATTATTCATAACCGCCAGAAATTGAGACAACTCAAATGTCCATCAACTAATAAATGAATAAACAAAATCTGGTCTCTCCTTATGGTGGAATAATATTTAGCAGTAAGAAAAGGAAGTACTATGCGTGCTACAACACGCGTGAACCTTGAAAACATTATGCTCAGGCAAAGAACCCGGACACAAAAAGCCACATATTGTATGATTTCATTTATATGAAATGTCCAAAATAGGCAGATCTATATATAGAGAGAGAGAAAGTAGATTGGTGGGTGCCCAGGACTGGGGGATTGGGGAGAAATGGAGTGACTGCTAACGATTATAAAGTTTCTTTTTGGGGTGAGGAACATATTGTAGAGTTGATTGTAGTAATGATGGCACAACTCTGAGTATACTAAACGCCACCCAATTGTACTTTGAATGTGTGAATTGGATGGTAAGTGAATTATATCTTATGTTGTTATTAAAAAAGATTAAATTACAAATAAAATTTGGTTTTTACTCAGGGAAAAGATTTTCCATTTAGAGACATAAAAAGATAATAATGTGTTAAATTGTCTAGAGTAAATTCTCAATAAGTATCAGTTATTATTATATTACATTATTATTACTTTCTTCAGTAGTACTAGTTCTCTAATTTTGTACTCAAAGGTATAGAAGGGCCTCAGAGCGGAGGGAGGGGCAATCGAGGGTTGTGATGTTTGTTTCTGTGTGTTGTGCAGTTGTTACTCGTGATCACTGTATGAAGCACTTTACAGAGATGATCTCATTTAGCATTGTCTCCAGTTTTACCTAAGAAGAAACTAACATTTCAGGAACGTAAGCAACTACTAAGTGGTAGAGATGGGAAGCAAAATCCGTGCTCCTGATCCCTCATTATCCAACTGCCCATGGAAACTCATGAATTCCCTGCACATGAGATCAAAAGGAAAAAAAAAAAGAATGAATTTTGAGTTATCAAGACCACAATAAATAAATAAAGAAAAACAGCTAAAGTATGAGGAAATGAACTCAGGCAGAGGGGTATTAGATGTGTGGTGAGCAGGAGGAACCCTCTCCTACACGCTACTCAGCCCTTTTCTTGAGTCCTGCCATAAATTTGAAAAACAAATGAATAAAACTGGTATTCTTAATTAATGATGACATAATAAAATTCAGAAGTGGCCTATAATTGCTTAAACAAAAGCCTTTCCCTGAAATTAAATTAAAATGTCTTCATCTATAAAAAGGGCTTTCAAATAATGACAAACATGAGCAGTCTTGAAACAGAAGCCCTGCAGTGCAGCAGAAGGGTATGTCACCACTTAAAAAAAAATACCACCTCAAAATGCCCAGAGTTACAAATTCACACAGCAATTATACATTAATGGACCTCATGTCTGTTCTTGAAACACATCATTTGTGAAGCGAAGAGGGGCTCTCTTTGCTTCTTTGGCTCCGAGCTACTGAAGCGCTACAGTCTTCACTTGTGTGGGAGAGCTTCAAGTCTGAATAGGCTTATGAGAGAGGAGAATAAAATGAGGTTGGACATGCCGCACAGCAAGTGGAACATAAAATGTAATAGGAAAAGACTAATATGAGTATTCCCATGATATGAAAGGAGGCATAATAACAAAAAGGCAAAAATTAACATTGCGCTGTTCACACACATAGTCATCTATTGTGTTAAATGTGACAATATTGATCATCTCAGTGAAGATGACTAAAACACTGATGTCACTATAAGAAAATTATTGTTTCAATGAAGAACTGTGCATTGTCAATAGTGCAACATTCAGTTTTACGAGATTTGCTTTTATGGGAGCTATTTTACAAATCTATAATTTGCAGATAACCGAGAGCAAGGCAAAAAATTCCTTGTCTTTAGACATACAGACTGCCATATCAGGCAGTGGTCCAGTTGACTTCCTTCTCCCCTGTGAAAGAAGTTAGTTTTGCCTCCAATTATGCCTTCATTTTAATATCCCTGATCGATAAATATGTCTGTCCTTTAGATTCTCTTTTGAACCCATTATAACATTTTCCTGGTTTCCTCATTAAGAATTAAGTAATATATCTAGCATGCATTCATATTTGTATCTCTATGGGGATCATAATTTTGCCTTTTTTGAAAATTATGTCTTAACACTGATGTCACAGTTAACCATACAAAGCCATCATTGGAATATATGAATCTACTTTTTCTTGCTCAAAACATTCCCTCTCTCATCTCACCCTCTTAGTTGCGCATGTGCGTGTGTGTGTATGTGTGTGTGTGTGTTGTGGAAGACAAAGTGCATTAAGGAGACGATGTTATTCAGGCTATTGCAGTAGCAATAGCATTCTTTAAAGAGGAACAAGTGAAAGAAAAGGAGGAGGACCTGGGTGTTATAGAGGCGCGTAAACAAGGGAATTATTGAGATCTCATTGATGTAAAGTAAGAGCAGGAAAGACTATGCAGTATAATGACTATAGATACAAACATTGATATAAAACTTAAAAGCAAATCAAAAGAATTATCATTGTAAAAATCAGGATAGAGGTGTCTTTAAAGAGGAGGGAGGAGAGGGGATCTGTGAATGATTAACAGGCTGTTTTTCGAAGACACTGGCAATGTTTATTTCTTAATCTGGGTGATGTTTCCTCTTTGTAATTAGTCTTTAAGTTCTATATATGTTTTTATAATGCTCTATGAATACGTCACAATTAACAAAAGTTAATTTCATTTTTGAACTCTAGGTTATCAACTGTTCTGGCACCCTGTATTGAGTAGTCCGTCATTCATTCAGCAATCTGTGATGCCATGTTTGTAATATATCAAGAGTCTATATAACTGAAAGCAGATGCTATATTCAACTTGTAAACTTGATAGTAGATCAATATCTGGTATACATACTGAACTACCCCAAATCAAGAGACATGACAATTAGCTCTATAGAAAAATGACAAAAGACAGAAATAGTCATTTCACAGAAGAGACAAAATGTGCCCCCAAATAATATATATATATTAATGCAATTTAAATCTGATAAAATCCAACATTCATTTCTTTAAAAGATTCTATTTTTTAGAGCAGTTTTAAGCTTACTGCAGAACCGAACAGAAAGTACAGAGATTTCCCATTTACCTCCTGCCCCTACACACATAGCCTTCTCTATTATCAACATCCCCCACCAGAGCAGTATATTTGTTACAACTGATGAATTTACATTGACACATCATAATAACCCCAAGCCCATAGTTTGCATTATGGTTCACTCTGGGTGTTGTACATTCCATGGTTTTAGACAAATGTATCGTGACACGTATCCATCATTAAAATATCATACAGAGTATCTTCATTGCCCTAAAAATCCTCTGTGCTCCCACTAGTTATCCCCCGCAACCTGACCCCAACCCCAGGCAAGCAGTGATCTTTTTACTGTCCCCATAGTTTTACCTTTTCCAGAATGTTGTATAGTTGGAATCATACATTATATAGACTTTTCATATTGGCTTCTCTCACTTAGTAATATGCATTTAAGGTTACTCCATGTCTTTTCATGACTTGATAGCTCATTTCTTTTTAGCACTGCATAATATTCCAGTGTCGGAATGTACTACAGTTTATTTATCCATTCACCTACTGAAGCACATCTTGGTTGCCTCCAAGGTTTTGACACTTATGAATAAAGCTGCTATAAACATCTGTGTGCAGGTTTTTGTGTGGACATAAGTTTTTAACTCCTTTGGGTGAATACCAAGGAGCAGGATTGCTGGCTGTCATGGTAAGAGTATGCTTAGTTTTGTAAGAAACTACCAAATTGTCTTCCAGAGTGGCTGTACTATTTGGCATTCCCACCAGCAATGAACGAGAGTTCCTGTTGCTCCACGTCCTCGCCAGCGTTTGGTATTGTCAGTGTTCCAGATTTTTTTGCCATTCTAACGGGCTATGGTGGCATCTCACTGTTTTAATTTGCATTTCCCTGATGATATATGATGTGGAGTGTCTTTTCATGTGCTTGTTTGGCATTTGTGTATCTTCTGTAACGTTCACTCTTGATAAACACGACCTTGGAATAGAAAGGAACTTCCTTAGTCCGATATGATGTATCTATTGAATCATACAGCAAACATAAAGCCAAAGGCAAACGTTAAAATCAGTCCATACAGTCAAGGACAGAACAAAGATGCTTGCTGTATTGGGTTGCAAGCCTGTGGGGCTTCTCAGATTCTGTTGACTCTCTTCTTCCCTCTTGGTTAGCACCCCTCCATTTTCAGACTTAGAAAAAATCCCACACAGCATGGGATGTGGGATCTGGCTTCCAGAGCAGCCACCAGATAACATAAATCACAAGTTCAGTCATTAATGGACATTGGCCAATGAAAAGTGAGGGACGGGGTGGGCTAGAGAAATTCTCCCTCTCTCTCCCTTCTGGAGAAGATTCTGACATGTAGTTCCCCCTTCTCTGGAACAGCCCCACGTGCCAACCTAACACATCTCATGAGCAATCTGCTGGGTCTCTTTGTGGCTCATTGTTACACATTGTATTTATTGTGTTTTGTTGTTTTACATCTTAACTTGCTTCACTACCTTTTATTTGCCCCCCTTACTGTTGTGGGCTTTTACCTCACAAAAGGAGTACAATCTCAAGCTCTGCTTTCCAAAGGACCTGAGCTAAAGTACCTCCCCTCTCCACTTTTGTTTAATATCATATTGAAGGGCCTAGTAAGGACGCTAAGAATGGAAAAATATATAATGATTGGATTGTTTAAAAAGCTATCATAATTTTCAGAAGATATGCCTGCCTATGTACAAAATACAAAACACAAAAGAACAAAAGGATAACTCTTTAGAATAAACAGAAGAGTTTAATGAGGTTACCTGTAAAAAAGATCAATATATAAAATTCAGTTGTGTTTCTCCATATCCGTAATGAAAGACTGGAAAATGTTAATTAAAAGATATAGTTTATAATAGCAATAAAAGTGTGTTTTCTTGGAAGAAACCTGATAAATTTTCTTAATAGAAAAATTGTAAAGTTTTATTGAATGACTTTAAGAAAATCAAAATAAATGGAGAGCTACAACATGTTCATGGAAAAAGAGATATAACATAAATATTTGTCCATCTTGGTCTATAGAGTCAATGCGGTTCCAATCAAAACACCAACATGTTCTCCTCAGAACTGACTAGCTGATTCTCAGTTTCATATGAAAGTGCAAGGGTAGTGAAGAAAAGTAAAAATGTGAAGGGAATGGCCCTACAATACCAAGATTTATTATGAAGTCGTGATAAGAAAGATAGTCTGATGGACCACAAGAAATAACCCACAATTAGGTCCTTAAATTTATGGAAAATGATGGAATATTCAGTAAATGGTATAGGACAATTAGTAATTCATAATTTAAAAAATGAAGTTAGATTCTTCTCATATCACATACAAAAGTTAACTCCAGATTGCATACTTTAAAAATGAGGGCAAACCTATGAAAATATTAGAAGAAAAATATAGAATATGTTTGTAACCAAGAAATAGAAAAATACTGCTTAAAGAAAATATAAAAAGTAAAAACAATAGAGGAAATGATTGATAAATCCAAACACACTCATCTTTATTTTAGTTCATCAAAAATAGCATAAAGAGATTGAAAAGATAAGCCACAGATAAACAGGCAATAAAGGCAACATATAAAATAGATAAGGTCTTGTATTGAGAAAAAGTCCAACTCCAAAGGCAAAATACAAACACCCTTGCAGAACACCAGCAAAAGAGAGAATATGTCATTTCACAGAAGAGAAATGAATGTCCAAAAAGCATTTGAAAAGATGTAAAGATCTCCTCAAAGAAATGTGAACTAAAATTACAATTAGACATCATTTCAAAGTTTTGAGCTTGTCTACAAGTTTAAAAAGTCAAGAAATGATGGTGAAGAGCTGGGAGTGGGACCTCTCATCACTGCTGGTGGAAGCATACACTGAAGTCTTTTTGGAAAAGGATTTCGCAATATCTGATCAAGTTGAAGTGGTCTATTCCCTACAATTCTACTCCTCGATATTTTCCCAGGAGAGATTTTTGCTCTTGGGTACCAGGAAGTCTGTGCAATATGTGGTATCCTCTAAAGCACATGGACTAGGGTAAGGGCCTCTTTTTATGGAAGTTTAAAGGCAGGAATACATCTCATTATCATGAGTCCCATTTTGATCATATATACCAATTCTGATAAGTTGATCAATCTCTATATTGACAACCAGTCTATTCCCCTTATTCCCGACTCGTGGATCATTCCTTCGTCTTGATAGTACTTCTATTGGGAGCTAACTCTGGTTTTCAGCACTTGAGCCCTAATATCTGTTGACAGATGGTTCTTTCACTGGGATCACTGAACTTCATTGGTTTTGGAATTTCCATAGCCTTTCTCTTACAAAGACTCCTAGAGCTTTCTTGAAATTGTGTCAATTATAATGACTGTCTCCCTATCCTCCATTTATGGTGTTTTACTTTTCACATGGCATTGGAACCCCACTCCAGTGATTCTATTTCCAGATTTCACTCTGTCTCAGTCTGCCACCTCCCACTATAGGTGTTCAAAATATGCAGGTTTACCTAACAAATGGAACATATTTGATCTAATAGCACATCTATCTTAAGACAGGATATTGTTTACCTTCAACATAGCTACTTCATATTTGCATGAATGATGCATTAGTTTTTGGTTGGTAATAATGAGCCTCATTACATTATTCAGACTACATTTTGTTTTAAGACTCCTCAGGGGCATTATTGGAAGCAGTTAGGAGTGAGCTTAACCAGGTCTTCTATAAATAAATTCTAATTCTTTCTTATTATATGGTAACATTTTATCAGTGTAGTAATTCTTGTTCTCTTCTTGAATTTCAAAACATAACCCTTGATCTGTTAAATACTATCAATTTTTAGATAAACAATTCATATGTAAAAGGTTTTGTTCCAGAAAAAGTGATTCTTCCTTTCTTCCTCTCTTAGTTGATTGGCATGTGATTAGATTGTACGAAATATGAAAATACTGAATTTGCTAGAGTATTAATTTACTGACAATCTCAATATGTGTGTGTATACACATATATATATATGTGTGTATACACACACACAGAGACAGAGAGAATGTTTACAATTCAGAATATAGCATGAAGACTTGTAATTATGTGTGACTTGGCTGCACTAGTAGGGTTAAGTCCAAAATAGAAGACAATGCCTAGGCTAGCATTCTTTATGATCTTATGATTGGAGTCTGTGCTTTTTTATGGCTTTAATTTATACAACCCATTCTTACATTTTAATATATTTCTTAAAATGCATGATGATGAATAAAAATACTTTCTCTAACTCAATCATAACTTTTCATGGTTCATTAAATCTAAAATAATATATACCAATATGCGGCTGTAACTTATAAGTTGGAAATAGTAAATTATTTTGGTATCTTTTATAATGCTATAAAATAATTACTTTTTAATTTTCCTTTTCTAATACATACAACCACTTATATAATTAAAATTATATCTAAATACTTTAAACAATATATTAACAGATAGTAAAAAGTTAAAATATGGCTGAATTGCACAAGCTGAAATAGTTATTTCACAGAAATTTTATGTGTCTTCGGTAGAAAATTGGAATTAACCTATCAGGCAATACTTGGTATGATGGCTATTAAACATTTTCACACTTGGATTCAAATGCTTCATTATCATTGGGCTTACACAGGAGAAATAGGTATAATGTGTACTTTAAACATGGATTTTAAAGATTACATCTAGAGATTTTGAGATTCTGCAATTAAAATTTCAATTAGATGTCACTTTCTAGCCAAAGTAATTATATTAATAAGCATGGCTAATATACATTGAATGTCTTTCAAATTCTAATCAGTTAAAAATAAATGTTAATAATAATAAGCAACATTCATTCAGAGTGTACTATGTCCCAGAAACTGTGCTAAGTGCATGTTCTCATAATTGTCATGTAATCTTCATTTGACAGTTGGGATTGTTTTGAAGTTTGGGCAACTTAGCCTCTGAAAGTTTCAATAAACTGTCCAAGGTGAAAGGGAAAGTAGGGGGCAGACCCAGGATGCAAACAGAAGTCCACATATTCCAAAACATCTGCTTCTTCAATAGCTACACCAAACTAATTTCCAATATTTTCCTGATTTTAATGACCATTCCTGCATCAGCTAGAGTTTCTCAGGGAAGCGGAAGCACTCAGAGTAACAGGGAATAAGAAATGTAGTACAGGAATTACACTTTACAGAATAATGAAACAGCTGGGAAAATAGTTCTGAGGAGGATAGTGGGTGATCAAATAAAGGTCACCAAAGTCACTGGCCAGGGACCATGAAGAAGTCTCCTGAACGCCGTCACCTCTCTCCTTGCGGTGGGCTTGACATCACTACAAGTCAGAAAGACAGAAAATTCTGGAAAAAAAATCTAAATGCAAAGTGAAGTATGGATAAACTTGATCCCACAGGACAAGTGAACCCCATGAGGACAATCTGGATCTAGGTCTGTCGGTGCCTCAAACTCCAACAATGCGACTGAACGGAAGTCTGTGCCCTCTTCACAGCTGCACACATGCCAGCCCAGGTCTCAGAGAGAGTTATGGGTGGGGTCTAGCAGAGGCTGGGGAACTGAGGTCAGGTTGCTGCCATCCTTCAGTGAGGTGAGTCAGAGGATCAACCACCACAGTCATGAACTACAGTGGTGCCTGACGGCCTGTGCCAACTTTGTGAGTATAAGTATTGTTGCTTCACATCTGCCTTCCAAATCTCATGTAGATTTCCCTGGGATCAAGCACCCTGCAAAGGAGGGAATTCTGGGAAACATATTTTCAGCTCATGTAAGAGAATGCAGTAAAAAGCCATCACATTGCACACAGTATTTTAGATACAAATTTTGGAAGTAGGAAATGTGATTATAAAGACTATAATATTTATGAGTCTGTATATATTAATATGATTCTAGGGTAAAGTTACCATGGTATTTTTCAAGGTACATACACCAGATTAAAAAATATCACAAGACTTCCATTTAGTAAAGAAGACTATGTATTTAAGTGACCCTCCCACTAAAATATAACTAGATTCTGCCCATATTCTTACCTTTAATTACATTTCTAGGTTCACTAGAAAAAGAAATCTCTAAGAAACTAGAAACAGAAGGAAACAAACAATAGCAAGATGAAATTGGAGCAGAGAGCTGTGAATGGTTAGCACATGAAAAGGGGGTATATTTCCCAGAGACCACAACAACATATGATCCTTACAGAACCGAAGTTCACAGCAAAATCAGAGAGCTCAGAAAGATTGAGAAGTCCACGTTCTTGATCCCTCATGACAAGAGAAATCAGTTCCAGGATGGCAGCATCCCAGGGAACAGGTAAAATCCACCATAAATCCTCTCTGGTGGAAAAAATACCCAATTTGGACCTTGGTATACCAGAGAATAATTTAAGCAAAATATAATCCAATAATAAAAAAATTGTTAAAAGAA
This sequence comes from Diceros bicornis minor, assembly GCF_020826845.1. Lineage (NCBI taxonomy): Eukaryota > Metazoa > Chordata > Mammalia > Perissodactyla > Rhinocerotidae > Diceros > Diceros bicornis. Next base: position 4,890,135 of record NC_080744.1, on the reverse strand, counting down.
TTAAAAAGAAAAGAAAAAGAAAACAAGCCACTATGAAATAAGAATGAATACAAAAACAACAAATAAATTTAGATCCCCTATGATCTCAGATACTGAAATTATTAATTATAAAATATAAAGTAATAATGTATAAAAAGCATGAAGAAGTAAATATGAAATAAAGAACAAAAGCAATGAAAAAGTAGCTATTTTTTTATAGCTTCTGAAAATAAAAAATGCACTTGCAGAAATTGAAATCTCCATGGATGGGTTAAACAACAGACTGAAGTCATCTAAAGCAACAGTAATGAACAGGAAAATAGATATGCGGGAATTGTTCAAGTGCCATGCAAGGAGACAAAGAGAAGGAGGGATGAAAGAAAGGTTAAAGGAAACATGGGGAGGGGGGTACAATGAGATCTAACATATATTTAATCTGAGTTCCAGAAAAAGAAGAATCATGAAATTAGAACAGTAATGTCTGCAAAACTAATAGATGAGAATTTTCCAGACCTGATAAAAGAGCAGAGTCCTTACAATCGTAGATATAGAAAGAAAAGGTTACAGCAACCAGAATTATATAAGAAGGAGGACGTAAAAAAATGATGGTTAGACAGCCCCTGGGGCTATGATAACGGAGCACTAGGGACCCATCAGCATGCGCATCTGATGCCATTTAGGTTTGAAAACTCCAAATGGCTGTGAGCTGGTGGTCGGATGGGAGCCCAGTGATGGGCAGACGGACGCTGCCTCCAGTGATGATTCTGTCCTGAACTCTGCATTCCATGAGGGTTCAGTGGAGGATGGCCCACGGGGGGGGGGGGGCTTTCATGGTGGATTTGTGGCTCCAAACGTCGCAGCGGTGGAACGAACAGCAGGCCCTGGATTTCATCTTTGCTGCAGAACGATGAGAACAGTTCCCAGCTGGAGTGGAGAGAGGCGGAGAGTCAACCTGGGCAGACTGTGGCACCGTCCAGCCCCACCCGTGTGACGATTCCATACTGAGAAACCTGCAGCTCTTATTGGGGAATTGTATATCACACTGGGTACCTCTTTCCTTTGGTTATTGTAAATGGAAAACTTTCGGCTTGTATCTCCTTAGATTTTTTTCCTTCTAATCATTTCTTTCTGCGTTTCCTTTCTGCCTAATAGTGCATTTCTTTGCTCCTTGACCACAGGCTGGTGCCCCCGCTGTCTCTGTCATGTTGCTACTTGTTTTTTTCAGTGCTCTGAAATAGAGTAACCAAATGGTTAAATATATATAAAATATGTTATATATACCATATCACAAAAATATAAAAAGTGAGAATATTTCCATAATCACTACAGAAATTAAATCAATAGTTAAAATCTTTCCCCAACACACACACACAGAAAAACCCTCAGGCTCAAATGCTTAAAAGGGAGTTCTAACAAACCTTCCCAGGAAAAATTATTCCAGTATTGTAAGTCTCTTCTGAAACAGAAAAGAGATAACAATACATACTAACTCGACATATAAGGTAAGAATATCCTTGAAACCAATATGATAATACTAGTAAATTGGAAAACTTATATCAGTATAGCATTTAATAAATTACACAACCAAATTAGATTTATTCCAGGAATGCAGGGGTGGTTTATCATGACAAAAATATATTAATGTAATACACATCACTGAGATATTACTATAGAAAAACTTAATGTCATCTCAACAGAGGCACAAAAACATTCAATATATTCAACTCCCAGATGTGAAAGAGAGCAAAAAGAAAACAAATAAAGAAAACTAACTTTTGCCAAAATAGAAATTGGTGAAACTTCTGTTACTCCTTAAAGAGTATCTGTCATAAAAACACAGGGAACATCACCTTAAAGGTAAGAAGTTAGAGAAAATTCCTTTAAATTCAGGATTAATATAAGAATGTTGTTCACTCCTACTATTTCTATTCAAATCATAGTGAAGATTTCAGTACAGTAAGAATAAGAAAATGTATTAAAATACAAATATTGGAAAGCAAGAGGCAAAATGATTAATATTAGCTGATAAGATGTCTATGTGAAATATGCAAAAGAATCAACAGAAAGATTATCAGAGTTAATGAAAGAGCATAGTTGATGTAACAAGATGATCTTTTCAATACCAACAAAAAAATAAGACATCTACAAGCAAATTTAACAAAATATGTGCAAAACAGTAATGGATAAAATTATAAAATATATTGAAAAACATTAAGGGAAACCTAATAAATGTACAGATATACTTTGTAGACAGGAAGACTCATTTGCATAGAGATGTCAATTCTCCTCCAATTACTCTATAGAGTTAATATAAATTCAATAAAAATCATATCGAGAATTTTTTTTTTTTTTTTACTAAGGAAGATTCACTCTAAGCTAACAGCCATGCCATTCTTCCTCTATTTTGTACGTGGGTCGCTGCCACTGCATGGCTGCCAATGAGTGGTATAGGTCCGTGCCCAGGAACTGAACCCAGGCCACTGAAGCAGAGTGCACTAAACTTAACTACTAGGCCACAGGGCCAGCCCCAGGAATTTTTTGAAAGCAGTTGAATGTGGTGATTTGACAAGCTGTTTATCAAATCTATATGGAAGGGGGAAGTTCCAAGAATAGTCCTGACATATTGAAGATAATAAGCTGCGAGGATTTGCTTTAAAAGAGAAAATATTTATTATATTATCACAATTAGCTAAACATACAGAAAAAAATGGATCTCAAAAAATTGATTGACAAAACAATCAACTTCCATGGGTTAAAGATTAAATTTGATTAGTAAAATTTAAACTTTGTTAAGAAATCAGGGTACTATGTTTAAATCTCAAAGTATGGATGATGTCTTAAACAACAAACAAAAAATACTAGCAACTAAAGAGAAAACTGATAAATTCTACTGCATGAAATTTAAGAATATATGTAATGCATGTATATTAGTTATCTATTACTACATAACAAATCATCGCAAATTTAGTGGCTTAAAATTATACAGATTTATTATCGATTTCTTTGAGTCAGGAGTCTGGGCACAGCTTATCTGACTCCTCTGCAAGGCTGTGATCAACATGTTGGCTAGGGCTGAGTTTTCACCGGGAGGCTGGACTGGGGAAGAGTCTGCTTAGAAATTCACTCAGTTTGTTCGCACAATTTATTTGTGGGCAGCTGTAGGACCCATGGCAGCTTGCTTCTTCGAAACCAGCAAGGAGAAGAAGACTCTTGAGCAAGTCTGGTAGGAGGATGGAGTCTTGTACGTTATAACATAGTCCTGGGAGGGACATTCCATCACTTTTGCCATCTGTTTTGAGTTAGAAGCAAGCCACAGGCCCCACCCACACTCAAGGGGAGGAGATTATACCTGCTGATGAAACATCTCGAGGTAGAGATCAAAAGAGCCACCTTAAAGTCTGTCTGCCACAGTCTGTACATTCTGAATTGTAATAATAAAATAAATATCCTTGAGTTCACACTCCAAAATATAAATTAGAACATTAGTAATCATTGAATCTAATCTACTGTGAGTACCTCTAGAGACCATCTCTGTTACTCCCCCACCACGCTACGTCCCACCCATGCAACCACTAGCCTAAATTTTTGTACTTGAGCATTCCTTTAAAAAACTAGATCTATCACATATTTCTTTATACATACACAATATTTCCTCTAGTTTTGCAGCTTTAAAAAAAGACATCACACTATTTAGAGTCTTCTTTTATTTTTTTTTCACTCAACATTTTATTTCTGCGACTTATCTATGTTGTTGGCTGTAGCTGTAATTCATTTATTTTCCCTCCTTCTAGTGTCTCCCATTGTGAATATACACCAATAGATATATTCATTGCCCTCTTTGTGGAAATTAGTTTTGGTTTCTCTTCAATTTTTTTGCTATTATGAACAATGATATGAAGGCTCTTGCATATGTCTCCTGATTCATATGATTGGGTTTTTCTATGATAGATATCTAAAAGTGATATTACTGGCTTCTAGGGCAAAAGCCTCTTCAAATGTATTATGTGAGTTCAAACTATTTTCTGAAGTTGGAGGGTCCATAGACCTCAAATTCACTAATTCAGTCAATAAGTACTGTGGTATTTGCCACAAATGTTACAGTCAAGTGTTGCTTAATGAAGGGGACGCATTCTGAGAAATGCATCGTTAGGTGATTTTGTCATTGTCTGAGCATAATAGAGTGTACTTAGACTAACCTAGACTAACCTACTACACACCTAGGCTATATGATACTAATCTTATGGGACCACCATCATATATACCTCTGTTGTTGACCAAAACATTGTTATGCAGCTCAAGACTGTACAGTCATTAGCTATACTTAACAATCAAACTTCCAAAATCTCAACTTTGCTTTTAGATAAAGTAGGTTTGGACCTTATAGACTGTTATATTTTCATAACTTCCAATTATTTTATAATATCTTGAAAAATGTGTAAATCTGTGAAAATGGCATTTTTATTGATTGTCCAGTTTTTCTCAAAAAATGATCTGCTATCACAGAGTATATGTACAAACTGAAGTAGTCCGTTGTATGTATAAGTCAAATCCCCACCAACTAGACAGAAGATAATATTAACAGACATCATTTATGGCTAATTTTGGAGATATAGATATAGATATAGATATGGATATGGATGTGGATATGGATATGGATATGGATAGAGATAGAGATAGAGATAGAGATAGAGATAGAGATAGAGATAGAGGTAGAGATGTATATATATAATTTGACTGGAGCCACATGAACATGGGTTTCGGTGATAAGATTTTAAATATGCTCATATTTAAGGTGCTTAAACGGTGCAGAGAGGTAGAGGGACCATAGTTAGGTGGCAAAGAAGTTTTTTGGAAGTGGTATAGAAATTTCTTTATGCTGAATGTGGTTTTACTTTAGTCTGGTGAAACTCCAACGTCTTCTAAGTTTTGGTAATTCAGCATTTACTGGCACTGTTTGCGGAATTTTTTCATCAAAATGGTTATGTAACTGGTTTGACGGGAGAATGATGTGAACGTGAAATTTTTATTTTCCCAGAAAATCTACCAACTGCGCTCCATTGAAACTGTATTGCTTTTTCAGTGGCACGTTTCCTCAATGATAGGTAAGCCTCATCCATAACGTTTTAATCACTTTCAATTACTAAAATTTTCACCCATCCTTTTCACACCTCCTGTCTGTTCTAGTAGTGCAGCCTAGACTCGTAGTTTCAGCTTCCTAGAGCAGGAAGAGGAAATCACCTCTTATTCCCCTCTTTTCCTCTTTCATCCCTGGATATAGATGACCAACAACAGAACATGAGCACAGACAATACCCTCTGTGTTAAATGACTCCAAGTCACAGGAGACAGGTTCCCTTTCACTTGTTGCTGGTTCTCTTGATAATGCTGACTGTCTCCAGGTGTCCAAATGCTGACTCTAATGCTGTCTTTTTGTAGGTTCTTTAGAAGGTTCTGGAGTTCCTCTCCCTATTCAGTCCCCTCAAAGGAAATCTGGCTAAGGCATGGCTCGCTCTTTCCCTGCCTTCAGCTGCCACCATGGAGGAGGTTCCCCAGACAGCCTCTTGCTGCTATGGTTCCCTCCCAAAAGCAACACCCTTGAGAAAGGGGGCATAGCATCAGCAATGTTGCCTAAACTTAAGGCACCAATGGCCTCACACGGTGGGAAATTTAAGTCTTATCCCTAAAGTGCCAGAGACTGGGATGAGGGCTGTCCCCTGACACTCTCTATCAGTTCTGCCGTCTCTCTCCCGTCCCCACCACTAGCACCATCTTTTTGTTGTTGTTGTTGTTCAACAATTCACAACATTCAGGCAAAAGAAAATCACCATTTCCTAACAATCCGATGTCCTGTCCCCCTCCACCTACCCAGAGAGGCGGAGGAATAGCTGCTCTTTTAAGAACTCTGCATTTGCCCAAAAGATGCCATCCTCCTCCACAAACTCTTATATTTTTATCAGTAACCAGTCAACTTGGGACAACAGGGAGTTTCATGAACAGGACCCCTGAAGAGTTTAATAATATAATTCTCAAAATACAATAGTTTCTAATGTAAATATGGTCCTATCTTTAAATATTTGGAGCAGAAAAATATCTCTTGATCAGTAACTCTCAGAAACCTGCTTAACTTATATAATTAAATATGCAGAATGATTATTTTTAACATAATAAAAGTTAAGATTCCGTACAGGTACAAACACAAAATTGATATTTTTAGAATTTATATTAAAAATTCTTCATTTTGATAGTCATGGAAATTTTAGTTATAATTATTTGAGATCCACACCAATAAAAGATAACTAGAATTTGTTACAAACATGTGGAAGCATATTTTTTACACAAATTGTTTTAAAGTTAAAATTTCCAGAGGTAGACAATTTTTTAGTATGACATTAAGAGGACCCCTGGGTGAAAAAACTGAAGTAAAATAGGATCAAAGAATCTCCTTCTCTAATACTTAATGAAATGAATAATATGGTAAAAGAAATACAGCCAAAAGCCACCAAGGAAAAGGTCATGTCAAATGCATGTCATAAACTTAGGAAAGAAGAGGACATAAAATGAAGACAGTATTCTCGTGTGATATCTCAGAGCTGTTTTGTTTGTTTTTTAATTAAAGATTTCTGGCTAAATAGATTTAGTATAATTCCATATTTTGAGGGGTGGGCAGAAATAGTGGGTTATATAACATTCAGTTATGAAATGTACCTCTTCATAGCTCTCCAAACTCTTAGAAGTATTCCTGAAAAAACATGAGATTTAAAACTGTCTCACTAATGCCCTAATATGGAGAGAAATGCGCTGAACACAGAAGTAGTTACACAAGGGAAAACTAAGAAAATCCACTGACGGGTAGAGCCCCTCCAACACCCAAGATCCTCAGCAACTGGGCTTGGCATTTTCCAGAATGGCCCTGAAGAGCAGTGGGGCAAGAATAAGAAACACACCACAGCTGGAAGAGTGGACTGTACACCTGCCTGAGAGGGCCCTGGCATTGCGTATTTAATGGGATCTCAGAAGCGAACTGAGAATCCAGCATCCATCAAAGGCGATAGTTAACCCTTCGGGGTTCTCTCTCTTCCCCATCCTCTAGTCCTGAGGGCATGGAAAAGGAGTTAGAAAGCAACATCCAGCCCTCAAACTATGGCACTCAGAGAGAAGACTAAATGATCAAAAAACAACAAAAACTCTGTAAAAGGATAACTCGAGAAATTCACCTATCATCTTTCAGATTAAAGAGGAGATCTGGGTGGAACAGTCTATGTCACACACAAGCAGTATGAATATAATGGCGTGACAGCCATATAATCATTCCTTTGGGAAAAAATCAGAAAAAGAAGAAGAAAAGAAGAGATAAATATGAATGAAAAAAGTGGGTAAGATAGATAAAAAATCCAATTTGGGGGGAAAAAAGGAAATAAAGCAAATCTCCATCAGTGAGTCATATGTAGGGGATAATTGGTAAAGCACAATTACATTTTTCAAAAGAAGTTCCAAAAGTAGATGACAAAGGAAATGGAATAATTTTGAAAATAAAAAATTCTGAAAGTGAAAATTACGAAACTAAAGATAAAAAACAACAAAAACTCAAATAAGAATATTGAATCCAATTAAATCTAGAACTCAGATTACACGACTGGAGGGAATTATGGTTGCAAAACAATATTAAGATTTTAAATCATGAAAAAATAACACTACAAGCAACAAAAATTAGAAGCAGAGAAGCAGTGAGGCAGGAGCAAATGTAATAACAACATTGATATTAACTCTTATAAGTTAACATTAGTTTTGCGTACTTAATATATGCAAGGCACAATCCTATTCATTTTCTTGATGAAGTATCTCATTTAATCCTAAAAACAACCTTATAATCAGTCTCTTAGCCCATTTTATAGTTGAGAAAATTAAGGACTGGTGATATGTGCTACGTAATTTGTCCAAGTAAGTGAAGAAATTGAGATGCAAATCCCGGCCCCCTAATGCCTTCTTATCCACTCCTAAGCATGACAAGGACTCACTCTGGATTATTTTTGATGGTGTAATTTTATTCACTTTTGACTTTACTCATTATTTTCTACATTAATTACTTAAAAGAACATGTAGGTATTTTGATGAAAACAATGAAGTCATTACTTTAAAAAAAAGATACGTATGTCAATATAAAAGCAGAAGATGATTGGGGCTAAATGATTTCTCAGCTCAATCCTTAGTCAATAACGACACTCAAAGAGCCAGGAAGCCCTGCTTGAATTACGTCAGTGTAGGCAGTACAAAGCTGATCAAGTGGAAATAAAACGCGTGCCAGTGGTAGTGACAGCCAATTCATGCCAGAGCTGGTGTATATTTTTATAAAAGTTAGGGATTTCAGGCTAAATATGCTTAGTCTAATTCCACATTTTGAGGGAGGGAGAAATGGTGGATTATATAACAATCATTTGTGGAAGGTGCTTTCAAAACTAAATTGATACAGTGCATGGCCCAATTGAAGTTTTCATCTTCTAACTGATAATCAGTCAGTATTTTCCATAAAACCTGGAGACTCCATCAACTAAATCAAAGACTTTTACAGGGCAATATTTGCTTGAATTTAGTTAACTGTACTTGTATTTTTTTTTTATTTTAAATAAGCAGACAGTTCTGTTTCATTGCAGTAGTGCATACATATATGAATACATACTATGTACCCAAATTAAATTTTCCTTTTAAATAGAAATTTAGAAATAATGAAGAGCTCTGCAAAAATATAATTAAATTATCTTTCAACTCAACTGTTTTACCAATTTTTTAATAACTAGAAAGACCAGAAAATAGGAAAATGCTGAAAAACCAATATCATGGCCTGGAGAACATAAGTTAATAGGATTTTTGTTAAGACAAACTAGTAAGTGAAAGTGTCCTTCTATCAACATTAAAGGAAATAAAATTTATATATGTAAGTTTATAACAGAAAACTGCAGGAAAAAGTCAAATAAACCTTAATGACACCTACCTACCAGTTCTTTAATGCAATAATTTTTAATCTTTCATTTCCTTTTCATCCACATATCTATGCATAAACAACCATAGTTACCAGTCTCTTAGGGCAAAGACATCCATGGGCTTATCCTGCCTCCCTGTATCTAGAGAGTGAGCACAGACTTCCAAGTTTGAAGGTCAGTATGTTTGAGAAGTTTGAGACCAAGGAGCAGGGTGAATAATGAAGACAGAAAATATTTTCAAAGCTGCATCACAGTTGTATTAACACATAACTAAGGAACTGTTTGTTTTGTTGTGTTTTGTTGTGCATTTTGACTTCTGTGAGGTTGAGTTTTTGTTTTTGAAAGACAGCATGATACAAAACAAACAGAACTGGACAGAAGATCTGGCTCCAGTCTACCCTCATTTATGAATTACATGGGACTGAATTTCCTAGCAAACTGTAAGAGTTTTAAAGCATCAAGTAAAACATATCAAGGAAAGTGCTTCTTAGGCTGAAGAGCCCTTTCTATATATGCATATTATTTAATACTTGTTATATTTCTTGTTTATATATATATTATATATATGAAAAATATAGCTTAAAACAGCAACCTAGCTTAAAATATACAAGTAGGAAATATCTTCTACTAAGAGCCTGAAAGAAATATGAAGTCAGATGCAAAATTTTAGGATTGACAAAGGAATTTTTTTAAGGAAATGCAAATAATTTAAAAAGCATGTGTTTCTATACTATTTAGTACTCCCTTTGTTGCTTTCATTCAATAGGTTGACTCTGAAATGAGTGGTTAGTTTAAGAAAACTGACGGCACTGCTTGCAGGATTGCAATTCGGAAGTCTAAATAACTTAAAGAACTGGAATTTTAAATGTAGTACAGACCCAGCAATTTAGTTTATGTACAGTTTCTAAAATAAAACAAAACATAAAACACCTGTGTGATCAATTTAACTCTTATGTAGGGCAAGTATCTACAGGTTACAAATTTTCTCTAGGGTCCTTTTAGGGCACAGATAGCTGAGTGTCATTTTCTCTTTTCTGTTGGTTCTACTGGGACTCCTACACAAGCAGTATGAGCTCTGCTGTCAACCTATGACCTTTCTGTGATGAAGAAAAGATTGCACTGTCCTCTCCTAAGGGTGAGTTAATGTAAAGCATGTCTGGGGAAACTTTTTGCAGTGATATCCAACTGTCCTAAGGCTGATAATGAAAGGTAACACGTAATTCTAAAAACAATGCACAGAAATTTAAATGGGAAGTGATAGGTAATTCTAAAAACAATGTGCAGAAATTTATAAAAAAACATAAACAAGTTTAAAAATAGACTTTAGTTTCAAAGAGATTGTAGTTGAAGTATCACTGACGCCTACCATTATTTTCAACCCTGTTGTTAATTTTCTATAAACCATAAGAATTTTTTTCTCTACAAATCTTGGACCTTCTCTAGCTAGTTTTTATTCAATGTCATGATAGCTGCACAATTTATGACTTCATTACAAACAAAACTTTTTACCTATTTCCCTAGACTCTCCCAAATTAAAAGAGCTCGGATTAGAATTGCAACAGCTTTCTCTATAAATCAGGTACAGGTTGCTTCATTCTCACTTGAAAGTATCATTTGCCACTAAAACTCTGGTGTTAATATAAAAATTGTTTCTCTAGCAGTCTATATTCTAAAAATTGGATAAATAGCTTAAAATTTTTAAAAATATTTAGAAATTAACAAAGCGTTATTTCGTACCAGTTAATAAAATTTATCGGTGAGCATAAGTCAGCCCTGCAGGGCGAAGGGAGGCGGTGCCGTCAAAGACCTCCTGAGCGCAGGGCTCGCCACGTGCCCAGGGGCCTTGACTGGGGACGTATTTGACTCCACAACCATCCGGGATGAGGCGCTTCTCGGCCCCCCTGTCGTCAAATTCTCCGGCATTAAACTTGGTAAAGCCCCACTGCTTGGAGATGTGGATCCTCTGGCGGCCGGGGAACTTGAACTTGGCCCTGCGTAAGGCTTCGACCACGTGCTCCCTGCTCGGGAGCTTGGTGAGGACGGACACGACGACCTGGCCGGCGCGGCCTCGCGCCGCCGTGCCCTGGGGCGTCCCGCAGGCGCCCCGCATGCCGGTCTGGAGCCGGTCGGCGCGGGCACAGGGCATCATCCCGTGGACGCGCAGGACGCGGAGGGGGTGGAGGCGCACGCGGAGGTGACAGCGTCGCGCCCGCGGCGCCTCGCCAGGTACTTGTGGGCACAGACGCGCGCCGCCGCCAGCGCCTCGGAGGACAGCTGCTCGTGCTCGTCGGACGCCATGTGGCCACAGAGCGGGAACTCGTCCACTCTCGCCTTCTTCCGGCCCAGGTCGAAGATGCGGATCTTGGCATCGGGGACACCGCGGCAGAAGCGGGACTTTGGGTACGGCTTGTTCTTACAGTAGCGGTAACAGCGGGCGGGGCAGCGGCCCATGCCGACAACACGAACCGGGCCACGTCGATGAGAAAGAGGCGCTCGCCCCCTGCGCACGCGCCTTATATAGACTGCCCATCGTCCCGCGCGGGAACCATAGAGTCCCGGCGAGGACGTGAGGACGCTCTTTCCCGAAGGCCTCGCCACAGATGCGGCGACAGCCTACGCCCGCCGGGCCCGACTTGGCGCATGCGTAGTGCGGAGAGGCGCCTGGGTACGTTCGCCCGTGGGCTGCCGCGTAACGAGTTGGGCGTGGCCACGAGGGCCCGAGATGCTGCTTTATTCGTGAGGGCGTAGAACGCTTGCTCCGGGCTGTGTCTTAAGTGTAAAAGACGTATTTTCATAGAGCTCAAGTGAGGAAGGGCTCTGCAGCTATTCAGTATACTTTGTGCCTGGTTTGTCCAAAGAATCCGTTTTCCAGAGCCCGTGTCTCCGTGTGCGTTTGCAGATGGGTTGCGCTGTCCCGGGGCGCGTGGGCGCTGCCCTGGGGGCAGCGGGGTCCTGGGGCCCGCGCTCTGAGAAGCCTCGGGAGGACTTGAGAGTGGACGTCGCATGCAGACAGGGACAGAGAGACGTTGTCTTTTGTGCATACGGCTTGATAACTGCTTTGGACACATGAAACTTGGGCGGTTTTATTTGGCCGTATGGAATCATTTTATTCTCAGTGTGGCATCCACAGAATTGAAGTACTAACTGAATTTTTTAGCTTAAGGCTATTTGCCTTTTCAGACGTTACAGCTGCTGGGAACTGTAGGGAAGAGTAGCTATTTATGTATTATTAATGTTTTATACCTTACTGAAAATGAGTTTAATAGTTTTTTTTTTTCTGATAATAGATTTTGTAAAAGTATGATCAGGATCAGAGTGTAGAGGAGGAGGAAAAGGAAAGTAAGAGAATTGCAAATAGTCTGTAATCCATACTTGGAATTTTCTAGCTTTTTTGATTCCTTCGTCCTATTTGACAAATCCATGACATCACAGAACAAAATCCTTCCAATGTGAATATGTTCTGCAAATATGCTCTCTTTAACAGGGAAAAAATAAGATGTGACAAAATATCTCCTGCCGTTAAAGTGAGGGGGGTTTTACAAAATACCCATATTAGGGCAGAAATATTAAAAGGCCCAGTGTAGAGACCTTTCCCACATTGCATAGAAGCTTGCTTGCTTCCCCCTCCTTGCTTCATTTCTGCCTTCCTTTTTCCTCAAGTAGTTCCTATTAACTATGTAAGTCTGAGTATGGAGATAACGCAGCAGGTAAGGTGTTGTCCTCACTGAGCTTACAAGTCTAGAAGAGGACTTAGGTGCTACTCAAATAATATGTCATCATGTTACAAAGTACAAAGTGTGCCAAACAGGAAAAGCAAAGTGAGTCCTGAGAGCCTGGGATGAGTCCCTGATCTAGACTGAGGAATGGACAAGGAAGACTTTGTCAGGAAAGAGATTTCACGTGGTGACATGGCACATGGGGCCCAGCATCTGCAAAGGCTTTGAAGCAGGCAAGAACATGGACCATTTCAGGAACTAACGTAAGGCCAGTGTGACTGTGAGAGAGGGCTGAGTGGCATAATGCTTGTCCAGTGTGTATGTGTGTGTGTAGGGGGGCTTGCATGTGACACAGGCCCATTTTGCCAAGTTAGGGATCCTGCTCTTTTCTTTGAGACCATTGAAGAGCTTTACACAGGTTTTATCACTCTTGTTATGTCTAATAGTCAGTAGACTGGAAGGGGCCAAAAAATGGATGCAGGGAGATCAGGAGGGAAGGCTTTGCAACATTGAAGAAAAGAAATGAGGATAACTTGAACATGTTTTTAATATCTTTCACTTTATAAACATGTTTCTGTCTTTTTCTACTACTACATGCTCGAATATGTCATAGTTCTGGGGGAGAGGCGTCTAGAGGGTAGAAGGAAGCTACCCAGCCAGAGTTCCTGTGCCATCACGCACTCACCCCACCTGTCTAGGCCATGCTTTGGGTTTCCAAAACCCTAGATTTCTCTGACCAGCAGATGTTGTATGCTATCAGAGCCTGCTTGCGTCATCCTCCTTCCTTCATCCAGAGGGTGACCAATCATGGTTTGCCTGGGCCTGTACCAGTTCTAACATTGAAGTCCTGCATGCTCCAAAACCCCTCAGTCCCAGGCAAAATGGGAAGGTTGGTCACCCTACCGCACTCATCCAAGGGGCCCCTCACTGTTGCAGGATAGAGTCAGAGGGTGGGAAGAGAAGGGGAGAGCCAGCCTGGGAGTCTCCATTTATACCCCTTTCCCTAGCCCTGCAAATATTAGGGAGGATGCTGTGGAAAATGCATGAGCCACACCATTCTATTTAAATGTTAAACAAAAAGCATTCCCGTCAATCAATTCCAAAATTTTAAATGTTCTCCAGTCTTCTAACTCCTGCCGCCCATAATGTGCATCATGCTAAGCAAACCTTGCAAAAAAGAATGAAACTCGTCTGCTTTGAGGTGGCCTGAAATATAGCTAAGAAGATGAGACATGAGAAATAATTTAGATTATTATTTGCTAAATTTATTACTTCGATAAATGCAATAAAAGTTTAGCAAAGGGAGACATCAGTGTCATATAAGATTGAGATAGCTTAAAGAATGAGTAGGGCATATGTAAGTGGAAGTAAGGAATAGGGTAAGAAAGGGGCATGGCAGCTACATAGACTGTTAAGATCTATGAGAACAAGGACTGTGTGTTTTGGGTCACTGTTTTTTTTCCCTGTTTTTGGCAAATTGTGTGACCCACAGCACAATAAATATTTGAGTGAGTACACAACACTACTAAGGTGTAGTGGTGTGTTGGTAAGTGTTGGACAGCCTGCTCATTGGGGAGCGGGGCAGTGTGGGGTGGAAGGAGGAAGGCCCTGATTTGTAGTTTGCTGCCTTCTGTGGTGTAAATACTCCATCATCAATTTTAGCCACCAGTGTGATGTTAATGAAGGTAAAGATGTGGAGAGATGCACACAGTCGGCTCTTGTGAGCCAGAGTTAGCTGGCTCCACACGCAACAATTGAGCTATGCATACTTAAGAAAAATAAAAAAGACAAACTTCCTTAAAGCTACTAATATATAACCTGGAATAATAAAATTGGGGATGGGTAGGGAGCGATCGTTTTCTAGGAGCCCTTAGAAAGCGGGCAGGTAAACATGTTTAGAATTGATGATTCAGCTTTGACTGTGAAGAAGTCTTTCCTCCCTGGTTTCTCTCCTCTTCCGCAACCCTTATGTAAGAGATCTGCACTGTTCTCTACTTGTTGATTAGGTATACATCGAGGCAGCCTTTAAATACCGGAAATTAGCCCTGGACAGTGTTAGAAATAGTTAAATTCCTGGTATCATCTGCCTTCATGCAAAGACTGGAAAACAACAGTTCTGTGTATCAGTTCAATGCAGCGCTTCCTTTCCTTCTGTAATATCACATTTCCAACGTTTCACGAAGAGCTAAATCTGACTTTGTTCTTAAAGAAGAACATGCACTGGAGTCTAACATACTGACTGACGTACGCCCTGGATGCCCTGTCTCTGCTGGAACCGTCTGCAGTGTTGATGGCTGAGTCATTGTGTGGCGTTCCATCACTTGGTGTAGGAGACTGTGATTCGGAGATCGTGTTCCCACGTGGGCTCTCAATGAGATGTGAAGCCTCCACTGATGACAAACAGTCATTTTCATCTGTGGTCTTAGTAACTTCACACTGGGAGCTGTTATCTCAACATTCTTAAGAGCCTAGATGAACAACTTGACTATGTTTTCCTAGAGTTCAGTGGTGAATGTACAAGACTCATGGTTTTGGCCGACCTTCTCTTCCAAGTCAGCTGATTGTGTGCATTGTCATAGCTAATGGATGGTCATGCTGTCCGTCTGTCACGCATCTGATTCACAATGGTCCCCGTATCTGTTTGACAAATGCACATTTTCTGAATAGAAATATAGTCAGATGATTAACTGTTTAGTCCCAGGGGCCTACTGCGTTTTCTGTATTGACTGATATTTTATACATTTTGATGATTCTGCCTTTGGGGATCTGTTTTTTTATATTGGATATAGCAACTGAGTAGGTACACTTACCTTTGTGCTTTGGTAGTATAGGACGAGCTGCCCCCAAATGAGTGATTTCTTTACATTGTTCTAGAAAATTGAAAAAAAAAAGATGAGGATTAAATCAGGGAAGAGTAGTGCGTAAATATGCTCATTAGAATTTGATTTTAGTTTGTAAATTTTTACTTTTCTCGTTTAGCTTTCATACTTGTACAAGATTTATAAGCCATTAATCAGTTTTATATGGTAAGTAATTGACGTGTGGTTTTATAATTACAGGTATTTGTCATGCTATAACAAAGATATAATTTATAATATATGATAAATAATAAAGATGCTATAATAGAGCATAATAATAAAAATGCTATACTAAAGGTGACTTGTATCAACACAAAGAATCTACATATATATTTAAAATCCCTTCTCTGTTAAAAAGGCTTGGTTCAATATGAAAATTTGAGAAACACTGATCTGGGGTTAGGGCGCTGTGTGTAAAGCCCGTCCACCCACATAGCAGTGCATGGGCTTCCTCTCCTTCAGCTCCAAGTCCCCATCCATTCATTTAAAAGGCGCGCTAATGAGAGCAATGTTATTTTTCCCCTACTGCCCAACTTGCTTGCCAAGAGTATGAACTTTGTGTGGTTTACTAAGGTTTACAGACATACATGAAGCAAATAGTTAAATATTAGAATTATTTAATCATTTATCTCATAACACCCAATTGTATTTTAGGTTAAATCAATCTTGTATGTTTAAAGGATGAACTCTTACCATTTAGGTCCACTGAACAGACCTTTTTTCTGTATGAAAGTGAACAATCAACCTTAGTAATTAGATATAAGGGTCCTTGAATTATGGAATAAGTATTCCATTTGCTAAGGCACTGACTCTGGAAGGCTTTTATAAAAGCTTTGCCTCACCTGTCAAACATTTTAATCCCTGTGGCAGCAAATACTGAGGGCTAGATCAGAGATAAAGTGCCATACTATTTGGGACACTTGGTAAATTGCTACGTTATTGATCTGCTTAGTCCCTGTGTAAAGAATTTGGCCCTGCCCAAAGCTTCTGGGAGGTGATCCCTAGTGTCTTTTCTTTGCCCGGGGATGATGGTCATGCTGGATAGTCTAACAGTGTGATTTGGGGTGAGGACTGACCATGCCAGAAAGACAAACAATGTGATGTCGGTTTTTGGGTCAGTGGTATCAGTTGACCTGGAGACTTACATCAACTGCTTGTGCAGTCAGTCAGTCAATCATGGCTACATAATGGAGTCCCAAGGAAAATTCTGAACACTGGGGCTTGGGTAAGTGTTCCTGGTTGGCAGTACTCCGTACATATAGTCGCAAGTCAATGCTAGAAGAGTAATTCATCCTGACTCAATGGGGAGAGGACAATGGAAGCTCCATGTTTGGTTCTTCCCCTAGACTTCACCCTATGCACTTCTTCCCTTGGCTGATTTTAATCTGTCTGCTTTCCCTCTAATAAACCATAACCATGGGCATAATCTCCTTCAGTGTGTTCTGTGAGTTCTTATAGTGAATTATCAAACCTGAAGGTGGTCTGGGGAATCCCCCAAACTTACAGTTGATGTCAGAAACGAGGGCAGTGTTGGGGATTGTGCCTTCTAACTATGTAGTTGGCTCAAAAGCTCTGTAATTTTCATCCCTCACTCCACAAACCTAATAAACCATGTATAAATGGTGGGGCATTGAAACATAGAGGAGAATGGAAATCTAGTTTATAGTATCTAGTAGAGTTAAAACATAATAGGCTAACAACAACAAGTAAAGATTTTCTTAAAAAGTCATTATTTTTCTGCTTAAAAATATAATGTGTATTTATTGAAGAATTAGCATATATGTGTGACAAAAATATAGAGATATAGACTATTGAGATTTGGCACGTTTTCTTGCAATAATTTTATATGTGCCATTTTTGTATCCTGATTTTTCTTTTACTTAAGCATTTTCTATGAGAATAAATGTTCTCCATATTATTTTCATAATGGCAAAATATATTTTATCAGATGCTAAGTTGTAGATCCATATATGAACAGGTAAATTTACTTCCTGGTTGTCTATTTCATTTTTCTGTGTATATGCTAGTACCATAGAGCTATAGCAAAAACTGCTTCAACTTATTTATTGGTTTAACTTGGGGTCCACATCCAGGAGCTAATTGGTCATAAATAAAGGCTTGCTACTTCTGACAAAGTAATATTTTAGAATGAGGCTTCTCATCAGTCACTTAAGCAGCAAAATGTGGATTAGCCACAAATAGTGCCAGTGATCAGCATAAAAAAATTATGATGCAGGCAGCAACATGAATGAAAATGATCAGAATAAGCCTATGACTTGCCAATTTTTGGTAAAAGTCTTGATTTCAAAGATATAATAATTCTTAATTCTTTACTGAACAGTAAGAGGGTTTGTAAATTCTGAATAAATCTGGAAGATACTTGTTTCTTCTCCTTGAGATTGCATAAAGTATTATTTTAAAATGGTTCTAACGACAATTGAAAGGCATTCAGAAGCAGAGCATATCCTAAAGCTTCACTTACCTGGCCATCTTACTTGAAAGCAACCTTATATACTTTATGGAATGAGGTAGATTAACTATTTTTGCATGCATTTTGATAAAAAAAATTTGTGTCTTAATAAATTCATTTGAGTAGGTCATTTTAACATAATTACATCGTACACCAAGTTGTTTCTTGACATTTAGTAAGTTTTGAGGATCGCTGTGTTGAAGATCACCATAATGCCACGACATATCTCATATATATAAAATGAGAGCAAAGCTAGGGGGTGACGTGCATCTCTTGAATCTATAAAAATATTTTCTCATGTATTGCTTAGCTTGATTCCCCAAAATAGCTATCTTGGAAGGCATAAAAAAACAAGTCAACTTGATTTTCAATATGAAGAAGTAATCCTCAGAAACATTAAGAGAGAAAATACCCAAATATAAAATTTGGTAAATGGTGGATCTTGAAGAAAACTCAGCTCTTTGTGAATGCTTTTTCCGAAAATTTTCTTCCTCAAAATTTACCCCTGGGGGTCAGCAAAACTGTAGCTGACTATCACTTAGCATCTGAAAGTCAAGCTGGCTCTAAGGTGAATTATGAATCAATTGTGGGGCACATCCAGGGGCTGTGGGTTCTGAAACTGATACAGTTTTGAGGGTCCTCTTTAAGAAACAGAATGCAAAATATGAATACAAAATTACAGACAAAGCAAATACTTATTTAGAATGAGAAAATAAATTACAAATTACAAATAGCTATTAAACAAAACAGGACAAACATTTTAAAACTTGTGTATTTTTATTAATTGCCGGATCCACATTTAAAATCTTCCTTTTATTTTCTGGCAATATAATCTTTGATCTCCTCTCCATTTGACCATTATTTTGTAATATTTTTGTGAAAAACAACTGAATTCAGTCTTTCCTCCAGTAAGATTGTTGAAATCTGTATTGATAACATATGAAAGTTTCTTTCAGCCTCACAATTGACTATCACTAATGCCGTGTATGTCTTTAAGATTGTTGTCAAATTGAGAAAAATCTTATTTCTTCCATATATGAGCTGTAATATTTCAAAGAATTTCAGTTTTCTTTGGGCGATGACTACTCTCAAATATTAATGGTTGGTACTTGTGAACCAGTTTACAGCTACCATCCCCCTTGTAATACATGATGAGAGCTAGAAACCTCTCCTGTCACTCACATCCCCCTTGAACTACAGTGATGGGAAAGCTGGAAACCTCCTATCCCACTTGTTGTCATGAGAGCTGATTGTGTGCATCTCTTCCCATCTTTGAGTTCAATGATGTCATATTCATAGGTTGAATGGGCCATGGTGGGTGTACTTACACCATTGTCAAAAACTACAAATCAGGCCTTTTGTTTATTTTTTCATGGAGAACCAGTTATTAAACATACACCAGCACACCCCTGTTAATACCTTCTCTCAAGCTGCATGTTTCCTTCATTGGTGTCAGCACTTCATGTCAGGTCAGCCATAAGTTTACATCTTTTTCTAAGGAGCTCGAACAATTTGTTATTCTCCATTAGTTGCATTATTAAACAATCCAAGAGCCTATTTATAACCTCAATTAAAATTTTTGCTTAATTAATTAAAGCTATCAACATGATCTGAAATTGGTTTGGCAACAATTTGGTTCTTAGTTACAGAACACTTTCTATTGATATTATTCATCTTTATCGCATTTGTTTTATAATCCATCAGTTTTTACAGAATTTTCTGTTAATTAATAAATAAATTTGAAAGTATTGCCAAATGAAGAGTCTATGTTTTTCACTTGCTCCAAGTGAAGTATCCCAAAATGTCTTTCCAAATTGTAGTAAAAATGGTATATTTCAGCTTTTTCAATTTAAACACTTACCTCTTTGACCATATATCTTTGTATCATAATGCTGGATGAGTCGTCACCAGGAGTGGTCAGAATACTCGTGCAAGCAACTTCAACACCAGAACAACTAACAATAACTTATCCAGACATTGATGTCACTGCAAGCCACAGAAACACACCCTACAAGCCCATGCCAGATGCATTCTCTAATAACTTCCTTTTAGCCAGACCCCCAAATGGCCAAGCCCATTCCAATGCCTTCTGACCTCAGGGAAAGTGTGAAGGGAGGGGAGTGGGAGTGTGAAAGAGACTGCAAATTTTAGAAAGACTCTGTGTGAACTCATTGCTAGGGCCCATCCTGGGGCCTTGGAAGGGGCCGGTGTAAGTGAAGGTCCCTGAATCTGCGGCTTCATTAATTTTATTAGAGGTCATTCCATTTCTGAGCAGATGATATCACTTCTTAATGCCTTTTTTCATTTTTACCTCCCTAAGTGATTTTCATCTCACATTTGCTTTCCACAGTCCCAGTGTCTTCAAAATGTCCTAACAATATTTATACCATAACTACCCTCAAATCCTTTACTCACACTAAAATATAGATTGTAGTTTCCAACTTAAAATTTTTCTCTCTAAAGGTTTCCAAGAGCAAAGACTTACAATAAAAGAATTGAGTAATAATAATGCAATTTCAAGCAACAAAAAATCAAGAAGAATATTTTATTGCATGGACCCATACCTCTAAATTGATGGCTTACATATTAATTAGTTGAAAGAATAAAACTATTCAGTAAATGTTGACTTCATTTGAAAAAAATCTGGATACTTAGTGAATGTCTTATAACAAAACAGATTCCAGAGAGATAAAGGACTTCTGCAATGGTGGAATAAAGACCTATGAAAATATACTTCCCCATAAAAGATACACAAACACTGGCAAAAATTGTCAAAATAAACTTTTTTGGAACTCTGGAAGTTAACCTAGAACCTACAACAATCAAGAAGCATTTGTTCTAGAAAAATGTCTACATCTCATTAAGAACAGTGAGATTTGTTGTGGTTTAACCTGCCCTATTTCCATTTCCTTCTCCGCATGTCTGTGGTAGCTGTGAACACCAGCAGCCATGCAGCCACCGGACGGGTCAGACTGGATTAAGAGCTCTTCCAAAAGCTCCATCTCCAGAGAATTGTCACCATTTGACTTGTCTGGTAGCTCCCTGGTAAAACCTCATTCACGGGGCTGTTGTTATTTGACCTGCTCAGAGCTGACTCAGTGGGAAAAGTTCTATTACTAAGTTGTTCATTGGAAGCAACCAATAGCAATTGTTTACCATTACAGCTGCCATAGGTAGACACACCCATTGTGAAAAGCAAGAGGCTGGCCAAAATAACTTAAAAGAATGGTCTTGGGAATGAGTTGTCCGTAGCGAGCTTTGAAAAGCTCTAACACAATACTGGGGATCTAGAAGAGCACACACATGTGTAGGGCTATGCATATGCCCAGGAAATTCCTAAGAAGACTCTAGTCTCTTGCCTTTGGCGGGCCTTGAGTTCTTGTGCAGAGGAAGTAAAGACAAAGACAAAAATAAACAAACAATCAATAGAAACTGTCCTTGAGGAAGTTCAGATATTGGTCTTACTAGACAAAGGCTTCAAATCAGCTATTATAAATACGTTCAAAGAAAAAAATGTCTAAGGAATGAAAGTATGAGAATCATTTCTCACCAAATAGAGAATATTGATAAAGAGATAGAAATTATAAAAATAACCAAATGGAATTTCTGGGGTTGAAAAGTACGTAATTACAATGAAAAACTCCCTAGAAGGGCTTGAGAACATATTTGACATGACAGGATAAAGAATCAGCAACCTTGAAAATGGATCAATTGAGAGTGTCATCTGAGTAACAGAAAGAAAAAAAGAGTAAGGTAAAATGAAGAGACTCTCAGAGACCCGTGGGACACCATTAATCCTACCAACATATGGATGATGGTAGTCTCAGAAGAAGTGGAAGGAAAGAAAGGGATAAATTTGTAGACGGACACTAGCTACAAAGACTAATTCAAGAAGAAAGAGAAAATCTAAGTGGACCTATAACAAGTAGAGAGATATGATTAGTAAATAAATCAAATTAGTAATCTATAAACTTCTCACAAAGAAACCTAGGCCCAGATAGTGATTTCTACCAAATAGTCAAGGAAGATTTATTGCAAATCCCTCACAAGCTATTCCAACAAGTAGAAGAGGTGGAAACACTCACCAGCTCCTTCTATAGGGCCAGTATTAACCTTAATACCAGAAAGAGACATAGAAATTACAAGAAGTGAAAACTACAGACCAAGATTCCTTATACACGTAGATGTAAAATCCTTAGCAAAACCTTAACAAACTAAATCCAGGAACATATAACAATGGTTTTATACAATATATTTATTTTTGGGATTTGTCCCAAAAATGCAAGGTTGGTTTAATTCATGCAACATATAATATTAATAGAATAAAGGACAAAACCCACTTGATTATCCCGATAAACACCGAAAGAATGTTTAACGAAATCCAACACCCTTTCATAACAGAAACATTAGACAAATTAGGAGTTGAAGGGAGACTTCCTCAGCCTGATAAAGGGTGTCTATGAAAGCCTATGCTAACATTGTACTTAACAGTGAAAGAATAAATGACTTCCCCCTAAGATTAGAAACAACACAAGGATGTTTTCTCTCGCACTTCTACTGAATATTGTGGTGGAGGTTCTAGCCAGAGTAATAGGCAAAAATAAAATAAGATAAAAATGAAACAAAACAAATAAAGGCATACATATCAGAGGGGAAGAAGTAAAACTATCTTTATTTGCGGATCTCATCTTTGATATAGAAAATAATAAGGAATCCAAAAAAATAACAAATATTATGACTGATACATGAATTTAGTAAGTTTGCAAGATGCAAGATCAATATATAAAAATCAATTACATTTCTTTGCACTAGCAATGAACACTGAAAATTAAGAAAAATATTACATTAGCATTAAACATTCCATACCATTAAAAAGAATAAAATAGTTAGGAATAAATTGAACAAACAAGTTGAAGGTTTGTACACTGAAAATTAAAAATGTTGTTGAAAGAAATTCAAGATCTAAATAAACAGAAAGACATCCATGTTCATGGATTGGAAGACTAATATTGTCAAGATGGCAATACTCTCCAAGTTGATCTAAAACTCTAATGCCATTACTATCAAAATCATGGTCACTTTTTTGCAGAAATTGTTAAGCTGATCCTAAAATTCATATAGAAATCCAAGGGATTCAGAATAGCCATTACAGTCCTGAAAAAGATAAACAAAGTTGTAAGACTCACACTTCCCAATTTCATAACTTACCATAAAGCTATAATCAAGACAATATGGCACTGGCATAAGGATGAACATATAGATCAATGGAATATATTGAGAACCCCAAAATAAGCCCTTATATTTACGGGCAGCTGATTTTTGACAAAAGGGTCAAGAAAATTCAGTGGGGGAAAGAACAGTCTTTTCAATAGATAGTTCTAGGTCAACAACTATACATATGCAAAAGAATAAACTTGGACCCCAACCTCAAACCACACAAAAAAATGAACTCAGAATGGATAATAGACCTAAATGTAGGAACTAAAAAAATAAGACACTTAGAAGAAAACATAGAAGTAAAACTTCAGAGTTTCTTTTATGTGGTAACAAAAGCACAAGTGATAAAGGAAGAACTAGATAAATTGGACTTCATCAATTAAAAAAAATTTGTGCTTCAAAAGACATCTTCATGAAAGTGAAAAGGCAACCTATAGAATGGGAGAAATTATTTCTTTCATATACATCTGCCCACACTGATGAGCATATTCTGGCTAATTTTATGTATAAATTTAACTATAGTGTGCCCTCAAAAAATTTTTTAAATAACCTAAGCCCAATGGTAGCATATATTGAAATGTGTCAAAATATACATTGGAATAATTCTAACAATTGCTTTTTTGCAGGTTGACACAATTTAAAAGATGTACAGAGAGTCCTTATTAATAGCATATCCCATTGGGAGCTGACCGGGACACTTTGTCTCTTCTTTCTACTTTGATATATATGTAATACAAATAAAATATGTATATTTAACAAAAGAAAAAATAGTATTTTGAAGAAGTCTGTATGATGCATATTTTGTTCAGGTTCAATTCTTCCTAGAAATAAACATTCCTGTCTCTGTTTTCTTTGAGTCCTTTTAAAAAATAAAATGTGAATAGAATTAAATCTAAGAATAATCTTTTAGAGAAGCATGAAATGTTAAGGAAATAAATGATTAATGATCAATTTAGGTTAGTGTGAAATAATACTTAAGCTTTGGAAAAAAAATCAAATCAAGCATTTCAAGACATGTTTTTGTTTTTTTCCCACAAAACATCAGTATTAGAAGATATAATTCTTGGTGTGCTAAATGTTGCAGCATTTAGATATTGTACAAGTTATTTCCATCACTGATATAATCAATCAACATAATTAAATTATTATAAAACAGTTAATTGTCTCCTTCAGATGAACAGTACAAATATTAAGAATTAAAATCTATAAGGATATAAGTACTATGGCATCTTAATTTTTAATTCTCATCATTGATCTGGTGTTGCAGTCCCAACTCATCTTTACTGTGTGACAGATATAGTTTCATCCTCCTGGAAAATGGCTTACAGAAAGGATTTCACTGTCTGGCACATGAGATTCACACAGTCCCACCTAATTATGACAGTGCGGTACCTCGTTCAATTAGTGCACAGTGAGTCGGGCACTGTCTGTTGAGTTCAGCTGCAGGCATCTGTCAGCCCCCAACTTGGTAAATCTCATGTTCTGAGTAGTATTGCTTTCCCTATTTCTTAAAGTCTCCAGTTTTAATTAAGATTTAAACTAAGATAAAATTAAAGTTTTGAATTGCTTGGTTTTTACCTAATTTAGTTAGCCAAGAGGCAGAATAGCTTTTAAATTTTTTGAAAGCGCTGAAGACCAATGTTACTAAATTAATACTGTAGATACATCCTCACAACGGAACTATTTTCATAACATCTCTGTTTGCAAATACATTTTTTAAAATTTCAGTTGACTCTATCTGGATCAAATTAAAATCAGTACAATTTTTTTATAGAGAATTAAAATGATCAATTAATCAAGGAAGATCTAGGGAGCGCCAGATGCTCAATTCTACTCTACTCTGTGCCAGATGTGTGGGGGAACACAATGAGAATAGATGTGGGGAAACCTAATTTGGGAGATAGGATGTGTGCACATGAAAAGGTAGCTAAAAACTCAAAACGCACTATGATAATTACAATGTAGTTGGTACAATTTAGTATGCACAATTAGAGCTATAAAAATTGGATGAAAGTAATAGTTCCTTAAGTTTAGATGGTGAAAATTGTCTCCTGGAAGAATTTCCCAACATGAATCCAAACTCCGTTCTCCTTTGCCTATCCAAAGAGGACACTTCCCAGTGGTATCGACAGGAAACTTGTCTGTAATCTTCTGTCTTTCCAGAGTCTCCCATCCACTTCCCTTCCTCCCCTCTTTCCAGTACCCTGCCATCTGCTGGAATGGATGAGATCCTCTTTTATAATAGAAATGCTTAGACAAAAGTCTTGATATCAATTGCTAGTGAGGCACAAAAATTAGATTTTCAACATGTTTAATAATGAACAATTGTTCAGGCACACGTATATATACTCGTTTTTATCCATTTAGTTCCTGGAACCTCAGGTTGGAGATATTTAATAAAGCCTAGCTCTAATAGGAAGAAAGATGAAAGTCAGCTTTTCTTGTAGTTTATTTGCTCCCAGAGAGCAAACAACATATGTCTTTCATGAGTCTTTTCTATAGTTTCTGAAACTACCTTAGTAAGATAAATATTACTTTCTCTGTTTGACAGGCATGAAGGTCTGCAGCCCATGCTAATATTTTTTCATTTCAGCACATCACCTCTTGATGGAAGATTGTAAACCACTTGTGCTTGTTGCCCTTGGTCCTGCCAACATACCTCATGTCTTCAAGAAGTTTGGCATTATGTCAACTCACGTCTTCCTAAGCAGGAATGGATTAGATAAACATCACACTAAATTATTATTATTTGTTACTTGGTCATATTGCTGCATTATAACAACTCACAGTGATTTTAATTATCATTACTAATAACTACTAAATATATCCTATGTACCCTAATCAGGTGTGGGAGGAGTGATTCGTGTCTGGTTTGAGACTAGCGAGATTCTCTACGTGTCGGTTAGGCTCATGTCATTCAGATTGGGTGGAAGGGGTAAGAGAACATGATTGCCTCAATTAGTGCTGGGCAACTAAGAAATACATCAGTAGATTTGAAATCAAATCAGGGGAAAATTCATGTTTAACCTTGTTAGTGAGATAAGTTTTATTGACTGGGGAAATTCAATTGGGCCTTTGGGAAATAGGAGAGGAGTGCAGGGCTTGCAATGGGCAAGTGATAAAAGAAAGAAACGTGACAGTTAGGATGCTGGATGGAAATTACAGGCAGGTTCTAAGGTAAATAATAAGGAAATAGTCAAAATGAGACACAGTACAGTATAAAAGAAACCTGAATGCAGACAAATGAGAACGCTGTGTAAGAGCAAGAGGGATAATCTGGGCTGAGGAACTTGTTTAAGTACTGTGATATAGTGTGGGTTCAACATATGATATTGGTTTTTAATACTGCTCTTACAAATTTTCTAAATTAATTAGTATATTTTCCATTTAAATTAGGTACAAAAATAGGTAAAACTAACCTATCTTAGAAGTCAGGATAACGGTTACCCTTGACGGGGGGGGTTAGTGACTGGCAGGCATAAGGGGTACTTATAGGGGCTGGTAATGCTCTATTTCTTAATCTGGGTGCTCAGTTGGTGAAAAACTCATTTTTACATTTAGTAGGTGGGTGCTTTTTATGTGAATATTATACTTCGATAAAACGTTTTTAAAAGTAAAAAATCAGTCGATTTCAAAGGAAAGTCACCTCTGCAGTGCATCTGCCTTAAGCGTGTGGTTTTGTAGGTCGCTCTCAAGCCCTGGGAGATGAGCCAGTGCAGCAGAACAGAATGGTTCCTGCACTAGCTGACCAGCTTACAGAGATCTTCCCACAGTTCTCCCCAGTCCGGGGAGTCTGGGCTTCATGCTCTGTTACCTATGTCAGCGCTAAACACTAATGTGGAGAAAGGTCATCCTTCTGTGTTGGGAGTGAGTGGATAAATGACATACAATAATGGCTGATGCTTCTCCACTCGTGGTACCAACGTAGGAAATCCTCAAATACTGGGCCATTTTTCTCAAAGTAGATCTGGCTAGCAGTATATATTTGTAACCATAGAGGGACCAGACAGTGGCTGTATTTGGCTTCCAGGGGGCTGTGGTCGTGGTGGTTGTTTTTAACCACTCACACCCTGAGAGGTCAAGTCGGGTCTCAGCAGCTGCATTCTGTAACTAAGATTTGTTAGTGCTTCCTTGCCCTTCCCACCCCAGCTCCTGTCCTGGGTATTACAGTGAAGCACTCATTGACCCTGTCTTCCAAGTGCTATTACATCAAGAGTGAGGTCCTTGTTTTCCATCTGATTATTCATTCGGGTCAGATGAGATATGGTGTGATGATTCAGTTTATTGGTCAACTTGACTGGGGCACAAGGTACCAAGATATTTGGTCAAACATTATTCTGGGTGTGTCAGTGAGGGTCTTTTTGGTTGAGGTTAACATTTGAATGGATAGGCTGAGTAAAGCAAATTGCCCCCCCGTAATGTGGGTGACCCTCGTCCAATCAGTTGATGGCCTGAGTAGAAAAAAGAGGCTGACCCTCCTAAGAATAGAAAAAACAGAACTTCTCCTCCCTGATTGCTTGAGCTGGAATATCACTCTTTTCCTGCCTTCAGACTAGACCTGAAACATCAGCTTTTTTTTCTGGGGTCTCAGGTCAGCCAGCTTATGGACTGGCATTTACATCATCAGCTCTCCTGGTTCTCAGGGCTTTGGACTCAGGCTGGAACTACACCATCGGCCAGCCTGGGTCTCCAGCCTGCTGACTGCAGATCTTGGGACTTCTCAGCCTCCATAATCATGAGCCGATTCCTCATAAGGGGTGTGTGTGTGTGTGTGTGTGTGTGTGTGTGTGTGTGGGAGAGAGAGAGGTAGAGGGATGTGGGAGATCAAGATTTGGCCATCCTAAAATATATCTCTTTACCTTGATTGTTTTCTCTGAGGGACATTTGACCTCCCCCACTAACTGCCTAAAGAATTTGACATGGTGGCTCCTTCCTGGAACAGATCTATCATGATGGCTGTAAAGATAATGTAGGATGGAGGTTACAATAGAAAAGGCACCAACAAGCCCATCTTATTGGAAGTTCTGTCTCTCTGGCCACATTCTCTGGATGGCCCTGCAAGGAGTTGCCAGACAATCATTTACATTTATAAGGGAAATCTCCATTTGTAAAGGTATCTCCCTCTCTGTTTTGGGAAGAGGGGGGGATGGCCTCATTTCTAGAGGCTTATCAATGTGGAAGGTGAGGCCTTAAATCTGCATAATAACCTTACTCTTGTTTACTGTGCTTTAGTGGTAATCTCCTGTAACTGACTCCCCCCACCCCCAAAATCCTCCTTTGTCATTGGCTGAACATGGTATTTAAGATGAGAATTTCTGCTATTGTGTTGAGAAACGCAGTGTCCCTGCTTTCTCCCGTGTATACATGTTATTAAACTTGGTATTATTTTCTCCTGCTAACCTGTCTTGTTAATTATTTGGCCAGCCATAAGAACCTTAAGGGAAAGGGCAGAGGGAGATTCTCCCTCTTCCCCCGACAGGGACAAGTTTGGGATAGCTAAAACAAAGCAAGATCAAAATATTATATATTTTATAATATATAATATATAAAATAACCAATACTGTATTGTATTTATAATATATACTATATAAAATAACCAATACTGATTATTTCTTATTCATGATACCCTTCTTTTTAAAACATAATTATCTGAGCTATTCTACAAAAGAAATAAAAACAATATATTTAATAGAGGAAAAATCTTCCATACGAAGTTGATACTTATGTCAAATTTATGTCTTTTATTTCAACCAAGCTTAGATAATGACAAACAGAATTTTAAGAAAAAATGTTTTTCTCCAGTGGACCTGCTGGAGAAGGAGGAAGAACTGGGTACTTTTGGCATACAGCCGATGGGTGTTAGGTCATCCCCATTAAAGGAAGATGGAGTGACACATTTGAGCAAGTTTCCTTTTTAGTTAGAGCCAAGAGCAGGGTCAGGAAAAGACTCTGCAGGTTATTTAGACCTCACTATCAGGGAGAGTAAGAATTTTTCTGAGTGGTGATGGTTATCTATTTCTGATAAAGTCAAGTACTGCCAGCCTGGAGTGGACAGTATTTATTCTGTCATTGGCGCTTTAGAGGGAGAATGGCTTTAAAGAGTTCTTATTCAGGAGAAAGAAAAGTCAATTCAAAATTTTAGCTTACACTTCAGATACTGAAGCAAGAGAACTAAAAAGAAAAAAAAAATTGAAAAGATAGGAAAGTCACCTATTTGAGCTAAGTTATTTAATGGGAGTGTACCCTGACTTTTGAATCTAGAGCTTATTGTACAGAGAATGTGTTAGCTGACTGAAATGGCTGCAGATATATAAAGAGTGGTACATTACCTTGTTGGATCATAAAAGTTTTAAACTATGTATTAATTAACTCAGATCAATGCTTTAAGCTAACTGCCTCGCATTCCTAATTCAGCTACAAAAGGCAGAGAAGAGCTGCAACTAGAATGTAATCTCTAGGGGCACTCAACCAAGTCTGCTTAATTTTAGTGATATCAAATGTCACACCGGTTTAATAGAATTTATGACTTTTTAAATGAATAATAATCAAATATTTTGACAGAAAATTTCCTCATCGTCACAGGGTATTTTGGATTCTGCAAGTTACATTAATAAAACAGTCCCTAGGGTGCACAGTGTAATTATTAGAACACATTCTCAGCTAAACATACTGTTACCATGTTTCTCCTTAATTCAGAGGCTTTCTACCTAGAAATGCTAAGAAAACAGATTCTCTTTAAAATATCTGAATGCTCTTAAAGCTTAGGAACGTGTTAGAGTTCAAAAATTTTAAAGGGGATAACTACTGTCTGGATGCTGTTTACAGTCATCACAGTGAAACAATGCTGTATTATTACACTAGCAAATTAGAAATGTTTCTACACGTGCTCATGAGGAAAATTCCAGATCAAGTCTTGGTCAGTGGCTATGACAGCACATTCTGCATTGAGTGTTAAATTTATACAATATAAAAATGTGTTCTTGTTTGAAAAACAAATGACTGAAAATGACGAATGTGTTTTAAGGATCGTCTGTCTGAGGTTGACAGCTTGATCTATGGAGCCAGCTGCAGCAACGTGGAGCAGCCGGGACAGCCTGGATTAAAAGTTTTGAAGGCACTTCTGGGTCTAGCAAGAGAGACCAACCGTCAAGGTCAATCAGTAACGTTTGCCTTGGAAAAGTCCAGTTAGAGAAGGAGTGGCAGCACCGTTTCAAATTACGGATGAAGACGTTGAATGTCAGAACTATGGCATTAAGTCCTTTGAATTTTCTGGGACTCCACACCAGCGTTTCTGCAGGTTTGCACAGAAGGCAAAGCTAACATCCTGGTAGATAACGTGATGAAGGAGCAAGGGAGCGATTGACCCTTCATAGTACGAATAGTATAGATTTAAAAGAAAAAAGCAGCAAAGCTTAGGGCCGTTGGTAAAACACAGCAACGGAAAAGCTGCGGGGAGCAAGCATTTAACCGTTCTATTGATAGCAGTATCAAATGGCACGACTTTTAGGATGGACCATCAGGAAAGAGGAATCAAACTTTATCAGGTACAAACTCTGACTCCACTATCCTACTTCTAAGGTCTTATTCTAAAGAAATAATAAATAAGTGGGCGTATTATTAATTAAAATGGCAAATTTATGGAAAATTTAAATTTCTTACAGTAGGAAATAGAAAGTAAATAGTATGGTAATATCCTGTCATAAAGCTGTTATGTTGATAAGAATGTTAACATTTTGTTAAAAGGGATAAGGCTGCACTGACAGGAAAGCTGTAGAGTAAGATTATGAAATAAACAAGCAAGGTAAGAAAAATTTGGATTATTCTATAAGTATAGTGGGTGCTCCCTCCCCTCTTCCCCTGGACACTGTCCTGCTGATTTCTCCAAGGCTTGAGGGCTTTCTCTGGCCTCAGGAATATGCACAGCAAGCCTGAAGTGCTGGGAAGTTCACAGCCCTTGAGGGCAGCCCGCAGCCAATAAAAGGTGGGAGTTTGTGAATAAAAACTCGAAGGTCTTCACTCACTGGATGGGACAACCCATGTCGTGTTCATTGCACTTTTCCTGAGGTTCCCAGCAGGACTGAGCCTCCATCTCCCACAGGGGTGAATAACCCGTTAATCCCCCCAATGGTCTTTCTTCCCATCCGCAGGTCCCTTCTCCTCTATGGGTGCTCCTGGATTCACCTCCCAAATAAAACCATTGCCTCTCAAATTTTACTCACGGTCTCTCTATAGAAGAATCCAATGGAAAGCAATCTTTTTGTGTGTATTATATGGCTTGCGGGTGTGTGTATATAGTATACGGCAATAGTGTTACACTGGCCTCCAGCTCCATAAGACATTAAGCACAACTGTGCTCAGAATAAGCCTGACATGTTCTCTTTAGCTTACAGGAAACCACAAAGAGAGGAGGGAGGAGACGGCTGAGACATATACTCAAAACCGGTTAAAACAGGGTGAAGGCAACATGGCAGTCTGACTTGACCTGACATGGACCCGGGAGCTCATTATATGCTCATTGTTGTACATTATCATGCTACATAACACACCCACCAGCACCATGACTGTTTACAATTGCCATGGCAACAGCAGGATATGACTAATAAGGAAGGAAAAGAGGTGGCACCCTTCCTCCCCAGAAAAGCCAGTCATGTTCCCCAAATAAAATGAATATTCCTCCTTTCCTTACCTCAACCCCTTATAACAGCTGCTTACTCACCACAAGACCTGATAAGCTGATTTGTGAACCTAGTTCCCACTTCTCCATTCTTTGGCAATTGAATAAAAGCTTGTGCCATTGAATGCTCAGCTTTGGTTTCGTTTCAAATCCTCGACACTGAACAGAAAAGAACCCTCTGGGGAGGGGACAGATTGTGGGTACGTGGCCCACCCATGGACCCCTCCTCTGAGCTTCTCCAAATGTGCATTGGAGTCCCACCAGAGTAAAGTGAAATTGGTAACAATAGTAATTAACACCAGAATGTTAACAGTGTTTCTCTGTACAATAAGATTAGAAGTGATATTTATACTTTTCTGTGTTACATGATTTATTTTTGAGGAAAATGTGTTATTTGTGGAAGGTTTGTGGACTGGAAAGGCAGTACACTGGGCCTCCTGGGTACAGCAAGTCTTAGGCTGAGGAAAGATATACTTCAGATGGGAAAGGAGGATGTTTGCGGTTCGTATACTGCCTTCCTCCAATAGGATTGCCTGTTCTGTTCTGGAACTCAGCAGGATACGGGCTGAAGGTGGGTCCCTCACGGGCCTGCAGTGAGGAGCAGGAGCAGGCAAAAAGGAAAGAGATGAGGTGGATCTGTTATTAAAGGAGGAGAAAGCCAAGCCTCCTGAGTTGGCTATAGCATAGCAGTTTAGCCCACAATAAGAAGGATTTACTCATTTCTTCTCTTGCTAGAAGACCCTTTCTGTCATCTTGACTGCTGTTTGTAATTGCTTTTAAAAAGGACTAACCCATTTAAAGTAACTGGTCTATTAAAATAATGTAAAAGAATATGATATCAATGTCTTTGTACTATGGCGAAGGCATGTTCATCAGTGCAGTGTTAAGTTCACAGGAGGGCGTGTCAACACTGAATGTATATCATGGAAAGAACATAAATATTAAGGAGTGGAACTACAGATTATTTAGACAACCTCCATTAATTTTTTTTTGTTGTTTTGAAAGATAGTGATTTTTTATCATATCACTATACATATTATTTGTTTGTATAATTCTCTACTTACTCTTTAATTATTTAGGGTAGTTTTTGTTATAAAAATTAGACATCTTTCTCAAAATTTGATTTTTGCTCATTAAGTTAATGAACTAAAGGATAAATTAAAAACCATACATTTCAATTGCGCTCTTCATTAATGTCATGCATTGCTAATTTTACCTTATTAAGAATTAGTGTGCTGTTCATTCCATTTAATTCTAAATTGAACAAAAATTTGGCAGGGTTTTTTATTAACCAAAATCATACATAATCCTAATATTTATCTTTTTCTACTCTAAAAGCAGGAAATATTAGGAAAACACCAGTTAGTGGTGAGCCA
Source organism: Diceros bicornis minor (assembly GCF_020826845.1). Lineage (NCBI taxonomy): Eukaryota > Metazoa > Chordata > Mammalia > Perissodactyla > Rhinocerotidae > Diceros > Diceros bicornis. The sequence goes on along the minus strand of NC_080744.1, from coordinate 4,856,871 downwards.
CACTTCTGAATGCAATAAATCTGTACACCATATATGCATTAGGTCAACAAGGCAGTCTTTGAATATTTCTGTAGAAAAATATAACAATATACATTTTGGTATTTTAATTATGGAACAGAAAACAATTAACTGCTGAATGAAATTTTATCATCTTTGTCATTGTGATACCTGCACTGTTCCATTTGATCAAGGGAAGTTTCAAGTCATATCTATATGACTACTGAATAATTCTATGGGGCAAAATTGTGTTTAAGAAACATGACTCATAAAATAATGCTTTAGAAGTCTGTTATGTGTAGATTCACATTATTTGCTGAAATTTCAAATCATAATCACAAAGATTTAGTTTATACTTCAGCACCATAAACTGATATTAGGCACAAACTCAGTTGAAGCACTTCATGTCTCAAGAAAGTGAAAATATAAAGTACAGTTCATGAATGGCCTTGGGCACAATAGAGATCAAGCAGAGCTTATTATTAAGACTAAATTATTACAGTGTAAACATGGGACTTTATGTACTGGTTTATATGTGAAATCTGATCTGGCGTTCCACTAATGGAACTAAAGGCAAAAAGCCAGAAGCAAATATATTAAAATATATGCCATAGGGCGTTTCCTATGCTGAGTATTTTTATACTAAGTTTTTTCAAGCTAATGTCTGATAAAGTTTTAAGTATATCATTTTAGCAGAACTAAAGACAGATATGTTTAGAGCAAGGTAAAAAATATGCCATTGACTTGATCTACTCAGTGTCAGTTTTTGTCATTATGTGCAGATTGAAATATATTGTTAAAATAAGCTTATAAATCAGAAAAATAAAGCTTAGCTTGGGGAAATATTAACTGACAATCAAATCTATTTATTAAAGTATGTATTGTACAACAATTTGTAGGATAATTTGGCAAGGTCTACTTACCTATGTTGTGAACTGAGATATATATTCAATTAAAAATTGAATACTAAATTAAAATTTCTTATTTGGTACAAAATAATTTCTTCTTTGGGACAAAAATTTTCAAGTCTAAGAGCATAAAGTGATTCTTTGTGTGCGTTTTGTGCATATCAATAATGTTTTAACGGTCTAGAGCTCTTTCCCTTTTGATCACTTCATTATAACTATATGACTCTTAATTTTGATGTTAAAAGAGAGAAATGACAAGAAAAATTTAGTGAATATGCTATTTTAAAACACATCCTTTGCCCCATAAATGAACCTCTAGTTATTTGCATATCTGTGTTTAACTACATGGGAAAATAAAATAACCACCTATTTTTATTGTTTGCTTTTAATTGTGGTGGTTGTTTTAACTGCTTACTATTTGTCAGGTATTTTGCTAAGCATTCAACATACATTAACTCATGCAATTGTCAAAATAACTCTGTTGAATAGATTAATTTATTGTTCCCATTTAACCAATGAGATCATTGAGGCTAAGAGTTTGTCTAAGTTCACACAGCTTTTAAGTGGCAAAATTGGGATATGAGTAAGTCTAATTCAAAATCTGACCTCGGATTATTTAGTATAACTAAGAAATTCTCCTATTGCTTCTTTATAAAAATCATGCTACTTGCCTCATTCTTATGTCCATGACTCTTTATAAGAATTTAACATTTTGTAATGCATTTTTTATTTCTAATATACATGTTTTTTCTATATCTTTTGGAAGGATGTGATACAAAAATATCATCTAAAAGCTGCCAATAATGCACCTCTTGTATTCATGCTCCCTTCCTAAACTCCTTAGATTAGGAGAGAGTATGTATTTTTAGAATAAGGTTCATTTCTGTGTGGGCAGGCCCATCCTTGGATGGGTCCATCATTGATCAGGCCCATCACTGCAAAGTGATAGAAAACATCTGTCCCTCAATTAGACTGGCGTCACATCCTTGTTCTGCTATTTACTGACCATATGCCAGGGGGAAAGTTAGTTATCTGCTCTTTGCCTCTGATTCCTTATTTGTAAAATGAGCAAATCAATAATACTTCATGGAGTTGTGGTGGTGATTAATGTGTATGCAATGTTTCAAACGGTGACTAGTAATTTTAGGTATTATAAGGAAAGTAATGATAGGTAATAACATATATAAGGTGCTCATGTCCTTCCCTCTACCACTGGTCCCAGTGGTCCTCATTCCTGTTTATTTCTTACTTTAATGTATTTCCTCTTCCTCATAAATCTTAGTAACTTTTTCTTTGCAGGGGCGGGGGGGAAGATACTTCACTTTTCATTGTATTAAATATGCAAGCTTCCTTGATAAAAAAAATAAATAAAAGAATTTGGTGTTTGTAGCAAGTTTATACTATTTCTGTTCTTTTGGCCCAGTTCACAAAGTATAAATTCAGTTACTTTCTAATCAATCACTACAAGTATATGGGTTTGGCATTGCATACTGGTTGGTTAATAGCTCTAATGATGTTCTCAGCAGTAGGATGGCTTTTTTAGCACGAGTTTCAATCTTCACTAATATTCCTGTGCAACATTCTCTTTTATCATTTTGTCATTTTCCTGATGGATTTCCATGCACTGAGGTATTTGTCAAATCTATCAACTGTCAATTTTAGGATTACATTTTCCTTACAAAAGGTAAGCTTTCTAAATATTTCATTTCCAGCTTACAAATGATCACTTTTCTCCCTTTTATGAGAATCATTTCCTTCTCATTATAAAACAGCTTATAAAATTCAAATTCATCCTAAATTTCTTCTTTCACAAAGGTAGACAATGAGAAATGTCTCTTGAGTATTTTCAAGTAACTCTGTGCTCTTCTAGGTTCCATATTCATCTATTATTCCAGTGAATTAGTAAAACATGAAATCAAGTTTTGGAACTTAAAGGAAGAGCCTTTTAAAGTTCTTAGAATTAGATTAATAGGATACATCTCTAAAGATTTCTAATTAATATATTTCTTCCTATATTGTTTTGTTGTAAGCATCTAACTTATTTCAGAATTAACTTTTTGAGCAATTAATTTAAATAATTAAAGGAGAATATAAGAAATTCTTGGATTCAGATCCATTTTCAATAAGATATATTTGGGTAGTTTCTGATCAAATATACTCACACAAATAAATTTATTGTATGTCCCATTAAAATTTGATGTTTCAAAGGAAGATGATTTTTCTCCTAAGTCTAATGCCATGTTCCTAGAAAATAAAATTGACTGTTGAAGAGAAAAGAGAAAATCAAATATGTCCTGGACCCTGCTCAAAATTGCTTTCTGAAAGCTGTTAAGGAAGAATAAGCTAGAGCAGGTAATAGGTCACAGGCTAGAAATCAGATAATTACAGCCCGTATACATAGAAAAACTACAGAGAACTTGGTAATAACATTTTCATTAAATGTAGATTCATCTTATAATCTAATTTGGTGTTAACATTTTGGGGTTTACAAAGCCTTTGAAAACCTGAAGATAGGTATGGACTCTTCCTAGAAAAGTGCACATCCTGAAGTCTAGCCAAGTAAGAATCCAAGGTTAAGAACAATCTCAGTTCTGTCAACACATCAAATAACAGTAAACTTTACTCCCACTAACTTCAGCAGTACAGGCCCACAACCATTCTTCAGACAAACTGAGATTTTCTTAGAACTGTTGCTATTCTAATTTTTTTCATGTCCATATCCCAATAACCAACAACAATCTACTCTCGGTCCAATTTTCTCATTCCCATCAACTTATTCTAGAGGACCTAAGTCCCTTGATCCCTCCACATTTTCACATTTAGCCCCCTTTTGAGCAAAACCCCCTTCTTTAGGGCCCAATACTCTTAACCACTTAAATTACTCTTCCTACCAGCTCTCTCAAAGTCCTCTCTTCCTGATTTCACCATATCCTCTCTGAAAACAGCTCACTTTAAATCTCTCTCAGGATCTATCTGGATCACTTCTGCTCCAGGCTGTGTAATGTTGCTAGAAAAAAAACATATCTGCAAAATAGGTAGTTTATTGTCACCACAAATTCAAGATAGCACCAGTTATCCTCTGAAATTCCTTTATTTATTCTTGTCAATTCCCGCTCCCACTCTTGTCACCAGTTTTTCAAAACACATGCCATGTTCTTTAAGCCTTTTAATCAACCCTTACCTTATTCACCCATTGGCAGCCAACTCTTCTACTTCAGAGAAGACAGGTTCTATCAGATTGGAAACACCTAATGGTCTAAATGCCAAATTGCCACCAGAATGATCTTTCAAAGAAGGAGAAAAATATAACCATTTCCATACTCTAGGAGGTGGTGGCAGCAAGAAAGTGGGGACTTCAGTGCTACAATTGCAAGAAATTGAATTCTTCTAATAACCTCAATGAATGATTTAATAAAAGATATCCAGGTTGAGATATCCAATAGTAAGCTGGATATTTAGATTCCAGAGCCTTTGGTTATCCAGGTTGAAGCTCAACAGAGAAATTTTAGTCAATACATAAATCAGATTACCAGAGATCAGAGTTATAGATCAGAAGCTTGAGGAGATTGTCAAAAGAGTGGAACACAAAAGATGCCTGAGGACATCCTACTTCTAAGAGACAAAAGGAAGGGTGTGGTCAATGAGAGGTGCTGATGGTCAGTATCCTAGATTAGCTCATAAGGAAGTGACCTCATCATAGAAAAAAGAGGCAATGATGGTTTGCGTTCAACTTCCCCTCTGCCCAGTGAGACAGAGTGCATGACACTCTTGATTCTTGTTCAATCCCTTTATAGAGTGTGGAATTTGATTTGACCTAAGTTAAAATTTTGACTGGTAGCATAGTGGATATTTGTCATGTTATTAGTTATCCGGCATCTGAACATCTTCCTTGTTTTGATTAGGTTAGTGTATAATTTATCATCTAAATGAGGACAATTTTAAGAAAAAAATATGAGCTATTAATAATTACACCAGGCCAGGATACACCTAGACTAACTGTGTGATGCAGTAACTCTAATTTTGAGTGAATACCTATGAAAATAAACAATTTAATGTAAAACAGGTTAGATTGGGACCATTTCTCCTTAAGCCTGGAGAGGCTTAACTCAAAAGGCTCAGAAATCAACCTTTAATGAAATCTGCCATCCTTGTCCTTTTTCCTAATCTTCCAAGATTCATTTTAGGGTTTTGGCAACTTTCTAAAAACTCCTGGAAATACAGAGTGCATTCTGCCCCTTCATGGTAGAGTTTGGCCTCCCAACAGCAATAGGCCTATTTCCTTACTGCAAAACGACGGCAACAACAACAGCATTCACCAAAGAGCTTGTTTATTTTTTCAAAGGTCTGGCTACTCTCCTAAAGTAATAGTTAATCTACTTATTCCCTCCTTTGGATTCATTCTCTTCCTCTATCTCCTCAAGCCAGTAAGCATGGATGAATTTTTTTCCCTACCACAGAAACGAAACAAAATAAAACACATATGAAATCCTCAATATGTCATTCTATTTCACCTCCTATAATGAATGCTTTCATCCATTGTGGCAGCTACTCTTGTTGCCCACCCAATACGCACACTCTGCCATTGTTCTTCCTCACTGGAAACACATTAACTCCATTTGACTGGTCTTCTGACATACAGTCAGGGTCTCAGAAGATATGGTTATAGTCCTCACTTACCCTGAGTCCCTGGAGTGAATGATGAATGGTCTGAGCCAATTGTAAAGGTCTTGTTACTCTAGCCATAGATTGGTTTATGCAGGGATATATGTCACAATCCTTCCAATGAGAAGAGATAGAAATCTTGCCTCTTAGAAAGGTTTTCCTTGCTAGATAAAAGAGGCAGATGATAAAACAGATGCCCCATACTCCACTGGATGATGTGTCTTCTGCATGTGACACGTGGAATTGTGGGGATCATGATGCATTAACAGAGTGAGACGTCACTGGTGTGCTGAGGACGGCAGGAAAGAAAGACGGAAAGCGCTGGGACACCGTTGAGCCCTGAATTAACTCAGCCTGGGATGCCCTTTCCTCTGGTCCTCTTTATACGAGAAAACAAAGGCCTATTATTCAACTTACTTTTACTTGGGTCTCCAGTTACAACTGAAAGCAACCCATGTGACGCATCCCACTTTCTTGTTCGGGTAGTTTTGGAAATATACTTCTCTCCTTATAATAAATGTTAAAATGTTATAAACTCATAATAAACATTAAAAATAAAACAAACCAAATCCATTCAACTGATGGGGATGTTACTATATAATGCAGAGTCATCCTGTATGTAAAACAAGTTGTGCCATTTCTCATTTCCCTTACAGGGAAATCAGATTATTTTATTCCTTGAAAATACTTATAGATCCAGCTTTAGTTAATAATTCAAACTATCAAAAATATTGGTCCTATTTATCTAAGTGTTTAGTTTTTCAGGAAGTTGTGACTACATTGTCAGCTGCTTTCCCTGGTAATTACTTTCTTTTTCTTTTGTACAAAAGTTGCCTCATTTATCTATTTATTTTGGGGCTACCAGTTTTTATCATACAGAGAACCTCAGGACCTCTATTCTCGGTTTATCTGTCCTGAAGAATCACCTTCCTTTTTTGTTTTTTAAGAATCTCTTCCCCAGGCAAGGAAGTTATCTTAGAATCTGTCCGACAATTGGTAGGACATCCTTCTACCTAAACACTGTTCTTGTTACGAGTCTCAACTCTCAGAAGCAAAGGCCAGTGTGACATCAGCTCAGCTGTCTGGTGACTCGATTATAATTATATCTATTACATATATTCCTTTCTCTTGTCAGGGCCTTCACCTCCAAACCACTGCAACTTAACACTTCATTGAGAGAGTAAATGCTGATACAGGATTGCCAAAACATTCCAAAAAATTCGTGCTTTGAGATAGTTTAAAATTTACCCTTGCATTGAACTAAGCATAAGCTTCTATCTGATGTAGTTATTGCTAAGATTTTGATGAGGATGTTATTCGCTGCATTATAAAGTGTTCTTTTCATAAAGAACTATGGAGAAAATGTCGTTTGAGTCTTGGTATCAGGAATTCTTATGCTTCTTTTAAACAAATGACTCACTTTTAACTCATAAGTTCTATAAGAAATTATGTAGTTCCTTCTTTGTGTAGTTTCCTAGAAACCTCAGAGGTAGTGATATGGCCCATATCCACACAAGCCCTGGACCACACCATCCTTTAGTAATTAATCTCACTCTGTGTTTCTGGTTGTTGTTGTTTTGCTTTTCTTGCTTTGACCACTCTTACTTTTCCTTTGCTGAAGTTTCTTCACTTACTGGTTTACCATGTCCCACACCTCCACCCCACTCTCATATTCAATCTGTCATCCAATTGTGAAGATTTTTACATTTAAATCTCTCTTAAACTCTTTTGTTTCCAATAAAACCATCTTAGGTCAGATTCCTAGTATCTCTCTTTTAAAGCTCTGAGAGTTATCCACATTCCCTCTGCATCCTCTCTAACCCATTCTGCTGACTGCGGGCAAATCATCTTTTCAAAATGAAAATTTAATTGTGTGCTTCTACACGGTAACTTCTGCAGAAACAAAACAAAGTACACATAATAAAAATCTTTAAATTTTTATAATTGCCTTAGGTAACACCACCAATTCAGGAGGACTGTAAGGCCAAAGGGAAACTATTTCCATCCTCTCTTCATTACTATCCAAGACCATAAAAGAGAAGCTTCCAACCTCTTAGAGCTGAGAAGGTGGTTTCTACCCTTCCTCCCCTCTCCTTCCCTTGCTCTTCACCAAGGATGACATATTTTCTGGTTGGGGAGACTGGAAAAGAGAGCGAGTATGTGTATTTCACAGCCTCTGCACTTTCTTTGGTTCCCACAGACTTCTGGTGCTGGCCGCTGAGCCTTGCAGGTCTTCGGTTTGCAGCTGCACCTCTCCGACCTCTGCCTCTGCCGCCACCTGCTGCTCTCTCTGTGTGTCTCTGTCTTCAGATGGGCTTTTCTTCTCTGTCTCTCTCTCTCTTTTTTAATGAGGACACCAATGGTACTGGATTAAGGGCCCACTCTCCTCCTGTACGACCTCATTTTTACTAAGTACATCTGCATTGATCCTATTTCCAAATAAATTCATATTCTGAGGTACCAGGGATTCGGATTTCTGCATATCTTTTTGGATGGCATAATTCAACTTATAACAAGTAGAAAGCTGCTTCAAGCTCTGTTCTCCAATTGGTCATTTAGCAATAAGGTTAATCTTTTATCTCTATCATACTTGTGTGCATGTTTCTCAATTGTTTTAGCATTTTGAATGAAGGAATATGATGAGCATATCAGCAAGAACCCCCAAAAGGAGCCCAAAAAGTGTGTTGGGTGCTAGCCACTCCAGAATTATTCCATAAAACAGGATATTTTTTTCTCTAATCTACCTGCAGCGTTCTTTAATCCTCAAACACATCTTGTTTCTCCCTTGCCAGCCTTCTCTCGACTCCCCGCTGCTCTCCTCCAGCAGCGCAGGCTGTGGGACATGTTATACCACTGCTTGGGATATGTGTCCCATCTCTCTTCATCTAATTAAATCTTACTCTTTTTCACATCTTAGTTTAAGTATTTCTTCTGCAGTAAAGCCAGTAACCCATGAGTCTGGTCAGATTCCTTTCTTATATGCTCTCAGACACAGGGTCCTTTGCCTTAAGAACCATTATATCAAAGTGATATTAGACACTACTTAGATTGATCAACTTCTCTTCCCCACACCCCAGCCTGCAGTGTTCATACTGCATCCTGTTTGTTTTTTATTACTCTCATTATGAGCACCAGTGACTAGCAAGATATCTGGAACAAGAGAGGCCCCAAATAAATATTTGTTGAGTGTGTAAATCAATGCTAAATTATTTTATTTGAAATATTTTCATATTTAGGTGAATTCTTGAAATCCACCTTAAATGCATTTTGGAATAAGATGGAGGAGAAGAAACAACAAAAGAAAGAATGAAAGGGTATGAAAATGAACAAAAGAAATGAAAGATGAAAAGGAGGGAAAGAAGGGAGGGAGGGGGAGAGGGAGGGAGGAAAAAAAACAAAAGAGAATTTCCAAGTGGATAGTGAGTCACGGCTCCATTACCATCTCAAAATGATAAAAACAACGTTGCAAATGTAGGTTGCATTTTTACACATCAAATGCTTTTTCACCTGTTTGCTTGTATCATCTGCATGCAGCTGTGTGAATGAACACATATGCTTGATATTTCTAAAGGTGTCGAATTTGCCCTTGGAAAGTGCTTTCTGAGAATTTTCAAGATGTAGGTTTGTGAGTTTGGGTGCAGCTGTTTCCTAAGACTCAGTATATAATTCTGTACATTTAAGAAGAGGACAATTGTTATGGCTGCTATAATTTTAGACATTCTCATTGGATGTGAATGTAATACATCTAATTAGAAAAGTTACAGAGTTAGAGTTGTGATTAAGTATCCAAAAAGAGAAAAGTGAGAGTTTTATTGAACAAATTTGATATAAAATGCGATTCACGTTAAAACAGTGCATGCATGACAACCACCCACCCACTGCTCCTCGATTATTCGGTCTATTGGCATGTATTGTTTTATTTTCCTTGATCTCGCTTCCTCTTTCTCTCAAGCTAAAACACACCTTGTCACTGTTGGCACCAAGATGAGGGAAGAGCGAGTCTTACCTTCTACTACAGTTAGGTGATGCACACACAGAACTTCCCACATAATTCTATAGAAATATTTTCATTTTATTCTAAATGGAGTTTTATATGCTTATATGATTGTTACTCCTACTTTGGCTTTAAAATGTAGATCATTTAATTCTCCTGTATAAACTCTTCAGTGTCGTCTCATTGCATAATCAAATCGGGATTCCATCCCTGGGGCAGCAAAGCAAGATCTGCACTACCCAAGAATGACTTCATAGAGGTAAGTTTTGAAACATTAGGAGAAAAACATCAGGCAGGTTAGCTGAAGAAAGGTATATCTTGTGCAAACACAGAGGTCTGGACCCAGCCATAGAGGATCCACACCTTGTAATGACTAGACATTTCTTCTGTCTAGAGTGCTCCGGACTTTCTCTCCACCTGGCGAATTCTCCACATCCATCATGTCAAATGTCTCCTCTTGAGTGAGGTCCAGGCAGAGCCTGTGCACCTACTGAGCTTCTGCACTTTATTGCTTATCGTTCAAAAGGACTTACTTCGTTCTCACGTAGCTTATCTGCTAGCATGTGTGCCTTTTGACTGGGAGGTAACTCTGGGCAGAGGGCATTTTTTCCCCACTATAATAGTGCCTATTCCAACTCCTGGCACAGAGCAGGAGATCAGTAATTGTTTATAGAATGAATGAATATTTACCACAGAGAAGTATGGAATGGAAGTAAATATCCAGACTAAGCTTGCAGGAATGTGTCTCTGATACGTGAACATAATTGAAAGGAAGACTCATGAGGATTTCATGTATTTGGATAATTATTTCCAAATTTTATTTTGCATAGACAAAACTATTAATTAAGAATTTTTAAATACAGAAATGATTTTCCAGATTCAATTGTGTCTAGATACAGAAAATAGTTGTTTTCTAGATAAAGAAAATAGATGTTATAACCATAAAGCCAATGCAGTTGGCATGAAGCTGGTATGGAAATATATTTACACTGTCTTTAAAAATATATGGGGGCCAGCCAGGAGGTGTAATGGTTAAGTTCGTGTGCTCCGCTTTGGTGGTCCAGGGTTTGTGGGTTCAGATCCCAAGTACGGACCTACACACCGCTCATCAAGCCGTGCTGTGGTGGCATTCCATATATATAAAATAGAGGAAGATTGGCACAGATGTTAGCTCAGGGCCAATCTTCCTCACCAAAAATAAATAAATAAATAAATAAATAAATAAATAAATAAATAAACATGCCACTTGAATTTGTCTCAATGTCCTCTCTTGAATAAAAGGAAAATGATAAACTGGTTCATCGATATTAACAAACGAGCTCTACTTGAGCCCTGTTTTAACTGTGTCATCATGTTACTCAAGAATTTCAGAGGTTTTTGTGTTCTTCTGAAATGTTAGTTAGTGCTTTTAAATGAAGTTGTATTATTTTGACAAGCTAATTAATGTTTTATATTTTATGCCAACAATAAATTGCCTGGGAGATCAAGATAGTTTAACCTATTTGATAGTTCTCAGTTATGCAAGGTTCCTAGGTAATGTGGAGATGTTATAATATTTTGATGGAATTCCCTCTAATTTGATCAGTTCTGATCTCTGAGGGATCTATCCAGGGAAGGAAATCAACAAGGACGAGGAGCTGTTAGTTGAACAATATATGACCAAAGTTGAAAAAATAAACTTTCAGAACATAGACAACTATTTTTTATATCACATTATTTCTTTAAATAAACTAGAAAGAAGACTCAGTTCACTCATTTATTTCTCGCCTAGATGTTTTGTAGTGATCTCAGCCATAGGATGTACATTTAGATGATACCAGCCATACAAATTTGAACAGGAGCTCAATATGCCACCACAAAATATGCTTTGGCATGTTGATTATTTTGAATTAAAGTTATTTAAGAAACAACCCGTTTCTTAAAAAAAAAAAAGACACCCTGACCCTCCCTCATCTACTTAAAAGCAGGAAATAAATCTCCCATGTGAAGCTACCCTCCCTAGACCAGGAGGGTAGAAGGCATCATTATGGCCAGATAGGGATTCAGGGCCAAGAAGTCTGTCTAAACAAATCTTGTTCCTCCCCCAATTTGCTACCCCAAGCCCAGACCCCTTCGTTTTGTCAGTTCTTCATAAATTAATTGTTTCCTTGCCTAAAAGGTACAAAAGCTGCCTACTTTGGTCACTTCTTCGAGTTTTATATTTTTATGGGCTCCCATATGTATGAAATTAAATTTGTTTTTCTCCTGTTAATCTGTCTTACGTCAATTTAATTATTAGACCAGCCAAAGAACCTAGAAAGGAAGAAAAAAAAGTTTTCTTCCTGCTCAAATTCAATTATGCAATAGGTGCATTTCAATCCACTATGCAATCATTTTGTAACTAAAAACACACACAGTGAAATCTGATCACCCACATAAAATCTAAACAGTTAAAATTGGTATCTAAAATATGATTCCCTGTCTTAATTTTTATCTAATTTTCCCTGTAAAAATTTTCCATGAACCTCAGAATTTTTATCTTGAAGCAAAGTTTTACATCTCAGCTTTTTACTACTATTTTTTTTCCTAAATGTTAATTTACTCACCAAACTAAGCAAGTTTCACATTACAATACATTTGCAGTATATTTACTTTAAAGGTACTAGAGAAAAAGTGATTGGGAATTCTTACAGCTTCTTCTCTGGTACCTCAGCAGCAGAGAAACTACTTGACAAAATTTTAACTATGTAGGTTTTTGAAAATGATTTGCTCTTTGAAAATGTAAAGACATTCATGTACATCAGAGAATAATATGTAGCTAAAGACAGAAATTTACTTTTCGAAAAAATGCAACAAGATGAGAGCATGCATTTTTACTAAGAAAATAAATGGTTTTTACTAAGTAATAAATAGTGTAATACACTCTATATAATAAAGACATAATTATCCCCAAACTTTAAATCTAAAATGGCAAATTAAATGAAAAATTAAAATTGAATAATTAACACCCAAAACTCCAATTCAGACAAATTCAGAGTTTTTAAACTAAATTAATAGTAGAAAAATGTGCTAAATTAGTCAGTAAACATAATTTTCAATTGAAAATATTTATAAGAGAAGACTACAGAAAATATTTTGTATGTGGATATAAAAGCCTGAATTAAAATGGCATTTTCCCCACAGGAACTATATTGAAACTAATTATGAGACAATGGGTTTTTTTGGTTTGTTTTATAATGACCAATATAATTGCTTCCTTACAGTAAATGTAATAATAAAAAAAAGATGCCAAAGGCTTAATGATGTTAGAATTTTTGCTTAGAGATGTTTTTCAGTTGTTGAAAAGTATCTTTTGTGATGTATTTTTAATACAAGAATAAAATACAAAGCAGTGCAAATCATAGTGAATTTATAAATATCTATTTGTCAGAAATTTTATAGAAAAAATTCCTAAAGTAAAAGGATTTTCCCCCTTCTTGTGTAGATATTTGAACAAAGGGAGGTGATGACATCTGTGTAACTTGTATTGAAGGTACATAGGTGTGTAGGAGAATGAGTTCCTAGTTTTTGATTCTACAGGCATTTTGACATATTCTGTAGATATTTAGAACATAATTAATTTTTAAAAGTACCAATAATATACAGAGAATCATAGTAATAATTTATTTTGTACCAGTTTATGATTCAGTAATTTAAACAGAAAAGTAATTCAATTTATGATTTTCAATACACAAATCTATGTATAATATAATGGCCAGGTATGCCCCTTCTGTGAAATTATAACAAGAAAAAATAAGTGCATGATAAGCTTAAAGGATTTCTGTTATGTATTAAAAAAGCGTTTTTATTATTTTTTTTTACAGCAAGTCTTGTTAAGGATAGGAATAGATTATCAATTTTTAACAATGACATTTCTAAAGTTAAGTTACGAGAAAAAGCTACATAGACCAGATGTGGGTTATTTAACTATAGATCTCTTTTAAAATCAAGGGAGTGTAATTCTGTGATGACTTAGGAGATGTTATAAGTGAATAGTAATGCTGATATCCATGGAAGAATTCCTGTACTATATAAAAACACTTTAAGTATGTTCTGTATCAAGTTTAGGTTTTTCAAATATGAAGTACATGACCAGTCAAAAAAGTTAATGTAGAAAAAAAGCAGATACAAAGTTAATTTCAGAATTAGGAAGATGGGAGATCAGATATTGGGTAAAGTTTATCTATAACTGGAAAAAAAATTATCCTTTAGTATGATTTAGTATGCATTCAACTACAAACAACAGAGACTCTGATTGAAAGAAACTTAGGGGCCGGCCTGGTGGCGCAAGTGGTTAAGTGCAGGTGCTCTGCTTCGGCGGCCTGGGGTTTGCAGGTTCAGATCCCGGGTGTGCACTGATGCACCGCTTGTCAAAGCCATGCTGTGGCAGCGTCCCATATAAAGTGGAGGAGGATTGGCATCGGATGTTAGCTCAGGGCTGATCTTCCTCACACACACAAAAAAAATCAACTTAGACACGAGGGATTTATTGTTTTTCATAACAAGGAATCTAGAGGAAGGGCAGTTAAAGTATTTAGTGGCACAAAGATTTTGTCAAGAAGCCAGGTGATTCCTATCCCCTGTCTACCACAGTGAATGGACTTTCCTCTTCAACTGGCCCCTCCATACGTGGCTTCCATCATTCCAAACCTCACCTTGTCAGAACGCCCGGCATTAGAAAGAGATTGTCTCATACTGAATCCCTTTTAAGTGCAAACAAAACCTGCAAGAAGCCTCCAACAGACCAACCTTCATAGCTCATTGGCCAGAATTATGTGACAACATGACTAAACCAAGAATTTAACAAGGAAGGGAGACAACCAAGATTAGTTGTGATCAGTTGAGCCTCATTATCTAAGGCTGGAGAGGAGTCCCTCCCCTGAGCTCCTGGTGCAGCGAGGAGGAAGCAGCTGAGGGGTGGGTGTGCGTAAAGTACCTGCTACAATTTGAAAGGAATTCTGCCAGTGCAGGAACCCAGAAACAACCATAAGAACAAAAATAATACGAAGCATCTTTGTTCCTCCATCCATTTCGTCTGAGACTCATAACAGTCCCATGCAACCAGGAGAAAAAGAAAGTACTGTGGGCTGTCCACTCAGAATACGGGCTTATCACATTGTAGGGCTCAGTTTTCAAACCCCCTACATGAGCCAAAGTTTTCTGATTTTCTTTTTTCTTTCCTATTATTCTGATGATGATCATTGGTACTGTGGGAGATCAGGATTTGGCCACCCAGAAATATGTCTCTTTACCTTGATTGTTTTCTCTGAGGGACATTTGGCCTCCACCACTAACTGCCTAAAGAATTTGACATGGTGGCTCCTTCCTGGAACAGATCTTCTATCATGATGGCTGTAATGATAATGTAAAATAGATGTTACAATGAGAGGGGCACCAAGCCCCTTTTATCAAAAAAACTCTCTCTCTCCCTGACCACATTATCTATAGATGACCCTGAAAAGAATTGTCTTCTTGCCTTCTGAAGTCCCAGACCACTACCCACCCCCAACACCTTCCTCGCCTTTAGCTACAATACTTAAGCAAGCAGCTTAGACAGAGGGATGAGTTGCTTATTTCTGAGTTTCTCCCATGTATACATGTTATTAAACTTGGTATTATTTTCTCCTGCTAACCTGTCTTGTTGATTATTTGGCCATCCATAAGAACCTTAAGGAAAAGGGCAGAGGGGGATTCTCCCTCTCTCCCCACAGTTTAATCCTAAATGTAGTCAAATAACAATCAGATATAATTCCATGAGTCCTGAAAAAGCACACACAAAATGCCTACTTAATTTTGATTTTTCTCTTGATATTTCTAAAGATATATCCTTTGTTTATCTCTTCCAGTAGTCCATTGTTTTAAATAAACTGTAAGCATAATAGAAAAAGCCTTATTTTAATAGTTTCAATGGAAATCCATTTTAGGTTTTAGTTGATTAAACCAGAAAATTAGCTGCACTTTTTGTTTACTGTATTATGTTGTCTCAAATTTAAATTCTCATGGAACAGAAGTTTTATTTATTGTTTTATGCCCATCATTAATTTTAGTAGATACTAAATAATTTATTGAATTGAAGTGAGCTATAAGAACCAGTAATGCACCAGTTTCTGGTAGTAGCTCTTCCAAAATCCCAATGAGGATATGTTTGGCCAACTCAACCCATTTTAGTGAGAGCAAATAGCATTGCCTAATATCCTTCTAGTTCACACTTAGAAAATCCTCTTGAATGTCTGGGAAAATAGCAGTGACATGTTTTCAAATATTCTATATTGACTCAGTGAATAGACTGTGGTAAAGTTATCAGTTGCTGCCTTGGCTGTACTCAATTCAAAAGCCAGGCTTTGAAGCTGTCATCGAGCTTCTATTTCAGTTGAGCATCATACTCTAATATACTTGTGATCATTTGAGGGCCGTGTCTTTGGTTTTGATGCTGCATAAGGAAGAGTGTGTTTGGGTTCCTACAGGACCCACAGCTCACTGTGGTACAATCACAGATGGCCATACCTGATCCAGACATGCAGGAGGTTATTCCCGGGGAACAGCCAGCCTGGTGGACTGGATAAAAGCCGTGTAAAGTGTGTTTCTCTTGAGAAGAGGCACTTCCCAACTCCCCCGTGAATGCCAAATGGATCATCCAAGACGAAGCAGCAGTTGTGCTTCCTATGCAAGCTGCGTGGAACTGGTTTTACGATGACCGGGATGGTCACCTGCTGAATGTGCCCATTACCCAGGTCTTGTTAAATGCTGTGGTTAAGGGGGCTCCTTTCATATGGGCACCCCATATAACCTTATTGCTGCAAAACTGAAAAACAGAGTTTGGGAAGCCTTAATCAAATTTGGTGTCTCAGCTTCCCCTCAGGGGTCTCACAGAGGCTAATAAAAACATTAGGTTAATTACCAAGAGAATGAGAAGAGGCCAGGGGAGAGTCAATAGACTCTTCCCAACGAAGTGGAAATTTTTTAAAGGTTGCTAAGAAATAAGGTGAATGAAGCAAATATTGATAGGGACAAAACAAAGAGAAAACAGACAGAGAAGAGTCACAAGACTTGTCCCAACAGAGTGGAAAATTTTTAGGTAGTTATTAAAAAGCAGGGTGAATAAAATGGACAATCATGGGGTTGAAACAAAGATTTTAATACAGCACAACCAAAGATTGGCTGGGCCAAGGGACCCCCTGCTAGTCCCCCAACTTTAAAGGGCCCTAAACAAATCTACTCTATTTATCGTGAAGCCAGGTGCCTGAGGGTTACTGTAGATATTAACTTAATCTTGTCAATTTATTGTTTTCCTATTTAACTTGAGGGCTGACTCAGGGATCTCGAGGACTTGTGAGCTTGTTTTGCAGAACAAAGAGAATGCTTTCCGGGAAGTTGCAATCACTGGATGGCTGGCCTCCAGCAGCCATTGCAGCCTGGAAGTTAGATTGCCCAGGGGCTTATCGGGAGTGACCCCTTTATTTCTCAGGAGCTCCTCCTGCCAAGCCCCTTAGCTCTATAAAACCCTCTGCTTTCTGCTCTGGTTAAGGAGGATTTGAGAAAACTTATCCTCCCACCTTCTTGTGGCCAATTCAAATAAACCTTTCTCCATCACCAAGCACCAATGTCTCAGTGTTTGGCTTATTGTCCATCAGGCATAGGAATTTGAGATTGAGAGGTTCGGCATCAATCCCAGTCTGGAGAATTTAAAATGCCAGGAGGCAAAAATTGCAATGAGAAACCTGGTCAACTGTTGCTTGGGCCAGTGGTTAGGCAGATTAATCAAGATAAACCTTGACACAAGGGTCCCTTGGCTCCACTCATCACTGGGGACCCAAAGCCTTTTGCACAAGAATGGGTAAAATGCTCAAGGGGTAGGAAGGAGAGCTTCTAGAACTCATTGATATGGGACTCCCATGAACTGTGGTACCAAAGCCCATTGGTGAAGCCGTGACTCGTGCTACAACTAGATTGAGACAAGGTAAAAATGTAATGGTTGATAGGATTATGAAAATTGGAATGTTTAAGGAGATATCATGTAAAGAAGTTGTGTATCTTTTACCTGATTGTATTCTGGGGATGGACGTTGTGCCTGAGTGGGAAACATTTCCTCTACCTGGTATTGTAAAACAGAAGGCATGCAAATATGCCCTTCAAGCAGCATTAATTGGGCATGCTGAACGGGAACCAGTAACGTGCCTGAGCCCCCACAGTGTGGAACAGAAGCTGGAGTGCTGGTAGGGATGGAATCTCTGTGCCATCTCCCTATGTGGGGTGCAGACTGGAGTTTATGGCCAGAGCCTGTGAGCACCTGCCAGTGACAACTCCTGGGACTTTGGACTAGAGAATTTCTATTTGAGGAGTATTTACTGCCTTGCTGTCAGGTATTAATTAAAGCTACTCCAATGACTGAAGGGCACAAAGTGATCTTGAAACCTGAAATACCCTTGGTGTCTTGGATGATGTCAGAGAATGGCCCTACTGGGGATGGCAGTGCCCAGAAGAGTTCATAATAAAACAGAAATGGTTTATATCATGCTGCCTGGAGAATGCAAGGAGGAGACACTCATAAGAAGGGGAACTCTTTTCCCCTACACCTGACCGTGGAGCTACCTGAAGAGCTGCCAGAATCGACTGCCACGTAGAAGGTACCCTATAAATAGCTCTCAACTGAACAACAAAGAGCTGCTTGGCTTACGGATGAAAGTTCCAAGGTGAATGGCAAAGTCCTGTTTGGAAGGCCACAACCCTGAGGGAAGAAGGTAAAAAGAGATCAGCCTGGTGTGCTGAACTGCATGCTGTTTTCCTAGCAGTGATGTAAGAATTGAACAGTGGTAAAAGCCTTTGTTTGGGTTTTTACTGACTCATGGACAGTGGCCAATGGCCTGGCCATATGGTCAGGCAGAAGGGCAAGGGAAACCTGGCCTGTTAAAGGGATGCCCATATGGGGCATGACCCTGTGGAAATCACCATGGGAATTTGAGGGGTGCGTTAAAGTAGGACATGTGGATGCCCATCAGAAGAACTCCCTTCCAGGTTTGCATGGTGATGGAACCAAAAAGCAGATGTCTCCTTTGAGATGGCCACATGAGTCCATGAAATGAATGGACATGGGGGTACCGCAGCAATGAAGAGATGGGCTAAATCCAGACATATTCCTCTTGCACCCTCAGAGGTACAAAATGCCAATCAGAACTGTTCTATCTGCGAGCAAGAGACAGAGACTGTGCATGGTTATGTGGCAGATTCACTGGTGGGAGGGCCCTGAACATGGCTGGCAAGTCAGACTGATGCTGGTAGCCCGTGGGACTACAACTGGGTCTTGAAAGGGATAGACACTGACTCTGGACTGGGCTTTGCTTACCTGGTGGTAAATGCAAATACTCTGACTATCATAAAAGAACTGGAACAGAAGATATTGCACCAACTTGGACATCCCAGCATCATCTCTTCAGACCAAGGAACCTCACTTTACAGCTGATAATGTCTGTTTGGGCGGGGGAAATTCCCTTTCTTCCCTTCTTGTGTTCTTGTGGCTGGACTAATAGTAAAATTGACACAAGGCCAGATTAACAGGAGAAAAACCCAGTTTAATACATACATATTGGAGATCATGAAGAAATGATGCTTGGAGAGTGAACAAAGCAGGCAGTGTATATATTTTTTACACAAAGAAACAATAAATTTGTGAAGAATTGACAGGAGAAAGAAACTTCGGTTTAGGGTATGTAAATAGTGAGAAATTTAAGCAGAGTTTAGGCTTGAGGTAGTAAATGAGGAAGGTTCGCTTATGCAGGTTTCTTGGCCCTGAATCCCCTAGCTCTGATGATGAGGATGCAGGGAGAGCACCTTCCACATGGGAGATTTATTTCCTGCTTTCAGGGGGAACAGAGACAGAAGAGTCAGCATGCCCTCATGCTTCTCGAGTAACTTTGCTTCAAGATAATCAATATGCCATTGTGGGATATTTGGGGGTGGCCTGCCCTGGGCCCCAACAATGGGCAGAGACATATCCTCCTCAGACTAGCTTGGTAGTCTGATAAAGAACTGGAATGGATAATAAAAACATTGGCTGTCTAAACAGGGGGATATAAAAGCTTCAAGGGCTGACTTACATGCCTTCATGAGTGTTTGCTCACCCTCAACACAAACATGAGTGGTGCTAAAGGAGTGCCCCCACTGGATAGGTTTCTCTGTTTTTCTGGTGGATCTGGGAAGAGACGGTGGGAAAAGTGCTGGTATACTTTTCTCCCTACATCACTTCAACTTTTTTCCCCTCCTTACTTGATGCAGTGGTCACAGGACCAGAGCTGCCACTGTCAGGGCTGGAAGCAGGGATAATTCCTAAGCAAGAAACTGTAACTATGTTTTTAAACTTTCTGTCAGAATTCAAGGGCCTGATGGAACAAGTTGTGCTTTCAGCCCATCTGCCAAATTGGGGATGAATGCAGCTGTATTGCTTGGCTATAACAGTGAATTCAGCTATATGACCTGGTGGCTAAGATAGCCCTCTAGATCTGCACCTTGTCTGAGTAGAAGTGGACTGAGGGAGAGGCACTTGCCAGACAAGTATTGCTGCCTGCTGTCTAGACCAGCACAGTGGCCGAGCCAAATGTCCATTCCAAAGGTGGAAAAGTTTGGATATAAATGAGGAGAAGGAAAAATAGTAGCTGAAGGTAAGGGAATGAATAACTGGGTTACGTTATGTAACGAAGGAAATCTAATATTACATTAGCACCTCAAAAGAGGCTCACAGCAAGAGATGACACTGTCTCTTAGCTGGAGTACACCAGATACCTGAAAGGAGGAAGCCATGTATTGCTGAGACCGCTCCTGCTTTTGGAACCTGACAAGATTGAATGGAAGCCTGCAAACCTGAGTGGCCTTGCCCTGGGAGACATTTTCACATAATACGATGGACAGGATAGTTATTAATGACTGAACGAGATTCTAGTCACGTGCCAGTATTTTTTGCTTATATGATTGTTTTGCTGTAAGGGATCCATGTTTGAAGACCAGGAGGTGGACTGCAGTATTGTGATTTATAAGAAATACAAATATTTCTTATAAATATTTGGTCTTTGTTCACAGTTCCTGGCTCACAGGAAGTGAGCCTAAAGGCTCCTAAAACCCTTGAGATTTCCTGTGATAAGAGCAATAAAGGCGTCTTTTGAGTTTTTAGGTAACCTAAGGATGGTGGCTGGTTGCCAGGAGAATCAACCATGCCATTAAACGTTGGAAATCTCAGTCTCATGCCTCCCCAGCTCTGGGGAAGAGAGAGGCGCTGGAGATTGAGTTCAATTGCCAATGGCCAGTGACTTAATCAATCACGCTTATGTGATGAAGCCTTCATTAAAAACTCAAATGGACAGGGTTTGGAGAGGTTCTGGGTTGGTGAACACAGGGAGATGTTGGGAGAATGGTGCCCCCAGAGAGGGCATGAAAGCTCCACCCTCCTTCCCATATACCTCACCCTATGCATCTCTTCTATCTGGCTGTTCCTGAGTTATATCCTTTTATAATAAATCGGTGATCTAGTAAGTAAAATGTTTCTCTGAGTTCTGTGAGCCACTCTAAGCAAATTAATTGAATCCAAGGAGGGGATTGTGGGAACTTCTGATTTGTTGCCAGTTGGTCAGAAGTTCAGGTAGCAACTCGGACTTGCAACTGGTGTCTGAAGTCCAAGGAGGGAGTTGAGGGAACCGCCACAATCTGTAGCCGGTCGGTCAGAAGCACAAGTAGCAACCTGGGCTTTCAACTGGCATCTGAAAGGTGGAGAACAGTCTTGTAGGACAGAACTCTTCACATGTGCCATCTAATGCTATAGCGGGGTAGATAGTGTCAGAATTGAGTTGACTTGTAGGACACCCAGCTGGTGTTGCAGAGAATTGCTTGGTGTGGGGGAAAACCTCCACACATTTGGTGACCAGAATTGTCAGAAGTGAGGTGTTCTGTGTGACACTAAAGGAGACACACAAGAAAGAAAGACATAGTGGGGAAGAACTGTGATTTCCCTTACACAGAAGGTGGAAAACTGAGTTTTCCCTTTAAAACACCTGAGAGGGGCCGGCCCAGTGGCGCAAGCGGTTAAGTGCGTGCGCTCCGCTGCGGCGGCCCGGGGTTCGCTGGTTCGGATCCCGGGCGCGCACCGACGCACTGCTTGGTAAGCCATGCTGTGGCGGCGTCCCATATAAAGTGGAGGAAGATGGGCACAGATGTTAGCCCAGGGCCGTCTTCCTCAGCAAAAAAAGAGGAGGATTGGCGGCTGTTAGCTCAGGGCTGATCTCCTCACAAAAAAAAAAAAAAAAAAAAAAAACACCTGAGAAAATAAGGTATTCTAGACTATTTCTATTGATCTGTAGTAGTGGGACACTTTAAAAGTAACCTATCTGAAAAAGTGAAGTCAGTATTCATTCTTTATTCTTTTTGAATGGGTAGGTTTCCTCCATGTAGCTAGAAGAGGTTTGGCTTGTCATCCCTGTGGGTATGTGCACAAATGCTCAAACACTAAATTTTGTGATTTAAATTATTAAGTTTAATAAAGGTAGTTTGACCTAATCTGTGCGCTTTGTGGGACTGATGAACCCCAAAAGGGTTTGCCTGTTTCCAGCTTATAATGTCAATGGAGCAGTTAAATTTTTATATCAAAGTGAAAGCAAATGTTCCTTTGCAAATGCTTTTTAAAATTTTTATTGAGATATAGTATTGTGTAAGTTAAAAGTGTACAGCGTGTTGATTTGATACACTCGTATATTGCAAAACGATTACTACCGTAGCATTAGCTAACACCTCCATTACCTCACATAGTTACCATTTCTTTTCTGGGGTGAGAACATTTGAGATTTACTCTCGCAGCAGCTTTCAAGTGTATAATACAGTATTGTCAACTATAATCACATTAGCATTGTTGTTCATCTTATAACTGAAAGTTTGTGCCCTTTGGCCTACATCTTCCCTCCCCCCCACCCCGCCACCCTGCCAGCCCCTGGTAACCATCACTATACTGTCTCCATGAGTTCAACTTTTCTAGATTCCACATATAGGTGATATCATATAGTGTTCGTCTTTAACTTATTTCACTTAGCATAATGCCCTCAATGTTGTTACAAATGGCAGGATTTTCTACTTTCTCATGGCTGGATAATATTTCATTTTATATGTACCACATCTTTATCCATTTATCTGTTGATGGACATTTAGGTTGTTTCTGTATTTTGGCTATTTTGAATAATATTCCCATGAACATAGATACCTTCTGCACTTCTGGTAGTTCTATTCTTAATTTTTTGAGGAACCTCCATACTGTTTTCCATAGTGGCTGCACCAATTTACATTCCGATCATCAGTGCACAAGGGTTCCCTTTCCTGCACACTCTTGCCAACATTATCTCTTGACGTTTTGATTGTAGCCATTCTAACAGATGTAAGACGATATCTCATTGTGGTTCATTTCATTTCCCTGATTAGCTTTGTTAAACATTTTTCACGTACCTGTAGGCCATTTGTATGTCTTCTTTGGAAAGATGTCTATTTAGTTCCTCTGCCCATTTTTTAAATTGGATTTGTTTTTTTGGTATTGAGTTGTGTAAGTTCTTTATATATTTTGGATATTAATCCCATATCAGATATAAGATTTGCAAATATTTTCTCTTATTGTGTAGGATGCCTTTTCATTTCACTGATTGTTTCTTTTGCTGTGCAGAAGCTTTTTAGTTTGATGTAGTCCCACTTAATTTTTGCTTTTATTGCTTGTGTTTTTGGTGTCATATCCAAAAAAACATTGCCAAGACCCACGTCAAGGAGATTTCCCCTATGTTTTCTTCTATGAGTTTTATGGTTTTAGGTATTACGTTTAAGTCTTTAATCCATTTTGAGTTAAATTTTATGAGTGGTGTCTGAGAGGGGTTCAATTTCATTCTTCTGCATGTGGTTTCCCAGTTTTTCCAACATCATTTATTGAAGAGACTATCCTTTCCTCATTGAGTATTCTTAGCTCTTTTGTCAAATATTAGTTGACTGTTTAAGCAAGAGCTTATTTCTGGGCTCTGAATTCTGTTTCATTAGTCTATGTGTCTATTTTTTTGTCAATGCCATGTGGTTTTGATCACTATAGCTTTGTAGTATAGTTTTAAATCAGGAAGTATGATGCCTCCAGCTTTGTTTTTCTTTCTCAGGAATGCTTTGGCTATTTGGAGTCTTTTGGGTTTCACATAAGTTTTAGGATTTTTTTTATTTGTGTGAAAAACTCCGTTGGAATTTTGATAGGGATTGCATTGAATCTATAGATAGCTTTGGGTAGTATGAATATTATGACAATATTAATTCTTCCAATCATGAACACAAGATTCTTTTTATTTGTTTGTGTCTTCTTCAATTTCTTTCATCACAGTCTTGTATTTTTCAACGTACATATCTTTTATCTTCTCGGTTAAATTTATTCCTAAGTATTTTATTGTTTTTGATGCTATTGTGAATGGGATTGTTTTCTTTACTTCTTTTCCAGATGTTCCATTGCTAGTGTATAGAAACGCAAATAATTTCTGTATATTGATTGTGTATCCTGCAACTTTACTGAATTCCTTGGTTATTTCTAAGAGTTTTTTGATGGAGTCTTTAGAATTTTCTATGTATAAGATTATATCTGCAAACAAAGACAGTTTTACTTCTTTTATAATTTGTATGTCTTTTTTCTTCTTTTTTTTGCCTGATTGCTCTGGCTAGACTTTCAGTACCATGTTGAATAGGAGTGGCGAGAGTGGGCACCCTTGTCTTGTTCCTACCTTAGAGGAAAATGTTTCAACCTTTCCCCATTGAGTATGGTGTTAACTATGGGCTTCTCGTATGTGGTCTTTATAACATTAAGGTACATTCTTTCTATACCCAATTTTTTGACAGTTTTTATTATGAAAGGATATTATATTTTGTCAAATTCTTTTTCTGCATGTAATGTGATGATCATATGACTTTTATGTTTCATTCTAAAAATATGATGTACCACATTTATTGATTTGCATATGTTGAACCATCCTTGCATCCTAGGGATAAATCCCATTTGATCATGGTGTATGATACTTTCAATGTGCTGTTGAAGTCAGTTTGCTAGTATTTTGTTGAGAATTTTTGCATCTATATTGATCAGGCACATTGGCCTAAAGTTTTCTTTTCTTTATTGTCCTTATCTGGCTTTGTTATCAGGGTAATGTTGGCCTCATAAAATGAGCTTGGGAATGTTCCTGCCTCTTCAATTTTTTGGCAGAGTTTGAGAAGGATTGACATTAATTCTTCTTTAAATGTTTGGTAGAATTCACCAGTGAAACTTCTGGCCTTGGGTTTTTCTTTGTTGGGAGAGATTTGATTACTGATTCAATCTCCTTACTGATTATTGGTCTGTTCAGATTTTCTGTTTATTCATGATTCATTCTTGGTAGTTTGTATGTTTTTAGGAATTTATCTATTTCTTCTAGGTTATCCAATTTGTTGGCATATAACTGTTCATAGTTTTGGTTGTTGTTGTTTGTTTGTTTTTGGTGAGGAAGAGTGGCCCTGCGCTAACATCTGTTGCCAATCTTCCTCTTTTTGCTGGAGGAAGAGTGGCCCTGAGCTAACATCTGTGCCAGTATTCCTCTATTTTGTATGTGGGATGCCACCACAGCATGGCCTGATGAGTGGTATAGGTCCATGCCTGGGATCCAAACCTGCGAACATGGACCAATGAAGCAGAGTGTACTGAACTTAACCACTGTGCCACTGGGCCAGCCCTTATTCACAGACTTTGAATGCTTTTTCATTGCCCTTGAGAACTAGCTGTAAGAAATAAGTACTAATGTCAATTCATGAGACTCATAGCAAATCACTTAAACATTCAAAATGCTCCTCCTCATATTTCCCCGTATTTATGATATTTAGCACTGGTGATCAACTTCCCAAAGTGGCAAATAGAATGGCTAATCAGTGTGATTCACCCAGACTCTCCAATCTCTGCTATCACTGAGCTAGGAGCCTCTGTTTTCTCCTGCTGGGGAAACTTTCCTGAAGCTTAGTTTTGATCATGTCAATTTCATGAATTTTTTTTTTTAATTCTACAAACATTTATTGTATTGAGTCTGTGCTCTGTGCTAAGTTCTGGAACATCAAGATAAACACTACACAAACTAATTTATTGTTATGTAAAGGAGAAAAAACATAAGTAAACAAGTACTAAAATGTGTTAACAGTTGAATAGTAGATGTTTGTGCAGAATGTTAAAGACAGAGGGGGGAGCACCTAATGCCTCTTGGATTAAGAGGATAAAGGTGTCAGGAAAATCTCCATAAAGAAAAAAAGCAAGAATTGAATTTTGAACAATCAATACGATTTACATGATAGACATGTTAGGGAGGAGACTATTTAAAAGCTAAGTATCTAAAACGGAGTTTGGAAAACTTTAAGTAAGCTGGAAAATTGTACATGAACTAATATTTCAATGTGTGCCCTGCTTAGGATTTTAGATTTAAATTGATACAACGAAATTTTAAAAAGAGAGAATAAACAGTTTTATACAGGAGAATGGTATGATCAAATTTGTGTTTTAGAAAATCACTCATTCTCAGATGGATCATGGATGGACCACAAAAGGGAAAAGCTAGAGGAAAAGAGATCAGATACGAGACAATAGATGAGAGTCTACAAAGCAGTAAGCAACCAAGTTTGAACAAAACATATAGCTCTGTTCTTCTAGCCTGAAATTCTTATTTTAATGTTATATCTCATGACTCTCCAGCCAATACTCATGTATTCTCTGGTAACTACTTGACCTTGTCTATTTGTTTTGCTCACTCCGTTCTTTTCAGCAGGACCAATCTTGTCTTTCCTTTCCATTAGCCCAAATTATTTTCATTCTTCAAGGCCTCGGTCAAAACACAACTCCTCCACAGAGCTTTTTTGATCTCCCCTAGTAGAGTCATTTCTCCTTTCTCTTATCTAGCAACTTATTAGTTTATTAATTTATCTGTATCAAAAAGACTTCAAGGAGATAACAAATAAAAGGTGTTAAGTACTTTAAGAAAACTAGGTGAAATGCTGTGGAATTAAAGGAAGGCATAAGTTGTTCTTGCCAGATAACTTGTGGGTCACTGTGGGGACAAGGAGAAAGAAAGGGAGGAGGAAGCAAGAAAGATCATGGAAAAGGTGACAGTTGACCTCAGTCTTCAATCTTGGGTGGGATTTGAACATACAGCACTGAGAGAGGGCCGGTTCCAGTGGCAGAGAGGGCATAAGCAAAGACGCATGTGCAGAGAATAAAATTAGCTCCATTGGCTGGCATATAGGTAAAGAGCATGAAGCAAACGTTGGGAGGATGTGAGAGTCTAGGATTGTAGCAGGCCTTGACCACAGGCTGAGCTGCAGAGACTGAGATTCAGATACTGAGCAGGCAGATCTCAGAAATTCTGTGTCTTAGGCATCTTTTCCCCATTCACATCGACTCCCACCTCAGATAACCAGCCTCACGATTCCCAGGCTACTGGTTCCCTTCTGTGTCACAGAACCTTAAACTTTAGTGTACAACCAGGCCTTCCCTTTCCTCTTTACCATCAACCCTTCCAGAAGGACTACAGTTTTATAGCACAGCGTATAGTTTTTCCACAAGTCCAGTGCCTCTGAAATTACTTTGTAAAACATATTTGATGGCACCAAGGTTACATTCAAACAATGGTGTGTTGATTGAAGGGGATTGTACTTCCCCATCACGGCACCTCCTTCATCTCACACAAATTCTAGTAACACCAGACAGCTCACGCATGTAAAACTGACAGAATTTGTCAGTCATTTTATTCTTTCAGTTTGACTTCAGGTTTCTCTTGTGAAAGGTATATCTGAGTAGACAGGAAAAATGGTACTCCTTACACCAAAGCACACATTTCAAACTTATTTGTAGCTGCCTTCCCAGCCTCAAAATGATTTTCCTTACTAGATGTGTATTTACATCAATATTGCTGTTAATAATAATAATAATAACGTCAAGCACCTATTAAGTGTATATGCTGTGCAAGGGCCTCTACAATATCATTTAATCTTCCCAGCAACAGTTGTCTCATTTGTAGATGAGCATATTTACAAATAAATTACTTTCCCCAAATCCGACAGTAGTAAACGGAAGAACAGCTTTCTGAATCCAGGACAATCTGATTCCAGAGCCTGAGCTCCAAACACTGGGCTGTGGCCCTAGGTGACCGCCTCTTACCCCGCCATGTGGCCTCCATTTCTTAAGGTGGGAGGTACTTTTTACTTCTTCATATTATTTTGGATAGGATGTAGAATCAACATTTAGCTTCTACAATAAAAAAATTCAAAGAGTATGCCCTCCGTTGTAGTCAACATGATGATGCGTTGACTCATTCTTTTCGCCTTTTCTTTCTTTTGCTTTCCGGGAATTATTAAAGTAGTAGGGGTAGAACTGCCTGTGGAAAATAGTGCTTCTCTCCTGGTTGTAATGGACACCACAGCTCAGCTTCCATCATTAGCACCTCTGAATAAGCAATTCCGCTGTACCCACAGGTGCTTTTCACTCGTTTTGTAGAAATATTCTTGCTCAGAAAATGCCTCTTCTAAGGGTGTGTGTCATGTGACTGAACCAAACTCTCCAGGAAAAGGAAATCATTTCCATGTTTTAGGTTCCCTCCTGGTTAGTGTCAGCAGCTATGATCTTTGTTTTAATAGGATTCACACAACAGTGCATATGAATCCTTCAAGGAGGCACGAAGTCCTGACTCTGAATATGGGGAAAATGCATGTCAGTTTGGTGTTTTCACAGTAATGTCATTGAGATGATCTCTTTCATCTATCTCGAACAATAAAAAAAAGATAAAAATTTGGTTTATTCCCCCATTGCCCATCCATTTTACTATTTACCAAAAGGATTATCCCACTTTTGTTTAGTCTTCAGAAAGTAATTTGCTTGTTTTTGTAAAACAATCTATTTCCTAAAAAAAAAAGTACGTGTGCAATATTGACTTATATTGACTTATACATAAGGATTGTGACGAATATTGATTTTCTTATTGTGGATCATTTTTATCATAATATAATTAAAACCTATTATCTCAGAGATATCATTTATTGGTACTAACACTTGAAAAGGCATTGAGTATTAGAAAAATAAACTACCTTCTAGAAAGTTATATTCTTGTGAAGAAAGTGACCAATGGGTATTTATATAACAGATGCTTTTATTTGTACAATTTTATTAAATATGTGCATTGAATTTTAGATTTTCACCTAATTTAGAGACTTTTAAATTTATCAAATTCATTTGTCTCGTCTGTGGTTGTGCAAGAGGTTGGATAAAGTGAACTCTATGAAGTCATCTAGTTCCAAAATGAACTAGTTCTATGACTAATTAGCCATCCTCTTCATATTTTTGAATCTCCATTGAATTAAACTTTATATGCCTCACATATCTATCTCTACTTCTACAATTTTACCACCCCTACCTTAGATTTGGCCTTTTAAAGCTTTTGTTTAAGTTACTTTCCTGGCATTATTCTCCCTGTTCTCATATCTTCTGCCTTCATTGGATGTCAGATCTCTGTAATATTATGAATCAATAAGGTATTTTAAACGAGGTGAGGAAGTTGTTATAGGATTAAAGTTTATACTTTTCTAAATAAGGACATTTAAAAAATTGTTATCTATTATCACGGTCATGTCAATAAATAAGAACAAAAAAAAAAATGGAAAAACAACTCTCCAAAAAAAAAAAAAAATCAACTAGTCTTTCCCAAGACTTTTTTTGGTGACTTTTTTACATTCCTCTAGAACTGGAAAAACCCTGGACAACTGACAATGTGGTCTTGTTATCAGTAACAAATAGGGAAAATTAAATCCTACTGCAACAAAATTTAAAGTTTTTTTTCTCCTGATTGTTGTTATGTTCCTCGGAAAGTAGACGATTATTAAGGCTTAAAAACCTTTTCACCTATAAATTTTTGGTAGACTATTACTTTTTGAAATAGATTTTGACCTGTAATACTTTAAAATGTTATTAAGAAAAATGTGCTAATAAAGATTTTGAAAATGGTCTCTTCAAGAAAATTACATACCAATTCAAACAATTACTATTACATGCTGCTTAAAATTACCTGGCTTCATCTGGAAAGTGATAAGTGATACTTGAATTGATGTGAAATCCAATTTTAGAGCAAGAGTTGATTCCGGTATCCTTCCTAATGTCTAAAGGAGTGTATGTGTATTTGAATTGCAACTACTATGTGCAAATTGCATCAGTTTTCCAGTACTCTGTGGTCTTCTGATAAACTTTACATGGAATTCTTATAGTAATTTTTCATATGATCCTGTTCCTTTTCAGTATCATACTTTTAATTAATCATGAGTTGAGAAATAAACCTGAATGTAGTCATTAATCCTAGCAAATACACCAGTGAGTTGTTTATGCATTCATCGGGAGCAATAATTATTTGGGAGCAATCATTCCTAAATTTGTTTTTATAAAAACAAAGCAACTTAGTAATATTAATGCAGGGACATGAGCCAAATGCCAAAATGACATTTATAAATAATTACGCAGACATAAGACTGCATATGCAAATTATAGTTCACTTTCTAAGAGACCCTTCTTACCAGTGGAAGAAATGCTAATGTTAAGAAACTAATCCCTCCAATACATTCACTGATATCTAGTACTTTATTGTAGATAGTAGGATTTATACGGATTATTAGCTAACTTACGCCCTTTTACTCAGGTGATAAATTAGCAGCATGACTCAATAGATATCTGAATTAAATATGTTCAGCTACCCACAGTACTCATTTGCAATGGTGGAAAATCATCACCATTAAAATTTACCTTTATTAATCAACTGAAGTTAATTTTAAAACATTCAGGACTTAGAATTCAATATTTTTTTAAATGATAGTAGGAAGAATTTTATATTATGTTAAGAGAATTTTTTTCACATGACTAAAAATTTTAGACTTTTTCTCAGAGGAAATTAATGTTAATATGTATTTTCTAGTCAGACTTAAATTTGTGATTATGTTATATGAAACTCATTCCTACCCCAGAACCTAGTGTCATCCTATTGATAAGAAAGAAGATTTTAGAACGACATTGTTTTCACACTTAATTCTTTTCTGAGAAGTATATCTGGACAAAATCTTATTTTATATTTTATTATAGTATATACCTTAGACATCAAACTGATTCAATTGGGTTTATTATAACACATAAAATACTAAATTTTATAAGAGCCAATCACGAATTAAAAAAGAAATGAGAAAGATAGATACATGAATCACTTCCAGTGAATGACTCTATACTAATAATGCCTAAACGTAGGTGTGACCGTCCAAGAAATTTCCTGGCTATCATCTCTGTCCTGTCTATGTTTGTTTTTATTGGTGGCTTTGGGTCATCTTATCAGTTTCTTTTAAATTCTTGAAGTTTGTTTTGCAAGTGGCTACCTGTCGATCACCTTGTTTGGATGGGTCAAAATAGCCTGTACTTCAGGGCTAATTCATGACTCCTCCTAAAGCTGGGTCTTCTTGCCTTTTTACTGATTGCCCCCAAGTATTTAGCATCTCTCTCCTCTGGCTGGTGAAAATCTGAACAGCTCCCAGGTCTACACAAACTCAGACAACTGTTTAGTTTATAGCTCCCTGGCGATTGTTATTTTCTTGGCCTCATGGAGTTTTACCCTATTTATATGCAGGTTAGTATGTAGTGGAAGACTCAAAAGGGATCTCATGTGAATTTCTGAAGCTTCTTTGCAGTGTAGTTCTTGTCTCTGAACTCGGCCCTGCAAATCCCAGCTTCCTTAGCCTCCCTGACCTCTGGTCTGTCTCTTCACCTCATCAAGACCTCCAGGGTCTTTGGATCCTCCCTCCCCATCAGAATACGACATTTCTTCTCCATAGAAGGTTGGCATTCGTGGGCTTCCTCTTATGTGTTTCCCTTCTCTGAGGGGTCATAATTACGCATTGACTCTTGTCCAATATCTGAGAACTCTTTCTTCATATGTTTGTCTACTTTTATGGTTGTTTACAGTGACAGAGTAAGTCCAGTACCACTCGCTCCACAAGTGAAAGCAGGAAACCATTTTTGTGATTGAGTATAAGAAATCTAAATTATGTCAGACTTATATTGAAGATTTGACATTTTTGGTGTGAAAATATGAGATCTTTCTCATTTTTTCCTTCATACTGACTATTGTCTGAACTATGTCCAAAAGTGGTCATCAATACCAGCAAAGATGTCCTAAATCTTTCTTTTATAAGAATGTTAATCCCATTCACGGGGGCTCCACTTTCGTGACCTAAACACCTGTGAAAGGCCCAGCTCCCAAGACCATCACATTAGAATTTCAGCATGACTCTCGGGGAACACAAACATTCAGATCATAGCACATACTGTAACTCAAAATAAGAAATACCATACTTTCCAAACCCATCCAAAGAGGTATGGACTTCTTCAGGAAGAGGGAAATTATTTTGAAATGAAACAGGACAACTATTTGGTCGTATTATCCTAAAGAAACTTCAAACATCAGAAGTGTTTGCAGTTAAATGACCCTGAGTTTTTATTTTCTAAGATCTCCAGTTACGTGATTAAGGGACATCTTAGAGAAAGTGGCAACTGGGATCCCTATGGAAGGACAAGTGGAATTTAGATACCTTTAACTTAGGAAAGGATACGTCAAATTGGATGAAAAGCCTGAGCCAAAACAGAGCCAGGAGTGTGAGTTTGCTCATAAATTCCCCTGTCAGAGCGCTCGGCTGGAGCTGAAGGTGCGTGCACTGTAGTATTCAGGCATGTCCGAGAATGTCTGAAGAATTGCTGGGCTAAGTCGGCTAAGTGTCTGTTGTTCATTCACCTGAGAGACCAAGAAATCTCCTGGAGAGAGAATAAAAATATGGATTCTTGGAAGTAACTAAGACAATTAGAGAAACAGATATGATTTTATTCTTTATATTTGTTTCACAGTAGTCTGAGGGGCTCTAGCGTTCCTATAGAGTAGAGTTTTGAGGAGGAGAAACTTCCTTTCCCCTTGTTCTATATTTCTGCATCGGGGAAATTGATGTAACGTTTTTGACCTTTCTCCACATCTCTCCTCACCCAGCCCAGGGAAGGGGGTGGAGAGGGGAGGAGAATGAATTCTCTTGGTGAGTTGGACGAGGAATTAAGTAAAGAAAGGAAGCCTAGTCTCTTCCTTTCCCCCTTCTGTTTGTCATCTATCTCCCTCAGAAGTCAGACATTCAGTTCTGCTCCCCGACACCAAATGTTTTAGAAAGACAAGTCCCCACACAAGGCCCTACTGTGTGGTCTACTGGCACTGCCCGTGTCAGGCTGAGTAGTTCTTCCTAGTTCTGGGATTCAGTGTTAAGAAGCTTCTTGTTTCCATATCTCTAAAAGCCAGTTTCTTCAGTATCAGCTTTGTCAGTAGTAAGAATGTACTTTGAGCTCCCATTCTGCCTTATTTTCATCTTCTCAATTGCTTCAGAATTTAAGAGCGAGGAAAGAGGAGCTATTTATTAGGCCTGTTCAAACACCAATAGTGATAAATTTAGAGCAACATTGATTTGTGACTGTTACCTTAATGCTTTGGCCAACTTGTAATGTGTTAATAACATTGCTCAGACTATCTTTCTCATTTTGTTTGTATCTGAAAAAAAAAGCATAGTACTTGCTGCCTCTCTTCTTCTTGTTTTGGAATTATTGAGATTTTTAAGTATCTTTAAAGCCTACACATAAAAATATATACAGAATATTTTATCAAAAGTTAATCCGAACCCAAATGTTTTCATCTGCAGAATGGATAAATAGCAGTGGAAAGGAATAAACTATAGTTACTTTTAAATAACCTGGATGAATCTGAAAAATGTAATGTTAAGATAATGGAGCAAGACACTGAAAATAAATACAATATGTTTCAATGTATAAAAAAGATGTACAAAAAATAACCAAACTAAACTATATTTTCTAGGAATGCATACATAGATATTAAAACTGTAAAGAAAACCAACCAAATTATCATCATAACATTCTGAATAACAATTCTAGGGGCAAATGAGGCTATTGCAACTGAGGAGGGGCACATGGTGGGTATCTGGGGTCTGGCAATGTCCCATTTCTTGACCTCGGGGGTAGTTACGTGAAGGAGTGTCTTCTTTCGACGTTCTTGCCTCACAGTCCAGACCCATCTATTCTTCGTTCTCTCCTTCACTTAGCTTTTATCCTCCTTAAATTCTATCAGCTGTACCTATTGGGAATTACAATTTTGTCCTTTCTTTTATGAGGAGAAGTTCATATCCACTGTCTCTTCCCTTTTTACCAGAAAACCCCATTAATTCCCCTGTGATAACAGTATACAGTGGGGAGCAGGAACAGAGATGTCTCAGTAATCTTGGTTTTATTTCTCTCCCCACTCCCCCACCAATTTTCCATCCTTTTCTTGCTATCATCCTGTGCACCTTTGAACTGTGGTTCGTTTATTCCAGGGATTTCCTTGTAGAATCCTGAAGCAACATTTAAAGCTGAATCTATATTTTTATAATGAAAGTATCTTATTTTAGGTTTTATGCAGTTTAACTATAAGAAAAAAGATAAAATGAATTTATAAGCACATAAGACTAAAATCAAATTCTCTGTTGCATAAGAGGTAAACAAACCAAAAATCTCAGTACCTAGAGGATAGCTAGGGAAAGCAAAGATGATAATAAAATTCTACAGTTTTTTTTTTCCTTTTTACACATAGTTTTAAGGATATGTTAACATGGCATATGCAACTGGTTGTAGTATTTTGTATTATCATCATGAGTCCTTATGGCAAAGAGATAAGTTATACTAGTTTTTATGATTCCTCTTTTGGATTTAGACTCCAAATGAGAAAAAAGCTGTAGGAGGATTTTCCTGATGAGTCTCAATTAGGTAAGAAGTGCTGGAGAAGCTTGTAGATGTGAGCGTGTGTGTGTTAGAGGGAGTGAAAACAAGGGAAGACACAGCCGTCTATACGTGATGATGACCAAATCTGATATCCAGTCTAGATATCTCTTCTTAGATTCAAACCTGTTATTCAGTTTCTTGTTGAATTTTTTCATGTGTATATCTGAGGCATCTCAAATCCAACAAATTCAAAGCTAAACTTATCAATATTGGTCATGACTAGATCACTATGGTCATGTTAATAGGACTCAGGAGCTAACTTGAGGAGGCTCCTACTGGCCAAAGATGGGACCATGTGCAATTCAACTGGTGTATGAAATACAATGGATTGATACCCATCAAATATATTTACAATCTTCAATTCGTATTGATATTCAAAAAACTCAAATAAGGTAACTTCTGTGGATGACAGAAAACCAATTTACTATCTTGAAAACTGTGTAAATAGAATGAAGGAATCAATCACTTTTTCTATCTTTCCTTATAAAATTATTCTAGACAATAAATGAAAGCAACAGGACAGGATTAGACTATAGAAATGTTGCCAGCTCCAGTGAATTAATGGATCTAGGCAATGAACACTAAAGACTGCTAGCATTACACAAAGAGAAAAATCAGACATTCTGTGTACGATGATGGAAAAACGTAACAGCTTATAGTCTAGTCAAAGTGAATGAATGTGAATCTAATGAAGCCTCTGAATCCAGCTGCCAACCTCCTGGAAATATAGGGGACCAAGGAACATGCAGCAATGCACCGTGAGTGTGCTGTCAGCCAAGTCCAATTTTGAGAAACTTTATAGGTTAAATGTCCTGTGTTCCTTAATAGGTAAAATTAAGTGAAAGGAAAATTTCACAGAGGGCTGCAAAAAGAGATTTGAAAGACATATCAAGTTAAAAAAAACCAGGGAAAGACTAAACTGTAGCATCTACAAATGCATAACTTCATAGTAGAACTATGAGGAAATGCAGGGAAGGGGTTACTATATGAGTTAGGATGGTGGTTATTTCAGAGAGAAAGAAAGGGCCGTGACTGGGGAGGAATCATGGAGGGAGCTCTGGGGTAGCCAGCAAAATCCTAGTTTTTATGTTCAGTAGTATTTACAACGATGTATATGTTATGCTAATTCATAAAGCCATGCATTTGCTATGTTTTTC
Organism: Diceros bicornis minor; assembly: GCF_020826845.1. NCBI lineage: Eukaryota > Metazoa > Chordata > Mammalia > Perissodactyla > Rhinocerotidae > Diceros > Diceros bicornis. The sequence goes on along the minus strand of NC_080744.1, from coordinate 4,821,222 downwards.
CAATGTGTTTTAAAATACAATTTTTAAAAGTATCAAAAATAAGAGCTCCTAGTGGTCAAATCTGGAACAAAATAAATAATGGTATTATTGAATACCATTCAGTATTGAATTATATTCACTGTTGAATTATGACCCTAAATATAAAATAAATATCCATGAGTCCATGACATGTAAATAAATGATTGGACAAATCGATAAGTAAGGGAGAAGAGATTGATCATTTTACAGAAGAATTCCAAATAATATATGTACACACTACTCCTACAAGAAAGGGGAGCTTAATTCCCATTCCCTTGATTTTGGGCTGGACTCAGTTCTAACCAAGACTAAGGAAAGGGGAAAATGGTGACTTTCCTGTGAGAAACCTGGTAGACACCACCTTAATCAAGGAATCAGGGTTAACATCGTCAGTTATTAGTTATGCTTGTATCATTTACTCCCCCTCTGATGCTTTAAGAAGGTCCCTTCGTCTTTGTGGTATTCTTCGCCCAAATCCATAATTTCAGTCTGGGTCATAAAAAACATTAGAAAAACCCAAATTGAGGGATATTTTACAAATTATCTGACCAATACTATTCAAAATGACAAGTTCATAAAAGCCAAGGAAAAATCAGTAATAGATTGGGGTTGCCTAAGGAGACCTAATGGCTAAATGCATGTGGCATCCTAGGAGTAGATAAGGGACACAAGTGGAAAACCACATGAACTCTAAATAAAGATACAAGTTTAGTTAATAGTATTGGAGGGGCTGGCCCCTTGGCATAGTGGTTAAGTGTGCGCACTCTGCTGCTGGCGGCCCTGGTTTGGATGCCGGGTGCGCACCGACACACTGCTTGTCAGGCCATGCTGTGGCGGCGTCCCACATAAAGTGGAGGAAGACGGGCACTAGTGTCAGCTCAGGGCCTGTCTTCCTTAGCAAAAAAGAGGAGGATTGGCATGGATGTTAGCTCAGGGCTGATCTTCCTCACACATACAAAAAATATAGTATTGGAACTGTATTTCTGTCTTAGATTTGTTAAATATACCATGGTCTTGTAAGATGTTAATATAATTTAAACTAGGAGAAGGGGATACAGAATTCTGTACTATCTTAGTAACTTTTCTGTAGATCTAAAATTGTTCAAAATAGGAAGTTAAATAACAGTATTGACAAAGCAAAGAAAATGAATGAAAACAGCTTTTGGTTCAAAATAAAACTTGATTTTTTAAATTTCTCCTTCCCTCACTTATGACGTCTATTAATTTATTCAATCATTCAATGAATTTTTAAAATTTTACTCTGTAAAATATTTCAGGAATATTTCAAGAATATTCAAACATATTTCTGTTCCTCCTTTTTAATTCCCCATATGAATCTTTTCACTGAATTGTTTAAGGTCTCCATTTTGTTACTTCTCTCTGTCATTGCTTCTTAACACTACTAATGATATCTGTTTCAGCTCAGACGCTTTTTACCACAATTTAAACTCCTTCGATAATGTGCTTACTACTTTAGGCACTGTTAACTATGTCTCCCCACATGCTGATCTTGTCATGTCAACATTGCTGCTATAATAAAGTTTTTGATCAAACCACTATCATCTTAATACACACACGTACATACACACACGCACATACACACGCAAACACGTTGTTTTTAACCCAAACCTTATAGGCTAAATCAAGTATGAGCTCTTCTTTGAGCCTGTAAAGACCACAGAATCTGGGTCTGAAATATCTTTTAATCTTGTGCATCATTATTTAGATTTCCACGCCTGTACCCAGGGGAATACATTCTTCCTGTCTTCTGCATACAGCTTGTGTTTCTCAGCTACATTTCACCAAATGCTTAATATTTTTACCTTAAATATAGAAAGTTTCCACTCTTTTGATATAAAATTTCATGCCTTTAAAAATGTGAATAGTGGAGAAATGTTTGTAATATTTGTAAAGGCCTAGAGAAGAAAATAAAATCAAAGCAAGTTAAATACTCATTTGAATGTATTTTATTACTATTCAAAGTTCTTGAGGTTCCCCAAATATTCATTATTTTGGTAATTTATTTCATGCTAAAATGCTTTCGGGCCAACAGAGTAGTTTGCAAAGAACTAATGAAATATATGGTACTTTATAAATTAAAATCATGGGATACTACCCAATTTTCATATTTCCACAGCAATTATGGTGACACAGCACAATATTACACATTTATTTATCATAAGATTTCTATGTGGATATGCAAACTATTTTAAAAAGTCACATTTAAAGCCCTTAAACTTTTTTAAAAGTAAATCTTTTTATAATATAAAATATAGTATTACTACCTTGGGTATAGCCAGCCCTGGTGGTCTAGTGGTTAAGATTCTGCCCTCTCACCACTGAGGCCTGGGTTCGCCTCCCAGTCAGGGAACCATGCCATCCGTCGATTGTTATACTGTGGTGGCTGTGTTGCTGTGATGCTGAAAGTTATGACCCCGGGATTTCAAATACCTGCAGGATCACCCATGGTGGACAGGTTTCAGAGGAGCCTCCAGACTAGACGGACTAGGAAGAAGGAACTGGCCACCCACTTCAGAAAAATTGGTCATGAAAACCCCATGAATAGCAGGGAGCACTGTCTGATAGAGCCCCAGAAGGAGAGAGGATGGTGCACAAAGACGGGACAGGGTCCCTCTGCTGTCCATAGGGTCTCTAGGAGTCAGAATCCACTCTGTGACACTAACAAAAATTAGGTATAAATCATTATGAGATCAACTAGCTAAAAGTATAAAATGATATCCAATTACTCTTAAAAAGTAAATTTTTCTTAGCACTAAGAAGCTATACAGCTTTCTAAATAACATGTGGGGAATTTTAGTGTCCCAGAGATGCAGTTTCAATATTTTATAAATGAATTTGCGGAACATGATTTTATATTCCAAATGCGTATACACTAAATATAGCTATTTGTCAAACCAATAGTTTATTATAACCAAAAGAATATTGAACATACTGAAAAGTATGTTTTGGTTTTTTTTTTCCACTAAGTTTAGATAAATATTGTATATACCTTGCACAAGGCATGGCCACAGATGTAGAACTAAATTTCTGCACTGGAAAAAAAAACATTTTTTAAAGGCACTCAAAAGAAAAGCCATAATGAACAAAATGACCTTGTGAAAACAGGTTAATTGGGCTCTACAGTGAGTATAATCAAATTATCATCTAAGAATAGAGTGGCTGAAATTGAGATTAAAATTGGAAATATCAAATTTGGCCTTTTATTTATGAATAATAGTTTTAGCAATTATGTGGAGAATAATTCATCCAAACTGTAGTGAAATCGAGGCAAAATAACTCGACGCCTCAAACAACATCTGCCAGAATGTTCACTCTTCCTATTACCATACATCCAATCACTGAATATTCTAGATTGCTCCAATGGGATGCCTGAGATGAGGCTTAGACAACTCTCTACTTCCTGGAACAGCTGCTCATATTATTTGTAGTTCACACATACACACGCAAAGTGTGATACAGCTAAGTGTTATGTAATACTGTGTTCTTTCTTTTCTAAAACCATGTATCATACATTCAATTTAAAACCTAATAGGATACTCTTTACTTCATTTGATGTATTCAGACCCCTGGACCTGAAAGTCATAAATACTATACCATTAATGCATTGTTAGTATCTGAGATATTACTCAATACAAACATATGACTTATGTATATTCTGGAGGAACACAGAAGAATAACAAACAGTGACTAATAAATTCCTAAGTGTCAGATCTCAAAATTAGACGAGCTAAGTTAGTTCATATTAGCAAGAGAAATAGAAACAAAGCATTTATAATAATCAATTTACTTAAATTATATATAAGATATTGGTTATACAGTTAATTTTTCAGTGGCTTCTATGGCACAAAAAAACATTATCTCATTTATATTCTTTTCAAATAGATGGTAAGGCACTCTGAAAAGGCTATAATCTCACTAAAAGAGATCCGTTGAATTTTAAATTCAAACTCTATGCCAAATGTTCCTTGAAGACAAACATCAAACACTTAGAAAACATAAATTACATATTATTTATGGTTATAAACAGCATCACTAATGCCACTTTTCCATTTCCGTCTCTTAAATCATACTACTTCGTAATTGATGATCCTGCTCTCATGATTTAGCATATTCATCTATTTTATGATTTATTCTTTCAGGGAGATGTACTGAGAAAAAATTCTAGAAGCAAAATATATGTAAAATATTGTTATATAAAATGTATATATAATATTTTCTTTATCCATTCATACCTTGGCTAATGTGAGTAATGCTGCAATGAACATGGGGGTGCAGATATCTCTTCGAGATAGTGATTTCATTCCCTTCAGATATATTCCCAGCAGTGAGATTGCCAGATCATATGGTAGCTCTATTTTTAATTTTTTGAGGAACTCCGTGCTGTTTTCCACACTGTTGGTGGGAATGTAAAATGCCAATTTATCTTGAGTTAAATTGTTCATATTTATTGATTCTGGCCTTTCTGTTCCATTGGTTTCTGCCTCACATCTAGTATTGTTTTCTCTGATGCACTTCCTCCTGTGTGCTCTCCTATAGCTGTGTTCATCCTGTCATATCACCCACAGCCGCTGCATCATAACTTTGTATCTTTCTACTCTCTTATATTCACTGCAGGTTTTAAGCTCTGTTGGGGCAGGGACTGTGTCTGTGGCGTGCAACTCTGCTAGTGCCTGGAGCAGATTATTCATAAAAATGTACTCACTGAATGTTAATATCTGAGAGGGAAAGGCCCTTTAAGTCCTCCTTTCAAAATTTTATAAGGTATGTTGCTTATTTTTCCCTCAAATTTCAAAATTATTTTGTTAAGCACCCCTCCCAAGAACTCACTGCTGTTTCGTCTGGTGTAATATTAAATGCATGGATTCATTTGAGAACAATATATGACTTTCAATACTGATTCAATATTGAATTTATGACTTTCCATTCAGGAGGCTAGAATGCACATTTATTTGAGATTTCTTTTAGGCTTCTCACTAAAATTCAGCGTTTTTCTTCTTGTAATTCCTGCATATTTCTTGTGAAGTGTATCACTTGGTACTTATTATTTTATAAATTAAATAGTTTTCTATTAAATTTATTGGATAGTTGTTACTGCTATATGGAATTCTTATTAATTTGAACAGTTGCATATTTTATTTTCATGGGGTTTCCAGGTACACAATCATATCTTAAATACATTTTTTGACATTTATAGCATTTTTCTGATATTGACTACTCTGATTTATTTTTATTGTATTGTTTAGGGTAACATTTCCAGAACAATACTAAATGTCATTAGTGGGTATTCTTTCTGTTGTCCTAATTTTTATAGAAATGACTCTAAAGTTTTAACATAAAGCTTAAAGTTGGCTTTTTGCCTGAAATAACTTTTTTTTTTTAAATCATGCTAAAACAGTTTTATTATATTCTAGATTACATGGAGCTTTTTCCAAATACTGACAGTTTGAACCAATGTACTCACTGCTCATTATAGGTATTTGAGGCTACTATGGAAGTTGACATAGTCTTTTCTGTGAAAATGTCTCTCTGTTCCCCTAAGATGGGAGCAGGACAAAGAGGACAGATGGCAGAAGGCCGGCGTCAATATCTCTTTCTCAAGGGAAGCAATTAGTGCGCCGCCAGCGTGATGACACTTTGGTACATAAAGCTTCCAAAGTGGAGTTTATTTTTTTCTCCACTAGAGGAAAGCACATATTTGTTGAATCAATCAATTAATAAATTAATAACACTTAGTGCCTAGGATCTTCAAGGACTCAGCAAACGTTAGCTATTTACAGATTAGTTATAAAACTACAGTCATCTCAGGGGCCAGCACAGAGGCATAGCAGTTAAGTTGGCACGTTCTGCTTCAGTGTTCTGGGGTTCGCCGGTTCGGATCCTGGGCACGGACATACTCACCGTTCATCAAGCCATGGCTGAGGCAGCGTACCACATAAAGCAACTAGAAGGATATACGACTATGACATACAACTATCTACTGGGGCTTTGGGAAGGAAAAAGAAGAGAAAGACTGGCAACAGATGATAGCACAGGGCCAATCTTTCTCAAAAAAAAAAAAAAATAGATTAAAACTACAGTCATCTCAGAAGCCTGTAATAACCCACTAGTTTTCTTATTTGTTTTAAGCCAAAACCCACAAACTGGGACTCTAAATGTGGCCCTTCAAGGATCATTGTTTAGTCCATAAAATTTTTTAAAAATTAGTAACTTTCCTATTGAATGTCCATATTATTGCTTATTTATAAAAATTAGAAGACACATGGGATATATATGCTCACATAGCAACACGTGGCTTTAGTTTGCCACAGTCCCCAGCACTCCCTATTGTCCCATTCCCATTTAATTTACCAGTTCTATCTTTAAAGGCATTTTAGGTTGTGACCCTTAAATTCACTCTTTATAAACGTGGATTATTTACTCAGAATTTTTGAGCCAGTGAGGATGCTATTAGTTATTTGGAGATAATTTTGGCTGAGGTAGATAAGCATCAATCTTTTGTACAAGAGAATATTCAAACTATAATTACATTAGAATATGCCTTCTGAATTCCAGTCTTATTCCCAATAAAAGGGCAGCAAAAACAATCTTTAAGATCACTGGTGAATGACTCTGCTCAGAGCCAGGTAGAAAATAATTTCTTTCAATTCTATAGAATTTTGTAGTTAAAAATAATTTTCCTGTGCATCTTTCTCTAACTGAACAGAAGACGATGTGTCTGGCTCATTTTTTAATATTCTATAATGCTTGGCATGGTGCCTTGCACAGAGTAAATATTCAATAAATATTTGTTCATAATATACAAAATAAATGATCCATTCCATGGTTTACAGTAGCAGAAAAATATTTTAGGGTTAGATAGTCAGCTTCAATTATTTCCAAAAGCACTTATCAATATGTTTGTTACTTTCTCATCATTACCTGTAGAGCAAAGTAACATTTACAACTGGTTGAAAAAAATTGATTGTGCAGATATGATTTGCTGAAAAATACATTCTTCCAGTTCTTGAACAATAATTTTTCATTGTAAAAATAAGTTAAAGAAAAAAATGTGCTTCTGGAAATTGCTGTTAAAAGAGTTGTATAGGAACCTGATACTTGGGACTGATTGGCCAGGTAAGTGTTTTCAAAAGTGTCAGCTTTCAATCTCTTGAAAAGCTGATTACAACCAAAAGAAAGGTGCCATCAGGCTGATGGAGCTGGATCACTTTATTCATGGATTAAAAGCTGATCTGAGGAAGTTCTTCAAGAAAAACAAGGGAAAGAGTATTTGAATAGAAGTCCCAGAACTAATCATTTCAGCTTTATCTTTAACCTTCCTACTTACAAATGGATTGTTGTGTAGATATCTTTGCCTCTTGAAGTTCTTTATTTTACTACAAATATCCCAAGTGGTTGAGTGCAAATTTCATGAAGAAACAGGAGACCACGCGTGTGTTGTTCCTCGCTTTGGCACAGGCTAGTTTTTGGAAATTTAATTGGTTATGCTAAGGTTCTCTTCCAATTGTTCTCAACCTTTTCTGTAGAGTAGAATCACCTGGGAGATTAATAACAGAGTTGGATGTCTGGGTCCTATCCGTGGAGATTCAGATTTGATTGATCTGAGGTGCATCCTGGGGATGGGGACTTTCTTTTTCTAACTGTTCCAGTTTATTTCCGTGTGCAGCCACGTTTGAGAATCACTGTTCTAGTCCGTGATTCTTAAAATTCCATTAAGACCCCAGTATATCTTATCTTCTCTCACTTGAAGGTAAAAACAAAAGATGCTTTCTTTGCTTCGGATTCCGTGGAAAAAAAGATATCAATATATAGTTTTACAGCAAGAATGGTCCAGTTAAAGATAGTTTTAAACCTAATGTTAGCAGTGTCTCGTTCTATTTATATTTTTTTGAGTATCCCATTTCTTTCAACCTCTTGACAGGGGAAGAAAGAAAGAGATCTTTTCTTCCTGCCATTTCCAAATACCCGTGGTTATATATCCTGAACATATCTATAGCCTCTAGTCTCATGTGTTATTTGAAGCTATAATATTTTTCTGTCTCAAAACAACCATATCAACAAAAGGCAAATGTTCTTTTCTTTCTTGCTCTAAGCATTACATTGCTGAACTTTCGAGAGCTTGTGTCACAATCACCACCATATCTAACCTCAAATATGCTTTTCACAAGCTTCTATTGAATTGAAAAATCACGTTAAGCAGTGTGAGACTCGCTTGCTTCCTGAGAAGCAGGAGTCCCCGAAGGATTATAGAGAATAAAAGTTCTCTAACGTATCAAGGACATTTTGTCCTGGTGACTGGTGCCGTCAGTGGGAGCACTGACAGCATGGTAGCACCCCCACGCCCGATTTCCCAATTTGAATAAAATTTAACACGATTTGAGCTATGCTTCTGTGTCACAGAGGCAGGGCCCTATTTTAATCGTGAAACTCACTTCTACCAGGCAGAATGGATCCTGATAACCTTATTCAAGCTGAAGGGAGGCATCCTTCTAGAGCCGTGATTCGGCAAGTGGGATCCCCAACCAGAAACATCAGCATCATCAGGGAACTAGCTAGAAGCCCAAATTCTCAGGCCCCACACTTACTGAGTCAGAATCTTGGGGACTATGGCCCAGCAATCTGTGTTTTCACAAATCCCCCAGGTGGTTCTGATACATGTTACACTTTTATAAGCACTATTCTAAAGGGAAGATGGTACCCCTGGTACCTAGAATAAGCTAAATTCAACCCAGGTCAGAGCAAGGGCAAAGACTTGGGGGATATTCATTTGTACCCTTGATACTGTCAGGGACTTGTGGAGTCTAAAAAGGAAAGCTTTACCCAATGTAAGGGAAAACAAATCAAAAAGACAGTGATTAAAGGGTCAAACCGCAGGTGGCTACAGGCCGAGGGAGTGTGGAATGGTGTTCCACAGAAAGTAACCTGGCGTTCATGCTTCTGTACTGTGGGAGGATTCGGTATAGGCTGGACCCAAGGAGGAATTTAACCTTTCTGTCAAGACGAGTTGAGATGTAATGCAATTCCATCAGAACACACGAGAAGCTGGCCATGGGCACAAAGCTGTCTCGGAGAGACAGAGAACGAGCACCACAGTGCATCCTAGCAGACAATGTTTCCAGGAAATAAGTCCCAAGAGACGGCATTCTCAGAGTGCCCAGGAGGAAAAAGATACCTGCATGAGTTCAATGAAACCGAAAACATAGATAACTCAAGCTCAAGAAAGGTAGCCAACAAAGACCTTGTATTTATACCCATCCCTCTGCCAAAAAAAAGAAAGAAAAAAGTCTCCAGCGGCTCCTTTTTTGTGTCTGGTTATAGAAAAATCCTAGTCTGAAATTTGAGTTTGATGAAAGGACTGAACATTCCCTGAAAGTAAGATGGAATGAGATAACATAAGATGATCAGTCATGTCTGAAAGAAAGGGGCAGAAGACACTGTGCCTGGCAAGAGTAAACCTCCATATGTGGCACATCACACAGGTGCAGTTATTGACAGGCTTGTAGGGAGAAGGCTGGTATTGTCAGAAGAGTGGGTGTGGACCATAGCGGCTTCTACTAGCTGGAGAGGTTCAGAGGACATGAGAGTGCAAAGTTTGCAGCCTCATTCATATCATCAGGCCCCACTCCTTTCCTTCTCATTCCTCACCTTAGCTCCAAGTCCTGGGATAGTTGAGCGTTGGTGCTGCAACTCTGCAGCTCTCACAGTCCATCACGGGTGCCATCTTCAGTCATACATGCCCTGTTGCACCAGGAGTATTTCTTTAAAGCTACTTTCAAAGTTTTCTGATTTTCCATTTGTGTTCTGTTGGATATTTACAGCTTTTAATGTCTCCTCTTCCTCTCTATGTTCTCTAGGGCCAACAGAGGAAGCCATAATAGTTACAGTCATATTTGTCACCATAGTGCCTAACTGCCATAGCTACTTTTTCTTCCAATACTTTGTCCTCCATCTATACGCCATCTCTTGCACGACCAGTGATAATCTGAGTAAAAATGATTTTACTATGTGGTGTGGTTTACAAACATGCCCTTACATCTCAGAAGGGAGGCTATCTATGTGCTTCTCAAAGAAGACTCCAGAATCTCCTTCTGCCAGATTGTCCTGGGGCCACTCTTGCTTCCCATCCCTGCACCATCAGGACCACACAGAAGACCTGTGGCCTTGATGCAGTATTTATTTATTTATTTTTTGGTGAAGAAGATCAGCCCTGAGCTAACATCCATGCTAATCCTCCTCTTTTTGCTGAGGAAGACTGGCCCTGGGCTAACATCTATTGCCAATCCTCCTCGTTTTTTTCCCCCCCCAAAGCCCCAGTAGATAGTTGTATGTCATAGTTGCACATCCTTCTAGTTGCTGTATGTGGGACGCCGCCTCAGCATGGCCGGAGAAGCGGTGCATCAGTGCGCGCACCTGGGATCTGAAGCCCGGGCCTCCAGTAGCGGAGCGCACGCGCTTAACCGCTAAGCCACAGGCAGGCCCGCTCGATGCAGCATAAATAAATGTCGTGAACTCACTCCCCTCCTGCCAGTCAGCCTTTTGCTGTGCCTCCCACTTGCCAAACCCAAGTGGAAGCCAGAGGGTAGAGACCTACTTGATGCCGTCCATCCATGCCTCTGAGACACACGTGGAGGATGAATCTGGAGAGGAAAGTGGGAGATTTCTAGCACCCCTACTGTCTGAGCTCCAAACACGATATTTGACTTTTAGTTTTCTTCCTTGATCTGAAGATACGAAAATCTTCCTGAGATACGAAAATCTTAATAATATTCGTTATAAAATGTTTAATACAGATGCTGACGCTTGCTTTTTCTTTCTCATCCAAGCGCAGAAAACAACATAGCAGCCTGAGACTGCTGTCCTGAGGAAGGCCTGCTTGTCAGATTGGCCCTTGGCTGTGGTCTCTAAACTTGGCTGCGAAACAGTTTCTCAGTGATGTCAACTTCCGCTCAACGACGAGAGCGGCTCATTGCGCCTCGCCTGTAGAATGAGATTTATGCTGGGCATCTGCTTTCCTTCCGGGAGTCTGGGACTTCATGATTATAGCCAACCACGTGACCAACCTCCAAGAAAATCCCTGGAGCACTAGGCTGAAGGGAGCTTCCCCTGTAGACAACACGTCAGGTGTGTAATCACAAATCATCGACGAGAGTGAAGCCCCGTTTGCGCGGCTCCACTGAGAGAGGACCTGGCTTCCCCTTGACTTCCCCGATGCACCTGTTCCCTCTGCTGACTTTTCTTGGAATCCTTTCCCTGCAATCAGTCATTGCCGTGAGTGTGACTGTGGGCCGAGTCCTGTGAGTCCTCTGAGTAAATCATCGAGCTTCCCGTGGTCCTGGGGACCCCCAGCGCAACTCCATACACTGATGTTAAAAAATCAAAGACAGAAATTATACTAATCCATTTATTCATTAAAACAATTTTTTGTGCCTTCTGTAAGATAGGCACTCTGTGTGTTTAGAAAATGCCTCTAAAAGCTAATTTTCAAAACCTGTAGCTTAGCTATTTTAATGAAGTTAAATGTCATTTTCAAGGAGACATAAAATTTCCTTGTTTTATATTACCGTTATCTTATATTGCTAACCCAAATAATCAATGCAAAAGAAAATTCAAGTGTTTGAATAAGATGTCATTGTCATTAATAGACGTTACTTCTCAGGAAGACACAGCATGAGATCGGAGCATAGCATTTATCTTACACTGAAATTTCTCTAAGTACTGAACAAATAGTAGGAAACAAGCACATATGCCTTAGGATCACAGTAATAGTGGTAATCTTTGTGATGCTAAATCTAAACCCGCTCCAGTTTCTGATTAATAAACTGGAGAGAGAACCTTATCTTTCTGATGTGTCCACAAACATAAGATTTTTGACTGAATGTTTGTTTGACTTATGTTTTAAAAATTGAACTCAAATAAGTTTCTTCTTATGCATTATTACCAAATGCACCACTTAACGTTTCTCCCTTTATTTTAAAATCTTGTACACATTGAGAAAACAATTTTAAAATATTAGTTTTAGATTTTTGAAGTCTACATTTTGTTTTAATCTCAGCAACATTTGTCTAATGTAATAGAAACCTGAGAAATCTCAAAGAATTTTTTTTTGTGTGTGTGTGTGTGTGAGAAAGACCAGCCCTGAGCTAACATCCAATGGCAATCGTCTTCTTTTTTGCTGAGGAAGACTGGCCCTGGGCTAACATCCGTGCCCATCTTCCTCTACTTTATGTAGGATGCTGCCACAGCATGGCTTGACAAGCGGTGCGTCAGTGCGCGCCCGGGATCTGAACCTGCGAACCCCGGGCCGACACAGCGCAGCGCACGCACTTAACCGCTTGTGCCACCAGGCCAGCCCCTCAAAGATTTTTAATCAACATTTTCTTGCATATTTTAAAAGTCTATAATTGACAGTTTTCCACCTCATATAACAACAAAATGGCAAAAAAGAATTTTTAAAGTAAGAGAACAAAAACAGAAAAATGAACTAAATTAATTGTGATCTCTTAAAAAAACTAAAAGGTGACAATTATTTTTCTGTACTACAAATCTGACAACTAAATAACTATATTCATGGAACAGAAATAGATATTTAGATACATAAAAAGATATCTGTGTTAACAAGGTGTAACATTTTGGGAATGGATATAGTTCTCTTTAACTGACCCAAGGAGGTCAGTGGTGTATTGTATTAAAACAGATCAGTTGTTGACCTTAAAGGATATGTGATCTTTCTGAAAGACAAAGCCCATGGAGTCATAGTAAAATATAGTGACTAATGGTCATTTTCTTTATAAATAGTGATTCTAGACACAGAGAGAGAAAATTGGTTTAATAATCTTTACATCACAATAAAAGGAACCAAACTCAATGATGGAACCTATGTGAGAGAAATGGATGTATATATTTTTTTCCACAAACAAGATTACTGAGAGAGTCTTTCATCTTTTATCCCTTTTATCTTTAAAAATAATAATACATTTTTCAAACACAAGGGCAACATTTGTGGAAGAAACTACTTTTTCACTGTGGAGTAAAAACAGTGGTATTTTAAATTGAAAAAGTTGGAGAAAGAGATGCTAAGGTTACCGCAGTTTATCCATACACAGTCCACTGTTTTACAATGTTATCTTTTCTCCTGAAATTTTGTTTAAAGCAAAATGGCAGAAATTTGCTTTTTAAAAAATTCTATTTACTTTGTGTCAGTTACAAAAAAGTCTCTCATGTGAGAAGAGCAGAGAGAATTCACACAGAGGAAATCAAACACTGCTTCATTTTCCACGTGGGGAACATCACCCAGTGGATTAGGTCTGGCTGTGGCTGCAGGAGTTTTCTAGCTGGAAGCAAATGGTTAGTTGTAACTTAGAACATACGTAAAGCAGCTCCCATCTCTAAAACCTCAGCAGTAATCTCATTTCATTTTCAGACTAGTTTTCACAAAAAATGTGTATCTGAAATGTATAACAGCACATATATATATTACAAAACTAATTAAAAGAAAAATTGCTTCTCTTTTATCTAGGAGAGGAGAAGTCACATGTCACACTATAGCTGGCTTCGGGCAAGAATATCACAACTTAATTTGACAATTTAGCTCTTGTACTAAAATATGGAAACAAACCAATGGAATTATTCAACTCAAAATCGGAGGAAGTCTGTTGGTAAAATTTCTTTATACTTTTACTTGAGGCACATTTTTTGAAATTAGAGTGAATATATTCATACGAAAGCAAACACAAAACTAGCTACCTTGCTTTAGAAATGGCTATCTGGTTGTTGTTGGATAAAAACTGGAATGTATGTAACTAAACTAGGCCAAGAATTTTTATCATAGTCTACCTTATTTTCTAGGGAATCATTTTATTATTATAATAGATACAATCAAATTTTAGATGTATCATCGGGTTTTCTTGGATTACTTCTTTCTTAATATAGAATTCAATGAGTCACTTGCTTAGGTGGAAAGAAAATCAATACTGCAAATACACTCATTTTTTCCCACAAAAATTCCCAAGAGAAATTATTCTATGATCCAATAAATTTCTTACTGAAGAAATATGTTCTATTATTTGGTCTAAATATGTACTTAGTCATTTTACCCCATAATACTCAATTACATTGCAACCCTGTCTTAACAGAGTAAATCTTTTTTTTTTTCTTCTTTGTAGAGCAGAATTTTAAGTTACCATGATTGCAATTCTTATGTATCCTTCCAAAAGGGATCAAAATATATCAAGATACACACTTCTCTCTAAAACTGAGAGCTATAAAAATCAACACATGAAGTATACTCATGATTTGCGGCATTATCACATTCTAAAGACCAATTTTTAAATTGCTTCTTTATGAGAATGTTTTGTCATCTCTGTTGAATCTGGGGGTTTCTGAAAACACTGTAACCAGCAGAGCTGTTGGCTACATAAATTGGGTAATTGCTGTTTTGACAAAGCAAAGGACCACTAATCCGCTTAAGAAAAGTCTAATTAGTTAGAGGTGATAATATTTCTCCAGCAAAGTTCAGGGTAGAAACACCTTGTTCAACTTACAAAGGTCATTATTCTTATCCTCTCGACAAGTTTAACCAGGGCGTTTATCAGGCTCCCTGTGTGATGAGCTATCGTCACAACCCTGATTATAGCTCTCCATGCTATGCGTTCCTGGCAGACAGCCTCTGGTCGTAGTTTTGTTTCCCTTGTAGGGATCCTTAAAAGTGAAGACAGACACTGTCACGTGAAGTTTTTTGTTCTCTTGGCATTATACTTAGCTGTGTAAACTAACACATTTTTAGAATGAAAATCAGTACTTTAGGGTTTATTGTCTGGTGCCACAAAGCCCACTTACTGTCAGGTGAGTTAATAAAACAGTTTTGTAAATCAGAACATTTAAAGACCTGATATCAGATGTGTAAGGATCACAGGAAAGTGCTAACACTTTGCTGCGTCATGTCTGAAGTAGCAAGATGGCTTCCTATTTTACAACTTTTGGTGCATTCATTCTTTCAACAAATACAGAACCTGTGTTCCAGGAGGGAGTCTAGACACCGGAAACACAAAATGAACCAGCAGACATGAACACAACCAGAGTTAGTAAAATTTTTCATAATAGGTATTTTTTAATAGACATATAACATTGTATAAGTTTAAGATGTACATCGTGTTGATTTGATAGCTAACACTTTTATCACGTCATATAATTATCATTTCTTTCTTGTGGTGGGAACAATTAAGATCTAATCTCTTAGCAATTTTGAAGTTTATAATACAGTATTATTGACTACAATCATTATGCCGTGCATTAGATCTCCAGGAATTATTTATCTGCTAGTAGCAAGTTTGTTTCCTTAAACATCTCCCCAATTTCCCCATCCACCAGTCTCTGGTAACCACCCTTCTAGTCTCTGTTTCTACAAGTTCAGTTTTTTTAGATTCCACATATAGTTGAGATCAAACATTATTTGTCTTTGTGTGTCTGACTTATCTCACTTAGAGTAAAGCTCTCAAGGTCCATCCATGTTGATGCAAATGGCAAGACTTCCTTCTTTCTCGTGGCTGAATAATGTGCTATATAATGCATAGATAGATAGATAGATAGATAGATAGATAGATAGATAGATAGATACCACATCTTCTTTATTCATTTGTTGACAGACACTTATGTTGTTTCCAGATCTTGGCTATTATGAATAATGCTGCAATAGACATGGCAGTATAGACATCTCTTCAATATCCTGTTTTCATTTCCTATAGATATATACCCAGAAGTGGGATTGCTAGATCATATAGTAGTTCTATTTTTCATTTTTTGACCCTCCACATTATTTTCCATAGTGGCTGCACTAATTTATATTTCCATCAACAGTGTTTCCTTTTCTCTACACTCTTGTCAACACTTGTCATTTCCTGGTTTTTTGATGACAGCCATTCTAACAGGGGTGAGGTGATATCTCATTGTGGTTTTGATTTACATTGCCCTGATGATTAATGATGTTGAGCATCTTTTCATGTACCTGTTGGCTATTGTATGTCTCCTTTGGAAAAATGTCTATTTAGTTCCTCTGCTCATTTTTTTTTTTTTTTTGGTGAGGAAGATTAGCCCTGAGCTAATATCTGTTGCCAATCTTTCTCTTTTTGCTGAGGAAGATTGGCCCTGGGCTAACATCTGTCCCATCTTCCTCTACTGTACATGTGGGATGCCTGCCACAGCATGGCTTGATAAGCAGTGCCTAGGTCCACTCCCAGGATCCAAATCCGGGGCTGCTGAAGCGGAACATGCAAACTTAACCACTACACCACTGGGCCAGCTCTCCTTTTCCCATTCTTAATTGGATTGTTTGTTTTTATGTTATTTAGTTGTATGAATTCTTTATACATTTTGGATTTTAACCTCTTATCAGATATATGGCTTGCAAATATTTTCTCCCATTCCTTAAGTTGTCTTTCCATTTCTTGATGGTTTCTTTTGCTGTGCAGAAGCTTTTTAGTTTGATGTAGTCCCTCTTGTTGGTTTTTGCTTTTGCTGCTTGTGCTTTTGATGTCTTGTCCAAAAAAAAATCATTGCCAAGACCAATGTCAAGGAGCTTCTTCTCTATGTTTTCTTCTAGCAGTTTTATGGGATCAGGTCTTATGTTTAACTTTTTAGTCCACTTCAAGTTAATTTTTATGAGTGGTGCAAGATAGGAATCCAGATTCATTTTTCTACATATGGTTATCCAGTTTTTGCAACACCTTTATTGAAGAGACTATCCTTTCTCCATTGAGTGTTCTTGACTTCCTTGTCAAAAAAAATCGTAATAGGTATTAACTAACACAGTGAAATTTTAAAAAAGTGATTTATTCTTGCTGGCAGTGGGAAGGAGGAGTTTGATAGATAGGAATCAGAGAAAGCTTTCTAGAAAAATTTATATTTTATCTGAGTCTTAAAAGGTGGAGGGATTGCTGTGTAAAATGGTGCATGTAACACAATGTTATAAGTAAAATTTTGGCTGAAGCAAAAGTAGGTGACCAGAAAAGGCCGTTAGATGACTCTTAAGCCGTTAAATCCACTCAGGTTATGATAATTCAGGATTAAATGAAAGTTATGGAAGTGAACTTCCTCAGAAAGAAGTGAACTGTGACTCTCACTCTTAACATGCATGTCCCAAAGAAGAAGAGTGGGTGGTTATTTTGATATCTTTGAAATCAAGGAATAGCTCAAAGTCAGTAGCACATCATATATCTTTTGGGAAGCATGTTGTCTTCCTTAGTAGAATGTAAATCACTAGAGAATCTTACAATCAACGGCTTCTCAGATTCAATGAAATCTGGTAATGAGGGACTTGTGGAGAGAATACCTAGGAAGATCTGTCTGGTTGCAACCACCCTTTCCCTCTCACCCACGCCCAGGCATTCAGGGAGGCGTGTTATTTCTCTTTTCACCTCTGTGGAGAGAGGGGCTTTAAGGAGACCATTGAGGAGCCTGCTATGCTTTCTGTGAGCTTAGCAGACTCACAGAACTAGGGTCTGATTCCAGTGTAAAGGGAAATGGACAGGCTTGATAGGTGCTTTCAGAACAAACCAAGTGTAGCCCACATCTCCAGAGTGTTTCCTCTGGACCCAAGTTGGACCATATGCAAGCACAGGGTCATCTCAAGTCACATCCAAGGGGCTGCCTGCAGAGGCATGGTGGACTCAGGGAAACACTAGTCATCCAGTGTGACCGACTAGAGGACAAATGAAAGAAAAGAGGGAGGAGAAATTAGACAGGCAGATTGAACCCAAACTGCAAAAATTCTTAAATTTCACATTTAAGAATTGAGTATTGGTTCTCCAGGCATTAGTGAACCAGTCTAGTGAACAGGAATAATATCACCTAATTTATGTTTTTAAAAAGTAAGTTTATTGGGGCCGGCCCAGTGGCACAGTGGTTAAGTTCACACGCTCTGCTTCAGTGGCCCGGGTTCACAGGTTTGGATCCCAGACATGGACCTACACACCACTTGTCAACCCATGCTGTGGTGGCATCCCACATACAAAATGGAGGAAGATTGGCACAGATGTTAGCTCAGGGCTAATCTTCCTCACCAAAAAAAAAAAAGTTAGTTTGCAACAGCATGAGTAAATAGCAGAAATGTGAATCTGAAGTCAGAAAACAAAACAATAATTGTTTAAAAACCATTTCAATGTTCAAGGCAAGAAATGATGAGGATCTAGAATACAACTAGTGATGTGAGACGGATCTTAGCAACATATTGGAGGTAGGATCAAATAGGATTTGGAGTTAATTTGGTATATATTTGGGGATCCTCAGCATATATGGTGTGGTTAAATTAACATAAGTTGATAGGATAAGGAAGAGCATGTAGTGCTAGAAAAGTATGTGGGATAGGCTTTGAGAACCGAGAACAGAAATAGAAGTAGGAATAGAATAGAATTGAAATAGAATAGAGAATGTTCATTGTGTTAGGGAAGAAAAGGAATCAAAAGAGCATAAAACAGAGAAAGGAAAATTGGAAAAAATAGTAAGAAAACAGGAGAGAAAAGTGTCATGTCAGTCTTTCTCTTCAGATCCATAATTTGTTTTATTGCCACACCAATTATTTGTAATTAAGCTGTCAGTGATAATACTTACAATCGCTATATCTTTTTGATAACTAGAATTGTGCTCAGTGAATATACACACACACATATATATACTGCAAATATGTTATTCATCAATTCTATATAGACAGTCAATTGTAGTGACTTTGTATTTAGCATGATGTTTCTAGCAGCCTGGGTTGTATTAGCTACTCAGTCTATTTAGTTAGCAGTTCTATTCCTAAGGATTTGCACTAGAGAGGTTTTACTGGTTGTTTATGAGAGGAGGCAGTATTTTTGTCCCCTGGATTCAGCAATTATCTGTGATTGCCCATCACTTTTCTCCCATTTCCCTTATTTTGGAAGTACCTTATATCCACCATCCACAGGGGTGGAAAAATAACTCCAGTTATTCCATTCCTCTGGGGACAACACAGAGTGTGCTCAAGGACTAATCTGAATCTTACCTTGAGATGCACCACACAGGTAGGCATGCAAACATGTGCACACAGACACACACAGAAAAAAGTTTTCTACTGATATTAACTAATATTGCTCAACACCAATATTAACAGCCATTTTCTCTGGTTGCGTCCTCACATGGTGGAAGGGGAGAGCCAGCCCTCTGGGGCCTCTTTTGTAAGGGCACTAATCTCATTCATGAGGGCTCTGCTCTCATGACCTAATCACCTCTCAATGGCCTTCCCTCCTGGCGCCATCTTTAGGTATTTGGCATTAGGTTTTCAACTGTGGAAATTAATAAACAAAAACCCCAAGAAACTGGAGTTGGGAGGCCAAAGGGGGAGCTCTCAAGTCCTACTTCAGTAGCAGATCCCAACAGGAAGAAGAAAGCTCACCCCATGAGAGACCGTCACAACTCCGCCAACGAAGAGCCACTCCACCTCCAGCTCGTTGTTTACAGCAGCCCCCAGCTGCCCCTTCCCGTCTACAGAAGAGTTTCTCCTCCCTTGCTGCTGGGGGATTGCACGTGGTTTGCCAGTGCTGCAGACCCCAAATTGCAGATCTTTGCTGATCCTGAACAAGCCTATTTTTGCTGGAGAAATATCTGGCTATTTGTTTAAGGTCGACACAACGTTAATTTTGGGGGGACATAAGAATTCAGACCATAGCAGGCCTTGTAGTGTCTTGCCCCTGAAAAGAATAATTCTAGTTTCAAATCAGCCAAAATGGTCACAAATAGATAAAAGCAGACAGTAAAACAACCCGGAATAATCTAGTCTTAAAAAATGAGTGATCTTACCTCATTCAACCATTCAACACATTATTATTGTGCATCCACCATACACCACACACTGAGAAGAAAACAGTGAGCAAAGGCAGAAATAGTACCTGCCCTCACAGGTCTTACATCTGTTCTATAAATGAACCAAAGACAGCCACTGTGTATTGGCCCCTCGGTTATTTATTCTTCACTGAAGGCTGAGACCTATTAGCTCAAAAGCCCACTGGCTCCAAACTCATTTTTACACGTTAAAAGAAAACTGTTTCTCTACCCACAGAACACTTCTGACACCAAATGTGTGTGGTTGTTCTTCATGCTAACAGCCGGTTCTCCAACTCACCAGAAGTCAAATGGGTAGTCTACAATTTAATTCAATTCTGACAGTAACTATCGGCAGTTAACAGATACCCCACAGATGAAGATCTCAGTCCCACAAGACTGATCCCTCTTCAGATGCAAGACACAAGTCCCGGGTTATCATCTGTGCTTCTGACCAACCAGTTATAAAGTCAGAGTTCCCACACCCCTCTCCTCAGTTTCAATAATTTGCTATAACAGCTCGCAGAACTCAGAGAGATACTTTACTTATGCTTACTGGTTTAACATAAAGGATATTATAAAGGATACGAATGAACAGCCAGATGAAGAGGTACATAGGGCAAGGTCTGGAAGGGTCTTGAACTCATGCTTCTGTCCCCATGGAGTTGGAGTGTACCACCCTCCTGGCACATGAATGCTTTCCCCAACCCAGGAGCTCTCCAGACCCCGTATTTTAGGGATTTTTATGGAGGCTTCATCATAGTCATGATCAATTATTAACTTAATCTGCAGCCCCCCTTCCTTCCCTGGAGGATGCAGGGTAGGGCTGAAATTTTAAGCTTCTAATCGTGGCTTGATGTTTCTGGTGACCAGCCGCCATTCTGAAGCTATCCAAGTGTCCACCAAGAGTTGCTTCATTAGAACAAAAGACACTCCTATCACCCAGGAAATTCCAAAGGCTTTAGGAGCCCTGTGTAAGGACTCCTATCACCTCTATTGCTCAGGAAATCACAAGGATTTTAGGAGCATTGTGTCAGGAACTGGAGTCAAAGACTGAATAGGGGCATTGTCTCTGATAAATTAATGTCACCATTTCCTTGGCTTATTTTTATTATTATGATTTAGTAAATATGCACTACATACTACAGTTACGCTGTACTGGAGAACAAAAACAAGATCTTGAAGGTATATGTTAAAGGCATATTCTTAAAAATAATTTTTTTTTTTTGTGAGGAAGATCAGCCCTGAGCTAACATCTGCCAATTCTCCTCTTTTTTTCTTGAGAAAGACTGGCCCCGGGCTAACATCCATGCCCATCTTCCTCCACTTTATATGGGACGCCGTCACAGCATGGCTTGACAAGCAGTGGCTTGGTGGGCACCCAGGATCCGGACCGGTGAACCCCGGGCCGCCGCAGTGGAGCATGCGCCCTTAACCACTTGCACCACCTGGCTGGCCCCTTAAAAATGTTTAAGTGTTGCTTTCAAACTTTTATGTTTATCTAGTCCATAAGTCCATATTTTCCTTTTTAAACTCTTAAATGCATTTTATGTATTTTTTACTTCTGTAAATCACCTTGTATTTCTGCTGAACATGAGCATTGGTTTTATTTTTTTTATTTTTTAATTTTTTTTTAAACCGTATTTATTTTTCCCCCCAAAGCCCCAGTAGATAGTTGTATGTCATAGTTGCACATCCTTCTAGTTGCTGTATGTGGGACTCCTCCTCTGCATGGCTGGAGAAGCGGTGCGTCGGTGGGCGCTCGGGATCCGAACCCCGGTCGGCCAGCAACGGAGAGCGAGCACTTAACTGCTAAGCCACGGGGCCGGCCCCTAGTTTTATAAATACTTCAAAATTAGAAAATGCCGGATTTGCATGGTATGAGAAGTTTCTTTCCTTTTTTTTAATTATCCCAGGAGTTGCACACATTTTCTCTTATCTTTACAAGCTAGCGTCTTATATGGTATCTACTAAATGATTCCTATTTAGCACAGATCAAATAGAATAAGGAATAGAAATTAAATTTTCATTCCTTTGGGAAATAAAACCACTTTCGTTTTAAAATTTCACTCTTTTCAAGGATATCCGCCAAAATTATCAAAAAACACTGTTAGTATTTGTGTCCTGTTGGATTTTATTACTATCTAAGCAATATAGAAAAGACTAATGGATTTTGTGAAAAAGATTTATATACAGAGTAAACTACTTTAAGAGGCACTACAATTATAACTACCATTATGTCACAATGTCTCTTTTGAATATGTGTCACATCTCTTGGGAAAAAAGACTTCAAATGCAAGTATTCACATAAAATAGGATTATTGATTCATTCAGTGGCCCATCCACCACCTCATCATTGCATTTTATGAAAACTATTGTGTTAAATATTTCAAGCTGTCCATGCTGATCTAAAACTATCAAAACGTATCATGAAAGAATGACCAGTCTGAAATCAATGGTGGGAATTTAAAGCTTGAGTATATTTGTAATCCTTTTGGAAAGCCCTAATCATTTCAATTGTCATGGAGGGGGGTGAAGAAATTCAATAATTACTGAAATAATTCTAGACACTAACAGTTTACTCAGGAAAATACAGAAACCTTAGGCTGATTTAAATGTATATAATTTTCCCCTTTAAACTCGAGTTAGTTCCCCTTATTTTATGTAGGTAAACAAAATCAGGTCAGATACATATCATTTATTAATCTCTTAGAAACTCTTGCTTTCAGCGTTTCTTCTTTTTGTGAGCCTGTGTAGACCTTTGCAATGAAGGAGCTGCTTTATCATTCTCATTCCCTGCTTTTTAAAAAATCAGTAGTAATTATGTTTAAATACAACCACTAACTCAAATATTTCCCTTCATACAACAGAAACAAGAATTCTGAGAGCATCATGCTATTTCAGGTCCCAATGAAATTTTTCCTTAAATTTTGCCACATAAATACACAAAATAATAAATGAAACAAACAATTTCTTGAAATACTTTTTCCTAGCATACAAAAATTAATGAAAGAAATATGCTAAAATTTTATATCTATGTTACTTATCCAAGCTGAATCTACATGTTCACTGCAAAACACTTGGGGGAAAAAAGGTTGAGTGATTTGAAGATCCAGTATCAAGCTAAATGAGAGCCTCCATACTGGTTTGATCAGTTTTTAGACTCAGATCCAGACTTCCCAACTCCCAAAGAGTTGAAACCAATAAGAAGTTCTATGAATCAGACTGGAGTAGCTTTTCAAAGCAAAAAGCAATTAAGTAAATATAATAGTTCATTTTTTTCCTCCTCCCTCAAAAACAATGCATTCATTAAAAATCCGAAAACATTCCAGGTTCTTTGTGTCTAATTCAAACAAGATTGAAATGCATGAAGAGAAAAATGAAAAATTACCAGTTAGTTCTACTTTCAAGTTAACCAGTATTACAATAATTGCAAAGTAACTTTTAGAACCTAAATTAAATATTACGAATTAAGCAAATTGAGTTATCTTGCTGCAACCCCACATCCTCAATTTAAGAGACTTGGGAGTAGAATCATTAATGGATATTAATCAATAAGATCTGAGTTGTAGTGGTAACTTTAAGACACAAAAGTTGTAAAAAACTTGGACTTCAGTTTTGTCTTAAGATAACTGTGGCCTTGAACCAGGTTATCTTTAAACTCTAAAATATCAGTTCCGTAGTGTTATTTCTATAAGGATTTATTGAATATGTAGATCACTCTGGGCAGTATGGACATTTTAATAATATTAATTCTTCCAGCTCATGAAGATGGAATTGATTCATTGTGTCTTCTTCAATTTCTTTCATCAATGTCTTATAGTTTTCAGTGTATAGATCTTCCACCTCCTTGGTTAAATTTATTCCTAAGTATTTTATTCGTTTTAATGTTATTGTAAACGAGATTGTTTTCTTCATTTCTCTTTCTGTTAGTTTGTTGTTAGTGTTTATATATGTAGCTGATTTTTGTACATTGATTTTATATCTTGCAACTTTACTGAATTTATTGATTAGTTCTAACAGTTCTTTGGTGGAGTCTTTAGGATTTTCTATGTATAATATCATATCATCTGCAAATAGAGACAATTTTGTCTTCCTTTCCAACTTGAATACTTTTTGTTTATTTTTTCTTACCTAATTCCTCTGGCTAGGACTTCTGGTACTATGTTGACTAGAAGTGGTGAGAGTGGGCATCTTTGTCTTGTTTCTGATCTTAGGGGAAAAGCTTTCTGCTTTTCACTGTTGAGTATCATGTTAGCTGTGGGCTTGTCATATATGGCCTTTATTATGCAAGGTACATTCTCTCTATACCTAATTTTCGTAATGAAATGATGCTGAACTTTGTCAAATGCTTTTTCTACATCTGTTGAGATGATTATGTGATTTTTATGTTTCGTTAGGGTAATGTGGTATATCACATTTATTGATTTGCATATGTTGAACCATCCTTGCATCCCAGGAATAAATCCCACTTGATTATGGTGTATCATCCTTTAATGTGTTGTTGAATTCAATTTGTGACTATTTTGTTGAGGAAATTTGCATCTATGTTCATCAAGGATATTGGTCTATAATTTTCTTTTCTGGTATCTGATCATTACTTCATGAATAACACTTTGATTAGAATTAGAGAAGATATAAAAGCAAGAGACATTATTCCTTCCCATAAAAATTTATAATATGAAAGTAAACCAAAACATATTATTAGTAAAATAACATTATATAAATGTTATATTCTGATAAAATTATCACATACATGAACAGCACAGATGATTAGGGCGTATTAGCTCAACTAATTCAGAAAAAACACTTGACAAAATCCGACATCCACTAATGATAAAAACTTTCAGTAAACTAGGAATATGAGGGAATTTCCTCAAAATGCAAAAGAACATCCACAATAAACCCCAAAGCTAACCTTATTCTTAATTGTTGAAGACTGAATGCTTATCACTTCTATTCAACTATGTGCCCGAGTTTCTAGTCAGTGCAATAAGGCAAAGCAAATAAAATTAACATAGCCACATTAGAAAAGAAGTAAAATTGATTTTATTTTCAGATGACATGATTCTGTTTCGAAAAATCCCAAGAAATCCCTCAAAATCAACTAACAAGCAAATTTAGCAAGGATTTTTGATATAAGATCAGTATACAAAAATCAATTGTATTTTTATATGTTAGCAACAATATTTTCCGTATTATTCCATATTCCATAATATTCCATTCATAACAGTATCATAAAGAATAAACTACATAGGAATAAATTCAACAAAAGAATTAATTGTGAGATTTGTACACTGAAAACTACATAACATTGCCGAGAAAAATTAAAGATCCAAATAAATAAAAAGACATTTCATGTTTATGTTTCAAAGATTCAATATTGTCAAAATAGCAATTCTCCCAAAATTTACCCATAAATTTAATGAAATCCCTATCAAAATCTAAGCAGATTATTTTGAAGAAATTGGCAAACTGCTCCTAACACGTATATTAAAATATAAAGGTCTTAGAATAGCCAAAAACATTTTTACAAGGAAGAACAAAGTTGGAGGACTGACATTACCCAATTTAAAAACTTAGCATA
This sequence comes from Diceros bicornis minor, assembly GCF_020826845.1. Classification (NCBI taxonomy): domain Eukaryota; kingdom Metazoa; phylum Chordata; class Mammalia; order Perissodactyla; family Rhinocerotidae; genus Diceros; species Diceros bicornis. The sequence goes on along the minus strand of NC_080744.1, from coordinate 4,795,769 downwards.
AAACCACAATAATAAAGACCAGGAGGCACAAGGATGCACATATATGTCAATGGAACAGAATTGGTAGTCCAAAAATAAAACTTTTGTTCCACAATTGACTTTTTTATAAAGTCATCAAAAGACAATTCAATGGTGAAAGGAACATCTTTTCAACAAACAGTCCTCAGGATATTGGATATATATATGCCAAAAAAAAATCCACCTTTATCTCATAACATTCACAGAAATTCACTAAAAATGGATAATAAGCCTAGATATAATAGCTAAATAGGAGGGCGGAGTCAAGATGGCGGCTTAAGCAGACTCAGAACTCACATCCTCCCGTGGACACAGCCAATTTACAACTACTCGTGGAAAAATTACCCCTGAGACAGAACTGAAAACTGGATGAGAGGATCTCCTGCAACAACGGACAATCCTAACTGAGGTGGAAGAGGCAGAGACTCCCTTCCGGAGAGGAAAAACGCCGCCTCCACAAGCCGCCAGCTTCACGGCCGCCGGGAGCAGCGCACAGGTACGCAGCCTCCCTGGGGGCGCGGGGCCCTGAGCCGGGAGCGCCCCCGCTGTGGGCATTTTGTGGACCCAGCACAATCGAGACCAGCGGCATAATATCTGACTGTGCCTGCTACTAAAGCATTGGGGAGCACCCCCAGAAAACCCGGTTCACAAAGAAACTAAAACTGGCTCTTAAAGGGCCCACGCACAAACTCACCCGTTCCAGAAAGCATCCTAAAATCACCAGGAAGAAAGGTGCACAGTGCTTTGGTGACAAGAGACTCACCTAATAGGCCCTGAGTGCATCTCGGTGAGGGGTGAGACCTCTCCAGGGACTGGGACATTGGCGGCGGCCATTGTTGTGGCCTGGTGTGGGCGTGCTGACACAGACGCCATTGGAGTTCTCCCTGAGGCCTGCTAGCCCAGGGTCTGCCCCACCCACTAGAGCACCGATTTAATCCAGCTCAGCCAGGGCAGGCAGCCCACCCTAGAGACTGGCCCCACCCAACAACAAGCCCTCAGGCAACTTCTGGGCCTGCATATATTGGTGACTGGATTCTCTGTAGCCTGGCAACTGAGCCCACTTCAGTGGGGCAGGGCGTGCACAAGGAGCAGGTGGAGAGTGTGGGGCCGTGGCAGAGTGTGTGGGGCTCCTGCCGTGGAGAGACTGGGTCCGCTTGGGGAGGTCGGGGCGCTCACACGGGGCAGGACTGTGTTGACTGTGTGTGCGGACCTGTGGGTGGCAGGGCTTCTCAGCCGCAGAAGACTTGTGCTTCTCAAAGACCCACATAGGAGGTTTGCTCCACCTTCCAAAACCTGAAACAATTGGGTGCTCCTGTGCCTGAGGCCAGCCCCACCCAACTGCAATCCTCAGAGAGCTGACAAGAGACCTAATAGGCTAGAGGCTTACAGCAATTGTAAGGTCCTGAGCCTAACAACCTGCCACGGTGGGGGCCTACTCACTTAAAAGAAATACTGCAACACAAATGTGGTATTAGAACTTGCAGGCAACTGTGCTGGGGCTCCCCACACCTGATAAAGAGACTGAAGGGCCCACAACAACTACAAGCAGCTGAGCATTACAACAGCTGGCCAGGAGCATAACTCAGCCTCCCTGGGTGCCTACAGGAAAAGCAAACAGGCCACAGCAGAAGGATACACGTAGCCCACATAGGGGTCACCCCTGGAACATTGAGAACTGCGAGAAGCACACTGGAAGCCTCCTAAGCCATCACTTACATAAGGTCACCTATCCAAGAGCAGGAGACATAGCTGGCCTACCTAATACGTAGACACAAGCACAGGGAAAGAGGCAAAATGAAGAGGCAAAAGAATACATTCCAAGTAAGGGAACAGGACAAAACCCCAGAAAAGGAACTAAATGAAACAGAAATGAGCAACCTACCCGACAGAGAGTTCAAACTAAGAGTGTTAAGGATGCTCACCGATCTGGGGAGAAGAATAGATGAACTCAGTGAGAATGTCAACAAAGAAATGGAAGATATAAAAAAGAACCAATCAGAAATGAAGAATACAATACTGGAAATGAAAAATTCATTAAAGGGACTCAAAAGCAGAGTAGAGGATACAGAAGAATGGATCTGTGAGCTGGATGAAAGACTAGAAGAAATTACCCGAGGTGAACAGGTAAAAGAGAAAAGAATTAAAAAGACTGAGGACAGTCTAAGGGACCTCTGGAACAACATCAAGTGCACCAACATCTGTGTTATAGGTGTCCCGGAAGGAGAAGAGCGAGACAAGGGGTCAGAGAATCTATTTCAAGAAATAATAGATGAAAACTTCCCTAACCTAAGGAAGGAAACAGACATCCAGGTACAGGAAGCACAGAGAGCCCCAAGCAAGATAAACCCAAAGAGGCCCACACCAAGACACATCATAATCAAAATGTCCAGAATTAAAGACAAAGAGAGAATCCTAAAAGCCGCAAGAGAATGTCAAGTTACATACAAAGGAAACCCTATAAGGCTATCAGCTGACTTCTCTGCAGAAACCTTACAGGCTAGAAGAGAATGGCACGATATATTTAAAGTGCTAAAAGGAAAAAACTTACAGCCAAGAATACTCTACCCAGCAAGGTTATCATTCAAAATGGAAGGAGAAATCAAAATTTTCCCAGACAAGCAAAAATTAAAGGAGTTTGTCACCAAGAAACCAGTGCTACAAGAAATGTTAAAGGGACTGATTTAAGGGGAAAAGAAAAGACCACAAATAGGAAAAATTATCTATTTCCATGATTAGAACATAATGGATACAAATGCACAACAAAGAGGTTAGATATGATATCAAAAACATGAGGGAGGAGGGGAGTTAAAGAGTACAGCTTTCAGACAGAGGTCAAACTAAAGTGACCATCAATTCTGTATAGAAGAAGAAAGGAACAGAGAAGGACTACTAAAACACTGAGAAAAAAAAAAAAGTTAAAAAATGGCAGTAAGTACATACTTATCAATAGCTACTTTAAACGTCAATGGACTAAATGCTCCAATTAAAAGGCATAGGGTGGCTGACTGGATAAAAAAACAACACCCATATATATGCTGCATACAAGAGACACACTTCAGACCTAAAGACACTCACAAACTGAAAGTGAAGGGAGGGAAAAAGATACTCCACGCAAATGGCAATGAAAAGAAAGCTGGGGTAGCAGTACTCACATCAGACAAAATAAACTTTAAAACAAAAACTGTCAAAAGAGACAAAGAAGGGCATTACATAATGATCAAGGGAACAATCCAACAAGAGGATATAACACTTGTAAATATCTACGCACCCAATGTAGGTGCACCTAAATATATAAAGCAATTATTAACAGACATAAAAAGAGAAATAGACAGTAACACAATAATAGTAGGGGACTTTAACACTCCACTTACACCAACGGATAGATCATCCAAACAGAAGATCAATAAGGAAACATTGGCCTTAAACGACACACTACAACAGATGGACCTAGTAGATATATACAGAGCATTCCATCCAAAAACCAAAGAATACACGTTCTTTTCAAAGACACATGGAACATTCTCCAGGATTGATCACATATTAGGCCACAAAACAAGTCTCCATAAATTTAAGAAGATTGAAATAATACCAAGCATCTTTTCTGACCACAACGGTATGAAACTAGAAATCAACTATAGGAAGAAAATCAGAAAAGCCACAAATACGTGGAGGTTAAACAAAATGCTACTGAACAACGACTGGGTTAACGAAGAAATCAAAGAAGAAATCAAAACATACCTGGAGACAAATGAAAATGAAAATACGACATGCCAGAATTTATGGGATACAGCAAAAGCGGTTCTAAGAGAGAAGTTTATAGCGATACAGGCCGATCTCAACAAACAAGAAAAATCTCAAATAAACAATCTAACAATGCACCTGAAGGAACTGGAAAAACAAGAACAAACAAAGCCCAAAATCAGTAGAAGAAGGGAAATAATAAAAATCAGAGCAGAAATAAATGAAATAGAGACAAAAAAAATAGAAAAAATTAATAAAACCAAGAACTGGTTCTTTGAAAAGATCAACAAAATTGACAAACCTTTAGCTAGACTCACCAAGAAAAAAAGAGAGAAGGCACAAATAAGTAAAATCAGAAATGAAAGAGGAGAGGTTACAACAGACACCTCAGAAATACAAAAGATTATAAGAGAATACTATGAAAAGCTATATGCCAACCAATTCGACAATCTGGAAGAAATGGATAAATTCTTAGAATCATACAACCTTCCAAAACTGGATCAAGAAGAAGTAGAGAATTTGAATAGGCCAATCACCAGTAAGGAGATCGAAACAGTAATCACAAACCTCCCCAAAAATAAAGGTCCAGGACCAGACGGCTTCCCTGGTGAATTCTACCAAACATTCAAAGAAGACTTAATACCTATCCTTCCGAAACTCTTCCAAAAAATTGAGGAGGGGGGGAAGCTCCCTAACTCATTCTACGAAGCTGACATTACCCTGATACCAAAACCAGACAAGGACAACACACAAAAAGAAAATTACAGGACAATATCACTGATGAACATCGATGCAAAAATCCTCAATAAAATACTAGCAAATCGCATACAACAATACGTTAAAAAGATTATACACCATGATCAAGTGGGATTTATTCCAGGGATGCAGGGATGGTTTAACATTCGCAAATCAATCAACGTAATACACCACATTAATAAAATGAAGAATAAAAATCACATGATCATCTCAATAGATGCAGAGAAAGCATTTGACAAGATACAGCATCCATTTATGATAAAAACTCTGAATAAAATGGGTATAGAAGGAAAGTACCTCAACATAATAAAGACCATATATGAGAAACCCACAGCTAATATCATCCTCAATGGTGAAAAACTGAAAGCCATCCCTCTAAGAACAGGAACCAGACAAGGATGCCCACTGTCACCACTCCTATTTAACATAGTACTGGAAGTCCTAGCCAGAGCAATCAGGCAAGAGAAAGAAATAAAAGGGATCCAAATTGGAAAGGAAGAAGTGAAACTGTCACTATTTGCAGATGACATGATTTTATATATAGAAAACCCTAAAGAATCCACCAGAAAACTTTTAGAAGTAATAAACGAATATGGTAAAGTTGCAGGATACAAAATCAACATACAAAAATCAGTTGCATTTCTGTACACTAACAACGAAGTAGCAGAAAGAGAAATTAAGAATACCATCCCATTTACAATTGCAACAAAAAGAATAAAATACCTAGGAATAAACTTAACCAAAGAGGTGAAAGATCTGTACACCGAAAACTATAAAACATTTCTGAAAGAAATTGAAGAAGACACAAAGAAATGGAAAGATATTCCGTGCTCTTGGATTGGAAGAATTAACATAGTTAAGATGTCCATACTTCCTAAAGCCATCTATAGATTCAATGCAATCCCTATCAAAGTTCCAACATTTTTCACAGAAATAGAACAAAGAATCCTAAAATTTATATGGAACAACAAAAGACCCCGAATAGCTAAAGGAATCCTGAGAAAAAAGAACAAAGCTGGAGGTATCACACTCCCTGATTTCAAAATATACTACAAAGCTATAGTAACCAAAACAGCATGGTACTGGCACAAAAACAGACACACAGATCAATGGAATAGAATCGAAAGCCCAGAAATAAACCCACACATCTATGGACAGCTAATCTTTGACAAAGGAGCCAAGAACATACAATGGGGAAAAGAAAGTCTCTTCAATAAATGGTGTTGGGAAAACTGGATAGCCATATGCAAAAAAAATGAAAGTAGACCCTTACCTTACACCATACACAAAAATTAACTCCAAATGGATTAAAGACTTGAATGTAAGACCTGAAACTGTGAAACTTCTAGAAGAAAACATAGGCAGTACGCTCTTCGACATCAGTCTTAGCAATATCTTCTCAAACACCACGTCTGACCGGGCAAGAGAAACAATAGAAAAAATAAACAAATGGGACTACATCAAACTAAAAAGCTTCTGCACAGTAAAGGAAACCATCAACAAAAGGAAAAGACAACCTAACAATTGGGAGAAGATATTTGCAAACCATACTTCTGATAAGGGCTTAATCTCCAAAATATATAAAGAACTCATGCATCTTACCAACAAAAAAACTGCCAACCCAATTAAAAAATGGGCAAAAGACCTGAACAGACATTTCTCCAAAGAAGATATACAGATGGCCAACAGACACATGAAAAGATGTTCAAAATCACTAACTATCAGGGAAATGCAAATCAAAACTACAATGAGATATCACCTGACGCCCGTCAGAATGGCTATAATTAACAAGACAGGAAACAACATGTTGGAGAGGATGTGGAGAGAAGGGAACTCTCATACACTGCTGGTGGGAGTGCAAACTGGTGCAGCCACTATGGAAAACAGTATGGAGATTCCCCAAAAAAGCAAGGATAGAACTACCATATGATCCAGCTATTCCACTGCTGGGTATTTATCCAAAGAACTTGAAAACACCAATTTGTAAAGGTACATGCACCCATGTGTTCATTACAGTGTTATTCACAATAGCCAAGACTTGGAAGCAACCTAAGTGCCCATCAAGGGACGAATGGATAAAGAAGCTGTGGTATATATACACAATGGAATACTACTCAGCCATAAGAAACGATGAAATCCAGCCATTTGTGACATCATGGATGGACATTGAGGGTATAATGCAAAGTGAAATAAGTCAGAGGGAGAAGGTCAAATACCGTATGATTTCCTTCATTAAGTAGTAGATAATAACAACAATAAACAAACACATACGGACAGAGATTGGATTGGTGGTTACCAGAGGGGAAGGGGGGAGGGAGGAGGGTGAAAGGGATAATTCGGTACATGTGTGTGGTGATGGGTTGTAATTAGTATTTTGGTGGTGAACATGATGTAATCTATGCAGAAATAGAAGTACAATGATGTACACCTGAAATTTTTACAATGTTATAAACCAATGTTACTGCAATAAACAAAAAATTAAAAAAAAAAAATAATAATAATAGCTAAATATAAGACTTCCTGAAGAAAACATAGGAGAAAGTCTCTATGTCTTTGGGTTAGGAAAAGAGTTCTTGGATATGACACAAAAAGCACAACCCATAAAAGAAAAAGAAATGATCAATTGGATTTTACCAAATTTTTTAAAAATCGCATTTCAAAAGCCACTGTTAAGAAAATACCTGAGAGAAGTTTTTTGCAAATCCTATCTTCAGAATATGTAAAGACAAATATGCCCATTCAAATATGGGCAGAATATTTGAATAGACATTTCACCAAAGAAGATATATAAACAGCTAATAAGCATGTATAAAGACAATCAACATTAAAGAAATACAAATTAAAACCCCAATAAGATAACACTACACATTCAATAGAATGGTTATAATCAAAAAGGTAGACAATGCCAAGTGTTGGCAAGGACATGTAGAAACTGGACCTCTCATACATTGCTGATGGGTGTAAAATGATACAGCCACTTAAAACAAATTATGAGATTCTTATAAAGTTAAACATAAATATAGCATAAAACTCAGCAGTTCCCCTCCTAGGAAAGTACCTGAGAGAAACAAAAACACAACTCCATACAAAGACATGTATGTGGATGTTCATAGGAGCATTATTCTTAAGAGCCAAATGTCCACTAATGGTAAATGGATAAGGAAAATATGGTGTATCCATAAAATGGAACACTACTCAGCAATAAAAACATGAGATATTGATACATGCTGTAACATGAGTTAACCTCAAAAACATTATGCTAAATGAAAGAAGCCAAATGCAAAGAAAAGTACTTATTATACTCTTTCTTTTACTTGAAATATCCAGAAAAGGCAAACATATAGACAGAAAGCTTGTCAGCGGATGCCTAAGGTTGGGGATGGGAGTAGAATTACTGCAAATGGACATGAAAGATTTTTTGAGGGTAGTGGAAATGTTCTTAAACTGGAATGTGGTATGGTTGCTTAATTCAATAAATTTATTGAATTGTATACTTACAGCAAGTGAATTTTATGGCATGTAAATTATAACTTAATAAAGTTGCTAAAAAACTGAAAATAAAATAATACAGGATAGCAAGAAGTGGTTGAGGGTATAGATGAAACAGATTTGTGATAATTGTTAAAGCTGTAAGTGAGTGTATGGGATTTTATTTCACTCTTTTCTGGTTATCTAAAATTTAACAGTTGTGTTCTCAGTTTTGGTCTATTTTAATTCATTTTCCTGAATCATAGCTCCTTTAATTCACGTTCTAAAAAATGTTCTATTTTTTACTTTTATAATATATCTCCATTCATTTCCTTTATTTCTCATTTCTGGAAACCCTGTCATTCGATAGTTGGCCTCCTAGATTGGGGCTCCAATGGTCTTTTTGTTCGTTTCAATGTGTAACCTTTCTCTTTTTTTTACCTGCAGGAAATTTCATCAAGTTCCTCTCACCTTTCTATGGTTTGTTTATTTTCCAACTTTTATACATTTAACTTTCAAAGGTTTTTTCCTATTCTCTGAAAGTTCCTTTTCTCATAGCATCCATTATTTTATCTTCCTAAGAAGTTTGATGATAGTCTTGAGATTTTTCTCTGCTTCTTGCATTGTTGTTTGTCTCCTCTCAATTCCTTTAAGCTATCTTCTGTCCTGGATGCTCTCTTTTAATATAAAGTTACTTGCCTTTCTTTCATATTTAGAGTGAGATACTGAAAAAGATGATTGAAATAGATGAGTATGTACGTGTGTGTGCATGTGTGTCTGTGCATGAGCTCACGGTGGCTTGCTTGGATTTCATTGGAACATCACAACATTTCATGGTTTCCCAGGACCCTTCAGTTGTTCCAGAGATGAATCCTGTAGTCTATTACCCAAACAGTTACATACCTAGCTGCTAGATTTCTGGGAACTGAGCCAGAGACAGGGCTGGGGGGAGGATATCCACATTCAGTATACACTGCCTTGTATTTACCGCCATTATTTGTAATAAAGTACCTCGACATCTCACGCTGCTGAGTCTTAGGCTTAGTTTTCTCCTCGGGGAGATTGGTGGTCTCTACCTGCACAGAGTTGCAGAGAAACTGGAAGTCTAGCTGTTCCTTATAATGTTTTAAACCATCATCCCAGTTTTCAGGTCCTCTCTCACTCTCATCTATTTTGGCTCCTTTTGCAACGATTTCCTAGTCAGAGTTTTTATGGGATGAAGCAGCTGGCTATTCACTGTCTTCTCCTCTGTAGACACTTGACCTTCACTGTTCTTTGCTCTGCTGTGTCAATCATTATGTCCTCCCTCTGCTTTCCATCTTCCAAAAAATATGTTGACATCTCTTGTTCTGTCTACTTTTCTGTTCTCTTTGTGATTATAGACTAATAACTTTAAAAAATTATTCCTTTGCTGTTTCTGTAATGATTTTTTGAGGGAACAGAGATATGCCCATGGATGTAAATCTATTGTGATTAAGTGGAATCTAAATGATATTTCAAAAAAATCCTCTCATTAAAATATCTACAGATTTTGCCTGGAAATGGCAGCTACAGATGGGAAGAAGTGAGAGTAATTCTTCTGAACCATTTAATCTGAGTTAATAGATACCTGTAACAGATGACTGCTGGTGAGACCAGTGAAGGAAACTCCAGGATCATGTCCCACAGCTTGTAAGAAGACGTACAGTATTAGGACTAACACAGAGACGCTGATCTTTTCAGTGTTAAATGAAAAAAAATACTGCAGCATTTTATTAACTTAAAAATAAAATACAAATGTAGCTGGAAACATGATAAAATGTCAGATACCGCGAACAGGCATCCTGGGCACCAACAGCAATCTCCAGGTAGATTTTACATGTTCTGCATAGATCCTTATTTTTAAAAAAATGGTGAGCCAACATTTGAAAATAATATTACAAAGAAATAAATTTCTGCTCTCATGAAATGTCGAAAAATCTGGCATATTTCTGGCAATGGTTGGCTGAGTTGAGAATTATCTGCCCCTTCAGTTTGGACAAAGGCTCTCTTCTTTGCTCGTTCCTGGCAACTCCTATGTTGACACCAATAAGTCGGAACAGAGCTACCCCAGAGTGAAGGCCAGGGAGCACGTAAGAAACAAGATTTTGGCCCACAGGGCCATAGTGGAAAATAAGTCCCTGCCTCCATGCTTGGGTAAGGAGGGGGGAAGAACAAGAAACTTTTAACTAATATTTACCAAAACTTGACTAAATTTTAAACTTCAAATTGCTGAATTTACTTAAAGTCTAAAACTCAGTATTCTTTCAACTGGCAGAAATAGGGCCTCAAGAAAAAAGGGGATTTTGATTACAGACAAATTAAGAAAGTTACATCGGCTTTCCTCAGATTTAGTTTGTAAATTTCATGCTCACCCTAATGCTATACAACTATAATCATATTATCCTTGTATTTGCTTCATTTATAAAGATTTTTCAAAGTAGCATTGTTTGCTTTCCTTTTATTTATCTCAGTCTTTATTTTTCAAATTTGTTTGCCCATGTAGACCCAACTTCATAATCTGAAATCGTGTTGAAAAAGGCAGCTCGGACAGCAGGATTTCAGTAGATAAAGATGATTTTCCCCATAAAAGAGAGAATAAGTTTTAGAACAAAGAATCCTGTTTTAGTGGTCATATAACCCAGATCTACTCTGTGACGAGTAGATTCGGCAAGTTACTTGAGGGGTTTGGATGCCTCTCTATCCCATACAGATTTCATAGTGACTATTCCAACTTAACTTTTATAAGCGAATATGATGTATATGGGCTATAATTAGACAAAGGCATTTTAAGATGATAAAGTAACATACAAGATATTATTACGTGAATCATGATTGTTATCTTGAATGAACCCCCAAAAGTTTTCAACAAGATTAACTCCATATATTAATTCTTTCAAGGATTTGTCAGTGAAGATAGTGAGGTTATTTGAAATTAGAATGCAAATGTAACCAGTGTTTATTTTCCTATTGTTGAATTAGTTATAAATATATAGATATAGACATAGATATTGATGTATATTGATATATAAATTGGTTTACTCAATATTGCATTCTAGCATGGCGACTTGGTTAGCTGGAAAACTAAAAATTTACATTTCCTCAACGGCCTTTTGCAGTTATGCTCCTGGCCTGACAATTAGGTGCATCTATGAGAGATCTTCACATAGAATTCAGTCAGATGGGAAAAGAGGTGGATTATAGGGTAGGTAGCTTCCGAGTGAGGTGGTGATGGTCTGGAGCCAGAAGCTATAGCAATGACTTCCTTTTTAGCAGTTAGCTTCCCATCAATCAGGTTTAAAACTTCCTCAATCGTAGCAGAGGCAAAGTGGTTCTTGTTACAAGGAGTCATTCCTGGGAGCCTTCTAGGTTCCTGGGAGTCTAGAGTCTTCTCCTCGAGGTCTTTAAAGGATGATAGAAGCACCTAATTTTTCCATTACATACTTTTTTGTTAAGACTAGCTAGAGTGGATTTGTTGAGTGCAACTGAAACTCAGCAATCCCACTGTATTTTGATCCCTATATCCTATAGTTTGATTTTTCAGGATAGACCCATTTTATCACAAATTTCTCTTGCAGGAAAATGACTTGAGGCTTTATATGAATGCACGATAGAGTGACATTTGTCATCTCACAAACAAAATAAAATGAAACGTTGACTAGATGATTTCAGGCCCTCCAAGGAAATTTGACTATATTTGACAGCTATTCTTTTACTCTTTCTTCCTTGTAAAGAGGTAACCGGAGTGAGAAGTTTTTTAAATACTATATGTGTTTGTTATCCTTAGAGCTTTACAACTAAATATTTTTTAGGTATCATGAATAAGAATATTAAAGATCATCCTTAAAGATCTAGGATTAATATTGAGTAGTATCCTCTGAATATAACTGAGAATTCATGGTCATGATCACAGATGGATAAAAGATCTAAATGAAAACGATTTACTTCAAAAACCCCAACAGTTTTGAGCCAACCCTGATAGCCTAGTAGTTAAAGTTCAGCATGCTTTGCTTTGGTGGCCTGGGTTCGTTCCCAGTGTGGAACCACACCACTCATCTATCAGTAGCCATGCTGTGGCGGCAGCTCATACAGAAGCACGAGAAGAACTTACAACTATACACGACTATGTACTGGGGCTTTGGCAGGGGTGGGGGAGAAGGGAAAAAAAAGGGAGGAAGACTGGAAACAGATGTTAGCTTACATCGAATATTCCCCTGCAAAAAACACAACATAAATATAAACAAATACAATAATTTTGTTGGGAAACAAGAAACAAGTTATATAACAATCATTTCCACTTTCATTAAATAAAATCAAAGAGAAAAAAAAGACTGAAGAATGCTCTATGAAATATTTGAGTGACATATGAAAATGTGGAATTATTTTAAAAGTCAATTTTGTGTGAAACAGAATGGGCAACTGAATCTAATAAGCAAAAAGAAAAAGTTAGTTTGTGCTATACTCTTTTGTAGATTTTGTTGTTATATTTTATAAATATTACTGATTTGGTTAACATGGTGGACATATTCTAGGGTGACCCTCCTGATCCCCACCTCCTGGTATTTATACCCTCAGGTAATTCTCTCCCCTTAAGTGTAGGTAGCACTCAGTCTGACAGTCTGCAAGTAACTAAATACTAGAAATAAACACACCAATAAAGTAGCAGATCCTTCCCCAGTCAAGCACCAGATGATACTGCAGCCCAGGCTGGCACTTTTGATTTCAACTTTGCAGATGAACCAACTAAACAGTGCCCAGACTCCTAACCCACAGGAACCGTGAGCTAACAGATATATGTTGTTTTAAACCACAAAGTTTATGGTTATAGTGTTACACATTAACAGATAACTAATCCAGTTATTTTGATGTGATTATAACCATATCGCATCCATAGAACTGAACATTCTTTTCATTCTAATTAGACCAAAAAATGGTTTGTATTCTATAACACTTAATATATATTGCTGTAAACAATTGCTTCTAACCAATCTAAAATTATATTAAAAAATTATTTGTTAGGAAGTTTACTATATAATAATAGTGATTTCTAAGATGCAGTTTCCTGCAGATAACCTCACAAAGAGAAAATCCATTGGCCAATAATGTTCAACAAATATATATTAAATATGCATTTACTCTTGAATGGCCTTTTTGCTTCTTTGTTAATGGGATGTGCAACATAGAGTCACAATTCTTGTGTGAGTTTATCAAATTTTAGCCATACGCCATTGTTTGTTCATATAAAGCCATTAATTAATTCACATTAAAAATTGTTATAAAAAATGTTAAATGTGTAAGAAAAATATAGTGTAATAAACCCCATGAACAAATCACCTGGCTTCAGCCATTTTCCGCTAGTGCCAATCTTGCTTATTGCACATCCTGACCTGTTTCTTCAGACTTCATACAGCTCTACCTGTAAATATCTCAATTTGTAGCTCTGAATTCTAAAAAATTAATGTAATTTTAATATCTTTTTCACAGATACCAAAATTAATAATTTCATCAAATATACTGCTAGTGTTCAAATTTCCAAATGTCTCACAAATGTCATTTTATTTACAGTTTGCTCGTTTGGATCATGATCAATGTAAAGTATGCAGAGTCTTTTTAGTCTGTCATTTCTCCCATCTCTTTCTTATTTTTCTTGCAAATTATTTGATGAAGAAACCCGTTTTTCTGTCCAGTGTATTTTTCTACAGTCTAGATTCTGTCAATTGCGTCTCCATGGTGTTATCTAATAGATTCCCTAACTCCATATTTTCTGTAAATTGGCACGTTGGCAAGATTACTTTATAGGCAGTGTTGTGTTCTTCCATCAAGCAACACATGATGTCTGGTGCAATCTAATTTATATTTTTTAAATGAATAAAGTGAAAAACTTCAATATTCATTTATTTGAAAGCTTTCTAACTTTTGGGAGTGAGGGGATGCGTTGTTTTTCATGTGCTTAATTGTCTGAGCAAGCTTGCAAACTCTACCTTTCCAGAGGAATTGTCCCTCCTTTCAGCACAGCAGCACGAAAAACCAAACAAAACGTGGCACATACATAAACTAATTTTAATTCGTAGGTTCAAGCAAAATTACAATCAATAAATCTCTTTTCAGTTGTATAGAAATTATATAGCATTTTATTTCAGAATACTCAGTGTACTATAAACGAATCCACACAATTTCACAGAGATGCACAAGTCAGATTAGAGTCTCATGCAAACTAGATTTTTTATTTTTTTTGTAAGGAAGATCAGCCCTGTGCTAACATCTGCCAATCTTCCTCTTTTTTTGCTGAGGAAGACTGGCCCTGGGCTAACATCCATGCCCATCTTCCTCCACTTTATATGGGATACCGCCACAGCATGGCCTGCCAAGCGGTGTATCCGTGTGCACCCGGGATCCGAACCAGTGAACCCTGGGCAACCGCAGCGGAGCGCACACACTTAACTGCCTGCGCCACCAGGCCGGCCCCTCAAACTAGATTTTTTTTTTTTTTTTTTTGTGAGGAGATCAGCCCTGTGCTAACATCCGCCAATCCTCCTCTTTTTTTGCTGAGGAAGACGGCCCTGGGCTAACATCTGTGCCCATCTTCCTCCACTTTATATGGGACGCCGCCACAGCATGGCTTGCCAAGCAGTGCGTCGGTGCGCGCCCGGGATCCGAACCAGCGAACCCCGGGCCGCCACAGCGGAGCGCGCGCACTTAACTGCTTGCGCCACCGTCAAACTAGATTTTTAATGCCAATTTTCACTAACAGAACTCCAAGGGAGTAAAAATGTATGCAAAAATTTTAATGACTCTTCAAGGTTTATTTATAATTACCTTTAATAACTAAAACCAGAAAAACAGAAAGAAATAAATGCACTATTGTTATAAAGTTTCTGAAATACTGGACAAGTGGTGGATGTATTTAACAATGTATATCTCCTTTAAAATTACCACTTGAGCTGGCTAAGTGGCTTAATGTATGCAAAGGAGCAAGATGGATTTGCTAATAGTACCCACTATTGTTCAGTTTGAAAGGGGAATTCATAACAAATTGCTTCCTCAGAGTGCTACTGTGAACACGTTTTAAATGAAAAAGCACATTTCTACTGAGAATTGCATAACAGATTTTCACAGAAAACAAAAGTTTTCATTGAAACAGAGAAAGTAATACTTGTTCTATAAATTTGGTACCTTCAAATATATGGAAAAGTCTTGGAGTTTTTATTATAATTAAACTATTTTTATAGCATATTATGCAGAAACATATGCTTCTTTCATTTTTGTCCCTCTATGAACCTTAGAGAATTTATTTAAAAAATATTTTTATTGTGGGAACATTGGTTTATAATGTTTATATAAATTTATGGTGTACATCATTATATTTTGATTTCCGTGTAGATTACATCATGTTCACAACCCAAAGATTAATTACAATCTATCACCACACATATGTGCCTAATCACCCCTTTCACACTCCTCCCTCCCCAGTTCCCTTCTGGTAACCAGCAATCCAATCTCTGTCTGTATGTGATTGTTTGTTGTGTTGTTGTTCTTGTACTTATTAGTGAGATCATATGGTATTTGACCTTCTTCCTCTGACTTATTTCGCTTGGTATAACACCCTGCAGGTCTATCAATGTTGTCACAAATGGCAAGATTTCATTTTTTTTTATGGCAGGGTAGTATTCCATTGTGTATATATACCACATCTTCTTTATCCATTCGTCCCTTGATGCCCACCTAGGTGGCTTCCAAGTCTTGGTTATTGTGAATAACGCTGCAATGAACACAGGGGTGCATGTATCTTTAAGCATTTGTGTTTTCATGTTCTTTGGGTAAATACCCAACAGCGGAATAGCTGGATCATATGGTAGTTCCATTCTTAATTTTTGAGGAATCTATACTGTTTTCCATAGTGGCTGCACCAGTTTGCACTCCCACCAGCAGTGTATGAGAGTTCCCTTCTCTCCACATCCTCTCCAACACTTGTTTCCTGTCTTGTTAATTATAGCCATTCTGACGGGAGTGAGGTGATATCTCATTATAGTTTTGATTTGCAGTGCCCTAACAGTTAATGATGTCGAACATCTTTTCATGTGCCTGTTAGTCATCTGTATATCTTCTTTGGAGAAATGTCTGTTCAGATCTTTTCTCCATTTTTCAATTGGATTCTTAGTTTTGCTGTTGTTGAGATGTATGACTTCTTTATATATTTTGGATATTAACCCTTTGTAAGAAATATGATTTGTCAATATCTTCTCCCAATTGTTAGGCTGTCTTTTCATTTTGTTGATGGTTTCCTTTGCTGTGTGAAGATTTTTGGTTTGATGTAGCCCCATTTGTTTATTTTTTCTATTGTTTCCCTTGCCCAGCCAGACATGGTGCTTGAAAATATGCTGCTAAGACCGATGTTGAAAAGCATATTGCCTATGTTTTCTTCTATGAGTTTCATAGTTTCCAGTTTTACATTCAAGACTTTAATGCATTTTGAGTTAATTTTTGTGTATGTCGTAAGACAATGGTCCCCTTTCATTCTTTTGCATGTGGCTGCCCAGTTTTCCCAACACCATTTATTGAAGAGACTTTCCTTTCTCCATTGTACGTTCTTGGCTCCTTTGTTGAAAACTAACTGTCCATAGATGTGTGGGTTTACTTCTGGGCTCTCGATTCTGTTCCATTGATCTGTGTGTCTGTTTTTGTGCCAGTACCATGCTGTTTTGTTTACTATAGCTTTGTACTATACTTTGAAATCAGGGAGTGTGATACCTCCAGCTTTGTTCTTTTTTCTTAGGATTCCTTTGACTATTCAGGATCTTTTGTTGTTCCGTATAAATTTTAGGATCTTTGTTCTATTTTTGTGAAAAATGTTGTTGGAACTTTGATAGGGATTGTATTGAATCTGTAGATTGCTCTAGGAAGTATGGACATTTTAACTATGTTAATTCTTCCAATCCAAGAGCATGGAATATCTTCTCATTTCTTTGAGTCTTTTATTTCTTTCAACAATGTTTTATAGTTTTCAGTGTACAGACCTTTCACCTCTTTGGTTAAGTTTACTAGGTATTGTTGCAATTGTAAATGGGATTTTTTTCTGAATTTCTCTATCTGCTACTTTGTCGTTAGTGTATAGAAACGCAACTGATTCTTGTATGTTGATTTTGTATCCTGCAACTTTACTGTATTCACTTATTATTTCTAAAAGTTTTTTGGTGGATTCTTTAGGGTTTTCTATGTATAAATTCATGTCATCTGCAAATAGTGACAATTTCACTTCTTTCTTTCCTATTTGGATCCCTTTTATTTCTTTTTCTTGCCTGATTTCTCTGGCTAGGACTTCCAATACTATGCTAAATACTAGTGGTGAAAGTCTGGTTTCCTTATCTGGTTCCTGTTCTTAGAGGGATAGTTTTCAGTTTTTCTCCATTGAGAATGATATTAGCTGTGGGTTTGTCGTATATAGCCTTTATTGTGCTGAGGTACTTTCCTTCTATACCCATTTTGTTCAGAGTTTTTATCATAAATGGATGCCGTCTTGTCAAATGCTTTCTCTGTATCCATTGAGATGATCATGATTTTTATTCTTCATTTTGTTAAGGTGGTGTATCACATTGATTGATTTGTGGATGTTGAACCATCCCTGCATCCCTGGAATAAATCATCCTGATGGTGGCCTATGATCTTTTTAATGTATTGTTGTACTCAATCTGCTAGTATTTTGTTGAGGATTTTTGCATCCATGTTCATCAGTGATATTGGCCTGTAATTTTGTTTTTTTTGTGTTGTCCTTGTCTGGTTTTGGTATCAGGGTAATGTTGGCTTCATAGAATGAGTTAGGAAACTTCCTCTCTTCTTCAATTATTTGGAAGAGTTTAGGAAGGATAGGTATTAAGTCTTCTTTTGATGTTTGGTAGAATCCACCAGGGAAGCTGTCTGGTCCTGGACTTTTACTTGTTTTTGATTACTGTTTCAATCTCCTTACTGGTGACTGGTCTATTCAAATTCTCTTATTTCTTCTTGATTCAGTTTTGGAAGGTTGTATGATTCTAAGAATTTATTCATTTCTTCTAGATTATCCAGTTTGTTGGCGTATAGCTTTTTGTAGTATTCTCTTACAATCTTTTGTATTTCTGAGATGTCTGTTGTAATTTCTCCTCTTTCATTTCTGATTTTATTTATTTGAGCCTACTCTTTTTTTTTTTGGTGAGGAAGATCAGCCCTGAGCTAACATCCGATGCCAATCCTCCTCTTTTTTGCTGAGGAAGATTGGCCCTAGGCTAACATCTGTGCCCGTCTTCCTCTACTTTATATGGGATGCCACCACAGCACAGCTTGACAAGCAGTGCATCGGTGCGCACCCAGGATCCAAACCTTCAAACCCCGGGCCACCAAAGCAGAGCACATACACTTAACCGCTGTGCCACCTGGCCAGCCCTGGAGCCTACTCTCTTTTTTTCTTGGTGAGTCTAGCTGAAGATTTCTCAATTTGGTTTATCTTTTCAAAGAACCAACTCTTAGTTTCATTGATTTATTCTATTGTTTTTTAAGTCTCTATTTCATTTGTTTCTGTTCTGATTTTTATTATTTCTTTCCTTCTACTTATTTTGGGCTTTATTTGTTCTTCTTTTTCCAGTTCCTTTAGGTGCACTGTTAGATTGTTTATTTGAGATTTTTCTTGTTTGTTGAGGTGGGTCTGTATTGCTCTACACTTCCCTCCTAGAACTTCTTTTGCTGTATGGCATAAATTCTGGGATATCATATCTTCATTTTCATTTGTCTCCAGGTAATTTTTGATTTCTCCTTTGATTTCTTCATTGACCAATCGTTGTTCAGTAGCATTTTGTATAATCTCCACATATTTGTGGCTTTTCTGATTTTCTTCCTGTAGCTGATTTCTAGTTTCATACTGTTTCAGTCAGAAAAGATGCTTGGTATTATTTCAATATTGAATTTATTGAGACTTGTTTTGTGGCCTAAGAAGTGATCAATCCTGGAGAATGTTCCATGTGCATTTGAAAAGAATGTGTATTCTGAGGTTTTTGGATGGAATGTTCTGTACGTATTTCCAAAGTCCATCTGGTCTAAAGTGTCGTTTAAGGCCAATGTTTCCTTATAGATATTCTGTTTGGATGACCTATCCATTGCTGTAAGTGGAGTGTTAAAGGACCCTACTATTATTGTGTTGCTGTCTATTTCTCCTTTTATGTCTGTTAATAATTGCTTTATATATTTAGGTGCTCCTATGTTGGATGCATAGATATTTAGAAGTGTTATATCCTCTTGTTGGATTGTTCCCTTTATCATTATGTGGTTCTCTTCTTTGTCTCTTGTTTCAGTTTTTGTTTTAAAGTCTATTTTGTCAGCTTTCTTTTCATTGCCATTTGCATGGAGTATCTTTTTCCATCCCTTCACTTTCAATTTGTGAGTGTTTTTAGGTCTGAAGTCTGTCTCTTGTATGCAGCATGTGTATGGGTCTTGTTTTCTTATCCAGTCAGCCAGCCTATGCCTTTTGATTGGAGCATTTAGTCCCTTGACATTTAAAGTAGCTATTGATAAGTATGTACTTACTGCCATTTTGTTACTTTTTTTCTGGGTGTTTTAGTAGTTCTTCTCTGTTCCTTTCTTCTTCTCTTGCTCTCTTCCCTTGTGGTTTGATGGCTTTCTTTAGTTTTATGTTTGGTTTCCTGTCTCTTAATTTTTTGTGTATTTATTATAGGTTTCTGGTTTGTGATTACCATGAGGTTCATATATATTAACCTACATATATAGCAATCTATATTAAGTTGATGGTCTCTTTAGTTTGACCACTTTCTAAAAGCTGTACTCTTTTACTCCCCTCCTCCCACATTTTATGTTTTTGATTATCATATTTAACTTCTTTTTTGTGTATGTGTGTCTCCATTACCCTCTTATCATGGAAGTAGGTAATTTTAGTACTTTTGCCTTTTGACCTCCATGTTATCTTCATAGGCAGTTCATCTGCTACTTTTACTGTATTTTTGCCTTTACCAGTGATTTTATTGGTTTTTTTTTTTTAATTTCCTTGTTCCTGTTTACGGTCTTCTCTTTCCCGCTTGAATAAGTCCCATTAGCACGTCTCGTAAGACTGGTTTCTTGGTGGTAAACTCCCTTAATTTTTGCTTGTCTGGGAAAGTCTTTATCTCTCTTTCTACTCTGAATGATAACCTTGTCGTCCAGAGGATTCTTGGCTGTAGGTTTTTTCCTTTCAGCACTTTAAATATATCATACCACTCCTTTCTAGCCTGTAAGGTTTCTTCTGAGAAGTCAGCTGATAGCCTTACGGGATTTCCTTTGTATGTAACTTGTTGCCTTTCTCTTGCAGCTTTTAGGATACTCTCTTTATCTTTAATTCTTGACACTTTAGTTATAATGTGTCTTGGCTTTGGCCTCTTTGGGTTTATCTTTTTTGGTGCTCTCTGTGCTTCCTGTACCTGGATGTCTGTTCCCTTCCTTAGGTTAGAAAATTTTTCAGCTATTATTTCTTCAAATAGAGTCTCTGCCCCTTTGTCTCTCTCTTCTTCTTCTGGGATACCTATAATATGAATGTTAGTGCACTTGATGTTGTCCCAGAGGTTCCTTAGACTGTTCTTATTCTTTTTAATTCTTTCTTCTTTTATCTGTTCAGCTTGGGTGATTTCCTCTAGTCTTTCATACAGCTCACTGATCCATTCTTCTGTATCATCTACTCTGCTATTGAGTCCCTCTAGTGAATTTTTCATTTCCAGTATTGTATTCTTCATTTCTGATTGGTTCTTACTTATATTTTCCAATTCTTTATTGAAGTTCTCACTGAGTTCATCCATTCTTCTCCCAAGATCAGTGAGCATCCTTATGAATCTTTATTTGAAATCTTTGTCAGATAGATTGTTTATTTCTGTTTCATTTAGTTCTTTTTCTGAGGTTTTGTCGTTTCCTTACTTGGAATGTATTCCTTTGGCTCCTCGTTTTGCCTCTTTCTCTGTGCTTGTGTCTATGTATTAGGTAGGTCAGCTATGTCTCTTCATCTTGGAGAGGTGGGCTTATGTAAGAGATTCCTTATAAGGCCCAGCAGTGTGCTTCTCTCTCGTCACCAGTTCCAAATGTTCCAGGAGTGACCCCTATTGGGCCACATGTGTCCTTCTGTTGTGGCAGGGTTGCTCTTGCTGCAGATGCCCAGGAAGGCTAGGCTGTCCTTCTGTCCAGCTGGTTGTAATGCTCTGCTGTGTCTGACTGCCATGGACCCTTCAGTAACTTTATCAGGCATGGAGAGCACCAGCACAGTTGTCTGCAGGTCTAATAGCACACTCCTGTTGCAGTTTTTCTGTTAAGTGAGTAGACCCGCAGTATGGCTGGTCGCTAGCCTCAGGGGCTTACAATTGCTGTAGGCCTCTGGCCTGCAAGGCTGTTGGCACCTCTCTCAGGATGGTAGCTGTGTGCGGCCAGCCTCAGGCATAGGAGCATCCAATTGTTCCAGGCTTTGGGAGATGGGGCTGATCCCTTATGTTGCTGTTTGAGAAGCACAAGTCTTCTGCAGCTGACAAGCCCCACTGCCCACAGGGCCATAAACACTGTCAACACAGTCCTGCCCCATGTGTGCACCCCGACCCCCTGAAGCGGACCTAGTTGCCCCACAGCAGAGGCCTCATACACTCCACCAATGCCCCACACCCTCCACTTCCTCCTCATGCACTCCCTGCCCCACAGAGGTGGACCCACTCGCCTGGCTGCAGAGGATGGAGGCACCCCACCTATGCAGGCCCACATGTTGCCCAAGGGCCTAGTCCCTGAGGTGGGCTGGGCTGTCTGCCCTGGCTGAGCTGGATTAAATTGGTACTCTAGTGGTTGGGGCAGACCCTGGGCTAACAGGATGGTAGAAGAACTCCAATGGCATCTGCCAGCGTCTGTGTCAGCACACCTGTACTGTGTCGCAATAATGGGTGCCACCAATGTCTCAGTCCCTGGGGAGGTCTCACGTTTCACCAAGATGCACCCAGAGCCTATCAGGTGAGTCTCTTCACCAAAGGACTGTGCACCTTTCTTTCTGGTGATTTTAGGTTGTTTTCTGAAATGGGTGAATTTATGCTTGGGCCCTTTAAGAACTGTCTTTCATTTTCCTCATGACCGCTAGCTTTTCTAGGGGTATTCCCCATTGTTGATAGCAGCCAGCAAAGCCAGATATTAAGACACTCATCTCTGTTGTGCTGAGTCCAAAAGCTGCTTATAGTGGTAATGTTCACCTGCTCAGATCCCCCACTCCTCCAGGGAAGGCTGTGTACCTTTGGATTGCTTCTAGCTGGCCATGAAGTGCCATGGCTTGTGAAGGTGGCTTTTTCCTCTCCAGAAAGGAATTTCTGCCTCTTCCACCTCAGTCAGCACTGTCCCTTGTTGCGGGGGTTCTTTTTACCCAGTTTTTAGTTCTCTCTCAGGTGTAATTGTTCCAAGAGTAGTTGTAAATTTGTTGTGTCCATGGGAGGAGGTGAGTTCAGAGTCCGCCCACACCACCATCTTGACATAAACCTCCTGAACCTTAGAGAATTTGAAAGGTATTGCACTGCTCTCCAGGTGCAGAGTTTAAAAAAAAACAAACTGGGTAAATGTTGTCACTTAGAGTCTCACCTATCCCCCACATAAACACCAAGGAGATAACAAAGACCCGGCCAGGTAGGTTAATAAGCCAAACCACTACTTGATAAACACATCCTATAATGTACTTACTTCAAATTTTGCTAGAAAGTTAGTCTTAGTGAGTCCTTCTCTGATCTTCCTTACTTAAAACTTCAACCCTACACCATTCCATCTTCCATCAAAATTCCTTATTCTTCTTACTCTGTTCTCTTTTTTTTTTTCCTGGAGCACTTAACACCTTATAAGCTACTAAATAATTTATTTATTTACCACCTTTAATCTCTATCTTCTCCCACTAAAGTGTAAACTCCTGTGCAAAGGGATTTTTTTACATTTTTTTCTTTTCAGTTGATATATACCCAGCACTGAAAACAATGCCTGGTTCTTAGGAACTTTGAATAAATATAAATGAATGAGTGAGTCCAGTAAACAAAAGTGAGGGCAATTCACGGTAACTCAATTTTTTACTTTGTGTTTCTTGATTCTCAGGCTGTAGGTGACAGGTTTGGTGTAGCTGATGCCAGTGGAGGACAGAATGTGCCTGTTACTAAAATGATTTGCATGTTAATAGCCAGTATAGAAGTAATACCTGAATGGAGTCATTACAGAAATCCTATAGACATTAAAAGGATAATAACAATATTTAAGTCCTGTTGGTTTCATAAATGAAATAAACTTTAAAAATTTTGATGGAAATGTGTGAACAAAATGTTAAAATCATTGTTTCATGCTCATAACTTACTAAGTAATGACAATCACGTACATACACTTGTATTTAAAAATGGGCCCATGGCCCCGTGGCTTAGCGGTTAAGTGCGCGCGCTCCGCTACTGGCGGCCCAGGTTCAGATCCCGGGCGTGCACCGACGCACCGCTTCTCCGGCCATGCTGAGGCCATGTCCCACATACAGCAACTAGAAGGATGTGCAGCTATGACGTACAACTATCTACTGGGGCTTTGGGGGAAAAATAAATAAATAAATAAAATTATTAAAAAAATAAATAAATGGGCCCAGCATATGAACACTTTTTTTACAAGAGAAGATATTAATTTTATGGGAAAAATATGAAATTTAAGAAATATTTATTAAGTAAAATTAAATTTCAAATATTTGATTGACAAAGATTAAAGGGACTTAAAATATCCAGTATGATAAGGGGTTTTGGAAAATGGCTACTCTAATATTCTATTAACTAATGTGTATTGACATCTTTTTGGAGGAGAAACCAAAAGTATGTATAAAAATTTTCAATGTAAACATCCTTCCACCCAGCAACTCTGATTGCAAAAATTTATCCTAAGAAAGCAACAGAAGGGCCAGCCCCATGGCTTAGCGGTTAAGTGTTCGCGTTCCACTGCTGGCGGCCCGGGTTCGGATCCCGGGAGTGCACCGACGCACCGCTTCTCCGGCCATGCTGAGGCCGTGTCCCACATACAGCAACTAGAAGGATGTGCAGCTATGACATACAACTATCTACTGGGGCTTTGGGGGATAAATAAATAAATAAATAAATAAAATTATAAGAAAGCAGCAGAATATTAGTGCAAAGTTATATATTCAAATGTGTATAGTAAGCATGATTCCTGATAGAGGGAATTATTTATTAAGAGGTTATTTTAAAAATAAATTATATTAAAGTAAATACTTTAAAATCATCAAAAGTGATGCATTATATTTATTATGTATCATTAGGAGGAAAGCAGATTACACTTATATACGGTATTCTTAGTATGAGAAGCACTAAGGATCAGTGCTTTGCACACTCTGGAAGCACCTTTCACATACAGTACAATGTGAATGATGTCCTGGCTCATATCTATAGGACAGGGTTAAGGACAAAGGCTCTGGGCCCAGACTTCTTGGGTTCATTTATTTCCTATCTGTCATCTCCATGTCTGAGTTACGTAAACTTAAGCAAGTTATTTTTACCTCATGGGGTTGATGTGGAGATTAAATGAACTCAAGCAAATGCACATCAAATCCTTGACATCCACATATATGAATTAACTATTATTTTTATTCTTCATTTTAAGTGTCATGTAAATTCTGTTTTCCTTTTTACTGTATCCTGCATATAATTAGTTCTTAATAATATTTTTGGATGATTTTTAATTTAAAAAATAGATAGGTAGGTAGATAGATATTTGTCCAGCACATATTTGTCCTTTAGCTCAGCAATTCCATTCATGGTGTTTACCCACCAAAAATGGAAACAAATATTCTAAAAAACTTGTAAAACAAAGCTCATAGCAGCCTTATTCACAATAGGCAAAAGTTGGAAACAGAGCAGTTGCTTATCAATAAAAGAATGAATGAACACACTGTGGCACTTCATCCACACAATGAAGTGCTAGTTAGCAATAAAACAAAAAGTAATGAACTGGTGATACATGCAACAACATAGATAGGTCTGTATATCTATTATCTATCTATCTACCTAGCTAGCTAGCTAGCTAGCTATCTGTGTGTCGATCTATCATCTATCCATTTCACCTATCTGCTGAGCAAAAGAAGTTATACATACATATGTTGATATGATATCTTCTACATGAAGATTTATATTAGAAGAAAAAGAACCGTTAGTGAAAAAAATGAGAACAATGATTGCTTCATGAAAAGTAAGACAAGGTTTTACTGGGAAGGAGGAGGGAATTTTTTGGGGGCTATGGTAAAGTTCTTTATCTTGATGGGTTTCCAGATTACACAGGTGTATGAATTTTTTAATACATACCTGCAGCAAATGTACACTTATGATTTGTGCTTCTCATTTTACGTAAACATTATCTCAAGAGAAAAATATTGTAAACAGATATTGAATACAAATTGATATGCATGCTGAAGTATTTAGCAGAAAGTACACTGATGAACTGAAAGATGAAATAGACACATGGTAGATTTTTGAAAAAGCACATATAGTAAAATGTTAGTGATAGAAACTAGGTAGGGTATATGGCTATTCTCTCAAAAAATAATTTCATTCTTTTTTGTGTGTGTGTGTCTGTGTGTGTGGAAGATCAGCCCTAGAAAACGTTCGATGCCAATCCTCCTCTTTCTTCTGAGGAAGACTGGCCCTGGGCTAACATCCGTGCCCATCTTCCTCTACTTTATATGGGACGCTGCCACAGCATGGCTTGATAAGCAGTGCGCACAGGATCCGAACCTGCAAACCCAGGGCCGCTGCAGCAGAGCGCGCGCACTTAACCGCTTGCACCACCAGGCCGGCCTAATCATTTCATTCTTGTATGTTTGAAAAATATCACCATAATATAATGTTGGATATAAATGTACAGTAAATTCATAAAAAGGGAAAAGTGGATCACTAATTCTAGACCCAAATTAAATGTCCCTCAGTGGTGACAGAATTAGAGACATAAATAGCCCCTGTAGTATAGGAAGTGTCTTATGGTAGTATTGGTGTGGTGTTGGAAAAGGAACCATTGCAGAAGAGTATGATGTTTAGAACTATGCTTCTGACTTTTTATTCTTTGACTGACATCAAATAACTTTAGTTAGTATAGCACATGAGGAACAGTTCTCTTCCAAATTTAATTTGTGTAAAATTATATACATGTA
Organism: Diceros bicornis minor; assembly: GCF_020826845.1. Classification (NCBI taxonomy): domain Eukaryota; kingdom Metazoa; phylum Chordata; class Mammalia; order Perissodactyla; family Rhinocerotidae; genus Diceros; species Diceros bicornis. Next base: position 4,769,590 of record NC_080744.1, on the reverse strand, counting down.
AAAAAGTATTTTTCTTGTGCTTCGAATGAGAGTCTATTTGTCTAAATGATTTGGTGCTTGTTTCTCTCAGGCATATAAATATATTTTATTATTTATTCATAAATAAGCGTTTGGAATTTGAGGCTGATCTCATTTCCGAATAAACAGATGCTTCTTTATTGGTAGAGAGTGCCCGAATTTGTGGTGCTCAAGGGCTGGTCAGCTTTGGAGACGATTACGATGCTATTTCAAGGGAAATTGACATTTAATAGCAAATGTGAACTTGGCCTTCAGTGACATCACTTATTTCTGGGGCTATTAGTTAGTGAATGGCTCTTCGGATAGTAATATAAACTGACATTGTCATCTTTAAAATTGCAAAGAGTAAATTAAATAATGTTTAGCTTTCTGTATTAATTAGAATAAAGGCCTGTCAGTTTTTCTTAAATGGGGTTTTATCAGGATAAATCTTTTTTTAAATGAATTTCTTCACAAGTAATAGAGGCATGTGATCACAGACCTGGAATATACTTTTGAAGATGATTAGAAAACCAATATAGTCATTTTTAATGGATTTGTTTTGCATTTGGAATTCAATTAAGTTGACATTTTTTATTTTCACTACTCACAAAGGGAAATTCAGTACTTCTCAGCACCAAGTGGTGCTTGTGGGAGGAAAGTGGTGGTGAAGTAACTCACTCTTCCCTCAGAATCGCCCAGTATAGACAAGGGCAAAACTCACTAGCGCACTAGCTGTCTTGTATAATAAAGGTAGGCGTGGTTGATAGCTCATCCCAACCACTCTTGCCCTTGCTCTCTTTTACTATCAACGTTGGATAACTACACACTAGCTTCTTTGAAGTAAGGCTTGACCTTGTGACTGTCCTGGACAAAAAGTAAAAGTCTGTGATTTTGTCATAGTCTATGTAGAAGTCTACGGACGGTGCTTCTGGAGAAGCTGTTCTTTCCTCCTATAAAGGGCTGTTTCAGTGATCTAGTGCTGTCTAAGAAACCAGCCCAAAACATTTTGGCTTAAAACAGGGATCTGCCAACTACAACCCTAGGACCAACCACTTGTTGTAAATAAAGTTTTATTGGAACACAGCATCTTATTAACATTAAACTTTTGAAATCAAACCGTTACATCAATTTTCAGTACATTCAACGCAATCTTAATACAATAGCAATTTTATATTATATCCATTATCTATTTTTAAAAATCATGAAAAAACACTTTTTAATAATTGGAATTTTACAACATTATCTTTTTATACTTGAACTTGTATTTCAATTTCACTTCCCCATAGGATTTTATTTAAATATAATATGTTTTTATGCTTTAATGTCTTTGATTATTTTATTACATTTCTCTGCCACAAATTTTGAAAAAAAAATTATTTCTTATGACCATAAGTCTTTAGGAGTTACAAATGTTTTTCTGGATTATCTTAACAAATGTTTTTCTGGATTATCTTAACATTGCAGTTATAAATACACAATGATCCAAACACATAAGCATATTAAATTGTTTGATAAATAATTTTTAACATAAAATGTAAAATGTTATTTGAAATGCATCTTTTAATAAAATGAATGAGATTGTGTTATTTTTTCCCCAAATAGTTCATTATTTGTTGACATAATATTAGTTATTGCTAGTATGCATCATGAAAATTTTCTCAAAACTTGGAGATGAGCAGAAGAGATTACCAGGAGGAATGCAGTGGGAATCCAGGGTCATCCCATTCTGGAGTGGAACACAGCTTTGTACAGCTCTCTGTTAGCTAGACTACTTCACTGCTCTGGAGGGGCAGAAGTAAAAATTACAGAAAACTGCAATACAAACAATGCTTGTATTTTATTAAGTAAAGAATATAAATCTTAAGTCAAATTCTCATGTGAACAGTATTACTGGGTCCCTCATTAACTAATGCATTAAAAAAAATCTTTGACAGGTGTTCATTTTATATTTGAGAGTCATGATTTTATGTTTTAAAAATGGTTGAGCAAATGAAAAATACTTACCATCAATTCTATTCCTATTTATTTTTATAGAAATAAGAACTTAGAAAACGTATTCACATTGAATAAAGATTTGTTATACCAATTTCTTTCTGTTTTTTAACTCCAGAGTTATATGCCAAATACCACATATTAATCTATTATTATATTAATGTATTATTATATTCATAAAATTAATAAATTTTATTTATCATTAAGTTATGTTACTGCACAAAATTGCATTTTCTTACCCAATGTGTATAAAAAAAAGCCAATTATTATGGCATCAGCTTTTGGAAAAGAAATCAGCTTTATTGCTAGATCAGTCTGCAAGGAGACAGGGGCATATGCTTTCAGATCTGTCTCCCTGATGCAGGGCTTGGGGCGCAATTTATGAGATAAACAGCATTAATCGCTCTATTAATTGGATAGAGCGACCTGAAATGTGGAGATAGATGATTGGAGGTGAGGAGAAGTGAGGTAATTGATGATCTGCATCAGCGTAGTCAACTTTCGTGGCTCTTCATAGGATGCATGTTTGCAAAATGGTGGTGTTACCACAATCTAAGGGTGGAATTTTTAACTCCTTAACGTCGAAAAGGTCACTTGTCAAGCATTTGCTCAGGCCCAGTTGAGGGGTTGGTGGTCTCAACCTGCCTGAACTGGACAAGGGGCCTCAGTTCCTGAAAAACCACTCTTAATTACTCTGTTGTTAAGATGGGGTCAGTTGAACTGGTCCTAGAGGGCCCACGGTTATAGCTATTGTTAGTGGTTGACAGCTGACAATATTGATTCTTCAATATTGCTAAAAGCAGAGATTGAGAAACTACTACACTTGAAAAAAAATTTGTCACCAAGTCATTTGGCTACCTCAGAAGCTTTTACACTTGGAGGCAATTTGCCATAGTAAAGGTAAGAATATGGGCTATTTCTTCTTTTGCCTTGCTCTTCGTATAAACCTAGAAAATGATATTTACATAATCTGAGAACTTGAAAACTATTCCCTTCCTCTCATTAAGAGAAAGTTTTCATAAATTTAGTTATCAGTTCACATCCATTTTTTCTTAAGGGATAAGGACCCTACAAGGACAACAGAGATGTACTATAAATAGGGACACTCCAAGGTGGGGGAAAGACTAGCTATATAATCATTGTTACATTAGACACCAAAGAGAAAATGTGGCTCAGCTTCTTCAAACTCTGCTGAGAGCTGGGAGTCCACAGGTTGATTGAGTAACTAGCTTCATGGAGCACGTCAATTCTATGAAAAATTTTCAGAAAATATTTAAGGATTTCAACAGGAATGCTAATTTCTTCTCAGGAGAAATTTGTGGAAAAACGTTCTGTTCTATCCAGGTCTGGAATTTTTTTTTTTTTTCTTTTACTTTCAGGTACTCCTTCTGAAACCGAGCATGAAGAAGTTAGAAAATTTTCCCTAGAGCGAAAGACTTTGAGATGAGCTTTGCTAACTGCAGCTGTGCATATTCAGCATAATCAACTGTTGTTTAAAACTAACCAGGCCTTTCTGTCCCTCCTTAGTATATGAGAGAGCTCTCTTTCCCGGGAAGACAAGGTCCAGACATCAAGATTCAGCCTCATAAGGCCAAATGCAGGCTGAAGATGAAAACTAACCAGAGAAGTCCAGACAGTCAAGGGAAAAGATATTCAGGCTTCAAGGCCAAACACAGGCTGGTGGGAAGGCACCATCCAGCATGGCCACATGCTCCCCCTCCACTACCTAAAACCCCAGCACATGCTCTCCCTCCCCTACCTAAAACCCCAGATAAAAACTCCTACCTTTTTGCCTTTGAGGAGGTGGATGTGCGTTCTAACTCCCATCTCCTCATCTGGCTGCCTTTTGATAGTAGTAAACCTCTTTCCTTGCCACAAGCCTGGAGTTTCAGGGTTTTTTTCTTTATTGGCCCTACTATGCAGTGGGTAAATGAACCTGTGTTTGGGTTTGGTAACACTTCTTGATAATTGTGCTATGGTTTTGAAAGACGTTAACATTAGAAGAAGCAGAGTAAAGAATATAAGGGAAATCTCTCTACCACTTTTGCAACTCTTGGTAAGTCAAAAATTAGTTTAAAATGAAAAGTTTTAAACTGAAGTATTTGTGTACCCTCAAGTTTGTAGATAATTGCTACCAGACCCTACATCAAAGAAATAGTGAGAAATAAGTGAATATAGTTTCTCACATACAATAAGTACACAATAAATGTTTTATATTACTAATATTGAGTATCTATAATTGTTACATAGTAGTGTGGTGTATTGTTATTTTATACTTAATTTTAAGCTTTTGTATATTTTGTATTTTGACTTTTGATATAGGAAATGTGCAATTTCCTTTTATGCTTTAGAATTATTTTGAGATAAATGTCTTATATTTACACATCTCATGATTAAACAAAATCTTGCAAATATTATTAAAACTTGTTCCTAGAATCGCCACAGATACGTAAGGTGTATCTTTACGTATGCGTAAAGCATAGTTTGGTTTTTTTTTTAGCACTGATTCTGATTTCTAATTTACTCACCAAAGGAATTATGAGGACAATTAAGGCAGGTACTCAACATGCAGGGTTTTAAATAGAAGCCATTTTACAAGAACAAAGACATTCATAATAGGATACGGCCCTAGTGGTGTTTTATAGCCTATCCCATAGAATATTTTGATTTTTAACTCATGACTGTTTTGTAGAGAATGGCTTCTTATTTAAGTAACTCTATCTTTTACTCAGGATGAATTTGAAGGGCTGCCTAACAGCTGTGTGTTCTCTGGGATGGATTAAGATGCTAATATGCAGTAAGGGGTGAAGTCTCTTTTCTGGATGCCTGCTTCTGTAGAGAAGTGCCGTGTTGGGCAACCATGAAGGTCTTGGAATTGCTAAAAATGTATATCAGACCCTTTTGCAATAAAACTGCTTATAGCTCAAAAAAAAAGCACCCCCAGGTATATGCGTGACTGGAGCATGAAACTGACCCATTTGAATTGTTCCCAATTCTGATGTCTTGGGCAGAGGAAAGATTGACAGTATTTTCCATATAGTTGGTACTTAATGAAGGTTTGCCAACGTGAACTGAATTCTCTCTAGATGATGTCTCAGTATTGTTTTCTCGTAATCAATTATACCCAGGACATCAGCCCTTTTCAATTGCAGTCTCAGTTCTGCAGCCTCTGTGCACACCACAGTTCTTCCCTGACTTAGCCTTCTGTTTTGTTCATTTAGATATACCTTTAAAGCAAGCACTTCTGTTGTTCACTGTGTCTATCTCCATGCTCGGTCTTGCATACTTGATGTGTGTTATATTCTAGCTGATTTTTCATCTCTTTGCTAATACCTTCCACATTCTGAAAATCTGCTTTGTTTCATAAATCAAATTTTATGCAGCTTCAATTCTTTTATCTATTTGTTCCATTGGTTATTCTAATTGTTTTGCAACAAAATTCAACACATTCTGTTTTTAAACTCATGATTGATATTTTTCCTGTATTTGCATATGAATATACAAAAGTTCTTTTTTCTAAATATCCATGCATTTGCCGTGGGAGTTCTCTTTAAGGGCCGAGATTTTTCTGCATTCTTTATTTTTAAAAATATTGTTCGGGCCAGCTCCGTGGCTTAGCGGTTAAGTGCGTGTGCTCTGATGCTGGCGGCCCGGGTTCGGATCCCAGGCACGCCCCAAGGCACCACTTCTCCGACCAACCCGGGGCCGAGTCCCACGTACAGCAACTAGAAGGATGTGAACCTATGACATACAACTATCTACTGGGGCTTTGGGGGGAAGAAATGAATAAATAAAATCTTTAAAAAAAAAAAATATTGTTCGTATTTTCACTGGGGTCCATAAATTGATTTTTTTCATTTTGTTAACGTTAGCTTGCAATGTCTTGCTAATCATTGGAAATTAGACATAGTAAAACATTGAGTACCAGTGCTGAGTAATCTATATGCAATACTTTATTATGATGTTAAAAGAACTCTATAATATTAGTATCACTACACCCACCTTTCAGTTGATGAAACTGAGGATTAGCTATTTTAAGTAAATTTTCCAGGTTGGTCTTTTAGTTAGCCAACAGAAGACGTTAGATTTTTGTTTTTGTTTTTTTTTTTCTTTGGCTGAGGAAGATTAGCTGTGAGCTAACAGCTGTTGCCAATCCTCCTCTTTTTGCTGAGGAAGACTGGCCCTGGGATAACATCCATGCGCATCTTCCTCTACTTTACATGTGGGGCACCTGCCACAGCACAGCTTGATAAGTGGTGTGTAGGTCTGTGCCTGGGATCTGAACCCGAGAACCCCGGGCCACTGAAGTGGAGCGCACACATCCAACCACCATGCCACCAGGCTGGCCCCTTTTAAAGACCTTAGTTTTAAATCCTGATTCTTTAACCCCACGGCTTGTGTTCCTCTGCCATTCATTCATGAAATTCACATTATTGTTCAATTAATAACTGACAATCCATTTTGTTCAAATCCTGATGGTGACTTTTCATCAGCTCATGTAAAGGAAGATCATTTCCTCTAGAGAACAGCCTGCAGGACAAGGGGCAGGGACCTTGCAGAGCCTTCAGTGCACATCTGTAGAAGTGTATCATAACACGTGTCTTTATTTGAGGAAAGGGCCTCCACAGTTTGTCTCACTGTCTGTCATTTGACTTTTCTGACACTTTCATGGGTATTTTAATGAGAAATCAAGAGAGACAATCACAAACAGGTGGACTCAGCTGACAGCTTCTGGACGTGCTGGCTTGTGTTCATTGATGCAAACATAATATTTGGACATCAAAGAAACCTTTGAAGCCAGCATTTTCTCACCCAGATAATAATTTAAGAAATTTTTCCTTTTCCTTCCTGTTTCTTGGACCTTTTGGTTTCAGATAAACACATTCTATTACTCTGTATACACATATACACATCTAAAACCTTAAAAAATAAGCTATATTATTCTGATTTTTAAAATGAGAAAGAAAGGGTCAGATAGAAACACTTTCAAAAAATAGAGAATTTAAAAGAAAAAATTGCATCAACATTAATAACATAATTCAATTAAAAACTAGTATGTCATCTTTAGTCATCTTGAAAATTTTTTTAAAGAAACTTGACTTCGTTTAATTTAAATTTGAACATTTATTCACAGATATTACCATCTGTCTTAATAAATATTATGAGATTCAAAACTCTAAGCCTGTTAATTAGATATTTTTCCTATTCTCATAGTGCACTCTGTATTTCAAATAATAAGAAAAAAGTAACTTCTTTTTCTCAGATCATTCTTATTGTTGTTGTTTTTCTAGCAAACTGTTTCCCATTCCCTTCTGCTATATATCAGTTCATTTTGTTTTTCTACCTTTATCTGTCCTCAGAGATTTTTCACCAAAAAACATGTCTGCTCTGCTCCAACAGGGAACCACCCGGGCTTTCTAACTCCCATCCTTCCAGACATGAACCCAGGCTGCTTTCTCCAATTTCTCCTTTTCTTCTTTGCCTGATAACCACACACTTAGCTACTTTCCATTGCTTTACTGGTGCAGCTATCCCTCAGGGTTTTCCTTCATCCCAACAAGTCTGGTAAGAGTTCTCAGGCTCCTAGAGCCACCCTCTGCTATTCCGGGCCACTTTCAGCCCTTGTTGTGCCCCTACCTATGTTTCTTTCATAGAATGCCACCTCCTTCCTTTGTCTATCCCATTTTTATAGACTCAAGTAAGCTCTATCTTTTGAGTAAAATCTTGCCTGAAAATACAAATGCTGATTATCCTTCAGATTCCCAAACTCCTTGAAATTAATATGAAAAGATAAATAATTATTTGTCCTTCTGTATTATTAATGGTGAAATTTCAAAATTTCATTTGTTTTAACTACGATCTTTGCTCCCACAGCAGTTTTCCACGATGACAGGAGAGTTACAATACAAGAACTCATATTACAAAGAGTTAAGAGAAAGTATTTGATCACACTACTCTATTCCATCTTGGCTTGGTTCGCTGTTCTGGTTTGATTTTGCTACAAAGTATATATAGAGAGATCACCCCTTAAGACACTGGACAGGTCAGCAATCAGCCAACACAGCCTTCCCCTGTAACCACCAATCCTAACTGTCAACCAGAAACTTGTCTAAACAGAGCAATCACTTTTTCTTGTGAAATATTTTGAGCATTCTCTCAATAAGATTCACCTTTGCTTTTGTTTGGAGTTATGGCCTTTATGGAGAATGTTCTCCCTTATGTATATGAGTTGATAAAGTATAATTTTCAAAAATATAAAAGCATGACATAAAAATAAAATTAATGAATGTCAAAGATTTTGTCTCCTTAATTATTGAGGAAACTAGTATGGGTTCAAATAAAAATTTGACATATATGTGAATATATATATGAATATATGTACATATATTCTCTACTGGACATATGTTTGCATTATTATATATAAGAAGCATTTGCATTGCCATCAATTTTCTGCAACCTAAGTTGTTTTAGTCCTCAGAATATAAAACAGCCTGGTCAAAAACAATGAAAGATGTACATTCTTACTCTATCAGATAATCCCCAGAAAGATTCCAATACTGCACCCAACATTCCAAGATAGGATATAGGTCCTCACCTTGCCCATTTTCTGACAGAGTAAATTGAGTCTTCGGCCTCATTAATTAATAGTTAACCGATCTATTCTTTGATGGTTATTAAGCAACTGTCAGGTTCTAGTAGCAACAAACACTGACGTTGCAAAGATTAAAAGAAGAGAAAGAGAGGAGGATACAAAGTTCTGGTCCCTCAGCAGTTCACATCAGAGAGAGTAGAATGACATATAAAATGAGTTACAAGGCATCATGACAGTAAAAGATAAAGATGTGAGTAGGTATAAAGAATGCTGTCCAACTTTGCATGGGGGAGTTGGTGCTATGGAAAGCTTATCCAACAATTGTAGGATAAAATGAAACATTGTTTAAAATAGAGTCATTGAAGTTAAAAAAAAAAGAGTATGAGTCTATTTAAAGAAGAACACTAAGCATCATCTGACAAAAGTAGGGAAGGCGGATCAGACAACTGAAATTTCAGAAAAACTGCAAGGAGCAAAAACAAATACGGAAACCATGCTTCCATGTACAGCAACTGACTCTCTAGATGAAACCTCTAGGGTTCCCTCAGACTCCTGAGGCCTTCCTCAGGTTTTCCTGCTTCTAGAGTGTAAATCCGGTGGATGTGCCCATCTGAGGTCTCTGGCTCTGCACCTGCTCTTGGACCTTCTACTGACTTTTACCCAGCACTTAAAGCCTGGGCACAATTGCTCTGTCCGCTTCTGGTGCACTCTTCATCATCCCTCTCCCATCATTATTGCTTTCACAAAGTTATTCTTCTTTAATCTGTCTTTGCTGCTCTTTGCGGAAAACAAGTAAAGATTTTGCTTATTTTAGGAATTTGCCCTAGCATATCTAAATTCTTACATAGGATTTTTCTTTGTTTGTTTAGTTTCAAGAAGAGCAATCCTAAACATTTTATCCTTTCAGGGTCCAGCTCTCTCTTGCTTGTCTTCTTCAAGTCAGAAGCAAAAATAGGAAAATTTTGTGTCCTTTTGTTCTGTGTAAAATTTGTCTAAGCCTCTAATATTGTCTTTGTCTTCTGTAATAATATTAATATACATGGTCATGATCAATTGCTGTCCTTTTTTTCAATCTCCTACTCTGTCTTTATTTTTAACACATTTATTATTAAAACAGGAGATTGAAATCAGAAGAGGATCATGGGAAAGAATGAGATTTGTTTGCAAGTGCAAAGACTCAGCCTGAGCTCTCTGATGAAACATGTTATTGGCGCACGTGACAAAATTCAGGGAAAGGCGTTGACGATCAGAACCTCAGATTAAAATATATTCAGGGCTGTCTTTCCAACTCTCGTTTCTACATCAATCTGTATTCTGGCTTTATTCTCTTTAACTATATTTCTCCAAAAAACTAGGTGCATTCAGTTTTACAACTCTAGGATGGCATACTCACAACTTTGTGATCTGTGATAAGAAGCCTCTTTTCTCCCAGATACCATTGAACAACCACCATGGGAATAAGCTTCTTTCTCTGGCTTTAGTTATGTAACTATGTAGTTTGTATTTTAGACCACTTTGTTTACTCAAATGATCATATGAGTTCCTTTATTCTGTTAATGTAGGGAATAGGATTAATCGATTTTTGAACGTTAAATCAACATACACTCTTGGAATGAACCACATTAGATAAGTTTTCCCATTTTCTATTGCTGCATAACAAACCATCCTAAACTTAGGGTTGCTGTAAAAGAACAAAAATCATTTATTTTTATTTCTAATGGTTCTAGGGAATTATGGCGCAGGTGGATTTTTTTGCTCACAGCCTCTCAGAAGGCTGCAGTCAGATGGTGGCCAGGACTGGAGTCCTCTCGAAGTCTTCCTCATCCATATGTAGGCAGGTGACACTGGCTATCAGGAGTGATGTTAGCAGAGGCTGCCAAGTGGAACACCTCCTGGAAGTTTCTACATGTGAGCTGGGCTTCGCCACACTAGTGACTGGACTCCAGGGACAATAGTCCCGAGAGAGAGCTGGGCAGAAGCTGCATTGCTCCTTCAAGTCTTGCCTAAGAAGCCAAGCAGCATCAATTCTACTCTTTCCTATTCACTAAAAGCAAGTAACTAGCCAGGCTATATTCAAGGGAGGAGAAATCGAACTTGCTTTGGGGCAGCCAAAATATTGGGGGACATGTTTCAAAAGCATCACAGTCATGATTATTCTTTCTATGTTACTAGATTTAATTTGCTAATATTTTGTTTGGGATTTTTGTATCTACGTTTGTGAAAGAAGTTGGTGAGTAATTTTATTTCTTGTGATTTCTTTGGAGTTGAGCAGTGTTCCCGCCTCTTTCTTCTGTGAAGGGTGTGGGCGAGTTTGATGTTATTTCTTTGTAATGTTTGGTAAGATTTAGCAATGAAGCCTTCTGTGCCTGGGGTTTAGTTTGTGAGACAGATAAAAAGCTGTTCAGATTTTTCTACTTTTTCTTTTGTCTGCTTTGTTAATTTTTCCTTTCTATGTGTATTTGCATCTCTTATAACTTGTCAAATTTATTGGCATACACTTGTATTCCCTTGTTAATTTTCTAATGCTCATAAAGTTTGACCCATGTCCTCTCATTTCTGATATTGGTAATATGTGTTTTCTCTCTTTTTTCCATGATATGAATTTATCATTTGTTTTTTCAAGCTCTTGAAAAATCCAACTTTGTTTCAGTGACTTCTTTATTGTTTGTTTTCTATTTCTTTGATTTATGCACACACCTATATTATTCTCTTCCTTATACTTATTTTGGGTTTATTTTTCTCTTTTTTCTAGATTTTTAGTGTTTGCCTTATTATCTATAACTCTTTTTTGAAAATATTGCTCTAGAAGCTAAGATATGCGTCATTAACATCTCGCAATCCAACTTGAATTAATATTATACCACTTTAAATGTAATGTAAGAACTTTACTGTACTATACTTCCTTTTACCCCCTCTTATACTTTGTGCTATCATTGTAACATTTTACTTGTGTGTGCTATAGACTACGTAAGATAGTGTTAACATTTTGCTTTAACCAATCATTTTGTAAGAATTATGAAGAAAAATAATCCTACTGGTTTTACCTTCAAAATATATCCAGAATCTTGGGAGAGGGATGTATGAACAGGTGCATGCTTAAGCAAGTATGATAAATTGTTACTGATAAAATATAGATAGTAGGTATACAGGTGGTTACTGTAAAGTTCTTCCAATTTTGTCCTATATTTGAAATTTTTTGAAACAAGACTTTTAAGAAATAGTCTTTGTAAGTTAACCAATATTGAGAGAATTCATCACAGGTAGATGTACACTACAAGAAATGGTCAAGGAGTTTCTTCAGGTGATGGAGTTTGTGTGGCCCTAGGATTAGGAGGGTTGGCTGCCTCTCTTCCAGGGGCTAACATTTTGCTTCATAGGAGAGAAGGGTCTGGGGAACTGTGTGGGTTTCACGGCTGAGCCCAAGAGCAGTAAATCACCTGCTGTGCACCTTGGTATCTCACCTGTCTCCTGCTCTGCGCCCAGTCTTTCTCGAAAGCACCTGGTCACGACCAATGGCAAAGCTCCTGAGAGTGTGTGTGAGGTCACAGAGTTCTAGGCGACCTAGGTTCTCTACACTGTCTTGTTATCCTCTGTTTACTCTTTAAGAATTTATTACAATTTTAGCTGAGTTTTATTTTATTTTATTCTATTATTTTATTCACCTTTTCTTCCAGTGCTTTGACAAAAGTAAAATAGTTCCTGTGTTTCCTCTGTCCTCAGAGAAATTTGTCACTCTAGAGTTCAGAATACGTATTCCTTTCTGACCTTATCTCTCTGATGAAGTTAAAACAGACAACACAGTTTTGTATGTTGTTTAGCTATTTTTTCATTATTTGTGGAGCAATGACATTTTCTTGGGGCTTTCAACATCCTAAACAGAAGTAGAACCATCATCTTCACTACTGAGGGATATTTTTGCTGGACATAGAATTTTATGTTGACAGATCTTTTTTTTCTCAACAATCTAAAGATATCTTTTCATATTTATCTTGATTGTATCGTTGCTGATAAGTAAGATTTTTTAATTTTTGTCTGTTATTATGTATTATGTCTCTTCTTTGGCTAATTTGCAGATTTTTTCCTTTACTTTGATTTTCAACACTTGACTATTATGTATTTAAGTGTAATTTGGGGGATTTATCATGGTTAAAATTTGCTGAGATTCTGGGACTTATGAGTTTATATTTTTCCTAAAAGTTTATATTGGGGTATTATTTCTTCAAATATTCTTTCCACCTCAATTTTTACCTCCTCTAATTTTTTTCTCTTCCATTAAAGATTTCTTAGACTCTTCAATATGATCTCTTATTTCACTAAGGCTTGTCCATATATGTATATCTATGAAAAAAAAATAAATCATGAAAAAGAAGAAATTAAATATAAAACCCAAGTAAGTTTAGCATAATTTAACACGACTAAGTTTTTGCACAAGACTTTTTTCTCTGTATTTCAATTAGAATAGTGTTTATTTATCCTTTCTTCTGCAGTGCCTAATTGGCCGTTTACCACATTCAGTAAATTTTTCATTTCATATATAGTATTTTCCATTCTATGATTTCTGCTTTGTTCTTTTTTTTATTCTGTCATTTCCCATCCTAACTCACTATATCCATCTTTTCCTTTACATCATTGACCTCATTTAGAGTTGTAATTTTAAATTCCTTGTCAGCTAATTTCAAACTATGTGTTACCTCTGGGTCTCTCTCTCTTGTTGCTATTCTTTCCTTTTCTTTCTTTTTCTTCTTTTTTTTTTGTGTGCGGGGATCTCCTGGTTATGGGTCACGTTTTGCTATATCTTCACACTTCCAGTAATTTTTTGTTATATGTTACACATTGTCAATCATATGTTATTGAAGGTTGGAATTTTTTTTTTTTTCCCTTTAAAAAGTGTTAACTTTCTTTCTGGAAGGCTGTTGATAAAATGGTGCGTAGTTTGACTATCTCAAGACTCTGTTTCAGGCTTTTTAGGAACATTCTAGTCATTTTCTAGGGCTGTTGTAACTTTATTTCTAAAGTATAGTTTAGTTTTAATTTGTAGTTACATCAGGCTGAATCTTCTTTTAAAGAACCTTTGTTTTTCTTTCTTTATCTCTGATTTACTGCCAAGAGAAAAAATATTTCTTCATGGTTGGCTGAGACATGGTGTCACAGAATCAGAAGGTTGGTGTATGCTGAGTTCCATTTGTCATATTTTGCATTAATGACTGTTGTGATAGAATGATAGTGAAGTGAAGAACACCAGTATTGTGCTCACTCTTATGCAATGCTGTTTACATGACCAATACAGAGAAGACCAATTTACAAATGATTATTATTTTTAGAATTGCTCCCAGGATGAAAAAAATAGTAATCCTTCCATTTCATCTTCTGAGGAATCACTGTTTCTTTATCATTATCTTCATTTTTGCATTAAAATTAAATTTTTTTACTTTCATAGCAACAAAATTTATGGCATCAATTTATTAAAAGGTGTGAAAAAGTCAGCCAAATGAACCAGTACTGACAGCTTTAATTCATTTCCACAGCAATCAATATGCTCCAAAATGAAATCATTTATAAAAACATCTCAGAAAGCAATTTATAAGGATCAGTTAGTACTACATGATGAAGAGGTATTTTGAGCTGCATTTCATTGTACAAAGATAAAATCAAATTTTCTACTTGGAATTAATAAAAGAGAAACTTGAGACTTGATCTTATAAATATGGGGCCAGAGGCATATTTTTTTTGAAGTAGGGTTGGGCCTGATGTTTGATGTGTCCATAAAATATGAAAGAAAAATGCAAAATACACAATTTAATTTTCCCTTTAGAATGTATGTTAGCAAATTACTGCTTGATTAATGTTTTCATTAAAAATTAAAGAAGTTTTGTTTGGCAAACTTTACTAAAAATTCCAAGTTAAATTATATATATAATATATAATAATAACATATATGATATATATACTTACATATATATACACTGACATATATGTCTTATTGTGTGAAAATAAATTGTGCTAATAGGCAAACATATCTTAACTATTTTTTATTAGCAACAGGATTTTTTTTAGCTCTTATTTATTTGGCCCATATATAATTGTTAAAACATTTACAAAATAAAATTTTGAAATTTAAGATATACTTTTTACAAAATAGTTTTCTGAGAATGTCTGTTTCTGGCCAACAGTGACAGAATTTGCTCTCTTTCCTCAAACGACTAAAACGCCGACAGAATCTATGAAACAACGTTTCTCAGACATTGGACATCAGGCAACAAAGAACAGGGATTCTTGGCAGATTGGAATCAAGGAAGGTGAACACTGAGGTAGCCCCAGCTTACTACCCAGAGAAGTATTTCAGGCCACAGAGCAATGAATAGGGCCAAGAGGAACATGAACAGGCCAAACGAGTCGATGAGATGGAGCTGTGTGTTCAGGGAGGTTGAGGACGTACGTGCTTAGGGAAGAGTCGTAGAAAGATCAGAGAAGCTCGTGGAGAGAGCTCTGGTGGTTTGCAGATGGTCTCCCTCCAGTATTCAGCTAAGTGGTAATCACTTGCACGTGAGGGAATTTGAGGTAAGGAAATGAACGCCTGAAAGACATAGAAGGAACAATTCCTAATGCTCCCACAGGGCTAGTCTAGGTGCTTGTTCCACTAGCCAAAGTGAAGAAACCTCATCAGTGAACGGTATTGGGTAAAGTGCTCAGAAGCATTTTGTCTCAGGAGTTGTGCAAATTATCCCCCGAAATACATTGATGTGGTCCCATATAATACAAATAAAATGTGCCAAAATGTTTCCAAGTATCTTAACTAGATTAGGGCAAATAACAGGGCAAAATTCATAATATCTGGTATACAGTAAAATACTAGGCATGCAAAGAAGCAAGAAAACCCCACACATGATAAAGAGAAAAATCAATGAAATATACTGACCCAGAAATGACAAATGAATAGAATGATGATCAAATGAATAGAAAAGGACATTAGAATAGTTGTCAGTATTCCATATGTTCAAGACTATAGAGGAAGATTGAACATGTTGAGTAGAGACATAGAAGAATCAAGAAGACACAAAATAAGTTTTAGAGATGAAACTACAATGCCTGAGATGAAAAATATACTTGATGGCGTTAATAGAAGATTAAATATTGCAGAAAAAAAGTGTAGTGAATTCAAAGACATAGCAATAGAAACCATCTAAAACGAAACACATAGGAAAAAAATAGAAAAACGAACTGATTATCATTGAGCAATGGGACAACATCAAGCACCCTAATATATGTATACCTGAAGTAACTTCATGAAGTCCCCAAAGGAAGAGTGGTTTTAAAATATGTTCACAAATTCATTGCCACTCCTCCTGTAAGAGCCGTAGCCTAAAACCCATCCCCTTGAACATGGGATGGACTTCATGACTTGCTTCTAATGAATAGAATAAAGTGGCAATGATGGAGTGTGACTTTGCAGAGAAGGTCATAAAGGGTACTGTAGCTTCCTTCTCAGTCCCTCTATCTTGGGGAAATTAGCTGCTGTATTGTGACAAGAGGCCCATGTGGAGAGAAACTAAAGGCTTCTGCCAACAAAAATTAAGGAAGTGAGGCCTCCTGCCAATAGCCATGTGAGTGAGTCCTCTTTGAAGCAAAGTCTTCAACCCAGCCAGGCCTTCAGATGACAGCAGCCTTGGCTGACAAATGACTATATCCACATGAGACATCCTGATTTGAAACCATCCAGTAAGTTTCTCGTGAATTTCTGACCCACAGAAACTATGATATAATAGTTATTGCTTTAAACTACTAGATTTTAGTAGAAATGTGGTATGCGGTAATAGATGACAAATATACATTTTGGTGCCTGAAAGTGAGGAGCTGCCATAAAATAATCCTATAATATGGAAGTAGCTTTAAAACTGAGCAGTGGGAAGAAGCTAGGAGAATTTGAAAGTGTCTTTAAAAGTTGGAAAAGCCTAGAAGAAAGTGTTTGTAGAAGCATCATGGCTTTTGAGGGTGCTGTGGGTGAGGAAAATCTTATTGAAAATCAGAAGAAAATGTATACTTTTAATGTAATGGGAGAAAGCAATACTGTCTCCTCTGATAACATGCAAAATGGAAAATATACCTAATGAACTGAATGATCTAGCTAAGGATATTTCCAGCCTAAGTGATGAACGTGCAACCTGGGTGGTCTCTTGCTGCTTACAGCCAAACGTGAGAGGCAAGAGATAAACAGTGGAGGGACGGTTGCACACGAATGATCAGGAGTTTCATAGCACTGAAAATTCTTAGACTTTCCAGAAAACAAGCAAGGTTAAAATTAAGCAATATCTTCCAAGAAAAGATCAAATACAGGGAACTGCCAGGAAATCATTGTCTAAATATGAAACCAAGGGTATGAATGCAAACTCTTTTTTTTAAGGCCACAGAAATATCAATCGTGGTGCCTCAGACAAAACGCCCACTGAAGAATTTAGTGGGTCATCTCGTGGATCCTCTCAATCAAATGATATGGTTTTTAAGAAGCTTAAGGGCATTGTCCTCATTGTCACATCAGAAGTCCCAGCTAGAGAGGAGTTATCTTGAGAAGATTTGTGGGTATGGCTTTTGAGAAAGAAATGAATGCTAGTATTACTCACAAGGGACTCATGAAGTTTTAAGATAATTATATTCATGAAGCACTGTGAACTTGGAATGAAAGACATAAAGACAGTAGAAAATGAAAAAAGGTCATTGGATCCCCAAAATTCTACCAGCAGGAAGCAGGCTAAGAGAATTAGGCACCTGCAAACATGGGCTACTTTTCACAGAAAGGAAGGATGACTGAAGGGGAGAAGCCAAGAGCCCAAAAGGTGTAATAAAGAGCCTCAGAGGGCAGAGACAAGAGTCAAGGAGATTTAGTCTCTGAAGGACTAGAGTGAGTCATAATCAAGGAACGACTAACACTTGTTTGGGTGGATTTCAGAATTAGCATGGATCTGTAATTATGTGACTTCCATTTCCCCTTTTTGAACAAGAATATTTTTGGTGGTTATCCTATACCTGTCTTGCAATTAGATGTTGAGCGTAGGTGGGCAGCATGTCTCTTTATTTCTTAGGTCATACCTCAGTACCTGTATCTAAGTAACTAAATTGAAAGAGAAGCCTATCCATCTAGATCTGATAGAGAAAGCAAGATTAGGGATTTTTTGCTGATTATATACTGGGATGAGACTTTTGGTAAACTTGGAAGGGTATGAATGCATTTTGCATGTGATAGGATTATAAATAATTTATGGCTATATACCAGCACCAATGTTAAAACATTTGTCTTTTCTTCATTAAATTATCTTGACATTTTTGTCAAAAATCAATTGACCTTATAAGTGTGTGTGTACATCTGGATTCTCTATTCTGTTACATTGATCTGTGCCCATGCTTTCACCAATTCTACACTCTCTTGATCAACATGGTCCTGAAATAAAATACTGTGTATTCTCCAATTTTGCTCTTCTCTTTCAAAATTGTGTTGAATGTTA
The DNA here is from genome assembly GCF_020826845.1 of Diceros bicornis minor. Classification (NCBI taxonomy): domain Eukaryota; kingdom Metazoa; phylum Chordata; class Mammalia; order Perissodactyla; family Rhinocerotidae; genus Diceros; species Diceros bicornis. Next base: position 4,751,512 of record NC_080744.1, on the reverse strand, counting down.
TAGTTCTTTTGTATTTTTCATGTAAATTATAGAATCAGCTATATAAAAGAAATTTGTACAAAAGAAATCCCACTGGGATTGTGATTGGGATGTATTAAATCTATAGATCAATTTAGTGATTTTTTTAAATCTCAAGAATATTGAGTTTTCTAACCTTTAAACTTATAAATCTTTCCATTTATTTCAATCTTTTGGATTTCTTTCATCTGTGTTTTGTAATTTTCAGCATACAGATGTATACATCTTTTGTGAGATTTATAGCCAAGTATTTCATGTTTTTTGGTGCTATTGTAAATCTTATTGTTTCCTAAATTTCAATTTCCAGTTTTTCATTCCTATTATGTAGAAATATAATTTATTTTCATATATTGACCTTGTCTATATTAATCTCATTAAGTTTAATTAATATTTCTAACAGCTATTTTTGTAGGTTCTTTGGGTTTCTCTATGTAGATAATCATATTGTCTGTGAATAGAAATAGTTTTATGTCTTCCTTTCCAAATATATGTCTTTTATTGCTTTTTCTTGCCTTATTGCAGAGGCTAGGATCTCTAGTAGAATGTTGAATAGGAGTGGTGAGATTGGACATCCTTTCCTTGTTCACTGTTTTAGGGGAAAAAGACTTTCAACATTTTGTATAATGTTAGCTGTAGAGTTTTTTATAGATGCCCCTTATCAGGTTGAGAAATTTCCCAGTTTACTAAGAGTTTTTATAACGAATTGATGTTGACATTTTCTGCATTTATTCAGATTATTTCTTCTGTATTCAATACTTTAATATAGTTAATTAAATAATTGTTTTTTGCATGTTAAATCAACTTTGCACTTCCTGTATAAACCCCACTTGGTCATGATGTATTATATCTTTATATATTGCTGGATGTGATTTGCTGACACGTCTTTTGGAATCTTTGTGTCTATGTTAATTAGGAACATTGCTCTATAGTTTTCTTGTAATAAGTTTTTATCATTTTTTTAAAAGTGATATTTCTTTTTTTTTTTTTTTGAGAAAGATTGGCCCTGAGCTAACACCTGTTGCCAATCTTCCTCCTTTTTTCCTTTTTTCTCCCCAAAGCCCCAGTAGATAGTTGTATGTCATAGTTATACATCCTTCTAGTTGCTCTATGTGGGATGCCTTCTCAGCAGGGCTTGCTGAGTGGTGCGTAGGTCTGCACCCAGGATCCAACCCAGCAAACCCCGGGCCACTGAAGTGGAGCACGGGAACTTAACCACTATGCCACTGGGCCAGCCCCAGTTTTTATCACTTTCGAAGAACTTCTGAATTTCATGTCTCTACTCTAATGTTAGATTTAATTTTAAACTTTAACAGGGCAATGTCCTTTGCCAAAATCACAAATTCCTTTAATTGGTAACATATCTATTATATTACACAAAATTGCCCAAAAGTTGGTTGATAGCTCATAAGTTTCCTAAATTCCAATTTTCATTATTCAATTGAATACTAAAGATATGATTCTATGTCACTAGAGTACTCAGTGTCATATTTTAGGAATACTAGTAAAGAAATTGCTAGAAATAAAGCATTCTAACCATGTGAGTAACTTGATGATGATGATGATGATGATGATCTAAACACCAACTCAGAGTTTTGCGATTATCAAATGCTCTTATGTGTAGTGTTGGTATGTTATTCAGTATCCATTACATCCTTTCCTGTTACTAAATTCCTGATTTTTTTCAGGTATCCATCTCTCCTCCACCAGTTGACTTACTTCAGAGGAAATTGATCCCACATAACCTATAGGGCTGGCCTTGCTGGCTTCAGACATTCATTAGATTTCATCCCCTTGGTCTCAGTGGTTGTTTGTGAGGTAGACATATGACCCGCACATAATAATCAGGACAAATTTCAGAGATCTTATTTAATACTCTGTAAGAATAACTCCCTCTTTCCCTTTGGATGGTGAGGTATATGATATGAAGCCTTGAAGTGCAGCAGCCATTTGATTGTCATGAGGGAAAGGAGACTTATGCAAAGGTGAGCCATGAACTATATGGTGGAGAAAAGAAAGAAACGGGGTTCTTTAGTAGCCACTGAGGCCAGTTAATCAAATTAATTCTAAAGCTCATTCTACCTCTACTCTTCCAATGATATGAATCAACTTTATTTAGGTCTTTTATTATTTGTGAACATTTGCATCCTAACAGAAGAACAATGTTTATGATATTATTTTATGAATTTGATTATGTCATTTTCCTGTTTAAAGCCATTTTATAATTTCTGATTGTTTTGGGAGAAACGATCTAATCTGTAAAATAATCTGCCAGTCACTGCTTAGAGTGACCTGAGATTTATCTTGTCCCACTTTCCTCTTAACTCTGTATTTCTGCCAAGTTCTTTCATTTTCTCAAATACACTGTATTCTGTCCTGCTCAAGGGTTTTGTATGTACTTTTTTCTCCACTTATAATGCCTCCTCTTACCTATTCATATAGGATATCTTACCTCAACTAGTATTTCTTTGAGGACATCTCTACTTATGACCATACAACCAGATTATGTATTCTTAATATAATTACACATATATTTATATATATATATTTTAATTTGATAAATATTTGCCTCCCCACTGGATTTCAAGGTGATTTCTTTTCTACCATTTTATATGCAGCATTTATATTAAGGCTGGAACATGGTAAATCCTCAATAAATGTCTATTGAAAGAAAATTATGAATTTCATTAATATTAATACAATTATATTTAATACAATTACATATGATTGACAATAATACAATAATAATAAAATTATTAACTTTATTATACTATATTCTGTGGCATTATGATCTGTTTTTACTCATATCACTTCTGACATCAAATATGTGGATTTTTTCCACACTAACAACCAATTCTCCAACTCTCTGGACACCAAACTGGGTGTCCTACAATTCAATTCAATTCTGACATCAACTACCCAGAGTCAGTGTCAGACTCTACAAGTTTAAGGGTATCTTGCAAGATTGCCCTCACTTCTAATGCCAGTCCCAAGTATTGGATTCCAGGGTATAAACACTTCTGTCCAACTTGGCTACAAAGTCGGGGGCTCCCACAATCTCCTACCCTCCAGGTTTAGTAATTTGCTAGAATGGCTCACAGAACTCAAGGAAATACTTTACTCACATCGGTTTACTATAAAGGATTCAAAGGAAGAGATACATACAGTGAGGTCTGGAAGGTCCCAAACACAGGAGCCTCTGTCCTTGTACAGTTGGGGTGCCACCCTCCTGGCACATGAAAGTGTTTGCCAACTCCCCAATGCTCTGAACCCCTTTGATTAGGGGTTTTTATGGACATTTCATTATGTATGCATGATTGATTAAATCATTGCCCATTGGTGATTGACTGAATCTCTAGCCACTGTCACTTCCGTGGAGGTTGGCAGATGAGAATGAACTCCCAACCTTCTAACCAAGACTTGGTCTTTCTGGTGACCAGCCCCCATGGTAAAGCTATCCAGGAGTCCCTCAGCCAAGAGTCGTCTCTGTAGCATACCAAAGGCATTCATCACTCAGGAGATTCCAGGGGTTTTAGGAGTTGTATGCCGGAGACAAAGACCAAACACGCATTTTTTTATTTTACCACTTGCATGGATAAAAAAATGTGCTTAGAGTGGTTTATCATACATAATAATTACTAGGAAAGAAGTTTTTACTATATCATAGTGTCATAAATGAGAAAAAGTTTGAATAATGTACTTGTCTTTAAAAATTGAACTCACCAGTTTTTGGAGGCAGTAAAAAAAGAAAAAAAATACAGTGTTTCCTAAAACAGAGTTGACTCAATTCCTCAAATACCTGTTACTTATAATACTCATGTATATGGGACAGGCAAACTTCCAAAATTTTTCTAAAATGGTGTTTTAAGGTATGTATGACTTTAACTTGCTTAATTTAACTTATTTTTGTTAGTTTGAGTGTTTTGTAAGAATAGATATTTCAGCTTTTCCCCCCAATTTCAAAATAATTAATAATTAATTAATAATAAAATTACTATTAGTAATGAAATAATTTACATTTATGTATTGTTGTAAAATCTTTCAATCGATAGTGTGGTAAGTGGTACAGACTGTTGCATATTTGGTTGTGATATTTTAAAGTTATGAATGCTAGATTGATATGATATTCTTATGTGTCCTGTATTCTCCTTGGAAACCTGGAATGTTGAAATGCACGGGATAATTTAAGATTGGATTGTTCGAGCTTGGGAGATGTTGCAGTGACAACACCAAGTTTCATGGAAGTTGTCTCATTCTTCAGGTACTAGGGAGAAGAAAACCAACAAGAAAACAAATAAAACTTAGGTTCTGAGAAATCTCTCTGGTTTCTTCTGCTATTTCAGGGGACTGAGAATAAAACAGACAAAAGAAAATGACTTTACAAATGTCTGGTGATAATATTTCTTTGGAAGCAAGGCGTTGAAATGTTAATAGCTGTTAAAAGAAGGGCATACATTTGGGAGCAGTTTACATCGCAAGTTTTCCATTGTTTAGCACATTCTGTAGTCCTCTCTAAAGAACTTGGTTTAAGAACATTTCAAATATAATCTGAAGTGGTTCAAAGAGTAGAAGATAACTTCTACCAGGATATAGTTCGGTTGTTCAAAGTCCCGGTCACGTTTACTGGTCTGGAGAAAGCACCACAGATATTCAGAATGCCTAATTTGCCTGAAGTGGAAAGGAAAGTGACTCACAAATGTGAGAGATCTGAATATGTCCCTGGTTGATTACAGGTGTTGTGTTCACCTCTTGCATAAGAGATGGACCCCCACCCAAAATTGTTAGGATGTCACGAGTGATGACATCACACACACAAAAAGGATGTGAACAGATGGATTACTAACATGATGAAGCTTTTAGGAGAAGCAGGAGACGCTCCCAAACATGTTCTAAAAATGGCTTGAGATAGCAAGGAGGGGTGACCAGTCATGGCGTGTTGGGGTTGGAGGATGAAGGTTCCCTCGTGAAGGCCGGGGATTCCGCGGCTTGAACTTCCTGTCAGCGCCAAAGGAGCAGCACCAGGCTTTCTTTATGGTCTGCTCAGACGTAGTCTTTATACATTTTTCCCCTCATAGGTGTCATCTTCTAACATACTATATCATCTACTTTTAAAATTACATTTATTGTTTATTTTCAGTCTTTCCACAGCTACGATAAAATATCCCAGGAAGTGTGGATATTTATCTGTTGGGTTCACTGATGTTCTTACACTTTTTACACTGATGTTTCCAAATGCCAAGAACTGATCCTGGCACATAGTAGGTACTCGGTAGGTTGCATGAATAAGGGAGCCAGTTGGTAACAGACAGAGATCCAGATAGATCTAGATAGAAACAGACACACAGAGAACAATCGAGCCACTGCCAATGTGACCACCACCACGCACGTCCCTGAAGTCCTGCTGCCCAGGTGCCACCAAAGCCCTGGGTCCAGAAAGAATTCTTGTCTCCAGCCACAGAAAAGTTCCTCTTAGATGTATGAGAAGTTCAGGATCTCTCATACCCATGTGTGACCTTAACCTTACTCTTCACTACCTAAAATATCCTGTATGAGTCCTTATTTCCCGTGGTCAATGGTGTAGCAAAAACACGAGAAAATTTCCCAGAGTGTGAAATGAAGCATCTGCAAAATCTAGTTCAAAATAATTTTGGATCTCAATATATGATGAAGTTATCTAACTATAACTAAGGAATATTCATGCAAGAGACTTGATTATTAAATGTATTCATTGATATCCATCAATTGTAACCACATTTCAAAATAGGTTTGAATAAAGATAGCTAGTTGCAAGATTCTGTATCAATAATTCTTAGAGTTAACTTATTTCCAGTTAGAAAAGCAAACTAAGGGGAAATTGTACGTGGTGTACCCTTTGAAGCCTGAATTGAAACGTGAAATGACAACAAACCAAATTAATCAAAACTTCCTTAGATATTCAATATATTCAGTAAAACATTTATATTCTTGTGTTCTGCATGTCCTTACATAAGTTAACGCTAGGTTTATAAGGTCAAATGTATTTTTTGCTTGTCAGTTGAATGACCTTGAATGTTTAGCTCTTGACTCACATGTTGTTGTTTTTTCTTTTTCCTCTAAGTAGCTCCACATTTCAGTGTTTAACATTTGCAGGGAAGATTTCAAGATAGTTCTTTATTATTCAAAAAAGCCTGACTTTCTTGACTATAATTTGTCACATAAAACTTAATAAATTTAATATTCTAAAAAGAGACCTTTTAAAATCTGACTTCTCAAGAAAATGCAACTCCTAAATTGCTTATGTTATGGTGTATTGTTCTCTTTTTCATTTCTCAATGATAATTTTAACTCCCATAATTCTGCTTTTCTTGAATATACAGATGACCCAAATGGAAATAAAGCCATTGAGTGCTCACCTTTGTGGGGGGCATTAGATCTTTGAGGCCACTTGAGTCCATTTAGTAAATTGCTACTCCAGTGCATTAAGTGGAACTACAATAGCCTAAAATCGTTAATGCACTTAATAATTTGGCACTTGTAATTGCCAGTGATGGTAGTACATCACCTTCAGATTCTCATGGTAATGACTATGAAGAAAGAATTTATGTCCAAAGAATTACATAGTTAGCCATTAGAATTATATAGGCTCTCTTAAATGGATAATAAACCGCTTTGTCATCCAATATTAAATAACGGATATTTCGCAAGCTGTTGCCAAAGATTTTGTTTCTTCTCAAAATGCAGTTTATTCATTCCTGCAACAAAAGAAACTACATACATGTACTCTAGTTTCATTGCTTTATTTTAATTTTCTTCTCATATTTAACCAAATTACTGCTTTAAAAACCTCATGTAGTCTCCTGGAGCACTGACATAGTAAAGTATTTAATAATTTTGGTTGGCCAGGGGTTAATGAGTTATTCAATCCACAATGTCAAAGTAGGTATCAAGTTTTTTAATAGAAAAACCTGAATTGAAGGCACAATCACATAAATCTAATTTCCTATATTGTACTGAGCACCCTGGTATCATAGGCAACCACTGGTGCCAAGTAATCAGTTTTAGTTAATAAACTGAACTTTAAAGCCACCCATTATCTCTCATTACAGTGTGACTCACCTTTGTCAATATAACAATCAGAGAAGAAGCATCTATCAGATACGCGTTTTCCCGAGCATAAGCAAATGTTCCACAAGGTCCAATTCATCCTCCACAGTCCAATTCTAACAGCTCAGCAGAATTCAGCATGTGTTTTCAGGCATCCTCATTTCCTGGGATTCACTTCTTAATTAGTCAGGGAGGGGTAAAGCAGGATCTATCGTCCTGAGAAGAACTGAGGTAAAGGCTGTGTTTAATCGGCGGTTTAGAATCACTTGGAAATTGCTGTTATCCTTAGAGACATGGTGTCCATCCATCATGTTGGTGTCTTTAAGAGTAGCCTATATAGATCATGAGTCAGCTTTTAAGCCTGATAATGAAATCACTTCATTTCGGCTTATGCTTCTGTAAATTTTTTGCTGTGCTCTGAAAGAGTTTTATCTCGGTCAGGTATAAACACAAAATGGTTTTATTTATCATTGTTACCCACTTTGTTCTGTTCTCACCATTTGTGCTGGGCATTAAGATTACTTTTTTTTTTTTAATTGATGTCTTAATAGTTTATAACATTGTGAAATTTTGGGTGTACATTATTGTTTATCAGTCTTTTTGATATCTCAGTTTGGTTCCACAAGCTGTTATTCTCCTTGGGTTATTAAAACAGTTCGATTCAGTTAGAGATTCTGTCCTACACATTTTAATTCAGAGATTTGTGGTTGACAATGCACTTTTCCTTACCCACTGCAGGCTCAGTGATGCCCCAGTAACTTGCACTGGGGGGTGGTGAACTCAGTCAGCTTCTCTTAACTTTCTCTTTCTTCTGTCCTTACTCCCAGGGGATGGGACAAGGAGAAGGAAGAAAGAAAGGAGACTGTTTGATTTTGAGTGTCCATGGCAATTCAGCGGATTCCTTGAATTATACCATGAGTGGCCACACATTAAGATGGTGACGCTGTGGTCCCTTTTATGGTAGTCATCATCTCTCACCTACCTTGTGGTTTAGAGAATCAATGAGAAGAAAGGCAAAGACAGAAGACACTCAATTCTAAATAGTCTCCCTAGACATTTGGGATTTCTTTTGGCTTGGGCTACATCTTTTAACTGACTGCCATTTGGGGGCTTTCCACTGCATTCTTCTGTGAGGACCTTCTTTCCTCACGTTGTGGTAGAGTGAAGCAAACCTGCTCTAGAAATCCCATCTGATTTTTATATCTCAAATCTGGGGCCCTTGAAACAGTGGAGATCTATCTTCCCTACCTCTCAGGATCCTGAACTGGAGGAACTGTCCTTAGTCACAGTCAGCCTCACAGGGCTAGTTAGTCACAGGATCTTTTAGCCCTACAACCTAGAGGTGCTCTGCAGGCCAGCGTTTCTTTGCTGGTCTCTTTTTAAAGTATTGTGGGCAATATCTTCAGGTAAGCACTCTCAAGCTGTGATATGCACACGTTTCACTTGGGGAGTCTGTTAAATGCAGATTCCTGGGTTCCATTTCCCTGAATTTCTAATTCAATCAGTATGCAGTCTCAAAATACACATTTTATCAAGCACCGCATGTGATTCTGCTGAAGGTAGACTTTCAATCATACTTTAAGAAACGCTTAGATGAGGAAATCAACAATAAGTAAAACATGGTTTCTGCCCTCAGGTTTATAATACATTAGACGAAAAGAATCTGTACTAAATAATTTTATTTTTTAATTTAAGAAATATTTCAAATCAATTTTTCAGTTAATTATATTTTATTTAGTTACTTCAAGTCATATTTGGAGAAAGAGGGATATAAAAATAGTAAATCAATGGACCTCTCATTATTTATTGCAAAATAACTTATTAATCATCAGTCTATATAACGCTAGATGCTTTTTTTTTTTTTAACAAGGAGAATAATGGCTTAACAGGCAAGTATTAGAAACACATCATTTGCCTTATAGCGAGCTTCATAGAATCTACACAGTATATGGCTCTATTTGTCAAATGAATAAATAAATGAGCACTTTTCTCAGCCAGATCTTTGGCTGGAAGAAGGTGAAATTCTCTGAGGGTGCCTCAATTGAATGATGGTTTATTGTAAGGATATTGAGCTGGAATAAGGATAATAAAAACTGTTGGGAACACAGAGATGCCTCAAAGCCAGGCTTCCTGAGCACCGGCTGTGATTCCAGGATAGCTCAACATTTTACAGATGGGGAAACTGAGGCATATGGAAGCATAAATAGATAGGATCAGACAACTAGTAAATATTGGAGCTGAGATTTATACCTAGGCTGTTTGACCTTACTTAACATAAAGTTTATTTTAAATTGGGCATAGTAATATTTAATTCATAATGTTATCCTGCACATCCAGTAAGGTAAAATATGTAAAATTTTCATTATCTGCAAGATGTTTCTTAAATATTTATCATTTATTAAAAATATTTGTTGTTACCCTCTGTGCAAAACATTGTCCTGAATGAAATCTAATTTTAAAAATGGTTACTATATTTAAAATGAGTAAAGATGTATAAGTTTGCATAAGATTGTAAAAATAATCATATACTTAAATGTATATCCCATTTCTACCCATATACAAAATTGTGGTATGTGCCCTGCCTATTACAGGACAATTGAAAGTTATTAGACCCCAGCTTTGAATTGGTGTGTTTTATATCTGTATGTTAAGGCAATAGTTAAGCTATTTGCAAGTAACCAATGCAGGTTTATCAAGATCTTTCAAACATTCTAAGTCTCAGCCAATGATTTAAATCTAATGTTTAAACTATTTATCATAAGTAGGCAGTAATTTGATTTTTCTCTTGCTGATTTTCTTCTATCTAAATGTGTTTGACACATAATTTTATATGGCTTAAATGTATCTTTGAATTTTCTATGGCCAAAAAGTGAGAGCTTACCTGAAAATGGCCCTTTTTATCCATCTTCTAAAACAAAACGTGACACACAGCAGAAGGGAGATGTGTACAACAATCATAGGTGTACATTGGTTTTCAATATCAAGATTTTATATTTGAAGGATGAATTTTAATATCAAGATTTTATATTTTAAGATTCCATTTATTAAAAATAAATTCTAGGGGCCAGTCCGATGGTGTTGTGGTTAAGTTCACACGCTCCACTTTGGCAGCCCGGGGTTCGCACATTCGGATCCCAGGCACAGACCTACACATTACTCATCAAGTCATGCTGTGGCAGCATCTGATACACAAAAAATAGAGGAAGAAGGGCACAGATGTTAGCTCAGGGACAATCTTCCTTAAGCAAAAAAGAGGAAGATAGGCAACAGATGTTAGCTCAGGGCCAATCTTCCTCACCAAAAAAAAAAAAAAATTCTAGCTTTCTTTAATTGTTTGAGAGCTATTTAGTTTTTAATCAGTTCTAGACATACGCAATTCTTGGTTTTCATTTTTTATGTTCCCCTGTATTATAGGAAAAAGGGAAGATGAATTTTCATTGTTTGGTAATTTGTTAGAGAATGGATGCTTTTTTCTCTTTATTATGGATTATTATCAATTTATCTCCTAAATCATTCTCAAACCTATTAAGGGCAAATGATAGCACAACAATTCCAACACTTGCTTCTCCCCTGCTGTTTTTTGGTTTTTCTTCTGTAGCAGTTGTGACTGCTTAACATGTAATACCATTTAGTTATTTTGTTGTTTGTGGTGACATTGGTGATTGATGCATTTCTACTTCCGCTAGAATATAAATGCCGTAAGAGTAGATATTTTTGTCTGTCTGAGCCATTCTGTTGTTGGTACATAGAGCAATGCCCGGCTCATAGAAGTCACTCATTTTTTGTTGTTCATTGTTAAATGAATGGACTGATAGATGGATAGATGCATGCATGCATCCGTCACCTTGTAGAATCTCCTCACATTATTTGTGAATATAAACATTTTATTACAATTTAGCAATTGATTAAATAAAAATTAAACAACTTGGACTATAAGGTCACCATGACAGCTGTCACTTCACAAAGTCATTTAAACTGACAGCAATTTCTGCAGTTTGGGGACAGAAATAGTTGAAACAAAATAGAGGTTGTTCTCCAAATCCAATGATTTTATTTCTAGGTGATTCTTCCTTTGTACTTGCAACTCACTTCTGGAAGGTTTGCTCACAGTAGCTAATCTGATAAGTATTACTTTACTTAAGGATAAGGAAAGTCAGGCTTGTAATAGTTTCTTTAGAAATGGGCATATTTAACCAAAGACTCTTTCAATATAGCTTCTTTCTCAATTGACTGCACAGCGTGGCAGATTTCATTAAGCTCCTGGTAAGTATATTTCTTATTTTTTTAATTAAAGTTTCAGTTCAGAGCTAACTTCACAAAAAGCTAGCTTATCTTACATCTTCAGAATTTTTAATACATTTACTTTATAACTTTTACTAATAAGTTTGCAAGATATCAGGACTGAGAGAAGAGAGGCTCTTTGAGCAACTGAACATCACAGAGCCTCGAAACATCTTTTTTTCAGAGCGGCTGCCTGCCTTCCATTTTGCCTTCACCCATTTTGGCCACTACGGCAGCTTCATAGTATAAAGGGATGCTGGGTTAATAAGCTGAGTCCTTTGAGCTTTTCTAAGACAGGTCTGTGGAAGAAGAGTGTCAGTCTATTTCCAGTGTGATCCCCATAAGTTTTGCAATGCAAAACAACAGTGGAATCAACATGTAGAAATTGCATTCCCACTTCTTAGCACCATGCCTGGCTCATAATAGCGTGTTACGTGGATCTGTTGAATTAATGCCTGCTTGAAGAAATGAATCCACAAGCAAAAATTGTAGGAACAGTTATCAACTCAACGTGACCGAGTTGTAAAGCTCTTTAGTTAATAAAGGCAATCTATCTGCCTTCCTCTCAACACTCAAGACCCAACCAACTCACAACTAAAAAGAAAAGGAATCCACAGGCAAAAAAAAAATCTGAGAAATTCGACAAAGCAAATTGCATTATTAAAACTACTTTTAAAAGACTGAAATATTCCCCTTGTCAGCACACGTTCCTCAGAACAGAATTTTCCTTTCTAACAGAAGGGATTACATTTCATTTGGGTGCTGCTCTTATCCTATTGAGTTGCAAAAATCAATATTTTTCTAATCTTATTGTTAAAAGTAGAAAATAAATTCATTTAAAGGAATAGCTGTAGCAATATTAGAAAGAGGCATGGCATTCTTCTTAGATTATTAATTATAAATATAAGCATTAATCTCCCCTACTCCTTTGACTTAAATTCTACTTTTATGAAATTTTTCTCTATTCAATTTCAACATGGAATTAACATTCTATAAATCCCTTTTTGATATTTATAGCCAGGTGGAAATAGCCACAGTAGTTCTCAATAAACTCTTTTTTGGAGGGAGAAGTTATAAAAATAGATTTTCTTTCCATCTAAGTCATGCCATTTCTTTAGCAACATGAGTGCACTTTTATGACTTAAACCTCTTAGTCACACCAGCTTCTCAGTGTGAATGTGTCAGAAAAAAATCTTTTATATATTTTTTGGTGTCAGAACATTTCATGTTACCACCACGGCATTTCCCATTCTTGTCCTGAGCCTGCATTCAGTGCTAAGGATGAATGAAGATGACTATTGAAGTTTAAACTCCGTGTCTTTCTTCCTCGTACAATTTCCAGTTTGACTCTAGGTCCAAATTGCAAAGTCTCACAAAGGATCTGAATCTGGCTTATCCATGTGCAGACAGCTGGATACAAATAACATGAAAATAATCAAACTGGTTGCAGTTATATGAAGCTTATTTTATGCTGATATATTACAATTACAGATAATTTCAAACCAAAATGAATATGATTAAATTTTGATGAGAATGTAAATCTTTCTCAATTTTGTCTCCTTTGAGCTACTATATGATATAGGGATTAATGATTCCTTGTCAAGAGTTGAGTATGGCCTCTGAGAGATAGTCACTAGAATCCTTACTGTAAAATCATGAGGTTGGGAGAGATAATAATGGGCCTAGTATTTTCAAGCAGATGTTAGATACGCTATATGCTGATATACATGTATATACATAAATACACAACCAATTGTGTGTGTCATGTGATTGCAGATAACTCATACATTCTAATTATTGGCATTTCTTCTTTTTTGTATTAAAGAGTTTTTCCAATCTTCCCATCATCTTTCAGAATATCCAGATGCATATATTCTACACATATTAACATAACTTTAGATAAAACAGAACTTAAATCATTAAATTCCATTAATACATTAACTGACTTTATATCTGCAAACAAATAATACTGGGGTTGGGAGACAGTATGTTATGGTGACAGATGTCAAAAGACCCTGATTTTAGTTCTGGTTTTGTCATCAGTCATGTGACCTTGAGTAGGTCAGATATAAAATCTCTGTGCTGTAGTTTCCTGATCTATAGAACGAGTTTGCTGTTATTTATTCTGACTTTCTCACAGAGCATTTGGGAACATCACATTAATGTTTTGTTAGAAAATCTGAAGACAATTAAATCCTACAAACATAAATAATATTATTAAATCTTATAATAAAACAAAGGATACAGCAGGAACAATAAATTCTTTATTCTATACATTTTGATGTACAAATTTCAGTGATTTCTTGAATATCTTTCTATATATATATATATATATACACACACACATTATTATTAGTTTTGTTTCCTACATATTTAGTTTAATTCAGCAAATGTTAATAGAGCACCTGGTGTATGCCAATCTCTGAAATTGGCATTGCGGGGAACACAAAATTAATAAGAAATAATGCCTGCTCTTATGGAGCTTACAGTCTCTATTAGGAAACAAGACAAGGACCCAATAGTTATAATATAAAGCAAAATATCAATTCCATAAAAAGGTGCCAAAGGAGTTATGAATTTAAAGAAAGATATCAGATAAAAAGGTAGCATTTGACATGAATGTTCAAGGATAAGTAGAATTTTTTTTTCTCCCCCGAGGACTAAGGTAGAAGTCACGTCAGTCAAGTGGAATAGTAAGATAAAATTCAAGAATTTAGAAAGGGTGAATATGTTCTAGGAAAGGTATGCTTTCTAGTAAAATTGCAGTGTACAGTAATCTGACATGGTACATTAGAAACACTTAAGAAAGCTGTGGGTATACACTTAGGCATTTGTACCTTAGTCAGTATGCAGAAGGCAGACACCAAGAATCCCTGAGCAGGGGACCAACATGTTCGAAGTTCCACCTTCTTGTAAGGGAGTGGGACTCTATTTAGGAAGACCAATTTGACAGAGTTCTGGTGATGAATTTGGGAACAGCAGGCATAAGGGCAATGACATGAGTTAGGATGCTACACTGTCCAGACAGGAGAAGATTTAAGTCAATTTCTGTGAAAGCAGAATGAAGTTTAAAATGGATTAAAGATGACAGAAATGAGAAGGCAAGACCGATTCAATTTAGCACACAAGGGAAATGGAGGCACAGATGATTCTACAGGTTTTGAACATAGTTGAACACAGTTCACTAGAAAAATGGTAGCATAATGGTGGCCAAATTAATGAGATAGAGAATTCAGGAGAAGAATTTCAGAATTCAGGAGAAGAATTTGGTTTTTAGGGATTAAGAGGAAGTCAGTTACTGATTTTGACTATGGGGAACAGTACCCAACATACATCTTGAATCTATATAAAAGATGCAGGCTTGAAGAACGAGGTCAATTCAGACATCATCCATTGAAGGGCAGTTCTTGTAGGGGATGGGATGGAACTAACACAAACAAATTTAGACCACTGGAAAGTATTTATGGTTACACATAGAAGAGGGAATAGGTGGCATGTGAGGCAAAAGATAGTATTCAAAACAATCAGGAAAAGTCAGCAAATAGGATAACATATATCAACATCGGTAATTTCAAAAAGTTGGTAATTTCAATAAATTGTGATGAACAGTATCAAAAAGAATAAAGTGACCAAAGAGAATAAACCTTTGGAGATGTCTCTGGACTTGGCTTCTAAAGGATCAAAGTTGGGAATACACTCATTCATTGTTGCTTAACAAACATTTGACACCCTACTCTGGATTTTTAAAAAAATAGTAAGCAAAACAAGCATGTTTCCTCTGGCTTCACGGAGCTTCCAGTGTAGTAAGGGGGACTCATCATCGAATACGCAAATATTCGACTAAACATCTGAGAAACATTCTAAAAGAAAATGGAGGTAACATATGATAGAAGGAATTGGTTTGGTCTAAATGATGAAGGAAAGATTCCCAGAGGAACCAGGAATGAACTTGGCAAAGGGGAAGGAGGGCTTGGAGTATTTGAGACAGAGGAACAGCGGGCACAAAGGCCCTGAGCATGGAGGTAGCACTGGAGAAACTGATGAAAAGCTCTGTGTCTGAAGCAACAAGAGCAAGAGTGAGCATGGTAGGATGATCATCCGTTCCTTCATCTTCATTCGATGAGGGCTGGGTACAGCTTCTGTAATACAATAGGTGCTGGGGCACACCAGTACTCAGCCAACATGGAAGAGGAGGCTGGGCTGGTGAGAAGAAGCCAGCTCACGCAGGGTT
Source organism: Diceros bicornis minor (assembly GCF_020826845.1). Classification (NCBI taxonomy): domain Eukaryota; kingdom Metazoa; phylum Chordata; class Mammalia; order Perissodactyla; family Rhinocerotidae; genus Diceros; species Diceros bicornis. Next base: position 4,735,902 of record NC_080744.1, on the reverse strand, counting down.
TTTATGCTATTTTAAAGAATTCCGTCTTTATTAGGCAAGCAATGGGAAACCATGAAAGGACTCTAATTAGGAGAGTGAACTTCTATTTGTATTTTAAGATAATCATATAAGCTATAAGGTGGAGAATGACTAAGGGGCAGTATTGGATGTAGAAGTCCACAATGAGAAGCTAATGTCATATCATAGCAACAGTTCATGGTAACTTTGTCTGAAGTAGTGACAGCAGAGAGGGCACCAAGTGGATTGAATTAAAATATATTGAAGAGGAAAAGTCAAGAAGATGTGGTGATGGATTGGATATAAAGGATGAAGAATGTGGAGGCATCAAGGTTAATTCCCAGGTTTCTGGCTTATATTATAAGGACTTTTGCTGCCATTCTAGACACAAAGAATACTGGATACGCAGTGGCTATTAATGCAGTAATGCAAAACAAGATTTTGAAATTTTTACTCAGTAGTGGTAATGAAAACCATCAATTTAGCCACTCAGTGGCAGTCCCCTTTCTGACCAATAACAAGCATGGGTCAGATGTTTGACTGAGACTGGCAGTGTGTCCACGGAGTGCCCTCTCTATGCACAGCTAATTAGGACAGGGTTTGAATCCACAGGCCTGGCCTCATTAGCACAGACCCAAATCAGCAGTGCTTACCAGGCCAGAAAGATGAAGAGAAATGCACTCATTGTGATGGAGATTACTCTCCTGTGCAGTGTACTATTTCCCAGAACAAATAAATACAAGTGAGAGATCATAATTGAGATCAACAGATAATTAGTGTGCAGGAGGGAAGAGATAAAAGTGGAAAAATAGTCTTGAGAAATATGTATAGTATTTTCTAAAACAGAAATTCTGCATATTTTTCTTGGCATGTAAACTCTTCATTGCTATTCATAATTAATGCACATACTATAATTTTCATTAATTTACAAACAAGATTTTCACTTTTTTCCAATTACTGTTTCCAATCTGAACTTTGAATTAATTATGCCTCATTAAGTAGAGCACATTTTGACTCTGCAACCATATCTGATTTCTTCTGCCAATGTGCAACATTAAGTGACATTTTGCCTTTGATAATTATCCTGTTTTTACCATCCCAGCACATGCCTAAGACCTAGCCAGGCAGACATGGTGGTTCTCCTCCTTTTCTTACGCCTCCACATAGACTGGCTAAAGCTATATTTTCTAGGCTATCCAACTCTAGAAAAGATCTACTTTCGAACAAGGAGAAACCCACAGGAGCCATTCCTACAGTGAGCCATTTTCTTTCTTTTCTCCCCAGGTGTTTTCTTCAGACTACAAAATTAATATATGTTTAAAGTCATAAAAAATTAAGAACCCAGGAATAAAATAGAAAATGAAACTTTGCTAAACTATACCTACCAGACAGGAAGAATATTAGCAGTTTGGGATATACATATTTTTATAAATATATCAAACTACATCTAATGTTATGTATGTTTTTCACATAACAATATATAATAGACATATTTATATGTTACATAAAGTTTGAGCCCATTTTTAAAAAGAAATTTCTGGTTCTCTCTTCTATAAATAAACCATTGTCTTAGTTTGGTTCTCTCAGAAGTAGTCTTTGAGACAAGGTTTCAGTGCAACATTTTATCTGGAAGGTGATTCCCAGAAACTCTAGTAGGGCTATGAGGAAGAGATAAAAGGAAGGAAGGCACCCAGTAAAGAATTACTCTTAATCCAAGGACCACTGTGGATAATGGACTTGGTCCCAGTGGGAACTCTCAGTCTGCACAGGAGTGTCAGGGTTATTCTCCCTCATGGCTAGAAAGCTGGGCATTATACACTGGTTGAGGGCTGCTGGTGCAGGGCGATGGGGGGCTAGTTGTGGTAGTATTAATTTCTGGCACTTTTGAACTATAGTGCATGGGTGGTCTTGGCTCCTGAAGAAATCTCTCACACAGTTGGCAGTCTTCAGGCTGCCCCCCCGGTGTTAAAGTTGGGGTAGATCTGGGAAGAGCACAGTCATGCTTTATGTAAACATTCCCTTACTGAAAGGCATTTGATTGTTTCCATTTTTTTCACCATTACAAACTTCCACAATATCCTTATATATGATTATTTGCATGGCTGTCTGATTTCCATGACATAATTCCTATAAGTGAAATTACAGAAGAATTTGGAAAATTAAAAACAGTAATCTTGGGGTATGTTCTGGGATGAAGAGAGGCAACTTTCTTCTCTTTATATGAAAGTTTTTATGGAATGGTCATATCATAGCATATAACTAACAGTAATGTAACACTCTAAATTTAGATTTAATATCTAAAATATATAAATTGTTAGCCCCATTTATTTCTTTATTTTATACCTTCCTTCATTGCTATGAGAAAATACCAGTATTTTTGAACTAAAATAAATGTACCTAACATTGTAACTGGACTTAAAAGTTGTCCAATTTTCCATCTTAAGATAATGAGAAAATTGATTTTAAAACACCAACAGAGAGAAAATCTTTAGAATTCAGGGCCAAAGAGTTCTTAGACTAGACACCACAAGCATAATGCAAAAAAAAAGAAAACATAATAAATTGGACCTCACCAAAACTAAAAACTTTTGCTATGCAAAATACCACATGAAGAGGATGACAAGACAAGGTAGAGACTAGGAGAAACTCCTGAAAAGCCACATATCCAGCAAATGACTTACATGTGGATTATAAAAAGAGCTCTCAAAACTCAACAGTTAAAAAAAAAATCCAATCAGAAAACAGGTAAAAGACATGACTAGACATTTCACAGAACAGGATGTTCAGATGGCAAACGAAACGGTGTTCAACTTTGTTAGACGTTAGGAAAATGCAAAACCACAATGAAACATCACTACACACCTATCAGGATAGTTATGAAATACATAAAGTAGTAAAATAAAACAAGTAGTGACAACACCAAATGGTGGTGAGAATGCACAGAAATTGGATCACTCACACATTGCTGGTGGGAATGTAAAATGGTACACCCACTCTGGACAACAATTTGGCAGTTTCTTATAAAACTAAACATACAATTACCATACCGCCCAGCAGTTGCACTCCTGTGCATTCGTCTTGGAAATGGGAACTTACGTTCACACAGCAATGTGTCCATGAACGTTCCTAGCAGCCTTATTTGTGATAGCCTCACACTGGAAACAACCCAGATGTCCTTCAATGGGTGCATGGTTACAGAAGCTGTAGTACAGCCCTCCTACACAACACTACCCTGCGACAAACAGGTACAAACTTTGATACATGCCACAACTTGGATAAATCTCCAAGGAATTATGCTGAGTGTGAAAAGCCAATTCCAAAAATTAGATAGTGTATATAGCATTTATAGAATATTCTTGAAATAACAAAATTGTAGAAATGGAGAACAGATTTGTCGTTGCCGGGAGTATAGGGTGAGTTGGAGGAGGGGAGGGAAGGGCAGGCAGGAGGGAAGTGGGTGTGGTTATAAAAAGGCAACATTGAAGGTGTTCTGGTGGTGAACTGTGTCTCTTGACTGTGCTGGTGAACACATGAACCTAGAGATGTGACAAAAATACACAGAACTGAATACACGCACAGGCACCTAAGTATAAGATGATATCAGTGGGGGACACTGGGTAAAGTGTACACGAGATCTCTCTACATTATCTCTTACAATGGCACGTGAATCTATAATTATCTCAAAGTAGAAGTTTAATTTAAAAAAATGAGCATTTCTGTCTAGAATATAAACACATATGTCACTATCAACGGTAACTTTTGAAGAATGCCAAAGTCTGCTTATTCACTAACAATTGTCTAACTTTTCTAACTCAATTTTTTATATCCTAAAATAAGCATGATTATTCAAAAAATCATTTACAGCATAAAGTAATGCCAGACAGCTTACTTCATTTAGGGGCTAATATATTTCCTGTCAGGTAAATAAGAACATTAAAATATTGTAGAAAATTCTTCCTTGCCTATCTTCAAGACAAAACAAGGAAAAGAAAATAAGGATTAGCCATGAGAAGAATTTTTAAATAACTTATTTTGAAAGAATATTACTTGACTAAGCCAATATTAAAAAAAAAAAAAAAAAAAACACTTCTCTCTTTGCCAAATCCTTGACATGCATTGTTTCATTTAATCCTCATGGCACTGTGAGGGGGTTATTATTATTACCATCCCATTTGTACGGTGAGCAAAGACTTGGGTGGTACTTGTCATATGCCAATATCGTTTTAGGTGTTTTAAATATATTAGCTCATTGATTACATAATACAATACCCCCTTTTACAGATAAGGGAACGGAGGGAGATCACGTAACGAAGAACCCTGGCAGTCTGACTCCAGATCGCTCCATGGTGTCCCCAGGAGCACGAAGGCACAGAGATTTTAAACCTCCGACTCAAGATCACACAGCTACCAGCGGTGAAAATCAGGATTTAAATTTATATTCTTTTCACTACACCAATCTTTGTCAAATTGTGGTTGTTTTCGTCATAAATATCAGAATTATTTAAGGGGCTTGTTTACAAAGGTATGTCTCCTCCCTTCCCCCCAGCTCTGTTGAATCAAAACCTCTAGTACCAGGACTCTGGAAACTGTATTTTCCACAAACATGCTAGGAGATTTTGTTTCACAATAAAGTTGGAGTTCAACTGCATTCTAACACACAAAGCAGTTTTCCTGTGAGGTTCAAATGAAATATCTAGTATAATTACAAATGATGTCATATTTTATTAATCTTAAGATTCAATTTTTTTTGCAATTTAACATCTCTGAAATAGGACTGCCTGTTATAACTGATGGTGTCTTGCAATCAAAGTAAAAATATGATTTTTCTCTTCTCAGTGGTGCATAAAATAAAGTTTTAGATTTGATATAGTATGGAGTTTCACTGGATAATAAAATACAAGAGACATTGCTTATTAAACCTTATCTTTGGGCCAGCCCCGTGGCTTAGTGGTTAAGTGTGCCCGCTCCGCTACTGGCAGCCCCGGATTCAGATCCCAGGCTCCCACCGACGCACCATTTCTCTGGCCATGCTGAGGCCGCATCCCACATACAGCAACTAGAAGGATGTGCAACTATGACATACAACTATCTACTGGGGCTTTGGGGAAAAAAAAAGGAGGAAGATTGGCAATAGATGTTAGCTCAGAGCTGGTCTTCCTCAGCAAAAAAAGAGGAGGATTAGCATGGATGTTAGCTCAGGGCTGATCTTCCTCACAAAAAAAAAAAAAGTTTAAACATTATTCTTTTCAGTTCTGGGTCACATTGTGAAAGGTGCCCATCTACATGCTATAAGAGACAGCCTATGCTGTCACGCTATGAGGAAGGAGGCCTGGAAGTCATCCATCAGGCCTAGATTCACATCTGCCCTGGGTAAGTCACCAGTCATTATGGGTTAGCACAGACGACAGGAGGTGTGTGAACACACTTTGAAAACAATAAATCATTACATAAATGGCGTGTATGTATGAATGTGTGCATATGCATGGGCTTGAAGCAAGATTATTAGAGAAAGAGGAAATAATTAGAAAATGCTCATTTCCAAACTTGGCACATGTGCCATGTCATCGACATTACGATGCTCAACTTGACTCCTCCTCTTTCTTTAAGAACAGCAAACACAGCAATAAAAAGTTAGTGCTCGTTAATGCTTGCTGTGTTCTAAGAACTTGTTTAAGTGTTTTATGTAGTTTAGTCATTGGTGCCTCCCAGCGATCCTATGAAATACCATATTATCACTGCCGCTATTGTCCCTGCTCTACAGAAGAGGAAACTGAGTTCTCGGGGACAGTAAGGAAGTGGACTAACATCATATAATGAGAAAGTGGTGGAGAAAGAATGTGAACAGAGGCAGTCGGAGACAAGAACTTGCTTGCTGAAGTACACCTCAAAGGAAAACTTGCTCTAGACTAACCCACATGCTGTGAATGCACATGACCCGGAAGAAGAAGGTGGACAGAGAAGCCGGGTTGTAACCAGAGTCACCGCAAAGGAAAGAGGAGACAGCAAGAGGAGCGTGTGGGAAAATATGCGCGTATATATTTATTGCAGTTCCTTTCCAACTTACTTGATCTAAACATTTTATTTTTGTTTTTTAGATGACGTGTCTCTACACAATGCATCTGGTTATGTAATTTTCCTTTTCTCTCCTCTCTATGAACGTGAACATTCTAGTTTGATTAGTTGCATTTTCAAATGCATTATCCGTATCTATTCATACTGTCCCCCCTCTGTGACCTCATGGTTTGTGTTCTGTCCTAGAAGCTCCCTCGCTCTGTTCTTGGAGCCCTCGCATGTACCTGACAGCCTGACATTCTTCCTATTCTTGTATATTTTATGTACTGGATGTGTAATCTGGACCTCAGGAAACCTGTGAAATGAATGTGGTCTCTAAAATCCCGTACCTCTCCTCTTTCCATGCTTCTCCTTCTTGTTCCTCAGACCCTTCCAGTAGGTCCAGTGGTTCCTCAGTCTATTTTGCTAGATAATTGAAGACTGTGAGCTGATAAAATGTTACCCCCAAATATTAGGGACTAATATGTTTCCCTTCCGGGAGTATTTATAGTTTGAAAGAAGACTAAATAGAGAAAGCAACGCTGTGCATGAAGGAACAGACTGCGGCGGGGTGAGGAACTGCAGGCCCTAGTTGGGGATGCTGATTCAGAACAGATACCCTGCCAGGACCCTCCGATACTCCTGCATTGCAAGGGCCTGTCGACCACACGCAAAATCTCAGTCCTGCACGTGATACTGTCAAAAACTAAATCAGTGAAAAAGGAAAAATGCATGTTATTTCATCAAAAAATTATAACAGACAGTATCCTACTTATTTTTTCATTTAACTATGATGTGGTTGCCTCATACTAGCACTGTACTCTCTTTAATTTTGGGCTCATTGACGTGCGCTAGTTTTGGAAACTAAAACATATAATTCAAAGCAAACAAAATAAAATAATAAAAATTAATAGTCCTCTGTGTTCAACACTGTTTCCAATTTTTAAAAATTAATTTGTTTCTCATTATTTTGTTCTATGTGTAAGAATCTAGTTTTTGCTACCTAAAATGTTACCCGGAACTAAATAAATGTCTTCTCATTTTATAATTTTGCTTTATAATTCAAATTCTTATACAACTTTAAAAACTATTTGCATATTTAAATATACTTCAAGTTTAGTGGGTGATTGGATCCCAAGAACTATATGCTACAATAAGCTCTAGACTACAAAGGAGTTAAGATTTTGAATTTGTCTAGAGCTCATATGATCTCCCTAAGGTCAAATTAGGCATCATATTCTATAATTAACACATTTTGGTTGGAAGAAGAGATTCTATGTAGTAGTATTCTCATGTATAATGATGGCATCTAACCCAAAACATACAGAATTAGTAACATTTTCCTTAGTTGAAACATATAATGATTTTGTTTGCAAAAACATTAACATTTGCCCTTTATTGAGAAATATAATCATTTTCTGCTAAACTAAGAAGTCCAGAAAATTGTGTTGCAAATGCTTAAACTGACATATCAGTTGTGCTGACTCCTCGTTTTTCTATGTACACAGGAGACATCTGTCCATGAAATTTCATTGATTTTACACCTGAAGGCTGACATTGCTGCTTATTTCCTAAGTTCATTAAACAAGTTCTGTTTTAAATATAGCTCTAAATCATGGATTAATTGAGCAACCATTAATTCAGTAATCTCTACAGAACCTAGGTAAGCTGGAAGTTCTTAAACTTGTGAAAAGACATGGTCCTTGCCGTGGAGGAGGTTACAGTTTCAATGGGAAGCAGATATGCAGACAACTAAAGAACACTTGAGAGGAATATAAGCGCTATAGGAAATCGAATAGGGGTAAAGTCCTTAATTTGACTATTAAACTAAACAGCTTCTGAAGAATAAACAGGAGTTTAATATGTAGTTAGGGAGCAGCTGGAGAGTTGATTTTTAAACATGCTTAATGGGTCTGTTAATGCTAATTGTATCTGCATTTCCAAAACTTCATGAATATATTTAGAGATATAATACCAAAGACAAAGAGAAAACTAAGCTAGATCAGCAGTGGAGAAACAATGATAAGCAAGTTAACTTTCAGGATTCCATTTATACTTTTGTTCACTCAAATCGTTGTCGAGCAGTATTATGTTCCCCTCAGACGACTCACATTTAGCCTACAGTGCCCCCATGAAATAGATGATTAAAACTCTCATCCTGGATAACATTAGTGCTGTTAAGCTGCAGTTAATTATTTCATATATCGCACAGAAGCCCAGAGTTACTAAATGGAGCCATAATTCTTAAATCAGAGTTCATTCAGGAAACTTTTAGTGCCTACTTGTTTAACACAATCTTATAAATGATCCCTCACAAAAGATGTAAAAAATCAACACACATCTTTAATGGGCTAATTGTGCTTTGCTGCAGTGTTGAGTCTATAAAAGCTTCTTAATAGTGAGAGAAATGATGGCATTTTCATCTTAATTTGCAAATATAATTGCCATTCTAAATATCTTTTTGTTTCGAACTTAAGTGCTTATTGACAGCAGAAATTTCCCCCAAACACTAATAGAGTATTTAACATAATTTCATTTATTGAAAGAAAATCCAAGGGAAAATAACATACAGCTATCTGAAACTATTTAGCAGAAGGAAAATACCAAAAGGAAAAGTAAGTTAAACCTAAACTTTGAGATCTCAAATGTAACTAATATTCAATATAAATTTAACACAATGTATATTTGATTAAACTTATACATTTAAATATACTGATGAAATTCAAGAAATAAAAATGATATCCTGGAAATCCAGGACAACAATCAAGAGCAATACAAAAACAAACTGAAACTAACAAGCTAATCCCTATTTCATAGAATTTCCCATCATTTTATCGAAAAATAAGAATACATTTTCGGTCAACTCATGGAAAATTAGTACAATTGAAATTAAATTCAATCAGTTGTAAATATTCCCTTGAGAAAACTATTTGTTTCCACCCAGAGTTTAACCTTTGCCCTACTGAAAATTGTGAATTTCAATTGGTTAATTTCAATGCACTCAGTGTGGACTCAGGGTAGTGAAATCACCACTCATAATTTATTAACCTTTGTATTAATATATGTCAATAAAGTAGTCCATGTACAAACATATGGGATATTTATCTCTCCCTAAATTTCACTTCTCTTTTCAAGCAGATATGAACATATGATGGATTGATTCTGAACTGACAAGATTTCACATTAAAATTTCAAGTCTTTAATTCTTACTTTTTCTATGTAATAACATATATATATTTACTTACAAATATGATGGATACTCAGCAAAGAACTTTTTATATCAGATTTGAAAAAAGTTCTGATCATTCTGTGGTAGCTTTTCTCCTAAATCGAAGTAGAAAATGCCAGAGACACTGCTTTTTAAAAATAAGCGCTAAGAAAACTAATTGAACTGGTTAGCCACAAAAGGAACATTGTAGGAAAGGAAATAGCTTGGGATTGAACCCTATGATTTTATTGTTTTCATAGAAAATGCACTAACTCCTCATCGACATCAACTACCAGTTGCAAGAAGGGCACCCCTTCTCCTTTGCTGAGATGCAGACGAAGTGATTAGTAAGAAGCAGTCGTCAACCAAGAAGAAAACGAATTTGGAGGAAAATTTTTCCAGTTTAAATGTTTGTTGAGAGGCCCTGATCTCTGAAAGGCACATTAAAAACAAAAAAAGTTTTTGATAAAGAACATGCATTCAAAAGGATCCTTTTAAACCAATCACTCTATCAAAATCAGATTAGTCTGTCACCTGATCTTTTGAATCACTAATCAAAACAAACAAAAATAGACCATGAAAAATACCACAGCCAGTTTCATACAGTCTTAAGCATAGAACTAAATTAATTAATTATTCTTCAAATTATATATTTTGACAGATCAGTTTATTATAAAGTCTTTAAAATAAAAATGCATGTTTGGTGAAAAGTTAGTACAGTTGTCATTCATATTTTGTTATATTTTAAAATATAAAAGTAAAGAATGGGAGTATTTTTACTATCTGTAACATAATGTAACTGACTAGCTGGTTTGTAATTCGGATTACTATAATGATCAGAATTCATTGCCATGCCAAAGTCAATGTTGTGACAGATGTGAAATGAAGTACCACGAGGTTAGTCTATCGCATGACATTGGGGTGTTCCATGCATTGTTCAAATCTTTTAAAGAAAATTTAATGGCAGGCTAAACTTCTAACCTACTAAGTACCATGAATCACATGAAACAAGGAAACATTTTAAATCAGAGATACAGAGCAGTTTGTAATTCATGATGGAACTAAACAATAGGTAGCAGGAAAAAAGAAAAAGAAGAAAGCAAGGCTAGGTATATATATAATTTATAAAAGAGAAGACAGATTTTTAAAAGCACAAAATAAAAGTTATGTTATTTATAAATAATGCATAGTCAATGAGTATTTAATATAAACTGTACCAGTCTGATGGGGCATCTTTTTCTTACTTTTGAGTTTGTTGAAAAGTAATAATATTGGGCACGATTTGTCACTTCTGGAAACTTTAGTGAATTTCAACATATCTAAGAGGCCATGAGTTTTAAGATGCTCTATTATTTTACATCTATCACTACACAGAAACACTGCCAATTGTAATTAAAATAGGCCCGATTACAGAGACGTTAAAATGTGGAGAAACAAGCATCTTTGAACTGATGAAACAGAGTAATGCTCCTAACTAATCGGGATCAAATACTGGCAATAGGAGATTATATGTATAATCTTTGTCCCAGAAAATTAAATGCTCAATTGCCTGATGCCTTCCTATAAAAGAACAGAAAAATATGGGCATCAATCACACTTAAAATACATTATCAAAAAGTAAAAGGGGGAGTATGTGGGTGAGTTCAACTCATAACAAATACAAAAAAATATGAGGAAAAGGAAGGCAGTTGGTTAACAGGGAAGTGCTTCAAAGTTGCCACTTATATTACTTATATTAAAGAAAAGACTACTTAACATAATTGACATTTCACTTATCCCAAATTTCCTGCATTTTTATCCATTTACTTCCAATTATAGCAACTGAATATTTGATCTGGAGTGAAAAACATGGATTCTAAGTTTGTTAGTTTTATAAATAATCCAGAACCCACTTGAGATATATATTTTGATTGATTACTGTATCAATAAATCTGATTGCTTTGCAGTTCTTCTGATGGCCCCTTTGTTTTTGCAACTCATTTGCAATTTCTCAAAAATTTAATCAAAATGAATTTTTGAAGTACCAGCCAGTTCTCATGAACTTGTGTTTTCTTACTGTGTGAAAGTTTATGGGAAGATTTGAGTATTTCGTGAACACTTTTTAGTAGTAGGATTAAAATTTTCATTTTCAGTAATTTCTTTGTGCAGGGTTACTTAGGAGACTTGATTGTTTTCCTGGAAAGGACACGTTTATCCAAATATTCTGAATATAACTTTTTTAGTTTTTGGAAAAGCCTCACTCAAATCAAAGATCAAGGAAGGAAGGGAGCAATGAGTTAAGCCTCTTTAGATCTAAAATATTTTTATTGATATTATCAGCAATGAGGGTGCAGAAAATCAATTAAAAAGGATGATCCACTAATACAGGATAGTGGAGAGAAGTGATTAGTTGCCAGACGAAATGGAAGTCGAGATGAAGGAAGATTTAGTAAATATTAAGCTAAGTGCCCCAAATATTGTTTACTTTAATCTCTTTGGTTTGATAAAATGAGTGTAATTTTGAAAATTTTTCAATATGCCTGATTTGTTCAAAAAAGTTAGGAAACTCGTTTGTTTATTCTTTTTAATTTAAAGGGCTTGGTTTAGCTCAATTCTATCACTACCTGATATTCCCACTGCTCCCCTCCTTAACCGTGAGAATACACAGTAAACTCCAAGTTCATATTTGTTTCATATTTTACTTTCAAAGGTTTAACATTCTTTTTTACATGTATTACAAATATGGTAGAGCGCATCACAGAGTTCCTAGTAATTTCTTCCTGCAGACATTAGCACTGAAGATTCAGCCCATGGTCACAGAACCAATAAATTGTATAACTAGTCTAATTTTGGTGATCAGTGAACACTGCTCAACAAACACACATACCGCTTTTCATACCTTACCTGGAAAGAGGCTTTATTGAACATAGCTGTAAAATTATCTTTTAAGTTGAATTACTGAATTTGCACAAACATTTCTACAGAATTTCTTAAAAAATCAAGCTTTGTCATTTTTCCACTACATTTTGTTGTGCTTTTTATTTTAATATTTGCAAATGTTATAATTTAATGCTTATAACCCAATTACTTGCATAATTAGTTTTTTTTTTAATCCTGGGGTGTTGAAAGAACATATAATAATAATAATAATAATATTCTTCTTTAGACAAAAGTCTTTTTAAATGAAGTTAAAAGCTGAGATAATTTAAGGAAAAAGGTCTTCAAATTTTCATAACCAACAGGTTTAAGTGAAATTTACAATGCATTGGAAAACTGGCTGGTTAAAGGTATGATTTGTCCTCAGGTAGCTCAAAATCATTTTTACAGATTTTTGTTTTTTTGTAAAAGTGTTTTTTAATCTTGGTAAAATAATAAAATAATATTTCACAATTTGCACAGAGTCTGACTAAAGGGCAGAGGCATATGACCCTCAGTGTTTAGGATAAAGCCAGGTTTTTTAGGCCCAGTTCTGCTGTAGAGTTTGTATGCACTGCAATCACACACATTTTCTTGTTCCCTCTAAAGCTAGGGCCAATTTCATTTCACATGGAGGTGAGAGTAAAAAATCACTCGTGTGTTTCATCACCTCCTGCGCTAAGTGTTATCTTAACCACTTTTTGCTCTGGTTGACCCATTTAATAACCTGGAAGAACGAAGTGTTGCTCCCGCGTCTGGTCTCAGTGGAAGTGCTTTTCGAATGGACAAGCAGCCGAGAGGCCATGGCTGTCTAGGCGGTCCCACAACAGGTGTCACGTCTGCACCGGCGTACGCAGCAGCTCCGGTCCTTTCTTCTTCAGAAGCGGCGTGGTTGTCTTGCCTGTGATTTGCACATCGAGGCTCTGTAGTTTGTTTATAAAATAGTTTTACACAAACCACTCTTAGCAGTGCAAGCTTCTGAGTTGAAAATTATTCAGGCTTGTTTCATTGAAGGCACTTGGTTTCCATGGCAATTTATAAAAGATGGTGGTTTGGTTTCTTCATTGGAACAGATGACTTAGTTTGGGTGTTCAAGTGGCCGCAAGCAAACTCCGGTAAGCCTGTGTAATGTGTAAGCCCAGGTTTACCGCCCTGGAGAGTAGTGCATGCAAAAGGAGACGGCATACATTATCTAGCCGAGCCATGGGAGGGAAACAAAGAATAATCATAAAGGTGGGATAGGGATAAGGTGGGGAGGAACGTGAAATGTTGTAAATAATTCTGAGTTCCGGTTATTTTCAAGGAAGGGTAACAACCAAGGTAAAAGGGCCTACATTTATTTAATTCTCTACGTAAAACCTTCTCGAAAGGAAAATAAATGCCAGCTCTTCACGTACCCTGTTTACAGTGAGGTTTTTGTTGGCAGGCCATTAGGTTTCCATGGTAACAAGCAAACTATTCATTTGAAACAAAACCAGCCATGACTTTGTGCTTTGACAAGGGTTTCTATAGCTCTTTTTTTTTTTTTTTTCCAGAGTTCAACCAGATGACCAGATGATGCTGTAATCATTTTAGCCACAAAAGCATCTGAAGGTCTCTCTACTCAGGTCAAGATTATCTTTTATATGTACTGGAATAAGTTATACTTCCATGATGTCTTTTTATCCCCAGTGCTTAAAAAATTTGTTTTTATTATTTTATTTTTCAGTCAGTAGTCAGTGGAGGAATCTTTGGTAGTTTGTTTTTTCAATGTCCATGTACAAAGACTCTTTCTTCATGCCAGTGCCTGGTGAATCTTTTATAGCCTCTGCCAGGATAAGGTCACCTTCGAGGACTTAAGATAGAGATGAGGACGATAACGGGAAAAAGCCATATATGTACTAAAATCCCAACAGCACCATCAACGGAATCTAAAGACAAGGAAAATAAATGCCAAGAAACAAAAACAGGAGCATAAGTATTCCACATAGCTACCAATGCGACTTTGGTGAACTAATAAGACAATTTCTTATATGGAAAACATTTTTAGAGAACATTTTTCTATTTGGTTTGCCTTATTTATCAGCTTCATTTCCAAAACAAATGAAGGAAAATAACTTGAATATATGGTCAAGCATTTGATAAAATAAAAATATCTGCAGATTTTAAATTGACATGATATGCTATGAAAACTTGTTCGGAAGATGGTTCTGTGAATTTTTGGCTGTGCTCAGCCTCAGATTCTGCTGGCCACATGAAAGCATGCACTCATAGGAAATTCTCAGAAATCGTAAACGGTCAGCTTTTTTTCCAAGCTTCCAGAAATGTTTAAGCTTAAAGACTGAGAGAACAACTACTCTTGATGAAAACTAGGAAGAGATTGTTATGGGTAGAGAAATTAACTACTGTAAATGGTGGATTATGTATGTTTATATATAGTGGATCAGTCCAACATCTATAAATTGGGTAAATAATTATCTCTTTAGTGTAGTTTTTAGAGCTCTATGAAGTCCATTCTAACTAAAAAGTCCCTTCCACCAATCTGCCTCGAGATTCTTACCGTAGTTGGTATTTCAATGAAAGCCTCATGTCCAGGTGATACCTCTTAGAATGTACCCCTTACCTAGGAGGGCTAACATAGGCAAACCCGATAACTCATTAACCTGGCTTAAGTTACAGAATGGCTCTCATCTAAGAGAGGGCTGGGTTTTGAAAATGAGCCATACACTTTCAGCTTTTGATGGTGTGGGCCACAGTACCATTACTGCCTGAGAGCCTGGGAACCTGTAGGAAGAGGCTTTTGGCTTCCAAGCTGGTTTGTACTTAAAAATTAACATTAATTTAATATTCATAAAACACTATTCATCAATGAACTTAATTAATTAGTTAAATAGATATAAATGTAACAGAATACTTTCTCATACCAGAGAATATTTTTGTTCAATTAGGATTATTTGTTTCCCCCGATTTGCAGAGGCTACATAAAAATACCTCCAATACATACAGATATATCTTATTTAAAACAGCCGCACATTTCTCTGGATTTGGTAGGTGGAGAGAAGAAAACGGATTACGACAATGTTCTGTTGGGTAACGATAAGTCCTGATGCGTTTTTGTGCAGCTCCTCTCACCATCTCTCCTTTCTCCTTTCGGGAGTAAATTATGTTCTCTTCTTTCCTCATTTGGAAAGTTTAATTCAATTCATTGAATTGAATTTATAATAGTTTTCAGTGATTAAATTATCAACATGTAAAATTTCTTTAAAAGATGTTACTAGTATGTTGCTCTCACTGATTCATGTCCCGAGATTCAAAAGAAACCCCACCCTCGGAGGACAATGCATGCTTTTCTGTGCATTTGACAAGCCTACTTCCTTTGGGTAGAGCTATTGGTTTTCTAAAGCAAAATGAGCCAGACACAGGGAGAAATTGTTACTGAATGTGTTACTCGATATGCTAAATCTAACAACAAGAAGGCGAAAACTATGAGCAAAATGGCTCCCTGTTATACTGAATCGTAGTTTTTGTCTTTTTACAATGCTTAAAAATGGATTTTTCTGATTTGCTCCAGACTTATACCAAATGGATTTTTGCGCTTCTTTTGTGTGTACTAAATAATTGATGAGTTATTTATGTAAATTTAGCTTGATTGATACCTCTTTATATGACCACAAAATTTAAGATTCCACATGGGCCTATTAAAAACCTTCAATCAGAGGATTTTTTTAATAAAAATGCTTTTAGATTTCTCAACTTCAAATGGATAATATAGACATGAGGCTTTTAAGAAACAGCCCAACACATACTTCTGATGCTTTTCGCATTATTCATCATTTTTTGTGTGTGTGTGTGTGGGGAAGATTAACCGAGAGCTAACATCTGTTGCCAATCTTCCTTTTTTTGCTGAAGAAGATTGGCCCTGGGCTAACATCCGTGCCCATCTTCCTCTACTTTATGTGGGACACCTGCCACA
The DNA here is from genome assembly GCF_020826845.1 of Diceros bicornis minor. Classification (NCBI taxonomy): domain Eukaryota; kingdom Metazoa; phylum Chordata; class Mammalia; order Perissodactyla; family Rhinocerotidae; genus Diceros; species Diceros bicornis. Next base: position 4,719,799 of record NC_080744.1, on the reverse strand, counting down.
GCATGGCTTGATAAGCGGTGCATCGGTCCGCGCCCAGGATCCAAACCGCGAACCCCCCAGGCCCCCGAAGTGGAACGCGCAAACTTAACCGCTAAGCCACTGGGCTGGCCTCTATTTATCATTTTTGATTTAGACTTCTTTTATTAAAAAATGGATTTTGGTGAAAATATAAAATTTGAAGATATTAAATCAGAGTAATATTCAATACCAGAGTAAAAACTGAAAGCAAATTACTAAACAAGATTGTGGTGCATGTAGAAGGAGATTAATTATACCAGAAAAAATAAAGCTACTCCATTACTTAATATATATACTAAGGCTCTTCACAATATTGAATCTGTTAAAATGGTTAGCAAAATGGTTGAATATATTTCCCAGTTGGCTAGGCAATATATTCATAAACTGTTTTGGGGAATAAAAACAGCTATGTCTATATAAATGTGTGCTGAGTATATAGATTATTTATATTTTAATAAAAGTAAAAAAAATCCTCTGAAATTAATAATATAAATTAAAAATATTTTAAAATCTTAGTTAAAAGTCAAAATGTGATTGCCTTACATAGACCCAAATCAAAATTACTTTTGTTTTATCTTAGGCTAAATATGCCTATAGTTGAATTTAATATTTTGATTTTAAAATATCTTCAAAATTTTAGGATCTCATATATAAGAAATTTCTAAATAAACAAACTAAAAATAATTTTTTTTAATTAGAATATATTAATTTAACAGTAATTATGTTACTTTAACATCAAACCAATCCAAGAAGAGACACTTACTCTTAGTCGTTAGGTCTTGTTTTGCACATTCTCCTTCTGCAATTGATACATCATCAATGGCAATGTCACCTTCTATGCCAGGACCTCGAATACCTTCAAAAATGAGCTACAAATAGGAATGAAACAAACCTAAATGTAGAGCTTTGATTTGCAGATGAATTTCTATTGAGAAATTGAGGAGCCAAACCTAAACTTGTCAACAACTCTCGCATCTTTTTTTCTTGATGTTCTTCAAGATTGTTACTTGCAAAAAATATAAACTTTCTTAACAAAACCAATAACGGCATCTTCTTTGCATAGTTTTAGTTTTTCACATCAAAAGCTCCATGTTGATTTTAAAACAAAATTATACTTAATTGGATAATACAATAAAAACAACTACTACTACAAATCCTATCACTTTTGGTTTTCAGGGGTAAGAGATAATTTTTATTTGAGCAGTATTTCTCTGAAATGGATTTCCTCAAATTTTCTCTAAACATACTCATAACACTGATTTTCTAGAAAAATTTTAAGGAATGAATGAGTTCTGGGTTTTTTACAACAGTTTTATGTTTACTGAAGCCCAGAACAAGGGTTTACCATCTCTGGGAAATTGCTTGATCTCTTGCAAATACAGTGAATAGGTTCCTCATATTGCCCAGATGTCATGATTTACCTCTATGATTTCACTTTGACATTCTATTTTTAAACACTTGAAGATATTTATGGGTCTATTTATGTTGAGTGTTTAGTAGCTGGGCTTTGAATTTCCAGTATCTTGAACAGTGGTTGGCACTGAGGTTTAATACGCGAGTGTTGAAAAAATAGATGAATGAAACCATTCTCCCTTTACTACTAATTCTGGACATAATGACAATATAAGGACATTTACCAAATTTTTATTATTTCATTTTTACAGAAACAAGACTCTTTTAGAATTTTCTTTATAACTGCCCAATTATTCCTTGCTTCCAGCAAAACTTTTTAATCCTTTTGATACTAAAAGGTAAAGTATGTATTTAGTGATTATATTCCCAGAAAAAATTTCTACATGTCAAAATGAAATATCTAGTTTAGTCTTTCCAAAGAAAAATTAGCTTAATAAAGAGCTGTTTCCAACATGAAGATGATGTGTGTGCTTTTATAGAATTTCTAGCCTTGTTGCATTGCAACAACTGAGAGTGAAATTCTATTTTTATCAACGCTAAAATTTTTGTTTTTGTTTTTGTCTTTGTTTTGTTTTGTCTTTGAAAGCATCTTAATATGGCTCCTTAAAGGCAAATCTGTGGTGATTTTCAGAGAACTTAGGCAAACTTTGAGAAATTGATCCATTGTTCTCTGATATACTATCATAATTTATCAATTGAAATCTCTAAGTAGTAGCAAGAGGCATTAGTTATCAACTTTTTTATTGAGTCCCTGTCCCTCACTTAGATATAGTCCATTAGAGTAACAACAATTTTCATGATTTGATAGGAGAAAAAGCTTTAGGAAGTTTTTATTACTATATTTAATTTGCATAGAGAGAGTTTCCTCTTTACCTATGTTGAGATAAATATGTTAATAAAGAGTGTCCAAAGCCATTTCTTTGAAAAGCATCCAAAGTGTCCTGTATCACTGAAGCCGAAATAAAATGGCAGGCCACAGTTAAAATATTTGGAGCTAAGCTGCCAGCATACGAATTCTCAGTTCTCAGATAGAATCGGCAATGAAGCATCCCAGTCTGGCTGCATGGAAATAATGGCTTGCATTGGACTCAGGGTGGTGTTTTGGAAGGTGTTTGGGAAGTGGCTAAAAAGCCCTCTGAGGACTGTTTAAATCACAAGAGTGAGGATTTAAAAAAAAAATCAATGGTATAAACACTCAGGAGTACTGAATATGGAAAAGGAGAAGTCATTTTAATGGCTGCAGAATATTCCATGTTATAGATACAACATAATTTATTTAACCAGTACCCTATTGTTAGCCATTAAAATTATTTTCAGGTATTGTGAGTAAGGCTGAGATGAATACATTTCATATAATTATTATACACACTTATTTAGAACACATGGTTCTTTAAGGTCATCATAAATTGCGTCTATCAGCACTCTGTCTGTGAGAAGGTATTGCCTTTTCCTAACCAGGGGTTTTTAAGGTATGTTAAGGGTATTCCAGGTATTTTCCTTTTTTTTTTTTTTGGGAGGAGATCAGCCCTGAGCTAACATCCGCCAATCCTCCTCTTTTTTTTGCTGAGGAAGACGGCCCTGGGCTAACATTGGTGGCCATCTTCCTCCACTTTATGTGGGACGCCGCCACAGCATGGCTTGCCAAGCAGTGCGTCGGTGCGCGCCCGGGATCCGAACCAGCGAACCCCGGGCCGCCGCAGTGGAGCGCGCGCACCCAACCGCTTGCGCCACGGGGCCGGCCCCGGTATTTTCCTTTTTTTGATATGCGCTGCTTACCTGATACACAATCAATGTTAGAATAAATCAATGGTTACCCCCCCTTTCTTAGTTTCAGTCATGTGATGCTGAGTCTTCTCCCCTGAAGACCACAACATGAATGGAATGTTATCTTGGAGAAAGTCAGAACTCAAAGATTTAGGCTGAAATGAGTCTGATTCCACAAAATCCAACATTTTCCACTTTGCCCACAAGACTAATACTTTATCGAATGAAAGTGGAATGCCGTCATCACAAATTTTCCTTTCATGCAGGTGTTTTCAAGAATTGGATGGAATAAAGTGTAGATTTCTACCTCCCAGTCAAGTTTTAATTTTGGAGTGAAGCAGGAATAAGAATGTATTAGTCAGAAAAATCTGGTATGGTAATGAGGAAACCTCAGTCACCAAGAGTTTTAATTTTAAGAGATGGAGTGGGAAGGGACAGAGAGTAAACACAGCTTGTAGAGTACAGTACAGGGTTTGAAACGTAGCCGTGACAAAGATAAAGGGATTGCATTCCCATATGCTTTGTGTGGGAAGTGAGATGTTGGTGAAAAGGCTAATAAAGGTCGGTTAGAATGTTCTGCACCTGCTCACTCTTGAAATTTAGACAGATGAAGCTAAGTCATAGTCCTTTCATTGGATGCTGGAGAAACAGGCTTGGGAGTACATGGGTTTTCCATCTTAGCTATCCAGAAGTGAGTAGATAAAATTATCCACAGTTTTTCTTATTTAAAGTACACAATTATTTTCACTTAGTAAGTTCTTGTTCCCTGGAGGTAGGTGTCAATATAAAATAATGGGGTTATTTAAAAAATCAAAACTAATATGTGTAAATCATCAAAATCATTCCCAAACTTTTTAAAGCTGGTTTCCCTGGAATGATTATGCCATTGCTCAAAGCATTTCAAAACGTCTGTTACTATCTTTAAAGTATTATACACTCCTACTTTTCCTATTAATTTCCTTTTCCTTCCCTTCCTTCTGCCTCCCTGTGCAGCTTGATCAAAAATGCAAGGTCAGACCTAGCCTGGTGCTGAAGACAGAAGTCCCAAAGCAGAGAGGTTATGAAGGATGCTGCCATCCTTCTTTCGTGGTCAGACTGAGAGAGAGTGGGCAGCCTTGGGTGGCAGACATTTGAGCGTACACTGACTGATGTAATTTAACATGTGTGCTGCCTGCCTGCTGGCAATATGGTGACTGTATGTGTGTAGTTGGCTGAACAGCAAAAATACAAATCAACAAAAGTCAAACTGTCACGTGTCCTGACGGCTGCCTGTATCTAGAACATTCTCTCATATGAATACTTCATCCCTTGGTGATCCCAAATTAAATGTTACAGTAATAAAACTTGGCTGATTTGTAAATCTATTATTTCCATTTATCTGTACAAATATGGATAATACAGTTTGTCACTGAATAAAGCAAGTTGATTACTTTCTCTATAAGCATGGCAGGCGTTTTGGATACTGTGTGGAAATAAATCAGAGAATTAATGGTAGTTATTACTAGGATGATAAAAATAATTTCTGACAATCAAACTCTTGGTACAGTTACAATTAGCATTTTTTATACTTATTTGTAATCCTGTGTGATAGGGAATCCAATCTAGTAGACCAGAGTAATACGGTCTTCCTCAGGGTCCTATTTGAACAGGAAGAAGAGGTCTCGTGCAGTATGCTTGTTTGCTTCCTGTTAATTTCCATAGCAGTCTTGCTATTAGGAAGACATCGATTGTTTTTTAACTCATACTGACTCTCATAAAGATATATTTATTGCATTGTTTTACTTATGCTCAGAATTCCAAATACAATTATATTTTTTAATTATTATAACAAAATTTTATAGATTCTAATAGACTCATAAATGGCCTCTAGACTAAGAGCTGGAGGGGTACTTTTTCCTTTGTATTGTTTTCGACTGTGAGGTAGAAAACAGAAATGAAATACATAGGTATTCAATTTAAACAATGTACCTTCACCAAACTTTCAAGTATTTATAAAAATAAATCCGCAGTGACAAACATCTTTTTATCAAATATAAAGAGGAAAAACTATAACGATTTGTTATGATATATCTCAACTTGAAAGATGTGATCTGTATGCAATGAAAAAATCTAAATTATATTCACTAGAAGAAGAAGTGCTCTCTAGTTTAATAGGTTACATTCTGTCATATTTTTATGAAGAATCATAATTCTGACTGCTGCTACATTACGGAAATAAAACTATGTTCCTTTCCTCTTTAGTACGTCTGGAATGCATTTGGTTTGATTGTCATGAAGAAGGAATTAACAGCATCTGGATACTCAGGGAAAAAATGTTGAAGTTTAGGTCTCCTAAAAGAGGGTTCAAATTATGCAAAATCTGTTCTTCACACACAATCATGTTGATATTATTTAAAACGGTTTCCCTTAACTGAAGTTTAAAATTTTAATGTTTTCACAGTGTGTGCATGCAGTTCAGCAAACTTAATATGCAAGAAATACTGCATAATCAGAAAATTAACTCTTGGTAGGTAAATTCAAGTGGAAATTTAAAAAAATGTATGTGGACTTCTGTATTAGAATTACACCATACAAAATTAATTCAGTTCATCGAATTATATATATTACATCCGTTATAATGCTTTAAAGCGTACAGATATTGATGTCAACATAGAGCCGGAGATAGAGATGATGCTATTAAAGCTTGTGTTCAGATATAATTGCTCATAAGGGAGGAAAAGCCACATGCAATACTAATAAGTAAAGTTGATGGAAGAGTTAAAGAATACAACGTGCTTCTGATGATCTGACTTCAATGCTAAAGGTGCCTCTGCAAATGCTCACAACATATTTTCTTGCTGACAAGAGAGAAATCGCTTCTGATCATTATTGCTAAAAGGCAGAATCAAAGCCTTAGAATGCAGTTTGAAAACTGACAGTGCACAATGCTTGGAAAAACTTCCTAATAGAAACAAATTTGAAAAGAGCTATTAACATTAATAATTTTATCTTTATTTTATTAGTGGTGCAGCAATTAACTGAACTATCCTTAACCATTACAAAAGAGATTTGAAGAGAGGCAACATAATAAACCAGGTGGGTAGCCTTAGCGTTTTCCCTGGGGAAGCTATACAAATATTAACAGCGAGTTTAACTTCACAAGACTCTGCCAATCCAGCTTTCTGGATAAATGTCACTTGGTTGTCAAAACTTCTAATCTGAAGCAATAAAATGAGATTTTGACTGTTGGCAAAGACAGAAAGAAATGGATCGCATTGTGAACTGCAGCTGGAAAATGTTTTCAGTGTTACTTCAGGAGCCATCAGCATGTCCGCATAATTGCCCTGGAATTGGCTTAGAATGCCAGAAGCATGTCTACTAAGGAGGACCATATTTTCCAGATTATTATTATTACTAGTTAGATAAAGATAAAGGCAGCATGATGTAATGAGTGCATTACAATCTCTTCTCCAATCTCTATTTAATGTTAAGGATTTGTGTGATTTAAAATAAATTGTCTCAAAACCTGTTTCCAAATCTTTAAATGAGGATTGAAGAGTAGATCTCCAGAATTCCTTTCACTTATAAGTAAGAAAATGTAAAGACAGTATTTTGTGTCTCATAATGTCTCTACACTTTTCCCCTAGGAAACATTTAGGCTATGAAAGAAGTAAAGTGTTAAAAAGAATGGCTAAATATTTTTCTTGGTAAGGATATAAAACACAAGTGACAGTCTAAGACTAACACTATATTAATTTTACTTTTTTGGAAAATTTTCCCTAATCCTTCCAAATCCAGCAAAACACATTTTCATCATGAGCACTGATCATGCTAAATTAATTCTAGAAAAGAATCCCCAAAGAAATTTCAGTAGGATAAAACTTGTATTTGCCCTGAAAAGTACTACACAGTAGTTTTATCTTCAGCTAACCAAACTAATTGGACATAGTCAAGCAAAAGACTTTGCAAGTGGTTGTTTTTTGAAGGATTTATGGATCAAACTAACTTAAAGGCATGTAACTCCAAACAAATAAAACAACATAAGTCTCAGTGAGAGACTCAAAATCACTTCTATCTCATTTAAAATTCCAAGAGGTAAGAGATATCCTTTCCACTTGAATTAAAGACATCCTAGAATGCCACCAAGCTGCATGTGAACAATACTAACACTTCGTACAACTTACTTTATATGGTAATATATTCTGTACAGTTGTTGCCATGCTTTCCTGGTAGGCATTACATACCAAAGCAAGTATTGTTGAAAAGCTTGATAGGTTATAAATGATTTTTGAGTAAAAAATCCTTTGTCTGAAAAAAGTTCAAGGCAACAAGAAACTCAAAACGAAACAAAATAAAACCCAAAAAACGGGGTAAGATGATGTAGTTGTGTTTCATGTTTGCTTGAACAATTAAGATTATGAAATAAAAGAAAGTCCTTAGCCAATGGACCTAGAAGTATGTTAGAGAATGAAAGAACATAGAAATCCAAAATAAAAATATGATTTTATTTACCTTTATTTTTCAATGATAATTTAAATAGCTTTGAAATGCACTGGTTCAAAATCTTTACTTTTTGATTTGCTTTTAGCCAAGATGGAGGAACAGGAAGCAAATCTATCATCCCATCTGAAACAAGCAAATAACTGGACAAAATATGTGAACCATTAGTGTTCAGGACACTACGCATCGGGTAATAAAGAATAGCCATCCTGAGAGATGAGAATCAGACAAGCTGAGCCCCAGGATGGCCCTATGCAGAATTTATAGACCACGGTGCAAGCAGAACAACATGAAGCCTGACAGAAAACCTGAGTTGAGCAGATACAGCCAAGAGTCCAAGGCATCCAAGGCAGCAGGAGGACGTAGGGTAGAACACCAGCAAAGAGACTTACAGAGATCTGCAGCGGGTCCCCCCCCCGCCCCCCACCGAGTATTCAGCAAAGTACTGCTTAGGACATGAAGGTGAGGCAACTACCCAAGACCTGGGAAAGACCCGGAGGGGTGCATTGAAGGAAACAGTGTCCAGCTCACACAGGACTTGGAAATTCAAGGGGCATTGGGTAGAGAATTGAGAAGACTCTTGATTTAGTGAAAAATAATTAGCCCTATACCAAACACTACTCTAGTCTCACCTAACAAATCTTAAAAGCAACACCAAACAAGATCAAACTGTTTCCAAGTAACTTAACTACATCCCCAAAGAAGCTCAAGAATATTTACAGAAACGCAAAAATATCCAGCACCTATCAAGGTAAAATTCACAATGTCTGACACCCATAATGGCTTGTAATGAGGAAAAAAAGATCCATCAATCAAAACCAACTAAGAATTGACACAGCTGTTAGCATCAGCAGACAATGACATTAAAGTAGTTACTATAACTGGATTTCATATGTTCAAAACATCAACTAGAAACATGGAAAATATTTTCTTAAAAAAAACACAAATTGAATGTATAGAGATGAAAAGTACAATGGCTGAGATGAAAAATACACTGAACAAGAGGAAAAGCAGATTAGACATTGCAGAAGAAATGATTAGTGAAAGTGAAGACAGAATAGAAACTATCCAAAATGGAACAAAAATGGAAAAATTTTAAAAATTAAAAAACATCAATGAGCTATGCGTATGTTTAAGGGGCCCTATATATGTGTAACGGGAGTCCTCAAAGGAGAGAAGGAGGAGCAAAAATATTTGAAGAAATACTAGCCGGAAAATTTCTAAATTTTATAAAAACTATAAACCCACATATCCAAAAAGTTCAATGAACCCCAAGCACATGAAAAATGAAGAAATCAACATAAAAGCACATCATAGTCAAATTGCTCAAAAACAGTGATAAAGAGAAAACCTTAAAAGCAATGAAAGAAAAGAGATGGAAAGAATTCATGTTCAGCAGACCCACACTACAATAAATGGTAAAGGAAGTCTTTCAGGCAAAATAAAATTGATGCCAGATGAAAATGTGGATCTACAAAAAGGAAGAAAAAGCACCAGAAATGATAACAACTTTGGGCACCAACTCCACAAACCCAGTCTGATTTCTCAGTTGGAATGAGGAGAAGAGCTGATTATAGTGGGGAGAGAAGTTCTCTAAGGTTTGGACCATTATACGTAAAGCTTTATTCATTTGAACACTCTTGAACATCTGCTTTGAACATTCTCGTACATCACTTTTTGTGAATTTAATATGTAAATCCCCGAGGCTGCAGAAAACTTGTCAGTTGTAGTGAATTGTAAAAATGTTCTGCTCTGAATTTACACTGACCACATGCTTCCCAGTAACAAAAGACTACCTCACATCTTGAAATTCCTTCTTTTAATCAACAATTCTGGGAACAGGATGCAATGGACTTAGATGGGCCAAATCACAAAGAAAAGCAGTTTCTTTCTATCAGAATGCAACATCAAACTTGGAGCTGGCACTCAGCCTCTTGTCTCTTTCCCCTGTGAAACCCCTCACATCACTTATACCCAGGGAGGCATTCCCTTCAGGATTCTCCTTGTTGTAACATCCCGAATAAAGAATCCATTCACTTGCAAAAACAAAACAAAACAAAATCGATACTTTTTCTAATGTGAAAAATGATAGAATAAAAGAACTACTTCAATAAATTATATAATAATTTAATATCTGCCTGTAGACTATTTTATTAAATCTGAACAATGAAATAGTTTTAGTTAAGATGGTGGTTTTCCCAATTTCCTTACCACCTTATGCAACTGTCTCAAGAGTGGATACTCTCTATGGTGACCAATCCACTGGATTCAACCTGCTTCCAATTTGAGTCTCACTGTCTTTAAATTCTCTGGGCACCAAACTGTCCTGGCTCTCATTCTTTTTAACTCTAAAATATACTACTGAGGATCAAGTTCCTCTTCCACAAGTTATCTTAATGACTGGTCAGTGTTCTGCATGGTTCTGTCTTTTAATCAGTTTTCAGATGTGTCACTTTTCCTTGGTAATATCAACCACTCTCACAGTGTTAGGGAGCACATACAATCTGATGACTCATAAATGTGTGTCCCCAAAGCTTCAGATAAACACATGCAACAACCTCTGCACATCTTTAAAAGGATAGTCCACAGGCATTTATATTAACACGTTCAAAAGAGAAGTAACCATAGTCATCCCTGAAGCTTGTTTCTTTTCTTCTTTTTGTTATTTATGGTAATGTGTAACACAAGCATTACCCAAGATTTCCCAGTTAGAAACTTCCTAGTCATTTATGGCTCCTTCCCAAATTCCCAACATAAAAACGTTCTGGTGGTCTTGACACTTAAGTGTATCCTGAAGTCGTCCACTTCTCTTTATACCACTTCCCTAGTTCGTCCCTTCAACATCTTTAAGGTGGATTTCACAAGTGTCCTAACTGCTTTGCCATCCTCTTTTTCCCACTTTGAACCAGTCTTCCATACAACAACCTGAGTCATGTACCATGTCATCCTCTGAGTAAAATCTTTCCATGACTCCCCACTGCCTAAGCTCCTTAGGTTCCTTAATCTCATCTCGCACCAGTCTTTGATGTATTTTTATAAACCAAGTTCCAGATAAACGTCTTTCTGTTTCTCTGGCACATCCTGTGGTACATGACCTCGATCTCTTTGTCCACTCAACTCTGCTGCAATATGAACGTTGGCCCTTCTCCTGCTTTGCAACCCCTCTCATCAGTTCATGTGTCAGCTCATACAGAAACTCTTCTTCACTGTCCCCCACACTCTTCTTGTCAATTTGCTGTGCTCACAGAACTTGGCGCTTATCTGTTACCGCAGTTATTACAGGATGTGATGTATGTGTTTAGCTGTGTATCTCTACCAATCTGAGGTAAACTATCAATTTTAAATCTTCTTGCCTAGCAATGTGCCTGGCACACAGTAGTAGCTCAAAAGTATTTATTGACCTGTTATCTATGACAATAAATGATTGTCCTGAAGGTGCTCAATAAATATTTATTTAATCGATGTCTGTAGCAACAAGGGATTATCCTGAAGGAAACATTAATATAAATGTTCTCTTAAATACTTATTGTATATGTATTTGATTTAATAATTTTGTGTTGGCAAGGCAGTCACACAGGAAGCAAAAATACGTCTAGAAGAACACCAACTTTTTAGAAAGAAAGGCTCTTTGATACCTATTAAGTATGTACACTCTCATATTAAGGTTACTTTTATCAGTAATGCCTTGCAGTTCTGTCTTCCCAGTTTAATGATATGTTGCCATAGATTCAATTTTCACAACTGTATTTTCCTTCATAGAAACAAAATGATTCCCAGAGTTGATGATTTGAGTTGCTTTTATGGGTTTGTGGATAATCAGCTAGTTTCACTCCATTACTCATTACCATTGTGAACAACTGTATGCATTTTTATCATCCTGGTTAGAAGTACAATTTCTAAATCAAAGCCATTAGCATTTCATAGAATTAGAGAATTTTATAGATTTGATTACAAAAAAAGGACATTCTACCAATTAAAAACTAGCATAACGGGAGCTGTCTGATTTTCTATACCCTTACTATATACGCCATGAAATGCATCCAAGAAATCCCCAGTAGGAAAAAAGAAACACTCAACCTGAGTGTATAATATACATATATTACATATAGAGATTAAAATCACTAAAACTACATTATTTTCTCCACTGAAATAGCATCATTAAATATTTTCTGTAGCCATGCTGGCCATTGTTATAGTCATTAAAATTTCCACTATATATTTCCAAGTAACTCTCAATTTATATAAGACACTTCTTTTCTATATAAAAACAATGAAAAATAACTTGTTTAAAGTTCTCTGACTTTGATAATCAACATAATAAATTATTACAACAGCATTACCTTGAAGAGACACATTTTGCTAAAGCATATAAAATTCCATCAAGTAAAATTCAAACAGATTGAGAATTGATTATCCTGCTTCCATAATATTATAAGAAGCCAAGTTGTTTGTCTTCAGGGAACAAAATATTACCATGTGATTTTATAGAAATGGATTACATTTTCTCCAGGCAAACCATTTGATTTTTGATAGACTATTATTCAAACATATTAGTTGATAGATGTTAATTAATAAAGGAAAAGGGCATTTTCTCTTTATAAAACAGCTTTTAGAACTAAAGTGAAAATTATGTGATTTTTGTGATGCTCATATCACAGAATTTCTGAATATTCATATTCTAATGTTTGTTTAAGGTCTTCCTTCAACATAATGCTCATGTGCAGCAATCTATGCCCATAAATGACTGCTCTTTCCTTACCTGAAATGAAGTAATTGGATATATGTTAACATGAGCCTCATTCCATCGTTGTCCTTTGTTCCCACTGGAAGACCACAGTGGATTCTCTATGGTTGTCTGCCCTTTCAATCGTAGATAAACATTTAAAACACCTAAAAATAACAATGAAAGTTTATTTTGTATATTCGTTTTTGCTTCAAATTTGTTTCTCCTTGAGCAAACGGTTGTAAACTTTTAAAAATGAAATTTCGCAGAACACTCGAGCGTCTCCTTCTCTCTTCCCCTCTCATTTCCAATCTTGCTCTTATGACATTTGGCATATGTGTGGTAGGCCTCCAAAGATAATCGAGTCCTAATCCCTAGAACCTGTGACTATTCTCTTATATGACAAAAGGGGCTTTGCAGATGTGATTAAGTCAAGGATCTTGAGATGGGGAGATTATTCTGGATTTTTTGGGTGGGTTCTAAATGTAATCACACGTATCTTTATAAGATGGAGGCAAGAGATTTGATACAGAAGAGAAGAAGGTCATGGGAAAGAAAAAGAAGATACTACAGCAGTGGTTTTGAAGATGGAGGAAGGAACCACAAGCCAGAGATAGGCAGCATCTAGAAGCTAGAAAAGGCAAGGAAATGGATTCTCCTCCAGAGCCTTCAAGAGGAACAGCCCTGCTGACACCTTGCTTTTAGCCCCATTATACTCATTTTGGATTTGTGTCCTCTAAAACTGTAAGACAATAAATTTGTGTTGTTTTAAGCCACAAAGTTTGTGGTAACTTATTTGTTACAGAGGGAACAGGAAACTAAGATGGCAAGTAATCCTGTACTGACTGACTTGCTCCAAGTCTGACTCTACTGTGTTGTCTTATACCATCATTAGCATCTCTTTTTCAGTTTATTTTCATCTGTCTCATTTTTCTTTTAAAAGAATTATTTGAAGATAAAATGAAAATAGCTTTTTCTCATGATTTGACATATCTCTGTCAACAGTTTCATGTTCTGCACATAGTAATAATAGTAGTGATGACAATATTAATACAAGATAATATATGTTGAATACTTACTCCAGATAAGGAATTAATCCTGTCAACAATCCTAGAAAGTACCCACCATTATCACCATGTTATAGATAGGAAAACTTAGAGTGGTTAGGCAATTGGCCCTATGTCATAGATCAAGAAAATAGTGAAGGCAGGATTTGAAACCAGAGGGTTTCAAAGTCTGATATCTTAATCACTAGGCGATCAGTATTTTAACAGATAAATTTTAAAGAATTAACTTTATTGAGGTATAATTTATTTGCAGTAAAATTCTGTCATTTTAAGTGTACTGGTCAATAACTTTTGATTGATACATACTACAGTGTAAGCACCACTCAATCAAAATATAGAACATTTCCATCTCCCCAGAAAGCTTGCTCACTTTCCTTTGCAGTTAATCTTCACAGCTCCTGTTCCTATGCCACAGGCAACTACTGATCTGATTTCCTTTACTAACTGATGATTTTTGCTTTTTCTAGAATTTCATATTAATGAATTATGCAGTAGGTACGTTTTTGTGTGTCTGGCTTCTTTCCCTCAGTATAATTCCTGTTACATTCATCTATTTTATTGTTAGTCTTTTTTTGTTTTGTTTTGTTTTTTTTGGCTGAGGGAGCTTCACCCTGAGCCAACATCTGTTGCCAATCTTCCTTATTTTGTATATGAGCTGCTGCCACAGCATGGCCACTGACAAGTGGTGTAGGTCCGCGCCCAGGAACCAAACGCGGGCCGCCAAAGCAGAGCATGCTGAACTTAACCACTAGGCCACCAGGGCTGGCCCATTGTATTAGTTTTTTTAATTTTAGTATTTAGTTCATTTACATTTACTGTAGTTATTGATATGTTTGCAATTAAGTCTACTTTCTTGTTATTTGTTTTCCACTGGTCCCTTCTGTTTTTTATTCCTTTGTGGCTCCTTACCTTCCTTCTTTTCAGTTGATCAATTTCTTTTTTTTTAGATTTTAATTTATTTCCTCTACTGATTCTTAAAGCTCTATCTTCTTCTTATGTTTTAGTGGTTATTTTAGGGCTAACAAAAAGCATTCATAACTTTTCATAGTCTAATTATAGTCAATATTTTATTCATTGTACTCACAATTCATAATTCATACCTCCTTCACACGTTCTACTATTACCTCCCCCTTTCATTTCAAACCTGATACTTCACTTCTACATCTCACTTCACAAATGTAATAATCTTACAACAGTATAATCATTTACCTGCCCCCTTTCTATAGTCATTAGTAATTATATCTTTTACTCTTGCCTAAATTATAAACCTCATCTTACACTCATTTTATATTTGAACAGCCAGATGTATTTTATATAAATTATAAAAAGAAAGAAAATATAGTTTTAAAATTTTCCACTTATTTATCATTTCTGATAGTCTTCATTTCTACCTGCAGATCTGAGTTAGTATCTAGCACCATTTCCCTGTGACCTGAAGGACATCCTTTAGTACTTTATGTAGTGGAGGCCTGATGGAGTAAAAGTTTCTCAGGTTTTGTATATAACAATAGGTTCATTTCACTTATGTTTTTGTGAGATTTAGGATTCTGCCAGTTTTTTTTTTTTCCCCAGTACTTTAAAGGTGTTATTCTCTTTTCCTCCGTACACCATTGTGTCTAGTGTGAAGTCAGCCATCATTTTCTCTTTGTTCCCCTGTATATAATATGTTTTTCTTTCTCTCTCAGGCTGCCTTTGAGAATTTCTCTTTTTCTTTGGCTTGCAATAGTTTGATTATAACGTGTCTAAATATCATTCTCTTTATCTTGGTATAGAGTTTGCTGAGCTTCCTTTAGCTTTTCTTTTATTTTTAAAATTATTTTTCTTCCTCATCTACTTTCAGTCTCCAATTATACATATGTTATGCAATTTGATATTCTTCTACAGGTCATTGAGGCTGTGTTCATTTTTCTTCAATCTTCCTCCTTCGTTTCTTAGTCTGGAAAATTTTGTCTGTCCTCAAGCTCATTAGGCATTTTTTCTGCCTTCTCCAGTCTGTCATTTAAGCCCATCCAATGAATTTTTTGTTTATTTTCATTTACTTTCCAGTACAATTCTTATTTGGTTCTTTTGTATAATTACACTTTTCCTGCTAGATTTCTCTGTTTACTCATTAAGACTATATTTCCTTTGATTCTTTTCCCATATTCTCTCTCATGTCGTTGAACATATTTATAATACCTTTTTTTTTGTTTTTGCTCAGTAAGATTCACCCTGAGCTAACATCTGTTGCTTATCTTCCTCTTTTTGCTCGAGGAAGATTGGCCCTGAGCTAACATCTGTGCCAGTCTTCCTCTATTTTGTATGTGGGTCACCGCCACAGCATGGCCGCTGACGAGTGGTGTAGGTCAGTCCCCAGGAACCAAACCTGGGCTGCTGAAGCGGAGCATGCTGAACTTAACCACTAGACCATGGGGCGAGCCCCTAAAATATCTTCTTTAAAGTCTATCTGTCAAGTCCAATATCTAGCCATCTTTGGTTTAGTTTCTATGGGTTGATTTTTATTTTTTCATTGATTGTTTCACTTTTTTCATTGACTATGGATCACATTTCCTTTTTCTTTGTATATCTGGTAGTTTTCATTGAATAATGGGCATTGTGGATATTGCATTACAGAGACTTTAGATCTGTAACGTTTCCTAGAGTGCAGTTTTGTTTTAGTAGACTGTTAATTACTGACTGATCATGCTGAACTTGTACAGGCACGGTTTTACACTATTGATTAGATCTGTGAAAAGCCCCAATTCTTGCCCTAGACTCTAACTTTGTGGGATTCAATCTCCAAATCTCTCTACTGTAGAGATCTTGTTGGGACTGTGATTCAGACTTTTTAAGGAAAGGTCTAGAGAGGATAGCTCTCCAGAGCATAATTCTAACTACTAACGGAGAGGTTCTTTGGTTTTTTTCATGCAGCCAAGGGCTTTCATGATATCTCTTCACTCTAAGATGGCTTCAACTTCAATACTCCCTGCTGCTCTTCTCCAGGACTCCTTGGCTTCTTTCTTCTGTTGCCAACTCCATAAAAGCTGCTATGTTGCTATCCTGTAAGTCTTGTGTTTTTCTAGTCTTATGCAAGTACAGCCTAGCCTTCAGGCAAAGCCTCATAGGGAACCCCATACAATGTGACTTTTAGAGGCAACATTGCACACCTCCCTTCTTTCTATTACTCTGACTCACAGACTCTAACACTTCAGCTGCCTAGTACTCTGATCTCTGCCTCCTCAACTCAGTGGGACCTCCACTTTCTGCTTGAATTTCAGGGCTGTGAGACAGAGCCAGGAAATTGTCCCCAGGCAGAGAACGGACTCCCAAGGAGATCAGCTCATTAGTTTCTCTTTTTTCCACAGATCTCAGTCTTTCCCTGCCCTGCCTCTTTCCATTTTCTGAAAACAGTTACCTAATATATTTTGCCAATTTTAACAGTTGTTTATAGCAATAGGACTTATCTGGAAGCAGTTATTACTGTATGGCTTCAAAACACCCTTGTTTTGACAATTTTTACAGGTAATCGTGTTATTACTAAGATGTTTATATATATATATATATATATATATCTCACACATATCTTCCATATAATATATATTGGTTTATGTGAATATTGCACATAAACACTGAAAAGCAGAAAACAATATAAAAACATTATTAAATTGATCACGCAGAGGCAGCTTCCTTAATATTTTGGTGTATGTTGCTTCAGTTTTTTTTTTAAAGGTATATTTACATATATACAGTTACATGGTATAAAGTAGTTTATCCTTCAGATTTTTAGAGCAATTTTGCCTATTTACACATAAGACCACGTGTATTCATATTATACACAAGTGTATAAATACAAATACCTAAATTTTAAACAACAACTAGAAAAAACTGCGTTCTTCCTATCACAGCTGTCACTCACCAGCTGGATGACCTTGGCTTGGTCTCTTAATCTCTGTTCCTCAATTTCCTCATCAAGTGATGATGATAATGGTAACTAGCATAAACTTTTTGTGAGAAGTAAAATGAGTTAAAGTATGCAAATCAAGTATTATGTCTCATACATAGTCTTCACTCTATTTCACTATTACCTATCAAGATATTCAAATATTTCTCTATTGATTCAATAGATTATATGAGTACATTTCTTAATGCTGAACTATTACTATATTACAGAAATAAATTTTACTTGATAATGGACTACTACTGTCTTATTACAGTTGATTCAATTTGCTAGTGTTGCATTTAGGAATAATGCGGTATATTTATACATAACGTTCTCCAGTTTTCTTTTTTGTCTTATCTTTCTATGTTGCATGTTCACGTTTTGCTTCAGAATCTATTATCTTCTATCTTTTTCCTTTTCAAGGGAAGAAATAATCCCAGGCTTGTCCTCCATAGTACTGATTTTATTGTCCATGGTGTGGATTCCGTTCTTTTGTTTCTAACGTCATCTTTATTTGACTATTGTGTTATTTATGATGTCACATTCTTTTCTGATCTCATCAAGCTCCTTTTTATTTCAGTCTTTTATCCAGTTCTTTCTTTTTCTCGGTCCACTGTTGTATCATTCTTATCTTTCATTGTTTATAAAGTTCATATTCTGATGAATTTTATTGAAAATATAAAGCATGTACTGTACAAATTTTACTTTCCCCTGAATTGTCATAAGTTTTTTTCAACAATAGGTGCTGATTTTACTACGTCCATGTTAGCCTCTTTTTATACTGTGGAATCTTCATTGGAGCCTTATTTTCTCTGTCTCTCATTTTCTTCCCCCTTATTCATCCTTAAATAAAGCTAAGTGATCCTACAGTATTTTTCCCAAAACCACTAACGGGACTTCATTTATACGCACAAGATGGGTGTGAATTTTGTTAGCTCCTCCTCTAAGATCTAAATCTGCAGGGCAGATTAATGTGAGGTTTCATTACTATATCAAGATTCAACAATATGAGAATAGTGGAAAACTATTTATTCCCTTGGAGCATTTTAGAGTTAAACTTTCTTGGATTTTCCCACTGTGCTTGGTGAGCCATTGTGGCAGAGAGTAGCTTTCTGAATCCATCTTCCTATTTTCTTTTTTAGCTATTCGACGTACCAGAAAGTACATTGTTCGTTAGTGCTGGTACCTTGTACATCAGAAATGCAACCTTGTGCCACATGGAAAAGCCACTGCAGGACATACTTCTGTGTGATGTAACTGTGTTATATTTTTGGCCATTAATCTACAAAAGAGAGGGATTCCAAGGAAATCAAGCTCAAATAAATAATAAATTGTATTAAACATTAAGTAAAATGATAATACTGTTTTGAACCTGCTAGTTGTCATTGGACTAACAAAGTGTTATGCAGCATACATCTTTCATAAATTATTTGAATAAACAGTCTGTGTGTGATTTAAATAAGAAAAGGGCTCCTCGTCTATTCCATGGCCTACGTCTACACAGCCCATGGCTCTATTAGTGGTAACTGACTGGGTTGAGCTTTGATAGTCTCTACTGATTTCTCGTTAAACTGTACTGCTTTTTCAGGAATGAAAGTATCAGTTATCTCTTTTCTTTGTCTTTCTTAAATGTAACACCTTGCTCCTCTACCTAGCAGAAGTCCTTCAATAGCTTGCAAGTAAAGAATGAAAGACAGTCTCTCTAAGCTACCAGTGCAGCTCCAGTTGTTCCAGGTTTTTAAAATTGCCCGTAGATGCTTCAATAACTGTGAGGTGCTAACATAAATAGATAGCAGTGAATGAATTACCATTTTATATGGAAGTCTTGTTTCTCTTGGGTAGCACGGCCTGTTATTTTGATTGAAGTGACAGGAATCAATCCTGTCATCAAATCAATATATGGAAATTTTTGTTAAATGTTAACAAAATGATAATACTTTTTTTAGACCTATTAGTTGTAATTAGGCCAACAAAGTAGTGTGGACTATATGCCTTCTAGAATTTACTTAAAGTAATAAATACATGCTTTAATGAAACACATACTAATATATATGCTTACTATTATTATATCAATAATGATAGGTTATTATAACAATATTGAATATATTTTTTCCCAGGGAATATGCTTTGCCTGTGATCATGTTTACATTTTTTAATTAACATTTTCTTTTTACATATGTAATATAAATTCAAATTTGAATTGCTTCCATTTATGTTTATTGAATGTATACTATGTGAAAAATATTTGTCCTAGTTCTAAAGAAGCCAAGTCTGAATTATCCCACATTGAATTAGTTTTTGAATAGATTTTATGAACTATATTCAATTGTGGCTAGATTTTAGTTTAAAAGGCAAGTATTACTTGTTTTATAAGAAAAAGACACTAGAAGTGTAACTGATTGAAATAAATCCTTTCTAATACATTTTAATTTAAATATCTTATTCTTATGTACATAGTATTAATTATATTCCATTATCCAAATGAACGAATACAAACTATTGATTCACCATTCTATTTTAGAGATGATGACAAAAGCAATATTCATAAATAAATGCTTTTGGAAATTTTTTCAAGCAAGTTTCCAGTTTTTAAGTTTATAAAAGAGAATTTAGCGCCAAAAGTTATATAAACTTATGTTCAGGTCATTTTGGTCAACAGAACCTGTGAAACAGAATAAAGTGACTCGAGAGAAGCTAGATTCCGCAAAGCTGATTCAGCACATTATTACAGTATTAGAACAAGAAAACTCCATATTTTCTTGTGATGATGGATTGTGTTAATACTCTTTAAAAGTAATTTTAAATCCTCAAAGGCACTGTGTTTATGCTTTAGTAGATACCGGATATCAGCAGGTATGAATTTAACCACTCTCAAGGATTTTCAAATGTTATGTGGCTCCATGACACAAGTTTGAAGTTGCTCAGCAAAACCTTACTGTCTTTTTCTTCCGCTTGGTTTCCTAACTCTCATCTGATCACTGTTCCTCAACAGTCAGCTGCTACAGCTAGAGAGGGCTTCGCTCATCTCACGCTTAGGGAGTATAATCAGAAAGGCCAAATGACTCAGGGGCCGTATTAGCTCACGAGCAGTGACCGAAGTGTTGGGGTTATCCATGGCATTATGCAATGGAATGATTCTTATTTTAATATTATGTCATATAAACTACTGCATAAAATATAATTTGCATAAATATCATTTATAGTTACTATTACCTAGTTCTTTTTTTTAATTAAGTCCTTAACATAATTTTACTTTTTTTTCCTTTTTTTGGTGAGGAAGATTGGCTGTGAGCTAACATCTGTTGCCAATCTTCCTCTTTTTGCTTGAGGAAGAGTGGCCCTGAGCTAACATCTGTGCCAATCTTCCTCTATTGTTTTTTGTATGTAGGTCGCCGCCACAGCGGCTTGATGAGTGGTATAGGTCAGAACCAGGGATCCGAACCCGTGAAGCCAAAGCGGAGCATGTCGAAGGTAACCACTATGCCACCGGGTCAGCTCCCGTGATTTTACTTTTAACTATTTTATTATAAATATGTATCTTATATATTTTAGATAAATTGAAATATATGTCCTAAAATGTGCATACATATTTCCTATAGATACTTGAAATTACCAGGTTCATATAAATTAACTTGTAATTTGGTTTACTCAAAGGCCAGGGGATCACTTGCACGTAAATCACATTTTTATTCTAATCAGTAATACAGGCTCATTAATTTGAGTTTCACATTTCAAGAAAGATGAGGATGTGCCAAAATCATCTAGCTCCAGGCAAGAGCTATGTCTACTGATAGGTAATTGTCAGCATCGTTTGTACTATACACACAGAGAAAATGGGAAATTATAAAATCATTAGTTTCTGCTTGAATAGAAATGGCTGTGTGCATCCACTGTTATTATTTTCTCAATATATAATTGGAACAATATCTTAAATAAAAAATGTCAGTTAATGTTCTCCAGTCATTACCACGCCTTCTTGACTCTAATCGAATCTCTACATTAGTGTCCAGTGAATTTTCCTAAAACGTAGCTTTCATCAGGCTTTCTATTTCTCTGACGTGTGTAGCTCTTACCTAGATCTTGTCACGGTTTGGTGCTGCCACCCTCCCTACTGTGCCGTAAGGACAGTCTTCTCCACCCTCACACCGTGGTCCTCTCACATCTCTCACACTCTCCAACATTTGCCTTCCGCCTACCATTTACCTCTTTTGGAGGGCAGCTGCCATTTCTTCCCCTCCATAGAAACTTTAACTTTGCTGTTCTGGGTGTTGTCTCCCTTGTTCGCCCACAGCGTGGGCCTGTCATGCATTGTGATATATACGACTTTCTGACTTATTTTATTCAGTAATTTATTACCCCCAAGAGATGACAAACTGATGGATAAGAACCTTTTTACCATAATCCTCTTTTATCCTCTACAGAACCCTAACACCAGGAGGCAAAAAGCATGTGCAATTCACCCTATTGAACAGAAATGAGTGAACTCAAGACCTAAGGGCAAAAATACCCATCACAAGAAATCTATACTTTCAATGAAGTTAGTTTAAAAAGTTGGCACCCCAGGTGAGAAACAAAGCAGTTAACTTATTTGCTTACCATTAATTCAATTAATGAAATTACATTGTTTATTAATTACACTGAAAATGAGATGTATATTTGCAACACCAGCCTTTCCCAGTCATATCATTGATTTTGTTTAAACATCCTAGCTTCTACTATATATTGTGTGAGGCACCATCATCAACAAATAATTAAATAGGGGGAAAGTAAATGTAGGGGTAGCTGGTGGTTCAAAACCAGAGACTTAAAAAGTAAATGCATTAGATATTACATATGCTCTTCTTGGAGGGTCCGCGACAAGTGGGTGTAATAATATTTTAATTATAAATGGTAATAAATCATGGCTAGGTTCTATCCACCTCCCCCTTTAAAAAATACATTTTATTTTTAATTTTTGGAGGAACCCCCATACTGTTTTCCATAGTTGCTGCATCAATTTGTATTCCCACCAACAGTGTATGAGGGTTCCCTTTTCTCCACATCCTCTCCAACACTTGTTATTTGTTTTCTTTTCAATACTAGTCATTCTGACAGGTGTGAGTTGATATGTCATTGTGATGTTGATTTGCATTTCCCTGATGACTAGTGATGTTGAGCGCCTTTCATGTACCTGTTGGCCATCTGTATGTCTTCCTTGGAAAAATGCCTATTCAGATCATCTGCTCATTTTTTAATCAGACTATTTGTTTTTTGATATTGAGATGTATGAGTTCTTTATATATTTTGGATGTTAATCCTTTATCAGATATATCATTTGCAAATATATTCTTTGGTTCAGGAGGTTGCCTTTTTGTTTTGTTGATGGTCTCCTTTACTGTGCAAAAGTTTTTCGGTTGATGTAGTACCATATGTTTATTTTTGCTTTTGTTGCCCTTGCCTGAGTAGACATATTCAAAAAAATACTTCTGAATTAAAAAAAAAACCCAGTAATTTAAAAGATATATGCACCCCTATGTTCACTGCAGCATTATATACAATAGCCGAGATATGGAAGCAACCTAAGTGTCCATGGGTAGATAAATAGATAAAGATGATGTGATGTACGTATACAATGAAATATTACTCACTCATGAAAAAGAATGAAATTCACCCATTTGTAACAACAGAGATGGATCTAGAGGGTATTACGCTAAGTGAAATAAGCAGACAGAAAAAGAATACTATACGATTTCACTTACATGTGGAATCTAAAAAAAACCAAACAAATGAACAAACGAAACAAAATAGAAACAGACTTGTAGATACAGAGAACAGATTGGTAGTTGCGAGAGGAAGGGAGGAAGGGTGAAACAGGTGAAGGGGACAAGAGGTACAAACTTCCAGTCATAAAATAAATGTCAGGGGATGTAATGTACAGCCTAGGGAATATAGTCAACAATATCATAAATAACTTTGTATGATGACAGATGGTTATTAGTCTTATCAGGGTGGTCATTTTGTAATGTAAATAAATGTTGAATCACTATATTGTACCTGAAACTTAAAAAAAAAAATCGTAATTTAACAAAGCAGTTTACTGAATGAATGTCTTCCACCTACTGCATTATATCCATATTGATGACGCTGGTACTATCAGTTTTAAACACAAACGGGACTTTACTGAGAGCATTGACTAATTCTTAACAGAAAAAGTGGCTTAATACCAACTATTATCAAACAGCCCATGGTTCAGTAGCTATTCTCTAATATGAAGAATACCAAATAAACTTATCTATGCCCTCGGCCACCTGGGAGTTGTCTTTTGCACGGAATGTAATTCTGAGATTTTATTAGAATGCAAATATCTCAAAATTACATATTTATTCTGCCGAGACTCTTCTATAGTGTGTGTAGTCGAGGCTCTAAAAACAATGGCACCTTATCTTATGATTTTTTTCAGGCTCAAGCTGTCTCTCATATGATGTCTAACTCCAAGGAAAAAATATGTGAACAGATTTCCTATTTGAGGAACATATTTGAGATATAAGCAAGAATCTCCATTTTTTAAAACTCTAATCAGAAGAAACATGCTCTTGGACCAAAATGAGAATAAAAATCAGACTCCTAAAACTAGGCAAAAGATTATCAACTTGGCCTTCTCTATATCTTATATAAAAACATTTAAGTCCTCAGTTTAATATCTTTGAATGGCAGCACTGAGAAAGCTGTAATCCAACTCTTGTTCAAGGATAACCTGAGATATCTTATTAAGAGAAACTTAATTAGAGATGAATTCCAGACTCATTAAATTCTATTTCTACATTCTGCTAGATCATCAAAGACCATGATATTTCAGCTCAAAACACAAATTTTATCCTCTAATGTATTATGATCTACAAATACATAAAATTTTTATTTGAACATGTTTTATATCTTTCTAAAAATACTAAGTAAAGATATTGCTAAGAGTATAGCAATATTTATGTTGCTTATAAGAGTACTTTTATACAGTACTAAGAGCATTGAGTACTCTGATAAGATAAATTTCCCTCTCAATTAATTGTTAAGAAATATGTAATACTTTTGATTTCCTCTCTGCTTTAGCTGCCGGAGCACTTAGATTCAAACTCAAGTTAAGTCAATGATTAACTTCTATGTTTTTCCCCACCCTATCCTAAAAGGTCTTGGTGAAACTACCTTCTGTTTCCAATCTAGACTCCATATTTTCATTTCTCTTGTTTTGTTATTCTTCCAGTATACTCAGAGGCTAAAGAATGGATTATTTCTTTAAATCTATTGAGTATTTGTTGTTGCAGAGGATCAAATATAAATAAATCATGATTACTGTCTCAAGGTGCTTACAGCCTAGCAGGGGTCAGGCTGACAAATATAACGACAGAGACGTGCACCAGGAGTTTTGGGAACAGAAGGAGCAGGGAGGATGGGGAAGAATTTCAGCAGATGTGCTTGAATTGGATTTTGAAGCAAGAATATGAGTTACCTAGATGATTAAAGAGGAGAAAAAATACTTATTTTATCACATGATTTAAAAAATATTAATTTACTTAATAAATATTTATGGAGGGGTCAAATAAATATTTATATCTGCCGGGTACCATGTGATAGGAAGAAACACTGTTTCTGCTCCTCCCAAGCATGCAGTTCACAAGACAAGAGAGAGAGATTATGAAGAGGCCTCAGCCACGACACAGCTCGATTTGGGGAACTTCATGTATGGCTGGAATAAACTATGCAGCTGCCCCAAGGAGAAGCCAGAGGGGCACATATCCTTGAGGTTCTTACGTTACTAGTTTTAGAGAATGATCTTTACCCCCAGAGACTATGGGCCAGAGAGACAGCAAGGAAATCAGTTAGCAGGCTAGTTCAGCACTATACGCAAGAAGTGATGAGGAGTCAAACTGATCATCACGTCCTTAAAAGCAGTTCAAAATGCAGAGGACTGGCACCCTGATCTCCAGCCTCTCCACTTCTCTCTAGATGGTTGAGCAGTATCTGCTGCCATTCGCCACTTTCCGCAAGTAGCTTACTCTTTCACAACGCAACCTTTGCATTTATTTTACAGAGAAAATATAGACTGTTAGAAAGGCAAATTTCACATCTGTTTGTTGTTCTGGCATCGAGGAATGTATCAGAAGCCACATTCTTACTTAATTATTTTCTTCCCACCTCAGTGAAAGCGACCTAGTTCCCCTCTTCAAGGCTAATTCCCCGACCCGAGCTCTACATTCCCATCTTTTCAAGAAACCTGTTTCCCTCTGATTTTTGTATCTCTAAACTTACCCTTTCTATTAACTCTTTTCCTCTTAAAATAGGCCCTTCTACAGCCCCACTTCTCTCTACTTATCATTCCTTCCTCACCCTCAAGATTCATAAGAATAGATTTTATTAACAAACCCCTTCTCCTTGCCTCCCATTTGTTCTATAGTGAAATTACCTTTCTAGAGCCTCAACTTTATTGAGCCATTCTTATCAAGTTCAATGAATGTATTCACAAGTGATTTTGTATTTTTAATTTCCTGGTATAGTACGATGCTTATATCTCACATTCTTCTTTCTAGAAATAAATGAAGTACATATTTTACTGATTTTTAATAAGCATTTGTCATATTCAGTGACCTCATATGAGATTCAATTTCTTTGCAGGAAGATTAGAAATTCAGTTGATTAATCAAGAATCAAAATGCCTACTAGTAGCTACAAGATTGCTGAAATCATCTTACATTATCGTCAATAGCCAGATACTGTATCCTGTATATATAAATCAACAGTTTAAGGTTAACACATTGTAGCTTTCATTTATTTTTTCCTTCAATTGATTTTGATGAAACCTTTAACTTACAAGAAATTGAGCCAGTGTGGCAGACAATATCTAAGATGCCTCCCAATGACTTCAACCTCCTAGGATTAACACTCTTATATAATTTCCTCCCCTTCAGTGTGGCTTGGAATCATCAACTCAGTTATAATAAACAGAATAAGGCAGAAGTTCTGGGAGGTCACTGCAGAGATTAGGTTACAAAAAGTCTTGGGCACATGTTTGCTCCCTGTCATGAACTGTTGCTATGGAGGAAGCCTGTTGCCATGCCATGAGACAATCCCAGAGAGACGTCCACATGGCGAGGAATTGAGAGAGGCCTCTGGCTAACAGCCTGTAAGAAATCAATATTCTTAGTCCAGCACCTGTGAGGGAGTGAGGCCTGCCAAAAACGACGTGAGTGGGCTTAGAAGTGTATTCTACCCAGTTGAGTCTTCAAATTAGACTGTGGTCCTGCCTGACCACTTGTCTGCAACCTCATGAGAGAGCCTGAGCTACAGGCACCCAGCTAAGCTGATCCATCTTCCTGACCCGTGAAACTGTGACATAATAAATGTTTGTTGTATTAAGTCACAAAATTTTGGGGAAATTTGTTACACAGTAATAGATAAGTAATACAACATAGAGGAGTATCTTTTCTAAGTAATGCATAACTGATCATCCATTTTTATATTATTAACAAATTATTACTCTTCTCAGTGATGTATTGCCTGTTAGTCACAGTTAAAACAGAAAAGATTATTTATGGCTACTCAAGAATAATAACTGCAATTAAGCTATTAGAAACCCAGGACAAATCATTTTTGAATTTGGATTTCTAAAAGAATGAATAAAACTGAGAATGTAATTTGTAAAACTAGTGAGTATAAATGCCCCCCAGGTTTACAGATGAATGAGTGTCTTAGAATAATATTTGCGAAGAGGGAAGGTTTCAGCCACAGGCAGCATCTCCCTAACAAGGCAGCTCATCTAGTCCTAATTGATTAGTCAATGTCTGGAACAGATACTTCTGCCTAGATTTTAGTTCAGCATGATTGTGCCCTGCTGAGAGGGACCCAGGTAACAGACCTGATGCCTACAACCTTCAGCCATCTGATGAAGCTGAGAAATGGCACCGGAATCAATGTGGTAAACGTTTGAGAACGTGGAAGAAATGCAAAACTGCCTTCTCTGAAATAATCAGAATAAAATAGCAGAAGTCAACTGGACATCCACTGACAATAAAGAGGATGTGAATAACAATTGTCCAGATAAAAGTACATTAAAATTATCTTGGGACTCAGCATAAACATGCAGAAATTTTGAGAGAGAGATCTAAGGGAGCCAGGCTCATAAATAAGGTAGATATATATTTTACTCATTAAAGTAATTCAAATTATTGATCTTAGAATTATTTATTTAAAAACCAATTAAAAATTTCCCTGTTCTAGGGTAAACTGGAAGAAGAGAAAGACAGTCCCTGAAATATATTCAAAATAGAGAGCAAGTCAAACATACATGATCCACTAAAGGGAAGAATTGGAGTTGAGCTAATTCCACTTTTGTAATAAGATAGTGATCTTACAACAAATCAGATGGTTAGCAATTGTGTGGAGATTGATTTCCTTTCAAATTTTAGGCTGTAGTGAGGCCCTGACTACTCTCATAGCTTTCCAACTGCTTTTCTAGTTTATATTCTTTTTCTCCACTATTTCGCCCACTCCTATAGGATTTATTTTCCCAAATCAAAGATCTCATCATGCTTGTTGTCTGCACAAAATCTGTACTAACTCCCCCTGAACTACTCAAGTAGCTAAGCCTTGATGACATTCCACTGATTCTCTCTGCAGAGTAGTGAAGCAGCAGACACCGCGTCCAGCTTCCCAGATTGGTATTTTGGCTTCACTGCTTATCAGCTATGATACGACGGCATGGTAATTAAAATTCTCTGTATTTCAGTTTCCTTATCTATGAAACAGGATAATGATTTTAATGAGCACAAATGTTTATTGTGAAAATTAAGAGGAACAATCTATGACGTGTTAGGAGTAGTGTCCTGGTCCATGATGAGTACTCCATAAACATTAGCTATGACTTGATTATTGCTGTTACTGCTGCTATTTGAGATTCTAAGTAACTTAAGAAGATGAGTGTCTACCATCTGATAGATTTTATAAATGTTGTCTCATTTAACTTGAAATACAAATTTCTGAAATAGGAATTATTAATCTCATTTTACAGAGGAAGAGACCAAGATCTAGACATTTTAAGTGACATCTCTAAATTCTTACAATGGCTGAATGCTAGAGCCCAGTTGCAGCCCAGGTTTCCTGACTTCATGTTGAGGACACTTTTAACGCACAGAGCTATCCTTCCAGGCTTGTCACCTGTTGCTCCACTGTGAAGAATACTGGTTAATAGTGTGGCTATAAGTTTGAATCCCAGCATAACCAGTTACTTGCAATTCATACAAACTCTCTGAGGTTCAGTTTTCCCCACTGTAAAGTTTTCCCATCACTGTAGTGATGCTCATTTTCATAAACTTATTATGAGGATTACTTCACTTAAATAGTACAGTAGTTGGCATATATCATGTGCACAATTTTATTGGTTTATATAAATATCTATTTATATCTTTAGTTTTATTAATTTATATCAAGACATTTGATGTCATCCTAACTTCCTGCATTTTACTTTCTCATGACCAGGGCCTTAATCTTTCTGTGTTCATCTCTGTCTATTGAAAATGTACCCTTCCTTTGTAGAAAAACGTTTTCCTTTGTCCTGAAGCACTACCTTATTTCCAGCTAGATACAGACCCACAATGCCTTGTCCAAGCTCTGCGGGGCTAGTCATGCTGGGCCATTCAGAATTTTGTCTTATTCTAGAAAGTTAAAAGAGTGCATATCTTATACATTATGTGACATCCCCAGAAGGATCTGGAGCAGAATCTCATAATTAAATTGAGTGATATTTTTGCTGCGAAGAGTACAAATGCTCACACTCATTTGGATAAATAAGACTATAAATAGCCTCATATCAGTTCAAGTCACACATTCTAACATGTGTAGATCAGTTAGCACGTGCTGCCAAATAATTAAATTAAAAAAATTTGTATTCAGTTGTTTTGATTTTAGAATTGCACATAAAGAATTATAGACCCATAAGACTAGTTTTGCTAGGTCCTTTCTCAAGGTTATATGGTATTCTACCTAGCATGATTGTGTATTTGCTCATCTCAGCCTTCATTACTGTGTAAGGTCTCTAAGGGCAGGGAGCGTCTTCGTCTTTGTATGTTCTTCAGGACCGAGGATGTTCTTAAATCTACTAGGTGTGTTAGGCACACTTTCTAAACAAGAAAATATAACAACAATATTCCAAATGTGGAGATGGTGCTAAAAGTACTTGTCCTCCAAATCTGACAATTCTCCTTTTCATGATCATTAATATACATTATTCAAGAAAATTTCTTTGGGAAGAAGCAGCCCAAATTATATTGGAATTAACTTCACAAGATCTCACAAAAAATTTAACCCACTGACGGGCTGCCTGAATTAGAATTCCAGAGGAGGTAGGTAATGCTCCAAAATTTCAAATTATTATCTAAATTTTGTAAATTAGGACATGGTGAGGGAACATTCTTAGCATCATATTTTGCAATTTGCAGGTAAGTCATTTAAAAGTCAAGGATGATATACTTTAAAATTGATTTCATGCTGTGTGTTTATCAACTTCTTTCTCTTTAGTTATTATTTACTTCAGAAGAAACATAGTAATTGTTGCCATCTCACCTATATGTTGTCCATACATGTGATAAAAGAAGCTGAAACAATATGCAGTATTCGTGGGTCCATAAGGGTTTTTAGGAGCTATGCTGAAAACAGGGCTGAGGAGTCGAGCCTTTTCGCCTTCCAATCTGGGTCGAGATGTCTCAATGTACATATAAAAACCTTTAAAAAGACAAAATAAAATGTTTAAACACGATTTTATTAGGTAACATGAAATTTGAAATTATTGAGAAGTTTTAGAGTTTTCATATGAAGTAAAAATTGACAGGAGGATTTGCATTTCATTTACAAAATCTGTACATGCATAACAATATAAACAACAAATGATTACATAACTAAAGATAAAACTGTTTATAATATATAAAAACTTGAGACAAAATTGGAATTTTAGAATTGAATTATCAAAAAAATAATCCTAATCTCTGAGAGAAAATTAATGTCTACAAACTTTGGAAATATCTGCATTACTGATGCTGTACATAAAAAATTTAATGTTTTATTCCATAATCTTCAAATCGATAGCTAAGTATTCTCTTGTATTTCACATAACTGGCATCTCTCGAATCCCAAGGCTGGGGAATGATTGTTACGAACACAATGTATCATACCCCCGTACCTTCTTTGGAGCCACTACGATCAGCATTAGGTCCTGTGTTTGGAGTGTATTTCGTATTTCTTGTTGCAGTGCTTTGCTTTGTCCAGTCAAAATTATCTGTATCATCTTGGGTGAACAAACAAATGTTACCGTCTTCAAATCCACAGTGAAATTCTCCTATTAACAAATTTGAATTAAAGTGATTAATATTAATTAAGTTAATACAAACATTGCAATATTCTTATAAGAAAAATTTAAAACATTTTACAGCAATAGTAACGCAAGATTGCAATAATGGCGCCAGAGCCATAATACTCCACATGATTGCAACTAAACGTAAAACTATTTCAACTTTAAAGAAAAGGAAAAATAGTCTTGATATATAAATCAGTCTCTTATTTAGTAATTTAAACCCAAACGATTTTTCTCTGAAATATCCAGATAACTGAAATTAAACAATATAATTCACACTTGAATTATGGCTGAAGAAGTTTCCCAACTTTCATTTTTAAAGTAGAGGAAAAATCTAAACAACGCTGTCAATCAGAAAATGATCTTTATTACTTTACCTGACAGCACCTTAAAGCTGTCACTTGGAGGTTATAAATTTTCATACCACGTTGGAGATGTTTTCACGTCTACCCATTTGCGCAAATGAAAGTTACTTAGGGGAAGACGATGGCAAATTATTTTAAAAAGTAGTTATATTTCATTCGAATGTGGATTTGCCAAATTCTTGAAATTCACTAGAAATGAAGTAATTTATGAAGACCCTGCGAAAGGACTGAGATTGCTTGGATGCTTGCCATATGCTGAGTTCAGACCCAACAACCAGTCCAGAGGGAGCTTTCTCCAACTGTCTCTGAAAAGAGGGTGGCAGTAATGTTTCTAGGTATCAAAGGGTTTTCTCACTGGAATATACCCTGCTTGAAATATAGGATTAAAAAAAAGGATATGATAATGTCCACTAGACAAAAAATTAAAAGTATACTTACTTGAGAAAAATTAACAGTTTGTATTATTTCATTCAAACTCAGAACAACTCTTTTAAATCACAATAATACTAACTCATGAGGCTCACAGAGGGGAAATCTTTGGCTAAGTCAGCTAGAAAATAATAAAATTAAAACTGAGAACAGATGTCCTGCAATTCATAGAGATAAAAACATCTAAAGAACAGAGACTCTCATTTGTCTTTTCTCCCCCTGAAACGGGTTAGACTTATGAGATATTCTTGGGAGTGGAGTCCTTGAAGTTGAGATCATGTCCCTGAATTAATCGGTGTGTTTCTATATACTAACACTGAACTATCCAAAAAGGGAATTAAGAAAACTATCTCATTTACAATAGCATCAAAAAAATAAAACACTTAGGAATAAACTTAACCAAAGAAATGAAAGATTTGTACACTGAAAACTACAAAAAATTAATGAAAGAAGTTAAAGACACAAATAAATGGAAAGGTATCATGTGTTCTTGGACTGAAAGAATTAACATTGTTAAAATGTCCATCCTACCCAAAGTGATCTATAGATTCAATGCAATCCCTTTGAAAATACCAATGGTATCTTTTTTATAGAAGCAGAAAAAAATTCCTAAAATTCATATGGAACTACAAAAGACCTTGAATGGCCAACACAGTTATAAGCAAGAAGAATAAAACTGGCGGCATCACACTTACTGATTTTAAAATATATTACAAAGCTATAGTAATCAAAGGCGTATGGTACTTATACACTGTTGGTGGGAATGTAAATTAGTACAGCTATTGTGGAAAATGGTATGGAGGTTCCTCAAAAATCTAAATATAGAACTACCACATGACCCAGCTATCCTCTTATGAATATATACCCAAAAGAAATGAAGTCAGTACTTCGAAAAGATATGTGCACTCTCATGTTTATTGAAGTATTAGTTACAATAACCAAGACGTGGAAACAATCTAAATGTCCATTGATGGATAAATAGATAAATAAATTGTGGCAGATATATACGATAGGATATTATTAAGCGTTAAAAATGAAGGTTATCCTGCCATTTGCAACAACATGGATAAACCTGGAGGACATTATACTAAGTGAAATAAGGCAGACACAGAAAGAAAAAAACGGCATGATATCATTTACATGTGGAATCTAGAACAAGTCAAACACCTAGAAGCAGAGAGTAGAATAGTGGTTATTCTATTAGGGCAGGTAGGTGGGGAAAGGGGAAGATGCTGGCAAAGGGTACAATGTTGCAGTTCTGTAGGATGAATACATCTAGAGATGATGACTGTAGTTAATAATACTGTATTGAGTACTGTAAATTTGCTAAGAGTATATTTCAGGTCCTCACATCACACACACAAAAATGGTACCTTTGTGTAGAGATGACAGGTTAATTAGCTTGATTGTAGTAATCATTTCACTATGTGTATATACATATATATATATTAAATAATCATATTGTACATCTTATATATACACAATTTTTATTTAAAAAAAAGAAAAAAAGAGCATGGTCTTGGCATAAAAACATGCAGACAAATGGGACAGAATAGAGACCCTAGAAATAATTTCCCATATATACAGTGAAGTGACTTTGACAAAGGAGCCAAAAACACACAATGGGGAAAGAAAAATCTCTTCAACAAATGGTGCTGGGGAAACTAGATATTCACATGCAAGAGAATGAAAGTGGACCCTTATCTTACACAATACATAAAAATAAATTCAAAATGGATTAAAGACTTAAATGTAATACCTGAAACTATAAAACTGCCAGAATAAAACACAGGGAAGAGCTTCACAACATTGGTCCTGGCAATGATTTTTTGTATATGACACCAAAACTATAAGCAACAAAAGCAAAAGTAGACAAGTGGAACTACATCACACTAAAAAGCTGTTGCACAGCAAAGGAAACAATTGACAGGGTGAAAAGGCAAACTACAGAATGGGAAAAAATATTTGCAAACCACGTATCTGCTAAAAGGTTAATACCCAAAATACATAAGGAATTCCTACAACTCAAAGCAAAAAAAAAAACAATCTGATTGAAAAATGGGCAAAGGATTTGAATAGACATTTCCCCAAGAATACATACAGATACATGAAAATGTACTCAACATCACTAATTATCAGGGAAATGCAAATCAAAACCACAATGAGATATCACTTCATATCTGCTAGGATGGCTATTATCAAAAAACAAAAAATAACAAGTGTTGCTGAGGATGTGGAGAAACTGGAATCCTTGTGCTCTGTTGGTGGGAATGTAAAATGGTGCAGCCACCAAGGAAAACATTATGGAGGGTCCTCAAAAATTAAAAATAGAACTACCAGGAGCCAGCCCGGTGGCGCAAGCGTTAAGTGCGCGCGCTCTGCTTTGGTGGCCCGGGGTTCGCTGGTTCAGATCCCAGGCGCGCACTGACGCACTGCTTGGCAAGTCATGCAGTGGCGGCATCCCATATAAAGTGGAAGAAGATAGGCACGGATGTTAGCCCAGGGCCAGTCTTCCTCAGCAAAAAAAAAGAGGAGGATTGGCAGATGTTAGCCCAGGGCTGATCTCCTCACACACAAAAAAATAGAACTACCATATGATCCAGCAATTCCACTTCTGGGTATTTATCCAAAAGAATTGAACCATTATCTCAAAGAGATATTAGCACTCCCATGTTCATTGCAGCATTAGTCACAATAGCTTAGATATAGAAACAACCTAAATGTCCATTAATAGATAAAGGGATAAATAAAATGCGGTATATACATACAATGAAATATTATTCAGCCTTAAAAAAGAAAATCCTGCCATATGTGACAATGCTGATGAACCTGGAGGATGTTATACTAAGTCAAATAAGCCAGTCATAGAAGGACAAATATGGCACGATTACCCACATATGAGGCATCTAAAATATCCAAACACAGAGAAGCAGAGAGTAGAATGGTGGTTGTCAGGGGCTGTGGGGAGAGGGAAGTGGGGAGATGCTGGTTAAAGGATATAAACCTACAATTATGCAAGACAAAACTCCAGCAGAACTCCAGCAGTTCTGGAGACCTGCTGTACAACACTGTACCTGTAGTTAACAATAGTGTATTGTACACCTAAAAATGTGTTAAGAAGGTAGGTCTCATGTTAAGTGTTCTTATCACAATAAAAAACAGAAAGAGAAAAGAAGGAAAGAAGGGAGGGATGGAGGGAGGAAGAGAGAAAACCATTGGCATTTACAAATAAAAATAAAACAGAAGGTTTTCCCTTCCTTTAAGTAGTAAGTTTTTGTTTTGTTTTCAGATTAAAAAATCACTGCCTCTCTTTGTGTTTAGTTATGTTCTATATTCTGAGCAGGAATGTTTACAGGGAATATAGCCTTTAGGGGACTCTAAGTCAGTAAATTTCTGGATAAACAATATTCCACATATAATATTTACTAGTGCATATTTATGCAACGAGTTTCGTACTGAATGAGACACAACCTCTTGATGCTATCAACTGAAGATCTAACGCTGGTCTTGGCAGGGCAGTTCCATGCATGGAGAGATTTCTTTAAGCGTCCTTTAGGCACAATCTGAGATTCCTTTCATTGCTGCTTTGGAGTCATGATAAGGCAATGTTTGATTTTAAATGTTTTCAGTTGTTTAATTATGTAGCATATATAGACAAGTAAAACGTCAAAAAACAAATGTAAAGAATGAGGATTTCAGTTTATAGATCTGCTGCCAAATCTTACTTTTTATATGCTATGTGGAAGTATGGATAATGAATTTTTATTACACCATTGAACCATATCTTTTGTGTAATTTAGTTTAAACTTGTTTAAAAAGAGCCAAAAACTTGCCTTCAAAAATGAACGAGTTTTTAAAACTTGAATATTTAAGTCTTTCTTAGTAAAATTAAGCACTAATACTGCTTATGAAAACCTAAGATATACCTATAATTTTAGATATGCCTAAAATCTTTCATAATTTGGTCAAATTTATATATTACATTAAGTTGTTTACAATAATTTGAAAAAGATATGACTACAATAATTCACATTGGACAAAAACACAAGTAATCTCAACAGTTCTTCACCATTTCTGCGACATGTATCTTTACAGTGAAGAAACCCATCACTGGAGAGATTTTATTAAAAGTTGGCAGATAAAATGGAAAAAAAATGCTACTTAAGACAATAATAATTTTATGATTATTCAGTCACTTTATATGAGGTAATTATAAATATATGCAAAAAAGTGTAATCATAAAAAAGTTTATTGAAATAAAGAATATCTGGATAGATAATGAAAATGCACTGATCTGCAAAAACTTACCAAAAATCAATGTAATATTAAATATTAAAATATCTCATAAAATAGGAAATAATAAAGTCCAGGATTTTCACAAAGATATGGAAGTTAAGATTGACTTGGTCTTGAATTTTTCACTAGCTTTCTAGTTACAACATGATTTTGTCAGTGTTTCAGGGGCTACATAGAAATAAATAAATATATTTGAAATATTCTGCATTATAGTATCTCTAAAATTTTACTTTATTTCCCTGAATCCTTCCCAATATGGTAAAGAAAGAAACAAAATTCAGGGATAAGCAGCCTGATGCTCACTGGTCCTCTAGCCCATAGACCCTCTTGTACCCGCCTACTTTCTTTATGTATTTTTTATTTTATTTTTTCTGCTTTACTGAGACAAAATTGACAAATAAAAATTGATTATATATTTAAGGTTTACAACTTGATGTTTTGATGTATACATACATTTTGAAATGATCACCACAATGAAGCGAATTAATATATGCATCACTTCACATATCACATAGTTACTATTATCTTTTTTTTTTGTGGTGAGAGTGCTTAACATCTATCCTCTTGGCAAATTTCAAGCATACAATACAGTATTGTTAAGTATAGTCACCATGCTGTATGTTAGATCTCCAGAACTGACTCATCTTGCATAACTGGAAGTTTATACCCTTTGACCAACATCTCCTCATTCTTCCTCCCTCTCACTCCTGGCAACCACCATTCTATTCTCTGCTTCTGGGTTTGACTGTTTAGATTACACATATGACTGAGATCATGCAGTATTTGTCCTTCCGTGTCTGGCTTATTTCACTTAGCATTATGAACCAGGTTCATTCATGTTGTCTCATATGGCAGGATAACCTTCTATTTTAAAGCTGAATAATATTCCATTGTATGTATATACCGCATTTCTTTATGCATTCATCCATCAGTGGACATTTAGATTGTTTCCATGTCTTGGCTATAGTGAATAATGCTGCAATGAACTTGGCATTACAGATATCTCTTTAAGACTAAGATTTCATTTCCTTTGGATGTACACCCAGAAGTGGGATTGCTGGATCATATGGTAGTTCTATTTTTAATTTTTTAAGAAATCTCCATACTGTTTTCTCTAACGGCCATGCCAATTTAGATTCCTGCCAACTGTGTACAATGGTTAATTGAAGAGACCATCCTTTTCTCATTGTGTGTTCTCCGCACCCTTGTTGAAAATCAGTTGACTGTAAATTCATGGATTTATCTCTGGGCTCTCTATTCTGTTCCACTGGTCTAAATGTTGGTTTTTATGCTATTACCATACTCTTTTGATTACTGCACCTTTGTAACATATTTTAAAATCACAAAATGCGGGGTCCGACCCCGTGGCTTAGCAGTTAAGTGCGCGCGCTCCGCTACCGGTGCCTGGGTTCGGATCCCGGGCGCGCACTGACGCACCGCTTCTCCAGCCATGCTGAGGCCGCGTCCCACCTACAGCAACTAGAAGGATGTGCAACTATGACATACAACTATGTACTGGGGCTTTGGGGAAAAAAAAAAAGGAGGAGGATTGGCAATAGATGTTAGCTCAGAGCCGGTCTTCCTCAGCAAAAACAGGACGATTAGCACGGATGTTAGCTCAGGGCTGACCTTCCTCACAAAAAAAACAAACAAAAAAAAAGAAAATGTGATGCTTCTCGCTTTGTTGTTCTTGCTTAGAACTGCGTGGCTATTTGGGATCTTTTGTGGTTCCATAAAGACTTTTAGAATTGTTTTTATTTTTTTTTAGTTTCTGTAAAGAATGCCATTGATATTTTGATAGAGATTGCATTGAATCTGTAGATCACTTTGGACATTTTAACAATACTAATTCTTTCAATCCATGAACACAGAATGTCTTTCCATTTATCTGTGTCTTCTTCGATTTCCTTCAACAATCTGTTATAATTTTCAGTGTACAAGTCTTTCACTTCTTTGGTTAAGTTTATTCCTAAGTATTTAATTCTTTTTGTTGCTATCATGAATGGGATTGTTTTCTTAACTTCCTTTTCAGATAGTTCATTGTTACTGTATAGAAATACCACTGTTTTTCTTTGTTGATTTTGTATCACACCACTTTACAGAATTGATTAGTTCTAACTTTGGACTGATATTTTAGAGTAGGTTATTATGGTAAATCTTCTTTTTAGTTTTAAGTGGTTTCCTAGAGATAATGGAGGTTTTCATGTATATATATTCATGTATATATACATTATATATGTGTATGTGTATATATATATTACGTATACATATTTCATATATATATACACCATCTTGTACTCATAATATCTAATATAAAGCAAAAGGAGTCCAAAAGTAATTTTAAAAATTTTACAGACTTCAAAACCTGAATCAGACCAAACACGCTTTTCAAAAAATTTGAAATCTCCTTACAGTTGAAAATTCCAACTCCAATGCTGAGATGCTTGAGAGACCCCAGAACTCATTTCAATCCATTTCAATTTTTTTCTTTTTTCCTTTCAATTAATACGATCCAATCACAGGCTAAATGTCAGGATACCCTTCCTAAGGAAAGACGCAGGGTACCAGAAGAAGAAGGGAGTACCCTTGTGCTCACTGGAGCCTGCAGCATATGGTTCTCTTGACAACCAACCAACTCTCCTTCCAGTTAAAAATTTCATCAAAAGATTTTTTTTAAAACTATAAATAGAAGGCCTTTCTCTTTTAAATTTAAGAAATAAGTTTTTTGTTGTTGTGTTTTTTTTTTTTTTTGTGAGGAAGATCAGCCCTGAGCTAACATCCGTGCTAATCCTCCTCTTTTTGGTGAGGAAGACCGGCTCTGAGCTAACATCTACTGCCAATCCTCCTTCTTTTTTTTGTCCCAAAGCCGCAGTAGATAGTTGTATGTCATAGTTGCACATCCTTCTAGCTGCTGTATGTGGGACGCGGCCTCAGCATGGCCGGAGAAGCAGTGAGTCGGTGCACGTCCCGGATCCCAACCTGGGCCGCCAGTAGCGGAGCACACCCACTTAACTACTAAGCCAAGGGGCCGGCCCAAGAAATAAGTTTTTTGAGCCCAATGAAGAATCAGACTATGACAAAATTTCATGGACTTACTCTATATAAATATTTTGGAAGTGGATCTTTAGGATAAATTCATTTTAGGACTATAGAATTTGATAAAGTGCAACAGATCATTTAGATTAGTTTGATTTGTTGCCAATATATAAAGTCTCATATGACATTTATTATCATATTAAATATGATATATATTCAAATATGTTCTTACAATCATTTTTTTCTATTTAGAAGATGTTTCAGACAAACTATAATTTATAATTAAGCCAACATATATTCAAAAGATTTTCAAACTTTATTATCATGGCAATAATCTTTTTTTGGAAGAAATACTGCTAAATGGTATTATAAGAATTCATTACACATAATTATAAGTAATACATAAGAAGTAAGATTTGGCAGTATTTTCTTCATTTTGAGAAATAACTCAGAATCATAGCAGAAGTACTTAATCTTTTTAATTACATTTTTTCCTTCATTTAGATTTTTTTTCCTGAACTGCTTAACTTTCACTTTCTCCTCAACTTCATTAACAATATCATTAGTGGGAAGATATGTTTTAATGAAACGTGGAGAATAAACAGTAAGTATACTGCAACTAATTGAAATATTATAGCAAAATTATAATACCAGAAAACAAGTTTTCCAGGGGCTGGGGTGCAGGGAGGTTTAACCACAAAGCAGCTTTGGACAATTTTACGGGTGATGGAACTTTGTGGTGATGGTTATATGACTGTATGAATTGGTCAACACTTCTTACAGATGTGTATATAAAAAGGGGTGAATTTTACCTTATGTAAATTATATCTTGAAAATAAATGACAAAAATTAAAAACATTATAGCATTTAAGAAGATCTCAGGTATAAGTAGTCTGAGAAAAAGAAAATTAACTTTCCATAGCAAAAATCTAAACAAAACATGACCTTCTTTTACATGTTAGCCTATTTTCCTCTCTTATTGAATAATGTCTGGCTAGTTTATTAAGAACTTGAATCTTTAATGAATGGCTTTGTTGCTAAAGCATTGTTCTTATATGTGTTTGGGACATGGAGGCAATAACAAGGTTAAAGAAATCAATTAATAAGGGGAAAATGTATGTAAATGTCAATAACATAAAAATAGTTACTCTTGATAACTTAGAGAAATCACTATGTGATGGTTACTAAAAAGTATTTATTCTAAACAACTCTCATCTTCTACAATATTAAATACTCATTAAGATATCAAAAAGTACACAGCCAGTGGAAATCTCTGGAATAGAGGGTCATGCTTGGAATTATTTAAAAATAGAAAATCCAAGCCATTGTTTGACTACATTTTGTAAAATGCTTGCTGAGGAAGAGAAGTTGGTAACTATGACCTAAAGGATTCAAGCTTTTAAAAGAAGTGTTCAAATTCCAATTAATGTTGTCCATCTTCAAGGCACAACTCAGGCTGCTGTAACTTTTGCACATCGTACTCCAGACACACTGAGGTTTGCTATTATTATCTGAACATGACCTTCATTTCAATGCCTTTCCTCACCTCTTTCACCTAGGGGACCTCTACTCAACTCTCAGGACCCAGCTCAAGTATCACCTCTTCTGTAAAACTTTCTCATTTGCCATAAAACTAATGTTACTTATTTTATAATTGTATTGAAGTAATTGGTTAGCAAACACTCCCTCTACTATATATTTATATAAGCATTTTGTTCAGTAGAGAGAAGCTGTTCAAAAATTTTTCCTTGAATTGAAATATTCATCAACTTTTTCCTGTATCTAGTTTTAATCTCTCCATGACACTCCCTTTAAATATTTTTACTGAAAGTGCAGTCAGAGAACTTATCTTCAAAGGAACTATAATCAATATAGTTGTTACTAAAAAGAAACAATACCCTGGCCATTGTGATGACTAATTGA
This sequence comes from Diceros bicornis minor, assembly GCF_020826845.1. Taxonomy (NCBI): domain Eukaryota; kingdom Metazoa; phylum Chordata; class Mammalia; order Perissodactyla; family Rhinocerotidae; genus Diceros; species Diceros bicornis. Next base: position 4,678,998 of record NC_080744.1, on the reverse strand, counting down.
ACTTTAATGCATGAAAGCAATATATAAACAAAGAAATCTATAAAAAATATTCAGTATTATAATTTCGATATGCAGAAGTGGAGTAAAAGAGGATTTTGGTAGAAAATATAGCAAGAACAGAGGTTCTATAATTTGGTCTTTGTTATATAGTCAGTGAAATGCCATTGTAGAAAAAGAAATAAGATAAAATGAGAAAAAAAACGTGGATGTTTTCTTCACTACATACAGGGAATGGAGAACGCTGGATGGATGAGAGGAAAAGTGTAAAGGTGGCTCTCCATTCTTTTATTAGCCAAGAACAATATATTCCTAGGCACAAAATAGGAGACAAAAATGAATCCTTAATTTAAATGTGAAATATTATCAAGAGGATGGTGATCAGATTATCTCCTTCATCATAAATGATTGGGATATAGATGAGCGATCCATGAAAAAATCTTGATTAAACCATTCAAATACCAACTTTCTAAGTAACTATAGTCTTGATGAGTGGAACATAGAAAGCAAAGAATGAAAACTAAAGAAACAAGTAAGAGCAATGAAAATGATATGCAATGCCACACACACAAAAATAAATAATCCCACAGTTACACGAATGACAAATGTGAAGCAGGTTGGGGAAAATGGCTCCATATTTAGGAAAACTTATAAAAATCAATTATAAATATTAAATAATTTATCTTTATATCTATATCCTTTGAAATTTAAAATTCACATTTAATGCCAATTTTACTGTTTTTAAGCCATCCTATTTTAAACCAAATATGAACAGTTGCTGCATAATCTTTGTATGTTTATGCATTTTCTATTTTTCTTAATTGTGAAATACAGTGCCATTTTTAAAGTGAAAATATACTTACTCAAATGAGGATTAACAGGAGCTACAAGAAAAGCAAAAAAATAATGTTAGCGTGGCTTGAATGTCTTTTATAAATAAAAGTCTAATCAGTATCTCATAGTTCTTTACCAAAACTTAAGATCTTCCCCATTGTGGCAGTAGAGAATTATATCTGTAATCCATTTGTTCTAGAGGATTGAATAGAATCTACTTTGGAGCTCAGCAATAACCGCCTCAGACTACCCAAAAGATCAATGCTAAAGAGCACGTGGGGTTTGCTCATTTCCCAAGGAACGGAGTCTCTGACCTTTCATATCTTAACTAATGCTGAACAAAACCCAGAATCAAAATGGAACTGACAGTAGGCCAACCTGTCATCTGGATGTTTTAACACGGAAAACGATCATCCAGCAGAGGTTACACTTTACTTTTTTCGCTGTTATCTACTTCTGGTGAAAATAACATGGAATACATGAAAATAGAGCAGTTCTCCTATCATGTCATTATATGTGTCCTGAAAGAAATAGCTACTTCAATGCTACTTTAATTACATTCACACACACACACACGCACACGCACACGCACACACGGTTTTCAAATGATAAACAACACAGTTGCATTTTTGTGCACCAGAAGAAACATTTATCTCAAAAAACTAATTCTGTTTGCAATACAAGTGCCAATTGATTTCTACCTGAAGAGGAATGAATACTTTATATTTTACTGAAACAACAACAAAAATATATCCAACCTAAGAGACAAAATAGTGTCTGTATATATTGATTAGGCAATTATCACTGAGAGAAAATTCCATTCTGGAAGAAGGAAGCAATATTGTAGTCTCCCAAGCTGATGATGGGCAGTTCATCTAACCTGCAGAAAGTTCTCTCCTCTGTTGTTAATTCCTACTGTTTGCCATTAACCATTTTTGTTAAACTTGGACATTACCAGTAAAGAATGATGGATGGCCAAAAACACGTACACATGCACAAAGCAGGCTCATATATAACTGTCCCTACAATTAGTACATTGAGATCAACTTTAACAAAGTGAGTTAGTCTCTCACTCAATTATTTTTCTACATACAGAAGACAGAGTATTTCCATTACTCTAGTTGTTTTTCTGATTCTGCATTCCTCATCGCAAATTACGAAATGAATAACATAGAGAAGGGAGTATTCATTTACTAGTTCCACTGATGTGGAGAAAAAATAACAATTCTTTTTATTGCAAGATATCAATATATTTTAATTTTAAATTAATTAGTAGAGATTAAAATTATTTTATAATTAAAATAATATGAAATTATAAAATTTTATATGTATGATCTTTTAAAGAAGTAAGCATCTTGGAATTATAGTTTAGTTCTAAGAAATAAGTCACATCTACAAGTAACCTCTGACCAGATTAAACTTTAATTGTCTTCTCCTACAATATTTTTAGTCACCAAATTCAGTATATATAGCACAATTAACCTTGTGAAAATTTGCCACTCTAAATTCTAAATATTGCGGTAAGTCTATTTTTCTTTCAACGGAACTTTTGTGTCTAATTTCTTATAAATGCCTATATAACATTAAAGTATACTTTACCCAAATCTATATTATATAAAAGTAATTTTTAATTAAAATGTTTAAGATTTTAATAAATATGCCTAAGAATGTAAAGATAAAGAAAGTTGAAACTAAACATAATATCTATTTTTCCAGACATTTTTTATTTTAGTTTGTTGCCTTAGATTTTTCAATAATTACTGAGTTTATCAAGATTTTTTTCTATATCTCTCTAAGAAAAGTCATAATAATTTGTAAACTTAGCAAAGAAGTATAGGTCCTCTGTCATTGAGGAGTGAGCCCTTGTTCTATTCGTCAATAGTTTGTCATTTCATAGTTGTTTGTCTGCAGGATATGGAAATTTTCTGGGTCCTAGTTTCTTCATCTTTTACAGGAATGGCTATTGATGCATAGTGTCTAATGTGCCTCCATATTAAATAGTCTACGATTTTATAACTTAGGGGCAGGAAGCATAAACATTAGATAAGAGGAGAGAATTCATAATTTATAACCTACGAAACTAAAACTTTAGAAAAATATACTCGGATGCTATCTAGTTGTCTGCCCAATGGAATCATAGAAGTGATTACAGAATAATAATTGTTATTCTCCATAATATATATCACTAATATAAAAAAGGTATATTTCTAAAGGAACACATTCAAGAAGATGTGCAGTGATCATAATGCTTTTATATTCCTTGATCTTCTGTAAATAGTCCACTCTACATTATATATCTTAATTTTTTAAAGAAAATTCAATATATCATCCCCAATATATTCTGACTGATGAGAAAAGGGTAAAGAAAAGTAGTTTCATATGAAAGAGCAGCTCTAATGAGTTTTTAATAATTTTCATTTGTAAATTTTGACAGTATTCACTATTTCCCTCTGAAGTAGGAAAAATAGACTTAATGCCAAACAGCATGGAGAACTTCAACTGCAAAAAAAAAATACGTTCTATTATCTTTTTAAGTCAACCCTGATAATCAATGATAAAAAGAATAATATTCCACTGAAGTAATCACACAAATAAATACATCGCCAGTGATTCATTCAACCCTGAAAAAAACATTGACAATTCTAGAGCTAGTCACTGAATATTATAAATTTCAACCAAAAAAATGCACATAAATTTCAATTGATAAATGTTAATCTGTTTAGTATACATTAAAATAATATCATATCTAATTGCCATTGTTTCTATTTTTTAGATAAAGTTTTTGATCAACTTTTAATTTTTTTCACAAGTTTATACTAGTTTCTATTTTTGCTCAAGTAGGACATTTAAATAGTAAAAAAATTAAATGCATGTAGTTTATAAAAGCAAACTATCACTAACATACACACAAATGTACATACACATTTAGATAATTTTAACGTTAGAAATCTAAAAGAAAGAAATGACTAAAAAAATGAACTAAGATGTTCTTCAATAGGTGAATGGATAAACAAACCGTAATGTATCTATACAATGGGATATTATTCCGCAATAAAAAGAAATGAGCTATTAAGCCACAAAAAGACTTGGAAAAATCTTAAACGCATATTGCTAATTAGCCAGCTTGAAAAGGCTGCATGCTGTATGACTCTCAATATATAACATTCTGGAAAATGCAAAACCCCAGACGGTAAAAAGATCAGTGGTTGTCAGGGTTGAAGTGGGAGGGAGGGATGAACAGGTGGAGCACGGGGGTTTTAGGGCACTGAAACTATTCTGTACAATACTGCAATGGTGGCTAAATAACATTATTCATTTGTCAAAATCCACATAACTGTACGACACAAATAATAAACCCTAATGTAAACTATTTACTGTAATAATAATGTGTCAATATTGGTTAATCAGCTGTAACAAATGTACCATGCTAACCTAAGATGTTAATAATAGAGGGAACTTGGTTGGGGGGAGGGAGAAGAGGGCATATATGGGAGCTCTCTATACTTTCTGCTCTATTTTCTGTAAACCTAAAACTGCTCTAAAAAAAAGAAGTCCATTAATTTAAAAAATTAAAAAAACATTTTGATCACATTTGCTAGCTTCTTAATGATATAAATTTTAAAGCCATTAATAATTTGAAAAAATAAAATGCAGAAATATTGCATCATAAATTATAGGACAGAAAATAACAGAACATTGCTGACATTATCACATAGGTTCAGTGCTAAAAAAAAACATTATTCTATATCTCTGCATTTATAATCAAATATTACCAATGATGATTAAGTTTCATGGGTGGTTTTTTGTTTTTGTTATTGGTCACTTGGCTGATGACCCAGAAAGTCATTATGCTAAATTTTAGTTTGTGTCTAAATTTGGTAAATAGGTGCAATATACATATTCCAGATCTGCAAATAAATAATTTTAAATAAAAGGCTACTTACCACTGTATTTGATGACACGAATTGTTGAATCCCCTTCACCAAATTTGGTGAGAGGAGTTAGTCGGACTTCATAAGCCTCTGGTTTAATTAGCTCAGTCAGGTTATACGTAATTAATTCTCCCTTTTGAATATTTCCATTTATTTTAATCTCCTGTTCCCACCAACGCTGCTGTCCAGCCTGAAATCAAAACAATTATGTAATAATGTTCCCAGTATTTTTTTTCAGAGGTACTTATCATGTTCTATACAAAATGGGGCAAAAAGTTGAAATTTTATTACATAAGAAAGTAAATTATATTATATTAATACACTTTATTAAAGTTCAAGTTTCTATAATAAGCAACAAATTTTGCAGATGTTTCTATGCAGATGTTTGCAGATAATTACCAAATTATCACAGAATAGTTTGGCTGATTAAACATATTTAATACGTCGTCTAATTTTAAGAGTCAGAGAGAGAAAACAATAAATTCTATTGGAGTCTCAATCTGGAGGTTTAGAGAGATAGAAGTTTAACAACTTCTTCCTTAACAAATTTATAGTCAACTGATCTTTGACAAAGGAACAAAGACAACACAATAGAGCACAGTCTTCTCAGCAAATTGTGCTGGATCCCTGGGCATCCACATGCACAATTCTGAATCTAGATACAGACTTTACAGCCTTCACAACATCTGACTCAAAATGAATCATAGACCTAAGTGTAAAATGCAAAACTACAAAACTCCTAGAAGATGACATAGGAGAAAATCTAGATGACTTTGAATTTGTCAATGACTTTCTAGATGCAATACCAAAAGCACAACTCACAAACAAAATAATTGATAAGCTGGACTTCTTTAAATTAAAAATTTCTACTATACAAAAGACATTATCAGGAGAATGAAAGACAAGCCATAGACTGGAAGAAAATATTTGCAAAAAACACATCTGATAAAGGACTTGTCCAAAATATATAAAGATCTCTTAAAAATTGAACAATAAGAAAACAAGCAACCCATGGGCTGGCCCCGTGGCTTAGCAGTTAAGTGCACGCGCTTCGCTACTGGTGGCCCGGGTTCGGATCCCGGGCGTGCACAGATGCACTGCTTCTCCGGCCATGCTGAGGCCGTGTCCCGCATGCAGCAATTAGAAGGATGTGCAACTATGACATACAACTATCCACTGGGGCTTTGGGGAAAAAAAAGGAGGAGGATTGGCAATAGATGTTAGCTCAGAGTCAGTCTTCCTCAGCAAAAAGAGGAAGATTAGCATGGATGTTAGCTCAGGGCTGATCTTCCTCACAAAAAAAATAACAAAAAAGAAAGAAAACAAGCAACCCAATTTAAAAACCGGCCACAGATCTTAACAAAAAGGATACTCCACACTACATGTCATCAGAGAAATGCAATTTAAAACAACAATGAGATATCACTACATGCCTATTAAGACCGTCAAAATCCAGAACACTAACACCACCAAATGCTGACAAGGATGTGGAGTAACAGGAAATCTCATTCATTGCTGGTGGGAATGCCAAATGGTACAGCCACTCTGGAAGACAGTTTGGTGGTTTTTTACAAAACTAAACATACTCTTACCATAGATTCCAGCAATTTTGCTCCTGGTATTTACCCATTGGAACTGAAAACTTATGTCTGCTCAAATATCTGCACATGAATGTTTATAGCAGTTTTATTCATAATTGCCAAAACTTGGAAGCAACCAATCTGTCCGTCAGTAGGTGTATGGATAAATAAACTGTGCTACAACCAGACAAGTGAGTATTACTCAATGCTAAAAAGAAGAGCTATCAAGCCATGAAAAGACACGGAGGAAACTTAAATATATATTACTAAGTGAAAGAAGCCAATCTGAAAGGGCTCCATACTGTAGAATTCTAACTATATGACATTCTGGAAAAGGTAAAACTTTGGAGACAGTAAAAAGATCAGTGGTTGCCAGGAGTTAGGCGGAAGGGAGGGATGAATAGGTGGAGCACAGGGGATTTTTAGGGCAGTGAAACTACTCTGTATGATGATATAATGGTGGATACACATAATTAAAAATTGTCCAAACCCATAGAATGTACAACACCAAGAGTGAACCTTAATGTAAACTATGGACTTTGGCTGATAATGATGGGTCAATGCAGGTTCATCAATTGTAACAAATGTACCACTCTGGTGGGGGACTTTGATATTAAGGGAGGCTACACATGTGTGGGGACAGGGGGTATATGGGAAATTATTGTGCCTTCTGCTCAATATTGTTATGAACATAAAACCACTCTAAAAGAAGAAAGTCTTTAAAAAAAATCTGCTGTGCCACTTTTATAATTTCCTGTTCTTTGCATACATTTTCAGTTTTCTGTTATTCATATAGGTACTGTAATCATAGTTGCCTTATAATATGTATCTGATGCTTTTTATATCTGAAGTCTATAGCGTCCTCGTTTGTGGTACTTTTCTCCTTGTATTTACTGGGGGTTCTTTGGGGCCTAGGACAAAGATATATTCCTTTAGAGACATACCTTTGTTTCTGACATGCTCCTAAGAGCATCAACAATATGGTTCACTTTATTTTGATTATGAAACCCTTTGGTGTCACAGATTAAAGTGGAGATGATCCGTTGCTTTGCCCAGGCCTTGGGTTTTCACTCCTGTTTGCCTCACCACTGCCAAGCTACAAGAATCAAAGTTCAGCTTTGTCTGGGCCAGTGAATAGCTGAAGGCAAAGGCAATTTGGGTGGAATATTCCATTTATTACTTTGAGCTTCCATTTTCCCTTATATTTTTACCTATATATATATATACATATTATGTATAGTTTCACAAATATATATATACACACACACACACATGTATACACACACACCTCCATATATATATACACACAATATATGTAAATATGTATATATATATTTTCATATATTTATGTATTTGATTTTTTTCTGAAGGTGTATTAGTCCTACTTATATAGCCTAACCTGCTAGATTTCTGGAAATAAAAATCTCAAATATGTGCCATTAGCACAGGATTAGAAAAATGACAAATAAAATAATGGAGTGGAACAGAAAGCCCATATATATATTTGTGGGGCTGTTCATATAGAAGATAGGAAAAGATATACCATTTAATTGGTTATATATGGAAAAAACATGAATTTAATCCCTACCTCACATCCTCTACAGGAAAGACAGTCTCAGGAGGATCAAATACTTAAATTTAAAAGGAAAAATTTAAAAACCATTTAGAAAAAATACAGAAGGATGTCATGACCGCAGGTAAGATATTACTTTCTTAAACAGGTAAGATATTACTTTCTTAAATAGAATAGAAAAGCACAATTAGTAAAGAAAAAGATTGATAAATTGGCCAATCTTTAAATTTGAAATTAATACTAAATTTAAAATTTTGGTAGAAAAATTTCTTCTTATCAGTGCTCCCCATTAAACAGGGAAAATAAAGGCAGGAGTTTGAAGAAGATCTTTAGAACATGTAGTTAACTACACTACATTAAAACTCCTATAAGTAAAAAAGAAAAAGAATTCAACAGCAAAATGAGCCTAACAGGAACAGGGACTTCATAGATGAGGAAACCAAATCACTGATTAGAGAAAAGGCTCGGCCTCACCATGCAGCAAGGAAATAGAAACTAAAACCACAATACTATTTCCCACCACCAGACAAACAAAAAATTATAGAAATAACAATATTAAGGTTTGGTGTAGATATAAAACAATGAGAATTTTTATACATATTGTGAACCGGGAGGGTGAGAGCAGAGGGTGAATGGGTAAGCGAACAAGTTAGCCTGCAACAGTACCACGGACACTAGCAGAAGACTTAGACACTGGGCCACAACACAGCAGACAGCAGGATCCTCACATTCACATTGGTTCCCCTTGTCTCCCAAGTCCCACGGGGGTGATGCAGAAGTGCCCAGGTGCAGTTTGCACTGCCTTGGGTTTGTACCACATCTGAGGGACACTGAGCATAAATAACCTGAGTATTTTATAATTGACAGTAACCAAACCTGCTCAACCATTAACCAAGAGGGAGACATTATATTTATTATCCTGGACATTGAACAGACCTTCTCTCTGCCCCAGAGGAAGACACTATCTCTATATTCTAAGGATGTTTGCTATGCAAATAACCTTGAAAAGATAGATTGGAACAAAAACACAGTGCCTCTGCACACGATATGCAAAAAGGCAAGAGATCGGGGTGGCCTGGTGGCATAGTGGTTGGGTTAGCGTGCTCTGCTTCGGTGGCCCAGTGTTTGCCGGTTTGGATCACAGCACAGACCAAGGCACTGCTTATCAAGCCATGCTGTGGCAGACGTCCCACATATAAAGGAGAGGAAGATGGGCACGGATGTTAGCCCAGGGCCAATCTTCCTCAGCAAAAAGAGGAGGATTGGCAACAGATGTTAGCTCAGGGCTAATCTTCCTCACACACACAAAAAATTAAAACAATAAACAATAAAAAAAAAGCAAGAGATCAACAGAAACTTTCTTCTAAAAATATAGTCTTGATAAGTATGTAAACTGTATATAAGGACGAAGAGCAATTTGGCAATAACAATAATATTACAATGAGAATAGATAAACTCTTGTACATAAGGAAACAGAAATATTCATGGCATATAAAACACAGAAAATGATCTAAACATCAATAAGAGACAGAATAATCAAATGATAGACTCTTCATAAAATTTAAGATAAAATAGAGCATGAAAAATGAACCAAAGCTACCCACATTATCATGGATGAGTTTCACAAAAGTAATATTGAGCTAAACTTAATTTTCAAGCAGACATATAAAATTTAAGTTCAAAGCAGGCATTTTGAAGAGGGTATCCATAGATATGTATTAGAGCACAAAGAAATGCCAAAAATAGTAAATACTAAGTTCAAGATACTGGTCACATGCATGAGGAGAACATCAAGAGGAGAGGATGAGACTGTGAGGGGAACAAAAGACTTGACTCCTGATGAGTTTTGTTTCTTTAGATTGGCAGTAGAGACACAAATTAGGATTGCATTACTTTTGTGTTAGCCTGAAATATTTCTCTTTGTTTTTCAAAGGGAGAACTGTAGAGTAAGAGTTAGAGACAGGCCACAGTGAATGTTCTTAAACTCTTTCTCCCTCAAATTCTAAGGCAGTGCTCCCTCGTGTTGCTTCCCGCATGCACGTCTGTGGCTGCTCCTTCTCCTTTTCCTTCTTCTCTTGCTGAGCTCTGCCTTTTCCTGAGTTCGAAATGTTGATGGTCCCCAGGGTCTGTTGTCTGGTGCTTCTGATACCCTGTCTTAGTGGTTCCCACATTTAGGCATGCACAAGAGTCACTGGACACCTTTGGTAAACAACAAAATTCCAAGTCTTAACCACCAGGAATTCTGCTTCAATGAAGTCTAGAAATACAATTTTTCAACTAGGTTAGAAATATAATTTTTAAAAAGTCCCTCCTCCTCTAAAGGCAATTTGGATGCAGAGGATGCAGTGGCTACACTTGGTGAGGCACAGCCTAGTCTTGTAGACCACCTCACTGACGCTGGGTGCTTCTTCTGGCACCTCTGCATTGATGACTCCCTAGCTTCTATCTTCAGGTAGGCTAATTAAAGACAAAAACAAAGAATCCCCACTACATGTACTAGTCCTGCCTATGTGCCAGGCACTATGTTAACTGTATTATACTTATTGTTTTATTTTATCTACCAAACCTCTAGTAGGTAGGAATTAATATTAGCCCCATTTTACAAGTGAGGAAACTGAGGCAGAGGGAAGTTAAGTAAATGTAAATCTCCTAAGGTTGCTTGAAAGTGGCCACTGAAAATTTGGTTACACCCAAAATGACTCTGGCATCACTTTCTCCTTCACTTTCCCAGAATTTATTGCTCCTTTATTTGCTTTAAACAGAGTCTTTATATATTTAGTTATTGTACACTTACAGTATTGGGTTTTTTAACATATACATTATAAGCCAGAAAAAAACTCTCATTAATTTTTATACCTACAGTGTCTGGTCATTAACGTGATGAGATTAAATTCCAACATACAGTATATAATAATCTGGTCTCCAAAGAGTGCAGCCGGAAATGCAACTTGGTTAGTGATACAATCATTGAATTTACATACACTGGTTAAAACGAACATAAAACCTAATTCCACAGCAAGCACTTTACTCATGTGTAGTTGACAGAGATACTACAAAGTTTCTCTCAGCTCCTGAGGCTAAAAATTCCATAATATAACATAATATAAATAACAATTTCTTTCACTGTCTTTAGATTTTAGATTTTTAAATTATATGTATAAACTAAAGGCAAAATGTTATTTCAGAAGACAGATAAAAGCAGTTTAAAATCCACAAAAATGCACACAGAATAATTTGACATATTTCCGTTATCTAAAGACATGCAAGTTTAATCAAGGTGCGCTTTTCTGGGCGTAAATATAGGTTTAATACCACTCAATAGTTGTTGAACACCCCAAGGGTAGACTGCAGGCTTTCTGTTGTTATAATGAGATGCTCTAATCAAGTAATTTTAGTTGGCAGATACATTGATATTGTTACTTGTCACAAACTCCAAAGTAGATAACTTCATATGTGTATTAAAAAAGCAATAACTTTGAATCCAAATCTTTAATTTAAAGCTTTGATGAAAGTATACACTTCAGCAGTTGAGGAATAAGCAATTAAATACTTCATATTGTTTCCCAGAGAGTGGCAATGAAAAGAAACCTGTGGTAGCAATACATATATCAGACAAAAAAGACTTTAAAACAAAAACTGTAAAGAGAGACAAAGAAGGGCATTACATAATGATCAAGGGAACAATCCAACAAGAGGATATAACACTTGTAAATATCTACGCACCCAATGTAGGTGCACCTAAATATATAAGGCAATTATTATTATTTTTTTTAATTTTATTTATTTATTTATTTATTTATTTATTTATTTATTTATTTTCCCCAAAGCCCCAGTGGATAGTTGTATGTCATAGCTGCACATCCTCCTAGTTACTGTATGTGGGACACGGCCTCAGCATGGCCGGAGAAGCGGTGCGTCGGTGCACGACCAGGATCCGAACCTGGGCTGCCAGCAGCGGAGTGCGTACACTTAACCCCTAAGCCACGGAGCCAGCCCAACAAAGCAATTATTAACAGACATAAGAAGAGAAATAGACAGTAACACAATAATAGTAGGGGACTTTAACACTCCACTTACACTAATGGATAGATCATCCAAACAGAAGATCAATAAGGAAACACTGGCCTTAAATGACACACTAGAACAGATGGACCTAGTAGATATATACAGAGCATTCCATCCAAAAACCGAAGAATACACGTTCTTTTCAAATGCACGTGGAACATTCTCCAGGATTGATCACATATTAGGCCACAAAACAAGTCTCCATAAATTTAAGAAGACTGAAATAACACCAAGCATCTTTTCTGACCGCAACGTTATGAAACTAGAAATCAACTATAGGAAGAAAATCAGAAAAGCCGAACTATGTGGAGATTAAACAAAATGCTACTGAACAACGATTGGGTCTACGAAGAAATTAAAAGAGAAATCAAAAAATACCTGGAGACAAATGAAAATGAAAATACGACATGCCAGAATTTATGGGATACAGCAAAAGCAGTTCTAAGAGGGAAGTTTAGAGCAATACAGGCCTATCTCAACAAACAAGAAAAATCTCAAATAAACAATCTAGCAATGCACCTAAAGGAACTGGAAAAAGAAGAACAAACAAGCCAAAAATCAGTAGAAGAAGGGAAATAATAAAAATCAGAGCAGAAATAAAGGAAATAGAGACTAAAAAAACAATAGAAAAAATTAATAAAACCAAGAGCTCGTTCTTCGAAAAGATCAACAAAATTCACAAACCTTTAGCTAGACTCACCAAGAAAAAAAGAGAGAAGGCACAAATAAGTAAAATCAGAAATGAAAGAGGAGAAATTACAACAGACACCTCAGAAATACAAAAAAGAAGAAATAGAGAATTTTAATAGACCAATCACCAGTAAGGAGATCGAAACAGTAATCAAAAACCTCCCCAAAAATAAAAGTCCAGGACCAGACAGCTTCCCTGGTGAATTCTACCAAACATTCAAAGAAGACTTAATACCTATCCTTCTCAAACTCTTCCAAAAAATTGAGGAGGGGGAGAAGCTCCCTTACTCATTCTACGAAGCCAACATTACCCTGATACCAAAACCAGACAAGGACAACACAAAAAAAGAAAATTACAGGCCAATATCACTGATGAACATCGATGCAAAAATCCTCAACAAAATACTAGCAAATTGCATACAACAATACGTTAAAAAGATTATACACCATGATCAAGTGGGACTTATTCCAGGTATGCAGGGATGGTTCAACATTCGCAAATCAATCAACGTAATACACCACATTAATAAAATGAAGAATAAAAATCACATGATCATCTCAATAGATGCAGAGAAAGCATTTGACAAGATACAGCATCCATTTATGATAAAAACTCTGAATAAAATGGGGATAGAAGGAAAGTACCTCAACATAACAAAGTCCATATATGACAAACCCACGGCTAATATCATCCTCAATGGTGAAAGATTGAAAGCTATTCCTCTAAGAACAGGAACCAGACAAGGATGCCCACTGTCACCACTCCTATTTAACATAGTATTGGAAGTCCTAGCCAGAGCAATCAGGCAAGAAAAAGAAATAAAAAGGATCCAAATTGGAAAGGAAGAAGTGAAACTCTCACTATTTGCAGATGATATGATTTTATATATAGAAAACCCTAAAGAATCCACCAGAAAACTTTTAGAAGCAATAAACGAATACGGTAAAGTTGCAGGATACAAAATAAACATACAAAAATCAGTTGCATTTCTATACACTAACAATGATGTAGCAGAAAGAGAAATTAAGAATACAATCCAATTTACAATTGGAACAAAAAGAATAAAATACCTAGGAATAAACTTAACCAAAGAGGTGAAAGATCTGTGCACCGAAAACTATAAAACATTGCTGAAAGAAATTGAAGACACAAAGAAATGGAAAGATATTCCATGCTCTTGGATTGGAAGAATTAACATAGTTAAGATGTCCATACTTCCTAAAGCAATCTATAGATTCAATGCAATCCCTATCAAAGTTCCACCAACATTTTTCACAGAAATAGAACAAAGAATCCTAAAATTTGTATGGAACAACAAAAGACCCCGAATAGCTAAAGGAACCCTGAGAAAAAAGAACAAAGCTGGTGATATCACACTCCCTGATTTCAAAATATACTACAAAGCTATAGTAACCAAAGCAGCATGGTACTGGCACAAAAACAGACACACAGATCAATGGAATAGAATCCAAAGCCCAGAAATAAACAGACACATCTATGGACAGCTAATCTTCAACAAAGGAGCCAAGAACATACAATGGAGAAACGAAAGTCTCTTCAACAAATGGTGTTGGGAAAATCAGACAGCCACATGCAAAAAAATGAAAGTAGACCCTTGACTTACACCATACACAAAAATTAACTCCAAATGGATTAAAGACTTGAATGTAAGACCTGAAACTATGAAACTTCTAGAAGAAAACATAGGCAGTACGCTCTTCAATATTGGTCTTAGCAACATATTTTCAAGCACCATGTCTGACCGGGCAAGAGAAACAATAGAAAAAATAAACAAATGGGACTACATCAAACTAAAAAGCTTCTGCACAGCAAAGGAAACCATCAACAAAATGAAAAGACAACCTAACAATTGGGATAAGATATTTGCAAACCAAACATCAGATAAGGGGTTAATCTCCAAAATATATAAAGAACTCATGCATCTCAACAACAAAAAAACTACCAACCCAATTAAAAAATGGGCAAAAGACCTGAACAGACATTTCTCCAAAGAAGATATACAGATGGCCAACAGATACATGAAAAGATGTTCAAAATCATTAACTATCAGGGAAATGCAAATCAAAACTACAATGAGATATCACCTCACGCCCGTCAGAATGGCTATAATTAACAAGACAGGAAACAACACGTGGTGGAGAGGATGTGGAGAGAAGGGAACTCTCATACACTGCTGGTGGGAGTGTAAACTGGTGCAGCCACTGTGGAAAAAAGTATGGAGATTCCTCAAAAAATTAAGGATAGAACTACCACCATATGATCCAGCTATTCCACTGTTGGGTATTTATCCAAAGAACTTGAAAACACCAATGCGTCAAGATACATGCACCCCTGTGTTCACTGCAGCGTTATTCACAATAGCCAAGACTTGGAAGCAACTTAAGTGCCCATCAAGGGACGAATGGATAAAGAAGATGTGGTATATATACACAATGGAATACTACTCAGCCATAAGAAACGACGAAATCCAGCCATTTGTGACAACATGGATGGACACTGAGGGTATCATGCAAAGTGAAATAAGTCAGAGGGAGAAGGTCAAATACCGTATGATTTCCCTCATTAAGTAGTAGATAACAACAACAACAAACAAACACATAGTGACAGAGATTGGATTGGTGGTTACCAGAGGGGAAAGGGGGAGGGAGGAGGGCGAAAGGGATAATTCTGCACATGTGTGTGGTGATGGGTTGTAATTAGTATTTGGGTGGTGAATATGATGTAATCTATGCAGAAATAGAAGTATAATGATGTACACCTGAAATTTATACCATTTTATAACCCAATGTTACTGCAATCAACAAAAAATTAAAAATAAAAAAAAAAACTGATCATAGACAGGGTAGCTCAAAAGCCCAGAATAATCTAATTCTTGTTCATTAACAGTAGCATAGCCATTCTTGTTTCTCTGTATTCTGCTCTGAAATGAGTTCTTTGCTTATGACTTAGCCAGTTAGGTAAAAATCTGAGAAATTTTCAACGACAGAAGATGAGCCACAGTCTACTATCTTAACTATTATTTTTATCATGTGTAATCTCTGAAGTCACTGGTTTAAACTAAATGGGATAAAATTTAGATAATCCAGCCTCAAATTGAAGCTTCCCCACTCAAAAATACATAGATGCATGTAATCTCCTAAAATGGTATGAAAAACATGTACTCACCTGTTGCTAATATCCCTTGGGTCTGGCATATTGATAACTACTGTATTATGTTTGTTGAGTAGTTTTTTTGGACCTTTGCCATGAATATTATTCAAAGCTTTGAAAGATAAATACCTTTAAGCCTGTGATACAGATTACACAGCCTGAGGCGTTTACTATTTTCAAGGAAACTTTAACTTCAGCAGACATTTCTTTAGTTAATATAGAAAAGAGGATTCCTTATAGAAGAAAGACTGACTATAGCCAAAGGATGATGTTTAGTGGATTGTAATTTAACTGGAGATATGTCTTGTCTTGTTCAACACTTAACTTGTTGTTCAATTTGCATAAGAATAGAGGTGTCAGTTTTCTCATTCATGGATTATGCAGGGTTAGGAAATACATAATTGAGAGGGTTAGTGTCCAAAAAGAGCCTAAATAATTGGAATGATGAATAAGATAAAATGTAGTAGGGCTAAATGTAAATTATTGTACTTGAGTCCAGAGTCAAATGTTTAAGTAGCGCTCATAAATATCTGTAGAATTTAAAAAAAAAAAAAAGCAATAACTTTCATTCCAAGTCTTTAATTTAAAGCTTTAATGAAAGTATATACTTCAGCAGTTGAGGAATAAGCAATTAAATACTTCATATTGTTTCTCATTGAGCTGTGCAAAATGTAAAAATGGAAAACTAAATGCAATTTTTGCACATACACAAAAGAAAATGCAATATTAGTCCACTGTTTGGAGGTAATACCGCAAAACTCGCAGAGAACGTGGGACCTAAACCATGACTACAGCTGACAGTCCCAGAGCACACCCATAAACATGCTGATATAAAACAATATGTCAAATACATTTTATCACTTCAATTTTTAAAAAATTTTTCATTTAACTTTTTCTTTTCCTAAGAGATATGTTCCTTTCATATAATTTAGGGGTAGCCTCAAAACCTAAAAATCCCCTACAGTGAGGCATTTCATTAAAAGCTGCAGTTGGCTATTTTTACCACGGAGGAAAATTAGAAGGCCATTGTCGAAAAGGCCTCAAGAAGAAAAACCATATTAACTTTTTTTTTCACTTTTAAAAGGAACAAAGTAGCTCCTTTAAGCAGAAGGCTGCAATAGACTTTGAAATGTGAAAGAAAACAAAAAAAAGCTGTCATTTCCTTTTGGACTGCAAAACTTTTTGAGCTCTATAAGGAATTCCACTAAAAGATACTGGATAAGGGAGAACCTAAACGAGCAGAGGACATACCCCAGTGGAATACAAGACACGTACACAGGTTTCCTCCGTTCATTGTGATGTGACCCTGTAAGAGAGAGACCGATATACCCACTTGATGGGAGACCTCCATTTGGGGTTTACCAGCCACACTGCTAGTAAAAATATCCACGGACGTTAAAAACCCAGTTATCACAGACTCTAAACCAGATACTTTTATGATTATACCACAGAGTACAAACTAGCTAAGATAACATTTTGAGGGGTTAAAATCCAACTGCCAATAACATCTGAGGGGATAAAGGGAAAATAAATAACATGACAATAAATGTACCTCATTTCTATTTTCTACTAACTAAGAGCATACATTTATCCACTTAATTACATACCTAAGTTAGGTTCCTGGACCCAATTCCAATGTGTGTGGGGGGTTCCCCACATCAATGAGCAATTCTCGGGACACCAGCTGGGTGTCCTGCAAGTCAACTCCATTCTGACACTATCTACCCAGAGATAGTATCAGATTCCACAGGTAAGGGGCTCAATCCTACAAGACTGCCCCCCCGCCCCCACACACACACTTCAGATGCCAGTCGCAAGTCCAGGTTGTTACTTGTACTTCTGACCGACTGCCTATAAGTCAGAGGTTCCCAAGACCTCCTCCTCGAGTTCGATTAATTTGACAGAGTGGCTCACAGAACTCAGGAAACATTTTATTTACTAGATAACCGATTTGGGAGCAGCCAGGTAGAAGAGACACACAGGGAGAGGTATGTGGGAAAGGGTGCAGAGCTTCCATATCTCCTCCAGGCGTGTCACTCTCCCCAGATCTCCACATGCTCACCAATCCAGAAGCTCTCCAAGCTCTGTCCTTTTGGGTTGCCATGGAGGCTTGATCACACAGTCATGATTGACTAAATCATTGGCCATTGGAGACTGATTCAACCTCCAGGCCCTCTCTGCCCAGAGGTCAGGGGTAGACGAAAAGTTCCAACCCTCTAATCACATGTTTGGGTCTCCTGGTAACCAGCCTCCATCCTCAGGTGGGCTCCAAAAGTCATCTCATTAACATAAAAAAGGAGATCTTCATCACTCTCCTCACTAATGAAATTCCAAGGGTTTTAGGAGCTTTGTGCCAGAATGAGGACCAAGACCAAATACGTATTTCTTGTTATAAATCACAATATCACAGTACCCTTTCTTCCTTCATTACTACAAACTTGAGTCTTATCATCTTCACACTCAGTATGAATTCTTTTGAATTAGAGTCACTTTTTCAACACCATGGAAATATTTTGTTTTTCATACTTTGCTTATGATATTAATGCCTTCAGAAGTGACAGAATATTTTTTAGATATACAGATGTTTAACAGTTTTTGTCTGCCATTCCTTTTGGAAAGTTGTATTACTTTTCTTAATTGA
Organism: Diceros bicornis minor; assembly: GCF_020826845.1. NCBI lineage: Eukaryota > Metazoa > Chordata > Mammalia > Perissodactyla > Rhinocerotidae > Diceros > Diceros bicornis. Next base: position 4,660,514 of record NC_080744.1, on the reverse strand, counting down.
ATTATGTCTAAGTAAAAGTTAAATAGCTTTTCTTGAAAGCTAGCCTGAAGCTTTTGGTGGATTGATTTATGACTAGCTCTTCAACAGATTGCATCAACATCTACTAACTCTGGAAATTTTGTGCTGTCTCCTGAAGTATGTGGGCAACATCTACTGCTTATTCTTGAATTTCCATTGTCACAAACGTGATGGGTCATTGTCAAGTACATAATATCTTTTGTCTCTCAATGTATATCACATTGCAGGTTTTTAGAAATATTGAAGGTTTTTTAGAAAGCATTTAAGAATGCACATGTAAATCAGAATTCAAAGAATGCAAATAACACAAATGTAGTTACAATTAGATTGACAGAAATCTAGACAGAGCAAAGTTTGTATATAGATGGACAATAACATTTGCTAAATAACTTAATCTAGTGCCTGAATGCTGGCAAGTTGGTTTTAATGACTAGCATATAATGTATTCCAAATATGGATCATTAAAAAGTGTAGTGGGGCGATATCTTAGAGTTGAGGCACTATAGCAGTGCTGTCTTTCAGCACAAATGACCTTGCATTTTGTTATAATCTTATTTGGTAAAATTCAGTAAGAGCCATAGTGACACTAAAATCTTATAGGATAAAATATATCCTTATAATTTAATATAAATAAAGGGATGTATGTGTTGACGCATATTTTAATTTCGGATTTATCCATAAATAAAATATTAAATGCTCCCAAATAGGGATCTGAGTTAATAATTAGGGTACATACTTTTAAAAAGTGATATAAATATAGTTCGTCAATATGATGTACGTTACTATAATTTTGAAAACTATGTAGGAACATGGAAAATGTCTAGGATATAGTGTCAAGTAGCAGAGTGCAAAATGTAAACAATACGATTGTAGCTATGTAAAATATATAAACCTATTGAAAGGTTATGAAAAATAAGAACAGCTGTGTCAGGCGGTGGGCTTATGCATGATTCAAAACTCCTTTGGTATTATATTAAATAGTAATAGGGACGACTAACTACAGCAGTAATAACAGCAACAACAACAAAGTGAGTCATAGTACCAACCAGCAAGTAAAACTAAATCTAAGTTTGGGCCAGCCCAGTGGCTTAGCGGTTAAGTGCTCGCGCTCCGCTACTGGCAGCCCAGGGTTCGGATCCCGGGCGCGCACCGACACACCGCTTCTCCGGCCATGCTGAGGCTGCGTCCCACATACAGCAACCAGAAGGATGTGCAACTATGACATACAACTATCTACTGGGGCTTTGGGGTTAAAAAGGAGGAGGATTGGCAACAGATGTTAGCGCAGAGCGGGTCTTCCTCAGCAAAAGAGGAGGATTAGCATGGATGTTAGCTCAGGGCTGATCTTCCTCACAAAAAAAAAAAAAACTAAATCTAAGTTTAAACAATTAATTATTATTTGAAGAAGGAACTATTTGAAGACTATTTCCACTATTTGAAGACGGAATGAACCATAATTTTTCTGAACACTAAGGTCTATAACTTGAAAGGCACACAATATCTGGATTCTGATGCCAGGCTCAGATTAATGTACAGCATGAAATTGTGGAGTGTTAGAAAGCTACAATCAGCAGAAATTAGAGAAAGTATGGATTTCATATTTGCTTCTCCTAAAAATTGAATATTTTTCTATCTTTATTTTTCTAAAATTGAATTTTACTTACTTCACTTCTGATGATGGAAAACTAATGCTTGACAATTCAAGTTAAACTATGTTTCAGATTTGAACTCGATAAACTCAGGTTTCAAACCCAATCACTTTGAGTGCTGAGTAGAACCTGAAGAAGTACCTAAACTGGGCAGGGGCGGAGGAAGCCCATGCCCCAGCTTGAGTGCTCCTGGCACGGTGGGGGAGAAGATGCCGACTGGCTGCATTATCCTGTTTCCTACTGATCTTCTCTCAGACTTAGTCAACTTCGCCTGGTCTCTCTTGTCCTATACTAGCACCTTTTGCTTAAGTCTTTGGAACTGCCTTGGCCCTTGGTCAATATTTCTACTCAATTGGCATCTTTCTGAGGCAAATCACACGTTCTCTGGGTCTGACAGCACCATCTCTGCCCTTTTTCAGGAGGTTGGTGAATCCTGACCGCTTCGCCTGCACCACAGTGAAGACAAAGACTAGCCAGACCCCGTCCCTGGACTCAGACTCAGTCTGTGCTACTGTGCTTCTCGAGGGCCCCCCAAGGCGGGGGGCCGAGCTTCTACGCAGGTCTTGCAGTCTTCCTGAGCTACACACTGGGAAGCGAGCTCACATCTTTCCTACTCGAGGGCGTGGTAGGTGCCCTTCTCAGGGGATTTCTGGGACTTACTCTATTGGTCTTCTCGCACTTTTCTTAAAACAGTCCTCACGCCTGGGACTCGGTATATTTGCATTGGAATTTCTCCCAGTGTTTGTATTCCTGAAATAAAGGCTTTTGGAACTCAACACTTTTTCTCCCTCAACCTCCTGCCCGCTTCCACTACCACAAAAGCCCACTGAATTTTAAGCCTAGGCTATCAAGCTTACTGTTTTTGCTTAGATTTTATAAAATCTATCACAAGCTCATTTGTCTTCTTTTGTTATGTGTTAGTGCGCCTTTGTGGGTTTGTCATCACATTCTTGGACCATAATCCTCAGCCTGCTCTGTTGTAATTTTAAATGATGATGGAGCAGCCGGCAAAAGAGAATTACAAGAATTACAAAAACCAAGCACTTGCTAATATTTCAAATTCCCAACTGTCCTTCGCAATCAAGTTTTTAACTTACCTAGCAAACTAATGTCAATCTGCATTTAGCTTTGAATGTCTTGAAAATTATTCTCTGTAGTTTTTCTACTTCATATTTCGTATCGTAATAATTACCTGATTACAAAACAAAACAAAAGAACACTACAACGCTCAGGTAAAGACGGCACTGAGTGGGCCCACAGCTTCCGAGAATCTCAGCCTTTCACGCAGTTTGGAAAGTTTTCTTTCCCAGCCTGCCTTAGTGAGCCACTGTTGTCCAGAGGGAAGTGACTTGGATGTGCAGGCAGAGTCTCTGGTAAACATCACTGAATATAAATGAAAGCCCTTGCAAATTAAAAAAAAAAAAATGAGGGTTAAACATTAGGCACATAGAACAAAGTCTTCAGGGACAACCAAATGATATATTCTTGCTCAGTGATCATAGAAACGGAAGAAACAGAAGAAAAATAGAGCCTAAAACTTCTTAAATATGTTAAGGGTGCTATGACTTAAGAAGTTAAAAATGTTGTTCCAGAGAAATTAAGACAAATATTAGAACAGAACTTTGGATAAAAAGAGGTCCTTTAGCACCCTGAAATTGTAATGTTTCTGTAATAGCTAAACATTAAATGAAGGGGTTGAAAACAAAGACCAGCATTTTACAGAGTCTTAGCTATTTAGTACATATTATTTTATGTAACTTAACATTCCCAATGTGACTGCTTAAAATATATTAGCAGAGTTACATGAGAATATTTTAAATACAGCTAATATTTATTGAGTGACTACTGTGTACTAGGATCTGTTCTAAGCATTTTAGTTATCACTTAATTTAATCCCAAACAATTCAATGAGGTAGCTAAATAATTCAATTTAAATTGTATCCAAATTATTATGTTTTCAACTATTCTATTAAAATGTGTAGAATTATTGTTTCTAAAGATTAAAATATCTGAAAAAAGTAAACTAATAAAAGTGAAGAGAAAAAGAGTAAATATGGTATCTCGGAGGACACACAGAACAAATGGAATGTTCAAATGAATCCCGCTAGCCTTCTTTTCCTGGCTCATACATGAACATTTTAGGTCCTTTGTAACACACATGGCATTTGAAAGGTAACTGCTAACATTTAGTTTAGGGAATGCTCCAGGAAATATTTTTTTTAACTTTGCAGAATACATTTATCTTAAGTTAAGTGAATATAAGATAAAATATTTATTTTCTGTTTTATGGAGTTACTTAGCATAACTTTAATGATAAATTGTAGTCATGATTTTTTCAACTATATTGAATAACATAGTTTAGACTCATGATTGGTAGAGTTTAAAAGATTTGATGTGTAACGGGGCATATGGAGGTAAAGTTTACATAAACCTTGATGCAATGGTTAAATGATCTTTTTTCAGTTTATAGAAAATAGTTTCTTTTTGTCTAAAATATAGAACATTGGGCCTGGCCCTGTGGCCCAGTGGTTAAAGTTCCTCGTGCTCCGCTTCCGCGGCCCAGGTTTGCAGGTTCGGATCCTGGGTGTGGACTTACTTCACTCACCAGCCATGCTGTAGAGGAGTCCCACGTACAAAAAAAAAAAAGTAGAGGAAGATTGGCACAGATGTTAGCTCAGGCGTAATCTTCCTCAAGCGAGAAAAAAAAAGAGGAGGATTGGCAATAGATGTTACCTCAGGGTGAATCTTCCTCAGCAGAAAAAAAAAAAATAGAACACATATAAAATTCCAATAACTACAGTTTCATCACCCAAAGCATTCCCTGATTATTGGACTTTTTTTGATAATGAGACTTGTTTCTTTTTATACTATAATTATAATAAAACATTTTAAGGTTTAAAAATGTGACACAATTGGAATGTTTGAGAAAGTTCTTATCTAAACTTAAACAAGTTAATGTGTTATTGTGTAATAGAACTGAATACAGATGGTCTGGCTCAGAAAAATCATCACTCTGGTCACAGTCAGGTTAACATATCTCTACCTGTGGGGAAATGGTCCCATTACGGGAAGCACAAATTCTCAAGATAGAGGTGACAACTCTGTTAACAATGGAGTATAGACTTCTTATAAGGAACATAATACCATATTAATTTTTAAATATAAAAACATAGTTACACAACATTCATATTTCAATACTATAATTAAATTTCTAGGAACAAATTTGACAACTACAGTGTTCTTCACATAGCAATTGAGAAATTAATCAAAAAGATTGAGCTTATTTAAAGATTCTCTTTTGTGTTTTTAGAACAAATTGTACTAACTCAAGCTCCCTCCAATTCATTGTGACCTCAGGAAGGAGGGTGCCTAAATGATGACTTCTGTATAGTACATCCTTGAATTCAACCACCAGACGTCAGAAATGCTGATCCCTTAAAAGTGGATCTGATTCATCTTCCACTGCTTATGGAACTGCAGTTTGAGAAGATAGTTGGGAATACTCAACTGAAGTGTTTTTGTCTAAGATAAGTAAAAAATAACAGCTATCCAACTTTTTGAGGACTCACAATTGCCAAGCATTGTACTAAAGATTTTACATATTATTTTACATTTAATCTTTATAAAAAATCCAATAGGTTTAGTATTATTATCCTTATTTCTTCAGTCAAGGCAGCTGAAACTTAAAGAATTAATAAAATTTATCAGGCCACACAGCTGGTAAGAAGCAAGAGATGAAATAGGAACCTAATATTGTCCAATTTCAAGGCTACCCTCTTACTCTCGATCACTATTTTCCATTTCTTGTTATCATATTAAACGTGTTGCTTTCACAAGTATCTCTGACCAGTGTACACATCATTCGCATTCTCTTAGAAAAGTGATAAAGGATTTTTAAACTAGAGAAGCCCTAATTATGTTGAACTGAATTACACAGCAATGGGTGATAGACTAAGATAATGAATCTATCTTTAGGAGGAGGGTTAGTCATACAAAAAGCTTTTGCTTTTGTGGTTCCCGACAGTTTAAGAGAATTCAGTTTCTGCTTTTGAATTTTATTTTGGGACACCAGCGAATGAAGGCTCTGGTTGTGCTGAGTTCTGTGCTTGTAACTTAGATAAATCATTAAGTGACAGGGTATTTCATACTGCCTCCGGAAAGAATTTGCGTGTATTACTGGCATATCCCCTCAACCATGCATTTATTACTTTCATCTGTTAAGACAAAACAACAAGGGCCGGCCCTGTGGCTTGGTGGTTAAGTGTGCGCGCTGCGATGCTGGTGGCCTGGGTTCGGATCCCGGGTGCGCATCGAGGCACCACTTCTCCGTTCATCCTGAGGCCGAGTCCCACATACAGCAACTAGAAGGATGTGCAGCTACGACATACAACTATCCACTGGGGCTTTGGGGGGAAAAAATAAAATAAATAAAATCTTTAAAAAAAAAGACAAAACAACAACATTGAAAACCACCCAAGAGACCATGTATAACAGTAAAAGTAATCATTCTTTCACAGGAAATGATAAATTACCCTAGAAGAAAAACTGATTTCCTATCAAGTTTGGAAATAACACAGTCTAATTATTTTCTAGCGATGCTTGAATCAGCAGGTGAAAGGACACCTCAATCTAAAGATTAATTCACTACAGATTTCAACCCTAATAAATGGGAATTAAGCAGCTCAGTCAGCATCTTTCTTCATAAGTTAGTTTTTCAAGGATGTACAAATAGATCACTATTTAGGGTTTTGATTTTGGCATTTCATCTTGGTATTCTCTGATTTAAGGGGGGGTCATAATAACTTCCTTCAATTATTTTTTATGAATAACCTGGTATACTGCCTTACATCTAGAAAATATTTTACTATGGTTATATTCTGGATTTCTTACTAAGAGTTTTATATTTTGATCCTGCAAATGCCAGCTGACCCTTCCATGTCTCATCAATAACTTCCTCTAATAGCCTTTTAACTGAACTCCTTGCTTCTAGTGAATTCTGACTCCCACCCATCCTACATATTGCCACTAAAATAATTTAATCTTATTTGATTGCTGCTCAAATTATCTGAGTGTTACTCTTTTGTGATATTATTTATAACAATAGCTAACATTATTGAATACTCACTATGTACTTTGATGAATTATTCAATTTAACTTGGTTAAAATCTATAATGTCACCATGAATATTTTCTAAGTTTTGTTAGACTACTTTAGCTTGATACCACTTAAACAGATATCCGTTTGGGCAATCAATTTAACGCTGATAGGGAGAAGTCTCAGGTTAACGTATTTTCATAAGCTTTATATAACAGAAAATAATCATAAAAATTTAAGTGTATTGATATACCACAGCTTTAATTCAATTACTGACGATGATAAAAAAGTCTTAATCATCCAAGTGTTCTCAAATTATAGGCTTAGAAGAAACAACAGCAAGAAAAACAAGCAATGCTTATACAAATACGTAAATCGAGATTAGCATCTCTTACTGCATTTTGAATAAAAACATGTCAATAACATTCTCTTTTCAAGGAAAAGGTTGCACAACAACATTGGATGATACATTTACTCATTCACTCAAAGTCACCTAACTGGGCAGGAAAAGGCAAACATAACGAGGAGCAGGCGGAGGAAGCTCTTCTCTCGTCAGTGGAAGTGTTCTGGAAAACATATTCAGGTACACTTTAAATACAATTTCACACCTTTTTTCTGAGTCTTACAAAATTTAGATTTCGAAATTTCCTGAAGTACAAAGTCTTGTTTTCCAGTGATTTTGCAGCCAATGAGATACAGCAACTTTTCTTCGTGAATAAATAGAGCAAGTCACTGGACTGCCACTTCCTAACCATTCCCGGGCCCCTTGCTCGTTAGCAAGAGAATCCGGTGTTTACCTGTGCTGCATTTTTTTTTTTTTTTAATTTTATTTTTTCCCCCAAAGCCCCAGCAGATAGTTGTATGTCACAGCTGCACATCCTTCTAGTTGCTGTATGTGGGACGCGGCCTCAGCATGGCTGGAGAAGCGGTGCGTCGGTGCGCGCCCGGGATCCCAGCCCCGGATCCGAACCCCGGCCGCCAGCAGCGGAGCGCGCGCACTTAACCGCTAAGCCGCGGGGCCGGCCCTGCCTTTACTCGTGATTCATTTGTGATGGCTCAAGTTCTAGCAGCTGTCTTAGACCATCAGGTAACCCGGAGCATGAAAGTCACACCCTGTGATAGTGAAAAAGAAGGCTGTAACCTTAGGTCTCTGATGACGCTGTAGAGCACGTGTCAGTGCTGGGCTGCTGATGTCTGGAACGATGCCATGTGAGAGAGGAATAAACACCCATCTCTTTTAAGCTCCTATTATTTTGTTCTTTTCAATTATATGCAGCTATATATAATCTTGATCATTATAACTACTAACAATTTGTTTTTTTTCCCACATATCTTAAGGAAAAAAAAACAGACTGTGGAGTTTACTCAATGTAAACGTGTAAAATAAATTTTTCTAGACATTTTTAATAAATCAGATTATGGTTTTGTTAACGTCTTCTATCAAAGATTCACTTTGCAAAATTGCAATATAAGACAACAAGGTAAAAATAATAGTATGTTTGTTTCATTTAGCTATTGCACAACAATGCTGTGTAACAAATAACCAGAAAATCTTAATGGCATGAAACAATAAGTATTTATTTCTTGCCTGTGCATCTGCAGGCTGGTTGGGTTTCAGCTTATTTAAGCTAAGCTTGACTGGGCTTGTCTCTAGTCATGGGTCGATTTCAGGTCAGCTCCCTATGTCTTTTATTCTTCTTGGACCACCAAGCTACCTAAGACAGGTTTGTCTCACTGATGAGGTCAGATGGTCCTAGATGGTGAGCAGAACCATGCAAGGCCTCTCATGCCTAAACTCAGAACTGGCATCTCTCATATCTGCACATATTCCACAACGACAAAAGAAAATCACACCACCAAGCCCAACATCTGTGGGTCCCATGAAGACCAGGACTGGGGAGAAATACACTTCCGATGAACAATATCCAAATATACTATAATGTTGTATTAGAACTTTGAGTGTACCACATTTCCAACAGCAAAGTTTTGTTATTAAAGGGAAAGTATTAAAATATATAAGTTCTTGGAGCTTAAACTAAAGGTGTATCATACCATCATATAATCACATTTTTATACTCCTTTTCATATATCACAACTAAAAGAAACATTTTTAGAAGCCAACACCTACCTTACTCTAAAAAAAAGCCATCATCTATAGATGCTTACCTAGATATATGTGTTTTCTATAACATGAAACTAATTTCAATTTTAGGAAAGAGACAGTTACTGAAATTATTCTACAACTTTTCATTAGTAAACATTGAAACAGTAATATAACAACAGTCTTTTGTTCAAAGAAATGCTATATATACGCCCCCCAAAATGGCACAAAATAAACAGATAATGGAAGCAACCAATGTCTTATCACAGAATAAATATATTTAAATATTTTTCAGAAAATTCATAATGTGATATCTATATTTATTCATATGTGAAATCCACATTTAGGTTATTACTCTTTATTAACATATTTTGTTTGTATTTATTAAGCATATAATCTAATATCACTCCCTATTGAAGTATGTCTATGCTTAAAAATTATTTTAACTTGACATCATCCTCATATCTCTACCTTGTATTCCTGTCAATTTCCAGAAAAATGTCTTACCCATCAAAGTGTCCCTAAAATATTGCTTTTGACAATGAGCAGTCAGAGAAGCAAGCAATGTTATACAAGGTATATATTAAGGTCATTTGACATTTTTTTTTTCTTTTTTTGGTGAGGAAGATCAGCCCTGAGCTAACATCCATGCCAATCCTCCTCTTTTTGCTGAGGAAGACCGGCTCTGAGCTAACATCTATTGCCAATCCTCCTCCTTTTTTTCTCCCCTTTTTCTCCCCAAAGCCCTAGTATATAGTTGTATGTCATAGTTGCACATCCCTCTAGTTGCTGTATGTGGGACGCCGCCTCAGCATGGCTGGACAGGTGGTGCATCAGTGCGCACCCAGGATCCAAACCCAGGCCATCAGTAGCGGAGCACGCACACTTAACAGCTAAGCCACGGGACCGGCCCCCTCATTTGACATTTTGAGATTGCATTTTCAGTAAAAAATGTCAACTATATTTTATTTCAATGGAAAACATTGTGCAATATCATTGGTTGATGAATTCATTCAAAATCATCTATTGAGAGCCTATTACTTAAACAAATTAGACAGAATCTTTGTCATAGAGCTCAAAATCTAACCTAGTAACTGCCTCATTGAGATGTTGTGAGGATTAAAAGAGTTAACACAGGTAAAACACTCAAAACAATGTTTGACACGAAGTGTTATATAAGTGTTAGGTCATACAACAATAATTATACTTGTTAGTCTACTATTGTTAGTATTACTGTTACTGAGAGGCAACTGGTATGTATGTGGAAAGGGCAGAGAGAGATTAATCTAATTATCACTCAAAAATGTATAATTATAAGCTGGAATGTATAACATGATTAACATGAGGATCTGACCCAGTTTGGAGGATTGTAATCATCTTTATCCATTTTCTTTAATTGGAAAATTTACATAAATAAATTACAGCTAGGTTCTAATTTTAAAGTAAAAAATGAAACCATAAAAATATTAGAAGTAAACATTTGAGATTTTGTTTACATCTCTGAGTGTGCTACGCTTTTCTAAGAAGACTTAAAATTCAGAAACCATAAGATGGAAAAATTCAATTGTATAAAAATTTCAAAAATAAGCACAGTAAAAATAGCCTATAAATGAAAAGATAAGTGCATGGAAGAATATTTCCAACATACATGACAGAATTCTTAATATATACAGAAGAGTTTGTATAATCAAAAAGCAAATGTTAGCAATTAAAAATATAATGGTTAATTATGGAAAACAATTTGGAGGAGGCAAGAGTTTATTGAGCAGGAGGCTCTGGTAATTTCTCTGGCAAGAAATTGGACTTGACAATGGTGTAGAGATGGATAAAGGTAAAAGATTTGAGGGATATTCAAGAGATAAAATGGCAGAAGCTGGTGATGAACTGGCTATGGGGAATGAAAAGGAGGTAAGTCTCAAGAATTATTCCCAGTTTCTTTCCAGCTTGAGCAATAGGATGGCTGATGGGTCCATTCAGTGTAGTGGGGACACTGGAGGAAGACCAGACTTGAGATATAACAGGTTAGGATTTAGACACGTTACATTTTAGAGGCAAGTGAGGCACCTAAGTACAGACTTGTCAAGTGGGTAGGTCTAGGGAGGTAACACTGAAACTTTGAGAACATTATTCATGGACATATCCTTTGGTACTTGACAAATAATGTAAGGGAATGGCAATCACATATTGTACAGCGGCTCCTTTAAAGATAAAAAATGGAAGCCAAGACAGAAAAAGATTAAAAGCAAATACTCTAGGGCAAGATGGCAAGACTGGATGAGGAATGGGAGTTTGGCAAGAAAATGAAATACCACATCAAGGGCAGCCCAGTAATTAAGACAAAGGTGCCACTCATTTTAATTAGACAGCATCAACAAAAATGTTAGAACATGATATAAATTTTAGCTCAGATTAAGCAAAGGTAGTATTTAATAGTCTATAGTGCAGTTCTCAATAAAAAGGGAACCTAGCAGGATCTCTAAACTCAACCCTGGAGACACCATGAAAGCAAGAGGGAGATTAATGGACCTGCAGGGAAAATTGCAGACTCTAATGGAAAAGGGATCATGTCACAAAGGCAAGACAGGTTAGTACATAATTTCTTTTTCTCCCCCGACCCCCATCATTGTTATGAGTCGCTCATTATTCAGGCTTTTCCTGCTCAGAAGCCAAAAATTAATCATATGAGGTAACAGGTCAGGAATGGATAATAGTAGTTGCAGGCAGATTGGTAACCTGAGTACTTTCTTCTCTCCTCACTCTTCTTTCCCTGAGAAAATGATTACACATGAAGGGCATTTCCAGAGCAAGAATGAAAGAAGTTTCTCTGAGCAGCAGAGTGCCAGCACAACTGGCGAAGTCTCATTAAACTCTGTGGACTGTACTAATGTCAATTTCCTGGTTTTGATAATACATTCTGTGTGGGATTTTGGCTCGGGAGTGGGCTGGAGGAGTGGTTCATGGAACTACCTTGTACATTTCTTTGCAACCTCTCATGAATCTATAATTATTTCAAAATAAAAGTTTTTGAGAAACTTAAAATGACTTCATGTTGAAGGGCTTTTAAAGAACTAAAAGCGGGCCAGCCCCGTGGCTTAGCAGTTAAGTGCACGCGATCCGCTACTGGCAGCCCGGGTTGGGATCCTGGGCGCGCACTGGCACACCGCTTCTCCGGCCATGCTGAGGCCGCGTCCCACGTACAGCAACTAGAAGGATGTGCAACTATGACATACAACTATCTCCTGGGGCTTTGGGGAAAAAAAAGGAGGAGGACTGGCAATAGATGTTAGCTCAGAGCCGGTCTTCCTCAGCAAAAAGAGGAGGATTAGCACGGATGTTAGCTCAGGACTGATCTTCCTCACAAAGAAAGAAAGGAAGAAAGGAAGAAAGGAAGGAAGGAAGGAAGGAAGGAAGGAAGGAAGGAAGGAAGGAAGGAAGGAAGAAAGAAAGAAAGGAAGAAAGAACTAAAAGGTATACATAAGAGTAGGAAAAAGACACATGCAAAAACACTTTAACTTGTAGTAAAATTTAAGAATATCAAAGAAAAAGAAAATATTAGAAGCTTCTAGCAAGCGGAAAGATGGAAAATCAGATTGACATCATGCTTCTCAATAGCATCAGAGCATACAAACACAATGGAGCAATATTTCCAAATTGTAAAGGAAAAGAAAACAAAACCTAGAATTAATGTCCAGGTAAATTACCCCACACATATGCATTCATTTATTCAGCAAATATTTACTGCACTGCAACTCGGTGCCAAATATAGTTCTAGGCATTGGGGATAACACAATGACTAAAATAGACTAAAATCTCTTAGTCCACACTTCTGTGCCATTGTAAACACTAGTTCATCAATCTGTAGTTGCCTCTAGCTTTCCCAACCACTTCAGAAAGCCATGCTCACACCTTTCCTTTCCCTTAAGGACCCAGGCTTACTGCTAGAGCTTAAAAATGGTGAGCTGAGCCTGTGGCCAAGGCTGGAGCTTTCTCTGGACAGTCTTGGCATGGCAATCTTAATTGAAGAACTATGGCCAAGTCTGAGCGTAAGCTGAAAAAGAGATAACTGTGGCTTGTGCAGGGATCTTATTCATCACCACGGACAACGTCCCTTGGGCTTGTGGAGGCGTTTTCAGCAACGACTTCATAAGGCACGTACAGATGCTACTATGGCCCAAATCCAGAGTCCCTGATGAACTTCAGTCTTTCCATTACACCTCTTCACAAGATACATAAGCAAGACTCATTATTTGCTCTCACTTTCCCTGTGCTGTACAAGAAAGGGTCTTATGTAAACCATGTGTAAGTGTAGAAATAGTACAACGTCTTCAAAGAAATAGATGTTTCTATTTTTAAATTACTTTCAGTTCATTTTTTCAACAGTCTCACCAAGACCTCAATTTTGAAAAAGTTTTAACATTTGAATTATTACTATTTTTTTACTTCTCAATATTCACATAAGTCATACTTAGGGGAACTTTTATTGTATGCCATCATTAATTCACTAAAAAAAATTACTGAGTGCCTACTATACGTCAGACACTTAACTAGACTAGGAGATGTATGGTATCCCTGATCTAGGTACTAGGAGAGCTCGCTAAAAAATTTTAACAATAAGTTGTTGTAACAACAACAAATTTTAACAACAAGAATAAGAAGAAGAAGAAAAAGAAAAGAAAAATGCCCAGCTTTCAGAAAACTAACATTTTCGTTGTGGGAAACAAGATTAAACAATAATAATAATTAAATACATGATATGACAGAGTTAATAAGTGTGATGAGACAAACAAATCAGGAAAGTTAGATAATGAACAAAGGATCTCACTAAAATTATGGTGAAAAGAAAAATTCCACATTATTGACAATACAATTCGTTAGCACCTAAGCTGAATTTCGCAGCCCTAGAGTGTAGTCATGACCCACACGAACCTTCCTAGAGTTATGGGGACATGAGTGCTTTGTTATGGTTTTTCTTCTATTTTGATTGGGACTTTTTGTTATATTTGTTCTTATTATCTTTATTAAAAAATGATAGTTTGTGAAGGTACAATGTGGCTCACATATTACTAGAATTTTATCATAAAAACCTAAGGGTATTACCTAACAAGATTCGTTAAACAGAGATTTAGGAGAAAAAAGGCACATAACTGAGTTGAAATGTCTTAAAATCACAAGGCTCCGGGATGGTTAAGGAGTGAATACCTAAGTCTGGTTACTTGGTCTCTAATATTTATACCTATTAGCTGTTGGTATTGGGCACATCAAGAAATCTGAGGGCTGCAGTTTCCTCAGCAGTAATATAAGGGTGGTCTTTAAAATTCACTGTGGTCCTGAAATTGATGGGTATTTGACGATTGAGGAATATCTAATTCTGTAGCTGAGATGCACTACCCACTATTAGCTTTACTTTTCTTTTAATAACTGAGCCAGCTGAATATTTGCTGGAAGTGCGTGAAGGTCATTAATCGGACCGTGTAACAACAAAACCAAACTCTGAATCACAGAAGCATTTTAATTTAAAAACAGTTTTAAAGCTATGAAAAATGTTAAATTGCAGAAATGTACAGAGAATACATAAATAATTATCCATGTATTTGTCAATAAAATGAACTCAATACTTTATCATATTTTGCTCAGATCTCTTTTAAAAAGAGATAAAACTTCACAGATTTATGGAACCCCACATTCTACCTCTTTCCAGATACATTTCCTTCCTCCCTCACTGCATGGAGGAACTATATACAGGATGTACTTTTTTTTTTTTTTTTTGTGAGGAGATCAGCCCTGTGCTAACATCCGCCAATCCTCCTCTTTTTTTTTGCTGAGGAAGACGGCCCTGGGCTAACATCTGTGCCCATCCTCCTCCACTTTATATGGGACGCCGCCACAGCATGGCTTGCCAAGCAGTGCGTCGGTGCGCGCCCGGGATCCGAACCAGCGAACCCCGGGCTGCCGCAGCGGAGTGCGCGCACCTAACCGCTTGCGCCACCGGGCCGGCCCCCAGGATGTACTTTTTTATCTTTTCGCAAATATGATTTTACACTTTCCCAACATGTGTTTGATTACATAGAAGTTATATGGGTTGGAAAAAGAAACTATCTTCTTCTTCCAGAACACTAGCTTTTTTTTGCTATGCTAAAAGGAATTTTTCTACATTTGAATTTTGGTTTTTGTTTCCAAAGCAACTGCACCAAAGTGGGCGTGGCATTGTATTGATGTAGAATGTATATAATATGAGAGTTTCTTCTCACTACTTGTCTATCTTTATTGCTTCATATATGGCCATAATATCCTCATGCTATCAACTAATAGTGACTAAGAATCTGCTTTATGTTTAAGATAATGCTAACACTTTATAGTAGAGGAAATATGCATTTTCTCAAAATTTACACCACTTTGTATGGCAATACTTCATTTGCCACAATCTCTAAGGCACTGAGAATCCACAGATCTAGTTAAATATACAGATTAATCAGTGTTTCTCCTTTTGGTTGTACAAGCTAATTTCCCTTTTATAATAGATTACACCAGAAAATGAAAATTATGATTTTTTTTATTTCAAGATATACATTATTTATTTTTTTTTTTTTTGAGGAAGATCAGCCCTGAGCTAACATCCATGCTAATCTTCCTCTTTTTGCTGAGGAAGACTGGCCCTGGGCTAACATCTGTGCCCATCTTCCTCCACTTTATATGGGATCTGCCACAGCATGGCCTGACAAGCGGTGCTGCGGTGCGCACCCGGAATCCGAACCCGGGTCGCCAGCAGTGGAGTGTGCGCACTTAACTGCTACGCTACGGCCGGTCCCAAGATATACATTCTTTTAATCTTAGTGTTAGGGTAGAGTTAGCCTAGTGTAGCTTTACAGATAAAATTGACAGTTGGTTATATGCCTTGACTTTTTACTAACCCAAAACATTTTATTTTGATGCTTCAAAAGTTTTACTTTCTAATCTTGACCAAAATGTCCAATTCTATACTTGACCTAGGAGAACTTCATTCTGTTAGCAATCACAGAAAATATTTCCCGTCCTCATCTCCATTATAGAGCCACTGTGTTAGGTAGCCAATATAATTTACTTATTTTCCAACAAAATCTAGTTGAACTTATTGTTAGTCTAATACAAGTGCCTGTCACATTATTTGTGCTATATTGCTTACTGGAACGTTCTTCTCACTCCACCACAAAAAGTTCTTACTTTTTCTTGGGTTGTGGCTTTGCTCATTAACTAACATTACGTGATTATTTTTTATGATAGGCTGGTTTCCAAGCAACAGTTTTGTTTTGTTCTCTCTCTCTCTCTTTTTTTTTTTTTTGGTGAGGAAGATTGGCCCTGAGCTAACATCTATTGCCAATCTTCCTCTTTTTGCTTGAGGAAGATTGTTGCTGAGCTAACATCTGTGCCAATCTTCCTGTATTTTGCATGTGGGACACCGCCACAGCATGGCTTGACGAGCAGTGTGTAGGTCCATGCCTGGGATCCGAACCCGTGAACCCCGGGCTGCCAAAGCGAAGCATGTGAACCCAACCACCACACACCAGGCTGGCCCCTTCAAGCAACAGTTTTTTGAAGTTGCAATAATATTAAATACCTTTGTATATAGCACTTTCTCGACTGCTGTTTTTTTGTGTTTATCTGATTAGAACTGTCAAATTTAGACCATGTTACAACATAATTTTATATTAACTAAAAAGAAAGAATATGATTTTAAACAATGTTGAGTCAATTAGAATCACTTTATAAACAAGGGTGGTTTCAAAATATACATTTCTTAAAAAAAGGAAAATTTATAAAAATTACAAAATTTTCTTTGAAATATTATTAAAAATCACAGCATTGCTATTATTATTGACACTGGCATTAATAATAAAAGTGCTAATTTAAAATATTGGGTCTAATCCATGAAAGAATATACAGACATCCAAAGCATCAGTGAGATAGACTACATGCTTTTCTGAGCCTAATACAACTGTCAGAAGAGCAATCCAAAATAGAAGTATTTGTGAGTGTTCAAACATACTAAAAATATTAGAGAAAATTCATATCTGAGCCATCTAATTTCATCAAATCTTTTTGATGTCTCTAATACACAAGCTAATATGTTTCAGCATTCACATCAGCATGTTTTCTTTTAAAGAATAGGGGTCCTTAAATAATGAAGAGCATATATTGTTTTTAAAAAATCCTTAAACTCATAAGATGAAACTTGACTAGAAACTTTGGACTCGAGTGAGTTCTTCTTCAATACATCCAACTTCAGAGTCTCAATATCCTTGCTTCTTAGAAAATTCACATTTGCACCTTTGGAAAACTACATCCTAGTCTCTAAAGTGGTCTTACCAGGGTAAGACACTGGAAAAAACGTGAATCTCTGCAGCTATGAGAAGGCAGGTAGAAGTCACAGCTCTCATAAACCAAAATTAATGGAACATGCACGGACTAGCCCATGCAAAACAGACAATCAGGCAAATTTTTAATCTCCCAGAAGACTCTTCTCTACACCTAGATGATTAACCTTCATCTCATTTCATTCTCACAAGACCAATATCTATTAAGTTATTATGAGATAAGTTGCTAAGTCTTTAACTTAGATGAAAAGTCCAAGATTTCACCTTCTCTGGAGGACTCACTTTATGCAAAAGACTAATAATGACCGACAGGATTTCAGATATTCAAAGCAATTCCCAGGAGTGCACTCTCAAGACTGGGAAAGCTATTTTTGAGCAGGTGGGACTTCTTCAGTCCATGTCAAAATACTAAGTACTAACCTTTGCGTGAGCACAGACAAAACCATGTCTCATTTTTTCACTTGGCAAATGTATTCATTATGTTTCCAAATTCTGTTTTATACTTTTATTTATATTCTTTTGAGGTTGCATGCAGACTGTCTCATACATAAGTATTGATAGCAGTTTGTGTGGTTAGGCATATGCACAGTAAACCACACACAAACTGAAAATAGAAGCAAATGTAAGTAAATTGAAACAGAAGAGTGTGTAATACTTCTGAAACATTAAAATTTATCAAGTCATTATCTGGTTATAGAAAATGGTATTAAAATACAGTAAAACCACAGTTAGTTTATTGCTAGTTTCTTTTTACAGCAATATGACTGATCAGCTAGTGACAGAAAAAAATGAAACATTCATAAGCATGAAGTTCAATTCATGATGACATAAAGAAAAGAATCATGTTCACTGAATTCTTTGCAAATTAGATAACTAAAACAAAACTAAACAAAATCTCCTCTTAAGCCAGGAGTCATCATTAAAATTAGTTGGTGGTTATAGAAATAACTGAAGTAAACCTAAATCCTGACAGTCAACAGTTGTATAATGGCCATTGAAAATATGCATAGATGCACAGATAAAATTGTTGGAAAGTTAAAGAAAATCATGTTACATTAATAGTATTCATAAAACTTTTCTTAATTTAAAATAACGACACATTAAGGTCATCCTATAAAAGGAGCATCGGTAATTGATTAACATCATACATGTAGTATAGGTCACCTTGAGCAAGATACTGCACTATAGAACAAGCAGGACAAAGCTGAGATGTAGTTCAGAAAGGAATGACATTTTTCCTGCCTTTGAGAAGATCTCATTCATTGATCTGCAGGACAATTTGTTCCCCCAAACTGATTGCTTAAACTTACTTCTCTTAACATGAGAAGAGTCTTTCCTTAAAATAACAATAATAGCTAATATTTACTGAGTGCTTACCATGTGTCCCTAAATTTATAATCCTCTGGATATTTCAAAAACAAAGTAATAATTAGGGCCAAAGTTACTTTACTTTCATTTTGTGAGAGATAAGGCAGGTGCTTAATAAATGCTGGATGAATCTGGATATTGAGAGAAAAGTTAGGCCTTGCCATTGCCATGTTTTTTAAAAGAAAACCCATTATGGTCCTTTTCAGTATAACTGTTAATGACAGAAGGATATTACTTTGTGGGTACATGTTCTGTTTAGGATCCGGTAAGCTTTCATTATTCTAGGTTTGATGCGAGTTACTGCATATATTTACTTGCTGTCCATTTGTTAGCTAGAACTCATTGCTCTTCATAACTGTCTGGCAATGGGTTGATTTATCCTATAGAATGAACTCCATGAAGGGAGGAATTTTCTTTGTTCGAGTCACTGTGATATTCCCACAGTCTACACTAGTATTTATTGAATTGATGTATAAGCATTATTGAGTCAGTTACTCAGTAGAAAGATATGTCTTATTCTGCATTAGAAGGGAGGCATTTTTCCCATCCTGACAAAATGTTATGCTATTACTTAGATTTACTGACAGATAGCTAATAAAAACTCAGGCCCAACACCCAGATTAATTACCAACTGTCTCTCATTGAGTGATCCCAATTACAAACAAAGTTTCATTCTTTGCCTGTCTTAATTTCTAGCAAATCAGCTGTGGATTCTGCATTTTCATCTCCACACAACCAGTTCTCTCATCCTAACACCATGAGAAAATCTGCTAATATCACTTCCAATTAGCAAAATACCCAGTTCTCTTCTGTTGGCCTTTGTATTATTTTAATAGTCAGATTCACACTAAAAATTTTAAATCTGGAGCTCCATTGTTTCTTATAATAGGCTACTGTATTTGTCCAACAGACATTTGAAGATATAGCGCCTACAAAACTAAATGTAAAAGAAATATATAATTGACACGTTTTTATTTTCATGTGATATACTTATGTGTTGCTTTCATCCGTTAGCTCAATTATTTTGTAGCTAATATTTCTTGACCTCATTCACATCTCTACTTAAATGCCAACTCCTGAGAAAGGGGTTCCCTGATCACACTATTTCATATAGTACCAATATCACTCTACACCACTATCTCACTGCATTTTTACCCTAAAAAACATTTTTTACTACCTGAAATCATAATAGTTGTTTATTTGTGCATAGAACTTCTTCCTAAATAAAAAGGAAAGTTTCACAAGGTAAGGAACTTTTCCTGAGTATCTTGATGGGGGCTGTTTCTGTCTTCTCGTCAGCTCAGAATGGGAGGCACATCTTTGTCCTCGGCTGCAGTGGATTGGGTACCAATTTAAAGATAACAGAAAGAGTTCCAGGCAACATCACTTTACAATGAGATAAAGTCCCACGATGTCACCCCCCAATATTATCATCACACTCCTCTTAGCAATAAAACCAAATAGAAAATAAAGCCACACATACCATCTAAACATTTATTAGCAAAAAACCCCAAAATGATCCTTAACATTATGATTATTAAAAATAATATTAAAAAATATACGCTGGCACTTATTAAAAAATATAAGCTAAAAATTCAGAGCACTAAAAACCTCATCCAGAATTTCAGAAACTTAACGGTTAACAAAAAAAGCCATTTGCACTGGCTAGAGTAGTCTGGAAGGGGGGAATAGCTAAGGCTCTAGTTCTTGATTTCTTTGTATTTTGCATGCTGCCTTGGGCAACTCTTCCCTTCTCAATCTCATCTTGTGTCACCTGCCTTGTAGCATCTTGACACACTAACCCCTGGTCAGCTTTTCAGACCTATTTAGGACCATACTATCTCAATTTAAAAAATTGTGATTACTGGAATACAAAATTCAAAATAAGTGTTTAAA
Source organism: Diceros bicornis minor (assembly GCF_020826845.1). Classification (NCBI taxonomy): domain Eukaryota; kingdom Metazoa; phylum Chordata; class Mammalia; order Perissodactyla; family Rhinocerotidae; genus Diceros; species Diceros bicornis. The sequence continues at coordinate 4,640,040 of NC_080744.1, read as the reverse complement.
TAAGCAAGGAAATGCAGTAATGATTGAAGCATTAGGAGTCTCAATCCCTTTGGAAGCAGGACTTCTTGTCCTCACAATAACGCCTCTTAGAATCTCATATGGTCCTGTGAGTTGGCAATTTGTTCTCATGCAAGTGACCTGTCTTGCAAATTGTCAATAGGTTTTTACCCACCGAGCAGTCATAACATGTCCTCAAAATACATAGATTTAAACTGCATTCCAACTCGGATTTGTTTTCTTATTCCTGAATATAATTAAGGGTTATGAATGTAATCACTGAATTTTGAGGTCATTTTCCCTACCTCATTTAGTTTTTAAGAATAACTAAAATGACAAGTGAATGCTGGAGAAGTTATTACTGCTTCATTTTAGCTAATGTACTCAATTATTCAAAATCAGATTCCTTCTTTCCCCCAGATTGAACTATAAGTCCACTTCCTGTGAACATGGTTTGAAAATTGTCTCAAAATGATGAACATGGGGGAAAAATAAAGACAAGACTTTTGCCGTCTTCTCAAATTTTCATGAGATTCTCCAAATACAGAATCAATTTTAAGATACCAGTATTTCCTCTATCTCTGCTTTATTTGCTGCATAGCATTAATCGCTTTCTGAAATTATTCTTTCTATTTATCTTTTGTCTACTTTCTACCAGAATATAAGCTCCATGAGATCAGACTTTTTCTGTCTGGTTCACTTCTGACCCCATGTACACATAACAGCATGTAACATCTAATTACAAAAGGAGAGTCAAAGAACATGAGGCTCTGATGAATTATCTATAGGATCATGTGTCAGGTGTTATTACTCTTTCACATAGGTCATATGGATACAGGGGCATTTATTTCATCTTTCATTTATTGACTCAGTCACTCAAAAGATATTCATTGAGGACCTTTGAGTTCTGTACACTTTCATATTTGAAATAAATGGTACAACTTCATAATCAAATCTTTACTCTTATTCTTTTAGTATTTTAGAAGCAAACTTAAGAAGTAGATCTTTCTGAGGTTATATTTTCAGTAGAAAATCAAATGGTATTATTAATATATTCAGCCAACACTTCTGACCAGAAAGGCAGAGCTGGGTAGTAGTTTGAGCTCTTCACTAGTATGTGATTCTTTATTCCTTGTGGGTACAGGAGGACAGCACTTGTTTGCCCTGTTGACCTCAGATCAAGTTACAGGGCTTGCTTAGGTCAAGGAAATAGGAACAGAAGTGATATGTGCCTCTTCCAAGAGGGAGATCTAAGAGCTGGTGCATGCTTCAGCACGCTCCCTCCAAAAAACAATTGATATTGTAAAGATCGTTTTGTGTCAATATATAGAAGCACTTAACCTAGTACACTAAAACTTGTGGGACAATACAACACCTCCTAAGGAAAGGATAATATAAAAATTATAGAGGAGACAGTATAAAGGAAAGAAAAACAAAAGTTTTAAGTGAAACTACTCTTTTCAAAAATTCTTCTAGTTTTTTTTGTTGTTGTTAAAATGGGGACCCATTATTACAGTATCTTATACCATAAGCATAAACGCATGTACATTTGAAATTAGCTTCTCTAAGCAGAGAAGCTGCTTATTAAATATAAGAAAACTTCCTATGAATTTTTTTATTGTATCATTTTGCTAAGACATGGAGCTCTGAGAATAAATTTCAGTTTAAGATCTTCAGAAAATTAAAAGAAGTTTTACATGGATACATTAATACATTAAAGTTATTTTACATTATATCATGAAGTTTCCTTCAGATTTTATGTTTTTAAATTTTATTATTGTACATTTCCTTGAAAATATTCCATTAAATATGTGCCTAATAGTCATCTCGATAATGATTCATTTTCCTCTTAATATAAACAATCACATTCAAGAATATTTTAACATATAAAAATGAGAAAACAAACATTAACATGTTTTGACATAAGATTTTCTAAAGACAACATGCATGTAAGTAGTGAACATTTTCTTTATCTCTGCCTTCCTACTCCCTTCTTTCCCTCAACCTGCATTTAATCACCAAATCCTCCTGATTTTGCTGCATGAATTTCTCTCCAATCATCAATGCAGCAGCACTGATTCAGGTCATTATATTTCATTTGAAATAAAACAACAGCTTTTACTCAGTGCTGTCCCTTATTAATTTTCTACCATACTAGTGATTATTTGTCTCCTCTGTTTTGGCTCTTTCTGTGTCTCTTCACTTCTCTCAACGTCAAGTCCAACTTCACTGGAATGTTCATATGGCCCGTCATGATCCTAGTCCCTCGTATCTCCAGCTTGATCTTTCCTTCTTGCCTGAACTATGGTCCAGATAATTGCATTATTTTCAGTTCTCCAAACTTACTAGGTTGGCTTTGTATCCAGGCAAACATTAATTCCATCCATGGCCCTTGACCTGGGTAACTTCTGTTTAAACTCGGGAGGACAAGAACTACCCTCCCACCCACTCATCCCCACCCTGTTGGCAACTCAAAAGCTTGGCAGAGTTCTTCATGTATAATCTGAGTTTAGTACATATTTTGTTGATTACAAGAAAGAATTCTTCTTTCTTATTAGTGACTTCTTTATAAATTGACAAAATATAGAATAGATTTAGGCATTCATTTAAAACAAAGCCTAATTTCATTTTGTCTAGTCTCATTTCTTTAAGGCAAAGCAAATATCTCATTCTGGTATTAGTATTTTTAATTTGTAAACTTATTTTATTTGTCTGTAGAGAGAGCAGCAAGAAGTGAGCAGATGTATAGACTCTTCATGACACAGCTCTGGGCTGCCTATCCAATCTCATCTCCAACCAAACCCATCACTTCAAATTCTAAAAACTCATAGGGTTTTGTAGCAGTGAAGTACAGAAGCTAAAAAGAGAGCTTTTAGAATTAGACAAACAAGGTTAATATTCCAATCCCCCAATGATCTCTCTCTCTGCAGAACGTGGGTACATAGCTTAACTTTTGTCAGATTATTTCTGTATCTAAACAAGGGTGATAATATCAATTTCACAGGATGTTTTGGTGTTTAGTATTATACTGGAATATTTTCATAATTTATATTTTAATTTCCTCTGAACCAAACAATTACTTTATTTTTTCCTCATTTACCATTTTAAAAAGCAAGAACAGACATTAATATCACACCATAATTGAACAATTTATAAAACAACAAATTCAGGAAAAAATTTCCAGAAACAAGAAGCTTTGTACAAAATATATACATCGTGGGTGAAAAAGCAGATATATCCTCAAATATAGAGGAGATTAAAGAAATAAAAATATAATACTCAACTATGTGGGCATAGATTTATAAATATGGAAATATATTTATAAATTTTTAAATTTATAAAGATTTATAAAAAAGATTTATAAATATAGAAATATATAATATAGAAATTTAAACTAAAATATAAATAGCAACTAAAGTTAATACAAAAAGAACATGAAATGACTACAAAAGAAATTAGAAAACAAAGTAAAGCTTTCCATCAGAAGATGAAGAAGAAGAAGGAGGAGGAGGAGGGATGAGAGGGGGGAGGAGGAGAAAGAACAAGAAAAAAATAAAGAAAAAGGCTCAAGGCTCAGAGGGTATTCAGCTGAAGTATATTTGTCAGATTCAAAGTTAGATGGCTTGGGTTCAAATCCCAGCTTCATGTTTGATTTAACTCTGTGAGCTTGAGTGGGTTCCTTAACCCCCTGGTTTCTTCATCCTTAAGACAGGAGTAACAGTTGTATCTACCACCCTGTGTTGTTTTAAGAATTAAATACAGTAATATACTTAAAGCATCTAGAATAGTGTCAGACTGTATGATATAAACACTTCAAGCACAGCTATTAAGAATATGCAATGCCTATGATACTAAACTATTACTTTCAAATTTCTACTCAACTTCTTGCTTCTATCTTTTCAGAAAAGGTTTCTGTAACCTAAGTACACTAAAGCAACTTAAACACTTTATGATATTTTGCATTTCTTGTTTGAGCTCTTTAAAACAGAGAACAGAAACTTGGAAAACTAGCAATCCATTATCAAGCAATTGCACAGCAGTAGTTCTGTAATTTTATTGACCTCTGTCATGTTCTATATTAATTATTCAAGGGTAAATATTGTTCCAGTCATTTCAGATAAAATGCTGAAAAGCAGTCAAGGTTTTGATATAAAAATAGTGTAGAAATATATATATGACTCCACATTTTAAGGCAACTTAAGAAACTTAGAGAAGTACAACTGAAAATGATAAAGCTAAACTAATAGTAATTTACAATTAAAAACAGAAAGAAGCAATAGAAAATGGTTACCAATTCAAGACAACTTTGACAATCATTCCTTTTTGAAATTTGAGGGGATGATTACTTGGGAGTTGTAACAGTGTTTGAGTTAGTCACGCTCCTCTGTAAAGCACTGAATTGGTCATCGGGAGACTACCAAATGCAAATTTTAGTTTACATACACCACAATTAAGTAGCTTTAATACCTCATTAATGGGTTTTTTCTAAAAAACCCTTAGAAATACATACAAAAAGAAGCCTAAGGAACTGCGCATATCTTGCCCAGAACTAAAGAAAACATTTGCATTTGGGTTAGTTCTCATCCACCAGTTGAATCTTGAAACTGAGCAGTAGGCTGAGAACAATATTTTAATAATCACTGGTCTTGGAAAAGCATCAGTTCAGCCATAACCAGAGGATGCATCTCTGGTTGGAACTCAACAGTTACCCACTGTAACATGTAAATTTCAAATCCATTATTCCAAAAATCGTATTGAGCACCACATGCCAAGCACTGTGCTTGAAACAGTATTTATAGCGTGGTTTTTCCCATTGAGATTATATAAGAACGTTAGCATAAGAAAAAAACAGAAGTTGAAAATGGAATCTGATCTTAGTCTCTTCATTACAGTGGGACAACATAAACCAGTGGCTCTAGAAGTGCAGCCAAAACCAGCTGTGTCGGCGTCACACAGGAAGTTATTAGAAATACTAACTCTGCGGCCACACCCAGACCCACAAAACCAGAAAGTCTGGGGGTGGGGCCCAGTAACCGTTTAACAAGCCCTGTAGAAGATTCTGATGCACACTCAAATTTGAGAACCACTGCTATAACACAGAGAAGACTGTGTGTTCAGCTGATTAATAGATACAGTACATAAAGTACAAATATAGACGACACATTCATACATAAATCTGTATTCAAACAAACAACTTGCATAGTGTTGAAGCATGAAAAAAAGAAAATGACTGTTAATCCAAACTCCATTCTCCAATTTTTGATCTTTTTTCATCCTTAAAACAGTTGAATGAATGACTGTTTTCCATTGAACTCTACATTCCTAGTCATTTAAGACACTGTATATACACACATATATAAATATTGGTCTATTGGATAGTTTCTTTGATTTAGATCAAAGTCTTAGAATCCATAATAACCATGTAGTTACAGACTGTAAAAGATATAATTTAGACATTTATGAAATGTTCTTTCATCCAAGGAAATATATCAGTGAGTCTTCTCTTCGTAATAAATTCTGATTCAAGTGGACAGCCAGAATGGGCTCAGGTCGATTTAATTAGATTTGTAATCAGTTGACCTTGGAATAATATTAAATCTATCTATAATCTTTTTTTTTTCTATTTTGCTTTTAAGTATCTTAAAAAAAAAAAGCACTGATTTGTCAGTATCTGGTATTTTAAAAATGTAGGGTTTTTAATTTTTTTTTATTTATTTATTTATTTTTTTTGTGAGGAAGATCCGCCCTGAGCTAACATCCATGCTAATCCTCCTCTTTTTGCTGAGGAAGACCGGCTCTGAGCAAACATCTATTGCCAATCCTCCTCCTTTTTTTTTTTTCCCCCAAAGCCGCAGTAGATAGTTGTATGTCATAGATGCACATCCTTCTAGTTGCTGTACGTGGGACGTGGCCTCAGCATGGCCAGAGAAGCGGTGCATCAGCGCGCGCCTAGGGTCAGAACCCGGGCCGCCAGTAGCAGAGCGCGCGCACTTAACCGCTAAGCCACCGGGCCGGCCCCAAAATGTAGGGCTTTTTAACCTTTTAAAATTTTATTTAAAACTGAAAATGCCACCCCCCCCCCCCCAAACACACACACACACATTCATGCTCACACACTCTTTCCTTAGTTTCCATGACACTGGCAGATTTTCCCACCTCTCAGTTCTCTCTTTTTCACTGTAACTTCTATCATTACTGTCTTCACACAGTAAATTTATGTCTCTCTATCTGTGCTAGCTTCAGCTCTCCTGTCTAATGCTTCTGATGTATAAATTTACATATTCCAGGGGAAGTGTTCACTCAAATCCTAGTAGCATGTTCCTAACTAGGGTATCTTCATTTGTTTTATATTCCTTTAACACTCAAATTGAACAACTCCAATTCGAAAATATGAGCATACTTGCACACGTTGATTCAATATCTTACTTCTGTCAATAATTTAATACTCTTTCACTCCAAAAGTCTCTTTCAGGTTGCTAGTTTCCCACCACATTCAGGGTCAAGCAAAAGGAAAATTCTAATTTTCCCTAGCACTATTACTACACAAAATGAAATCTGCACAGAGGGCCACAGACTCAGAAAAACTCCTCTGGAAGTACTTGGAATTTTCCAAGACAGAGTCTCCTTATTTCACAAAGCTTTCTACATCAAAGGTCCACAGCTCAGGCAGGTCTTTCAAATGTACCATATTTATTCCTCCTAATAGACACATTGTGACATTAGTATTGATAGGAATGAAGAGGATGTGTGAGTGTCCTTCACTTGGAAGATGGAAATAACTTCACTTTTTACCAACTGGCTTATGGCTGCTTTCTTTTCCAGAGCCAAAGAGACCATTTACAAAGTGGCTTCTCTACATTTCTCTGTATCCCTTGCTCTCTTTTTTATCTATATATTTGATAATTTCCAGAACATTCACTAAAGATATTGAAGTAAATGGCAGAGAACATAAGGTCACTATACTTTTAAAAATTGTGTCTCAAAATTAGATCAGTATTCAAGTTCTGCCCATTTCAACATTTTCTTAATTCAATTTGTATGCCTCTCCCCCTTCACTACTCTAATCTAAATCTTACTGAAACTTACTTCAGATGTGCCTAACTGTGGTCTCCGCCTCTATTGTAATAGCATTCAATATACTATGGATGATATGATGAGATTAATCTATTGAAGATGTCATTTTATTCATGATTTAAGACTATACAGTGAATCCAGGTTCACTATCAATTCTCCACAGACTTCCCTGGACTGGCTTTAAAATGTCGTATGTTAAATGGTTCCTCCAAACATCTCTCTCAACAAAAACAGCCCAGTTGGCATAAATCAATATGCCAACTTTATTCCAATTTCACTTCTGTCTTATCCTACCATTTCCTTTAGCATCTGTAGACTGTGCCACAGAAACCAGTACTTCGTACAAATTGCTAAAGCATAAAAAGTCATCCCCCATGACCAACAAATTATACAGCACGTTCTTCAAATTCTTCTGCTTCTTCTATCAACACATTAAACTACAGACTTAGCAGTATTAATAACCACAATTATCATGTATATGGTCATTTATGTATATAATAAATTTATACATTTTTAATTACTATGATCTATTATAATATTAGGCTTCTGATAAATAATAATAAATGATGAATTATTTAATAAAATAACAAAAAATGTTTTAAATGGAAGGAAAATAAACTATAGCATAGTCATTATAGTCACATGTATGAAGACCAAAATGAAATTTATAATAAAATTCATCCAATAATCAATTATACCAAAAAGTGTATTTGTGATTAGTGATTTCTTGATTAGTCATTATTGATGATTACTATTTATGAAGAAAATTTTAATATAAACCTATAAAAACTAACAAACATGTCTCCACCTTGGTTATCACGTCTCTGAACCCCACTACTTGGCAGTACTAACTGCTCCCATATACGTCTCTGTGGCATTTTGTACATATTCCTACTACAGCACTTATTTTGACAAGATGTTGAGGACAATACTTCTTTTAAATGCTAGTAATCACTATACAATTAATTCACTCAAAGTTTTATTGACTGAGTGGGCAAATTAATATGATAATTCTAAGCATTTTAATATTTCATGACTTAAGAAGACAGGAACGGGGAAATTAATGTATTTTATTCAATAAACTATCTACTTTCCAAAGATGACAGTCAAAAGTCACATTCATTCTGTCTCTATGGCAGAATATAAAAAAGAAACTGTATAAAACCCTAAAATCCTTTATTATTAGAAACTATAGTTGTGTATGTTTCAAAAGGAGTCGAATGGTGTTTATGTTATTTGTTATGTTCAGATAACTTAGAAACAGTTATGCTTATTTCTTAATTCCTTAGATACCAAGGAGAGCAGACATTCAAATAACCTTTTTCTCTTCCCTATTAATCAACAAATGAAGCAAATAATTGGGAGGCTAGTAGCTGTCTAAGGAGATTAAGCAATTGCTTAACTGAGCCTAACAAGTATAACTTAAAGACATCAAGATTTTGAGAAAACTTTTTTTCCATACATTAATTTTTTAACTTCACATGATATATTTGTTCTCTTTGTAAGTTTCTTAAAGCAGTCATTCCAGAATTCCAGTGCTTTTTTTCTAGACATACTTTTAAGAAAAGTGTATAAGCCAATACTCAAATTCTGAGACAATTTTCCTCATCATATTTAAATAGAAACCATGTAATTTAACCAAAAGAGTCAAATAATTTTACCACATAGCTGGAGGAATGCTGGGTTCAGTTTACCACTCCAATCCAGCGGTGACTTGATAATCTTATTTAAGAATAGGTAATAAGATTTCTAATAGTTTTCGGATTAAAAACAAAGTAGGGTTCTTCAGAACTGAATTTGTCATTAGTCTTAAAGGATCAAATTTGCCTTTCGGAATTCATCTAATACAGCTTTGTACTGCATAACTAAGGCCATGTTTGATATTAAAAAGGGAGGTATTTTGCACTAGACAACCTAGATAGTTTACGGATAGAAGAAATTATTTAGATATATAGACTCAAAGTTAAAATATAGGCTAAAATAATAACACTTTAAAAAATCACAAAATATGTAACATAAATTATTAATAATCAATTTAAGAAAACTTGGTCTCATAATTAAAGACATAAATACTAATTATTAGGGAAGAAAATTCATTTTTTAAACTTATATTGCTTAGGTTACACTCCTAACATTGTTTATTTATCATTCAAGTTAGGTTGGTTACATTCAAAAGTTCACTGATTCAAGATTCTGAGACAGCTTGGGAGATGAAAAAGGCCATACACATGGAATATAAAATCTTTATTACAATGATCATCAGATCAGAATTCAAGAGTGATTTTTAAAAATACTGGTATCTGATTAGCTTAAAACAATGTTGATATCTAAGCGTACATACCTGAGGAAGAAGGAATCTCAATTTTATAAGAAAATATAAAAATATAATCGTATTTTACATTAATACCTTTCTTTCCTATTATTAAACAGGGGAGATATTCTTAAAGAACTATATTAATTTCATTGTATCGAGACTTCTTTTGCTCTATCATCCTAACTTTTGTGAATAAGGGATCTTCAAAAGGAATGCTGTCTATTGAGGCCATTTTGCATGTAAAGATTTTTCACATAAGGGTTAAGTGTAAAGAATATGATAGTGGGAAAGAGAAGTGTGTATACAGGCCCCTTCTGTTCTTACACTGTATCTACAATCGTCAGGTTCCTGTTCACATTGGCAGAACAGCACAAGGCCATCGCTCTTTATTGAGACCTCCCCAAAAGATATATCAAAATCTCTCTCCCATGGCAAGACATAGTATATGAGTAAAATTACCAATTAAAATAGAGAAATATAAAAAAGTACCCTAGGAAAAAATAATACTTATTTCTAAATATAAAAGAAAATCTTAAGAACAAAGAAGCCCACAAAAGAAAGCTACAACGAGTAAAGAGTTAGCTTCAAAAATTGTGCGAGAAAAAGGGATTGTCTTCTGGACCACGGTTGATAACACCAGAAATAGGTTTTCCTCCAGTGGATAGCATGAATCTCACAAACCTGGAAACAACAGTATTAGCTGCAGACTTACTGATCCGATCAAGAAGGCTTTAAACTAAGACTCCAAGTGGAACAGAAAAATGTGAATCAGTAAAATGGATATTATGGAGAACAATAGGTTTGAAATAAAAACGTCATAGTGAAAAAAAAGTCTAGGAATTATTTTGTGAAAATCATGGCTTGGAATTATAGTTAGGCCTAGGATATACACTGTACTAAATAAAACTAAAATAAAAATAGTAGACACGTTAAGCTCTTAAAATGCACTCTTTTTAATCCTTACACAACCCTGGCAGATGAGTGTAAGGGCTGCCACGGATGTTTGTGCCAGGAGTGCCCTGCACAAGGGAACCTGGACTGTGGGACAAGGGGAGTGTTTTCCCCTCCACACTCCAATTGCCCAACAGATATCACTATCTCCAATTTACAAGGTCGGAACCTAGGCTTAGGGATGTTCAGAAATCTGCTCAAGGTTCTACAGCTAAAAAATGATAAGGCTGAACTGGCTAAAACTGGAAGGCAGATGTGTCTGGAATTCATAATTTTAGCAAAACATAGTAAGGGGAAATTTATACACACATATGCACACGTATGTAATTTATTCTAAAGCAGCAGAGTAGGGGGAAATTATCTCACTGATTTGTCGACCAAGAACAGCACAGTGCCTGGGAAACCTGTGTCAATGCAGATCATTTAATGATCAAGAAAAACAGACAGGAATTTAGAGGAGACGCTCATGTTAGGAAAGGAAAATCAAAAAAGAGAAACTGTCATAGGAAAATAGCATAGCAAATCTAGAAAAAAATATTACAAAAGGTAGTTTATTAATAATGAGTACAAGATACAGATGAAAGGAAGGGCTGTAACTAGTTGGATCCCTCTTAGGAGGAAGTCCAATTCTGCTGAAATCTGGCTAGCTGAGGGGCAAGCCTCCAATAGTAACCACTTTTTGTTAAATTTGACTTTTAGAGAAGGTGACCTGCATACACAATGGAGACACTGGGAACAAAAGTTTTGAGGAATGCTGGAGGAAAGGAAAGGAATGATGAGCGGAGTTGGGTAAATTCTGCAGATGTGAAGCATATAGCCCTTCAGCACACAGGGAGCAATGGGCAGGTATCCAGATATTCTAAGAAAATATAACTGAGGAAGAAAATGAGAAACTAAAGATGAAATTCTGACTCTAATATTGCAAATAAACCTATAACCAGAAAAAAGGAAAGACACCTAAAAAAATAATTTAATTTTATAAATGGCAGTTTTGTATTTGGATATTAGTGTTTTCAAAAACATAGAGAATAAAAAGTGAATGTGAATGACCCAATCAGGTGGTAAGGACTTGGAAAATGAGTCTGTGGTGTCTAAAGTCAAGAGTGCTCTAAGACGCTCCAAATACGAAAGATCTAAAAATATCAGCTGTGTTAAGAAAAGAAAAAAAAAAGGGATAATCCCGCAAGCTGAGGGAGAAAGAACTGCTAATCTCTTTTTTTATTTATATTTTCTCTATTAAGGAAAATTATCATCAAATTAGAACAAGTAGAACAAATAATTTTGATATGGATTTGGAATTGATTTATTTGGAATTCAGATTTCCTTAGGAACCGAAGTAAATGAAGGATAATAACAGAGAATTTTCTGAATGATGCACTGCTGTCTGCTCTGTCAGTGACCTGTGAACACTGACACAAGAAAGCAGTGATTATCAAATGTCAGGAAGTATTCACTAGGAAAAGACTTTTTTTTTAGGTTATTAGACATGTAGGATAAGAATATTCAGTTCACAATGCATCTTAATTTGAATGAGGTATCTTACATAGCCTTTCATTATAACTTTGTGAACAAGATAGAAATACATTGGTTTTATGATAGTACAACTGAGTGGGTTGCTGGTGGTTGATCAATTTTTCTCCAAGCAAATTTTGTCCTTTCTACTGTCCAAACTCAAAATGCTATTCTGTGATTTATTTAAGGAAGTAAAAAAGACACTTGACAAATCCGTGGATAATGCAAAGTTGTGAGGGAGCGCTAATAGATTACGTGGTAATCAAATAAATCTTCAAAAACGTTTTGTTATGCTGAAACAGTCATCCCAGAAAACATACTATGTAACAGGAAACAATGTAAAGACCTACACTTAAATTTCAAAAATGTCATTTATACCACCAAAGGATAACTGAGTTTAACAGTAGTTCATTTGAAAAAGATGTAATATTTTCACATAACCCATGATCTTCAGCTACCTTAGGAAAATAGCATACTTGATTGTTTCTTCTCATTTTACTAAAATATTTCTATTCTTCAGACATATTAAATTAACTTCTAGGGCTGGCCCTGTGGCTTAGCGGTTAAGTGCGTGGGCTCCGCTGCTGGCCGCCGGGGTTCAGATCCCGGGCGTGCACTGACGCACTGCTTCTCTGGCCATGCTGAGGCCACGTCCCACATACAGCAACTAGAAGAATGTGCAACTATGATGTACAACTATCTACTGGGGCTTTGGGGGAAAAATAAATTTAAAAAATTTAAAAAAAAAAAATTAACTTCTAAAACATCCTATGTAACTTTGAACCCCTTAGGGTAAAAATATGTAGGACTTCTAGCTTCTTAGGAAATAAGACAACGAATTATACAGTATAGGTAAGTGTGAGCACATCTTACATAAGTTTCTTGCACAGCAATTATACCATGTAATTTCTACAGCATATCTAGTGATGAAGGATTTCAGAAAGCTCAAAGGATGTCACTTTAATATGTCAGCTGTCATAGTGGAAAATGCATAAATTAATTTCAAAGATCTGTAAATAATTTGGAACAGTTCTGTGTAGAGTGATATTATCTTGGTTACAGTAAAATATATTCTGGAATTCACGCAAAGTGATTAAAAATTTATATCAACAAATCATAGTAACAAGGTCTTCACGGAGGATCACAAAGGAAAAAAAAGACACCGATTAAATTTCTCACCTGCCTGATACCCAACCGGTATGCCACAATCCGATCTACTGCGTCAGGATTCATCTGTGTCCACTGTAGACTGTAGGAATAAACTCGGTGTCTGTTCTGCCACACAGGATTGTAGGTATCGTAATAGAATTCTGGAGCATAGGCCTTTCCTAAAAACAGAGAGAGTGCTTAAATTTGAATGGTGACAGATTACAGTGAAATATACTTATTCTTTTTGGTCCTTGTACCATGTTCTACTATGTGTTCCATAAGTAATTCTTGTATTTGAAAAGTCACTTTATTAAAATCTAATGAATTTTTTGGTCAATTTTGAGAATAGAGGCATGAGGATTTCTTGGTTGATTGGATGAGCGGTGTGAGAGGAAGAGAAGAACCATGGATGACTACAAGTTTTTTGGCCTAAGCAGCTGGAAGAATGGAGTTTCCATCAACTAAGATGAAAAGCTATGGAGGATCAAAGTGGGGTGGGGAGGAGACCACGAAGTTATTTTTGCACAATTTGAATGATCTAAATGGAGACATCAAGTGGGATGTACTAGTCTAGAACTCAGAAGGGCCAGGGTTGGAGATGTAATTTTGCAAACCATGGGCATATAGATAAATTTTAAATTTAAAGCCATGAGACTAATGAGATCTCTAAGGGAGTGTGAGTAGATAGAGAAGAAGACTAAGGTCTGACCCCAGGGCAATCCAAAGTTGAGATATGGGAGGAGGTAACAATGCCCCCGCAAAGGCCTGAGACAGAATAACCAGGAGGAAAATCAAACCTGGGGCATCCTAGAAGTCAAAAGAAGTACATCAGCAAGTCAGTGATCAACTCTGTCAAAAAAAAAATCAGTAAAAATGAAAATTTGTGTTTATATTATCTGTGTCTTTGGTCAATAAATTTGAAATTAACCAAACAAAAACTTAACAATAACACAAGAACTTTGGTCAATAATAAAAAAGCTTTTATTTAGATTTTAAGGGTGTCTGAAGTGCATATAGTGTACACAACATATATAAACCATCTCAGCTTTTGTTTTGATTGCCAAATTGAAAAGTGCACAGACCATTTGGAATTATGGGTCCAATGTCCTGATATTCTGAAATATAGATTTTTTTCACATCTTTCATTTTTTCTCACTTTTCATTTATTTTTCTATAATAAATAAATAGATTTATTTATTGAATCAACAATATTTAGTGAGAACCTATTAAATGCCAGGTAGTGTACTAGGTATTGGGGATATAACGAATGAGGAGGTATGGACTCTGTCCTCATAGAAATTACTTATATTTTCTTTCTCAAACTTTTCAAATAGCTTTGCAATTCTTACTGGATGATGAGTTAATAAGTTGCACATTTATCAGTCCTCATTCAACATCTTTTCTGTTTTTCCTTTTTTAAAAAATTAGGTGCAATATTAAACGTCCTCCTGGGTTCCTGTATGCAGGAACTTCTCTTACCTGGTTTTGCATATTTCTTCACCACTAGTCATCTATCATCTAGGGGTTGTAGAAGAGTTGATTCATAAAAACTTATAATAATGTTTAGATAGTTAAGGGTGGATTTTGAACACTAAGAATGAAAGTGATGGTCTCTATTTCCCTGGAGAAGTTCACTAGGAAAACGTAAAGTCAGACGAACTGAATGCAATTTTTGACAAGTTTACTAGTAAAATTAAATACAGCAGTCCCCCCTTATTTGCGGGGGATATGTTCTAAGACCCCCAGTGGATGCCTGGACCCGCAGATAGTACTGAACTCTGTATTCACTGTTTTTTCCTGTACAGACACACACCTATGATAAAGTTTAATTATAAGTGAAGCACAGTAAGAGATGAAAAATAACCAATAAGAACATAGAACAATTATAACAATGTGCTGTCATAAAAGTTACCGTAGATCTTAGCAACCTCAGCACACGATTTCTTTTTTTCCTTATTAAGTCAAGAACTTGCACATTTTCACTTAAAGGAAGCACTTTATGGCTTCTCTTTGGTATGTCCGAATCGCTAGCATCACTGCTCTTGCGCGTTGGGGCCATTATTAGGTAAAATAAGGGTTACTGGAACACAAGCACTGGCATGCCCAACAGTCGATCTGATAATGGGGACGCCTACTAAATGACCACCGGACAGGGAGTGTGTACAGAGTGAATCCGCTGGACAAAGGGATGATTCACGTCCCCAGCAGGACAGAGCCAGACAACAAGAGATTTCATCACAGCTACCCAGAATGGCTTGCAATTTAAAACTTATGAACTGTTTATCTCTGGAATTTTCCATTTAATATTTTCAGATGTATTTTGATTGGCTGACCATGGATAACTGAAACCGTGAAAAGAGAAGCCACCAATAAGGGGGGACTACTGTACATTGAATTAAATATCTGAACTTTAGTAACATTTGGAAAAGTCTCCTACACCAACATGTGTGCGTTAAAGAAAAATTTTGTATGAATATTCATTCAGTTGAATTGAAAATGGATTATTAACTCTGTACAAAGAATCTTGCAGAGAGGGAGGTCTCTAGAAAAGAGCCATCACGTTCATTTTGTTACTTTTTATCTTGTATGATATTTTTACTTATCACTAAATGATAGTACGAGTTCATGTTCACAATGCTTAAAAGCAAAATCCAGATGAGAGGAAAACAATATACTGAATGAAAGAAACAATACCCAAAACATCATTGACAACTGGTATTGGGGACCAAATTTCTCAAGATGTTGTTGAGGAAGTGCATTTAGTGATCACCTAGTTAAAGAGCTAGGAGTCTTGATTGAAAAGAAGCATCCAGAACCTATAAATGAAGTAATGAGCTCCTTAAGTTAACGTAAACCTAGAGTGTTTTCCTTAGAGAGTGGTGTCTAGATTGAATTGAGCAGGTAAGAGTCTCAATGGGGTTTTTTTGGTGGGGGGATGGGTGGTTCCTTTTGTTTTTTAACCAAGGTTGAAATACAAGGGATATCAGATTTAGTTCTAAGCATCACTTTTTTCATAAAATGAATGATGCCTTCAAATAGAAAAATGGAGAGAATAGAGCCACAACCAGAAGATATTCAGCATGGAAGAGAAAAAAATCTCTAAAAAAATCGGCAAATGGAGTCTAGTAAGAGTCGAAACTCTATTTACAGAGAAAGAATATCAGATTAAATTTTAACAGATCTATGAAATAAGATGAATACCAGTGAGTGGCTATTAAAGGGCTACATATTTTGACTTAGAACTGTTTTACCAATCCTCTCTGAATATGGAGTGGCCTAGCTCAATAGACTGTGATTATCCCTTCACTGAAGGCAATTAGTAATAACCTAGTAACCATTTAGCAGGGCTGAGATGGGTGACTGTCCGCAAGATGGCCATTAAGGTACCTCTCAGTCTCAAATCTCTAGGGTGCTATGAAACATGTGCCTGCTGTTTATTGTATCAATTCAATTGTTTTAAGCATACTTATTTACAAATTCCATTTCATGTTTCTATTATCTGTAGTCTAATCCTGCTTTTTGTTCACTGCCAGGAGAGTAATGGGCTGCATGTCATAAATGCAAATTGATATAATTCTAGGTCTAATTGTTCATCTAAATAAATACTTTTAAGATGATTGAAGTAGTTTGATTCTGAAGTCAAAAAAAAATCCTCATGATCTTGTAAATAACATGAATTTGTTTATTAAGATCTATTTTCAACATTGTGAAAAATTAAGCTACAATCTAACCATCATTTAAATATTCCAAACAGATCAAGTTTTAATGTAAAATTCTACCATCATTTTTATATTTAATTGCAGACTATTACAAAGGCTTTTCAATGTATTTTTAAAATATTTTATTTTATCTGCATTGACATATCTGCATAAAATGTAATAATTTTTCATGGAACTTTAGATTATAAAATAATTTAGAGATCATCTATCCTAATGTCTTATATGACAGATAGAGAAATTTAGAGACAGAGTAGAAATTGGGATGATATATGTAAGTTGATATAAACAAATAATCAAATATAACAGGACACATTACAAATTTTCATTTTTATTCATGAAATTAAAAAAAAATAGAGAAAGTTTATTTTAGTTGAATAATTGCACCACTTTAGAATTAAAAGTGGAAAAAGTGTTTTTAGATGGTGCATAAATAATATTGATTAGTTATAAAAAATTACTGATAAAAATAATTTTGAGTAGTTATAGTTAAATATAGATATACTCACTTGTGTCTCAGAGCATAGTTTGTGCTAAATTTCTTTTGGATAAACTTTACAAAGGAAAATAATCTCTAATTTCATTTGAGAAATGTATCTTAAAAGTAACAAAAGCCCCACGAATTTCTTCTCTGATTTCAGAGCTAATCCTATTTAACATTTATGCCCTCATTTTGTAAGATGCACACAGGAATATCAAGGACATATCCGTATAATAATCTTAGGCTCTGACAACCAAACATGACATCTGCTGGTTGAACAGGGAAAGAATTCATAATATTTTTTTTCTTTTTTATCCTCTAGGCATTTTTTTCTCCTTCCAGCAAGCATGCCAAGAAAATTTTCTTTTTCTTTTATATTCTAGTTTTATTTTTATGCAATGTTGTTCCAGTTCAAATTTTCTTAGACTAACTGATCTAGAACATTTATTATCTAAACTGGCAGATAATTTTTAGATACATTGTGTATGATTATATACAGATCCTGGATTTTAAAATATTTTTAATATATACATAGAGAAAAAATTTAATTGTTCAAAATTTTAAGTAGAACTTATACAAAAGTACATTTACTCTATTTTGCAAATAGCTTTTGAAAAGTGATTTAAGTTGAGGTTTCAAAATATGGTTTTATGGGAGCCAGCCCAGTGGCAAAGTGGTTAAGCTTGTGCACTCTGCTTCGGCAGCCTGGGGTTCACAGGTTCGGATCCTGGGTGCAGATCTACGCACCACTTGTTGAGCCACACTGTGGCAGCATCCCACATATAAAGCAGAGGATGATGGGCACTGATGTTAGCTCAGAGCTAATCTTCCTCAGCAAAAACAGGAGGATTGGCAACAGATGTTAGCTCAGGGCTAATTTTCCTCAGCAAAAAGAGGAGGATTGGCAACAGATGTTAGCTCAGGGCTAATTTTCCTCAGCAAAAAGAGGAGGATTGGCAACAGATGTTAGCTCAGTGCTAATTTGTCTCACTAAAAAATATATATATATATGATTTTATGCATAAAGCTCAAAGTAAAAGAGATATTAAGAAGCTATGACATGTCATTTTCCTAGTCTAAAAATGCTAGATTAAAGTATAACAAAAATCTTTTCTGGATGCATATGTAAGCTTGCAAGTAAGAAAGGGAATTATTCTACATGGGTCAAAACCAAAGAACTGAAAACCAGACATTGAATAAGAGTTTAGAAAGAAAAGGAGTATTGTTGGTCTTGGTACCCCTGGGAGCTGGAATTTTAGGCCCATTGGGAATGAGTTTAATAGGCCAGTGCAAGATGGGAAGTTGGGAACGAGGCCACCACATACGATCGAGATCAGTAAAAACAGCAATCTCAGACATAGGGTAGACTAGGAAAAAAATGCCCCGCACCAGCATGGGAAGATGAAAAAATATTTACATTAACAAAAAATCATCCTTGGCTAGTCATACCACTGGAGTGCTTGGATAGATCCAATACCAACTTGTTCTTGAAAGACATGCTCTCAAGTTAGACTGCAGAGAATTTCTCCAAATCAAACCTCAACGAATATGAATTCAAAATACATTATTAACACACAAGAAAATGTTCCACTATGAGTGACTAAGAAAGCCAATAAATAGCAGGTTAGACTACAGGTAATAGACAATGAAACGGAATTTATAAGTATGCTTAAACCAATTGAAGAAATACAATAGTGAGCAGTAAACAAACACTATGGGACCTTCTACAAAAGAATAATGGATACTCTGTATTGGGACCAAAGGTAGGCTTCACGGGGGACACATTTGACATCTTTATTGATCTTAAAGGAAAAGAAATTCCTCAGACAGGCAAGGGTGGCTCATGGAGGGATAAAGAAGAGAAGAAATAAAGCATGGCCTTAGGTGGAGAAAAATGAATATATTATAGATAATATTTTAGAACTACTACAAGATCTGCTATGGTTGCAACATGCAGTGCAAATCTTTCCAACCAAACTATGCACTTTTGAAGAACAGGGATAGTCTCATCAGCGCTTACTACAATGGCTGACACAACGCACATGCTTGAATAAGAGAGGAAGAACAGGTCAGTGCTAAGTTACAAAGTGTCTTGTTTGGTATGATAAGATGTTTGATATTTACCATATGCTCCACTTATTCTCAAATTATTTTAACCCGTACACACTTAAGTAGGAGAAAAGATTTTATAGTGAATCTACTGATTTTCATTTCCCAGCGTGAACAGAACTCAGTATCAAAGAATTGAATGAGAACTAAATTAATAATCAAAGTGATAATAATAAAGGAATTTCACAAAAATACACTTGCAAAGTATAAAAAAATGATAAAACAATTAAAAACTTTTCAAATGTAAATTTATTAGTCCAAGAAGAATAGCTATAGATATCCATGGCAAACTTAAACACTGATGATGCACTGATTAAAAAAAAAAGCCTAAAAATCACAGGAATCACAGCTCTCTGCCTGGGTGCACTTTTAGTGCAGCTAACTAACACAGTCAAGTGCTTTTGGGGTCAGAGTCACATAGCATTTAGACACAGAGACTGGCTAAGGTAGTGGATAACTCATCACGATCTATTAGACAAAATATACAATAAACAATCTGCAGCTCTCTGTCATTCCTCCACAGGGCAGAAGAAAGAACATGCACTTGCTGGAACCAAAGTCACTCTCTCTCACATTAATGAGTTCTGAGTCATATTGAAAAGAAAAGAAAAGAAATGCTTCTACAGAAATGGGGATCTTTCTAAGTATTTAATCAGGAATATGATATAAATCCACTTTATATTTTATAACTATAACTGGTGGGAAAGAAGAGAATGGATTGGATATGTGAGAAACCCTTGGCAGAAAACCAGTAAGAGGATACTGTCTCCAAAAAAGGATGTGATTTGGGAAATGAAGAAAGGCTGAGTAATTAAAAAATCATTACAGATAAACAATCAGCACTTGTCCTCCTCTGGGTCCTGTGGGTGGACTCCTGAATCTTCAGTCTTCAGACACTGAACGGACACTCGAGTCCCCACCCGAGATGGAAATGACTTTATGCATCTCATCCTGGAAGAGGGGTGAAGAATTATGTGCCCTCCTGGGGTCCATTCTGCTAAAAGTTTACCGTTTTGATTCAAAGCAGTATAAAAGTTAGTGTCATGAAAGCAGGGGCATGAGTAGTACTTTGAGAACAAAAAAGGTTTAATTATGTGAAGTCAAAGGAACATTTTATGAAGTGAAGTAACAAGGAATTATTACTAAATTGATGGAGTCTGCCTATTTTTTTTTTTTGTGAGGAAGATCAGCCCTGAGCTAACATCCATGCCACCCCCCTCTTTTTGCTGAGGAAGACTGGCCCTGGGCTAACATCCATGCCCATCTTCCTCCACTTTACGTGGGATGCTGCCTCAGCATGGCTTGACAAGTGGTGCATCGGTGCACGCCCAGTATCTGAACCCGGGCCACCAGCAGCGGAGCGCACACGCTTAACCACTATGCCATGGGGCCGGCCCCGAGTCTGTCTATTCTCATTTAACTAGAAAGGTGGTAAATTAATATAAAGAAGAAATGGAAAACATGAAGTAATACTTAAAAAAAACTATTGTATTTGATAAAGAACAATTTATCTTAGAATTAAGGTTAATGTCACAGCAACAATAAAACTGAATGTCATCAAGAGTTTTTTCAACAGTGATAACTTGTCAATATGTGTGCAGGAAACAGAAACATAACTAAATTAGACAGCTGTGAAGTCAACGACAACATCTCTCAGTTAATGACTGTTTAGAGTTCGTAAAAAAAATTACAAGACGTGCAACAATTTATAACCCAACTAAATCATTTAGGTGAAATGCCTTTGAACTTGAGACACAGAAGTGCTTATCTAGACTTTGCCTTCTTATTTAGAGACAACCAATGTGTTTTCAAATGACCAGTCATTGCTATGACACTATTTTTAAATTGCAACATATATGGTTTTATTCATCCCTTACGTGGATCCATTTTCTTCTGCTGGAGTCAGAGCTGTGAATACCACACCAAGGCAGACTGCCCAATGACCACACTTTAGTACTTAAGACATTCCTTAGAATTTACAGCCCTGGAAAGCAGGTTTATTGATTGGCTAAATAATAGAATTATTGACAGTATTGTCAGTCTTTACAAATCACTGGGATCTCTATAGAAAGCTTTAAAATTTTCTCAAGTATAAGGTTTAGTTGCTTTGGTTACATTATGATTTCTTTTTTTCTTTGGTGAGGAAGATTAGCCCTGAACTAACATCTGTTGCCAATCCTCCTCTTTTTGCTGAGGAAGATCCACCCTGGGCTAACATCCACGCTCATCTTCCTCTACTTTATATGCTGGATGCCTGCCACAGCATGGCTTAATAAGCGGTGCACAGGTCCATGCTCGGGAACAGAACTTGCGAACCCCGGGCCACTGAAGCAGAGCACGCGAACTTAACCACTACGCCACCAGGCTGGCCCCACATTACGATTTCTTTTGTAGATTATGCCTTTTCCAAATAAAACTGCTAAAGAAATAGGTTTCTCACTTTCCAAAAATGACTTTATTGAAAACAATCTGTATTAAGTTAATGCTACTATTTCCTATCTGGAAAAACTTAAAATAAATTTCAGCATCATTTAAAAAAATCCTGTCACTAGAACAATATTTTCAACAAATATATGTTCATGAATTTACTTTATGAACTTATAAATTCCTAATAACATGTGTAAAGTGTCTTTAGAAAGGAAATACAATAGAACCTGGAAACAAGCCTTATGGGATTTATGGCTAAATTCCTTTACAAAAGGAAACCTTCCCCACTCATCTTTGCCTCTTTTCTCTTTTGCATTTGCAGATTCATCTTGTAGATTGTCTATTGTTTGTAACTATTACAGTTTATTCCAATAACATCTAATTTCACTATTATCACTTCACACAAACAGAAGACTTCTAACTCAGTGTTTGTTGAATGAATGAATCAGTGAAATTCTCCTCTGACTGCATTTCTCTTGCCTACATTCTAGTGACTCAGTGTGCCAATGACTGAAAGTTTCTAAAACTCTAGTTTTAACCTCACATGTCTTGACCCCTTAAACCAAAACGCTTTCCTGGTGTAATTTCTATCTGCTTTTCAATTCTTATCCATCCTTTGGTACTCAAATCATGACCATCCTTCCTTCCTTTAATGCCTCTGCCCCTCTCTGATACTCATTAGTACTACAACACTTAGCATTTAATTAGGAAAACATGTTGTAATGTTGTACCAATATATAAGAATTCCAGAAAACATTTTCTATAAGATTATTTTTCTTTTTCTGATTAGAGGCCCTGTCCCAGATTTAGACATAATATAATTGGGGCCAGTAGAGGAGACTAAGCAACATAAAGCAATCATAGCTTTGTTGTTTTAGAACAATCCTAATGTTTCAATTCTCATTTGCATACACATTTTTAAAAAATCAGAACTGTGGTATTTTTGATAGTATCTCTAAATAAAACCATTTTAATTTAATTACAGCCATGAAATAAATTTAATGCTCCTGGCCAAGAATAACCTTCCAGAGGCATGCCTGTGTTTTTCATGTCAGTCCATCGATAAAATATTTAGGATGATTTTTGCAAAGAGAAAATAAAATGGGATCATTGCTGTAAAATTAATATCATATTTACATGTTTTTACTTCTGATTGTAGTTTAAAACCTTATTTAGAGAGCTTTGATAAGGTCATGTTAACATAAATATTTACACTCTAGGGAAGAGAAAGTTAATTTTTTAGTCTTTTTATAGTTTGCTCAATAATTTAAGTTCCCTTGAATATAACATGCTATCATATAATTCAATTTTCCTTTACAGATACTTCTGAAATGATTGGATATTTAGAGGAAATATGTTTATAGAAATATATACTTGGGAAATTATTTAACTATAATGAGTTCAAATTGTCCAAATTAAAATAGCATTTTTACTTCAATATTTGAAATGTGGAATGAGCACCAGTTCCAATTTTACAAATTCCCCCAAAATCATCTTCATGTATTAATAATTTAGCCTTTTCCTTAATCCTCAGGAAAGCAGAAACCATTAAGATAAAGGTGAAGAAGATGGTCTCCAGGCCTATTTGCTAAGACGCAGAAACTATGAAAATAATGATCAGACACGAAGACTATAATTTACCAAGAATCCTGCCATTGGTTATTAGGAAACATATCACTCAGACTGAAACAGGTAGGCAACCAAGTTGGGTTATCAGAAGTAATATGGCTGCGTAATTACTGCTTGTAAAAAGAGGGTCTGTTTTACCAAATCACTAAATGCTCAAGCCACACATATTCACAGCAGTTAGAAGCTATCATGATTTGTTTCTCATTGAAAAAATTCTCTCCCAGTTTAAGACACTTCTCACAAGAATTCATAATTTCATTAGAGCAGGGATCTGTGATTTAAAGTGAAGATTCTTTATTAATACAATAAAGAATTAATGAATATAATGTATCAGCAAATAATAATAATAGATTCATTTTGTTACTGGTAAGGACTCTTTCAATTAGGTTTTTGGTTCTCAAAAATAACAATTATGGGGGCCATCCCCGTGGTGTAGTGGTTAAGTTTGGCACGCTCTGCTTCAGTGGCCCAGGTTCTCGGGTTTGGATCCTGGGCGCGGACCTACACCACTTGTCAGCTATGCTGTGGCAGTGACCCCTATACAAAATAGAGGAAGATTACCAACAGATGTTAGTTCAAGGCAAATCTTCCTTAGCAGAAAAAAAAAAATTATTTTATGAAGTTAGCTGGTTAAAAAATATCTCTGGAGATCCAAATGGATCAAAATACAAGAATACAATGTATTCTATGTAAATTATTTCACAGAGTCTATATAAAATACCTATCATAACACTGGGGAAATAGTGAGGATTCAATAAACATTAATCTCCCACTGTACCCCCTCCCACAAAAAAAAAAAAAAGAAAGAAAAGAAAGTAAAATAAAACTCTCTAGGAAGAGTTCCACAATCGGTTTCATTGTTATTGTTTAGAAGCACAGGAACTTCAAGCAATTCTAAAACTAAACTAGACAAATTTAAACGATTTCCCATTTATTTTCTTTAAACTTTAATGAAGCAATATTTCAACACAACCAAGTCACCTCTGACCTCTTTTTGGCATCAGACTACGAAAGAAAATATTTACACAAAATAATTACTGGTTTATGCACCAAATATATATAGTTGTCTCGAGTAATATAAAATAAATACACGTGTTTACCATGTAACATTTAACTTAAATGAATAACTCTTCTACTCTAAAACCCTGAATGTATTTTGCCAAAAATGATGCAAAATATGAATAATATGAGATTTTTTTTTTTTCAAAATAGGCTTAGATTAGGATCTGGTCTTAAATTTTTAAAAGATGATTTGGATTTGATGAAACAATTAGCTTTCACATTTGGCACGTAAATAGGAAATTGCGAAGAGTTTAGAGAAAGTTTTGAAATAAAAATTATAAATCCATTGATACTTTACTTGGAAATATGTAAGTAAGTGTTATGTGTATAAAAATGACATGTTCTAAAGAAAAATAATCTGGAGAGGCCCACTGGGAATAAAGATGGTTAACTACCGGTGGAGGCAAGACTTATACGAACAGAAAGAAGGAAAGGCAGTTCTTTAATTCTGTACTTCAGTTATCCCTCTGTATACTACAGAGCTTGCCCAAGGGCCTTCGCTCGCCACTACCCTATCAAGCATATGAGATGCATACCAGAATTATATGTCTGGGGTTGCTGTTGAAAAGTTATTCTACTATAATTTACCGTGATCTCATGAAGCAAGAAAAATCTTGAGGGATGAAAATTATGTCTCAAATTTGTATAGGAATTTACAGTTTACAAAGTACTTTCACAAATATTAACTTATTTTAGTTTTCACAGAGTTTGGGAAGGGCAAATATGTAGAGGGATATTACTTGACTTGAACTGCAAATCTTAAAAGTTAATAAGAACATCATAATCACTAAACTAATGTACACTACTGCCCTTGTCTGGTCTGCAGATCATCTCTCAAAAAGATCCAAAGGAAGATTTGTAGGAAGGAAAAGACGCTACACCATTCACCTAAATATACAAAGAAAGCTGGCTTTCAAACTGAGAGCGTCTGATCCCTACCTTCCTCAATATATATTACTTTGGGAACATTAGGATAAAATGAAATCATTAGAAATCTCTCTTTTTGGAAATATTGTAGCAAATACTCCCAAGGCAGAGAGAATACAAACCTATTTTTATTCATTTTATATTTAAGAAAACATTTCATTAATATACGGTACATGTCAATTATCAGTGGGAGAGGGAAGCACGATGTCAGGGGAGCCATCTGGAGGGCTACATTTGGCTGTCACAACGTTGGCTCTAGCTTGACTTTGTGATTCTCTTTTGCTTGTATGTGAAGATCTATAGGCTGTCCCTTCCAGAGTTACGCCACTTCTTTCATGTATCACAACCATGTTTGTGAAGGAGCCAATTCTAGAATACATATGCATGTGCATGGTGGCATGGGGAGCAGAGACATATTAGGTTTGCAGAAGAAATTCCACAGATGTCATTAAATTGCACAAGATTCAGACACAGAAAAAGATTAAATATACACCGTATCCGATTCCTGGGATAAGCACAAATTTCCTCTTTTGTAGCCAGTGCCTCCTTGTAAACAAATCTCCCATTTTGTAGCAACGATGAGTCCACCCTTGCTCTCTGCCCAGTTCTATTTCCCCTGGCTCACCCTCCACATCCTAAGAAATACTGGTGGAGGATCAAATCACTGAAGTGTCTAGCAATCATTTATTTAGAAACTCGATTGCTAATTCTTACGTGGTCCAGAAAGGAAGCAGAAATGCTTTCTGCATTCCCCTTAAATATGCAAGAGAGTATTGATGAGACAATATATGGAATAACCAAAACCTCTGCTTCTTTACTAGGGCCCATATTTTTATCAGCTTCCAAAACTTGTCCCTCGCTTTCTCTGGGACTCCCCAAAAGACTTTCCACATGGAATCCAAAGCCAATGACTTCAGGCTTTCCTGCCCTTTCTTTCTTATTCCAGCTTCCACAAAAGGGACACTCAGAGAGCAGGCAACACACCTTTCCCTTGAGGTTGTGTACAAGGTGGGGAAATTTTATATGAATCTGAATTATATAACTGAAACAGTGTGTGAAAAAAACACCAATGTACAAATTTTGATATACAGTATGTCCAAACAAGGGGAAAACCCCATAGACAATGTAGTAGTAGACATTCAATTTATTTTTGGTTCGGTCTTGTAACATCAGATACTGAAGGATTTCTCTTTTCCCTTCATATAGCACAAACACGTCCGTGGAGATGGATAACTTCTCATGAAACGCTTCCACCGCAGTCTTCCTGTCGTGGCTCTGTGAGCTGGCTGCCAGTATTCCACCTGGCCGCAGACAAGACTATAATTGCGGCTTCTACAGCATTAGGAGAAAGCTTAATCTAGGGAATAAAACAGTTCTTTCTAGGCTTAAGGAAGAATTGATGCTTGCTCTCTCAGACAAAAATATAACTTTTTAAGGCAATTTCGTTGTTAGTGTTTGCTATCTGTCAAGCACCAGACTAATCAACTTGCATACATTATGTTTTTAATATTCCCAATCCTGGAGTCGGCGCGGTGGCGTAGTGGTTAAGTTCACGTGTTCCGCTTAGGCAGCCCAGGGTTCGCCAGTTCAGATCCTGGGCGTGGACCTACTCACCACTCATCAAGCCATGCTGAGGTGGCGTCCCATATAGAAGAGCCACAACTCTACAACTCTGATATACAACTATGTACTGGGGCTTTGGGGAGAAAAAAGAAACAAGAGGAAGATTGGCAACAGATGTTAGCATAGGGCCAATCTTCCTCAAAAAAAAAATCTCAATCGCCTGCAGGAAGAGAATATTCTTATCATTTTCCTTTTACAAAAAATGAAAGTGAAGATTAGAGATCTTAAACAACTTACCCCACAACTACCGAGTAACAAAGCTATGTTCTGAACCCACGCTGTCCAAAGTCCTCTTCACTCTAACATCTGACATCTTTGCATATGAGTGCTCACTATTGAGCGTGCCTGGCTAGAGGGACAAGGGGGCTGACATTTAGGCTCTATTCCTCTTGCAGCCACTTGTGCCCTGGTATAGGAGCTACATCTGCTGCAAGAAAGAGGTAGTTTTTTCCTAATTCACACAGAAATACTGTACAAGCTAGTGGATTTCCTGATAAGACACTTCTTCCACTAATCTAAGACGGATCCTTTCTTCCCTATTCTGACCATTGTAAGTAAAGAAACTTAAACTACAATTTAATTAAACTTAAATTTACCCCGAGACTCAACCAGATTTGCCATATTATATCATTATCTGAAAGTACTATCAACTCAGGAATTTATAAAGGACTAAATCTCTAGAATGAGAACTACATGTATTTCATTAAACAATTAACTCAGGAAATAATGAATATATAATAAGCTGCAAATAAATGTATTCAGTCTTCCCTAAAGCTATACACTCCCTAAAAACAGTTGCAAAACATCTAAAAGCCTGTGTTCATTTAAAGGACCATTGGCTGGGATGTGTGCATGGAGGGGCAGCAGATGGATGAAGTGACACAGTGGCTCTCAGGCTGAGGGAACTGAATGTTCAACGGTGCACTTATAGGCCACATTAACTTCTTGGCAAGTGCTGTTGCTGCACATGTGGGTGGTCCATTGCTGAATATGAATGTGCTATCATTTAGGCAGAGAGCAGGAGGTGTTCAAGTGAGCTGGACAGGAGCCCAGAAGGTATGCTGTTTACCTTCTAGGAACATTTATTTTCTCCAAAACATATAACTTGAATTAATAAAGTGGATTTAGACGTGAATAAAGAAAACTAGTTATTGAAACTGAATCACTGTGACTCTCTAAAAATAACCAAAAGAGCTGTGAATATGACTCCTAGCACAAGAAAAAGATGAGAGCACAAATAACTGTTCCTATCATACTGCTAAGAAGCACTGCTCGGAATCTGACGGCAAAGCCGGCATGTGCCTGCAGTTAGATCCTGAGGCTTCCAGTAACTGTCATTTTGTTGAGTTCTTTAGAAATAGAAAAAATTCATTAAAATGATGAAAGAAGGTGATTTCTTAAGTAATGCTCACTTAAGTAATGTGAAATTATTAGACTTTGGCTATATCCTCTAGTCTGAAACCCAAGAATAATTTATAAAAAGAAAACCTCTATTAACTTTCTCAACTTATGACTCTGTTACAAAATTTCCCTTGAGAAAAGATGATGGGTCAGGTTGTGGGCCATTGTCTGTGGAATCTCTCTCCTGACCACTTTAAGTCTGGTTTGCGGCATGCCTTTGGAACAAGTTTTGCACTGTTCTCATCCATTAACCACCCCTTCAGGGTGATGGGAGAGGCCAGGTGCTGAAACAGACACTTGGAGGTTTGGGACGTGGCTCTGATCCCACTGAACTAAAAGTCCTTTGATTCTTTCACTGACTCATTTTATTACCAGCCAACGTCTACTGAAAAATCCAACCATAATAAGTGCTAAACAGACCCTTAAGAAAAGAATAGAAATACTAAACACATAATATTCACATACACATGTGTGCATTTCTACATTGGGGTTTCTTTGTTTTATTCTCCTCCGGTGTCAGTGAATATTATGAAGGTTCTTTTCTCTCAGGAGAAACTCTTTGTGTTCAGACTGCTTCTTATCCTCCACTGACTGGATCTAATGCCTACTCAAAACAATAGGAGGCAGCGGTGAGTTTGGGAATCCTATGGCCAACCTCATTATGCTGATCTCTCTGTCCTCCCTTTATTACCCACTAGAGACAGTCCCGCTTACAAAATGGTAATCCTCCAAAACCTGGTTCACATCTTTCTGATTTAACTTGTATACATGACCTTTGTTACCAACATATTAGGTCATTCTATATTCTTAATGTAACAGTCACTATCTCCAAAAGGAAGGGATGCAATTGAGAAAAGATGATAGTGGCTATCATGGGGAGGGGATGTGAAGACAACCAGTTTAGTGTCTCCATCTAAAGGAAAGTAATTTAGAAGTTAGTGGAGGAAAAAGGAACAAGGGAGTCTTGAGGAGCAATCAATTTTAAAAAATTACCTTGAAGATGTTAACACAATATGGATTAGAAAAATTATATACACGATAACATTAAATAGAACAAATGCCATTCATATTATGAAACACTTCCTATTCCCAACTCTATCTTAATTGGCAAATATCATCCACTTATTCAGTAATACTTTATTGAGGTATAACTTACATACAATAAAATACACACATTTTAAGTGATGATTTTGATGAGTTTAGAAATATATATACATATATTTTACAATGTAATCACCACCCCAATCAAAACATAGGAGATTTCCATCACTGCTGAAAGTTACCTCCTGCCCCTTTGTAATTAATCAACTCCACCCTCAGCCCCAGCTAAACAAGAATCTAATTTCTATTACTAAATATTAGTTTTGCCTGATCAGGAAATTCATATGAATGGAATCATAAAGTATGCATTTTCTGTGTCTAGTTCTGTTCACTCAACATATTGTTTTTAAAATCCATTCATCCATGGATAGTATTGTGTGTATCAGTAGTTCTTTGCATTTTTATGATTGAGTAAAATTCTATTTTACGAGGAGATCACAAGTTGTTTATCCATTTACCCGTTGATGGATATTTGGGTTGTTTCTAGTCAGAGGCTATTACAAATAAAGCTACTAATAAAGTTTGTGCATAAGTCTTTGTATAGACAAATGCTTTCATTTCTGTTGGGTAATCATCTAGGAGTGGAACTGCCAGGTCATTTGATAAGTGCATGTCTAAGTTGATGAAAGACTGACAAGCTGTTTTAAAAAAGTAATCCCATTTTACACTCCCAGAAGCCGTGAGTGATAGTTTCAGTTACTCTATATCCTCACTAATACTTGGTATTGTCAGTCTTTTCAACTTTAGCCATTATAATGTATGTGTAGTGTCATCTCATTGTGGTTTCAATTTCACTTCTCTGGTAACTAATGATGGTGACCAGTTTTTATACAATTATTGGGCAATTGTGCGATGTCTCTTTTGTGCAATGCCTATTTGTCTTTTGCCAATTTTTAATTGGACTTCGAATTATTATTGAGTTTTAAGAACTATTTGTATACTCTGGATATGAGCCCTTCGTTACATTCATGTATTTCAAATATTTTCTTTCAGTCTGTGGCTTGCCTTTTTTTTTTTTTTTTTTTTGTGAAGGAGATCAGCCCTGAGCTAACATCTGTGCTAATCCTCCTCTTTTTGCTGAGGAAGACTGGCTCTGAGCTAACATCTATTGCCAGTCCTCCTCTTTTTTTTCTTCCCCAAAGCCCCAGTAGATAGTTGTACGTCATGGCTGCACATCCTTCTAGTTGCTGTATGTGGGACGCAGCCTCAGCATGGCCAGAGAACTGGTGTGTTGGTGCACGCCCGGGATCCGAACCCGGGCCGCCAGTAGCAGAGCGCACGCACTTAACCGCTAAGCCGCCAGGCCAGCCCGCCTTTTCATTTCTTAATTATGTTTTTTGAAGAGCAGAAACATTATAGTTTTAATGACATCTGATGTATTATTTTTTAATAAGTGGTGCTTTGATTTGTTTACTAAGAAATCTTTGCTTATTCCAAATTTGCATAAATTTTCTCCTGTGTTTTCTTCTAGAATTTTACAGTTTTAGCTTCTTATATTTACATCTACGATCAATTTTAAATTAATCTTGTGAGTAGTGTGAGGTATTGTATAAGGTTCATTTTTTAAATGGATATTCAGTTGTTCTAGTACAATTTATTCAGAAGACTACCATTTCCTCAATGGATTATGCTGGTGATTTTGAAAACCTCAATTGACCATAGAGGTCTATTCTGGATTCTCTGTCCTGTCTTATTGATCCATGTATTTATCTTTATACAAAAACCACACTATCTTGATTACTGTGGCTTTACAGTAAGCCTTGAAATCAGG
This sequence comes from Diceros bicornis minor, assembly GCF_020826845.1. NCBI lineage: Eukaryota > Metazoa > Chordata > Mammalia > Perissodactyla > Rhinocerotidae > Diceros > Diceros bicornis. The sequence continues at coordinate 4,608,796 of NC_080744.1, read as the reverse complement.
TAGTATGAGTCCTCCAACTTTTTTCTCCCCCCATCCTCTAACATAGCTCTAACTATTGTTGGACCTTAGCTTTCCAAATAAAATCTAGAGTAAGCTTTTCAATTTCGACAAACAAACAAAGAAAAACCATGCTGGGAGTTTTGTCAGGATTGTATTGAATCTATAGACCGATTTGGACAGAATGAACATCAAAACAATATTGATTCTTCCAATCCATGAACATGGTATATTTCTCCATTTATTTAGGTCTTTTTTCATTTTCCTCAGCAATTTTTCATATTTTTCAGTTTGTCTTGTACACATTTTATTAAATTTATTCACATTTTGATGTCATTGGAAATGGTATTTTTTACATTTCAATTTCAAACTTCTTTAGCTAGTGTCAGAAATACGATTGATTTTACATACTGATTTTGTATCCTATGCTATTGCTAAATTGTCTTATCAATTCAAGTAGATTTTCTTAGGATTGTCTATAAAAACAACCATATTATCTGTGAATAGAAGTAGTTTTACTTCTTCCTTTCCAATTTTTTGCATTTTATTGACTTTTCTCGTGTGATTGCAGCGGTAAGAACCTGCGGTACAATATTTGTGATTGGTGAGAGTAGGTATTTTTGTCTCACTCCCAATCTTAGAAGGAAAATGTTTGATCACCATATCATCTATCTCGGTGAGCATTCCATGTGCACATGAAACAATGCATGGTTTACAACTTTGAGTGAAATGATCTATAAATATCGATTAGTTTAATTATTGATAGCATAGTTCAGATCTTCTAAAATATTAATGATTTTCTGGGTACATCTTCTGTCAATTATTCATAGATGTTAAACCCTTCAGCTATAATTATGGAATAGTCCATTTCTCCTGGTACTTTTTATTTATATTTTGAAGCTCTTTTATTAGAGACACATACTTAAAACTGTTATGTCTTCTCTATAAATTCCTCTTTTATTATTATTAAATGTCCCTCTTTAACTCTTACAATTTTTCTGTCTTGAAGTCTACTTTGCCCATTAATAATACAGCCGTGTCAGTTTTCTTATGTCTGCTGTTTGCATGTTATGCATTCCTCCATTCTTCCCCTTTCAGTCTCTTTGCATCTTTGCATTTAACATATGTTTCTTGTAGACAGCACTGTGTATCCTGTAGATAGCTTGCTTTTTTTTTTTTTTTTAATCCAGTCCTCTGATTTCTGACAACTAACTGGAGTGTTAAGTTCATTTATGTTTTATGTGATTATTGAGATAATTGGGTTAAAGTTTACCATCTTCCTTTTTATTTTCTTTGTCCTTTCAGTATTTTTTTGATCATCTGTTGCTCTTTTCCCATGATATTTTGAGTAAATTCAAATATATTTTAGTTCCTTTAATGCACCACTTTTTAAAAAACTTTTTACAAGTTTCTGCATGGCTGTAATTATTCAAGTTTAACTTACTTATTCTATTTAAAGTTAATGTTGTATCACATAATATATCACACTTCACACTCATGCTTCCCTGAGGTCCCTAGTCACTTCTCACTTCCCACTTCACAAATGTTATAAGTTTACAACAGTATAATCCAAATTAATCTCATTATTTGTGCTATTGTTGTGATACTTTAGTTCCAAATATTTTATAAACCCTAACTTACAATGCTATTATTTTGCTTCAAGCCAAAGATGGGCAGACGTTTCCTTAAATGGCTAGATAGTAAATACCTGAGGCTTAGGAGCCATCTGGTTGCTGTTAGAACTACTCACCTCTCCTATCATAGCACGAAGGCAGCCATAGACAACACATAAACAAATGGAGAAGGCTATGTTCCAATTAACCTTTATTTACCAAAACAGTTGGCTGGTCCCCAAGCTGTAATTTGCTGACCATTGTACAGCTGTTTATTAGGGAAATTACAAGAAAAAAAGAAACATAGTCTTTTATCTTTACTCACTTATTTACTGGATATGATCCTCTCCATTACATTTTTTTTCCTCAGCTTTATTGAGGTATAATTGGTATACAAAAAACTGCACATAATATATACAATTTGGTAAGTTTGGACAAATGCATACCTCATGTTACCATCACCACAATCCAGGAAACAAACATATCCATCACCTCCAAAATTTCCTTGTGTTTCTGTGTGTGTGTGTGAGTGTATGTGTTAAGAGCCCTGAAATAAACTCACTCATATATGGTCAACTGATCTTTGTCAGGGTGTCAAGAATACACAGTGAGGAAAGGATAGTCTCTTTAATAAATAGTGTTGAGAAAACTGGATATCCACATGCAAAAGAATGAAATTGGAGCCTCATCGTTCACCATACACAAAAACTAACTTAAAATGGATTAAAGATTTGAATGTAAGATCTGAAATCATAAACGCCCAGAAGAAAACCTAGGAGAAAAGATTATTTCTTTTTACATATCCTGGTTTCCACTGATAACCTTTCCATTCAGTACAAAGAATGCTCTCTAGCACATTTTGTGGTTCAGTTTTGCTGACTACTAATTCTCTTTCATTTTTCAGAAAAATATACTTATTTGACCTTATTTTTAATTTTTATTTATTTATTTTTTTGATGAGGAAGATTAGCCCTGAGCTCACATCTGTTGCCAATCCTCCTCTTTTTGCTGAGGAAATTGGCCCTGAGCTAACATCTGTGCCCATCTTCCTCCACTTTATATGTGGGACGCCTGCCACAGCATGGCTTGGCAAGCTGTGCATTCCGCACCTGGGATGCGAACCTGCGAACCCCAGGCCCGCTGAAGCGGAGCACGTGAACTTACACTACGCGACTGGACTGGGCCCCCTTGACCCTATTTTTTAAAGTATATTTTTGCTGGGTATAAAATTATATTCTGAGAGTATTTTAAAGATGTTTCAAGATTTCAAGATGTTGCTGCACTGTTTTCTAGCCCACGTTGTGTCCAATGAGAAGGCAATTGTCATGCATATCATCAGAATATCATTTTTATTCTGGCTGCTTTGAAAATTTTCTCCTCTTTTGGTTTTCCAAAGTTGGATTATAGTGTGCCTAGGTGTAGTTCTCTTTGTAATTTTTTTTCTTTTGTGTATCATGATATGCTTGAATTTGTGGGTTTGAAAAACCTTTTTTTGGTCCCATTTTCATTCTTTTCTTCTAGAACTTCAATTGCACTTATTTTAGACCATTTTATGTCATCCTCAATTCCTTAGGTCTCTTTTCTTTAGTTGTCGATATTTTTTCTACCTATCAGATTGTATCAGCTCTTTCAACTTGTCTTCAGTTTCACTGACCCTTCTACCATTTCCAATATGCTGTTAAGCTCATCTAGGAAACTTTCCATTTCAGTTATTATACAGTTTTAGTTACAGAATTTGCATTTGGTTCTTTTTTAGCATTTTCCTCTGCTGAAATTTCTTATCTATTTGCTCATAAACACTGCATTTGTCTTTAAATCTTTGAACATATTTTCCTTTAATACTTTGAAATTATTTATAATAGCTATTTTTTTGCCATATGCAATATCTGGGCTCTCTCAGGGTTAGTTTTTAATAGACCACTGTTATTCTTGACTAAGGGTAACATTTTCCTGTTTTCTTTGCATGTTAGGTAATTTTTACTGTTTACTGAACATTAGTAGTAATATATTATAGTAACTACTATTACTACATTATTACATTATTAGTAATGTATACAATATTATATAACATATTATAGATAACTGGACTATTCTCTCTTCCTCTGAAGAGTGCTGATGCTTATTCTAGAAGGTAATTCAGTTACCTGCTGACCACACTACAATTTTGTATGCTAGCTTTTATTAGGGTAAGATCTATGGAGAACTTAGGGTTTTTCCCAAGCTCTTCCAACTTGGTGGGACTCAACTTTCAGATTCTGTCTCCCCGTGAATCCTATCAGGGCTGGGTGTTAGCCTTAGTTAGGGAGTATCTAGAACAGGCCTTTACAATCAAGCATGGTCCAATTCCTAAGGCTTAATCATTCTGATATCTCACCACGGTATTTGGAACTTTAAAGAGGTATATCCTTTTCCACTGAGCTGAGAATTCTAGCTTCCTCCAGCACTGCTTGAACTCTATGATCACTTTTCTGCTCTGAACCCCAAAGAGCAGCAAATGCTAAGCTTTACCTTGTCTGTGCAGCCCAGTCCTCAGTAAGGACTCGTATGGGATCCACACAAACTCCTATGAGCCTTCCTCTACACAGTGCTTTCTGCCCCTGTGCTCTGCCCTGTAGATAGTACCTTGCACTGCCCCAAACTTGAATATGTCTTTCCTCAGCTCTGCAGGAACTCATGCTCTGCTTGCATTGCAGCTCGCTATGCTCGTGCACAGCAAATGTGCCCAGACAGAGAGGAGGACTGAGAACAGGGCTTCCCTCATGAGTCTTCCTCCTCACAGGCATTGCGGTTCTATGTTGCCTATTTTCCACTCCTGAAAACCGTCACCTCACAGAGTTTGTGTACTTTTATGGTTGAATACAATAGTTTTGTTCATGGCTTTGCATGTTTAGTCCTGTGAGCCCCCAAGTGCCTTGTCGGACATCACCCGCGGGAGTGAGACAGCCTCGGCTACGGCTGGGGCTCCTCTAGGGAAAGGGAGAGGCGCTTCAGGACAGGCTTCAGTGACAGTTCCGTTATTCTCTATCTTCCCATCCCTCTCCTCTCTTCAGGGAGTTCTCCCTCCAGTATCCCTGGCTTCCAATAGCTCAACCCCATGTACTGCTCTTATCACAGAGTAGCATGTCTCTTGGGAGTTGTCTGCTTGAAGAGGTTGGGGGGGAAAAGAAGGAATGCCAGGAGCCCCCCCACTGCCCTCATTGCTGTGCACTGTCTACCCCAGCCAGGCTCTGGTTCTCCCTCAATTTTCCCCTGCTGATCCCAGTTAGAGCCGCTGCTTTCCTGCCCCACAGCAATGTCAGGTAATAACCCACCCAGAATATACACGGAGGGGGAAAAACTCACCTACAACACGAAGTCCTCTCTCAGGCCAGCCACAGAAGGTGGTCACTGGCTTCTGCTACTCCAGCCTAATGGTCTCACCACACTTCTGTCTCCTGACCACAGCTCAAGTAGGTACTGATTACTGACAACTTCTCTGCGATTGGTCATCCTCCCTTTTCTTTTTTTGTGTGGCATTTTCACTAGTGTGTTTCCAAGATGGAAAGCAAAAAGGGTTAGCTTACCTGTGGCCAAATCTGGAACTCCACCCATCTTACGTTTACATGATCACACTCTTCTGCTTTTAAAATACTATCGCATTGTTTAGCTTATTTGACACTCCTAAAATTACCTTCCACGGGAAGCAGATTTATCATCTCCTGTTCTACAGATAAAGCAGCTAAGGCCACAGGGAGTTAAATGGCTTAACAAGGCTGAACTGTTAGACGTTGTTAACATCTTTCAGGCATTGAAGAACCATCTTTATGTAGTTACCAAGAATGAAAGACAGCCACACCCACAACAAATTATCCAGAAGAGTTCCATCTGGACAAGGAGAGTTTGCATTTTTTGCTCCCTGCTATAATTTGATGCTGTGATTTATGACATAGTTGCACTTATTATTGTGACTGGCTATATTAGTCTGCTCAGGCTGCCATCACAAAATACCATAACCTGGGTGCCTTAAACAACAGCAATTTATTTTCTCCCAGTTCTGGAGGATGGAAGCCCAAGATCAGGGCGCCAGCATAGCCAGTTCCTGGTAAGAGCTCTCTTCCTGACTTGCAGGCGGCCACATTCTCAATGTGTTTTCATGTGGCACGAAAGAGTAAGAGAGCAAAATCTCTGGTGTCTCTTCCTATAAGGGCACAAATCCCATCATGAGGACCCCACCCTCATGACCTCATCTAAACCCAACTATCTCCCAAAGGCCCCATCCCCAAATACTATCACGTGGGGGAGGGAGGGCTTCAACATATGAATTTTTGAGGAACACAATTCAGTCCACAGCACGAGTCATCCCTAGTTTTGAGTCTCATATCCTGCTTCTGGTTGTATCTAGATGTCTACGTCTCTTCTTTCCTGGTTCCGAGATGTGGTCACCCTGAGCTCAACTTTACCTCCTGGGTCCAACTATCAGTTATGTTTTCCTCCCTCTGCCAGGGGCCAAATTTTCTGACTTTGATGTTTAACTTTTCAAATCTACTTTAATTTTACTAAATTCAATCAATTTTCATCCTTACAACATTCTTTAGACTCTAAAAAAAGCATTTACACTTGAACTTTCTTGTTCTCTCTTGTACTAGAGCCCATAGTGTGTTATTCAGAAATTAGTATATCATATAAAAACCATGATTTTCTTAGTTTGTATACATTTTAAACTGTCTGTAGTTAATGAAATATAAGTGCTTGAAATCTACTTTAAATTGAACTTTTACATTGCAATGCTTTATTTTTAAGAGTCCACGAATAGACTTTTGATAGCCACACTGCTCGGAATCTTTCACTGGAGGAATTACATGATTTTATAACGAAGAAAATGAGTAATGCAGAGAATTAAGAAGGCATCAAACTTCTGCGACTAGAATGAAAATGTTTTTTTTTTTTTTGGTGAGGAAGATCAGCCCCGAGCTAACATCCATGCTAATCCTCCTCTTTTTGCTGAGGAAGATCGGCTCTGAGCTAACATCTATTGCCAATCCTCCTCCTTTTTCTCCTCAAAGCCCCAGTAGATAGTTGTATGTCATAGTTGCACATCCTTCTAGTTGCTGTATGTGGGTCGTGGCCTCAGCATGGCCAGAGAAGCAGAGCGTCGGTGCACGCGCGGGATCCAAACCCGGGCTGCCAGTAGCGGAGTGCGCGCACTTAACCGCTAAGCCACAGGGCCGGCCCCTACAATGAAAATTTTAATGGAAGTTTTGCTTTAAGTACAATATAAAATACGGATTACTCATGAAATGTTTACTAGAGAAAAATAAAATTTATCTAAAATATTGTATAAATTAGATCCAATATTAAAGTAAATATTTTGGTAAAATTTTTGCTAAGTGATAGTATTAACTTCCTTAATTAATATTTACATTTTTATTTCTACTTTTTCAGGTTCAGCATGGACTCACTTACATTTTATCTAGCTTAATTATCCAAAATTTCCCTTAGCACCACTAACAAAACCTCACTGAAGTTTGTCAAAAAGAGCTTGAATTTACAATCAGAAGACACACATTTTATTTTTGGCTTCTTGAGCCTCTGTTAGCTTATTTGTCAAAGGAAGGCGATACCACCTCTTGTACACACACAGCAGGATTGTTTGAGATGAAAAGAATGGAAATTCAATCACTTTGTACACCATGGAATGCTATACATTAAGAGTTGTTAGGACGTATTATACATTTTCTGCTCTCTATTTTTTTTAATACTATTGCAATTCATAAGCTGGCTGAAACACTGGGATCCACTGGTCTACCTGTTATCATCACAAATAAAATTCTAATAAATTTCATAGAATTCTGGCCCAGAAAAATATTTGACTTGACATCGAAGTTTCTTGTCTTTTAGAGTTAGCACAGGGAATTTTACTAGATATTATTTTTCAATCAGTTCATTTACTCTTACTTCGGAGAGTTGTTAATGATTTTTCTACAATCTTATGTAATTGATTTTTAGATGTTCATAAGTAACAAGTATCTAGCTGAACAGCACAAACATATGCATTGCCAAAGAATAAAATACATTTTCTATCTGGTCATCATACAATTCAATCTGACATTAGAAAACATTCTGATTTGGAGTCAAACGTGATTTGGTTGTTATTTTTCCTTTCTGTTCCTCAGGACTAAGCAATGCTAGAGTCCTCCAACAACCTGTCTGAGGCAATATTACAGCTCTCAGTCTTTCTGAATTTCTTTATATTCACTGGGTGATAACATATACTCCCTTTCATAAAAAATGTCTCACTCTTGCCTTATTTCTTCTCTAGGATCTGTCTAATTTGCTTATATGTCTGATCTGCTGGTGCTGAACATGGAGAAAATAGGAGTTCCAATGTGTCAATCTGAATATTGTAGTATACCAAAAGGAAAGTACAGGATGCACAATCCTAGCACAAATTTTTCCAAACTAAAGGTGAAAGTAACAGTCATAGGCAAATTTTTGCTTGGTAAAACCCTATTTGCCATGTTTATTGAAAGGGATTAAACTATGAAGAATTTCTTTAAATATTGCCATAGATAAAGTAGTTTCCTTCCTATGTAGGCTGTATTTTAAAAGTACTTCTAGTGGCAGGATATGCTGTTACTTGTGGCAGACAGACCCAAAGATGACTCCCAGTGATTCCTACCTACAGTTTTTGTGTCTTTGTGTGTAATTCTCCCCCATTGAGGGTGAGAGGAAACTGTGATGGAATGCTACTTCAGGAATTACGTTGTATAAGATTCCACCTTAGTAGACTAGAGTTAGAGATCCTACTTGTCGGCTTGATGAAGTAAGCAGCCATGTTGGAATAGGCCCACATGACAAGGAATTACAGGCGATCTCTAGGACCTGCAGACATCTTCCAGGACATAGAAGTGGCCTTCAGTCAACAAACAACAAAATTCTAGGGCCCTTTGTCATATAACCATAAGGAAGTTAATTCCTTCAATAACCTGAAAAAGCTTGAAAGTGATTCAACTTCTTATCCGACGTTGAGCGCCCAGAAAAGAACATCCCAGCCAACACTTTGATTGCAGCCTTGTGAGACTCAGAACAGAGATTCTAGCTAAGCCTGGACTCCTGACACAGAAATTGTGAGATAATAAGTGTGCTGTTTTAAGATGCTAAGTTTGTAGTAACTGACTATACAGTAATAAATAACTAACATAGTACCCTCAAATCTGTTGCTTATCAACAAAATCTCTTGAGTCTATGATTAAACCTATTCTTGTCTTTTTTAATTACTCTAAGACCCTGAAAAGTGGTTCTGACTGTCAGTAATGGTATTAAGTATTACAGAGATAAAACCAGAGATCCTAGATTTTCCTTGACAATCTCAATTTAATTTCATTGCAATATTTTCAATAAAGGCAATTTAAAATATATGTGAGAAAGTGTGATTTAATCTTTCTAGAATAAAATCTATACCCATAGCCTTTATTGCAGGTACAGCAATATGATTAAGTTATCTCCAATGAGATGCAAGTAGAAAGAGTATCTAAAACTATTGAGAAGTATCCTTAAAAAGAGGGAATATGCTGAAATGTAGAAGTAATGTCAGGAATTTAGGTAGCCATTAGGGCTATGAGATGCGCCATCTATTGATGATGGTTGAGCAATAAGATGGAAGAAGCCTGAATCCCTGAGGACTTTGTGGAACAGAGCCATTATGTTATTTTCTGAAATGATACTTCAAGGCCTTAACTTGTGTGAAATAATTTTCCATCCTGTTTAAATCATAGTTACTTGGAGTTTTACTCATTTCTTTATATATTTTCCTGGATTATACTGTATTTGGAATTCAGTCATTTCCTTTTCTCTTCTTCAAAACTGTATTAGAGTGTATGTGGAGATCTTGAAACAATGAGGTTGACCAGAAGATTGAAAAGTGCACACTGGGAACAAATTAATGCTTGGGACTATTTCCTCTCCCTCTATGGGGCAATCCATAACAGGTTTATTCCTTTCTGCAGCTATCGAAATCTACTCATTGCACCCCATGGATCTGGAATGGGAAAATAGAGCTAGTGTTTCTTCAAGTCTCAGCTTGTCTTCTAGTTCAAAAAATAGGATTTGGATCACATAATAGAGAGCAAATGAAAATCTTGCAGAGACAGCACAGTCTAAACTAGCTTGAAGTTAGAAAACAGTGTCACCAAAGAAAATTAGAATGTGTATAAGGCCAAAAAGGTTGAAGAAAGAGATGTAATTTTCCGGAGTATTTTTGTTTTGGGGGGTTCATGAAAGCAAGTAAGGTGCTCCATTTGTACCGATATGTGAAAAACAATTGCCTTTGAAGGATTCTTCTTAGTTTGGGAAAATAATATATAAACAAGGAATGAAAGTACATCATGCCATTTAAATTACCCTATAAAGTAATAGACTACATTCTCTTTCTCTTGTAAATATTTCCAAGGACAAAAATTAGCAGTTAGATCGCCATGTAAGTAGTATTGTCCTAGGGACTTTTGATTTTCTACTTAGAAGAATCAAAGTAGAAAAGCTTTAAGTTCAACTGAATGCTAATAAGAGGGATGTGAAACCAAGAGGTGGCAAGATCCAGAAGAGAGGGCATCTTGGTTACTCAATTATATTTTATCTATTTAATATTATATTTCAGAAAGCAAAAACATCTCAAGGCAATTCATATTTCAAGAGTTCTCTGATGAGTAAGAACTGGTTAATAAGAATTATATTACCAATGAACAAGTTTTAATTGTCTGAAACATTTTAATTATAATTTATAGGATTGCTTTTCAGATAATATACAATGTCCAATTTCTTGTTTTACTAGTATAAACACTCTATTACAACTAACTTTACCTAGAACAAAATAATAATAATAATAAATAATATATCCTTTTAATGTGTGCCTAACCCTAGCTCAAAAATAACACAGATTTACTTTAGTAAATTTACTTTAGTATACAGATTATAAAAATAATTTAAATAAGTACCTAAGAATTAATACAACCTCATCACCAAATCTACTTGAATTCACATAAACTTCTGTCTAGTTTTATAGGCACATAAACTATCTTGTGGCACAACTAATATCCTTATATTGACATAATAAACTATCTTAACTACTAAAACAGACTTGCCCTGAAAATAAAGGAGTAGAGGCTCTAACTAGAGGCCTCAACCGCCTCATAGTACGCGCCACGGATTTGCAAAATGCTTTCATGTGTTGACGTAAGCCTACGATCCCTCATCTAAAAAATACATATAATGCGAAATATTTGTAATCTTACCTGTAACAAGAAAGCTGCATCTCCCAGCTCCAGCTTCATTGATTATGCTACAATTATAAACCCCATAGTTTTCGTTGGAAAGACTCTTCACCGGGTATTCTGTGTACTCCTGGGAGTCGAACTGGCCCGTCCGTAATAATCTGTTGCCCAAGCGCCACTCATAGGTCAGCACCCGTATCGGATAGGCTCTCAGGACCCGACAGCTCATTGTGACACTTCGGTCTTGTCCCTGCCGGATTTCCAGGAACGCTGGTTCTACGGCAGGAGGATCTGTAGAAAAGAGACATTAAAACAGATAAAATAGGTGGTTTGCAACAAGCCAGTGGCTATCCTTATGTGAAAAGTTGCTTTGAAGAACACATCCAGTGACAGGGAAGGGGTACAGGAAGTGGGTGGAGAACATATTCAGGCCCAGGAATTTCAGCTTGGGCAGGGAAACATGATTTCCCGAATGTAGGCAGTGAACAAGACTCATTGCTTTAAAAAAGCATTTGCAGGTGAAATTTGCAGAGTTTATTATCTTTCTAGCTGCTTGCCAGAAAAAATTGTCATGACTGTGTTTGGTTTATACTGTCGGCAACCAAATGGTGTTCTGGGTATGAAATGAGAGTCTGCAAACTAGCATGAGACTTGGAAGCAGATAAAGCCATTAGTTCAAGTCAGTGAATTCTAATTATTCCCATGTGAGGCTCAGTCCTGGGGCTTCTGGGTACCTATTATTTAATAAACTGGGTAACACAAGTATATAAATTTATTGTCTAAATTATTTGGTCTGAATTTATTTGACTGCAAATCATAATATTCAAGTGTAAACCTTAAGCAAACTTTGTCAATTATGCCACAGGTGGATATGGTTTTCAACCCACTACAATGGCTCATTTATCTGGCTTAATTGTGGTTTTGTTCCACATAATTAAAACTTGCTACATTAGGTATCTAACCTATTTGTTTTTGATGGGAAGGTTTCTGAAAGGTGTTACATGCTTCTCTCACTATTTAGAGTAGGCAAAATGTAATCTTTTTCTTAATGACTCCCAATGGTTGTAATAAATAACAATTATTTCCTGTGTCCTAAGGATGTGATTCATTTGATCAAGGAAACCGTATGCGACCACTCAGGATTGCACTGCACGACACAATCGCATCCTTGACTAGACGTGTATGGCACCCTCTTGAGTTGTGCAGATAAAACTGTACAACTCTACCTTTCATTCCTTTCTTCAAGACGCTAAAAGGTTTTAGGACGATGACTCCAAATGTGCTGTCTGATATTCTTTACGTGTTCTTCCATCTCCTTTTCATACCATTGCTCTCCCTGCTCACTGCCAATCTGTTGACTGACCTTGCTTCTTTCAGTAAATACGTTTAAACTATCCTACTAATTCTAATTTTATTCAGGAATTCAATTTTTTGAGCCCTGCCTATATAAGTGCGAAGAATTTAAAAAGCTGAGAAAAAAATTCCTGCATGCATGTAGTTTATGGTCTAATACCATACGTAGGCATTTAAATAGCTAATTTACAAAACTGAAGTAAAAAACACACACAATAATTCTAGGGTAGAAAGTAAAGAAGTGAATAACACTATCAGGATTGACCAGGCAAGGCATCTCAAGGAAGGTGATGCTTGAGCTGTGTCTTCCAGGATACACAGGAAATGGTCAGGTGGGTATGCAATGAGAGAGGACATTCCAGGTAGGGAGATTCCTACGTGCAAAGGTAAGGAAGAGATGGCAAGGAGGAGATAGACAGAAGGGGTGTTCAGAGAGCAAAGCTGGCACACAAAGGTGCACCAGAGCTTGGGAGGAAATAAAGATGGAAGAGACTCTATGCAAGGATCTTCGAATGTCATGTCATGGAGTTTGGATTTTATCCTGTTGGTATTGAGGCCTTTTAAAACTTTTTAAATGAAGACTTTATGTGATTAAACCAAACTTTTAGAAAGAATATTGTGGCAGGTAGGAGAATCATGAACCTGAAAGAGAAGAGTCTAGTTACAGAGAAAATGACATCATTGGTGATGGCCTGAACTAAGGCACGGTCAGTGGGACCGGAAATGATGCCTTAGACATCGAGGTGGACATCGTGTCGGTGACAAAGATGGGGAAGAGCAGGAGGGCGGTTTGGGTAGCGTGGATGTGTGGAATTTGTGTACCTGTTAGGCACACAGTAGGGATACCTATAGGCAAGTGTTTCTTCGTTTCCAAACATACGGGTTATGTTTTATTATCTCTTTGTTTTGATTTTTCGCTTAACTAAATCAAGGTCAGAGAAAATAGGCCACATGTTTTCAATCCTCTGAAATTTGTTGAAACTTGTTTTATGACCCAAAATACGATTAATTTTTGTCCTGTGTGTGCTTTCAAAGAAGGAGTAGTCTGCAGTTTGGGGAAGTGATGTGGATCTACTGGGTGAAGTCTGATAACTGAGTTATCCAAATTATCTATCTAGTTGTTGGGGTTTTTGACTACTTATTCTACTTGGACTAATTTAGAAGAGTGTGTTAAGCTCTTCTAAAAGGGCAGTAGTTTTTAAAAAATTTCTTCTTGTAGTTCTGTCTCCTTTTTGCTGTACAGATTTTGAGGCTATACTGTTAAGTACACACAAATTTAAAACTGCTTTACGTTATTGATAAATTGAAGCTTTCATCATTATGAAATAACCTCCTTTATCTCTATTAATGTTTTCTTATTCAAAATTCTATTTTGTCTCATATTAATATAGTTACCTTGGATTCAGTTAGAATTAAGTTATTAAGTAAAAAGTGCTCAAAATTAATTAGGATTTTAGCATTTTCTATCCTTGTACCTACTGGTTCTAGATGTCTGGCAAGTGTTCTGAAGACAGGATGGTTCTAATGTTTAAATCCATAAGCAACTGTCTAACTTACTTGGAAAGAGTAGTCCATGAAAACACCAGATTACAGGGAAATGTGTATTAGCGTATATTTCTTAATAAGGGGATCAGAGACAAGTTCATGAGTTCTTTTAACATTGTGCATGAATAAAATTTTGCCTCTATTACTTAAAAACAATTGCCAGATACTGAGGAGCACCAGAACTGTAAGTTAAAGCAATACTTTTTATTTAAAAAATAATGAAAGATGTTTAAATAAATAAGAAAAACCCTTCAATATTACAGAATAGTAATATAGCCCATTTTTAAGTCTTTAAGGGAGTATGAGACTGTGGACATTGAATATGCACAGAGCTATCTTCAGTTTACTTATAGTTAAAAGAGGAGAATGCTCACCTGTTTGGAGAACTTCAGTGTAAATAAGACCCTAATTATTTAACCCTTAGAGGGGAGACTCCTAAACATGTACACATTAGGGTCATTTCTTCTCAAATCATTTAATGCCTGTCCAATAAAACAGCTGTCTGCTCTTTGCTGTTCTTTGTTTAAAGAGATCTAGGAAAACTGTGCTCTTAATAATAAAAAAATCCAATACTTGGATGAGAAAACCCAGGAGCTGAAGTGTTAAGTTAGTGACTTAGATTCTTCCACGGTACAACAAAAATAGTGAAACTGCTACATTTAGTGTATGACAATCTCTCTTGCTCTCTGTCGTGTGTGTGTTTATCTTTCCCTCAAGTCTTTTCACGGTCTTGTAATTATATCCACCTTAGTGATAAGGAAACTGAAATTCAAAGAGATGAATGTGTGTAACCTGTTTATGGCCACTGGAAAACACTAAACATATCTGAACTCAGGCTAATTTACCTTCAAAATGTTAGCCATTTAGACTTTACCATGTGATTTCTCCAAGTATTATGTTACTATATAGATGTAGGCCCAAAAGATCCCTATTTTATTTGTATCAATCAATCTCATAAATACTTAGAGAGTTCTTAGATAATACTGGGTACAAGATGATATATTAGCAGATTAAACAAAAAGGAATAAAAAATGGCTCCTGTTAACATGCAATTTACAATCTCAGTATAAAGACAATATCTTGAAAAATGTAAGTAAGCACAATTTAATATGAACAAGCAATATATGCATTCTTATAAGGCAATAACTGATTAATTGCTGTAGTATAATGGGAAATATATATTGATCTTTGTTCTTGATTCCTGGCACAGATCTCCTAAGACTCTTGGAATTTCCTGAGTGATAGGAGCACCTTTTATTATGTATACCAAGCCCCTTTCAACCACACTTGCATTTATGGTAATGAGGCGAATCTTGGCTGGCCCCCAGATAACTGCAGGATGTGAGCTGGTCTCCAGAAAGACCAAGCCATAATTAGAAGATTGGAAGTCTCAGTCCCACCCCCTGACCTCCAGGGAGGGGAGAGATGCTGGAGATTAGAGATTGAGGTCAAGCACCAATGGTTAATGATTTAATCAATTATGCCTATGTAATGAAAACCTCCAAAAACACCTCAATGATGGGGTTTGGGAGCTGCCAGGTCGGGGAATATATTTCAGTTCTGGGAGGGTGGCGCACTTGGAGAGGGCATGGAATCTCCGCACTGCCCCCCATCCCTCCCCATAACTTGCCCTATGCATCTCTTTCATTTGGCTGTTTTTGAGTTGTATCCTTTACAAGAAACTGTAAACTTAAGGAACGTGTTTTCCTGAGTTCTATGAGTTGTTTTAGCAAATTTTAAAACTTGATAGGGAAGGAGGTCATAGGAACTCCTGAAGTTATAGCTGGTTGGTTACCAGTATGGATGGCAACTGAGAATTGTGACTGGTATCTGAAGTGGAAGCAGTTTTGTGGGACACTGAGCCTTTTAACCTGTGGGATCTGCACTAACTCCAGGCTGTTAGTGTCAGAATTGAATTGAATTTTGGACACCCAGATGGCATCAGAGAATCAGATAACTGGTATTGGAAAACACACCACTTACTTGGTGTCGGAAAGAACAAGAGAATTGCTAATCAAGTCTTAAAATAGGCCCAATTTATTCAGTAGAGAAAGATATTAAAAAGAGGACTTGGAAAAAGATATTGAGACGTTTGTAGGGTCTGGCTAAATGTACGTAGAAGAAATAGGGATTGAAACAGCTAACATTTTTAGGATTAATCTACTCTGTATGACTGTGCTAGCACATTTCACATCTTATTACCTCATTTAATCCTGAAACAACCTTGTAAAGTATAGATCTTAATCTTCATTTTACACATAAGGAAACTAAATCTGAGAAGTGCCATTCTCAAGCATCCCACACACTCCAGGTGACAGACTTTAGATCCAAAACCACAGGACTTCAAAGTCCATGTTCTTTCCAACACAGCAGCTTGAGGAAGTAGAATCAAAAGCAAACTATAAATTAGTCTTTAACATAATGTTAGTCTACCTCAGAAGTTGGCAACATAGGAAAATGTAGTTTAAAAATGAAATAGTCTATAGCATTTGGAAATAACTAGCAGGAAAGCAAACCCAAAGATACTGGTGTACACTTTACAAAATTAGTGTTCACCTTTCTCTGCAAACGTTTTGAAATTGTTTGTAATTGTTACTTCATATTTATAATAGTTTTCTCAGCAGGATAAAATTTTGGAGTTACAGTGCAGAATTATTAAATTGTTATGTGATTGAACTATTCATACATTTGTATTATTGATGTTAGGCACATGATGGATAATATATAGAACCATGGCAATTCCTTCCTCATAAAAAAATGATAATATGCTCAGTACTCAATACTTTTATGGAAGCTTTGCTTTATAAGATTATTAGATACTGTTGTTATTTAGCTATACTGTTTCTATGTCTAAAAGAAAGTGAAGAATAAACTAACTCTGGATAATCCAAGAAGTTTATAATAATCCAATTGATTTAATTATTTGGATTTTTCTTCAAGGATATTAATTATGAATAAAATTGCTTCAATTAGCACCTATCCATTATAGGCAGGATCCATCAAAGAGAATCTAAATGAAATTTAAAATACATTCCTTCTAGCTTACTCGATTCCTGATACATATAAAAATAGATCTAGAAACATCATTATTCACTGTGATGATGAAGGTCTCCTAAACCAGGACAGAATTATATTTCCATTTTGAGTTTATTTTTGTATGTGGTATAAGACAGGGGTCCAGTTTCATTCTTTTGCATATGGCTGTCCAGTTTTCCCAACATCATTTATTGAAAAGACTATCCTTTCCCCATTGTACATTTTTGGTGCCTTTGTCAACAATCAGTTGACCATATAAGCTTGGATTTATTTCTAGGCTCTATTCTGTTCCATTGGACTATATGTCTGTTGTTACGCCAATACTATACTGTTTTGATTACTATAGCTTTGTAATATGGTTTGAAAGCAGGAAGTGTGATGCCTTCAGCTTTGTTCTTCTTTCTCAAGATTGCTTTGCTATTTGGAGTCTTTTGTGATTCCATACAAATTTTAGGATTGTTTCCTTATTTCTGTGAAAAATGCCATTGGAATTTTGATCAGACTTGCATTGAATCTGTAGATTGCCTTGGGTTGTATGGATATTTTAACAATATTAATTCTTATAATCCATGAGCATGGGATTTTTTTTTTCCATTTATTTGCGCCATCTCCAATTTCTTTCATCAATGTCTTATAGTTTTCAGTGTATAGATCATTCAACTCCTTGGTTAAATTTATTCCTAAGTATTTTATTCTTTTTGATGCTATTGTAAATGTGATTGTTTTCTTAATTTCTCTGATAGTTCATTGTTAGTGTATAGAAACACAACTATTTTTGTATATTAATTTTGTGTCCTGCAATTTCACTCAATACAAAGAAATCCACTCCAAATGAATTAAAGACTTGAACATAAAACCTGAAACCATAAAACTCCTAGAGACATTGGTCTTGCCAATAATTTTTTGGATTTGACACCAAAAGCAAAGACAATAACAACAAATAAACAAGTGAGACTACATCAAATTAAAAAGCTATTGCACAGCAAAAGAAAACATCAACAAAATGAAAAGGCAACCTTTTCTCCAAAGGAATTGGAGAAAATATTTGCAAACCACATATCAATAAAGGGTTAATATTCAAAATATATAAGGAATATTATTCAGCCATGAGAAAGAAGGAAATCCTGCCATTTGTGACAACATGGATGGACCTTGAAGGCATTATGCTAAGTGAAATAAACCAGACAGAGAAAGACAAATACTACATGGTATCACTTATATGTGGAATTAAAAAATAAAAGTCAAACTTATAGAGACAGGGAGTATAAAAGTGGTTGCCAGGGGCTGGCAGATAGGGGGAATAGGGAGAGCTTGGTAAAAGGATATAAACTTTCAACAGTAAGATGAATAAGGTCTGAGGATCTAATGTATAACATGGTGATTATAGTAGAAAACACTGGATTGTATAATTAAAATTTCCTAAGAGAGAAGAACTTAACTGATCTCACACAAAAAAGAAGGCAAATATGAAATGATGGATGTGTTAATTAACTCGATGGGGAGAATCATTTCACAATTGTCTATGTATATCAAATCAACACGTTACACTTTATAATTTTATTTGTCAATTATATTTCAATAAAGCTGAAAAAAATGTCAACACTTTTCTTGTTGTTTAAATGGTTATAATAACCAACTTTGTGCAAGGTGGTGCAGTTAAGTTGTTACTATATGTGTGCTTGCAAAAATGTGGTTAATAGTTAAACAACCCCCCTAAATGTATGAGCAATATGTCATACTAACAAAAAAAAAAAAAGAAACATTCCAAAAATAAACAGTCTCCAATAATTATTTAATCTACATATGTGTACATGGGTATGTGGTAAGAGATATTTTAGTGAGGCAGTATCACAAAATCACAAAGGATATTAACTTGTTATACTAGAGCTCAAGAGTTATGATTATAATCACTGATTTGACTGGAACACCTTCTCTTCTGAGCATTTGACAGACCAAATCTCTGAGGCTTTCTCCTAATGATTCATAAATGACCAAACTTTAGATCTTTTCACAATTGTGGGGAGTTTCAGACTTGATCTTTTGTTTAAAAGTCTAACGAGGGTGAGATAATATAGATAAATATAATTCATATATAATTAAATCACTCACAGGATCAGTAGCATCAAGCTTTTATATTCAATCATTTGTCTAAAGACTTCTCTAAATTTTTACTGAGAAATTGACTTAGTGGAACAAACAAATAAAAAATTGAGAAGTTCTTGCATCTTTTTTTTTAATTGAGATCATATTGGCTTATAACATTGTGAAAATTTCAGGTGTACATTATCATATTTCAGTTTCTGTGTAGACTGCATTGTATTCACCAACCAATAGTCTGGTTTTTATCTGTCATCATACATATGTGTCCCTTTACCCCTTTCGTCCTCCCTCCACACCCTTCCCCTCTGGTAACCACCAATCTGTTCTCCTTATCCACATGTTTGCTTACTTTCCACATATGAGTGAAATCATATTGTGTTTGTCTTTCTCTGTCTGGCTTATTTTGCTTAACATAATAACCTCAAGGTCCATCCATGTTGTCACAAATGGCATGATTTTGTCTTTTTCGTGGCTGAGTAGTATTCCATTATATACATATATATGTGTGTGTGTGTGTGTGTATATATATATATATATATATACACCACATCTTCTTTATCCATTCATCCATTAATGGGCACTTGGGTTGCTTCCATATCTCAGCTATTGTGAATAATGCTGTGATGAATACAGGGGTGCATAAATCTCTTTGAATTGTTGATTTCAAGAAGTTCTTGCATCTCTCTCTCTCTCTTCTATCTATATTGTACTCATTAGCTTCTGCTACTCTATCCTCTATGTTTTTCTTGTGACTGAATGTCTCCAACATGTACCATTTTCATTATGTATAGCTCCCCTGGGAAGGGTCATTCTTTACCCTTTTCCATGGCTCTGCTCAGGAGAATCAGTCCAACTGCTTCACTGTGCCCAACCCTCCCCTAAGTTTTAGTTAACGAAATTCTCTTGCTTGTTATAAACATATATGGTAAACTGGAGTTTGGAATAAAAAAATGTTGGATGAGAAAAAAAACACTATATAGATTGTTTGCTGATTTTTAAATTAAATATATAGCTCTTTTAGTTAAAAAAGCAGACAGAAATGTAAATTCTATATAATATCGCTCTTTAAAAGTGGGCATAAGCCTAATTAGACTAACATAGCATGTTCAAAGAAATATTCTTTGTGCTTGTTTTCTAATATTAGACAATGAAACACAGGATTGTACATTTATAATAGCTATTCCTAATTCAAAGTTATTTACATATGTGTCTACATTCAAAATTGTAGACGATTACTTTGAATTACTTTGAAATTTCTTACTGTTTTATATTCTAAAAGTTCAATGCCAAAGAACTCCTGGAAACATATATTTAGTGATAATTTTAATTTAAAAAGGAATTTTTAATAAAAGTGATATAATACATATTGATTCTGGGTGACTTTTTATGCCTCAGTTCTTTGCTATTTTGGGGAAAAGTACATTTAACGTGGACCTATTTGAAATCTTCAATTAACCAGGTCCTCTCTTCATTTGTTTTATGAGAAAAAGGGCCAAATAAAAAGAAACAAAGAAAATGTATTCACAATATAATTACTCAGAAAATATTCTTAAGGTCAATCACCTATAGTTGTGCTATTAACATACAGTCTGAGGTCCAGTGCTGGTTCAAAAACTGTTACAGGCCTGTGACGAGATAAGGAGGTTGCACAAAAATGTGAAACAATTGCATCACAGAACACTATAAAGTTCAGCTGATGATGTGAGTGGGAAATCCAAGAAGATGGCAAGAGCAACTCTGCAACATGTTATTTTTTGTTTGATGTTTTTTTTTTTTTTTGGTGAGGAAGATTGGCCACGAGCTAATATCTGTTGCCAATCTTCCTCTTTTTGCTTGAGGAAGATTGTCCCTGAGCCAATCTTCCTCTATTTTGTATGTGGAACGCCACCACAGCATGGCCTGATGAGCAGTGTGTGTTTCCATGCCTGGGATCTGAACCTGCGAACCCCAGGCCACCAAAGCGGAGCGTGCGAACTTAACCACTACGCCATCGGGCTGGCCCCTATGCAACACGTTTTTATTGATGAAATTGGGACTAAAATCTAGTCTGATTTTCCTTTAGAGCTTCTTAGAACTTAATTGTGTGTCTGTCCACAGAACTCAACAAGCTGGTTTCAAAGCTAAAATAAAGACTTATATAGAAGCTGGCAAATTTACTTGTAGCAACAAAGTCGAACAATCTTTGAGGTGGAGTTCTTAATGAAGAAACAGAAAAACTAGAAGAAACAAAATCTTCAAAAATTCAACCTTTTCTCTCTTTTGTATTCATCAATGTGAGGAATACTTCAGAAACATAAGCAGTAAGGATCATTTCAATAAAACTGGTCTTTTAATTAATTCTAAGTCAACCAGAAAGTCCAATTAAGCAGAACAACCTTCTCAGAAAATGAAATTGCAATATCCACAATTTGTGCTCGTGCTTGATTTACAATGTACAGTAAATGAAAAGCAACAGACTAAATTCTACAATAAGCTTTGAATTTGGTTTATAGACTATGGTGCCATGTAACTGTCCCTGTGTTTTGGAAATTGATACATGTTATAAAATTTCAGTTTCAAAATCAGTTCAATTTAAAATAAAATGGAAAATAAATAGAATGATTCCTTCAATTATCACCTTAGGATAGGTTTTAGGACTGAACAAACTGGGGAAACCATCTAGTTCACTCTTATATAACAGAAGATGAATCTACAACACAGAAGAAGAATCTGCTTTCAGAAGATGCAGTAGCTTACTCATGATCATAGAACCAGTTCTCAAGAAGTGGGGACAAGAGCTTAAGTTTTATGTTTAGTTCTTTGTTCAGGAGGTGACAATTTAATTTCCCAAGAGAATGTACAGTTTCTGATGGAAGTAAACGGAAATTGAGAGATCTAAAAAAGAGTAGTTCTGACATAGAAAATTAAATTTGGATAAATTAATATAAGGATTGTTGAATATTGTTGTGGTTCCAATATGCAAATAAGATATAGGAATAAGAAACGTGGATTTATAGATGTGACTCGGGGATTCCTTTAGAAAATGCAATTCCTATCGAGATGTTTAGAAAAAAGACGAAGCATTGGGACTAGGAAAGTGAAGTAAGCAGAGGGCAAGGTAAGAGAACAATTTTTATGCAAATGTATTTTGGCAAAGATAAAGTAAACAGAGAAAAAGTTAAGGTACTCAATAAAGTAGAAGTCCTACCTTTTTAAAAAGGAAAAATGATTATTTGATAATAATTCCAATAGGTAAAACATGAAACCATGTTGGTCTACCAAAAGTATATTTAAAATTTTGCATTTTATATCTGGAAGTCCATTATACAGAGCCATTTTACATATTGATTGCTCTAATTAAGTCATAGGATTTTACTTAATAAAATAGATGTCTACTTTGACAAATGAAATATGAATTCATTCATCCTTTATAAATCAGATATATAGATAATATAGATCATTAACATGATAGTAAACTTAGTAGATGTAGGAATTTTCAGATATGAAGGTGGAACTCAGCAAAAGAATTATCCTTGAAAATCTCTCTCTGAAATTGTGAAGCCTAATCTGGGGCCAAAAAGTGGAATGTGTGTTGCTTTAGCCTTGGTAGTGAGGAGCTATAAAAAATGGTCTCCATCACCAAAAATATTAGAGAGTAGAAGCTGTAGGTTTTCAGTTTTTGCTCTTGGCTTACGATTTCTTTCAGAGTGTTTTTATACTTAGTAGATACTTTAGTTATCTTATTTTCTTTGAAGATTGAAGGCATTCTTCACATACTATGTATTTTTACATAAAATATTTTCAACAAAATCAACAAAGCAAAGAAAATAAAACCAAAATGATTATAATTCCAGTGACTCCAATATTGTATCATCAAATATAATGATCACATTATTTTTATTTACTTGTTTGCCTTATCGTAACAAAGATAAACACTCTGATGAAAAAGATTATTAAGAACCATTCATACACAGAAAATATTTAAACTAATATACCACTCTAATTCAGGCATCAAAAATGGATTCTTCATTTATTATAATTTAACAAAAACATTTAGCATACATGTTAATAGTCAAGAATTACATTAAATACGCTTGTGTAGAAATGGGACATATATATAGATAGTGACTTAGATAGCCATGCATGATGGCACAGACATTAATTACAGGGCCCTATAGTGGATGTTTTTAGGATATACTTCAAAACAGCCAATAACTACCTAAAAAAAACTCATATCAAAAAAACACACAACATATTGTCTCACTATATTTCACATAGTGGTAATGACAGAAGAAGAAAAACACTTTTTAATTTGCTATAAATTCTTGTATATCAAGGGACAGCAAATCTGAAGTCTTGGCTTCTGAGGATTATTGCTGGTAACGGAGGAAGAAATGTTTTCATTGCGTCTGCCAAGTCGTACTTGCTGCATTTGCAAACATTGAGAAAATATTACAGAAGCCCTATTAAAAAGTGCTAAATCTTTCCTGAAGACTGATTCAGAAATGCAAGATAATATTTATATCTCCATTCACACATTTTAGGATATATTTTGGTCACTGTACATTTATATTAAATACTGAGTTTGCAAAATAGGTCCTTTCCTAGACTTTCTGCATATAGATTCATTGACTGAAACGTAAACACACTTGGGTTAGTGTTCGACTTTGTAAAAATGCCTCTATTTCAAATTCTGGAAAGTTCTGACCATCTCTGATTTTAAATAGACTTTATTATTTTTCCTCAAAAAACAGCACACATTTTTATGTCAATAAATAAATATCTATTGAGATGAGGAATTATGTGAAGCACCATGTAAGACATTTTTTCTACTCTTCAGGAAACTTTGAGTCTGAACTAGTAGATAAGAAATAAAAAATATAAGTTATATATATTTTTTAATACTACTATATGCAAAACTGTGTGTCAAGTACTGTGACAAACAATACAAAGTCCCTATCCTCACAGAGCTTATGGTCTAGTTGGGGAAGACAAGGCATAAATACATAAATATTTGAATAATATAATGGATAAGTTTAATCGAGTCTAAGAAAGGTCAGGTGGTAGGTGTGAAATGAATGGCATAGTGTATTAATGCTCTAAATGTTCACAGGAGGAGAGCATCACTGGGATGGAGTCTTCTATGTTTTCATGAGCTGGTTTTTAAATAATGTTTTGAGTACACAGGAGGAAGGAACAGGGAAAATCACAGGAAAGTAACATTTACTGTGAGGTTACTTTCCTGATGCTGGGACTGAAGGCCTGGGCATCATACTCTTTTTGAGTCTGCATTTTCACTTAAAATATCTGGGCATCAGTTAACTGAAAGATTCGGCTGACATAGAAGTGAATGATTCTATAAATAAAATTAGAGAGGTGGGAAACCAAAAACTATGCCGACCACAGTGGTGGAAGGAGGACACGGTTTTCAGTGCAGCAAGGAGTTTCAGAAGTTGAGTAACATGTGATATGCACAGAACCAGATCCATGCATCTGGATATTCATTCAAAAGTATTTGAAATCACCTAAATATTAAATCTTCTTTTAAGACATGGTATTTCAGAGTTATGTCAGACATAAGTCCTGCTCTCAAGAAGTTTGCAATTTTCCTCAGTAGATAAGATAGGTAGTGACTATCAGACAAGATACCATGTCATGGAGGTGCTGATATGAAAAGACAAGTGGGTAACCGTACAGTTTGTCTTCTAATCCTTGTGCAAGGTCCCTAAATTATTAAATTATATAATTTTTGAAATATTTACTGACTGACAAATTAGTTTTAATGTATTGATGGAGCCCAAAATTAGTTTTGGTAAAAAAATAATTCAAAAATATTTTTTAAAGTATAGTATAGGCCGGTCCCATGGCTTAGCGGTTGGGTGCGTGCGCTCTGCTGCTGGCGGCCTGGGTTCGGATCCCGGGCACACACCGACGCACCGCTTCTCCTGCCACGCTGAGGCCGCGTCCCACATACAGCAACTAGAAGGATGTGCAGCTATGACATACAACTATCTACTGGGGTTTTGGGGGAAAAAAAATAAATAAAATTATAAAAAAAAAAGTATAGCATATATCCACAGACATTCATAAAGAAATATTTTTAAAATTATATTAATTAAAGGAATATTACAAACAAAATAAGCAGAATAATTGTTTTAGGTACATAATCATGTACCTTATTCAATTTCTTAACTGAATATTTCTCTAATACTATGTCATTAACATTTATCTAATAAATATATTTTTCTAATATGGTCATATTATTTTGAATTTTTTCATAAAATTTCCTATAATTTTCTTCACAGTTGCATTTTTTGATTAATAAATTTGAATTAATGTAATCTTCAATTGACTTTTCTCTGTCAACCAGAATTTCCATTAAGAAAATAATCTCTTTAAACGTGTTTCTAGAGGAGCACCATCAAAAGATTCCTACCAAAAGTTGAGCTATCTCAAAGTGCCAATGGACATTTACAAATTAAATGTTATCCATTTGAGTCCTTGTTGTTTAACTCCTTCAGTCTCCCCTTGCTCTGTAGGGATGAACTTCAATATCTTCCTGGTTGCAGGCTTTGCTTTCAGTAATAGCAATGTGCTGAAAGCTGAAGATTTGGCACTACCCATATTGAAAGAAATGAGTTTCAGCTGTGTGATAACTTTCACTAACATTATATTTGTTCTCTACGCCATTTCAAAACAGAGAAGAGACAAGAGTTTTGATTAATTTTCTTCTTCATCCAACAAAATGCTACCCTCATAATACCCACTGGGGTGTTCAATAAAATTAGCTTAAATATTAATTTATTATTAATATAGAATTAATAGTATCACTAATAATAGAAAGTGTAACTATAAGGCTATAAGTATATTAGTAACAACATGGATGTATTATTATATAAAGACACATCAAGATATTTTGCATGATTAGACTGAACATCTCAATTTAGATCCCTGACTTCCAATTCCCAGGCGAACCTACGCTCCTTACATCCTCAGCCTTGCTTCTTCACTTATCACATCCAAAACAACAAACTATAACCCAGAGTTGAATTTTCCTGGTGTTTCAAATGAGTATCTGACATACATTTCCAATTCCTCAAACTGTAGTAGGGAAATAAATCAGGAATTGTAGTCTCTAGGGAAGTGTTAACTGTCTTATTTCCATTTTTAACTTATATTTTCCATTTTTAATTAATTTTTATAAATCATTTTATATAGTTTCCTCAAGATTCTTTGTTCAACTTTATCTAACAAGGATCTTCCAAAAATAACTTTGGCCTAGGTTTTCCTATAAGGAAAGTCCTCATTGAAGGCTTGTAGATGCAATGTGTGATAGATCTTCTGCTGATTTTGCTCCCTTTCCCACACGTGTTCTCTTTTTTAAGAATGTTGAGTAAAAGTGCTCCTGTTTATTATACAAATATACAAAATACAGTCAAAGCACCCATAATATTTCCACACAGAGAATCAGTGATTCCTGCTCACACATCTGTAACCAGCAAATCAATGCCATGGTACCCAAACCAGGACAATGGTTGCCAGCGGATACTTGTACCCAGTGATCACCATCACATTTCTCAAGAATATTTACATAGTCCATCAATTTGCCTGTTAAAATCTTACATAGCTGATTTACAACACTTTTATAATTTTCTCCTTAACTACTGAACTGGATCTGCTCTGGCAACCATATCAAAACACTGCAATAGATAAATGGTTGCCACTGCCCACTTGCACAAGGACTAGAAATTGTTTTCATGTTCCAATTTTCTGTTAACAAAAATACAACATTTATATATAACTGAAGTTTCTATTTTGCTCTTTCATCCCTAACACCCAACTCATTGGCATAACTTGAGCACAGACCTACAACAGTCATTCTAAATTACAGTTAGTACTGAAATCTCTAAGTAGGCATTTGCTGAATTTTTCTTCAAATTTTATTTTAAATAGGAATTGTTCTTTATCATTCAGTAGCGTCTTTTCTTTTCTCTTTCACTTTCTCCTTTGGGGCCTTCTGAGGATAATTACAAAGCAGTAAGAGAAGAATTGGGTGGAAGAACTACAGACAAAGAACTCGAAGGCTCTTCCTCTTGCTGAAGCTGATGGGATAAGTGACTGGGACCAAGCCCTTGACCTTCCATTAGCTTCAGGTTCCTACTCTTCATTTTGTGAATTTTAGATGTAGACTTTTCCTGTCTTTATCAATGAGCTCTCATGAAAATTAAATGAAATAAGGTGGTTAAATAAATAACATAGTGGTTAAAAAGAAGTAATAGAAAATATAAGATAATACTATGGCAGGGAACAATTTATTTAGCAACATTATTTTCCACTGATTTATTTAATTTGCTTGAGAAATCCACTACAGTTCCTTGAATACAAATTTTGCTCGTAGAAATTTTTTGAAAAAAATTAAACCAACCCTAGAGGAGTATGCATTTATATGTAATTATACATTTAAGTTTTTAGATGCCATGGGATGCTAAATTGATAAATCAGTACCTTGCTTTCTCTTGTTTAGGTTCCTGCTAATGTTTTATTTCTTTTTAATTCTGGTGAGTGTATGTTACAGTGATTTATAGTATGGTTAGGCCAGATAGTTTCTTGGAGAAAGATCAGTTTTCTTGAGGGTGTACTCATCTTCTCCTTGACTTACTGCTACCCAAAATAACATGTGCTGGCAACAAGGATACTATGCACTTGTAAAGGAAACCAGACCACAGTGGGAAAACCCACTCTCAATGTTAAGCAATGGAACATGGCATCTCTCTTGCCAACTGAGCAAACCTGAGCAAATCTGAAGGGTTTACTCTGGAGCTCATAAAGAGTTGGGCATCAGAGAATCTACTTTCAATTTCCCTGGGGGTGGCACCATATATTGATCATGAAATAACACAGGGTGAGGTCAAGGAACACCTTCATGAACCTTCCATAATTCCAATAATCAGATATTTAAATGAAAAGAGAAAGAGATAATGTAAGAATCACAGATCTCAACTTATCCCATTGTATTATCACTGCTGTTATCCACCTTGTCCAATCACTGATAGCTATCTGCAATTGGGACATATTTCTAGGGGGAAAAAAAGACCTCAAGCCTTCTTGAGTTTCATAGGTTGCTTCATAGATGTGATTTATCAAGAGATAACCATTCTGAGCACTATCTTTGCCTACTACAAAGCATCACTATATTCAGTTAGCTTTGACAGACTGAAGAAGCTTGCTGGAATATCAGGTTCCAAGTATCAGTACACAGTGGTGTTCTCAAACCACTGTTTTTACCTTATGGTGTTGGTACCTGGCACAGACATAAAATAACAGATGGCAGAGAGATATCAATTGTTTTCCATTCAAGAGCAGTGTCACATACAAAACTCAATTATGCACAAATTGACACAGAAGCCTTTTATACAAGAAGTTTTACCAGCTACCTCTACATCTGTGCCTTTATTATTTGTACCAACATAGCCTCTTTCTGCGGATTCTTTCTGAGGTTAAGCTACTCCCTTTAACGATAAAGCACTGGAGGGCTTTTCTCAACACTAATGACCAAATAAAATGGAAGAATATCGAAGGCTGACAACCTAAGTATCTGCGAACACCGATCACAGAATGTCCCAACCACCTTCCCTGAAAACATTGATGTAAGATTTTCTTTGATTCTCATTTACAGGCTGATTAAATTCATGATTAACGTTGTTGGATACTAGATAGCCTGAAATAGGCTATTGAGGAAATTTCCAAAACAGAAGCTTCTTAAGTAAAGCTTCAACAGAAATCATCTACTCAAAGACACAATGAATTTTTTAGCATGCTGTCTTAGTTTTCTTACAATCACACTGGCAAGTTGTTTGTCCCAAAGCATCAGTAGTAAGCTGTATCTGATTGATGAGGACTGATTTAATTGTTGAAGTAAGTAGAACTAACTTATTCTAACCTGTCAAGAATGTCTGATTTTCTATCAGAAATTACTCAGAAGCCTTGGTTAAGAATGCTTATTGATTTTCAGGACCATTCTGGAAGAAGGAATTTATGTCTCTTAAAGGTAACTTCTCACATTTTCTCAAAGTGGCCTTAGTTTTCTTTTAAGTCATTACAGCGATGCTCACAACTCTGTCCCAGTTTATCTATCTATCTATCTATCTATCTATCTATCTATCTATCTATCTATCCATTATCTAGCTCCCAGCCTCCTATCTCTGTCATCACTTATTCTAAACACTTGTTCTCTTTCATCTCTCTTCCTTGGACCACAATCATGAGAACAGGAGGACACAGTGGAACGTGAGGGAGGACAAACCAAAGGGCTCCCTCCCAGGAGGGCATTCTGCTCTCTCATGTGGCCACCACACCCTCCCCAGTCACGTCACCCCTGTCTGTCCAGCACGTCGAATTTCCTCACGCCTGCTCATCCGTCTCTTATTTTCTATTGTTCTAGTTTTCCTCTCCTTTATTCATATTCTTTTTTCTCACAACTCTCACCTCCCAATTTCTCTGTGAAATTTAAAATTTCAGCATGAAAACAATACTAGAATAAGAGGAAGAAGAAAATGTGGAGGCACAGGTTTAAATCAGCATGAAAGAGGTAAATATAAATCTTGAAAATGCCACGAGCAAGTTATTATTCCGTTAGAAAGCGTGTATATTGTCCTACTGTAGCGTCAATGAACTCTGATCCTAAATGGTATTTACTAACTCTCTTCAAGGAAGCGTACATTTCAAATTTTTATGACATATTCCCTCTACTGTCATAGTGAAGATGCCTTTTTAAGATGGTACTAGTTAGCAAAGTCATATAGGAATGTGGGAGAAGGGTTGTCTTTTTGCTTCTTTCTGTACTTTTTTTATTGTGTCCTCAGACTCATAACGGGAGAATGTGCTGATTATTTCATAAATTATGAAGAATAGGAACAGGAAACAGGTCAAATAAAAAGAAGCAGAATTGTTAGAATTATTGAGAATTTATATTTACCTTATTGAATAGACAGGAAAAAGGAGTTGATGGAAAAAATCAAGAAAAGTAGCATAATTCTGACCCCACATCTCAGACGGCTGCTGCCATAAAATCTAATGGGAACATAAGCAACTTAATAGAAACTGAAACACCAGGGAAACCAAGGCTAGATTCTGACACGTTGGCTGATACAAAGACTGCTGATGCTGCGTGTGGTGACAGCAGCGTTTCCACTCTCTAAAGACCCCGGGTAGCAGTTTGACACCAGGGTAGGCATATTATGGACGGGGAGAAGCTGACGAGATTCAAGAGGACTCACAGAAAACAAAATACTAATGACGAGAATGAGCAGGCACAGCCTTCGTCTACGCCAGGAAGGACGCCATATGTAAGCCGGAAAGAGGGGTGGATGGAGCAGAGCTTTAAGAAATCTCCAGATCATCTGATCTACCTGTTTCTTCTCAGGGAGAATTGAAATTCATGTTCAATAATGATTTTGTCATTGGAAGGAGAAACGGATTTTCATTTCAGAACAGATTCCTTTAGAAGAGTGATTTTCAAGTGTTTCTCCACCATGACACTTGGACAGTAGCCTCACGCACAATGCGATCCCATGTGCTCTCCGACTAGGAGCAGGGACTGTAAAACGCTATGTGCTACATGCAGTTCCTGGACTGCTGGCATCGACTCTACCCCTCACTTTAGAGTGTATCCCAGGCATAACCTCAAACTTGCTTTAATTTCTATTTAAAAAGCAAACCTAAGTCACAAAATTTAGTACTTTATACTAACAGAAAATTGCTCATCATATGCGCCTACAACTCTCTGCCCGTTTTTCACTTTTCTTTGCACCTCTCCATATAGCTCTCTGAATTCTAGTGTCATTATAAACCTCTGCATCTGTGTCCACATAGTGTGCCCTAATTCCACTAGCAGCTCTTAGTGGCTTGTTACATTTGTATGGGTTAGGAATACTTCCAGGAAAGCGAGGGGAAAATGGAACTTCTCTGAAATATCAGGACAGGATAGTTGCAGCGAAATCAAAGCCCACTGTGAAGACAATAAAGTAGACATGCCTGGGGAAAGTGATTTTTACAGGAGAATGAACCAAGGGTAAATAAAAATACAGGGGGGAAAGCTTATATTTTTTAATCTTGGCAAGTGACAGTATGTGACTAATCTCTTTTTCGACATGGCTAGAATTACATAATGTTAGTATTATGATGAGAGAGACTAAATATAACATCAGCTTAAATGGTCTGATGGCACTTGCTACTCAAAACACATCCAGTTAAGTCCCGAGTGACTGTGCCAATGGGAGAGTACAAGAGACAGATAATATGAATAACGGATTGCTGCTTCTCTCAAAATGGAGCCATTTAGATTGCATTTTATGAGAGCAAGAACTCTACACAGGCATTAACACATGCTCTATATGATGGGCCACCTGGGACAGCACCAGGGGGCGGAGGAGAAAGTGGCAGAGACCACAAAGAGTGGCTCATCAAGCGGATCGTGAATATTTTATAAAATCACAGGATTCTCAGAGGTGGAAGAGATAACAAAGGCCAGCAGTTCAACAGTGCACTTAGTGCCAGAATTCCTGCTATCATTTCCTGCTGTTCAGTTCATCTGTATCATGAAACTAAAATTCCAGCTCCAAATTTCACATATATGACAAAATATTTGCCCTGTCGTATCTTATGTAAGGCAGGCTATTATACAGGATCAGTCCCTTACATAATATAGTGTAGTTAAGAGCTTGCAGGTTCAAATCCAGACTTTACCACTTGCTAGACACATGGCCCTAAAATATATGAACTCAATTTCTCTTAGGCTTCAATTTTCACCCCTGTATAAAGAAGGTGATATTAGTGCTTATCTCATAGATTTGTTTTGAGAATTAAATAACGTATAGGAAGCACTTAATGTAGCCCCTTGTCCCCTGTTTGTTGGCTATTGTGAAGGTTCTGCAGAGCACTAGTCCTGAGAGGCTGGTTTACTAGAACATAAACCCCACGAGAGCAGGCAGTTGTTCAGGGCTGTTTACTGTGGTAATTCAAGGACTCATTAAATATCTCTTGAATAAGTTTAAAAGATACTAAAAATGTTTTACAGTAAAATTTGGAAAAAGCTGGAGGTTCTATTCTCTTGGGAATCCATGACATGCTTTAACAAACAAAAGGTGTGGAGAAGTACTATAAACAGGTACAGGAAACAAAACCTGTTGACATTTGTTAAGCATTTTCCAAAAATGTTAACCACTCCTTTTACTTTTGAGTTTCTGCTAATGTCTAGAGTTGCATGCAATGCATGTTGGAGAATGGTGTCTTTGAAATGCTATATATATGAAAAGTAAAATCAAAGATTTCAAATAACTTCTGGTAAGGATACTAGATACAGATTGATAATAAAATACAAATTTTACTGTAAAATACATCACAGTTTACTTTGTTATACATAGTAATATGCTTAGTAATTTAATTAAGTGCCAGAGAAGGTATAAAAATCAAGCTTCTAGTTATTGACTTGTCTTCATATATGGAATCACACACACACACACACACACACACACACGACAGGGCTAGAAAATACAGGAGCAAGAGATTGTCGATCACTTCCATGAAGGATTAGGGGATTATGACGACAAGCATCAGAGTACAGACCCTGAATTAGGCTTTATGCTCAGTGATTTATTTTCCGGCTACCATCTGATCCTTCAATATGAAATAAGTAGTGTTAATATATTTAACTTGTCTTCTTGGGGTCATATAGCCAGACATTTTTTATTATAATGAATGTACTTCCTATTCTGTCCTTTAATATTTCTATTTAAAGTTCTGTGGAAATGTCACACTTTCAATAGAAACTTCAGGATACAGAATAATAATAGGGAGGACATCCTCTTCTTTAGAAAGGTCATCTCTTGAGGATTATTTAAATCCTTTATGAAATGTAAAGAAGCTCTTATAGCTTTCAGAAAGAAAAGAAACAGTATTCTCATCTTCGTACCTAGACAACAATTTTTTTTCACTAAGTATTGACTTGTCTGAACTATTTATCAAACAAAACACTTGTCAAATAGCAACACCAGCCATCACTCAATAATTTATCATAATAGTCCCTAATACCTCCCTTCTCTTTTCATTTATGTCCTAAGATTCAAAGCAGCAAAGTTTAGTAATCTATGGCTTTAATACTTAAGCTACTTGGTAGTTTCATATCCACTAAATGGTACAAACAAAAATAACAATATTTTTTCATGAAAAAAGTTAATGATGTCTATGAGGACATTTCCAAACACATAACTTACATCAATAGTTAATCAATTGCTTTTCTCTCAGGCTTGAATGTTTCTAAAGAAAAAAATGTGAAATTATTTTATCAACTGAAACCAAAAAGCAGTTATGTTTCCTTACAACAGCAAGACGAACAAAATAGTTAACGCAACACCTGTTTTATAATAAACTCTTAAAATTAAAAGTAAACTTCCAGATATCTTTGTCCATTCAAAACGCTGGAACTTTGCTAGATCATTATCCATCATCCCAGAGAATTCAGTATAAGTCTCTCTTGGATCCCACTGAAAGGTCGAAATACAGAAAGAGCCTTGTTACACGTTGGCTTTTTGTCATGGACTCAGAAAAATGCATAATTGTGTGATTTAAATAGAAGGAGAATAATTGCTTGCAACTCATGATTCCATGATTTGGTGAGAAAAGCTAGTCCTAAATATAATCTTTCTGTCAAAAGAGTAAAACTAACAGTTGCTATCAGCAGTTGAGGTGTACACCATGACAACGAACCTGTTTCTAGGGAAATGATTAGAGAACCCTCACACAGTTCAAGTCCCTGGTGTGAACACGAGCACAGAAAGGAAAGAACACTCCACAGCAAGTCTAACTTGGAATTTCGTATTTGGAGGTGACTTTAGTCATTAAAGTGTCCACTGTGAAATGAAATCTGTATTTCTATTCAAAAGAAATAAATAAAAGATAAATTCTACCAAAATTACCTGAAGAAATCCATGGCAATTTTCCATGTAAGTAACTAGTCAAGAGTTTTAAACAAAATTTTAAAAATCTCACAGTTGTTTTCTTCCAATGAGAGGATAATTACTTACAGCTCCATGATTGTTACAATGAAGCACTATAGAACAATTTACTAATAATCTATATACTGTAGTATATAGATGATAGTAGCTGGTGGCAATAATTTATGTCTAATTTTATTATACATTACAATTTTATTACATATTACAATAGTGCAGTGTAGAGATGTTTTATTTGTACAATGGTTTTCACTGTTGCAGAGAATATTCTGTCATATCATTCTGATCATTTATTGGTACATTTCTCATAGCAGCTAGATAGAGACTTGAGTTCTCCAGCAATCATATACTTATTTGCACTTTGCTAAAAGCTACCATGTAATGAGCATAGCTACGTAAATTGTGTCACTTTTGATATGTCAGAGAAATTAAATTTGGAACTCAGCTCTAAGAAATAAATTGTAAGACAAAAATAGCTTCCAGAATCGTCCTGATTATTCCTGAGCCATGCATGAAGTTGATTAATGACACAGCAATATGGCCTGACTAACCAAATCACTTACACATTTAATACTGACAATGGGAAATGAGTGATATGAAAACATTTTCAACCAAATGTCCTGAAATTGTATACCTCTTTCCCCAATAACTGAATTACCAACCTTGAGCTTTACTTGTCTCTTTAGTTATTTACTGTGGATACTTACATATATACAAACAATTTCTTCTCATACACTAGGAAAGTCACCTCTGATGAAAAAGATGTTAATAGGTTATTAGGAAAACATAAATATTTTTTTATTTGCCTAGTGATATGATGATGTGATGCAGTCTTTTAATAAAATAGCATTGTTTATTAAGCATAGTTTTCAGATTTTATCCCAGTTATCCATAAATGGATATGAATTATTCAAAAACCACCTGAAAACTATTTTTCCACTCTATCAACATTTCTAGAAGGTTCCTTCATTACCTAGTTAGGTTCTCATCCTAAAGTACTTCATACTGAATAATCAATTTCAAATCCTGTGCATTTAAATTACTGTTAATAAATAGTATTTATAATGAATTTTACACAATTATCACCTTTCCCCCTATGTTATTCTTATATACTATGGTCCTTGTTGACTATTTCTATTTAATTCATTCAAGTTTTTATATTTCTGCTTTAAGCAGCTGTGTAGTAAAAGTAAAGAATTTAGCCTTGCACAAAGAGAGGTCTGGCCTTCACCCTCAGCCTCTGGAGGGTAATCTGTGTCATATCTGATAGAAATGTCTTTGTTCAGGGTGGGAGCTGGCCACGCCAGACTGTCTTGGGTTAGTCACACGAGAAGGACCAACCATGGGATTTAGGGTGGGGGCTTTGTGTCACTCAGTGTTAGTTGATGGAGACTGAGTTCAGCCATGTGGGCAATCAATCAATCAATCAATCAGTTATGCTCATGTAATGGAGCCACAATAAAACCTCTAATCACTGAAGCTTGGGTAAGTTTCCTTGGTTGACAATACTCCATGCACATGGTCACACATCAACGCTGGGGGCTAAGGTATACTGGTTCCTTGGGGAAGACAATGGAAGCTTCACAGTTGGAACCCTCTGTGACTCTTCCTCTGGCTGATTTTAATCTGTCTCTTTTCCCTGTAATACACTGTAACTTTAAATACAATAGCTTTCAATGAGTTTTATGAGTCATTCTAGCAAACTATCAAATCTAAGGGTGGTTTTGGAGACCGCTTGAGCCAACCCTTGCAGTTGGTGTCAGAGTGAGGGCAGTCTGCAGAGAACTGTGTCCTCAAACTTTGCAAGTTGGCTAACTCCCAGGCAGAAGTGCTTAGATGACACATTAACTAAAAGGCAAACACACCCACACGCACACACACAAAACACTCAAATACATAGCACAGCAACTCAGTCCAAATATGAAAATTAACGTCAACAGACCAAACTATAGATCAACAAATATATTTCAGTATCTTACTGTCAGTGCCATGTGTGCTTTCTCTCATGCTTCTTGCACTATAAAGGGATTTTAATAATTAATTCAAGTATTGGTGCAAAACAACCTTCAATATAAAGCAAAACAGCTTTAAATATAAAGCCTCTAGAAGTGCAAGTATTAAGGCATTAATTTCATTTCTTGATGCAAAGGAAATAACCATACGGCATAGTGGAAAAAGCAATTAAATATAACTCCCTGTAATCTTTTTATTTTTTTTTTTTAAACACAAAGAGTAGTGCCTTTAATCAGTTCTCTTAAGACATTATTTTCAGACCTTCCTTCATTACAGGATTATTGTTGTGGATGCATCCACATCTGTCAACATCAATATTAAAACAAAGTGCTTGGAATCCATAATGCATAGGAATGTTTATACATTTTTTTAATGTATAGGTGCAGAGCAAAACAATATTTCTGAAATCTGATCAGAGTAGAATATTTCTCTGATCAAACAGAGACGGTAGACCATTATATGGTGACGAATATAATTTTATGAAAAGAATTTGAGGCACCATTAAAACAGATGAATTAGAATTGGAATTTTAAAGTAAAATAAAACAAAAAATTTCTTTTTACTCTGCTTCCATGTTTATTCTACTGTATCATCATCATCTACCATGACTTTATCAAATCATTCTCCATTAGAACTAATTAGGGAGTTTGTGGTGCTCAAAATCTAAATCAAGATCGTCTGAATTGGCAGATTGGGTAGGATCCTGGGTTTCTACACTTTAATAAGCTCTCCAGATGATTCTGCTGCATGTAAAGTTTACAAACTACTAATCAATTAAATTAAAAGTTTCTTGAGAACTGGATTTAACATACTGCTTTGCAATAAGTAAATGTTTGTGGAATTTAAATTAACCGCTTTCTAGGAATTAAAATTTTCAATATTGTACCATTTAACTATAATTGTTTCATGAATTTCAGTGAATTTGTCAGGTAATATATGTGTTTAAATTATTTCTATGACAATTGTTTTGTGTGACAGTATCTTTTGCTGAATTCGTTATCAGAAACGAACTCTTGCTAGTTGTTCTGAATGTCTTAATATTTCACTTGACAATCTTTAAATCAGAGGTTTTTTTCAGTAGAAAAAAAGTTATGTCTTCCGCACAATTTTATGAATGTGAAAATTCAGTTCTTCACATATTTTAAAACAGGGAAGGAATAAATATAATGAAACTATCCTAAAGCATTTTTAATGTAACAATAAATGTTTATATTTGCTTCATTAATATAAAACTATCCCTTATATTATTCAGATGAAAATATAATAAGAATTTGAAATAAGAATTTGGGATTAGAGCAAGATAAAGATCAAATTTCTCAAATTCCAACATGTTTCCTTTAAAAGTGAAATATTTATTTCAGCTGGTTGGAAAAAAATGAGAATGTCATTTCATTTTTTCACATTAAAAAAAAACTGGTCTATGGCCAGCATCTATTGACTTCTAAGCCAGCGGTCAGGTCTTAATCATATATACCACTTGTCCTTGGGGTAGGAAAAAAGTAAGAATACGTGAATAATTTTATAAAGTCTTCAAGTGATATCCTGAGAGTGATGAGACAGTAGTATTATTTTCATACCTTTTAGGAAAAGCTTTTTATTCCCTAAGTTCTGCAATTACTTTTAAAGAACACCAAATTTCTGCTGATAGAAAATTAAATTACAACATTTTTGGATTATCGTGTTAAATTTCTGTGGGCTCAACATTATTCATATTCAAAACACAAAGGGAAATTAAAATATTTGTCATGTTTACAAGTATTACTTGCAAAATTCCATTACAATGGAAAGGAAGTATGATGAATAAGTTCTAGGTGTGACAACTATCAGTGTCATAAAGAATCACTCCTTCTGTGGACACTCTGCATTCAAAGGTTTATGAATGTAAATATTTTGTATATATCTCTTCTTTGTCAGGAAAATGATGGTTCTATTATTTGCAGCTGATGAATAATCCCTATTGAGTATCATCAGAAAAAATAAGAACCAAGAGAAAGAAGTTTAGACAAAGAGAAATGGATGGCAGAGAAGGAAAAACAACTTATTTTAGTCCTCAGGGAAAAAAAGAGAAATGAAGTGAAATATCATGAAACTTAGAAAACAATTTCTAGGACAGCTTGGTGGCTGCCAGAGGCGAAGGGGCTTAGGGACATAAAGGGGGTCAAGAGAAACAAACTTCCAGTTATAAAATAAATGTCATAGAATTTAATGTACAGCATGGTGAATATAGTCAATAATATTGTATTGCATATTTGAAAGTTGTTAAGAGAAGAAATCTTAAAAGTTCTCATCATAAGAAAAAAAATGTTGTAACTTGATATGGTGATGGATGGTAACTAGACTTACTGCGGTGATCGTTTTGCAATATACACAAATATCAAATCATTATGTGGTACACCTAAAACTAATATAATGTTATATATCAATTATACCTCAATAAAAAAAAGAAAATAATTTCTCTGTCTATGAGGAGTAAAGAAACCAAGCCACTCGTAAGAAGGGTGGAACTCATGAAGCTATCTTGGGAGACCTGGGGTTATATAAACATATATTGGAGAAAGGTTTAGAAATGCACTGCCCAACAAGCTTAATAAAGCTAAGTAGGTTAAATAAAGGTTACGTAAACTTTGTTCAATCTGGAAACTGCAAGATCAAGCTCTTCTGCGTTTCTGAATCCAATAAAAGAACCGGAGGTGGAAACCAATAGCATTGAGACATAAAATGAGCAAGGCTCATGGAAGATTAGATACTCTTACAAAATTCCTTTTAATATAGATATTTTCTGCAAAATGAAAATAATTAAAATCATTTTTCAAACTTTCCAGAAGAGACAGTTTGAAATTTATTTTATCAACTGTGTATAGTAAATGGGCTTAATTATTCACTACCCCTCATTACTAATTAAATATGTATATGACATCATTTATATGATTTTAACTAGTGGATTGACTTTATATTATTTCAAGGCTTATAAGATGGACAAAGGGTTTAATACCTTCATTCATAACCTTGATCTCCCTTTCTTGTTTTTCCCATACAATTTTAAGTTGTCCATCTGTAAATTGTTCTACCATGGGACATTTCAGAACATAACCCTTCCAGTAGGAAACATTCTACTGTTTATTAAATTACCCATCAATAAAACAATAAAGTGGAATAGAAATTCAGATTGGAATGTAGTGAATGAAAAACACTATCTCAGGTATAAGCTAATTATCATTATGCTTTTCATTCCTCAGCTCAAATAAAACTTGAAATTTTTTGGGTCAAATTTTAAAAATGGCAACTTGAAATAAATATGATTTAAGTATAATTGCAGAATCAGAAGGCCAAAATTCTATTATTACCACAGCAAGTAAAAAAGAAAAGCTACAATACAGTCTATCTATTTTGCACTGTTAGTGCTAATAAAAGTAATAGCTATCTCTAGTATAAAAATTTCTTTTGATAATTGAAATTACAAGCATTAGTGGAAAACCAGTATTTATAGGTAGTTACATAACAGGCTGCTTGATTTTTTTTAAACACCTATTAACGTCAAGTGTTTTTCAAATTACAGGCACAATATTACTTGATTCTAAAACTGGTGCAACATCTCAAAAAGTCTTATGTTCTTTTGCAGTATAATTGGAATCTAGAAAAACATTTTTTTTTTTTTTTTTGCGGTTTCTCTGTAGTCTATTGATAGATGTATTTACAATGAGGCAAACTTATTTTCATAAGAAATTACTGAATAACAATAAATCCAACATTATTTAAATATTTAAAATACTGGCTACAGAAGAAGGGAGAGGGATGTGAAGGAAATAAGAGAAGCCATAGCTTCCCTCATCAGCTTAGAAACCACAAGAGATGGCAATCTCCCTCTCCCTCTTCCTCCCTCTCTCTCCTCGTCTCTCTCTCTCTTTGGAGCATTGGTGGTATCAATCCTCTCTTCTGAAATTTTGAATCACCATGACACATATTTAAATTGATGAAGAGATAGCCTAGAAGAGCACAAATACCTAACAAATAAAGACATGCTAGATCATCTACTCCATCTTCCTCCACATATTTCTAGCTGGGTTTCACGAGAATGATGTAAGCTCATTAGATGTAACAAATAGGATTTAATTGTGGTGAAGTTTAAAGTCAAACACCTGAGTTGGAATCCTAGCACTGCCTTTTGTTAGCTGCACAAATTTTATATGTCATTTATCCTTTACAACTTTTAGTTTACCTGCCTAAAGATAAGTGCAAATATATGTATAAGAACAGCAAAAATATTATAGCTAAAAAGTTATACTAATATTACTGGCTGCCATTTATGCGATACGGTATGTCAGGCACACTTAATGCTCATGACAACACTGAGTTAGACATTATGATATCTATACAATACACAGGAAGCAGAAGGATAGAAACCCTGACTTCAAAGCACATAACTGCTATTAAGGATAATAATACCTTCTTTGCCTAGGTTCCAGGCAGTTGTGAATATATAATTTAAAAATGTGTGAAGGATCTTTATAAATTAAACTGCTAACTGTGAGGTGTGACTATTACCACATGGAATTTAAAGAGAAGCTTTTCAAAGGAAGAGGAGCTGTCCTAACTTCACGAAGAAATAGGATAGAATGATGATCGAACTTTAGAATCAGAAATAACACAAAAGCCTTCGAGATCATCTAGGCCTTTGCATTCCACAAGTTCAAAAATAAGACACGAGGTAGTTAAATGAACTGCCTAACATCAGGCAGTAGGTAGCAGCAGATCTGGGAAGGGAACTGGATTTCTTAGCCTCCTAACTCCATGGTATGTTAGCATCCCTAAGGGAGCTGTACTTGAATATCTGACTTTTCACGGATAATCTTCCTCCAAGTATCAACAGGTGGAAGCAAATAATAACATTTAAATCCTAAGCAATCCTTTGATTATTAAACATACTTTGATTTTAAAACTAAGCACATTACACATTATTTTAATGTGACATCTAAGGAAAACAGGTTAATTTTTCAAAGTATTTTAATTGAGAACAAAGTATTATTTCATCAACCCAGCTGTTCAGGATGTGGACAGAACATTTACTCATGTTTCCAACACTAGCCCAGGGGAGGAGACAGTAGATACATAGTCTGGAAGCCAATCATTCTATTTCAGAACAAACAAATTGCCTATTCTGAGCTGCCAAATCAGGAAGAAGAAGGAAAAAATTTCAAGTCACTTATGCAACCACATTAGGAGTACAAAATCGAATCATAAATTAAAGCTGGAAAGAAATGTGATATGCAAACGTGGATAAGAAACTCAGCTGAGTAAAAGCATAATCCCAG
Organism: Diceros bicornis minor; assembly: GCF_020826845.1. Classification (NCBI taxonomy): domain Eukaryota; kingdom Metazoa; phylum Chordata; class Mammalia; order Perissodactyla; family Rhinocerotidae; genus Diceros; species Diceros bicornis. Next base: position 4,567,598 of record NC_080744.1, on the reverse strand, counting down.
GAAGAGAAGAAAAAGTTTATATAAGTGCTCTATGAAATAAGATAGCTTACTAAGAAATCGAATTTTGTAAAGTAAGTGTTTATAGATGAGCAGTTAAAACAACGAAACAGGATGAAGGGAGAATTGAACCCTATAGAAACAAAATGAGTACCAAAACAACCAATAATAAAAATTAAAAAACAAATTAGAAACAAGAAGGGACAAAATACACATGGCTGAGAGTTGAGTTACTAACATAGTGCAAAGACTGAATGTAACCAGGGTACCTGTATACAGAAAAAGAAAGAAACTTCACAAATCAGAAAGGAACTAGTAAACAGGGAGGTCAAACACTCACTAATATAAAAATAAAGCATTCCTAAGGTAGTGATCTGAACAAATGAAATTGAAAATTAGCCAATATACAAAAAGTTTTTCTTAAAATAAAGAACCCACCATATTCAAAAAAAAAAAAAAAAATGATGTAGAATGCTCAAACACTAGTATACGTCCTGGTTAGGTTACTGAACTTCAAGGATAAAGATGTCGTTCTTCAGCAAACCAGCAGAATAAACTTCCTGGAGAAGCGTTGGCAGCGACAGTGCTGGAAAATAAATTCCAGATATTTCACAGAAACAATCAATCGAGTAATACCTATACATGGAAAAATACACCTAATCAAAATGTCATTAAACTATAAAAGCAAGAGTAAAAGATTCTCAAACATATATATATATTTGAAGTCAGGATATATAATACCTGTTATCTCCATTTTGTGGGGTGGTGGTAACTGATGATAAAATCCAGCCCACTGAGGGAGGGGTCAAAATGAAGACATTGGGAATGCAGAAGTTAAGTAAAAAGGATTGGTGGTGGGCATTGAATTGATGTGATACAATTAGACTAATACTATATTTACAAAATAACAATTATAAATCAGAATGTAAATTACACAAGCTTTCACAATGTAAAAATGATGATAAAGCTTACAAAATTAAGGAAGTTAATGAAAGGAGATTGAAGAAAGACTAAGAAGGCTTAAATTCAAGAATATTATCTGAAGATTTTACATATTGTTAAAAAATACATGTTTCCAGACTTTTAATTTTTCTCATAATTAATTGAATTAATTAATTGCTTTTTTTAATTGCATTAATTTCTTTTTTCAAACTTAGAGAAATCTTTGAGGAGACAAAAATCTGTTGTGGTAAAGAAATAATTCTTAGAAACTAAGCAATTCAGTAACAAATTTATTTTTACATTAAAAATATTTTAATTTACTTAAATTTTAATTTAATATATTTGATGTAGTATATTTAATACGATCTTTTTTGAGATGAATATTTGTGTTAACCTGTCTTACCAGTTTTATTGAGGTATAACTTTATTGAGGTATATAACTGACAAAAAGTGAACTGTACATATTTAAAATGTATAATTTAATATGTATAGACATATATTTTGACAAATCTATGAAACCATCACCACAACCAAGGTAGAGAACATGTCCATCACCCACATGTTTCTTATGCTGCTTGGTAATTCCTTCCTCCTAATCCTCCTTCCCCACCTCTTCCCCAGACAAAAAATGATCTGCTCTCTGTCACTATAGATTAATTTGCATTTTCTAGAATTCAATGTAAATGTAATGAAGCATTATGTACTCTTTTTTTTTGTCTGGCTCCTTTCACTAAGAATAATTATTTTTAGGTTCATACATGTTATTGTGTGTGTCATTCCTTGTATGGACATATCACAGTGTGTTTGTCCATTCACCTGTTTGCAGACATTTGACTTGTTTCCAGTTTTTGGCTATTATAACCAACAATGCTGTGGACGTTTGCGTATAAGTCTTTGAGTAGACTTATGGCTTCATTTCTCATTGGTACACACCTAGGAGTGGAATGACTGGATCATAATGATAGGTGAAAGTTTAGTGTTTAAAAAAATCTACCAAACTGTTTGCCATAGTCATTGTACCCTTCAATATTCTCAACAGCAGGGTATGTGAGTACACCAGCTATTGACATTCACCAGCACTGAGTATGGTCAGTCATTTCAGTATTAGCCATTAACAATAAGAGTGTAGTGGTATTTCATTGTGGTTTTAATTTGCATTTCCCTGAGGAGCAATACTGCTGAGTACACTTTCATGTGATTATTTGCAATCCATATGTCTTCTTGGTGAAGTTCTATTCAAATCTTGCCCATATTCTTTTAGGTTGTTTTCTCATTATTGAGTTGAGAATTCTTCACATATTCTGGGTTTGCAAATATTTTCTTCCACTCTGTGGCTTATCTTTTCACTCTTTATCAGTGTCTTTCAAAGAACAAAAGTTTTTTTTTTATATATATATATATGTAATGTTCAATTTATCATTTTCTTTAATGGATTGTGTTTTTGCTGCTGCATCTAAGAAATCATAAAACTATGTTACTTGTAAAAGAAAACACAGAAGAAACTCTTTGTGACCTTGGATTAGACAAAGATTTCTTAAAAACAACACCAAAAACACAATGCATAAAAGAAAGAAATGATAAATTAGACGTTATCAAAATATTAAAAAACTTTTGTTGAAAGACACTTAAAAGAACAAAAAGACAGGCCACAAACTGGGACAAAATATTAGCAAATCATATATTTGACAAACGATGTGTATCCAGAATATGTAAAGAATTTTCAAAACTCAATAATGAGAAAACAATAAAAACTGGACAAGATTTGAATATACCCTTCACCAAAGAAGCTAAATGGATGGCCAACAATCACATGAAAAGATACTCAACATTATTACTCACAATGAAAATGAAAATTAATGATACATTTTGTGTTAATTTTTTTATATGGAGCAAAGGGTGGATTGCAGCTCACTTTTTGGCATATGGAAATCCAGTTGTTACAATTTATTGAAAAGATTACCTTTTCTCCACTAAATCGCCTTTACACATTTGCCAAGAATAAGCTATCTCATATACGTGTGGATTTATCTACATTCTGTTCCACTATCTGTTGGTCTATTTTTGTGTGAATACCACACTCTGTCTTTGTGATAAGCCTTAAGATCCGCTAGTGTTAACCATCTAACTTTGTTCTTCCTTCTCAAAGTTGTTTTGGCTATTATAGTTTCTTTATATTTCCATATAAATTTTAGAATCAGCTTGTTGATTTTTACAAAATAAAAAAATCCTAGAATTTTAAATGAACTTACTTGAATATATAGATCAAACTGGGGACAACTGAAATCTTAACAGTGTTGAGTCTCATAATCCATGAACACCATTTGTCTTTCCGTTTATTTAGGTCTTTAATTTCTTTTGGCAATATTTTGTAGTTTTTGGTGTGCAGGTCTTTCATATCTTTTGTCAAATTTTCCTCTATATAATCATATAGCATCATACTTTTTAATGTTATTAAAAATGAAATTCTTTTCTAATTTCACCTTCTGTTTATTTGTTGACCATATACAGAACTACAATTAATTTTGTACGTTGATATGTAATCCTGCAACCTTGCTAAACTCCCTTACTAGTTCTAGTATCTTTTGTAGAGTCCATCAGATTCTTTACATAGATGATCACATCATCTGTGAATAAAGACAGTTTGATTTCTTTCTTTCCAACACAGACGCTATGTACTTCTTTTCCTTGCCTTGTACTAGCTAGAATCTCCAGCACAATGATGAATAGACCTAGTAAGGGAAGACAGCCTGTCTTTTTCCTGCCTTCGAGAGAAATCCTTCAATTCTCAGGAAAAAACTATTGAATTTCAAAAAAATGCTCTTTCTGCATTTTTGAAAGAATACTTTTTCTTCTTTACTTTGTTAAGATGGTGAATTATATTGATTGATTTTTGCGTGTTAAACCAACTTTGCATCCTCGAGATAAACCTCATGTCATTATAATGTATTATCATTTTTACATATTGCTGGATTCAATTACTAACATTCTGTTTAGAATTTTTGTGTTCACCTTCATGGGGGATGAACATGAAGAGATGAGTCTGTAGGGTTTTTTTCTTGTACTGTTAGAGTCTAGTTTTTGTATCAGAGTAATGTTGGCATTGTACAATGAGTTGGGAATTATCCCCTACTCTTAAGTTTTCTGGAAGAACTTGTGGATAATATGATCTAATTTTGATTAAAAATTTTGTGTACATATATTTATCTCTTTATCTTTCAATATATATACATTGATACCAATCTAATGATATTGATAGTAATTGCTAGGCGTTAGGAATTAGGGTGATTTGTTTTTATTTTTCATATACACATTTATGCATTGATTGTATGTTTTATAGACAGTATGTGGTATTTAAAAAACCATAAAATTATAATCTATAGTTAAATAAACAGACGCTGTCAGCACTCTACGCTGATTGCTAGAGGACCATGCATTTCAACATGTTTTCTGAGAACCACTGGATTATCCAGGGTCCTACAAAGTGGTCATCAGTAAGGAAGATTGTTTCTGGGAAATAACAGCAAGTCCAAATTCTTCATTTATGTTCATCAATTTGAAATGTAAAATTAGTAACTACTTTCAAAAAATATTATTTTATTAATAACAATTATATTCTTAATGGTGAAGCATGCATTATAAGGACTATTCTGGTCAGTAAATCTCAGATTTCCAATTTCAGCTATCTGGATGCAATTCATTTCATCCCAAGTTATTTTCAGGATGTTTAAGTATTAATGTTTACAGCAGCTAAATTTGAAATACTCTCCAATCTCTATTTCACAAAAAACAGAATGATGGTGCCAAAGTGGTTCATTACAATATATTAAAAAGATAATGATGTAAATCCTCAAAAATATAGAATATTATTAATAACATGAAGAGTGAACAACACTCCAACCGAATATAAAATGTGAATTTGTGAGTACTCAGCCAACTGTTCTAGCATGTCAGAGAATTTAAATAATACAAATCAAGTATAGAAAAGGAAAATGAAAATGTTTTCATTACTCCATTGTCAGGGAAGCTGGTGATATCTAATATTTAGCTCTTTTCTTGAAATGACTTGCTTGGAGTATCACCTAATGAGGACCTGGAAATGGAAATTTCTGTTTTCTGTTATTTTTTAAGCTAGAAGACTGCCATTGAAAATTTGCTAAATTTTTTTCTTTCTTTACAAAGGAAGATGCAAACTAGTCTATAAGCAGAGTTCGTATGTCTGAAAATAATCATCTGGGTGGCTCATTTTCGCTATGTAGATACAAAGGAGAAAAGAATGCATTATTCTGGGAGAGCAGAATAACAGACTGTTATTTGGCCTGTAGCAGGCTGAAGACTTAGATAAGCTTTCTGGGAGGGTAATTTAGGCAATGTTCTTTCTCGATGGAACTACATATTTGCCTCCACAAATTTATATAGACACCAAGAAAGTTTCAGGAAGGAATATTTCCTTTAACAAGTTCAGCATTGTGGATAACTCATGGACTGAGGTAACATCCACTAAGAAAACAGGTTGAAAGAACAGTGAGGCGTTCCTATAGGATTTGTATCATATGGGAGTGGGAATTCTGGTCTTGTGAGTTAAACCTGGCTCCTGAGTCAAGATTTTTGTGGAAAGGATGGACTATTGCACAGAGGTGCTTGATGATGGAAAACAACATATGTTGATCAAGCAGAATTACAAACACGTAACACAAATGCTTCGAGAAAAAAACAAAAACAAATATCCAGTCAAAAATTATTGCTGCTCTACAATTTTTCAGATCAATTCTACTAATTAACTGAAGGTTGAGATTTTATGTTGTGTTTCCACTATACTATGATGTATTTGCTGTAGGATTTGATGAGTCTGGTAAGTGAGGGTGACAGGAATGAGTCTGGTAGCTGGAAAGAGCTCACCATACACCTACATATAAACATAAGGCTATTCCAGTCAACATTAAGATTACACGGTACCCTGTTAGTCGTGAGAGCAACATGAATCACTTACTGAAGATACACTGAACACCACCTTGCTACTGGGAGACATGAGGAATAAAACGTTACATAGACTGTTCAGAATGTTACCACCATGACTGTGGAAAGTCTATTTGTTTCTCCTCTAAGATTAGAAAATGAAAGAAGATAGGTAGGGAAGTAGAATACAGTGTAAAAGCACTGATACCTTTCCATGATCTCCAGATCTTTCCTTTTGCTCCTCACTTATTATGTTGATTGGGTATGAACCATTGCTAATCTAAATATGCACCAGATCGTTTTGTCTGTTGTGTAAATGATGCTTATTTTAACACTGTGGGTTGGTTTCTCTGCTAGAATTATATTAAGTTTAGGTGAATCAAATTCTAAAAACATTCAATTATATTGATTTCCAATTGTAATCTAAGGAAATAGAATAAGTACAGGGTGAATTGTAATGTGATGAAAATTATTCTGGAAACCATCCAGTTTCCAAATGTTTTTATTTTATTTGGGACCTTTATTTGTGCCTACAATTCAAATTTCAAGTTTACTTAGCATAAAATGGCAAACCTTAAACAACCACTGTATAATCACACCTTTACATATTCCATGATGGGTAAATGGACTGAGATCTCATTCTAAACATACATTATGAGGGCAGGGGACCTATGTTTTAGACATGTGTGTATTAGAGGAACAAACACAATTAAGAGGTCCTCTGGATAAATATGAAGAAGGACAGATGGATTAGGAGAAAAACAAAAACAGAAAGTGTAAATAAATTTTCAAAGCTAAAGGTGGATCAAAAGTTTCCTAATAGGTAGTGGTGGAGAAATTAGCCAATGTCTAGTTGTTATTCTTCTTGTAGTTGGCTCATGCAAGCATGGAAGGAGATAACTCTCCTCCGTATCTGGTGTGTGGGAGTGAGCCTCTGACACCAAATATTCCCATGGCCACCTTGCTAATCAGTCTCCAGTTCCTAGGACTGATCTGAGTGCACTCATTTGATCAGACCCTTTGGGCTCTATGTTTAAAAAGTATGGCGTATTTTACATTTCTGCCCTGTACAGACTTAAATATTTAAATCTTTTACAGAATTTGGCAGCACACAGTGAAAAATGACACTGGACTAGGAATTCTGGCCCCAGTTCTGCCACTAATCAGGTATGTGATTAAGTCACTTAACCTCTCAAGCTACAATGTCATTATCTATAAAATATCTTCTCTGGAAGTAAGGATAAAATAAGATAATGTACTTGAAGGAGCTTTTAAAAATTAAAACACTCCATAACTATAATTGTAGATCATTCTATCAGATCTGACAGTCTCCTCAATAAAGTGTCTTTATTCGTTTTGCAATAATATTTGTTACTTAAAAAATACGTAAGATCCTTACTAAGAATTCATTCAAATGTTTATTTCTCCCTGAGCACATCTTAGCTGTTTGGTCATTAACTCTTATTCAGCAAATTAAGTTAATATCCATTTCTTTCTTTTTTTTTTTTTTTTAAGATTTTATTTATTTATTTTCCCCCCAAAGCCCCAGTAGATAGTTGTATGTCACAGCTGCACATCCTTCTAGTTGCTGTATGTGGGATGCGGCCTCAGCATGGCCGGAGGAGCGGTGCGTCGGTTCACACCCGGGATCTGAACCCGGGCCGCCAGCAGCCGAGTGCACGCACTTAACCATTAAGCCACAGGGCCGGCCCTTTTTCTTTCTAATTTTAACCAAATAACATGGAACTATGTTTCCATTACCCAACTCATAAATAAAACTTCGTAGCTAATATCACCAGTTAACTTTGTTTAACCAGGCAATACAGTTTCATGTAACATTCATATAATAGATAAATAAAATAGTATAGTACAGCACTCAAATAGTCCTATAGATCAGTTTATATTACTCACATAAACTGAGTTGACACCGCATTTTTTGTTTTTTTACATATATAAGATTATTCTCTTCTCTAGAATAAGCATTGGAGCAATAACATACTATGGAAATGTTGAAATAAAATAATTAGATGTTCTAATAAAGTTGGCTATTTTAATATGCTGTGTTTTTTCTTAAGATCATTATTATGAGGAAAAAAACATTAATACAATTAATTTCCGTTTGACTACTCTTTACACACGTGCCCTTTGGATCAGATTACTTGCACTTTTTCTACCTCCTTTGGTAATTGTGGAATCTTTTGACATGTTAATTGGCCTCTCTGGCCCTCTGCTTCCCAATCTTTAAAACCTACTCTATATACACTTTTCTCTAGCTAAGCACACATGAGCAAACATTTTAAGTTCTATCAGCAGTACAAAGTTAAAGAAAAAAATGTCAGACCTACGGTGATTAGATTTCAAAATTGTTTTGCTATGATCAATGTGATACAATGAACGAGCACTATTTGTAAAACCTTAAATTGTGATTCCATCTTTTCCTGGTAAGGCAATGCACTTAACTTCCCCTGTTGGACACACTTACTGAATCCGTGTGGGTAACAATTTTGAACTCAAGTCTCTCAGGGAAAGAGCACAGCAGTAGTAAGAGACTATTTACTCTTGACTCTCAAGAGTCAACTCTTTAGCTAAGCCACAAGAGGGAGCATACCATGACTGGATCCCCGCACATCTCTCTAGCCACAGCTGTGCCTTTTCTATCTTCAATTTTTCAGTCTAGCAATACTGAGTCTACCTCTTGTCACCCAAATACCCATATATAGCATGCTATTTCTAGCCCTCCGAGCCTTTGCTCATGCTGGCTTCTCTGCCCCTTACACCTTTCCCAACCAACTAAGTCCTAGACTAACTCCTTCAAAACTCAGCTTAGACATCACCTTAAGATTTCTGATTCCCTCCTTCTCCTAGGCAAGATTGAATCTCCCTCCCTTAACCTTCTCTATTAACAATCAAGTCCCTGTAGAATCTTTCTCCTTAATGACTAGCATGGAAATGATCCATGACTATTTCTGACTACCCAGCCAGACTGGAAATTCTTAAGGACAGGAACTAGACCTCAATAACCTTTGTATCCTCAGCACTTAGTCCAATTGCTGACATGCAGATGTTCAATATATGCTATTTGAACTGATCTGAAGAAATAGCTTAGAGATAATCAGATAAGCTTTTGAGAATTTCTTAGAAAGGAATTTAAATTAGATATGAAGAAATAATATAAATTTCTAGCACATTAAAGCTGAATGTATACACTCTAAGGTAGAATATTGAGACATCTATCTGATTAAAATAAGGGTAGAATTCACCTTTCTGACATAGTCCAATAAACAAATCAATTTTTTTATTTAAATCTGCATATTATGGAACTAATTACCTCAATTCATAAGTACATCTTAATAACCCAGTTTTGCCTCCTACAATACTTTGAATATTAGGTAGGAATGAGTAGGAGTGTACTCCTTATGTCATGAATATAATGCAAAATTTAAATATTTCCACTCATTGAATATAAAGAATTGCATAAAAATGTCTTCACTTAACTCAATGCTTAGAACGTCTAACTTCCTTTTGTTCACCAACTAAATACTGTGTTAATTAAGCTTGCTGTTTTGAAATGAAAGTGTCTCACTATCATTACATGAATGTTAAGTCATGGACATCATGAACAATTTGATCAGATTTATTTCTGGCTAAAATCAATTTACACTAAGAGAGTGGAGTTTTAGTTTATGATTTATAATTCACATTTTGTTTATTTCCAGAGCGCATTTGAAGCTGGTGATTAGAAGTTTACTTTGGAGGATAAGGGCAGTGGATAATTTTTTAGCATTATAAGGAAAAAAGGAATTTGGTGGTAGACAAAGGTAATCAGAAAGGAGATGGACAAATGCCAAAAAAATCCTTACCCTACGGCACCATTGGTGCTAAGGGAAAAAAAATAGCATACACTTTCCACATAACAGAAAGGTAGAACTGTGACTCTGAAATAACACTGCTCTTGCTATGGTTCATGAACATTATGTATATCTGCGGTTGCCTTAAGAATGTGCATACCATTCATCACCTCGTTTATTTCTATGAGGACATATGTTCTGAAATTTAAATAACTGCCTTATAAATGAACTTTTAGAAGGTAACAATAATCTGTGTTCTGCTTCTACGTTGAAAAGGGAATAACAAGTTTAGTTGGTAGTTCTACTGAACCTACAAATTATTTCTGCCCCACAGAATATTCCATCAAAATTTGTTTCAAAGCACTGTATTGGGAGTTCTAGAGATGAATTTTTCCCAATATCCACTAGTGACATATGTAGAGTCCATTAATTTCACACTAGCATGTTTTTAAAAATTTCTTTAATGTCATGTTAACAATGGTCAGTTTGAAAATGCATAATATTTAAAATAAGTTGCCTCTGATATAAGCAAATAGTGTTTTAACAGTGTATTTCTAACACTATACAACACTTATAACAATCTACATTACAAGCTCCAAAGGAAAGTAAAGAATGTCAACATGATATAACTCTGATTTCTGTTAAGGAACCAAGAAAAAGTCAACATAAACATAGATAATAATAACATTTATTAGCTTTAAAGATGACAACTTAATCCTGGGATAAATTGCAATTAATTATAATTTGTTGCTTTCATCAGTGGGATATATTTTGCAGATCTTTTAAAAGCAGAAACAATGAAATAACATACAATTTTTCTGTATCTGTGTTGCCATCTCTCTCAGTTTTGGTCTCCATCAGTAAAGAAGACTATAATGCCAGAGTGCTCAGTTGACTGTAAGCTGTTTTCATCAGTACTTTCCTGAATGATATTGCTCTCATTAGCTTTTTAGTCCTTTCATGTTTGTTTGCTTTTACACTAAGATACTAATATTTTCTTCAATGTCCACGTATATGTGACTGTATAGTGTCCAATGACAAAATCAGAGAAAAAATACAAAAGTAAAATAGTGAAAAATCAAAGATTGGTGTAAAGAATGGAGATTTATTCAAATATCCCCTGAATATTTCTTGTCTATAAGCTGAATATAGCTGTTTGTTAGAAAAGGGAACTAAATAAAATGAATTGACTTGTCATTAAAAAGGTCAATTGAATCAACATTCATGATGCAAATGGTAAATCAGTCCAAACATACTCTCAGAGCCTGAATCCTCGGGGTGGATACTGTCCATCGATTTATTATATCATTTAATCATTTGATTCATTTTTTTCAAATACCAATTTAGTGCCTAGCATTGAACTGTCCATAGTAGAAAGCACCAAGATAAATCAATCGTGACTTTACCTTTAACAAGCTTTTCCAAGCTTAGTTTCCAGGTTAGAGAAGGAACACAGTGGGCTCAAACAAGCACACAACCAAACACAAACACAAGATGTACAGTTGGAGAGTGACTCAAAGATTAAATCAAAATTGCAAGTAAAGCACTTACCACAGTGTTGAGCATAAAGTGAATGTTCCACAAAGGTTGGTTTTTTACTGTTACTGATGTCACTGTTGTCACTGTTAACTTGGGTTTATGATCACAAGGGGGAGGGTCGGTACAGATATCTTGAAGGAGCAGGGGTGTATCTTTTCAGGTAAAAGAGCAAGGGAGAGACGTAAATCTAACAAGGGCCAACAAGAGAAACAGGCGGAAGCATGACAACCTGCAGACGTGAAGACTGAGTTGTCCACTGTGGCTGCAAAGGGGAGGAGATGCACGAAAGTAACGGCTGAGGAGGGCTGAGGCCGACAGGGTGGGCCGAAACCCCGGGAAGAGGGTCTGGAATTAATCCATGAGGCCGTGAGAAGCACAGAACTCCAAGAGATCAGAACACCAGGAATTGAAAGCAGGACTGAGCAAGGGTAGGCAAGAGGCACGGAGGGTCTGAACGAGGCATGGGAAGTGGACACAAGAAGGCAACATACGTTCCAGAGACGGGGAGTCTGGAGAAAGATTGACAAAATTAGAGAGGCAAAAAAACGGACTCCCAAATGCAGAATCACAGAAATCTAAGGATCCGGGATTTAAAACAAAGTTATGTAGTGTGAAGAAGACCAAGGAGACAAAGGTCAACAACTTGGAGGGGTCTCTTAGACCAACCACTCGGGAGGCACCAGTAAAGCATTCAAGGGCCCTGCTGGGTTTTTTATTTGGTGAAGACATAACATTGCTAGAAGGATGTCGGCAGAAATATATTTAAAAATTTTTAATTTAATTACTTTAGTTATATATTTTTAAAGAATCTAGTCAGCAAGGGGTATAGTGGAAAGAGTCTGAAAATTATTCTTTGGATCCCGTCTCTTTGAATTGCTGCATTTCCCAACTCAGTGAAAACATTCGCTTTCGCTGGTTCTCGATTCCCTAGTCATTAAAAACAAATGATGAGTGGGGTGTATGTTCTTCACAGGATTGCTCTGAAGAATAATAGAAAATCCTTTATAAACTACAGTCCAAATTATATTATTAATAATACCTAAAATATTATTTTCTCAAATAATGTAGAATCCATCACCTTAATGGATTTAAGAATCCATCCTTAAATCTGTTAGTTTTTCAAGGTTTACGTAGCACACTAGGTGAATTAATTTCTCTCTGATTCAAAATTTATTCTTTACATTTCACTTTGTCTAGTCAACTTAGATTTATCATTTTATATAAAAAATTTCTAAATATGAAATTAGAAAATTAAAAAATGAAATGAAATTAGAAAATAAATGCACTGGAGAAGCTGTGATTATATACATTTCAATGACTCACCCTGAATATCTTTTTAAATTTCCATTGGGGAAAGGAAAGCAGCTTGAAACTCGCATTATTACTCTATTAATTTGGAATTTGCAATGATGTAATTTGGACCAGGCTTTTAGAGCTGTGAAAATGTCTTGTCAAACAAATTCATAGTGAATATAGCTAACATGAGTATTTTTTAAATGAAGCTTTATCATAATTAATTTTTTTGTAAATATATTGTTCTAATTGAAAAGTTAAATGAAAGTAAGAACATAAACTTCTGGTATCTTTGTTAATACACCTGGGATATGTCAAAATTAATAGGAAATTATTGAAATTTTACATAACTCACAGGCAAATGTCTCTAAAACACTTGCTTAAAATATTTTCTTATTTCTCATTCATAGTAGTTTTTATTATTTTCTTCCACATTCTATCCTTTTTTGTGTCTTTTTTTTTTTTTTTAATATTTCTATCCTCCCAAGTACCTGTATTTTATGTGTAACTGCCTTTCTTATTTAGGAAAAGTAGAAGATATCACATATCTATTTGTGTCTCTATTTCTCCTGGTTTCCATTTGTGTTTATCTAGTCTGATTCGCTTTTATCAAGGTACTTTATCCTTGAAATTGGCTTTTCAAGCTTATCAAAGGAAAACAGTTTCCTGACTTCATGCTCCCTTGCTGCCCATGCAGACAGGTTTTATTTTAGATCCAGTTAGGGAAACCTAGTTCCATTAAGGGCTTCTACCCAAAGGACCAAAAAGGATTAATCTAGGCTCTCATAAAGAAAAGGAATAAAATTTAAATCTAGTTTTTATTTTTCGTATTGTTTTTGAGTGAGAATTATAAAACATTCCACTAATTGATACACTAAAATAGAAAAAATATATAATAAGAGGTAAAATACATTCTAATTCTATATTATGTCCAGCTGTGAAGGAAATACAAACACAAAAAGAGAGAAATGAAGAGACGAGAGAAAGAAACATGGCAGTCTCAGGATTTAACCAAACCCTAAAATCAGAGCTTGAACATTTATACACACACAAACGCAGTCTTCAACCTTCAGGAAAAAAAGAGAAAAGACAAGAAAATATTCGCATGATTTTTTAAAGAAAGCGTTTTAAAACTCCACATAAAGCTGAAAACCAAAACTATTTTAAAAATGTTTTTTTGTTCTCACTTACTATAGAGACAAGCCCTGCCTTCCTGTTCTGGGATGTGGGAAATATCGGCTCTCAAATTTTAAGGAAGGATTCTACAAAAATGGATTAACCCTACCATCTTGTGTTCCTTTAGATTTGAATATTGCTTCTAATGACCTTTAAAACACTATGTGTGAGACAGGACCTACATGATGTCACGCTGTTAAAGAGGAACCCTAGGGAAAATCTTGACTTTGCTTTGGCATTATCCCTTTTTTGTCACTACGTTGAATTTTAGACTCAATATCTGTGGTATTTATCACCCTGTTCTCTGCCCAGTGCACTCTGCCTGCTTCCTGTTTGCTATGGGCTCCTGCAGACACAGTCACAAACACACACAAATACATGCAGACAAACACACTGGTACACACAGAAACACACATGCACACACCACACAGAGAAGAAAAGTAAAAATGTCTTGAAGGTCAGATTGACTATCTGCTGTGGAAATGTCATAATTTTTGCTGGGGTAATTGGCTTTCCTTTCTTTTTTAAAGAAACACCTTTACTAGTCATTTTGATTGTGACAAGGCAGTCTAAATAGGAGATCATTACCATGAAAAGAACTAAATTACTACAGAGCATCAGTAAGGTTATATGAGTTATGCCCTCCATTAGTGGATCAGGATTAGGAAGCGAAGATCTCACCTAGATGAGAATTAAGGACAGACCTACCAGAGAGAGAGTATTACAGAGAGAAATGCTAACGATGGCTATCTGGGGATGCTGATAATTCATTCTAACTACCTCCTTCTCTGCCCCTCCCCCAGTTTCTGGAAACTTTCAGTAATCTGTTCTGCCTCTCCACCTTAGATTAATACTGCTTTGGGGAAATTATAAAAAGAGATTGTGTCCAATAAATGAAATTATGTGAGGGGGAAATTATAACTTTCTAAGGGAGGGATGATAGTGAAGTAGATATTGAGAAGACAGGAGGAATTCAGAGTGAGAGATTCACAGGAGAATAGAGGTCCCCTAAATTTCTCAGAAATACTAGGGAGGCAGGCTAGGAAACTTCCCATAGTTAATTCTAGGGCTCTTGTCATTTTATAAAGAAGTTTAAGTTGAGAGAATCAAAACAAAGTGAGAGGAGTGGGAGAAATCTTTTTACACATTCATATCTATATCTATTGATATTGGTGAACTCAAATGTAAAAATATATACTAAACACAGATGGCTGTCAGGACAAAGCATAATTACCTACAACCATCCCCTCTTCCGTGCTCACACGGTACCTGTTACGTCACTTACCTTAAAAGGTTTTTTCTGCTTCCACATTATTATAATCTTACCTGGCATATCTACTTTTCTTTCTTATTTGAAGTTCCCTTATTCTAGCACAAAAATTGGTAGGCTATCAGTAAATATTTATTGACTGAATTAATTAAAGCTTTCCCATTTGAATACTGATTAAAGTGAAAACAATAAAAAGAGAAATAGTTTCATTACCTTGGAAAAGAAAGAAGCATTTAGCAATAAATCAAATCTAACTAAGCCAAGAATAAAAACAACGCCAATGTTTTGAGTTTATAATGTAGGAAGAAAAGTCATTATTTTGACCAAATTAGAGGAAATAAGGAAGTCTACAAAACAGTCATGGTGAGGTATAAAAGACACACTAGAAGTAGATGTTCTTTTGTAATTTGGCTTTATTTTTACAGTCTGTTCATTGTTTGCTATTGTTATGTTACAGTTGTTTTAACAATGTGAAGAGGGATTTGGAACAATCAACATTTTATATGGAAAAATGAAGTAAAATTATCATTTGCCTGGTAAAAGAAATGAAACATTTTAGAAAACCAGCATGATATGTAAACTGAATTTATGTAGCATTACTACTGTTGAAGGAGAGACAGTGCGCTTGTCTATTCCTATTAGTTTTAGTATATTCAAGTGAGTGCAGAAAACTTATTTGACTTTTATGGACAGATGGACCCCAACTTTTCAGGCCCCCACTTAACATTAAAGCTGAAAATTCAAGGCACTAACATTTTGAGATCAAGTGTCAACAGAGTATGCATAAGCAGATTACCAAATCTATTTTTTTTTTCATTTATGAGAACCTCTCTATCTAACAATCACATGAATAAATACACTAGTGTTAAGTGATTCTGTAGATGAACTAATTAAGATATGAAAATATTGAATTATTGGAGCCTAGCGTTGCGAATTGTAAGGTCAGATATGATTCTTAAGAAACACTGGTGGGGCCGGCCCCATGGCTTAGCGGTTAAGTGCGCGTGCTCTGCTATTGGCAGCTCGCGTTCGGATCCCTGGCGCGCACCGATGCACGGCTTGTCCAGCCATGCCGAGGCCGCGTCCCACATACAGCAACTAGAAGAATGTGCAACTACGACATACAGCTATCTATTGGGGCTTTGGGGGGAAAAAAAAAGAAGGAGGATTGGCAATAGATGTTAGCTCAGGGCCGGTCTTTCTCAGCAAAAAGAGGAGGATTGGCATGGATGTTAGCTCAGAGCTGATCTTCCTCACAAAAAAAAAAAAAAAAAAGAAAGAAAAAGAAACACTGGTTTACTTAGTCATCAATGTCAAAACCCAAGAATTATGGTTGAGCTACAATTTGGGACCAAGTGCACTCCATAGCATGGGACAGCCTGACACTCATTTTCAGGAGTACGAAGAAGGGAAAAGATTAAAAATTCCTCATGTAGAATTCTAGAGAAAATTGATCTGATGGTTTAAAAGAGGCAAGCGACAAGGTATGTTCCATCTTCAAGCAAGGAGCAATAGACTCAAATTATAATCACCTAAAAGTATGTGTGTATGTGTGTGTGTGTGTGTATATAGAGAGAGGGAGAGAGAGAGGGGGAGAGAGAGAGAGAGAGAGAGACTAACTTTCTGAAGGTAAGATTGTTCACAAGCTGCCTCAGAAAACAATCGTGTTTTCCAAAAATTATTGGAGGGAACAAAAACACCTATTGTAGGATTGTCACATGATTTATTAAATGTTACTTTGGGTGTTGCCCAAGGTCAAAATGGCTGCTTCAATTCAAATCTTTTTCAACTGCCAACAGATACTAATGTGTATGCTGAACAAATTAGTTTTTCTTGCCCAAATTAACCAATATAACACATTTAAAACACTGGAAGCAGAACTTCTTTTTAACAGATTGCTCTGAGGGAAAAAAAGACTCAGAAACATTTCAAAAAGGACTTTTGCTAAAGCAAATTAGAGCTAAAAGCTCTAATTTTTGAATTAGGCATCTGAGATAAAATGGCTTTGGAGAGAGAAGTACTAATTTCCAAGCTACTATATCTTTCCATTGCTCTGTAAAATTTATCTTCTTTACAGATAAGCTGCAAAGGATATCTACATAGAAACAGATATACAAACAAAAATAAAATAATTTAAGTTGATTTATCAAGTATTCTGATGTTATTTTAAAGAAGAAACCGGATGGCAGTATCCTTCATAAAATAGCAGATTTGCAGTCTTTAAAAATTAGTAATTGCAAAGTAACACATATTTGTATGCATGATATTTGGACTAGTCTATGAATCCAGTATTGTACCCAGTGATCACTGCTATTCTAAAGTGAAGTTAATCATAAACCAGACAATGGGAAAGATTCAGGTAAAATTCACAAGGAGATATCTTTAACAAACTTTTAAAATTTTAATTCATCTGGCACTGAAATCTTGTCGTTATCTATATTAAGAACCTTTTTCCATAAGATTTCAAGTGCCTTGCATTTTTTCTCTAGATGCAATAGGTGCAAAGCAGCCAAGCACGTGTCTTCAAGTCACTTTTATTTTTCACTCCTGGCTTTCACTTAGAACAGACATCTGAGTTATTTTAACACTGGAACTTGTGATGAAATGTTGTCATCCATGCATCTTCTCTTTAATTAAAGCCTGCAGTTTCTAGGAAATTCCTAAAGTGATTAGTAGAAGATGTGTTTTCTGATGTAAGCATTAAACATAAATCAGACTTTTGTTGGTAACAATTTCAAACTTGAAGATGACTTAAAGAGATCATCTTACTCAGTTCCTCATTTGCATACAGAAATTGGTGTAGAGATGCTAGAATTAGACCCAGTGGCAGAATCTGAATGAATCCTACACTACAGTGTCCTATTTCCCTCCTATTCCAGAGTGGACCCCTTTTCACAGTTATAGTAAAAACTGTGTGTAGTGTTGTATCTTCATTAACAAAACTGCAGCTGAAAAACATGACCAAAGGCAGAAGTTCATACCTCAAAATTCATTAATTTACACATTTTCTAGGCTCTTTTGTAAGATGCAATTATGACTGATGAAAGGAAGAGCTTATATTCTCTTAGGAGACAGAGACAGAGAGAAAGAGAGAGAAAAGAGAGACAAATAGATATATTATTTAGGAATAGTAGGTTGAAATTGCTGAGTCCAGAAAAAAGGTGCAGATTTAGAGGATAAAAAGATTAGATATAGCTGGAGGTTTCAGAGAGAAATTTCATGAGGGAAATGGCCTTTGACTGTTGCCTTAAAGGTGGGAGAGAGTGGGTTCATAGAGGCGACTTTAAGCATATTTATGACAAAGGAAATGAAATTACAAAAAGCAGGGAATTCAAAAGTGCACAGGATAATGAACTGTTCACCTTGATTGGAATATGGTCTATGATCTCAGAGAAGGGTGGGGGATCCTGTTTGCCAATTCAGGAATCTGAACTTTGAGTCAGAGGTGATGAGAAGCCACACAGGGTTCCGAACAGAGAGGGAACAATCAATGCTCACTTTCATGCCTTTGCTACAGAGAATAGTTACCCAAGAAAATCATGTCCACTAGATTAATCCTTGGGCGAGAGGCAAGAAAGGGCAATTTTTTTTTCAGATGGACCTGGAAATAATGAGAACCACTAATATAAAGCAAACAAAGAGAAACTTGAGGTGATGGTTAAGAGGACGACAATGTTAAAGCTCTCGGAACCCACTACACTTTCTTGCCCATAACAGCTAGACAAGAATTTTCTGTCACTTGCAAGTGAAAGTATTCCTGCTCATAAAGGGATATTCATCTGACAGCAATGTTCTGAGGAGTAGGGAAGATCAGAGGTGGGGAAAATAGTAGGAATTTCTTGAAGGAGATAAAAGGGCCTACCTAGAAAATGACAGTAGCACTGGAGAGGCAGGCATGGATTCTGACAAGGTTTTGAGAACTAAAAGCTAACAGTGAGGAAGTACTATCTGTGTGTCACACACTACTAAACACTTTTCCAGCATCATCTAATTCAATCCTCAGAGAAATCTATGATATAATGGATGAAAATAAATCTCCATCATGACAGATATGAAAAATGAATATTGATAGAAATTATAGTTAAAGTATCAAAGATGGAATTTAAACCAGGTATCTAATTTCAGAATCCAATATCCTAATTTCCAAATGCATTCTGGGAAAAAAGGAAGACAGAATGGTGACTCTAATCTTGGTAACAGAGAGGAGGGAGGTCCTTTAGATGGGACAGAGAACTCAAGAGGAGAAAAAATAACTAAGGGGAATCACTATAAGTTTAATTTTAGTCATGTTAGATTTTAGAATTCATCAGGAAGCTAAGTTGAAATGTCACAGAAGCTGGTTGAATATCTCAGATACAAACGTGGGAAGATATGCACAGCAGTGAGAGTTTAAGTCACTATATTCCCAAGTAAGAGAGTGTAGGATAAGAGAACAATAGGACCAAAACTTGATCTGGAGAAAGGAAGAATAAATAGCAATAAAGACAAGATTGGAAAGTAAAAACAGAACTAGCATGTGTGACATCAAAAAAGACAGACAAGAAAAATGTACTAACAAGAATGAGCGTTCGCTCAATAAACATGGCCTTTGCATGGAGTCAACATTGTGAGAGAGAGGTAGGTAGGTAGGTAGGTAGGTAGGTAGATAGATAGATAGATAGACGTTAGAAAGAGAGATAGAGAGATGATAGATAGATACATGATAGATGATTGACAGATAGATCGATAGATAGATGTTAGAGAGATGATAGATAGAAAGATAGATATACATCATACACATTTATATCTCTCTAATAGTTGTATCATCTGCATCTATATCTGTGTGATCGATTGATATTCATTTATACCTTAGAGTTTCAAGTCAGCACTTCAAGTGAAAACATATTACTTATATATTTTAACTCAGCAATAAAACACTATATGTATCATTTTATGTTGTACACAAAGCAGTTAGCTTATCTTCAAGAAGAGACATCTTAAAACACTAGAATCACTGGAGAAAATGTTGACACTGCCTGACACTAAGAATAATGAACTAAGAATAACTGAATGAACATCAGATTACTTCTGCCATTTCAACCTGACATTTCAATACAAATAGTTGAAATGCTAAGAAACTGCATCTCATTTTTCTTAAATATTTTTCAATTCCTGCTTAATTTTTAATATTTTCTTCCCTTGATTAATTTTTGTATAATTAAACCCCTCAAATTAAAAAAAATGCTACTCGTTACATAATCTTACTAAAGGAAAACATTTCATTTCATTCATTGAGATACACTATCAAAGAACAAAATCCACATATTTAGTAATTTTCGAGAACCGTATTTGACTTCTTTCTCTTTGAAAATAGTGCAGGATTAAGAAGAAAGAGTAATTTCCACATTTAAAATAAGTCTAATAAGCATGAAATCAAGGGAGAATTTCTTACAATTTCACTATGCAGGATCAGCTTAAGTCTGGAAGTTTCCTTTTGAAGAACCTTTGCTTTTGCCTACTAGAATCGTTAGGGCTTCAAGAAAATATTCATTTGCCAGAAGAAAGAATTCATAACATGGATCAAAATGATGTGACGGAACAGCACAAAACACAGCTACTCCCCCCCAAACAGGATACAAAGCCAGAGACCTACGAAGAAAGCTTACAGGCACAGAGGTTCACGAAGATGAGTCAAAAAGCAAGCTAAAGAAATAAAAAGTATGTTGAAAAATACTTGCTTAATACACACAACTGTAACCACTACGATCAAATGAAGAAAAATCCTAGAGCAAAAGAATGAATGAACTACCATATGATCCAGCTATTCCACTGCTGGGTATTTATCCAAAGAACTTGAAAACACCAATGCGTAAAGATACATGCACCCCTGTGTTCATTGCAGCGTTATTCACAATAGTCAAGACTTGGAAGCAACTTAAGTGCCCATCAAGGGACGAATGGATAAAGAAGATGTGGTATATACACACAATGGAATACTACTCAGCCATAAGAAATGAGGAAATCCAGCCATTTGTGACAACATGGATGGACATTGAGGGTATTATGCAAAGTGAAATAAGTCAGAGGGAGAAGGTCAAATACCGCATGATTTCCTTCATTAAGTAGTAGATAATAAGAACAATAAACAAACACATAGAGACAGAGATTGGATTGGTGGTTACCAGAGGGGAAGGGGGGAAGGAGGAGGACGAAAGGGATAATTCGGCACATGTGTGTGGTGATGGGTTGTAATTAGTATTTGGGTGGTGAACATGATGTAATCTATGCAGAAATAGAAGTATAATGATGTACACCTGAAATTTATGCAATGTTATAAACCAATGTTACTGCAATAAACAAAACAAAACAAACAAACAAAAAAGAATGAATGAGACTGTTCAACATGATGAAGAGAGTAGATGCATTTAAGGGATGACAAAACCTTTCCCTGAGGCAGGAGAACTCGACCTTCTTTTAAAGTTCTAGCTCTACTCCCCCAGTAACCTGACAAGGGAAGAATATCAATTACGATTTTAGTCAACATTTCTATACTAAATTCCTCTGGTTTGAGAGGAATGTTAATATCTGATAGGAAGCCACAGCTTTGAGCTTGGTGTAGTGACTCTTGTAACTTCAGGGACTCTGGAGGTTATACCTAGAGGTTTGTTATAAGAGACACCACCTCCTGTGGGGCAGAGGATTCTGCCAGAGTTCTCATCCCGAAATTATGTGGATCTTGTCTCTTCATATGTGAGCCATCCTCTAGGCAGTGGCTCTTAACCTGCGGTAATTTTGCCCATCAGGGGACACTTGGTAAGCTCTGGAGACATTTTTTATTGTTAAGACATGGTAGGAGGGGCATGCTACTGGCATCTGAAGATTAAAGGCCATGGATGCCTCTAAATAGCCTAAAATTAGTGGGATAGCCCCTCCACACAACATATAATTATATTTTGGGCAGAATAATTCTTTGTGGGAGTTTGTCGTATGCATTGGGGACACTTAGCAGTATCCCTGGCCTCTACACACTAGATGCCAGTAATCTCTCTCCTCCTCCAATCAAAAATGTTTTCAGAATTTTCAAGTGTCCCCAGGATGGGGGAGTGGGAAGGCATGCTGTGGCTCCTGTCTTATACTGTAAGTGACTTTGATGCCATATGTCCCCGTGGTAGTCCCACGAGTTTGAATGTAGTTGAACCAAAGAAGACTCTCTGGTAGGTTATACAATAGAGTAGTTTACTACTAGGTTAAAAGCTATTAACACAATATAATATAATATAACCTAAAATAATATCATATACGCAAAATCCAAAAAGCTGTGGCTGGTATTAAATATTAAAATATGCTATTGGATCAAACAATTGATAATCAATAAAGACAAAATTGCTAACAATAACATGTATGCTAACATTTTATATGAACAATGCTTGCAGGTGGGTTAAACACTTTGCTAAATGTGTATCTTCTGCTGGAGGGACAGGAAATGCCATCTTCCTCTCACAATACTGGCCTCTAATTTCTCCCTCCTGATTGAGGTGATGTGCACCGACTGAAGTGCCTTCTTGACAATCAATTTCTTACACTGTTACCTAACTTCCGAAGTGCTGATGCACTTTTTTCCCTAACCAGAGACCCATGTCTTCTGCATACTTTATATTTTCCTCTGTACTAAGCCTTTTATCAATGATATAGTTAAAATAAATTGATCAAGTCACAGGTATGTTCATGGGTTGTATTATTGTAAACTTCTAGGTGTGATTTATTCTAATGTTTTATTATTATCACCTTTTTATTGTCATGGGAAAGGAGCACAGTATTTAGGAAATGCCTAAATTTCATATTTGGGAAGAATACATTTATTTTTGGATGAGAGATAAATTTCTTTTTAACTAAGAAAGATTAAAAGGCACAGAACTTTTATAGTTACACTACATATTTATACACGTGTTTATGTTCACCTCTCTTAGAGAATATATTTCCATAAAGTGAGAAAGGGAGGAGGGAGGGAAAAGAGGCAGCATAAACTTTCTTCATTCAAAATACATTTACCTTAATTACATATCTGACGGTTTTCAAGGAAAAAATATCTTTTTGGTATTATGGAAATGTTATAATTATCCACTTGAATTTATTTCTGCACTACAGGGGTGGGCAGAAGGACTTGGCTGACAGCATCAATAAACACAAGATGTGGCTGGGTCAAATTGTCAATTCTTTTAATCATTCCATTAAAACTGGCTGGTTCCTATCTCACTTCTCTGCATAGGTGTTGAAAATAAAACTTTTATAAGAGTAAGTCTTTCTAAACATTAAACTATGGTTGTATCCACATTAGGATAGCACCAGAGATGAAACAAGAGAAAAAAAATTATGCATTTATTTTCTTTACTGATCCATATACTGGATGAACTGATCCTCTTTCCAGGTAATCTGTGCTCAATTGCTCAATAAAGACATGGCATCTGTGCTCTACATTGAGAAACTCTCTAGAAAGGGAGAGATGTTATTTTCTTTGACAATCTCCTTAGATGGTTATCTACCCTGCCATCTTCTCTGGAAGAGGAGAAAACCAGGAGCAAGGAGATTGCCCAGCATGGCAGGGGCAGTTCACCTAAAGTAAATTCATCTTAAAGACTTTCTGCAAAAGAGCATATTCACTTGGGAAGTTCAATTTTCAAATATTCAGGAGTAATAGAAAAATAAAATGTTTAAACAAATCTGTTTTCAAGGCAGCTCCATTATAATTCCCCATTAAATCTACTGGGAAATGAGGTAAGATATATTTATATGATATATTGACTTGAAATAAAAATTCTAGAGTTTATTTTATGCAGTTCAAGTTGTACGCCATCTTATAAGAGTATTGTTTCTTCTTTTTTAAGAAAAGATCTTAACAACCTGGGGGAGAAGAAAAGTAGAATGGGAGAAAATAGCATAAATATTAATAGTGCCTCAGGGTTCAGTTGATTAACATTTCTAATAACTGCTGTAAACAACAAAGAAATGAGTACGGCCATTTCACTCAAACAAAGAGACACTGTGTAATAATGCTGAGTTCTATTTAATAGTCATTAGTGCTAAAATATGAAAAGTGAATGCTTAAAATACTATTTTCTTAGTAAACTTAAAAGCTTTTCCCAACTCACATTCTAGTCAAGTATATTACAGTTTCCCCATGAGAAGATGAAATTAAGAATTCCTTACCAAGTAGAGTTTTCACTTTAAACTTTGCCCAGGTACAGAGACCCTGCAAAGGGATCAGGCCATCAAGAATCTACAAATCTGACAAGTGTCGTGGTGCTAGAAATGTAAGAGTTGCCTTAGCCCACAAAGAGCTTAAACTATAGTAGGAACAGATCAACATTAGTTAGAAAAAACAGTAAAATAGGGTATAGGAGGAATGATTTGCAAGTAAGAAAATGGATTCTTTACATTAAAATATACCAGAACTTATATATTAAAATGATAATATAATAATTTCCATTTTGTGCTATTGTATAGTAGGCAATGTTCTAGTTACTTTGCAGAATTGTTTTAAATAAATACTAACTGAAAAATGGGAAACTTTTTTCTTTTTGGAAATAAGAAAAGTAAACCTCATAGAAATTAAGTTATATGCCAAGGGCCATACATATAGTATTAAATTAGTTGAACAAGGAGGCCATTAGACTGAGGAGGCTCTAATACCCTGGTGGCTTACAGAAGCAAACCAGAATCTAAGCCCATAAATGACTGAAGGCTACAAAATTGAAACTGAAGGACAACCAACCACAAACAGACAACTAGCTTTAAGCTAGAGCTGATCAATAATTTCCTTACTTTGCTTCAGGCTTTTCCCTATAAAAGTCTCTCACCAGCTCCTGTTGGTGGAGTGTTTCTAACCACTTTCAGTTTGGCACTGCCCAAATAGAATCAAGTTTTGCTCAAATAAACTCTTAAAATTTTTAACACGCCTCAGATTATCTTTTAACAATAGTAACAATTGATGAAAACTAGGATTCTTTGGGTCAAAGAAAATTCTTCAAATGAATGCTCTCTTCAAAGTTATCATCCTCATAGAGGACACAGTTGTATAATCTTGATGCTGTCATTACTTAAAAAATGTTAAAAATAACCTTGAACTTACCATTTATGTTTCTGATAGTCTTTTGAATATCCTCAAAGGTAAGTTCTCAACTTTGGAGGGTGAAATTATTTAATGAGAGTAAACCAAAGTTTACTGGAATTAAGTAATTTCAGTGAAAGAAGTGAATCCAATTAGGTAATAGAAATTTGCTATGAAAAGTATACAATCATTACAAGTACTTCTTCGTGTTGCTCACACTAATCCTATAGGCAATATTACGAGAGAGTTTTGAGGAAGGCAACGGTAAAATGATAAGCAATGGTTTTGAAAAAAGTATATTATCTAACACGTATGTTCACAACGAAGTCCTACTTTGAAGTTATAAGTTGTTTTGTGTGGACCATCAAGGAGGGCCCTTCTCAGTCACCAAGAGGCTTTCTAATAGGGTGGGACTTAGCCAGGACTTAAATGGGGAAAAGCAGATGAAGAACCAGTGGGAACAAGAGAAATGAGGACTAGGAGCCTAGCTAAAGAGAACTACCACACTGGTGAGTCTAAGACGGGATGGGCTGAATTGATATGAAAAATAGGAAATACCTC
Source organism: Diceros bicornis minor (assembly GCF_020826845.1). NCBI lineage: Eukaryota > Metazoa > Chordata > Mammalia > Perissodactyla > Rhinocerotidae > Diceros > Diceros bicornis. The sequence continues at coordinate 4,541,935 of NC_080744.1, read as the reverse complement.
TGGAGAAGCAGGACTTTCCATGCTCCTGAGCTGGAAGCCATCTTATTGTTCTGCTAATTAGTTAAAATTCTTGTCCACTCACTTATAACTTCCTTTGGACAGCCTTTAACACCTTCCTGTGTGAAGATGGCAAATGGCTTCCTTGTTTCCTCTTTTATCAATAGTTACCTTGTCTCTCACCTAGCTTTAGACCAGTCTCTAGTCACACTATTTTCAGAGCAATTTTCCTTTTTAAAAAATCCACAAAGTAGCTATATTTGTTCAAAACAGTCATTCCATATATCTCAACACTACAGAAAATTACTCAGTAATATGTCTAACAACAATGAACATATATGTTACAGTAGATTCCAATCTGTTGCTAATTTTCTTTTTCTTTATAAGGTCCATGATATTCTGCTTTGGTAGAATATACATTTTGATTGAAAGTTATTAATATGTACTCTTCACTAAATTTCTTGAGAAAAAGAGTAATCAATAAAGCCCTGATCTGTGGCTCCCTACTCCTCATCCAACTGGTCTTGCTTTGGAAACAAATAAGGAACATGGGTTTCTCAATAGCCCTGATTATTTTCTTTCATAATTTTTCTTCATTTGGAAAATAGAAATTGTAAGTAGTGTATGAAATCTCATTTGCAGATAGCTGAAAGACTCTCACTTAATACAATTTAACTCTATCATCAGTCTTTGGTTTTCAGTGTATATTTTATACCTCATAACAGAAATATCTTTAATGCAGGCACAACAAATGTGCATTTATACATAAAAAAGCTTGAATAATAAAAGTGACATTCACTGCAGCATATCTTCTCCAACTGATTTTCAAGGAAATGTACTTCAAAATATACTCACTTTACTAAAAGATTTTGACAGTGCTTTGAGATGAAACCATTTAAAGGATAGTTTTTATTAAAAATAAAATGTTATAGTTTATGAAATTAAATTCACAGTATATAATATTATAAGCTTAAATATACTTACATAATACAAATATAAGGATAAGAAAAACAATAATTTCTTTCAGGAGGACAATAGGTATATCTTAGTTTCTTCATTTAATATACATATTTGAATATATTCATCCAGTGGCATTTTTATTTAATCAGTATTCAAATATCAGTACTCTAATGAATAATAAAAAATTGCCTTTATTACTATTACTTTGTTTAGGAAATTGTTCTAGTTTTGTTCAATAAGCTCTATACATACTACGATTTTTAAATGATATGAGTCAATTAACATACATAACTTTTTTTATTTTCAATGATTCTATTCTAATGCTGCTTCAAAGAAAAATGAGCTAGAAAGTTAACAAAAGAACTTGCACAAAAGTTCCAAAAACATTTGAATGAAATCAAGTAATGGCTGAAAATTTGAAGGACTATTATTAAAACTTTATATTGTACTTTGAAGTTTCTTCTAGCAATTTTTTAAAAATTTAACTTTAAACCACTATTTTTCAAAATCTTATATTTATATTTGCAACTTCCTATTCTGGTCCATATGATTTGTGGTAATTGGCAATTGTAGAAGTTAAAAATATTGTAGAATAAATTTCGCTTTCCAGGAATGTGCAATGTGCACAAGAATTTAATAATTTACACTGTTTCACTATGGTGATTAAGCTACCCAATGAAGAATGGTGTAGAATACCTCTAGGCTTCGATCACTTGCTAAATTGCACTCCACCTACACATTTTAAGAAGCAAATCAATTTGAGATAGTAAATAATTCAAAAAGTTTTAATAAAATGATTGCTTTATAATCTTAACTCAACATTAGCTAAGAATAAATCTCATTTGTAGATTTAGAACATTAAACTAAATGGACTGTTCCATTATTTATATAATATGGAACTATATATACTATTACTTTTATTTAGGCCCTTACAGTCTACATTCATCAAAGTCCTACATACAATTACTCCTGTGCTGCTTTCGAGGAAGACTGGCCCTGAGCTAACATCTGTTGCCAATCTTCCTCTTTTTCTTTTTTCTCTCCAAAGCCCCAGCACATAGTTGTATATCCTAGTTGTAGGTCTTTCTAGTTCTTCTATGTGGGACACCACCTCAGCATGGCTTGATGAGCGGTGAGTAGGTCTGTGCCCAGGATCCGAACCAGTGAACCCCGGGCCACGGAAGCAGAGTGCACGAACTTAACCGCTATGCCACTGGACTGGCCCTCTCCTATGCTCCTTTTGATGGGCTATTGTTTACTTGGACACAAGTAAAACTAAACGAGGAAAAAAATGTGCCTTGGAGATACCAGATTTTTTTGGTTCTTATTTATTATGGCCATCTCTTTTTCATTCTTTTACATTTCAAAGCAGATAAAATTATAAATAAGTATATGTGTGTGTATATATACACATATATATTCTGTGTGTGTGTGCGTGTGTGTGTGTGTGTGGAAAACAGACTGTCCCAGAATTTGCCAACGTAATAAACATTTAAGAAAGGAGATCTTAACAAACTAAAGTGTTTAGTTCAAGTCCTGTAAAAGGTATTTCATAAGAGTCAGAATAATTTGACATCTTCTTCCTTCATACACTTGGATAATTTTAGGTATCAAACTATATGCAACAAGTTCTTAGATACTTCTGCAACCAAGATAATAAAAATCAGTCATGCAAGAAGTATGCAATGTATATATTCTTATTCCATTTGTTATCATAACTTACATTTACTCAACACATTTACTGAACAGCTATAATGTAAAATATATTATGCTGGGAATACAAAATATATAAAGCAGCTTGTTAGCTGCAATAATGTAACTAATTGCTGAAGATGATATAAACACATGCATGCATATGTATGTATATGTGTGTGCATATGTGTATGAATTAACTTAGTATTTTATATTCCATATGAATACTTCTTCCATGTAGTATGGTTATCCAAGTTAAGCACAAATACCATACTTTTAAGAAATCAATATAAAAGAATGTTTACCATTATAAAAATATTATCAGAATTCCTGCATTATTACTTTTGCAGGAATAAGCCTTAGGCAGGCATGCAGGCTGGACCTGCTAGCAGAAATTATGTGCCTGGAAAATCAACGTTTGATTCACTGAGGAATATTCTGGAGTTGTTACCAGTGATTTGTACCTGGCAAACACTCAGACACATAACCAGATTCTTCAGAAGAGTTGGGAATACATGAAAGGGAGCATCTTGAAAGACATGATGGCATCCTCACCTAGCTGACAAGACTGCTGTCATCCAGCTGACTTCCTGATAGGCCTGGGAAGCTTGCCTCTGAGAGTAAGTGCTGTTAGATTACACCTCCTCTTCTGCGAAGTCATCTGGGGATGCAGATCTTCTCACATACATTAAATCAACTAGACTTTGCCTATGTCTATTGTTGTCTTTTAGTCAATCACATCTTGTGACACTAGAGACTACTGTGCCAGTATTTATTGTCATCCACTATTATTGAATTTTAAAATCTTGTGCTGAACTTAACATTTTCTATGGGACTGATTAAGAAGCAACAACAACAACAAAAAAGGGAAATTTAGCTCACCAATAGAATTCTGGAGATTAGTATATTCTATGGAGATTGAAGATCCTGGTTCTTGAAACTTTAATTCAAAATTCCCTAGAGCTGCTGGGTTCCACAGCTTTTCTTTGTATCAGAGCTTCCTGGAGACATGTGAGCAGAGTGAAAACCAACTGCCCTAATAGCCTTGGGAACACTGAAGCTCGTGCAGACTCCGGAGGAAGCACAGAATCCCGTGATTACCAACAGGAATGAATGTCCCAAATTGTTTCAGCTTCCTCTGCGGTCACTTGAGGGTTTCTCTCTTTTTTTGGAGAATCGAGGAGAGGTTTCTCTTATTCTTTTTTCTTTCTAAAACCTGTTTTCACATGAACCTCCTACCCATGAGCTTATTGTCATAAGGATAAGGGCCAGTGGGGAAAAATGCAATACCGAAGGGCTGAACGGAGCTTGCTATCTAAATGCTAGTTGCATTATTTGGAGAAAAAACTAGTAATCAACTGGAAATCAGCCAAGGGATTTGACAAATATCAGTTTGCACATTTACAGGACAAATAGCATACTGGAATTTGAATTTCCTTAGAATAGGGACAGGGAATGGTTGAGTAGCACCCAGAACCTTGCTCCTCTCCCTCTCCCCCACATACTTTACACATAAATGCATTTGTTGTTACCTGTTCCAAACATAATCCTTCCATATCTCAATTATTCTTTCAAATTTAAAGTCAGTCAATTCAATCTGCCAACATCCTGAAGTCTAATATCAAAATAGACATTTTTGGAATAAATTCTATTTTCCATTTTCTGAGTTAGAGAAGAACCACAGAAAGAAAACAACATCATCGTTTATTGAAGTGTATAGTTTCATCCAATTCATTCATTGTCTTGAAGACTTTGCCACCATGTATTTAACAAATAGTTTATCAACTGAAATTAGCAGCAGCACTACTGGAGTCTGAACAGACTATGTTTACCTTGCTTCTCCTCTTTCAGCAATATTTGCACCACCTGCCATCCGAGCTCCAGGGCATCCTCTAATAACCCAACACCAGCGACACTGTTAAACTTCTTCTTAAATTTGTGAACTTAGGTACTTTTAATACTAAAAGCAAATAAAGCACACAATGTCTACAAATTTTTTTTGTTAGAACTGTAACTGATCTCACTAAAAATACTTTAAAATCTTTCATATTCAACTCACAGTTAAACAATTATCTGTTAAGAAAGTCAAGTAAAAATTCAGCACCTAATATCTGCCTGAATTATCTCAATATTTGTAGATAATTATGTAATCTACTCAGAACTTCAGATATGCAAACACAGCATTTCAATGATTAGGTCTCCACAATTTAAGCACAGGGATGCCTTAAAATAGGTGGATAGTTTGGGCAAAGGGCACACAATTGCCTGAAGTAGAAACATGAACTGAAAACAAGAGTGTTATAATCCGAATTAGCAATTACTTCCAGTCTCCACTTTGCTTCATGGCACACGGCCAGTTTTTGATCACTAGGGTTGTTGACTCTTTGGCATTACCCAACCACCTAATGACTCTTTGGCATTACCCAACCACCTAACACCATCATAATCATCACACACACACTAATACAATTCTTTTCTATTAGTGTGTATTAGTTCAAGTAATAGGCAGATTTAGGGAAAATTATAGTTTAAATTGGGTAGCAATAACGTAGAAATATTTTATCCTGATCCAGTTTCAAAAATCACCTCATTTTACAGGTAGAATAATGGTAGCATTTCTTCCCTGGTCCCCCAGTAGAAACACATAGAAAAAAATTTACTTACACTGCACGATGAGCTGCACCAAGGCTTCTCTTGGTTTCACATTAAATCCATTGTACTGGCTGGTCTGACATCTGTACATTCCCGACATTTCCCTAGATACATTCACAATCCTCAGTGTTCCGTCATAACTCTCCATCTGCATTGACCCATCAGGCATTGCAACTTCCTTATCCGCTCTAGACCAAAGGATGATGGGTTTAGGTTTTCCAGTTACTTGACATTGCAGTTCTATTGTGTCTCCTTCTCTGGTGACCAAAGGTGATTTTTCCTGTGGAACAGTCAGATTGGGTGGAACTTGAAATGGGAAAAAGAAAATTTTTCAAGGTTAGTATAAACTGGTAAAGCATATTCAAACACAGAAAATCATAAGGAAACAATTTCTGCTGGTTGAAGAAATGTGATAATTCAGATGAAAAAAATCATAGAGACCTTGGGAATAAGGGGCACATACTCCCCCTTAGAATATTCTGAATTGTTTTCATGGAACTCCCTCAAATGAGGTCTTCAAACATTAGCAAAATAAATAAAGCATTAAATTGGACCGTAAATGGTCAACATGAGAACAATACACTCAATGACTTGTCATTATCAGCCATTAACTGGGTCTTTAGAATCTGCCTTTCCAGAAGAGTGATCCCGCCAGCTGAGGGTAGGATTCAGCTTTCAGTCTTCTGCTTCCTCCACTCTTCCCTCTTATCCAAGGACAAGAGAGGGATAAGAGGCATTGTAGACTTAGCAGACACACTAAACACAAGTAGCAGGAGAGGGGAAAAGAAGAACCTCTGATATAAATCAGAAGTTTTGACTCCAGTTTAGAAACTTGCCAAATTGCTAATGTTTAGGGTTTGTTTTCTCCCCAGTGGAAATGGAATGGAACAATTGACTACAATGCCACTCTGACAATCCACTGTATTCTTCTCTTTCGGGCTTTAATATTTTTTGACATTTGAATTTCAGAGAATTTCACATTAAGACATTTTTAGATCATTGTAAATAGTTTGTCATGGTTTGTCACTATTTCTGTAAAATTAACTTTAGGTGAATTTTCAGAAATATATTTCAATGATATAAGAATTGTAATTTTCTCAAGTAAAGATAATTTCTGATTTTCTGAAGATATTTATGAAAAAAATAGAGTGATTTTACTGGAACTTACTTTACTGTGCTGGAATATATTTATGTTAGGGTTTAGTGAAAAACATGAACCAGTAAGAGGCAAGTACTACACAATGAGTTTTCTTTTAAACAATATAACCTGTTCCATTGGAAGACTTTTATTCTGTATACAAATGTATATGAATTAAAATGTATTTATGCAATAGACATCTATCAAAAAAGCATGGGCTAAATTAGAATGCCAGAATAAGAATAACCAGAAATATATGAATAATTCTATCCTTCCGATAAATGTCATATGCTCCCTTTGGAGGTAGTACTGCAGATGGATGAAAAGGCAAAGGATTTGTTCTCCCTGCTAGCATTACTGCGCTCTAGTGCCCGGGAACAAAAACAAACATAATTAATTTGTAAATTAGTTTTCAATGAATGTTGAAATGTTGTTTCTCTTATTATACGTAGAGAAAAATAAATTCAAGTCCAAAGTGATATGAGAATTAATTATTTTGCTATTTAAGTATCTTCAGGTCTACTTTTTCATTTAATTCCTTCATTTACTTCTTATTTAAAAAAAACTAGTTAAATAATACATAGCATCTTAGAAATTAGAAAATATGAAACATGAACCACCAATTTCTTGAAGTAGATATATACGTTCTAGGAGTTGGCAATAACAAAATATATGTTTAAAAATGGCTGCATTTTAAAAATCTACATGATTAAATAATTTATTCTTGTAAATATAAACAATTAAATGATTTAGTTAAATAACTTGTTCTTTTTTGAAGTGAATCACAAGGGAATGATGCAATTCCAAGGAGCATCTTGTAACAATAGGATCAGAAAGAAGCTGCAATTTTTATTCACCCTCCATGAGAGAGGACACAGAATAATAGCAATAACCTCAATATTTAACATTAATTATGTCCCTACTATATGCCAGGCATAGTTCAGGATTTTACATTTTCATTTAATTCCCTTGATAATCCTAAGGATCAATTATTTAATAATGAAATTTAACAACTGGGAACACTGAGAATAAGATAGGACGAATACTTTGAACTGAAAAAAATCCAAATTGAGGCCAAATTACAGCAGGCGGCCAATGTAGAAACATGACCCCTGAAGCAGCTTCAATAAACTACGGCATCTGGAATGAACAACCTGAGTTAGCACTGGACTCCTCTCCTCCTGCTCACGGCCGCTCTGCTCCTCTGGGCAAACTGGACCAATTTCCCTGCCCATCTCTTGGTCACTGTCTCAGGCGCAACAAGAAAGAGTCAAGGCAGAAATGTGAGGGGGTAAATAACACTTATTTTGCAAATATCCTATCTATCTATTGTATATCTTATATACCTATATCTATCTTAAATATCTGTATCTATCTATATTAGAAAATTTCCCATACATAAGTCAGAACTGCTTATAAGATAAACCAATCCAAATAAATATCCAAATTTTGATAAATTTATGTGAAATAAATGAAATTATGAATTAAAAGATTATTTAATGGAGTGTTATTATTTGACATCTTCCATCCTCTTCTCTTCCAAAAACAAGCCACATGACCTTGGCCAAACTTCACCACTCTGAGCATTAATGTCTTCATTTTTTAAACTAAGAATTTGTACTTTATGAGCCCCAAAGTTGTTAATATTCTAACTATAGGAACAAATAGTAAAGAATTAATGATAGAAGTGGTGCTAAATGAAAGTATTTATTTCCTGACTTAATAAGATGGATATTTAAAGATCTTATTACATTAGGCATTCTAATAAAAATTGATCCTTGACTAGCTATATTTTTTATCATGCTAAATAGTTCAAAAATTCTTTTTAAATTTGTTTGTTATTCATTTCTTTAGATAAACTTTCCTCTCTATGTAATCAAAACTACAGAAATGTAAACCTCAGTTTTAATCTAAGTAACTTACAAATAGATTTTTTAATAAATTAGACCAATTTTTGCTAAACAGCAAAGTCTAATTAAAATATAGTGTATTCTCCATCTCTTCCACGAGGTCTTTTAAATCTTGAAATCAGAGTTAATCCTTTCTCTGCAACTCTCTTGGCCAAGAAGACCTTACAACTTCTCAAAGTTTTTATAGGCTCCTCTCTCTCTGTCCACATTAAATTTTCCTTTCTCTAGCATTCTATACTCAACTCTGATTACTATAAATTTTTCTATTAGGAGATCCCCTTTGTTCTCATGAATTTCTCTGCTTTATATGTTGATAATATAAATTCTAACTTTATCCCAAGACTATGATTGGAGCCTATTTGTAGAGTCCCAAAGTCTTTCAAATCCCCAGGCCTAAGCACTATTTATTTCTTGACTTAGTGGAGAGTTAATTATCAACACATCTCATCTGCTGATTAACAACCATAGAGCTTTCTTTGTTTTACCACTTTCCCTTCCTCACCACTTCCAATCAGCTGCCTTGGTTCCTCTATCAAAAAGTCTCTCATATCTGCCTATTCTTTTCCTGGTAGAAGTCGTCACTCTCTCTTCTTGTGACAGTGCCCTAAGTGGACTCTTTGTCACCAATCTAATTCCTCCAGGCCCCCGCTACCCTGTCATAAGCTTTATCATCATAAGTACAATTCTGCTCACGTCACTAGGAAAACTAGTATCCTCATTGAGAGTGCTCTTCATGACACTGCTTTAGTAAAAAAAAAAAATGAAAGCCTGACGGATTTATTAAATAAATCGTAGTACAGTCACACAAGAGAATACGATGCAGTCTTTTTAAAGGATGATGTAATAGGCCTACATTTATTGATAAAGATACATATTGTTAAGCAAGAAAAGCACGCTAGTGAATAGTATGAATAGCTGTAACTACTATTAATAAGTGAGTACAACATGTTGCTGAGCAGTATGAACATTAGCATCAAATTTTGATATAAAAAATAAATATGCCAATGAATGTTATATATGCCCATGAATGTTAACAGGGAGCTTCTTTAAGGGGAGAATATATATGATTCATTATTGTATTGTCAGCATCCAGCACTCTATTTTGCACATGATAGGAACTCAGTAAAAAGTTTTACATCGAATGTACAAATTAAGACAGTGAGGCAGTTGTACCCTGATTCAGGGAAGAGAAGGAGACTTATATGGGGAAAAATCTAGATGAAAAAAAAGGCCCAGAAAGAACTATACCAAAACACTAACAGTGGTTCTCTCTGAGAGTGGAGTTATTGGTAAATTTTATTTTCTTTGTATATTTTCCTTCTTTTTCACTCTCCTACAATATGTGCAGTGCTATCAGCATATTTCAGGATATAAGAAGCCCAGAAGAACTTAAAATGTTAATGCAATCTATTTTCCAAAGCTCATTTGATGAAAACTCCACTTTTTAATAACACAAATGTATCACTCTAGACATGGTGTTCTGGACCACACAGTCTGAGCAATGCTCCTGTAGAACAGCTCACTCCTATAACCCTCATTCACCTGCAGTTTCACTGATGAGGGAACATCAGTGCCCTGAACAAGCAGTTCTTTCCCATGTTCAGCATGTCTGGTCCTTGCTGTCTTCTAGCACCCCTGCTGCCCCATGTGTTGAGATTCAGGTCAAACATTACCACTTTTACAATAATGTTGCCTACCCCTAGGTGGAGTGGGTGGTCTCTCTTCCTGAGCACATGTTACATTGTATACCCATTCAACGTGTTCTCCTGGCTTTGCCCTACATTTTCTCCTTTGTCTGTATCCCTGACCAGACAGCAACCTTGAAGGCACAGAATTCTTTCTCTTTCACTAAAGCCTGCTGCCCTCCTTTCCTGCTTGGCATAGACAGGAAGTCATGAGATAATTTAGGAAGGAAGGGAGGGAGAGAGGGAGAGAAGGGTAAGAAGGAAAGAAGATAAAAACCATGAACATAATAGAAGTAAACCTAATAGATAAAAATCATGAACATTTTAGAACAAAAGTGATAAAAAACAATGAAATGTAATTCTACAATTAGTTGCCCATACAAGTTGTAGAATCTTCTGCAAAATATTTTGTTAGTATAGATTTCAGATGTAGTCGATCTTGGGATGTGTGGGGTGTGTGAGAGAGTTAAGAGTCAAAAAAGGACTCTTCCAATTTTCCTTTTCTTTCTCTTTTCATTTAAAGATTCAGATACATAAGCTATAAATTAAAAACAAGAACCACAACAACAGAGGAAAGAGCCAATTTGAGGATATGCCATTTAATTTTGTCACGATATTTTTTTATGTCTTTTCCCTAATCAACTAAATTATTTTTTCTTAAAATATTGTCCCCCAAAAAAGTGAACTTCTTTATTAAAAAATAAATTTAAAACCTTTAAAGTTTTATTAAAGGTTTTATTAAAGACAAATTAAGTCTCACAATGGAAACAGCAAATTAAGTAGAAAAATTTGACATCTGCACCTTGTGAGATCCACATTTATTCCTAATGTACTTGATAGAAAAATGTCCCTCCAAGTAAAAACACAAAGATACATTCTCTGACGTGTAGTCTATAGATCGCCCTTCCTTTAATTTTTCTTATCTGAAACACTATGTAGGAGATGCTATCATCAGAGAAACTTGAAAAACATGATATGGCATCAATGTTTCTCATTCCAAACATAAAGAAATAGACAAGTAATTTGAACAAACTGGTTTTCTGTCAACTCTTCCACTGTATCACAGACCATAAAATAAAACAAGTACAGAAAATGAAAACATTTTTATTTCTTCATGGGGAAGGAAGCCAGGAGGTTTCATCTTTAGTCTTTACTCAGAAAACGACTGGCTTATTTTCCTAACTCAAAAGAATGCAGGGTAAGGATAGTTCATCTGAACTATATAAGAAAATATCATGCTGTGTGAAATAGAGACATCAGAATATGCTTATTGTGGACTTATTGGTTTAAAATATATAAACATTTACAGTGTACTTTAATAGTAGATATTGAAACAAAAGATATATTTCTTTCAAGATAAAAATCATAATAAACTAAATAATAAGTAGAATTGTCTCCAGAAGAACAATCAGACTCATATTTTCAAGAATCCTAAAATAAGTATAGCACTAATTTCATTATACTTAAATTTTAGGGAGAAACAGTTTGCAACACATATGTATGTTCTGAACTAGAATGTACAATCTATATATAAAACATAAATCAATTAAAAAGATTCAAAAGAATTGTGTGTTTATGAAAGTGCCTTCTAAAAGTCAGAATTCGAGAATTCTCATGCTGATCAGATCTATACAAACAAATGTAAAAAAGTAAGACTCATGGAAATACTGAATTTGTAGCTATAACTAATTCAAACGAATCAGATCCATTGTGCTATTGTAATCTTCAAAAACAACAGGTGAGTTAAAAAAATTTACTACAGACTTGATGTGAGTTTCATCCTTGGTGATCTGCTGACTTAGGGTTAGCAATATCCTTATTTCAGATCACACAGTGCTTTAGGAAAGACAGCCTCTCACACTTGAGTCTCTCTCAGTGTCCGCGTCAGCAGTTCTCCATCTCTTTTTTGCTGATACATTACAGATTAGCTTTGTAAGCATGAGACATGCACATGGATATATTCAGATTTCGAAGTTTTGAGAAATCACAAAATAATTTGACATGGAAGTAAAGAACTGAACAGTTCACAACTGCAACAATTACCAATGACAGATCAGTAATGACTTCTCATGATGGACTATGGGATAAGTAACTTAAGCCATTGGTTAAGTGAAATTGTCAGCATGCTTGTAACTCCACTCATTTCTCTCCCACTCAAGAAAATATATTCAGTGTAAGTGAGAATAATATCATTACTGAAATCTGTGTTTAAAAATCTCCATACATTAATATTGGAAATATTCTAATCATGGTGCACCTCACAGCTGATTTGGACACATCACTAAGATCGGAAATAATTGCCTTAATACGTGAAACATAAGAATGTGATGTTCTGTGGCCATTGGGAAATATTCATACGACAATATAAGGCAAATTTGAGAACTTCCTTCAACTTAAAAATAATTCCAATCCAAGTCTCCAAAATACTTCTTAAACTAATAAGCTTAATGCATTTTCTTAATAATTATGATTCAATTAAAATATATAGAAAAGTGTGCTTGAAAGATATTGACGGTGACAAAAGAAATCCAACATGATAAGACTCCTCACTTATTAATGGACCTGCTGATGTTTGCTTCCTTTTAGAGACCACGAGTGGTAAAATACGATGTTTGATGAAAGACAGCAGCACTCTACAGTTCATTTCTCATGGAAGGAGTAAAGATTGCTAATGGATACTAGAATCAATTCGTTTTATAAAAATACAAAGAAATAATATGGTGAATTATATGATATACAGCACATACGATGTTTTTGTGGTTGTTGTTTTCAAATATGTAGAACTTCCCTGAGCCACAGGTTAATAAAATATTACATTGCATTGCTAAACTTCTTTCTGGATTATCATCTGCCATATAAATAAATTACTAAAATCCAATTGACTGATGTCTTTTCATCTGCTAAAAAAGTCTTATCATTTCTGAATTAATCTTTCTTAAAAATCCTGTCATTCTACCATTCGAATATCTTCAGTAGGTCCCCATTTTCTAGAATAGGTCTAAATCCCATTGCTTGTTTTCCATCTTACCTGCCAACCTTATTAAGCCACAGTGCATCTAGGAAAAGCTCTCTATTCAATTTAGGCAGGTCTTCTGGTCTTAACACGCTTGGCACATTCCCAGCTCCACACGTTCCTTCTTTCTCTCCAGGAATGACTTTGGCCTCATAATACCCACCCAATGATTTTCCATTCTTTTAAGGCCCAATTTAAGTTTTCTGTTCTCTGAAGCCTTTCCTGATTTCTGTATCTTTTATTCATCCTCTACATCTCTGATTACAGTGTGCCAATTTATTCTACATGTATCACGACAAAATGTGCCCTCCCCTACATATGTAGCTAAAATGTCCTGAGGTCAGCACCGGGATTTTTCTATTTCCTCAGTAGTTCCCACAACACGTGACATTTTAAGGGATTTTAGAGCACTTAATAAATTCTTGATTGAGTGATGGAGCACCAATTAAGGTTACTAAGCAACCAAAGTAAGAATCCTATTGATGGATAATCACCTCTTGATTATCCAAGGCTTAATTATGAAGGATATGAATTTCAAGATCATTTTTCACACATGAACTCTTTCTATTTCTAATTAAAAACAAAAACAATAGGTTTTCGTAAAGTTAGCATTTCTACTAGATTTTAATTTGGTCATAGTACTGACACAGGGAAGTAAAATGTTGGAAGCATTTGGTCACATCAAATAACTTGTCCATGCTATGGCTCTCCTCTATCAGCAGTAAAGAAAAGGCTAGTGGGCTCTACAATAGAAGGTCCACGGGACCCTCATTCTAAGATTTGTATTACTTACAGTCTCGTGGGTAAATCACGTCTGAAACAGGCACTTATTTTAAAACATGTCCTCACACCAGATAGTAAGCCTTCTGTTTTTGTCTATGATATAAATAAGCATAAATACATCTCTTACCACACTCTGTAAATCAAAACTGCCCTTTTTTGCACTGACACACACTTTTTTTTTTTCTTTTTTTTAATCACTCACCTATAATAAATCTGGAGATACTAACAAGACAGGACTGACAATGTTTTACAAATCTAGCAATAGAGCAGAAAGAAAGTACATATTAAAATCAAACATGAAGTTAAAATACCACAGTATTTGCATCTGGAAATTCTAAGAGGAAATGTACATGCACACACATACACAGCGCTTATTTCTGAAAGAGCTGAAGAAATCTTATTACAGTGGTATTATTAGTTATTTGAAACATATGGGGAGAAGCAGGATCCTGGAGGGCAGCAACACGGAGGGTTTAGTATTGGAAGATGGAGGACCACGCAGTGCCATTCAATCAGGAAAACAGGTTTGGCAGGCAACATCTGTGGCTGTTCCAACTTCCCTCTCCCAGCAGGCGTTGCTATGGCACAAGAATAGTCTCTGAGGGATTCAACAGAGCACAACGTATAAGATGAAAAAACAAAATAGAAAATCCTTCTCTGAGTGGCATTCATATTTCTCCTGCCACACAAGCTATAAGGCCGGTTGCAAATAAACACAGGTTCTATTCTTGCTGCCTCATAAACAGATAAGTGAATGGGATCTTAGGCTGGGGTTGCTTATGTGGCATTTGGTTAAGTTTAGTTTTTAAATATCTTGAATTGCTATGATCATCACATAATTTGGATTTCTAACTTGAGCTTATAATAAAATATTTTCTAGAATCATTAAAATAAATCTGCATTAACAAGATAATTTTCTTCTAACCTCTTTGGGAAAAGATATGAAAGCATTTCTTTTTTCTCTTTTGAACCTCCCTACCCTGACTTACTGTCTGTGTTTCTCACGCACTGAAATACAGGAATGGATGATGGTCGTTGATTAAGTATGTAAAGTAGAAAACTTTTTTTTTTTTTGAAACAACTAAATAAAAAAACAGGAGCAAGACAGTTCTGCTTGCTAGTGACTCAAATTATGTTAAAATTTTAGCAAGCTAGGAATCTGGACTAAACTGAGAATACTGGGAGGAATATGGATGCAAAAGCAGCACTTTTTTTTTATTGTAATGAGAACGGAGGTATCGTAAGAGGTAAAAAATCAAATAAAGTGCTAAGATCTTTAATTAGTAAGGTATGACTAGGTCATTTGATGAAGAGATAATCTATAACCATTTTTGGGAAATAGGGGACCAATTTCTCAACTTAAATCTCTACTGTTAAGTTCCATTTCATGTTTGGTATGTTTGTTTTTTTTTTTAACAATGCAAAGGAAAGCTGAAAAACTACAGTTATTTGGTCATAAGCAACGACTAAGAATTTCAACTTTAAAAGTTGAATATTGCATTCTACACATTATACAAACTAAAAATAACAAGCAGGAGAGAGTCCCTATAGCTCAAAAGTTAGCTCAGAGATCCCCAAATTCCTGCAATTCTTATATTTCATAACATATTTGTGTCCTTGCCTACTTGCTCTTAAAAATGGTGCTGGGATTTATCCAAATACATTTATATGTGTGTATAAATGCACTCTCCCTGAAATTAATAGCAAACATTCTGGGAGTAACAAAAGCAGGACTGCATATACGAAAACTTTTGCTCTATGCTAGGGCTAATAACAATTCATTTTAACACAGATTTTTGAGCCCCTTCAATAGGCAAATATGCTTGAGATAAATTAGGCCATTCACTACCTTCAAAAATTACACTATGCATTATGGAAACTGATAAATAGGGAGGATTCTTAGTAACTTAGTAATTGCTCATAATTATTTTTTAATCAGAAGACCTTTCTTAATAGACATGGAGAGTTTGGAAGAGTTATAAGTGTACAAGATTAGAAAGCTGACGGGCTCAGGGCCCAACCCACTTACTAGCTGTGCAGTCTTAGGTCATCTCAACCTGTTTTCTGCAAATAAGATTGATGAAAAGGAGAATTTAATGAGGATTTAAAGATGAAATGGAATAACGCACATTAGAGTGTCCTCTGAACTGTAAAGTACTAGGAGTTGTGTAACATACTTGTAAAGAACAAGACTCAGGACCCGCAGCCCTGATTCAGACCCCGGCTCTGCCACCTACTGGCTGCGGGACCTTGGGACAGTTACCTAACCTGTATCTCGTGGTTTACTCTAAGTAAAGTGGGCGGAAAAGTACCTCCATCACATCTTTTTAGAATTAAACAGTATAATATACATAAAATCTTGAGCACAACGTCTAGCATATAGTAAATACTCAACGTATGTTAGTTATTATGTTTTTTATCAACATCTTTTATTAGTGTGGTATCAATGACTGCACTTTCTTGTTATGCATATATTTCTATATCAAGGGCAAAGATTTTGTTTTATTCATACCCGTGATATCCCAAATCCTGAGCATGGGTACACATAGGGTCAAAGAAATATTTTATAAACTATATATATATTTACTTATATAAAAATAAATCTCATTGCCATTGTCAGTTGTCTTGGAGATACGTATGCACTTCAGATGGGGATGCTATTTGAAGAAGATAACATTTGGAAAGGACAGGAATGAACCTTTTTAATTCGAATAGTCAGACCCATCCCACAATGCCATCCAAGGAAAGAAGGCTGCACTTGTCTGCCATTAGACATAACAGTTCGATCCATGTGTTTGGATATCAAAAAATGGCACATAATACAGATATCCCAGCTCTCATTCTATTTCTCCGAAGAAATGAGGTTTGGACATTCCTAAATACATCTAGTTCTCCCTCATGAGGATGACAAAATGTCAGTGCTGTCCATTTTCACAAAGGTCAGGGTGTTGCCATGAAAACCAGAGACCAGTAAGTCAAAACGAGCTGCCTGATCATGTTAATTATGTGATTGCTTTCCTGGGGATGAAGGAATTCTAAACTAAAAAGAGGATAAGCTATAAATTATATATCAAATGTGTTTTATGAAAGCACAGCAAAAGAAAGATGCTTTAAAGCAATCCACAATTCATTTTACTTTCTAGAGCAACTGTTGCTCACAGCGGTAAACTCTTCAATGCAGAATGGCTAGAAAAATCAATTTACTTCTATAATAAAAAGGCTATTTGTTTCCTTGTAGAATCATGTGACACTGTTAGGCCTCTTCATAAATAATCACTCTGGACAATGTCCATGGTTTACAAATTCCCTAATTACACCGCCGATCATGTACCACTGAATATGCCTTATCCTGTGGAAATAGACACTACCGCCATTTTAATAGACATTTTGACATAACATGAAGCTGGCTCTTTCATGCTTTGTCAAGAGCAAAATGAAACAACCAGTGAACACAATGTTCGATCAACAGATCAGAGCCACATGTTCTTTAGAGCTAATAAGGTTTAATTAACAGATGCATTAGTAGCTAACTTGTCAATTAAAAAATAGAAGGAGGGTTTTCTTATAACACATGAAGACTTTATTAACAAATATTCTACCAATGCATGATTGCATTTTATGATCCATCCTGCTAGTCTGTAGAAGCATACAATGCTACAATAAAAACATGGCCTAATTTTAAAACCACACAAAAACTCATATAATGTCATTGATCGGAATGATATGTAACTCATTCTGAGCTAATACGCTTGTGGATAGAATTTAGTACCATTTTATTAATATGGTTTTATATTGCATTTTATTCCTAAGCAAGAATATTTCTGTTTAAATGTCTTCTAAATATATTTTGTTTACAAGTATTATTTAGACAGAATTGGTAAAAGTGCACTTATGTTTCATGTATACAGGACGGTAATTCAAACTAAATGCATTTTAGATACAGACATTTGAACTGTTTGTGATTTTAATATTTCTACTTCAAATATTTAAATTACCAGTATATTTCATGTTGTGCATAGAACCTTTTTTTAAAGTGTAATGATATGCTTCTCATTTCACATCTTTTTAATCTAGTCATCATTACTGACAGAACATCTCTAAAATTGGAGAAATTCTGATTTATTTACCCGTCATGTCACCAGACTTGAGAGGAGCCTGGTGTCCTCAATTATTCCTTTTCCCTGCAAAACATGGTCATGTCCTTTCTTCTAAAGCTTTCAGCCCTGATCCTAAGCTGTGTCTTAGGCTGACTTTCACCCAAAAGGACTTTCCAGGCTCCAATTCCTTACTCAGAGAGGTAAGAAGGCAGACACAATATGATTTGAGGTTTCTAAGATGGAGTCACTCATCAAAAACACATTTCTCACAGTACATCTCTGGACCCTGAAACCTCACTACTTGAGCTCATTCCACTGAGAGGCTGTGTGTTTTGTAGAAGGAGCCTGGGTTCTGCAGCCAGAATGGACCTATGTTCAACACCTTACTTCACTGCTTAGACACTGGGAAGCCTCGTAAAGTTACTGTGCTTTCTAAAGCTCAGGTTTCTCATCTGTAAAATGGGTATAATCACAACAGTACCTACTTCAAATGGCGTCTGAGGATTCAGTGAAGTACTCATTGGAAAGTGTTTAGCCCAGCAACTGGAATAATATAATAAATACTCCAAATATCTTAATTTTTTTTTTTTTTTTGTAAATAGGTATTCTATGTTATATGGTCTATAATTTGAAACACTTCAGCATCTGGTAATGCTTTGTTTCTTAAAGTGGGTGTGGGTCTATGTGCATGTCCACTGTTTAAGCTGCATGTTCACAGCTCATACATTCTTCTGTGTTTTCATTATGCTGCCATAGAAGTTTTTTAGAAAAATACTTCCCATAGACACTGTGATGAACATTTGTGTGCTGTAAGTTTTAATGTATATTCTAGTGTTATTGCTAATATTTAAATTATGCCACTCAGGAATACACCCCAGATGTGGTTAGGTAGCATCTTCAAGACCCATGCCCTGGGTCCACTCTTCTCAGTAAGCTGGGACAAGACAAGCATCATTATGCTGAGCTGCACTGGAGGATTTCTAATCCAGCATAATGTTGAAAGTGGTCTTCTTCAGTGAAATGAATACCGTTCAAGATGTGCCTTGGTTAGAACAGGGTAAGGCCTTGCCCCAGTTTCGTGAGTGGGATCTGAGACTAGCAAACAGGACCTAACACACTCTGGAGCGGGGTTCTCAGAGAAGGGGAGTGTTGTGTCTCACCATCAACAGAGGATGTAGTCACATGACACAACTAGAATGTCACCTGAATCTCTTTTTGAATATTTAACACCTGCCATAGTGATCCTTTTGTGCAAGGCCCTTGTCAAAGGTGTAACTGAATATCAGAATCACCTGAGAGAGAAAAGAAAAATATCCTTTTAATATAAGATGATGTAACATTTTAAAGCATGCTGCCAGCTCTTAGATTAGATTTGGAATCTGAGATTGTAAACTTAAATCAGGATGTATCTATAGGATACTTTTGGGACCCATTTCCCTCTCTATAACATGAAAGGTGTTAGGTAATCTATAAGTGCCCTCAGTATTTGAAAACTATCCCAATTATTGGGACATATAGAAATCTTTTAAAAATGTTTTACAAAATAGGTATCATCTGGGGACCTGCCCCAATAATCTTTTTTTTTACATAGATATTCAGAACTCATAAATATCCAAAAATGGCACCACCAAAATGCCAACTGTAATGATTTTTTAAATTTATTTAATCTCTTTCCTAAACTCAGTGATATCCCACCGTGAAAGATGAAAAATTAAGACTATGAAAATCAATGAGGCCCTTTTAATATTAAAATGTATTCATTTGTAAGCAGATTTTGGGGGGAAAGTTCTTGGCACTAGTGGTAGTTCTAATCTCTATTTTGGAGCTCTTGAAAGAAATCGCTTTGACTTAAGACATTCCAAACTGTAAAATGAAACCTAGATACTACAAACATAATAGTTGTTCTATCTGATGCTGGAAGATCTAGAATTCTAGAACTTTTACTACTGCATAAAGCAAAATGGTGATCAAACTGTTAGTCTTATGGCTACTTCTATTTACTTCTCTGTTCTTCAACTGATAACAGTAGATTGATAGTGACATCTACGAACATAAGAATCTAAAGTGTTATCCTAATTACGTAAGTAGTAAATATGATATTACTTCCCACAGCTCTGTCTTCTCCTCTAGTCAAAAGATCCAGAGCGAGTTCTGGCATAAGAGCTTTAAATAATATACCCTAATTTATATTCCATTCTAAACTATAAATTTGATGGAGACATTTATTCTTCATTAGTTAAGGAATATATTTGTTATAAGTCTTTCTTTAACTCTAGTAAATGATTGCTAGTTACTATAATTTTAAATGTAAATTATGGAACTAACTAATGGTGTTCAGTTCTCATTAGATTAATCTATATTTAGTCATTTAAAATTCAGATAGTTCCCATGTCCCCATTGCTTGCACTTATAAAAGAATAAAGGATATAGGAAGCATAAATTGGCTATTCTTTCCTATTTCTCATTGATTTGTTCTTATCTGAATGTAATCTGGGAATTTCAAAAAGTGTTTAAGTCTGCCAGGGAAGGAAATCTTCCACACAGGACTCAGTAATTAGACAATAGCTAATTAGCACTGTTAAACTGTAACTTGTAAGGTAGAACCTTTGTCTCGATATCTGGGGAAAAAAGTGTTGGGTATCTTAAGATAATAATTGGAGAAAAATTGTAAATCCAATGTTATTTCCATAATTACATAGATTCAATTTTACATGAGAAAATTCTAATATATAAACACAATTAATGTTTATTGAACTATTACAGAAAATAGAGAATTAATTTAGTGCATCCTACCTTTGCATTTATGCTCTCACAAAACTAAGTAGTAGAAATATTGATATAACTCATGCTTCTCAAAACAACTTACAACTTACTGACAAGGCCAACTAAAAACGTTTCAAATATTCCCTCTCACTCCTTTAAATGATCTCACTGAAAAGAGAATTAGTGTAATTGCTACTTTCTGTAAATCTCTCTCCCTTATTCTCTCTCTTGTTTCCACCTTCCCTCCCTCCTTCAATTCTCAATCCTTTCACTTGAAGGAAAATAAGAGCTCACTTCCACTATCAAAATCCATGCATCAATATTAAAGTATCTGGGACAAATGTAATCCTTCATAGGCCTCCTCCTGCTGATGAAGAGGTATTGCAGGCCCTAACAACAGTGTAAATACAGGAAACTTTCCACTGGATATTCCCCTATTCCATATAAATTGAGGAGCTCTTTTTCTTCGATTTCCATTGACCACTCTTTTTTCATTTTCTTCATGGTTTCCGCTTTTTTCCACCTTCTCCTTGGATATTTTTTATCTTTGCTTCATATTCTCTTCTTGGATAAGCTCATCCACTTCTAATTAATGCAATTTCTTATGAAATCCATGTTTTACTTCTGACCTTTCTCCTGGTCATCAAAACTAATTTTCTAATTGGTCGCCAGAAACACAAGGATATCTTACCAATCTCCCAGCTACAATTAATCCCAAATCAATTTGTCCTTTCAAACCTCTCCTAAAACCTAAAATCTCTCACTCAGAATGTGGCATTACCATATCTAAACAACCGAGTATAACATTTTGCAACCATAGATGTACAACATACCTTGGAAGGGATTGAAGAACTCATCCTAAGTAAATAGTTTCCAACTATGTGTGGTTAAATTAATACTGTGTGAACATGGATACATGTGTGAATTCAAGTCAGAATCCTTTGTCCAAATATAGTGTTACATACAAGTTCTCTATATAAAAGAGATTTATGTTTAGCGCTGATTGAAGTTAGAAGGGGGAAAAAGGAGGTAAAATTCTCAGCTGGTTATTTACCTTACCCTGCAGTTCAGTAGCCTTTGAGAATATTTCAAAAAAAATCCCTAGTTATCATTGGAACACCATTTGGAAATCACTTACCCAGCTGATCCCTTTATTCTGTAGATGAAAGTTTTGAGGTCCAGCCAGACCCAAGGTCATAAAGCCATCAAGTGGTAAATTTGGGCCTGGACACGAGTCCGGGGCTCTGCACCACGTGAAGCTGTCTGCTGTCAGTCAGGCATCTCTTAAACTGACTCAAGAACATTGGTCACTGACTTAACAGCCCCTTAACGGGAGAGGTTGTGAGTGCTCCTCAGCATCTCAGCTGATTCCCAGCAATCTCTTCAGCTAAATAAATAGTACCCCCCCACCCCCACACACACACTCCAATCTGCAGATTCTTTTTTCTTATGTTCCTTTTTTTTCCATTCTATTTCCTCAAACTCCTTAAAAATATGCCAAAGCTGTAGTGGGGAGATAAGTAATCTAAGATGCAGAGGTTAGCTGACTTCTCAGAGGAAGTTCTCAAGTGAGTCTCATGCTTTCTCTATTAGCTAAGCCTTCTGTGTCTTTTCCTCTCTCACCTGACACACCCCTAAAGCATTGCTTGTGCCCACTATCTTATTACTTCCTAAGAATAATTTTCTGCCTTCTTTCTCACATTATCTCTAAATGACTCACTGAATCCCTCCTCGCAACGCAAAGGTAGTCTACACTGTTGGGGAAGCAGGAAAAGTTTTCTTTGCCCAGTTGATTGGTTGACTAGGAAGCCTCCGGAATGGCTCCTGAGCTGTCTTTTATTTCTCCACCATTCTCCTTCTAACTGTCTTTTTTTTGGAACTCTGCAGATTCATCCAATGACTAGGTCCCCAAAACAGCAATCTGATCACACTGTTCCCTTGATAAAATTCTTTGATCATTCTTGATTGTGTGAATGAGATCTGATGACATTCATTTTGTTCTAAGATCTAGTGCCATATAAGCCTCATTCTTCCTCCAGTCAGATGCCACCTGCTCTATGGAACTCGTGCTGACCAGATTCAATAATTTCATCCTGTACGCTTCTATATCACTCTGATAGTTTATAAAGCACACAGTAGACTCTATCTGTTATTAAAGTTTTTCAAGTGTATTCCCACTGGGATATAAAATCCATTATGAATTAGATCCTATACATTTTTATTTCTTCCTATATCCCCTTTCCTATAGAGGTTGTTTAATAAATATTTTTTGGATTGAATATGCACTATATTTCATGAATTAACCCCAAAATTGTGGGTGACAGCTATACTCAATTTCTTCTGCTATACTAGAACACGTGGCGCTATTCCTACCTGCATCGTCAGTTAACTTCTCTCTAATTTAAATTTCCAAGCCTCAGTCTTCCTCCACTAAGGACAGTTTCTTTAGTGCTGAGAGCTTGTGAAATAAAGGACAGATATACCAAATGGAAGGAAAAAACACCAATGACGTGAGCTGTAAATGACATGAGCTGTGGGTTTTCTATCTTCATTAAGAAAACTTCAGAAGTTTCAGGAGGTCTTTGTAAACTGCTCCCATCTGATCCATCCCACCTTTACTCTGTGTAATTTCAGCAATCTCTCTCTTAGGTCATTGAGCACATGCTAATATGGCACTTGGCAAGCTGTCTGAAGGTATCTTTACCCTAAAAACCTTCAAATATGGATTTTTGACTATTTGAGTGCTTGATACCAAAGACAACAGGGAACTGGACATAAGCTCCAACACCACAGTCTCCATCTAACTACCTGAAGCTAAGTGATAACTACAACAATAATACAAACGATAATATTTAATGTGGACAATGGACATTTTCTCAAACTTACTTAAGTGTGAGTATAAACATCTTTAGAAAACTTTGCTATTTCTGCTATCTTTCTTTTCTCATCTTAAACAAACAATCTGAATAAAAGCCATATTAGTTATTCAAACACAGATTCCAGACAAGTCCCTTAGCCACCCCCAACACTTCCAGACTGTTGCATTTACACGTCTCCTCTGTAGAAAATCTGCATCATCCACTGCGCAATGCAAGACTACCATCAGGGAGTAGAAGAAATAATTCCAACTTATTAAATAATATTTTAAATAAAAACATATTTAAGGAGTTAAACCTATTTTCAAATACGCAAGATTAAGCATATAATATTCTTCTTGGTAAATTTTACATAGGTAAATATGAATTTATATAACCAGGCCTAACATATAGGCTAACATTAACACCATCCCTTACTGAAAGCACCAGTGAAAGGAATTGGGTATCTCTGCGAGTATGCAGAGCTCAACATTTCCTAAAGAATGCTCCGTGTACACGATCAGTGAAAACAGTCTTTTTCAGTTCAGTGTCTCTCTGGGAAATTCACTAAGCACAATAAAAATTTAAGGCTCTAAGGACCACAGCGCAGTGTAGATATCTGTTGGCCACATTTAGTTCCAGTCCCAATGCTGTAGGTGAAGAGGAAACCTATGAACAGAAAATGGGAAAGGCTGTAGAAGAGATAATTTCTTGTGTTTTAGGGTGACAGTCTCCCTACTGACACACTGCTCGAAACACTGTGCTTCTTCCTAGCCCATATCAGGGACAGATATACTGCCCCTTCCAATAAGTGCCAGAGTCAACTGAGAGAGAGGAAGCTTCAGCACTTGGAGTAAATTCAGTCTGTATGAACCAGTCCTGCCTGAGGCCAGCGTGAAAAGTAGCCAATCAACCATTTGGAAAAGAGGACACTGACTCCATAATCAGGAGACTCTGAAGTCCAGAGTGTATCTCATTTTTAAGTTGTGTTTCTTTCATTGTCTCCTCAGCCATTCAATTCTTTAAAAATATGGAAACAGATAAAAGATAGATGAAAGACTTCACAAACCAGAATAGAGACAGCAGCAGAAAATCTTGGATGTTAGGAATGAAACGAGCAATTGCAAGGTAATCTCAGGAACCCTTGCAGCGTAATTCTAGAATGTGGACCACCCTAGCTTGATCAGCTTGAAGATGATCAGCTTAACAAGAGACCCAATAAAATATACACATAAGTGAGGAATAGGGAAAGACTGAGATTGTGCCTCAATCTATAGAAAATATATTGTTTGTATACACAAAAAACAGTTAGTTACATGGGGGTTTAACTTAGTTTCCTAGTAAGGCCATAAAGTTCAGCTTTGTTATTATTTATTTCTTAACAGGGTTTCAAAAGTCTAGGTTAGAGATCAGCACACTATGGCCTGTAGGCAAAATATGGCCCACCATCTGTTTTTGTAAATAAAGTTTTATTGGAATACAGCTGTGTCCATTCATTTTATTGTCTGTGCCAGCTTCTGTACTGTAATAGAGCAGAACAGTTGCAACAGAAACTACATGGCCTGCAAAGCCGAAATATTTACTATCTTGCCCTTTACAGAAAAAGATTACTGACCTCTGTTCTCCATCATTAATTTGGAGGTCATGGATTGAACCTCACAATTTTGGAGTCCAGGAAGAAGATAAATTTTTCTGTGTCCAGTAAGTCAGGAACCAATTACCTAACTTTTGACTGCATGGAAGCTTCCTCTGATCAAAGCATTGTCAGGTCCTACATGTGATAGTCTTACTTACGACTCCCTCTAACATAAAACCACCTATCATTCACTGTAGTCATCCTATAGAACTTCAGTTTTAATCAGCAGAATTTCATGAGTTTCTATTCTTCCTTAACCGGAAAAAGGCAAAGAAGCAAATCCAGTGACGTGGACTTCGTCATTTTTCTTTTGCCCTCCTGCTCATTAAGCATCCTATGTTGTGTGCCACAGCCTGAGGTGATCGAGAACTTTGATTTCACAGATGTGAATACTTGTACAGACATTTGTTAACTATCATATTTATAGTAACTAGTCAGGTAGTCAGCAGCAAAGCTAAAATTCCAAACTCATTTTCTCAGCTGGGCACCTCTGTGCACCTATACTTATGTTGCTGTCTCTGGATTAATCCTCTAAATCCTGCTCCATTTTCTGCTATATAAAATGCTCATGTACTCTAATAAGAGAGGAAAAAATCATCCACTCTGTATTGCGTCTTCTGCTGTATTTGCCCAGCAGATGTCTCACCATGAGAATTCCACAGATCACCAGTCTCACTGTTTATATCTTCTAGGCATGATGCAGATGCTTCTGAGTTTACTATCAACCTACAAGTGTGTCAGGTCATGCAAAGGAATACGTGCAGGCTAATGAGCACCCAAAGACTTTAACACGGAACAACACTGGAGGAGGCAATGAAATGTTTTTCAGCAAGCCCTCTGAAGATTAAAAAACCACTGTAACAATTATATTTATGTAAATGAATAACAACTAAGTGACAGTATTTCAAGGGTTGATTTTAACTGTTGTCAAAATTTTAGGCTAAAATTCACATGCATTATTCAGCCAGTATGTGAAGGATTTTCATTTTACAAAATTGTATTGTTAACAATTAAAATTTCAGTATATTTAATATTCAATGGATAAATTTATAATTACTATAATGTATTTTTTAGGTCATCTGTAGTCTAGCCAGATAAAATATAGCTTCAGTAATAATAATAATAAAATTGAAATATACCAATATAACTTGCTTATATTAATATTAATATCAATTAATATTAATCCTACAGGAATAGCAAGGAGTGAAGAATCACATAATATTCCTGGGACTTTCTTCATCCTGTATATTTTGCCAAATGCACCCTCCCTCCACTGTCACCATCACAATGCTACTTCCATCAAGATGTAACTCAAATGTCATTTTTCTGTGACACTTTCCTGGGTCACATTGAGAAAAGCATTCACAATTCCTACAAGGTCTGATCAAACTTTAAGTAAGTATAGCTTTCATCCCACTATAATTGTGCCTAATTTCTAAGTCATCTGACATCTAAGTAATTTGACGACTTAGATGGTAAGGTCCTTAGGGGCAAGGCCCACTTTTCTATCACCATATGACGTAGATCCAGATACAGAGCAATAACACAGTAAAAGAATCTACAAGAACCATGAATTTTAAATTGACAAAACAACAAATGCTCACAATGAAACAATTTGAATGTTTAGAGAATCAGGAGGAATCAGGAGGAAAAAAAGTTTCTAATGTTGAATTACTGTGAAAATAAGACAATCTATCATTACACATATCATAGTTTTTGTTATTCAATCAAATGCATGAGGCAAATTTCAAAATACATGTAGCCTCTCTTTTCAGTTTTTCTAAAATCAAATCATTGTCTTTTAAAAATATTAATAATTCCGTACACTTGGATTTACCTTCCTGACATATTTTATATTTCAATTTTAAAAGTCCTCCAAAACATATCTACAGACATGTCTCTGTCATTAGAAAATGCTTTCCAAATGTATTAGGCGAAAGTACCTTATGGTACCTCATCCTCTTCTTAATAAGTTTCACATATGTCTCTTAAAACACAGTAACACTAGGATTCAATGTAAGAGTCTATATGAAAAACAAAAGGTTCAGAAATTTTTTTTTTAAGTTTAAAATGTCTCCCTAAAATAGCTGATGTTTAACACATAAGAAAATCACTGACCACTTGGTCAATCCTAAATCCCTAAAATATTAACAATAGAAGTAGCAAAACCCAGCATCCAAGAGGGCCACACATATTCACTATGTCCTAACAGTAGCGTCCTTCTCTTTGACTTCACTCACCCAGTGTGTGGGACTTTCCTCTGAATCCTATACAGCTCACAGAACTACTATAGTCCAACATTTTCCTCCACGCTATAGCTCGTTCGTTCTCAGCGTTCAAACTCCATCCCGGGAATATCTCTACATTTCATACTAAAGCACTGCTTTAAGTGTAGTCTTCTAGCAGGTGGGGACAAAAATAATTTTTATTGATATCAGTTGAACCATGCAACCTCAGATTTACAGATCTTTATACTGTACTCTGGTATTCCACTCTGCTGTAAGCAAAATGGGACATCAAAGCGAGTTTCCACATGACGACAGAGTACGTAATCGCCTTCAGTGACTCGTCCTTCAGGTTAAACACCATCTTCTCGGTTAAACACCATCTTCTCCAAGCCTCCCTATCAAAATACAATCCCCTGCACAGGCCAGCCCCAGGAGCACGCTACCTGCACAGTCACCCTTAGAGGGCCCATGCTTGGTTTAATGCTCTGATGTTGCCATCACGAAATTGTTAGCAAGTTCTGAGCAAGGGATCCACTTTTTTATTTTCACTCGACACCACAAATTATGGAGCCAGTCCTGCCCCTGAGAGTGATAACATGATAAATCATAGTATAAATTGATTTATTGAATAGCTTTTCTTAAAATCAGTAGGGAATTACAACAAGAACAGGAAGAGAGACACCAAATGTCCATCTTGCAGAGGTAACAGAAGGAGGAAAGAAAACTTGAAAGGACAGCTATGTGCACAAAGTAGCTCATTTCTCTATTTAATAATTATTCACTGAGTACCTACTAAGTGTCGTGTATTGTTCCCAATGCTGAGATCACAACAATGAACAATAGGGACAAAGTCCCAGCCTTCATGGAGCTTCCCCTCTAGGGAGGAGACTGACCATAGCCAGGTCTGCCTGTGGTGGGCGGGGGACAACAAAGGGGAGTGTTTTGGAAGAGGACTTAATATATCTCCTTTATCTCTAGGATTGTTATGTTTGGTAACCAGACAAAATGGTGACAGTTAAGAAACTTTATTATAACTCAACTTCTATTACTAAGAGGCATTTCTTGAATATTTTCTGCTTTTCTGATCATCTTTTGGCATTTTCCTTTTAGGATTTTTGGAAATTTCATGAATCAATGCCGGTTATCTTCTCTACTTTGTCATTTACAAAACATAGTTTCAAATAGGTGACATAACTAGTCTATTTAAAAATGAATGTTAGCAATCATTTTGGGAGTAATTATATAATGTTCCCTCCTTCTCTCCATTTTGTGCTCCTTCTTTTGTCTAAGTTTAGTGGAGTATGAACTGTGCTCCCATCAGACAAGTCTCATTGATTCTTTGGATCTGAGTTAGCATTACTAGTTCTGAAAAAGAAACAAGCAAACAAAACTAGGACAACAACCAACCAAACAAAGCAATGCTTATAGTTAAGTGGAGACCAATTCTGGAAAATCATCCCTCCTAAATCAGGACAAATGATCCTGGATCCTACAAACTTGTTCTTAAGCTTACAGGAACTATCATAGTGGGAGGTCACCTAGCACACTGAAGTAGGCGATCAATGGATGTTGACTGAATGAATACATAAACAAATGATGACTGACTGGGCATACCAACAGCTTTCCCTTAGATATCCTAAAATGAGTCATCCCCTCGTGCTAGCAGCATTTGAAACATAGGTTAGATGAAAAATAGTGATTGTTGGTGTTGCTTTACTTAGAAAAGGACACCCATCCAAACACAAGTACTTTTCACCACCCTAACTTCCTTTTATGTTAATTGTAGCTGATGAAAATGGACCATTCCTTAGAAATAATGCAGAATGGTGAAAAGTCAGCACATTCGGTCAGCCTGAAGTATGGACCTATATCCTTTAAGGAGTGAAATCAATCCAATGTGCACTGCAATTTGGAGTCATGAGAAAACACACAATCACAGGTCAACCTGTTAACGTGCACGAGTCAAAATGCTGCCTGACTAGAAAGCAAAAGCCTGCTGTTTAAACTGCCTCGAAACAGAGCATGTCTGCTAGCTACATTTGTGCTCCATGTCTTCAACACATATTATTCACCCTAGGATGATATAAAAATCTTAAATTAAAATTCAATCTGGCAACAAGCTGGCAAAACAAAGAAAGCTACTTTGGAGTCCTCCAAATGCACACTGATTACAGTTCATAGAAGCCCAGGCTTTCAAACTCCAAGAGTCCAGCGAGTGTGTCCTCCCACCCCGCAGCCCTGCACGTGTCCTCATCTACAGATGCACATAGCACTGAGAGAAAATTGATAACATATTTACATTTTTAACCTTAGAAAGAATTTCACTCAAAGATATTTTTATATTTCACCAGTCTCATTGTAAAGAGATTCTATCATAAGTTTCTTCGAAACGTCACATCTAATTACAACTTTAACACCTTTATCATTGTTTTTTATTGGTGGAAAATACATTTCTTTATATATCTTATAATTAAATACTCAAATTATCTATCTTAGGACTAAATAGTTTCTGTTTGTTTAAAATTTCTGAGAATTATCTTAACTCTTTAGACATTTATTGTTTAAATGTATTAATTAATATAATTTAAGGCTCTACAGAGGGTTCCTAGTTAATTACAACCCCCCACCACCTCCAAAACTGGTACTATTTAATCTGGAAGCCTATATCTATCACAGCCAATGCCATTAATTTTATTTGTACTATTTCTGTAAAACCTCATGTAAATCCAAATCAAAACAGAAGTAAAGATGTCTCTCAATGTAATATTTATTGGGCATTCAGAATGTTAGGATTTTGGTCTTAGGAAACTTGAAAAACAAGAATGTTCTTAGCTTGATTGAAGGCTATTTTGTCTGCTGAATGTAAACAAATTACTGTGAATATCTTTTGCATCGTAAATATGCTTCTTACCTGTGCTGCTGGATATATTAACATCAATACTGATATCAGATATTCCTCCTCCCTTCAGAGATGCTACACATGTGTATGTCCCAAAATCCGTGAATTTTAAATCAATGATGTCCAAGTTTGTCGTTCCCGGGGAGACATCTGGATCAGTCTGTGTAATAACCATCCGCTCAGAACTTCTTAATGGACGACCATTTTTAAACCAACTAAATGTTAACTCCTCAGAAGGAACAGCTTCTACTTGGCAAGATATTTTCACCTCACGCCCAATCTGGATGTTGTCATCTTTGTGATAAGGATCAGGTGTGATCCAAAACCGTCCTTTTTTTAATGCTAAAACATAAAAATTCCATAAGTAGTTAGTGTTACTTTCATAATCTTAGGGATTCATTCACTCTAGGTAATTATCTCTGGGCTGAAATAACGCAAAACAAAATAAAATAAAATATATACATATTTCTTTGTCATTTCCAAGTAGTGTGCATATCAATAAATCTCATTTAGCTAATCTAGAAATAATCTAAAGACCTAAGTCATTGGAAGACTCTAAACATTGATTTTTATAAATTGGATAATATTTTCCAGTGACATAAAAATTTTTAAGTCTATAAATGATACTTAAACATTGTCGCCACTGAATTTTGAATAAATGGTGCAACCTGTTTATATAAAGTCATTAGGTATTAGAATTAAAAATAATAATATGGATCATTAAGCCCAATTCCTTCCCTATGCCAGCCCTTAATTATGGCACAATTTCCCAAATGACTCAAATATTGCACAAATGTCATATTAAAGAAAATTCTTCTAAGGTTGTGTCTACATGCTGCCCAAATTTGGTAAGAATTGAGTCAGTTCACATTCATGAGGCATTTTCATATGCTGAAATAATCTGAACTAAAAAAACAGGTGTTTTTAAAACACGTGCTGTGACTGCTCTCTTCCACCATACATGGCTGTTTCTAGTTGGAACTGTTTGCTGGCTCTCTCATGCAGATGGACAAAAGAACCTCTTGGCAGACGGCTTGGAAACATGCTGTGTGTGTGTCCCAACAGCAGTGCCGTCGGGGTCTGAGGTCAGGGCTATTCTCACAACCCGGTTCAATGGTGACAACCAGCAGAGGCTGCCGGGGGAGCATCTACCGGCTTCCCAAGGGCTCTGGTCCTGACTTTGAATGATACTGTGGGACTCCATGCGGAAGAGAGTTTGCTCCTTTTTATGGCAGGGATGTTCTTGTACACACATTTCTCTTTTCCAACATCCTACCCATTTCCCTCTCCCTTAACATCGCCATCCCTATAAGATGAAATGTAGCAAATGCAGTGAAACATAATTATCAGAATAAAATAGTGTCCATTCACTTTTAACATTAACCTAAATATATAATGACACTGGAAAGGTGATGTGAATTTAGAGGACCTGCAGATACTGAAGAGCTTCTAATTGCAGTTTGGCTACCATTCCTGAGTTTAACTTGAGTTTCCTTAGTTAGTCCAATAAAGGCCAGGAAATATCATAGAAATCTGTAGAACTATGTAAGAATGTACTAGAGATTAATACAGTTTTAAATCTTAAAAAATTTTGCTCTTAATTTTCTTTACTCTTAAGCCCCAAATATTTTCCTCTGCCTTCTTCTTTGCATCTTAGTGTGGGGAGATAAATTAATATCAAAAGCAATGTTTATATCTTTCTTTTTATTGAAGAAATATTTACAGGACTCCTGTTCAGGACTAGGCACTAAGAGGGGCCCCATTTCCACGAGATGAACACAGCAGACATACCCTGACTCTCATGTATTGTAAATTGTGTACTCATAGATTATATGAGTCCAATTTATCCCTCCAACACTTAGGATACGTATGTCTAGAAAAGCCACACACTGCATAGATATGAATTGTTTTATAAGTTTGAAGAAGTCTGAATCTTGAATCTTAGAAGAGAATCTTCCAAAATATTTTTTAGAAAATGCACAAAGCTTCAGTCTTAATGAAAACACCAAAAGACAAATATTTAAGTCACATTCTCATATTGTTGTTTGTTACATTTTTCCATAGTAAAATGCAACTTACGAACCTGATTTATTCCTAATCATATCTGTATCGGTACATGACTCTAGGATGAAATTAGGAGAAATTATGGCATTCTATTACCTAGAGTCATATATTTATATTTTAATAGACACTGAATAATGACTTTACATTATATCTTTACATTGAAAGGGAAATGTGCTGAAAATGTCTACATCTGGCTACTATATTTGGTATATAATATTGTGCACATATAATTCAGATGTAATTGAAGTTCTATAGCACAAAGCAAATCATAAGATCACAGACATCCTTTTCTTTTTTTTTTCTTGTGAGGAAGATCAGCCCTGAGCTAACATCCATGCCGATCCTCCTCTTTTTGCTGAGGAAGACCAGCCCTGAGCTAACATCTATTGCCAATCCTCCTCCCCTTTTTTCCCTTTTTCTCCCCAAAGCCCCAGTAGATAGTTGTATGTCACAGTTGCACACCCTTCTAGTTGCTGTATGTGGGACGCCGCCTCAACATGGCTAGACAAGCGGTGCATCGGTGCGTGCCCGGATCCGAACCCGGCTGCCAGTAGTGGAGCACGCACACTTAACCGCTAAGCCACAGGGCCGGCCCCCATCCTTTTCTTTTTTTATAGATCTAAAAAATAGTATGTCAAGAAGCATTTACTTTTTAAAAAATATATATTAATTTATTAATCGCTTCATATGGGAGTACCGATAAAACAAATTTCATTCCAAAGTTATATGTTGGTTGCCATATACAAACACAAGAAAAAACTCTGATGTTTCCACGGTTAACATTTATTTACCAGGCAGTCATTGTTTTCTACCTCCATTGTCTGCATAGTGACATAGTAAGGTGCTACTGACATTGAGAGAACTGCAAACCCATCAGACAAATTAGATTTAAACTACTAAACAATTCAAAAGCCACGGTTAAAAAAAACATGAAATCAAGATCTTTATTATCTGTTATGGACTGTTTTGTTCATGAGAAATAACTTTCAAAATCCAAAGTAAAAAATATTAAAGATTATAAATCTGGAAATCAATTAATGAATAAGATTAAAGATGATATGCAACTATATTTTTTCATAGAAAACAATATAATCAAGTGGATTTATAAGCATGAACTCAGTGCCACAAACATTTGTTGATCTCAATATCAGACAATTCTATGATTTGGCCAAAGTTAATCATACTAGTCTTCCGAATGACAGATTCTGAAAAGGAAAAGAGGGACAGTCTGGCAAGTGAGCTAAAGTTAGGGAACGTCAGAATAAGTAGCATGGATCATTTCACTGGAGATGAATCTCTTTGAGTTCGTTTTATGTTACCCCATAACAAAATATCTAGTTTTGCATATAGAACAGAGATGCTCGAAGGGAAAAAAAAAAAGTGTGTGTGTGCATGTAGCCATCTATAGCAACAGAAAACAGTTAAATTTATTTGATTTTTTAACCTGCTGTGGCTGCTCAAAAAGCTAAGAGCATAGATCTGTAAACCAGGCACAGGTACACTAAGAACTTGAAACCTAATCCTAGTTTTTGATTTCCATGTGGTCCAATATGCGCAATCTAATTTTTATGGGTCAAGTGCATCATTTATAAAAATAGGAGGTGATAGTACTAGGCTCCCTCTGAGGCCTATTGTGAGAAATAGCTTATTAGCAATAGTGCAGAGCTTCGAAAATAAAGTGTTTAATATAGTTAATCAACTGGGAAGCATGTTCCTTCGTTTATAATTAAACACTCTCTTTTTCAATGAACAATTTATAGTAGTTCACGCAATGTTAAAGTCATTTCCTGCTACCAGTTAAGATTTCAAATGCTTAAAATCAATCTGCCATTAGAACCAGAGAATAACAGGGGTCCAATAGACATAACAAGACTCTATAGAACTAAAGAAATTCTATGGAAAAATAGAGGAGAAATCCCTTTCCCCAAATGCAATTTCTTAGTCTGAATATTGAAAATCTCCTAATACCAGCCTAAGAGAACATTAGGTTTAGCTTAATGTATCATAAATTGTGATGGATGAACCTCAAAAGGTACTTGTTTAGTCTGGCAATGCATGTAAAGAATTGGCATCAAGATGAGCTTCTGTTCTGGATAATCAGTTTAGAAACATTGCAATATAACCCATAGCCCCCTTTTTGAATATAGTGAGAACTGAATGCAAACTTGGCCCACATTTGCTTTCAACACGTTCCCCGCGAGGACATTCCAATAGCACTTGCTGAACTCCCTCTCCTTGGAGATTTACAGAAGTGCTTCCTTTATAGAAGGAAGCCGTGTACAAAAGCAAAGATACTTCAGAGGTCTGGGCAGGCTCGCTGCCGACCTTCCCTAGAGATCAAAGTGGATTTCTGCCTGTGAACGTCTATAGTTCCAGAGAAGACTTCCATTATTTAAAATTAGATTACTTCTTGAGTTTATCCTTGAGTGAGAGACCATTGGCTTTGGAGAA
This sequence comes from Diceros bicornis minor, assembly GCF_020826845.1. Taxonomy (NCBI): domain Eukaryota; kingdom Metazoa; phylum Chordata; class Mammalia; order Perissodactyla; family Rhinocerotidae; genus Diceros; species Diceros bicornis. The sequence continues at coordinate 4,507,112 of NC_080744.1, read as the reverse complement.
GTCTAGGCTTCTGGCTTTCAGGGATACAAACTCAATGCAGATAAAGCCCAAGAGGAGGCTATGAGACTGTATCTTGCTTGTAGCTATAGACTTAAAACTATAAAATGCTCTGATTTGTTTGTCAAATGTTCCATAAGCTATTCAACACATAGTAGTTCCATAATAAAAAACAATTTGTAGACAGAACAAAAAATGACAATGTTTTAAATTTCAATGAGAAAGTCTCTCATTGGAGATAAGAAATATCAGATGTCAGCTTTTGAACCTCTGCTAAGAATCTATTTCAGAAAGATGATGAGACACAGAGTGACCCATGATCACCATTCCAAGTAGACAAATTAGTTAAAAATCTCCAAACATACCACTTCTTATAATCCCAGTAAGATTCTGGTCAATATGAAAAACTGGCAAAATGTTGCTGAGAGGAATGAATCTAGAAATCATTAGTAGTGTAATCAGAAAATAAAAATTGATTTTCTACCAATTTATTCTCTGTTAAAGACAATAAAAATATTTGAGTGAAAAAAGCAGCATTGGATGTCAAGTGAATAAAAGTTGGAAATACATTACATTACCAAAGCAATTTAGTAAATGATGGCATATATAATCTGTCCTATTAGCATTAGCATCTGTCCTATTACCTGCATCAACCTTTCACCTCAGGAGGACTGTGAACACCTGGGGAGGGGGTCACGCCTTATTCTTCTGACCCTAGTTCCTTGTTAGAGTTGGTCTTCAATAGTTTTCATCAGATTTAATTAAAGTTGACATTTCAAAGCATTAACTTTATGGATTCCACTTGTTTCCATTTAGTCTAATATGTCTAATAATTCTGTTTTTGTTTGGTAGTCTTATGTTCTGAGATGCATGAGGGGAAATAGGATAGAGAAAAGAGAAGAGATTTGCTGTCCTCTAGGACTCGGGGTTTTATTGTGGGAGCAGAAGAATACTTGATGAACAAACAGTATTACTACTATAGGAATACCGTGAGAAAGAGGATCTGTACAGAAAAACTCAGGAGACCTCATTCTATCACAGCCTCTGACTGGCTGGTTATGTGTCCTGGTCATATAATGTGTCAGGGACATCAGCTACCAAATGTGATAGGTGTGATTCATCCCTGCTTTGTAAAGGGGACTGAATTTCCTGCAAAAGGGCTTGTTTACATGCTTTAGAGCTCAGCTGACAATCATTTCTAAGGAAAAAGGAAGAAAATTGACATCTAAGCAATAGTATTTGCCAAAACCTGTTTCAGAAAAAGGTTAATAGGAATCATGTTAAAAGAAAACGGAACAAATAAAGTTTGGGGATTGATTATATGAGTGAAAGTTTGCTTTTCTGAAATCCTGAGAAAAAAGAACAAAGCTGGAGGTATCACACTCTCTGAATTCAAAGTATACTACAAAGCTATAGTAATCAACACAGCGTGATACTGACAGAAAAACAGACCCACAGATCAATGGAGCAGAATTGACAGCCCAGAAATAAACCCACACATTTCTGGACAGCTAATCTTCGAAAAAGGAGCCAAGAACATACAGCAGAGAAAAGAAAATCACTTCAATAAGTGGTGTTGGGAAAACTGGACAGACATGTGAAAAAGAATGAAAGTAGACCATTATCTGACACCACACACAAAAGTTACTCAAAATGGATTAAAGACTTGAATGTAAGACCTGAAATCATAAAACATCTAGAAGACATAGGCAGTACGCTCTTTAACACCAGGCTTAGTAGTATCTTTTTGAATATGGCAAAGGAAACAAAAGAAAAATAAACAAATGGTACTACATCAAACTAGAAAGCTTCTGCACAGTGAAGGAAACGATCAACAAAATGAAAAGTAAACTTACCAATTGGGAGAAGATATTTTCAAACCATATATCTGATAAGAAGTTAATATCCAAAATGTATAAAGAACTCACACAACTCAACAAAAAAAAATGAACAACTGGATCAAAAAATGGGCAGAGGATCTGAACAGACATTTTTCCAAAGAAGATATACAGATGGCCAACAGTCATATGCAAAGATGTTCAACATTACTAATTATTAGGGAATTGCAAATCAAAACCATAATGAGATATCACCTTATGCCCACCAGAATGGTTACAACTAAAAAGACACGAAATAACAAGTGTTGAAGAGGATATGGAGGAAAGGGAACCCTCATACACTGTTGATGGGAATGTAAATTGGTGCAGCCACTATGGAAAGAAGTATGGAGAGTCCTCAAAAAACTAAGAATAGAACTACCATATGATCCAGCTATTCTACTTCTGGGTATTTATCCAAAGAACATGAAAACACTAACTTGAAAAGATATATACATCTCTATGTTCACTGCAGCATTATTCACAATAGCCAAGACTTGGAAGCAACCTAAGTGCCCATTAACAGAAAAACGGATAAAGAAGATGTGGTATGTATATACAACAGAATATGACTCAGCCATAACAAAGGATGAATTTGTGCCATTTGCGACAACATGGATGGGCCTTGAGGACATTATGCTAAGCGAAATAAGTCAGACAGAGAAAGACAAATACTGAATTATTTCTCACACATCTGGAAGATAAACCAACAAACATAGATACAGAGAACAAGGGGCCAGGGGGAGGGAGAAACAGGGAAAGGGGCATGTGGGTACAGTGATGGATAGACGGCAACTAGACTTACAGTGGTGAACACAATGTAGTGTACCTAGAAGTCAAAATATAATGAGGTATCCCTGAAGTTTACATAATGTTATAAACTAATGTTTAAAAAAAAAAAACACTCGTAAAAAGTGTATAAGTAATCAATAAAAAAAAAAGTTTGGTTTTCTGCAGAACTTTTCAGAGCTGTGAACATGCACATCACAATACTCCTAGGGGGGCTGACAGCATTTATCAAAAAACTCTTTATTTGTGGAACATCATTCAGGACTAGTATCCCACAGAATAAAGTAAGAGAATCTATCAATTGATGAGAATCATTGAAAAGATTCTAAAATTAGATTCCATTCTTGACGTTTTAGGCATTCTCATTATAAGCATCACAAAATAATTGACAAGATACAACTCTCCAATGAAAATAAAATTTATGATTGAAAAAACTAAAATATGGGAGAAATATTTTGATTTTTAAAGTTAAGATGTATCTAATGGCACACTGAAGTTATAAAACATATTTTAGAGCCATCTAATAAACCTGTCTGCACTAACAGCACTGTATTTCTTTCCTTCATCAACCAATCAGCATTTTTAAAAATTTAATTCCTCAGTTTGTTCCTATCTTGGAAATGCACATTTTGAAAAATTAAGCATATTATGTGCCCCTTCCCCCTTGTGCCCTCCCTCTCCCCCCTTCCCCTCTGGTAACCACCATTCTGGCCTCTGTATCTATGTGTTCGTTTGTTTATCTTCCATATATGAGTGAAGTCATACAGTATTTGTCTTTCTCCGTCTGATTTATTACAATTTGCAATTACTGATATAAGCTAGTAAGACAATCTAGTTCAGTTGCTTGAGGAAATAATAATAATATTTATTTATGTACACCATATATTGTTATAAAAAAACACTTAAAGTGTTATTATTAGGACTATTAAAGCTTCTAGAAGATGGAGAGCAGTTGGAAGGGCTTTTTTTCCTTATATACTATTAGGCATTCTTATACTCACTTCCCTTTATCAAACAACTCCAATTGTCAATCTATAGTCTGAATAAAAGTTCATTAACAATGCAAGAACAAAAAAAAATCATTACGCCCATTTCCTAAAAGTGGTATAAAATAGCACCCCTGATAATTTGAAAGCAGAATTAGATGATGAAAAGAAGCTGAGGTTCTATTTAATTATGTAGCATCAAGGCTCTATTTATTTTGTGAATTTACTCAAAGCTAATTACTACAGTTAATCATTCAAGTTGTTTAAGCAAAATATAGTTGAATATTAATTGTCTTTTAAATGTCCTTGCTCAGTAGAATAACTGCAGGTAAGTATTTTGGGTCGGAATTAAAGTAAGAAAGAATCTTTCAGGTGGGCACAAATTTTGTTTTTAGGTGTAAGCCCTTCCTTGAGAACGGGGAAAAAAAGTGGACTGAATTAACAACATTATTATAATCATTATTATTTTGCCATTCTTATCATTTCAGGCCTATCTTAAGTAAGGAGAAAACACATATCGCCCACACATTATCAACGTGTCTATATAATGTCATACATAGAAACAAACATTTTCATAATGTGGCTATAACGTAAAGGCCATTTGACATAGCGTGACGTCTTAGCACCAGTTATTTGAGTAGGAAAATATTCATCAGCACAACGTACTGGTCCTATGACGTTAAAAATTAGTAGGTATTTTGAGCTCACCTTTTCTATCAAATTTAATAATACTCGTTCACTGTGAAAAATGAGAACATGTCCAGGGTAAATGATATTTTTATTAGTTTTTAAAGACCTAGGACTAGAAACAGCTGTAACATGAACTGCAGCTTAGAAGGCCTGTGCTAAATATAGTTCTTTTGAAGTCCTTTTGAAAACAGTACAGCCTTAATATTTATGTAATTGATCACGTCGCAGTGAAAACTGGATGAATATAATGAGACTAACAGAAACTAAAAACTTTTCTTTATTTTTCTTGCTTTCCTTATTTTCTGTCTCAAAAGCGGTGGCCTTTCTCCTTTCCAAAACTCATTCTGCCTGCCTGCCACCCTCTGTCCCTGGACCCTGATGCTCCACATTCTTTTGGTTCTCTACTTTCTTTTGAAATTTCAATATTTTCTCTTCCATAAGATATTTACTCTCAGAGTAGAAAACTGTTTAGGTCACATCTCAACTTAGAACACTCTTCTTAGCCCTAATAATCCTTCAAGCTATTTGTAGCATATTTCTTTAAAAAAAAAAAAAGTGCACCACCAGTGGCCTCCCCTGTTTCGGCATGCACTCATTCACTGGTACAGTTCACACACTGGCATTCACCGGTGCTGTTCTGGCACCAAGGACTCAGGGTTAGCAATAACCTCTTAACCAGTTAACACAATGACATTTTCTAGTTCTCCATTTTTATATCACTTACATTGTGCACTTCATTTCACTTTACTGATTCTTTCTTCCTTCTTGAAAATCTCTTTTCTACTGGCTTCTGTGACTGGTAAAATATGAGATAATATTTAAGAAAATAAATGAATCAGTTGGCTTTGCTCATTTTGCATTGCAATTGTCATGACACGTTCCCTAGTTCTCTAGTTCATTTGGATTCTATCACTTAAACGGTAAGGATAAAGTGAGTCTTGGTTGAGAAAGGATTTTTATGAATCATTTTGCCATAATTGCAGACCAAGGAGTTTTTCTTGAATCTTTTACCTTTCATTTTGCTGCCCATGTTTCGGGACACGAGATTGTTGTTTGTTTGTTTTTGTTCTTTTTTGAGACACAAAACACTGCGACCAGATCCATACACATTGCAATTTAAATTAAAATAATGGTTAAATTCCTTATCGGATGTATTATTTGCAAATATCTTCTCCCATTCAGTAGGTTGCCTTTTCGTTTTATTCATGTTTTCCTTCGCAGTGCAAAAGCTTTTTAGTTTGATGTAATCCCATTTGTTTATTTTTGCCTTTGTTGTCCTTGCCTGAGGAGCCTGGTCCAAAAAGACATTGCTAAGATTGATGTCAAAGAGCAGACTGCCTATGTTTTCTCCTAGGAATTTTATGGTTTCAGGTCTTACATTCAAGTCTTTAACCCATTTTGAATTCATTTTTGTATATGGTGTGAAACAGCAGTCCAGTTTTATTCTGTTGCAAGTAGCTGTCCAATTTTCCCAACACCGTTTATTGAAGAGACCGTTTTTTCCCCATCATTTATTCTTGCCTCCTTTGTCATAAATTAATCAACCATATATGTGGGTTTATTTCTGGGCTCTCTATTCTATTCCATTGATCTATGTGTCTGTTTTTGTGCCAGTACCATACAGTTTTGATTACTATAGCTTTGTAATATAGTTTGAAATCAGGAAGCGTGATACCTCCAGCTTTGTTCTTCCTTCTTAAGATTAATTTGGCTATTTGGGATTTTTTGTGGTGCCATACAAATTTTAGGATTCTTTGTTCTAGTTCTGTGAAAAATGCCATTGGTATTTTGACGAGGATTGCATTGAATGTGGAGATTGCTTTGGGCAGTATGGACATTGTAACAATATTAATTCTTCCAATCCATGAGCACAGCATATCTTTCCACTTATTGGTGTCATCTTCAATTTCTTTCATCAACGTCCCAAGGTTTTCAGAGTACAGGTCTTTCACCTCCTCGGTTAAATTTATTCCTAGGTATTTTATTCTTTTTGATGCAACGGTAAATGGAATTGTTTTCTTAATTTCTCTTTCTAATAGCTTATTATTAGGGGAAGATATTTGTAAATTGTACATCTGATAAGGGATTCATATCCTAAATATATAAAGAACTTGCACGACTTAATGTCAAAAAAAAACAACCCAATTAAAAAATGGGGAGAGGACTTGAATAGACATTTTTCCAAAGAATACAGATGGCCAACAGGGAAATGAAAAGGTGCTCAACACCACTGAAGATCAGGAAAGTGCAAATCAAAACCACAGTGAGATGCCACATCACACCTGTCAGAATGGCTATTATCAAAAAGACAAAAAATAACAAGTGTTGGCGAGGACGTGGAGGAAAGCAAACTGTCGTTCACTGCTGGTGGGAATGTAAATTGGCACAGCCACCTATGCAAAACAGTATGGAGGTTCCTCAAAAAATTAAAGATAGAACTACCTTATGATCCAGCAATTCCACTTCTGAGTATTTATCTGCACAAAACTAAAACACTAATTCGAAGAGATTTTTGCACCCCTATGTTCACTGCAGCATTATTTACATCAGCCAAGATAATGGAAGCAACTCAACTGTCCATCGATAAGTGAATGGAAAAAGGTGTGCCATATTTATACAATGGAATATTACTCAGCCATATAAAAGAATGAAATCCTGCCACTGGCGGCAACATGGATAGACCCAGAGGGGATTACGCTATGTGAAATAAGTCAGACAGAGAAAGACAAATACTATATTATTTCATTTATATGTGAAATCTAAAAAACAAAACAAACAAATAAATCAAAACAAAAACAGAGTCATAGATACAGGAAACAAACTGTTGGTTACCAGAGGAGGGTGGGGTTGGGGGTGGGCAGCAAAACAGGTGAAGGAGATTAAGAGGTACAAACTCCCAATTATAAAATAAATTAGTCATGAGGATGCAATATATAGCATAGGACATATAGTCAATAATATTGTAATAACTTTGTATAGTGATGGATGATAACTAGATTTAGTAGTGATCAATTCATAATGTATATAAATATCAAATCACTATGATGCACACCTGAAACTAATAGGGTATTGTATGCCAATTATACTTCAATTTAAAAAAACGGTTAAATCATTTAAATATATCCTTTCGTTTTAACATTACTGAGCAAGGAAAATAACCTAGATCTATTGAATGACCAAATGAAAAATATCTGTATTCACTAGGAATTTATCTAAGCTATCTTATCCTACTTCGTGAGAAGTTGAAGAATAATACCACTGACAAGGCCGACTAGACAATTCCCCTCAGCATGACTAAACGTCGGATAGGTTTCTTCCCGACTCCAGGCCCCTGACCTCCCTTTTCTTAACTTTTAGAAAACTCGCAATTGTAAATTCTTTCTCTGCCCCTTTGAGACGTAAATATTCTCCAAGCCAGAATGTCTTAAGAAATGTCTTTCTCAAGGATCTGGGGGCCGTTTCTTTAAAAAGTAATCACTGAAGGAGATCGTGCGTCTACCTCCCAGTCTCTACTTGAGGGTAGGAGCCTAACTTCAAAAAGTGAAAAGACCACTTAGCAAGCAAAGATGGTTTAATCACGTTGACCGACCTCCCCCCAGTATCTTGCACTACTTTTCCACTAGCTCATGACAGCATTTAAAAATCATTCCACCTTCTGTTTCAGCAGAGTCGTGTTTATTCCCTCTCCTCTGCGGAAATAGTCTTGGTCCCTACTGCAAATGTCCTGAATACAATCTTCCTTGCAGTTTTATAATACGTCTGGCGCAATTTTTCTTTCACGTCATTAAATTTAGTCTTGTGCATTATTGAAATAGAGGAAAGTAGGATCAATCTAGAAAATTCACTGCTACAAAGTTTCAAACACCAAAGAAAATAATGCTTATGGTTATCACACACACACACACACACACACACACACACACACACTATGGTATGTTGTTCAAAGATAAAATGTCACATGAGTACAAGTGTATTTGAGAGTTAAAGAGGTTAATTTAATCTCTTTATAAAGCTATGCTTCCTCCAAAGCGGTAAGCCCTATTTAATCTTTAATGCCCCATGGGTCTAGAGTTTCTGATAATAGACCACAGGACAAGGGTCTGGATTTGTGGGTTAACCAACAGATGACAGGACTGCTAAAACGAGTTGTGAAGAGACTGACTCTAAAACTAACTTTAATATATATGTCATAAAGAGAAATGTGTAACATTTCCTTTTTAAAAAGTACACCCTACCTTGCTCTAGGAGTCTTTAAAGCAGATTTTAGAAATACACATTACAGTTTTTTCTCCTTTTAGTGAGAAAATTGTGGCAAATATTCAGATAACATCAGGTCAAAAGGATGGTGGTATAGAAATGTTTTTACATCCTGTACAATTGGTAGTTAGGCCATAAATTGGCTCTGATCTTTACAGGAATAAAGGCAGAGAGAGAAATACTAATTTTGTATTTTACAGTGTCTGTAAGATAAAGATACTCCAACTCAAACAAACAACGAAAAATCTATTACTGGTTCAGAGATCTCTGAGTGGAACTTGTCTTCTGAACTTGCATAAATAACACACACAGTGAACAGCATTTTTAACCACATCCCTATGGTGATCATAACAATGATTCATAGGGCTATCAATCTGTCCCTCCAAGTGAGTTAATTACAGCAATTTTATATAGGAACCAAAGGAGCACAGTCCAGGTGCACAGTTGTTCAGTCTCAATTCAAAGATCAACCCAAAGACAGTGTCTTGTAAGTATTAAGTGGGAGTGAATACAAGTTTATATTCTATGAGAATAGCCCAGGGAGGTTGTCATTGGTGGTTGTGGCGGGGAGGATGGTGTTACAGATGTCATCTGCTCAGAGTTATATGGGAATATATACTTTAACTGTTAACTGACATAGAAGTAAGGTTCACATACTCTGAGAAAGGAGAGAAGCCAAACTAGGACCCAGGCTCTGTAAAGAGGTGGATAGAGGAATAGCTGTGGTTGGGGCCAGATAGGAGGGTCTACACGGTATCGACAGCCAGTGAAAACACAATGTTAAGAAGTGAAAAATGCTGAGCACCTTGAGAAAAAAATGGTTTCACCATATATCCCCATGTTGAATCAACTGTTTACATTACCTAGAGAGTTGTTGGACACAGCCAGGTCAGTGTTAGGACTCATTTACCAGAAACAATGACTTCCACGTTGGAAGAGTTGATCTGAACTCATTCTCAAAGGAAATGATTAGATAAAAAGGCCGGAAATCCACTGAAGTTATTCCTACTCTTCGAAATTAAAACGATGACATCTATGGTGTAGAGCAGTAGTTTTCTAAGTGTGGACCCTGGACCAATACCAACAAGACAACCCAGGAACCTGTTAGAGATGCAAGTTCTTGGGTACCACCTCACATTAAATCTGCACTTCTTGGGGCAGAACGCAGCCAAGTGCATTTTAATAAGCCCATTGAGAACCGCTGTCTTAAAAAACGGTTATCCTCTAGAAATGCAGAGCCAGAAGGGAACAAGGCACGTCTTCAGCTCATCCAGAAGGATTATTAAGTTACTAAAGGACATGCTAAAAAGGGGCCACAGCATATCTTTTTACTTTACAAGGCCTTCAAGGCCTGATTATGACACTTGAAATATTATTAAGGAGCAGCTCCCGTAAGTATCAATAACAAAAGTGTCTAAATTGACCTCACACAGCTTAACATGCAACTACTTCCTTTCAGCATAGCCAAAGCCCAAGGAAAGTTCCACAGAAATACTTATTACGTCTAGATTTCTTCACAAAATGATAAAGATGTTAAGTGTGGTCAATATTCAGTAACTTAAGGTCATCCTTCTTTACCTAAGAAATTCTAACTCTCAAAGTATTAACAATATAACGAAGCTTCATTTTGGAAAAATCTAAAAAAATTAATATGTGTATAATTTGGAATCAAGAGAGTCATAGCCCATCAACTTTCTTCTGAGTGCCAATGACTTCTTGGAGAGTCAATACAGAGAACAGTGAAGAGTAAGTATTCTGGGGTCAGATTGTCTGAGTTCTAATATGATTTTATCACTTATTAGCTGTGTGATCTTCTGCAATTAACTCAATCTCCCACATCTGTTAAATGGAGATGACAAAATTGATGCATGAAACGGTAAGCTGATACCAACACAGAGTAAGCCAACAGCAATATCAGCTGCTTTCTAGGCAATGTTTCCAGAGCACTCCCAATGTACATATCACTGTGCTCGCTGCCAAAGGCACAAAGATGAAGAGCCTAGTGGTGGAGAGAGGCATAAAATCATTTTATTTACAGTGCAATAAAGACAAGGATTGAGAGAACTAGGTATTATGGAAGGGAATACTTAAAAAAAAAACAGTAACGAGTTACCATGGATGAGGCAGGAAGGCCTGAGAATTAGAGGAAGAGGGGGGACAGAGGGTTAAGATGATGAAAGGTCATTGCAGAGAGTGGCAGCATTGTGGGTCACATGGAACAGAGATTTTTACGTACCAACACCTGGGTTTAGTTCGGCTTTTACTAACTCTACCAAATCCCTTCACGACTCCACAAAACGTATTTCTCTGTGACTTCAGCCACTCATTTCCATCCCCTCCTGTCTCTGAGGATGCAAGTTTGATCCTCCTTTCAGGGTTAACCTTAAATTGTTCTCCTGATCTCAGCTCCAGCTCGCATGGAATATCACACACCTTCACTTTTCTCCTCTCCTTTTCTTAAATCTTCCCTCACAACACGGTCCTCCCCATGCATCCTTAAATATGGTCAGAATCTCCTCATCAATTAAAACAAAACAAAGCAACAACAACCACATAAAGCAGATAGCCTTCCCTCAACCGCCTTATCTCCTGGGCCCCCTCTTCTATACTCTCTTTTCCTTCTCACTGTCAACACATTAATAGTGTATACAAAGCACTCACCTTGAACCTCTTTCAAACTAGTTTTGATTCCTACCAGTAACAGAACCTTTAACAACTGCCAGTGAGGACACGTCTCAAAGAGCTGCAGCTGGGCCCAGCGTCCCTGCAGTGGAACCTGTCCTGACCTCTTGTTTCTGGCTCCCAGACCCACTCTATTTCCGCTTCCTTTGTCCGGAATTTGGGCTCCTCTTCTCTGTCTCCACTCTCACCTCACAACTGGCTTTTCACCCACAGTTTTGTCTCAGCACCGACGCCACCTCAGCAAACGCCGCGGCCCCACCGCTCAGGTACAGCTGCTCAACGCCAACCACCTGCTGGGTTTCTCCCTACGCAACGCTCAGAGCCCAGGAGCCTCAATTAAAACTACTCGCATCTCCACTTGAAGGAAGATCTGGATGTTGTCCCCTCTCTCTCATTACTGACACCTTCTTCCATATAAGCTATCTGTTCCCCCTTGTCCTTTATTGTTGTCGGGTTCCCGGAATTCGCCATTGCCACTGCATTCACGGGGTGGGGGCATCTTCTCCGTGCTGTGTGTCCACGTCCCGCCCGGTTCCTCGAGTCCAGACCCAATGTCATCTCCTTCATAATACTTTCCCCAATTCACGCAATTAAACAGAGGAATTGCCACTACTCTACATGTGTCAGAAAACCCTCTTGTAAATAGTTGTTTTTCAAAATATTTTGTGTTCTCTGGACTCACAAGCTTCCTGAACACAGAGGTACTTCATATCACTCCCTTCCTGAGCACACTGTCTTCCCATGTCTTACATTTAGGTTGGTGATATGCAAGACCAAATAGGATAAACAAAGATAGAACACTGCTCATCCATTGGGGACATATCTGAAGCTATTTGCAAATAGTTATCATATTGATTGTTGTCACCTAATCATTAACCTGAGCAAATGTAGCCAACTTTGTCAATTATTTTTTCTTATTTTAAGAAATTGTTTGACGGATAAACTAAAAATACAGCTGGTTTATTATTGCTATTTACGCCCACAGATTTAAAATCTGTAGCTCCAATGATAATAATGGAGTTTGTGTTTTATATCTCTAGATTATTCTCCTCATATTAAACTAAGTTGAACTTTTATGACACACTGAAAATCATTAGTGATAGAAAAAATTAATATGAAATATCAATATAAAATACAAAAAAATAATTAGCAAATAAAACTAGGCAGGGAACCTGACTTTTACTCAATAAAATATTTTTCAAGCAAATAGATCAATCCTCCTCACACAAGTGGGTGCCAATCAGTGATGGTGCCCGAAAAATACCTCGTGCCTTTTGTGAACTACTCCTCAAAATCATGTAGAGTCTTGTTGCAGAATATTTTTCTTAACTGAATTATAACAAAGGATCTGTGATTCTGAAAAATACTTAATAGGGAAAAAAAATAAAAACTATTAATACTCTGTTTTGGCAATTCTGCAGATATTTTGGAAAAATTAATAATCTAAAATGTGGAACCATCTAATATACACGATATGTAACATTTTTCATTGATATCCATAATTGTTTGTGATTTGAAATAAAAATGATACATTTCTCTTACATTTTCCACATATACGTGGCCATGTATAACACTGAAATCTCTGTCAGGCCGGATGAAGATGTATCAATGGGCTGCTGGAAGCAGGGTGCCACGTTTTATCAAAGTACGACATATTTCAGCATGTGTGTATGTGTGTGTGTGTGTGTGTGTGTGTGTATATTATATATACATATGCTACCCAATGAGCACTATTTTTTAAACATCTTTAATTACTTTGACTCCCCACTTTTCTTCTTATTTTATCTGTAAATATAATCTAATAAGAGAAACACATATTTGAGAGCATATTATGTGGACCATGCATCCTTATTTGGAGGTCCACATGAAACTCGGGAACAAATCAGTGAGAATTTTATGAAGCTATTATTCTAAAGATTGTCTCACAATTAATTCTCCTGAATCCACTCCTTTGACCTGGGTGATGGAGCAATACATTAGCCTCATACATTTTGTTTCATTACATGGTAACAAAATAGAGTATTAATTGAAATTTAGCTGATCTGGAGAACATTTCCTTACCTGAACATCCTGCACAATTCTACTTGTTTTTTTTGTGTGTGTGTGTGATTTTTTTTTTAACAGATAAAATTTTTGCTTACAACAAAGTTAAAACTCATTCAGTTGGAAAGTCAGAGAAAACATTTTGGATTTATAAAGTTTTTTTTGTATAACTGAAAATACACCATTTTGAGGCCACAACTTTAAAAGATTAAGTTTTTAAAAGTATTTACTCTAAAATGTATTACATATGTCCCCGCTTTTTTTGGAAAAAGAATTGGAACATAGTTTTGCATTTTTTCTTGAAAATTTGAGAACCTATCACCATCAATTTACTTTGCTGAGCTTAGGCGAGGCAATAGGTATCTTCTGATTATGACAAAACTACTTCTTTCCCTTCACTGACTGGCTACAGACAGACATGTATTTTTAGTTTGTGTCAGTTTTTTTTTTTGGTTTTTGCTCCTTTGTTTGTTGATAACTATTAGCTCTTGTGTCTCACTATCCTCCTAGACTTAGCGCAACAACTTGATTCCTTTCCAAATTTGCTACTCCACCTCTTGTATGCTGGAGGCACGTGAGGTCTCTCCTTTCATAGTTATATTTTTGTTATTTTTTGTTTCCTTTGTTGTTTCTCAGTTCTTAGTCGTGTTCCTTTAGGCTCTGTATGGTTACTGTATACACGTGATGTTACTTTGCACTGTCTACATAATGGGACTTAACGTAAGTCAGAGGCTCCTGCTCATTTTTTATACCTTGCCATAGTCTACAAAGGATTTAAGGGACTTTTGACATTTATTGTTAATACATTGCATCCGGCAGTAACAAGCTGCAGAAGCAATGATAAAATCACGTTAGGAAATCAGATGAAGCCAGAAGGAAAGGTGATGAGAAAAATAAATACAATAAATGTCTACACAGTTATTTGATAGAGGCAAGCCAGAGATTACATACTAAACATTCTAGCAGCCAAAAGAGTGAAGAAAACATGGCCAGTTATAAAACCATCTGTAGAGTAAAAACAAAACAGTTGTACAAGAGAAGCACCACTGTCCTGTGGTCCTCAGGAAAAGCGTACAGGGGAGAGGAATGGACAATATCTTTGAACATTTTGTTACAACAAACAGGGAACAATTTTGGAAGGCTATTTATTAGAAAAGAAAATTTGCTCAGTATAGGCTTAAGACATTATGCCAAGGGAAATTCAGCAAAGAGGATTCTAATATGTGACGGATGAGACAACATGATATATGTCAATTTAGGGACAGATTTTAAAACATTGAGGCCAGTGGCTCTTAACTAAAAGCAAGCATCTGAATCAAAACATCTGAGCAACATCCCCAGGGATTCCGAGGGAGATACTTTAGGTGAGAGTTTGGGGATCTGCATTTTTAGGCTACACCAAAGATTCTGATTCATGATTCAGGATGAGAACTGACCTAAAGGAATAGCTGAAAAACATACCCTACACGAACTCCTCCATTTTTTGATATCCTGAATTAAGATTCTGAAACATATTGAGCAGCAATAACTTTGAGATCATAATCCCTGACAAGTAACCACAGGGCAACTAATCTATAGGGACAGTTAACTACAGCACTGTACACTTCAACGGGCCACCAAGCTGAGAGGCCGTCCCTTAAAAGCTGTGGATCTGAAAACTCACTGCTAAGTCGAAGCTTACCCTAAATTAGCTCAGAGTACTGATGACACAAACCCCTTAGAATGGCAACATATAAAAGAAAACATCCATATCAAATATTTAAAACATTTAGATGTTAGTACAGCACAACCCACAACCTATGTGCCTGTTTATTTCTTCTCAAATTTGGGTGGAAATAAGAGATGAAACCTTAGATAACTTCACTCACATATTTTTCTAGAGGGAAATAAAATACTCTTTCAAAATCAAACTTTTGAAAAAAAAATGATGTTGACTCCTCAGTATGGCAAATGTGTGACATCTGTATTCTTTCTTACTTCTTCATAGATCTATGGCCATTATGTGCTTTAATACTGCCAGGCCCTCCCACCCAGGCTGGATAACACCTCAGGACCACTTAGGACACAGTTCTGCAGGCAGTCATAACATCTGATCAGCATTTGGCATCCTTGGAGAGACTTTTCTGAACTTCAACACAATTACCTAATCTTCACTGACATAAATCTTCCTTAATGAAGGACCTTCCATAATTTTTAGATTCTTTGGGTGATTTTTTTTAGCCACTTAAAGAAGGTGGAAATCAGGATAATAAATGATTGAAAAATTATGTTGATAATGTTTCATTAATAGATTGAGAGATGCACAAACTACTAATTGCTCCAAAGAACTAAGCCACACATTTAATTCTGACCTTGATTCTAATGTTTCTGTTTGCTAAACTGAGCAGAATTCAAGCGTTGATGAAAATTTATTACTTCAATTTTTAAGACAGCAGAGTAGATCAGCATGGAATTAGGTTTTTGTTAAGTATACCTTCATTCTGCTCATCACTTCAGGTAGAAGCTGGCAAAAAATAATATTGGAATGGAGGCAAATCAAATATGAAAAATACAGATAATTTCTGATAGTATTATTTTAAATTTGATAATAAAGTTTAGTGACAAGGATAGCCAAACTATCTGTCCCTTTGCACCCTGTTTTATATATAAACAGGGTGCAACATATATAAAACATTTACTGAATCCAAATGTCATACTAATACTGATAACAAGTAGTTTTAGTCTGTGTTGACAAGAAGCAAGTGCTGTCAAATGTGCTATGTTATTTGGGTCAGCTGCTGTTTTTCTCCTAATTTCTATATGCAGTCCGCCTGGAATTCAATAAAACAGAGTGAAGGAACCATAGGAGGGTGAAGGTTAACACTTTGTCTCATTCCATCAAACAGACACTTACTGAGTACCAATTATATAATTCAGGCATTAGAGGGACCTGGTGTCTGTCTTCACACATAGGGAAGAAAACATGATTCTAAGACAAAGCTGAAAATGTTAGAGGCTAAGAGTGGTAAAAATAACTTAATTTATATCACACTTATGTTTAATTCAATGATTTGTGGTTGAAGAGATGTTGTTCTATTTATATAGCCACCAGTTTATATGGGACACAGGATCAGATTAATTTTCTTCCACAGAGGCTTTGGAAGTTTTTTACATCAATGAGAAAACAATTTTTGAATATCAATATAAAAATATTTTTCTATAAAAGAAATCTTGAGAGATATATGGGTTATTTTTATATTATTTATTTTTACCCAAGCCTTATTGAATATATATTATTGCAATTTGCTCTGATTTTTTTTGTTTTGTTTTTTTGGAAGGACGTAGGATATAAACACATTAGTTAAAAGTAGAGAGATTGCTACATTTTGAACAGGCGGGCATCAACCACATGCTAACATCGCATGGAAACAATTATGATAATCAATACCTTGGTTAAATGCAATTATTCCAGAAAAACAGGTGGATTAACAAGGATTGCTCTGATATAATGATAATTAAGGGTTAGTTTTGAGGGCTACTGTGTTTGTTATTAATGAATATTAATTAAGAGCAAGGCTGCTTAAAATGCTACAATCTCTGTTGCTCAGCAATGCATTATGCATCCTCCCTTTATCATGCCCTTATCCCTGCCTCCAAAATCTATTATCATCCTTAAACTTTCACCTGAGCCCAGCTTTTGCTCACAGTTTCAGCAAAGTTATGGCCTCTTACTTCAATGAGAAAAAGAAATAGCATTAAGCATGAAAGCCTGAAACGCATTCCACACCAAGGCAGAGCTTATCCACGGCTCTCTCTCTCCTTACCCACTTCCCTCTGTCTCAGGCAGATCCCTTCTGCCTTCTATCACCGTTGTACCTGGGCCTGCATCTGTCTTGCTCCGGGACTCTCTCTGCCCTCTCCGATTTTCAGTCTCCACTTTGCCACTAATTACTTAAGTCAAGCTTTCACTAATGCTCATCTCTGTCATCTTAAAAACAATCTTTCCCTCAATCTTCTCTAACTCACTGTCAACTTCTTCAAATAGTCCATCTTCACAGTCTTCATTTCTCAAATCCCAGTTACTCCCGTAATCTGATGAAATCTGGCTTCTGATCCACCTCCCTAGTGTCACAGTACACCAGTGGCATCATTTTCAAGTTTCAGTCCTCATCTTCCTTAACTCCTGTGGCATCTTACACTTACACTGTTGACCAGACCTTCATTTGTGGAATCTTTTTTTTTTTTTCTTTTTTGCCTCTGGAACAGTATTAGTTTCTGGTTCTCATTTTACCTTGTAAACAACTCTTTCTTAATTTTTAGAAGTTGTAATATCCCTTAAATGTATAGATTTCCAAAGGTTCATTTCCAGGTCGTGTATACTATATTGCCTTTAATCTATAGATGATGAAACAGGGGAACAGAACAACTTACTGCAGAGATGTCTGTAAATATCAAACTCACAAAAATAAAATATTTTCAAGTCAAGTAATATTTTAAATATTATTTCACAAAAACACTTATAAAAGAATATATTACTCATGCATTAATGCAGTCTCTTACCTTACATGTCATTTGTGCATTTGGGTTTTTTCTGCAAAATCAGAAAAATCAGGCAGAGAAATTGGACACAGAGTGCTTTTAGAAAATAAAAAAAAATAACACTAGAGTTTATTCAGCAAGGGACTATCATTGTGAGCTTACTTTTGGAAATGCTGTGTTCCTTAAATAAAATGGTTGAAATACACACAATGCGGTATCACATTAACTGGTAACTATGAACAGTTCCTAAATTATCACTGGAAGATACCTATCCATTAACATTATTTCCAGTGCACAGTGCCTGCAATTAAGACATATCCAATTAGGGAAGAAAGAACTGTGGATTTATTGCTCATTTTAAATTTTTCGTTATTTGCTGATTGAGCCATTTGCCAATTATTGTTTCTGTGCTGTTGATCATTATATTGTGAAATTATGCTACTGTTAGCACCTTTACTGTGTAAATACATCAGACTGAGAATCCTATCATATTCTATTACATTTTTTGCTCCTCAAAAATGAAGAGGTAACAAAAGCTTCCTTTAACTGTAGGAGCTTAGAGCACATCAAACCTATGGCGGATAAATGAATGAACCTAAGCTACGATTATTTTCGATTTTACTTGCTCACGATATTTGAGTTTTCTGTGTTCTATCATCACTGTCTGTCAAATACTCAAGTACAGAGTTAGTCTATATTTCTACAAATACATTACTGTTAAAAGTACAAGCACACCTCAGAGACAGTGCGGGTTCAGTTCCAGACCACTGCAAGAAAGTGGAAATTGCAATTAAGCGAGTCACACAAATTTTTTTGTTTCCCAAAGCACATAAAAGTTATGTTTACACTATACTGTAGTCTATTAGGTGTGCGATAGCATTATGTCTAAAAACATCAACGCACATACTTTAATTAAAAAATACATTATTGCTAAAAAATGCTAATCATCATCCAAGCCTTCAAGGAATCGTAATCTTTTTGCTGGTGGAGGGTCTTGCCTCAGTGTTGCTGGCTGCTGCCTGATCAGGGGGTGGTTGCTGAAGGCTGGGGGCCTGTGGCAATTTCTTAAAATAAGACAACAATGAAGTCTGCCACACTGATTGACTTTTCCTTTCATGAATGATTTCTCTGTAGCATGTGATGCTGTTTGATAGCATTTTATCCACAGTAGAGTTTCTTTCATAATTGGAGTCAGTCCTCTCAAACTCTGCCACTGCTTTATCAACTAAGTTCGTGTAACAGTCTAAATCCTTTCTTGTCATTTCAACAACCTTCACAGCATCTTCACCAGCAGTAGTTTCCATCTCAAGAAATCACTTTCTTTGCTCATCCATAACAAGCAACTCCTCATCCATTAAAGTTTTATCATGAGATTATAGCAATTCAGTCACATCTTTAGGCTCCACTTCTAATTCTAGGTCTCTTGTTATTTCCACCACATCTGCAGTTACTTCCCCCACTGAAGTCTTGAACCCCTCAAAGTCATCTGTGAGGGCTGGAATCAAGTTCTCCCAAACTCCTGTTAGTATTGATATTTTGACCTCTTCCCATGAATCACAAATGTTCTTAGTGGAACCTAGAACAGTGAATCCTTTCCAGAATGTTTTTAATTTACTTTGCCCAGATCCATCAGAGGAATCACTATCTACAGCAGCTATAGCCTTATGAAATGTATTTCTTAGATAATAAGATGTGAAAGTCGAAATTACTCCTTCATCCATGGGCTACAGAATGGATGTTGTGTTAACAGGCATGAAAACAACACTAATCTTGTTGTACATCTCTACCAGAGCTCTTGGGTGACCAGCTGCATTGTCAATGAGCAGTAATATTTTGAAAGAAATCTTTTTTTCTGAGCAGTAGGCCTCAACGGTTGGCTTAAAATATTCAGTAAATCATCTTGTAAACAGATGTGCTGTTATCTAGGTTTTATTGTTCCATTTATAAAGCACAGGTAGAGTAGATTTAGCATAATTCTTAAGATCCCTAGGATTTTTGGAATGGTAAATGAGCATTGGCTTCAACTTAAAGTCACCAGCTGCATTAGCCCCTACAAGAGAGTCAGCCTGTCCTTTGAAGCTTTGAAGCCAGGCAGTGACTTCTCTTTTCTAGCTACGAAAGTCCTAGATGGTATCTTCTTTCAATAGAAGGCTGTTTCATCTACATTGAAAATCTGTTGTTTAGTGTAGCCACCTCCATTAATTACCTTAGCTGGATCTTCTGGAGAACTTGCTGCAGCTTCTACATCAGCACTTGCTGCTTCACCTTGCACTTTTCTGTTACGGAGATGGCTGCTTTCCTTAAACCTGATGAACCAACCTCTGCCAGCTTCAAACTTTTCTTTTACAGTTTCCTCACCTCTCGCAGCCTTCACAGAATTGAAGAGATTAGGCTTTGGCTTAAGGGAATGTTGTGGCTGGTTTGATCTCCTATCCAGACCACTAAAACTTTCTCCATATCAGCAATAAAGTTGTTTCACTTTCTTATCAATCGTGTGTTCACTGGAATAGCACTTTTAATTTCCTTCAAGAACTTTTCCTTTGCATTCAAGCTTGGATAACTGTGTATTGCAAGAGGCCTAGCTTTTGGCCTGTCTCAGCTTTTGACATGCCTTCCTCACTAAGCTTAATCATTTCTAGCTTTTGATTTAAATTGAGAGATGTTGACTCTTCCTTTCACTTGAACTTAGAGGCCATTGTGGGGTTATTAATTGGCCTAATTTCAATCTTTTTGTGTCTCAGGAAATAGGGAGGCCCAAGGAGAGGGAGAGAGATGGAGGAATGGCCAGTCAATGAAGCAGTTAGAACACACACAGCATTTATCAATTAAGTTTGTCAACTTATGTGGGCACGGCTTGTGGCTCCCCAAAACAATTACAGTAGTAATGTCAAAGATCACTGATAATAGATCACCATAACAAATATAACACTAATGAAATGTTTGAAACATTGTGAGAATTACCAAAGTGTGACACAGAGACATGAAATGAGTAAGTGCTGTTGGAAAAATGGCACCGATAGAGTTGCTCAACACAGAGCTGCCGCAAATCTTCAATTTGTAAAAAATGCCTTATCTGTGGAGTGCAACAAAGTGAAGCACGAAAAATGAGATGTGCCTGAATATTGAATCAGATTTCTGTTTCTGACTTGACTGGGGCTGTATGCAGCTGAACATTACTCCCACAGAGAAAAATTGGAAAAGCTAATAAGATTTCTTAAAAGTTCTTTTTGAAAGCATCAGATAGCAGCTCAGGTAACCTGAACTTGAGGGGTCAAAATCCCAGAGAAGGGAAGAACAAAAAGGTGGGCTAACTTGCGACAGCCACTTTTCTTTGCCTGTAGCAGGAGGCAGAAGATCCAAGCGGAAAGCTCCAGTGAACAGCTCTGAGAACTCAGCTGGAAGCTCTGCAGAGCCACAGCCCAGGGGCAAGGCAGATAGAGACGGACAGAGCATCACCAACCCAGCCTGGGATCTGCTCAGCACCTGACTGAATGGAGGCAATCAAACGATACACTACCTGCCTAGCAAAAAAGAAAAGAAAAGAAAGAAATATTTCTGAAGAAAGATAATATAATTCTCAGCTAATTTTTCATGTAGAACAAATGACATTCAATAAGAAAATAAGGCTTGTCAAGAGACAGGACAAAGGAAAATAGAAGAATAACAGCAGATTACAGATGATTAAGACACTGAAGTTCTCAGATAAAAATACTAAAATAGCTATGATTCAAGTTCAACAAAATAAGAGAAAACATGGGAGAAAGCTAAATGAAAAGATGGAAAGTTTCACCAGAGAATTGGAATCTATGAAACTAAATCAAACGTAAATTTTCCAGTGGAAAATTACAATAAATGAAATCAAGAACTCAGTAAATATGTTTAATAATCAATTGGAAGCAATAGAACACAGGATTGGTGAACTAGAAAACAGGGCAGTAAGGAATATTGAAACACAGACGGAGGAGAAAAGCAGGAAAAGAGAGGAAAGAGCATAAGAGATAGATGAACCGTAGTGAAAGGTCTAACATAAGTGTTTACGGAAGCAACGAAGGAGAGGAGAAGAGGAACGGGACAAAGAAAATAGCCTAAAACCCACAGATTCCAAAAGCTCAGAAAAATCCAAGAAGGATAAACACAAAGAAAGTCACATCTAAGCACATACTAGGAAAACTCTTAAAATATCTAAAGGTAGAAAGAAATTCTTAGAAAAGCAGCCAGGGGAAAAAAAAAAAAAAACTACACAAAGAGATATACTTGAAAATTCTACAGACCAATTAAAATAGAAACAAAAATTGTACTTATATTTAGTGGAGGGAATAGGAAGAAGTATATCTACTCCATATTCCAGAAAGTAGAAGTTCCTCATGTTCAAACAACCCACATGAAGGCAGAAAAAAAAAAAAACAGAGAAATGGAAAACAGGGAACAAACAGAAAACAAAAGATAAATGGCAGACTTAAGCTCTAACAGAATTTCAATAACTGCATTCAATGTAAATCATGTAAATATATCACTTAAAGACTGGCAGAGTGAATTTAAAAAAACATGACAAATATATATTGTCTACAAGAAACTCACTTCAAATATAATGAGATAGGTAAATTAAAAGTAAAAAATGGAAAAATATTTGTCATGCAAACTTCAGTCAAAGGTAAGCAGGTGGGGCTATATTAACATCAGATAAAGTAGACTTTGCAGCATAGAAAATTGACAGATTCAGAGAGGAGTGTTATATATTGACAATGGGTCAAACCACCAAAAAAACCACAGCAATTCTAAATGTGTATACACCAAAAAAACCGAGCAGCAAATTTTGTGAAGCAAAAACTGATAGAACTGAAAGGAGAAATAGACAAATCCACATTACAGTGAGAGACTTGGACACCCCTTCCTTAAAACTGATAGAACTACTAGACATGGAAACAGCAAAGATATTGAAGAACTCCATTAACCAAGAGAATCTAATTGACATTTATAGAATGCTACACCCAATAGCAGAAAGCACATTCTTCTCAAGTGCCCACAGAACATACCAAGATAGACAGATCCTGCTTATAAAACAAACCTCAATATAATTAAAAGAACTGAAGTCATCCAGAGTGAGTTCTCCAACCATAACAGAGTCAAACTAGAAATGAATACCAGAAAGAGAACTGGAAAATCTCCAAACTCTTGGAAACTGAACAACATACTTCTAAATAATCCATG
Source organism: Diceros bicornis minor (assembly GCF_020826845.1). Lineage (NCBI taxonomy): Eukaryota > Metazoa > Chordata > Mammalia > Perissodactyla > Rhinocerotidae > Diceros > Diceros bicornis. The sequence goes on along the minus strand of NC_080744.1, from coordinate 4,484,065 downwards.
GGTCAAGGAGGAAGTCCCAAGGGAAACAAAAAAAAAAACACACTTAACTGAATGAAAATGAAAATAGAAAATATCAAAATTTGTGGGACACAGCTAAAGAAGTGCTGAGAGGGAAATTTATACCATTGAAGGCACAGAAAAGAAAAGATGGAGTGTCTCAAGTAAATGATCTAAGCTCCCTTCTCAAGAACTCAAAAAAAGAAGAGCAAAATTAACCCAACACACTAGGTCATAAAATAAAGATAAAAATAATTTAGAATATGAATTCTGATCTTAATGAAATTAAGCTAGAATCAATAAAAAAATATAACTTAAAAGTCCTATGTGTTCGGAACTTGAGAAATATAATTCTAAGTGACCCAAGGGGGTCAAAGAAAAAAAGTCACAGTGGAAATCAGAAAGTATTTCAACCTGAATGACTATAAAAATATTGCTTAGCAAAACTTGTGGCATACAGTTAATACCATCTTTGGAAAGGGATTCATGGCTATATCAGAAAAAATGGAAAAGGTTAAAATCAGTGATCCAATCAATGCTATAAGAATTTGGAAAAATAATTAGCGCTTTAAGTCTAAAGATATAGAAGGAAGGAAATGATCAAGAGTAGAAAATATTGTAAGAAAAAAACACCTGTATAACAGAGAAAACTAAAAAAAAAGGTTCAAAGTTGATTCTTGAAAATAACTGATGACATTGAATGACCTCCAGCAAAACTAATCAAGAAAAACCAAATATAGAAGATATAAATTACCAATATCATGGTTCCATTATAGATTATGACAGTGGCATGTTGGAACTACCTCAGACCTGCTCATGACAACAAAACATGTGTACATCTTCCCACTATATAATTTGAAATTGGCTATGGTTTGATTATATACACCATGGAAACTGGCAAAAACTCTAAATCAAGCCTTTTGTTTCCTAGAATACTGGTTTACCAGCACACTAGTGGATCAAAAAAATATTAAAGAGATAATTACAGTAATTATAACAATTGTACATTACTAAATTTGACAATTTAAAGAACATAGATTCCTAGAAAAACAAAACTTGAAAAAGAAATAGACACTGTAATAGCCCTATATTTATCAAAGAAATTCAATCTGTAATTGAAAATCTTTGTAGAAATTAATCTGTAAGCCCAGGTGACTTCTCTTGAGAATTCTTTTCTAAACAATTAAAGAGAAAGTAACACTGATTTTAGATAAACTTAAGGTAGCAGAAAAGAAGATATTTTTGCTGACTTTTTTTAATTATCTTTTTTTTGTTATTGAAGTGTAATTTACACACAGTGAAATGCTCACATCTTAAATGTAGAGTTTAATTAGTTTTAACAGATCCATACCATTATGAGACCTACTCCTCTATGAAAATTTCCAGGAAATTTCCATCCTCACATAAAGTTCTTCCAAGTCCCATCCCAGTGAATAACCCCTCCCCAAGAAGCAACGACCACCACAATTTCCATCACCAAAGACTACTTTTATCTATACTAGACTTCATATAAATGAAATCATACAGTATGCACTTTTATACACCTGATTTATTTCACTAAGCACATAGTCATTGTGATTCATTCTGTTGTTTCAAGTACTATCTGTTTGCTCCATTTTATTGCAGAACAGTATTCTACTATATGAATATATCACACAGATTATTATCTATCTTAAAACTGATGGGTGTCTGGGCTGCTTCCATGTTTTGGCTACTATGAAAAAGATGTTATACATTATTGTACAGGAATTTTTGTGTACATAATTTTAATTTCTCTTTGATAAATACCTAGGAAAGGAATTGCTAGGTTATAAATTAGATTTCTGTTTAACTTTTTAAAAACGGCTACAGAGTATTCAAGAAGGATTTACTATGTTATACTCCCACCAGCAGTTTATGAGAGTGCCAGGTGCCCCAAATCCCCTACAACTTTTAGTGATGTCAATCATTTTCATGTATCCATTCTAGCGGGGGTCTTCTGGTAATTCATTGCGGTTTTAATTTGCATTACAAATATTTATGTATATAAATTTAATTATGTACCATTAGATTGATATCGTTAACTTTGTTCTACCAACAGTGTTTCATTTACTGGCTTTTCTTCAGAATCCTTTTCTTTCATAACATTTCATGTTGAAGTCTGTATAGATTGGCCATTCATATATCAGTGTCTTTTCCCCATTTTTTAAAAATGGAATATTTGTTGTTTTATTACTGAATTACAAGACTTCTTTATATAATCAGGATATAAGCCATTTGTCATATATATGTTATGAGAGTATTTTCTCTCAATCTCTGTCCTGTGTATTTTCTTAATAGTGTCTTTTGATCAACAGAAGTTTTTAATTTCTATAAAATTCAATCTATCCATTTTTATCGTGATTAAGTTTTGCTTTTCATAGGTTCATTAAGAATATATCATCAGAGAATCATGACAGTTTTACTTCTTCCTTTATAATCCATAGGGTTTTATTTCTTTTTCTTGTCTTATTTCACTAGTAGAAGCTGCAGGAGGTGTAATGTTAAATGGATGTGGTAAGAATGGACATCATTCTCTTGTTGCCAGTTTTAGGAAGGGAAGCATTCAGTATTTTACTATTAAGTATTATCTTAGCTGTAGGTTTTTTGTAGTCACGCTTTCTCAGGGTGATTACTCCCTTCTATTTCTAAAACTGACATTAAATTTTAACAAATGTTTTTTCTGTATTAATTGAAATATTAATATTATTTTTCTTTTAATCTGTTAATGCAGTAATTATATTAACTGCTATTTGAATGCTAAACCAATATGTATTTCTTGGATACAACCCACTTGACAATTCTGTATTTCCCTCTTATATATTTGTGGAATTGACTTGATAATATTTTGTTAGAATTTTTGTGTCCACAATTATGAAGGATATTGGTATTTTTTCATTTCTTGTAATATGTTATTGTCTTCTTTTGCTACCAGGGTTACGGTGGCTTTGTCATATGAGTTGGGGAGTGTTTTCTCCTTTTTGATTTTATGAGTTTTGTTTGTGTGTATGCAGGATTGATATTATTTACTCCTTTATGTTTGGTAGTGTTCACTAGAAGTCATCTGGCTGTGTTTTCTCTTTGGGAAATTTTTAAGCTATAAATTGTTTCTTTTAAATTTCTTCTTATGTTAGTTTTGATGAGTTGTGCTTTGCAATAAATCTGTCCCTTTTACTTGTTGTCAAAACATATTAGCATAAAATTGTTCATAAAACGCCCTCGTTATCCTTTTAAGTTTGTAAACTCTGCAGTAATGCTACCTCTTTCATTCTTAGTGTTAGTAATTTATATTCTGTCTGTTGTTTTCTTGATCAACCCTTTTAGGAATTTGTCAAATTTGTTAATATTATCAAAGAACACATTTTTGGCTTTTCTGATTCTCTCTGTTGTTTTTCTATATTTCATTGATATGTATTCTCTTTTTTTATTATAGTCTTTTCCTACTTTGGGTTTGATTTCTATATGTCCCACATATTCTTTGCTCTACTATTCTTCCTTTCTTGCATTTTTCAGCATGATTCAATTATTTGATGATATTTAGCAGTCATTAAAAATTAGCTAATTATGAATAGAAGAGCATCATGAAAATGCCAGCAGTAAGCATAGTATTTAATAGTGTAATACTTAAAACTTTCCCCTTGGGACTGGAAGAAAGAGAAGGATACATGATATTCTGCGGCTATTAAACATGTAATTTGGACATCTTTAACAATAAAACAAGTCAAGAAACATATATAAAATATGTAAGAATTAAAAAGAAAGAAATACGTCTTTCATTATTTGAAGCCAACATGATGTGTACATAGAAATTCAAAAGAACCTAAGACAAATTATTATAACCAATAAGTGAATTTAGCAAAGTTGAGTAAAACAAGGTCAATATACAAAATCATTTGCATTGCCATGTACCAGAACAAAATAAACAGGAAGCGAAATTTTTAAAATGATACTTTTTATAACACCAAGACCAAGAACAACAAGACTCTCAGATACTAGGAATAAATCTAATAAAAATGTTTAAGACCACTCCTCTGAAAATCACAAACTGTATTGAAAGAAAATAAAGAAGACAATTAAATGAAGGGATAGACAATGTTGATAGACTGAAAGATTTGCAGATTAGATTCAAGCCAAATAAAAATTTGAGGCTTCTTTTGGGGAGAAGGGGTAAAGCAGAATTTGGTAAACTGCTCATAAAATATATATGGAAACACTTGGGGCCAATAATCCCCAAGGCAATCTTGAGAAAGAAAAAAGCCAGAATACTTGCACTACCAGATTTCAAAGTTTAATAATGTTAACAGTAATTGAGACACAGTAGTATTAGCATAGGAATAGAAAGGAAATGGGTCCAGAAACAGACCCATATGTGTCTGATCCTTTGATTTATGACAAAGGTGTCACTGCAGTATAATGAGAAGGAATGCTCAATTCTAGAGGTGGTAATGAGTTAACTATATATTCAAATTGAAAAAAATTACCTTTATTCCTAGCTCAAACCATATGGAAAAATCAATTTCAAACGAATTACAGATGGCAAGTTTTGTAGGTAACGCAATGAAACTTTTAGCAGAAAACATAAGAATATACTTTTATTATCTTGGGTTAGGAAAAGATTTCTCAAATAGGACACGAAAAGCACTAACTTTAAAAATTGTTTGATAGTTTAGACTTGATCAAAATGAAGCACTTTATTCATTAAAGGGCAACATTAAGATTGTGAGAAAGCAGGCTGCAAAGTAGGCAAAAATATTTTTCAATAAATATGCACAATAAATGGCTTATATCAAAATATACAAAGAACTCCACAAATAAAGAAGGAAAAATACAACCCAGAAGGGGGAAAAATGGGCCAAGAATTGAAAAGGTGACTGTCAAAAAGAAAGAAATGCAAAATGGTCAAAAACATTTGAAAAGTTGCTCAACTCATCTATCATAAGCTAAATGCAATTTAAAACCACAGTATGATTCCACGACACCAACTAGAGTGGTTAAATTGAAAAATACAGATGATATCAAGTGTTGACAAGGACATGGAGCAAATGGAATGCTCATGTAAGTGTAAATTGAAAAATTATTTGGTAATAGGTATTAACATTCTCATACTCTATGATTCCTAGGTATGTACCCAATAGAAATTCATTCATATGTTCACTAAAAAGATTGGTACAAAAATACTTAGAGCATGATTATTCATATAATGGTCTCAAACTGAAAATAACTCAAAAGTTCATAAATAGTCAAATAAATTAATTCTGTTATATGCATACAATGGACTATTATATTGCAATGAAAACAAACAGATCCTTCCTACATAAGTAGCATAACAATCTCGAAAACATAATATTGGGACAAAAATCTAGACACAAATTGCATTGTATAGTTACATTTATATAAAGTTTAAAGCAGTAAAAGTAAGATGTTCCAAGTTATAATAGAGGTTACGTTTCAGCGGGGTTGTGAAAGAGCGGCAAGAGGGAGTTTCTTGAGGGTTACTAATTCTCTACTTCTCAATTAGGGTGCCGGTGACACAGATGTGCTCACTCTGAGAGCTAAATTAAGCTAAATACTTATAACTTCTATAGTGTCTGTTACATTTTAATAAGAAGTTAAAGTAACATCTTACACTGTGTTTTTAAGATAGTGCTTTAATACACTCAGATTCTATAATCAGCATGCAGGAGGGCATCGTATGATAATTATGTATTAAAACTAATAACAAAAGCACAGGGACACTGAGTCCAGACTTCCAATGCTGTGAGAGGAAAAAGTACCAAACCAGAGCCTTTCGATCCAAGTGAACATCATTTCTTTCTCTGAGCACTCACAACAAATAAACTTCTAAAGTAATAGACCAAGCGCAATCTGTTACATGCCTCTCTTCTTGAGTTTTTCTACATCTGTCAGAAGAAATTAATAGTCAATGCGAAATGAAATGAAATGTGCCACACTAGAAACAATCTTTCAAAATAAATTTCTGTAAAGAAAGTTAGCATCTAACTCATACCATAAGAAGGAGCCATAATATGGCATTTTATACCCTCTTTGGACCACACACACACCAAAAGACAGGACACTCAGGAGAAAGTTTAGGAAGAAGATTGACAAGAGCAACATAAATATCCATTTTTTCATTTTCCATCATCTTGGTTTCCATGTCTTGGATAACCTGACAAGGTATCTTCGAGTGCTACTGGAAACATGGAGATTTTATAGGAATCAGAAGGGCCATAAAGGCAACACTGTGTTCATTGACTCCATGGAACTCAGTGGATGACATGGGGGAGGGGGCACGTCTTAGAAGCCTAAAAAAGAGCTCTTACTATTAGAGTAAAAATCACATTTCAAAATTAGGAAGCACATTGAACAACTTAATAAATGAGGTGAGAGATGTTAGCAAATGAAGTACAGAGGTTCAGAGGAGAGGGTCTAAGACATCGACTAGGTGAACTATTGAGACTCACGGAGAGAATCATTGTAACCCAGGAGATGGCTCATAAACACGGCCAGAGAGAAGAGACATTGCTCTAAGTTCCCACTAAACACTGCCCATGCAGGGCCAAATGGCAGCCTTTTCCCAAGATGACTATACAGAGAAAGACAGACATCACATTACGAACCGACACCTGAAACTCTAAGAAATATGTCAAGAATGGTTACAATCTGACACCAATATTGTATCAAAGTGTACAGTGTTTTTTGGAATTAATTCTGGGTTGTTTTTGATTTTACTTTGTTGTGTGTGCATTGAGTGTGTATAGTTTTACGCACCTTTTAAATTGGTTATAAAGGAAACCTTTACCCAAGCCAGGGCCTCGCAACAGCTCTCCTGACATTTTGGACAACGTTATTCTTTTTTGTGGAGGCTGTCCAGTGCACTGCAGGGTGTTCAGCAGCATCCCTGGCCTATACCCTTTAGATGCCAGTAACATACCACCACTCCAGTCATGACAATCAAAACTGTCTCAACACACTGCCATATGTCCCCTGAAAGGAAAAATTGCCCCCAATTGAGAACCACTGACCTAAGCAGATAAATAAAATGCCATCTCTCTCTTCGGTCATTTTTTTTTTTTTACAATGGACTCACATCATCTAGTAGATGATGGTTGAAACTTGAATGTGAATTGTATTATATCTGTGCATGTTAAGTAAATAAGGGTACGCGGGGCATAAGTCCTAGAAAGAAGCATGGGAAGACCAATCCTAATGTTTGTATAACTAAAAAAAACCTTCTATAATGTAAAAAGAAATGTAACTCATTTTATCACTAAGTTTTAAAAGTATTTTCCCATCTTTTGGATTTTGGAAATTAATTAATTAGTGTTGGAATGAATTTATGGACTTTCCATGGATAAATTTCCTCTTTCCAGTCACTAACACTTGATTGATCTTAACAGATAAATTTTGGTTAAGATGGATTTGAATTACTGGGTTGACGATTTCCATGCACACACAATTTTCAGATAAGTATATCTGTTGAGCCAATAAGGTAAGAAAAAAAAACATGAAAAAAGAAAAGATTCTTTGAAAGCTAAAATTAAGAAATCATCTTATGGAGTCTAGAAGAGGAATAATTTAAGTATTAGGTTTGATTGAGTCTATTTAGAAATTTCCTGCAACATTTAGAAAGAGCACTGGTGTTGAAAGAATATTGGACAGAATTCAAAGGGAAACAGAAAAACACAGCAAACAGAGAATTTGGCAGGTTGACTAATTCAATTAAAAATTGTATATAAAATCTTGTGCAACTCAGGATTGCAAAATATTAACTTTTAAGCATTATTTTAAAATCACAGAATAATATTATAAACTACTTGGTTTCTGAAAATATTCTATTATAAACCATGGAGGTTAAACATAGGTCTTTCTTTAATCGGCTATCAATAGTTTCTAACATTTCATAAATAAGAAAATGGAGTAAGCTCAGAAAGCTAGTTAATGTCACCATTCTGGCAGCAAAGGAAAGAGATACTTTATTTCTAAATATGTAGGATTCTCATTTTTCAAAGACCAGCTCAAATGCCACCTCCCTTTGAGAAATTTTCTTCTCTCTCCCTAATCAGAATGAATTGTTTGTTCACCTGAGCTTCCTACAGCACATTGTGCTTCTGTTGTGAAGTTATGACCTTCCTTATGGTCTAGGGAGGGAGGTGCCCTGATATTTTTCTCCCAATAGGTATAAGACCTCCATGGGCTCAGGAGCCACACAGTCCTCTTCTGTCCCTATAGCAAAGGACACAGATCCAGTGTGGACAGATATTTTCTAAATACCTGTTGAAAGCATCACTTACATTTAGCTTCTTGGTTTAATATCCCGAAGTAATAAATAAATAACTTTTTAAAATAGAATTTTCTTTTAAAGTTCAGTGTTCTTTAATAATTATATGTTAATATGTGTAAATCTGTAGAGCCGTGCATTTGTACTCATGCATTTCTATGGGTAAGTGTGAAACAAAAGTAAAGAGCGATTAAGTCCAGAAATGGGCATAGGTCAAGGGACATTGTGATAGTATAGCATCATGCATTGTTAGATCAAAAGTGTCTTAGAGTTCATGGGCTGCGATTTCTTAGTTGTAGAGGAAAGTAAGCAGAGGCCAATTTACATCCTCACGATCTGAGAGCTGATTTAAGGGAAGCCAGACCCAGATCTCCGTCCCTGTGCCTGACTGCCCACAGACCACATAACCCACACAAACTGAGCGCGGTGAGCTGGCAGGCCTGCGAAATGAAGACCTGCCGTAACAACAGGACAAAAAATTGGAACTAGGAGTTTTTAAATTAGTATCATTGTTTTGTCCCCATTTTATAACTGTAGGGTATCCGAAAAACAACTACAAAAAAACTTCCCAAGACTACAGAATTCCTTCAAAGAAACCGATTAAAGAATTTTAAAAATAATGTTACTTGAATAAGACTCTTCTTTTCTGGGTATTAGCAGGTATTGACTTTTCAAGCACCAACAATTGGCTCCCTCCTTTTGGCTAGAGTAAATACGACAGACACTCCATCTACCAAGTAGGACAACCTAAGTTTTAATAAAATAAACATGTATCACTAAGCTGTCTGTATATCACTACATAAAAGAAATTATAAGAGTATGCAATATCTAGACAAACTTCTTTACTTGAAATTGTATTACATGATAATTGCTCATATGTTATTTCAATGAACAAAGACAAATTGCATTTATCCCATTTATAAAAGGAAACTGAGCTATCTATATTCAGATGAGAATCATGGAATTTGATAATTTTTAGATTTTGTATAGCCCTGATTAATTTTTAAAAGACAATAATGAAACCATTTCAGAGCTACAAAACATAATATAATAAAATTCTCTCTGGTGTTTTGGGGGAGATGTAATTGCTACAGAATATTAAATTGAGAAAACAGAAACACAGCACTTAATCTACGAGAATAATCGGGACACCTGCACACAGCAGACACTAGCTCTTACAGAATGTTAAAGGATTAGTTTTCTACAATATCAGCTATAATCATTATAGTTTTTTTAAGTGAGGTAACACTGGTTTATAACATTAGATAAATTTCAGGTGTACATCATTATAGTTCAGCTTATGCATAGACCACACCATGTTCACCACCAAAAGTCTAGTTTCCATCCATCACCATACACATGTGCTCTTTTACTCCTTTCACCCCCTCTCCTCCCTTCCCCTCTAGTAACCACCAATCTGTTCTCTGTGTTTGTCTATCTTCCACATGCGTGAAATCATATGGTATTTGTCTTTCTCTGTCTCTTTATGCTAAATGAAATAAGTCCATCCATGTTGTCACAAATGGCGAGATTTCATCTTTTTTATGGCTGAGTACTATTCCATTGTACATATATACCACATCTTTATCCATTTGCCTGTTAATGGGCGCTTAGGTTGCTTCTAAGTCTTGGCTATTGTGAATACTGCTGCAATGAACATAAGGTTGGATATATATTTTTGAATTAGTGTTTTTGTGTTTTTTGATAAATACCCAGAAGCTGAATCATATGGTAGTTCTATTTTTAAGCTTTGATTAAATTAATTTTTTTTAACCCATACTATTTTCCACAGTGGCTACACCAATTTATATTCCCACCAGCAAGGTACAAAGGTTCTCTTTAACCATATCTTCTCCAACACTTGTTATTTCTTGTCTTTTTAATAGTCATGATGGGCATGAGGTGACATCTCATTGTGGTTTTAATTTGCAATTCCTTAATAATTTGTGATGTTGAACATCTTTTCATGTGCCTGTTGGCCATCTGTATATCTTCTTTGGAAAAATGTCTGTTCAGATTCCCCACGCATTTTTTAATTGAGTTGTTTGTTTTTTTGCTGTTGAGTTGTATGAGTTCTTTATATATATTGGATATTAACACCTTATTGGATATCTTCCCCCAGTTGGTAGGCTGTCTTCTCATTTCGTTGATGGTTTCCTTTGCTGTGCAGAAGCTTTTTAGGTTGATGTAGTCGCATTTATTTATTTTTCCTTTCATTTCCCTTGCCTGGGGAGACATATCCAAAAAGACACTGCTAAGATTGATGTCAGAGAGTGTACTGCCTATGTTTTCTTCTAGGAGTTTTATGGTTTCAGGTCTTAGATTCAAGTCTTTAATCCATTTTGAGTTAATTTTTGTGTATGGTGTAAGATAATGATCTACTTTCATTCTTATGCATGTGGCTGTCCAGGTTTCCCATTTATTGAAGAGAATTTCTTTTCTCCATTGATGTTTTTGGTTCCTTTTTCAAAAATTAGCCTTCCGGAAATGAGTGGGTTTATTTCTGGGCTCTCATTTCTGTTCCATTGATCTGTGTGTCTGTTTATCTGCCAGTACCATGCTATCTAGATTACTATAGTTTTGTAGTATATTTTGAAATCAGAGAGCACAATGCCTCCAGCCTTATTCCTTTTTCTCAGGACTGCTTTGGCTATTCGAGTCTTTTCTTGTTCCATATAAATTTTAGGATTCTTTGTTCTACGTTCATGAAAAATGTCATTGGGACTTTGATAGGGATTGCATTGAATCTGAAAATTGCTTTAGGTAATATGGACATTTTAACTATGTTAATTCTTCCAATCCATGAGCATGGAATCTTTATTCTTAGAGTTGATTTCTAGTTTCACAGCACTGCGGTTGGAAAAGATGCCTATGATTTCAGTCGTCTTAAATTTATCAATACTTGTTTTGTTTCTCAATGTATGGTCTGTCTTTGAGAATGTTACATGTGCACTTGAAAAGAATGTATATTCTGCTGCTTTTGGATGGAATGTTCTATATATATCTATTAAGTCCCTCTGGTCTAATGTTTCATTTAAGGCCAATGTTTCCTGTTTACTTTGTCTGGATGATCTATGCATTGATGTGAATTGGGTGTGATAATCCCCTACTAATATTGTGTTGCTGTCAATTTCTCCCTTTAGGTCTGTTAATAGTTGCTCTATACACTTTGGTTCTCCTATGTTAGGTGCATATATACCAGTAAATGTTATGTCTTCTTGATGGGTTGTCCCCTTTATCTTATTTATATAATGTCCATCTTCATCTCTTGTTAACTTTTATGGCTTGAAGTCTACTTTGTCTGATATAAGTATGGCTACACCTACTTTCTTTTGGTTGCCCTTTGCTTGGACTATCATCTTGCATCCCTTCACTGTGAGCCTATGTTTGTCTTTAGATGTGTCTCAACATATTGTTTGGTCTTGTTTTTTAATCCATCCAGCCACTCTGTGTCTTTTAATCAGTGAATTCAATCCATTTACATTTAGGGTGATTATTGATATATGAGGACTTAATATTGCCATTTTATCTTTTGTTTTCTGATTGCTCTATATTTCCATTGTTTCTTTTTCCTTGTGTTTCTGTCTGCCATTTCAGTTTGGTGGTTTTCTGTGATGTGTTTCTCAGTGTCCTCTTTTCTTATGTTTCATGACTCTGCTCTGAATTTTGGTTTTGTGCTTACCATGAGGTTTGTATAAAAGATCTCATAGATGAGATAGCCCTTTTTCTGCTGATAGCATTTTATCTCCATTTTTGCATTGTGAGTTCATTACCAAATTGAAGTGGTTTCAGTTATTTTTAATACTTCCTTTCCTTTTAACCTTTATATTATAATTAAGTGTTTACTAACCTATTCTGATATACAGTAACAATTTTCTGATTCTGTCTATTATCACCTCGCTTAAAGCTTTGTATACCTTTGTCTTTTCATTTCAGGTAGGAGAGCTCCTTTCAACATTTCTTATAAGGTAGGTCTAGTGGTGATGAATTTCCTCAGCTTTTATCTAGGAAAGTCTTTATTTATCCTTTGTATCTGAAAAATAAGTTTGCCGGATAGAGTATTCTTGGCTGACAATTTTTATCTTTCAATATTTTACATATATCTTTCCACTCTCTCCTGGCCTTTTGCTGAAAAATCTGCTGGTAGCCTAGTGGGGGTTCCCTTGTAGAGTATTGTTTTTCTCTCCCAGCTGCCTTTAATATTCTCTCTTTGTCACTGACAGTTTTATTATCATGTGTCTTGGGGAAGCTCTTTTGGCACTGATATAATTGGGTGTTCTATTAGCTTCATAGATTTTATCCAGTTCCCTCTCAAGATTCAGGAAGTTCTCAGCTATTATTTCTTTAAATAAGCATCTGCTCCTTTCTCTCTCTCTTCTCTTTCTGGGATACCCATTATCCATATGTTGTTCTTTCTAATGGACGGGGATACATCTTATGGAATTTCTACATTTTTAATAAATCTTAGGTATCGCTCCTCTTCTACCTCCATTTTTTGTAGGTTTCTATCTTCATGCTCCTTAATTCTGTCTTCCATATGGTCTACTCTATTTCCAATGCTTTCTAATGCATTATTCATCTTATTTATTGAGTTCTTCAGCTCCAGAATTTTTGTTTCTTTTTTCCAGTTTCAATGTCTTTGGTAAATTATTCCTTCTGTTCATTGATTTTATTCCTGAGCACACTGAACTGTCTTTCTGCATTTTTTTGTAGCTCATTGAGCTTCTTCATGACAGCTATTTTGAATTATTTATCAGATAGATCAATCTTCTATGACTTTCTATTCGGTTTCTGGAGAATTGTTATTCTCTTTTGTGATGCTGTGTCACCATGGCTTTTGGTGGTACTTGCTGAGTTATTCCTCTGCCCATGCATTTGCAGTAGCAAACACTTTTCTTATTTAGGCATGGCTTTGTTTTCATTCAAACTTTTCAACAAGTTGGAGACTAGAGGCCTTTCTTTTGTTTTTCACTAGGTGGTGCTAGAGTGCTGGGTTTTGGTTCCTCTCACCTGAGCTGCCGTCTATATTTGAGGATCTGCACAATGCAGCTTCCACTGCCTCTATTTGGAGTGTTGCTAGTACTCCCATCATTGTTGCTGCCTAAGCTTCTAGGTGTCACTGATACCTTTCTGTTGCTGGTGTTGCTGTGGTTGCTGTCTTTGTTGCTGGGCATACAGGGATGTATGATGCCTCCACCTTGTTTAGGATCACCTGGGTCAGAAGCTCCACCACCATGGTGGAGTGAGAGGGAGGCTGGGGAGGGAGCCAGGTTCATAGGGCACCCCCTCTGCTGTTGCCCATTACTTTGTGGCCACAGGGGCTGCTGCAGTTGGGATACTGGAGTCCTGTGCACGCCTCTACTACTGCTACTAGGCTCTGAGCCATGGCTAGGGTCCCGGGATCACGGGGCTCTGCCTCCACTACTGCTCTGCTCCCCATGGTCACAGGTGCCACTGCGGCTGGCTGGCCAGAGTTGCATGCCCATCTCTGCTGCTGCCCACCAGTTCTCTGGGGCTGGGGACAGCTGGCTCAGCCACTGCAGCTGTGGGTCCAGGGTTCTGGGCATTGCCTCCACTGTTCTCCCATTTTGTCTCCTCTATAAGCTCCAGTCCACCCACCTTACTGATGTGTGGATCTCTCCGGCATCCTGGTATGTTGGGCAGTGTAGCTTTTGTTGGGTTAGGAATGTTTTACTTGCTGTAGATTTAAGGGGAAAGAAAAAGGGATCCTCTCAGGCTGCCATGATGATGACGTCTCAATCTCGTTATAGTTTTTATTTGTGAAAGATCACAGGAGAAAACTACTGATGACTGGAAATTTAACTTGAGTAATCTAAATGCTTGGGAAGAACTGCACTGACCCTGTAATTGGACAGTCACAAATAATTTACATTTATAAATGCATTCTAAGCTAAATTTGATCAATCCTTTCTGGAAAATCGCCAATTAACTCTGACTGACTTTCTGACCAATAGCTCAAAGATATATACCTTTCAGCAAAAACAATGAGCATACTTGTATAACTGTAGGTTACCTGTTTTGTTTATACTGCATATTTTATTTGTGCAGTTACTTTGAATCTTAGTCTTTTGTGATTCAAATGGTCTCTTCTAATTAATAGAAATTCTTTAAAATTTTTGTACAATAATTTGTAAGACAGCCAGTGAAAGTAAAAGAGTCATGCTAAGTCCTTCAAAATGTAATATTATATAGACAATCATAAACTATAAACACTATGTTCATTAGAACTTGAAATCGAAGTATGCTCACCATTACTGGAGGAAAACATGCTGATTAACAAAAATGCAGATTATCCTCCAATCAAAAGCAATTATATATTTGGGAGGGAAACCGTGTAATTAGGAAGGAGTCCATGGTGTTTGGAATTTGTTTCTTCATAAGTATAAAAATGTATTCAAGGGGCCAGCCTGGTGGCATACCGGTTAAGTGCGTGCACCCTGCTGTGGCGGCCCAGGGTTCGGATCCCAGGCATGCACCAACGCACCGCTTGTCAAGCCATGCTGTGGCAGCATCTCATCTAAAATGGAGGAAGATGGGCAGGGATGTTAGCCCAGGGCCAGTCTTCCTCAGCAAAATGAGAAGAACTGGTGACAGATGTTAACTCAGGGCTAATCTTCCTCACCAAAAAAAAAAAAAAAAAGTATTCAATTCACAACCAGAAAGAATCCTTAGGAAGTCTCTAGCAAGGTAAGGAAAAAGAAATAAAAAAGACTTTAGTCAGTTCAATTTTGGGGTGAGATGATTATACATTTTTATAAACTTGGCTAAATTTTGAAAGGCACTGTGGTACCTTGGTTAACACAGTGGCCCTGGACTCATATTGTGTGGGTTTTGAACCCCAGCTCTGCTGCTTAAATGAGGCTTGTTTTGGGGAAGTTAGTGCTCACTCTTCGGTTTTACTTTTCTTTAAGATGAGAATAATAATATTTTTTATTGAATGATTGAAAAGTTAATGTATGTAGTGCACCTGGTCGCCTGTACACAGTAAGCACTCAATCAGTATCAACTCTCTCTGTCACCTAAATGGACTGCCACACTCAAAGGTTCTAAATTTTTCTCATAGAACTTTATAATTATAAGCATTTTTGCAATAAGCCTGAAGAGCATTTTGAAATGTTAGCAGTGCTAATATTTGACATATTTCCATTAAATGAGTTCTGAACAAATATGTTTAATATTAAAATTCAGATTTTTAAAGAACTCAGTCTTTTCATGTGGATAATATTAAAATTCAGATTTTTAAAGAACTCAGTCTTTTCATGTGGATAAACTAGAGTTAGGTAAATCAGCACTTTTCAGAACATAGGGTTATGATGTTCCTGGAGGTTACAGTATATTTCTGTGCAAGTAGAAGAGCGTAAATTCGTGCCTCATTGAATACATATTGACTTCTTCCATAAAGGTTAAATCTATTTCAATACTGACATCTTTTCTTTTTTTTATTTCTCCACATTAGGAAGCTGAGATCATACCCAACAAAAATGGGCTGTAGTAATTCTAAAATTAAAAAAAAAAACCTGTTTACAGTGTCACTTTGCAGAGGGCATGGGTTCAAAATAGGGGCTGATGAAATTAAGGAGAAAGAGGAAAAAATAGGGGCATCAATGAGTATGGAGGCAGCATGGGAGTATGATGTGAAGAATCTGGTTTGTGGAGTACACTGCATATTGTGGTGTCTTTAAAACATGTCTGCAGATTATTTGACACTCTTCCCTTCAAAAGGTGAAGATATTTGCCACTCCTGGAACCAGGCCAGCCTTTGTCACAGCCTTGATCAAGAGAATGTAGTAATGACGCTGCATGACTTCAGAGGCCAGGCAAGAAGAACCCACACAGCTCTCGGGACCCTGGTGGAGTCTAGCTGTAGAAGCCTGGCTTCCTCGAGGCTACCATGTGGAGAAACCATGTAAGAGACTATTGGGAGTGAATGAGAGAGAGAAACAGAGAGATAGATAGAGAAAAAGAGAGACCAACCTGAGGAGCTCACTGTTCAAATGTTTTAGTCCAGGCACCAGACATTTAAATGAAAAAGCCTCGAAGATGATTCCCGCCGACATGACCTACTGTGTGTAATTATACAAAACTGAATTTTTAGCTGATTCTCTCAACTCCCTGATTTGTGAGCAAAATGAATGATTTCTATTGTGTTAACAGCTATTGTGTTGGTGGCTTGTTACACAGCAATGAATAATCAGAACAATGGGGTCTTTCCAATGAGCTAGTCACGTCACAGAAATGTTTAATATGATTTAACATGTATATAGAATTTCCTAATTTTGCTTAATATCATTTAGTACATACTCAGGATATCAAAGGGAGATGGCCAGAAGAAATATATAATATAAGCCAGTGAACTTAGAAAAGAGTCATTCGCTCCCCATACACTTACTGAGTGTCTACTATCTGCTGAGGAATATGCTAGGCTATAGGAATACAGCACTGAATAAGACAACAAGCAGATACAGTCTTTGTCCCTATAGTCCCATGAGACAGACAGACAATAAACAAATAAATATGTCTAAAATAACTCTAGGTGGTCATGTGATAAGAAGAAACAAATCATGCAAGGGATTTAAGAGTAGGCTATTTAAGATAGAGTAGTCAGGGAGGAAGGTCCTAGAAGATGGCATTTGACAACTAAGATTCCAGGCTGTAAGAACAGCAAATGCTTAAGTCCTGAGTTTGAAAAAGAATAAGAAGGACAATGTGTCTAAAGCAGAGTGGGTGAAGAGGAAAGGGACAGGGCCAGCCCTGATGGCCTAGGGGTTAAAGTTCAGCGTGCTCCGCTTTGGCGGCCCGGGTTCGGTTCCCGGGCGTGGAATCACACCACTCGTCTGTCAGTTGCCATGTCAGTTGGCGGTGGCTCACATAGAAGAACTAGAAGGACCTACAACTGGAAGATACAACTATGTACTAGGGCGTTGGGGAGGGAAAAAAAAGAGAGAGAGGAAGATTGGCAACAGACGTTAGCTCAAGGGGAAGCTTTCCCAGCAAAAAAAACAACAACAACAAAAAAGAAAGAAACAGGAGAGGTACATGAGGTAATAAAGAAGAATGTGACTTTCATTTTAGGTGAGATGGGAGGCCATGTGAGGGATGTGATCAGGAGAATAAGATGATTTCAACCACTTCGGCTCTTGCGTGAATGTAACACAGATAGCTAGCTGCTGACAAAAATCAATGCCCTCTTATTCCTGGGCACACAGTGAGAATACATTTGCCGGCCTTCATGTCATTGGGTGTGACTACATGCCTAAGGTCTAGCCACAGAATGCGACTGGAACTAATGCATAAAAATCTCCCATGTGAGCTCATCCAAGCTCCTTCCTACTTCCAGCTCACAGGGATGGAGGTAACACTTAGAGTAACCTCTGTAGCCACAGAATAAAGATAGCAGAGACATCATCAACCCAGGTGCCCGAATGACTGCGTGGAGCAGACTCTCTACCCATTCCCCCGCCCCCCGACACATACCAATCACACACACACACCACCACCAGCATCATCACCTAGGAAACACCCCGAACTCTTTCATGAAAAAATCTAAGGTATTTTTCTTTTGAGCAATTACATGGATGGGTCTATTTATTAACTCAGCCTAGTCTACCCTATCTAATACAGTGGACAAAAAGCCCCTTCTAAAAGAGAGGCTGGAGTGGAGAGCAGATTAACGAAAAGACGATTTTAATCAACTAGAGGACATACGTTGATAGTTTACGCAGGGGTGCTGAACCCCTGAACTTGCCTGAACGTGGCAAGAATGGTCAGAGTCAGAGTACATAGTTTGAGGATAGAGCTAAGAGGACTTGCCGATGGATCATGACATTTAAGAATGTCAGCTAAAATTTTTGAAAATTCTTATAATTCTTCTATATTATTGTGAAACTAGATAACAGAATAGACTTTTCCTGACTCACTTTTGGCTGAGAACAGAATCCACAGAATTCCACAGTGAGTATAAAACAGATCGCCTCTATTGTAGAATTTTGAAAGGAAGTGAAAGAAACTCCATTCCGTGATTCTTGGACTTTACAGATAATGAAGCATAGGAAAAGGGTCAGAGACCAAATTTGATTAGGAAGATATCTTTGGAGAAAATTGTGAGATTCAGCTTCTTCCAGGCCCAAAGTAGTGGAAGGAGAACCTGTCTATTTCATCTCAGTCCTTCTGAGGGGTTTCTCATGGGATCAGTCAGAGCTCTGAAACATTTTCGCTGAAATAGTGCCTGACCTAACTGAGGAAACCAAATCGTGCGTGCCAATGGGGTAGACGCGGCCACGCTGGGATCTATGTACTCTCACAGAGTTTGTTGGTACGCATTTCCGATAAACAGATGTGAGCTACACAGAAGGAGAGGCAGCATGGGCTTGTCTTGGGCTCTGTGTTGTTGGCTGACTGGAGGAAAGAGAGAAGCCCTCAGCAGAAAGGGGATAGGGATACAGCACAAGATGCTCATGGAACGCGGCACATTCATGGACTCTTGGGAGATTCCACCAATAGAGATCTCTTCTTGATCCACACAGATGTACATCTCTTCTAGCTAGAGGAATCTCCCAAGAGTTCATGAATGTGCCACATAAGAAAAAACATGTTTTATATAGAGATGACTTCCCCACCCTACCCAAGCCTGGGAGGTCAGAACATGGCTATCTGCTCAGGCATGGGGCAGATGGAGAGGAGAGGGGGGAACAGACAGACAAAGAGGAAGAGGTCAACCACAGCACCCACCTCCTTCCCCACTGCAGGTCTCCAGCCCAAAGAGGATCCATGCTGGGCAGGGAGAAAATTTTGCATTAAATCAAGTTCAGAGTTTTATTTCTATTTTGGATCACACATCCAAAACACTGAACTAACAGCATGCTTGTGATCTGAATGTACTGTAGGACTCCGTATTTCTAACAACGAGCAGAAGGGTCATGGGATCTGCCTGACTTTTCTTCCTAGAGCAAGGGAAGATTAAGCCACTGAATACAATTTAAAGAGACCACAGGACACTAAAATACAGTAATGTCTGGATCATGTTACGAACCACGCTTGTTCGACACAGTGCTTCAATTCAGGACGGAGGAGGAATGCGGGCATTTCTAAGTGCAGCGAGTCACAACAGAGGACTGTCAGTGGGACTGACACAGCATCTCACAGGAGTTTGGAAAGCCCTGAGCTCAGGCCACCCGACATGCAACTAGGAAATCAACATAATTTTCTTATCAAATGTATTAAGCAACTGCTTCTCTCCTGACTTGGGCGAAATGTGGCCCAGTCACTGCCATTTTTTAAAGGATCATTGCAGCTACATTTATAAATGTTCCAATGAAATATTAAAACACACAAGATTCCTTTCATTTTGAGCTTGTTATCAAGGGTTATCTACATTATTTACTTAAAAATGTTCTCTGTTTTGAAAAAATCAAATGACGAGTTCGGAAATGTTTCTAGAGTTTTCTTCTTGTCTGCACCCGACGCTCTCATTTTGTCCACGGATATTCTGAAATGGTGATGGGAATTCCATGCACAGAATATCCTGGCGCTTGCTCAGAAAACCTGCTCTACAGATCTTGATTTAATTACAGAAAAGAGCGGGGAGAAAATAAAACTAGAGCTCTATTTCCACTGAATCCATGATGCAGTTCACCTAAGACACTGCAGAGGCCTACAAATTCAGAAGACTTGAAAATAATTTCTTTGATATAATAAAAACAAAATCATTTTTCCTTAACTGAATTTCTTGGCATTTGTGGCAAGAATCTGATGCCTCACATTATTGTAGCAGTTTTTCTCCCCACAGTTTAATCTAGGACCCATTAACCAACGCTACGTCTATATTCCACGAGATTACATACAAACTCGATTTTATGAATTATGTGAATGCCATTGCTGAGAGGGTCCACTGGTAATATAATTAAGACTATGCAAATGTACACTTCAGATGAATTAAAGGCATAAAAAAGAAATTATAAATTGGAGAAACACATTTTAAGGGCTTTATTTATTCTAGGTCATTCGCGTCAAAGTTAGAAACTGTCAAAGTTTGAAAACAGATAAAAACTGTTAGACGGGATGGGGCGGAGGAAACCACTCTCTGAACAGAGCCTTGCTGTGGATTCAGTCAGTCCTTTCCTGAATCAAGGTGTCTGAGTAACACAGACATTTTATGCCGGATGTATTGCCAGTGGTACATGAATTATATATATTTGCAGATGATCCTATAGTCAAACTAAATTTAATGCATCATTTTTTTTCCAGTGAGTTCCTGTCCTTGATAAAATAATGGAATAAAAGATTCTACATTGCATTCATAAATCTTAAGGGATAGTTTTGCAATGCTTTAACCAACCTCACAATTATTATAGCAAGATTTGGTAGCATTATTTCATGGCTACTTGGGGAAGCAAGTATTTAAAAGCAAACAAATAAAAATCAGAAATAATAAACATTGGTGATTTGTACAGTTCTTTTCCTTTTTTTTAAATTTGGGGTAGAGGGAGAACAGAATCCGGTTACTCACTGAGACAAGGCTTAGATATCTGAAATAGGAAGGTTGAACACTTCGATCCGTGGACCCTGACTTTGATTTATTTCCATATATTATCCTTTGTATTCTCATCTTCCTTACAGAATTGTAAACCCCTCTGAGGGGAGGGGTGTGGTCACTGGTCTTCGTGGTCATGCCCATGCATCCCTTACACATTTGCTGAGTCCTTATCGTGTGGTCATTGTCCACTAAAAGTCTCTTAAATTAAACAACCAAAATAAAGATCACATTTCCCTGACTTTAAAACCCCCACTTATTTTCACATTTCTAAAATAGGATACATCTTACATTCAACAGCCTCTTGCAGCTGCTATTAGCCAGGCACAGCAGTGGTGAAAATCACGGAGACAATATGTCTCTAGAATTCTGAATGATAAATGTTCTCAATGACGAAAGATGCTGCGTAGAAAACCACAGTCATCAGAGACTGGGATGAAAACTGGTTTAGAAGTTGAGCTGGTTCTAGTGTAAAGTTTTAAGAATAATTTAATAAATTTATTTTTCTTTTATTTTCCTTTTTATGTATGCTAATGGGTGATATACGGTTTAAGAGGAAAGCTAAGTATAAACAAATCTGAAAGACTTCTTTCAATAACATTCTATCTCATAAGAAAACATTGTGGTAGCTTAATTGGCATTAAGTTGTTGACACATAAAATAATGGCACATCCTGTAACTACTTAATGCTGTACGGCCCACAGTGTTGTAGAGACAGTGCACTGTTCACAGCGAATACACTGTAATACTATAACATAATATGCTGCACTATAACAGACAGAGTCTGTTAAAACTCTATCCAGCCTAGAAAACCTAGAGCAAACGTCACCAGATACTTCTAACAATTATGTTTACAATATAATTCCAAGATTTTGAAGAGAGTATATTTTTGGCCAAGTAGCATATTCTGATAGTTTGGATGATAACAGATAGCTATGGTCACTAAAACCACCACAATCTATGATTACAAAATCATAAATGTTAACCTCTGTATGTTTTGCTTCCATCACAATCCTCCATCATAAGGAATTTTCATTTGTCTGCTAGAAGGGTCCTCTTAGGCATACGGATACTTATTTTAACTTTACAGGCATCTGTGTCCATCCTCCATCCCCAACCCAGGACCGTGCCAGGTGAAGTGGGACATGAAGAAGCATATGCTCTCCTTGCACAGTAACTTTACATCCTCTGAAATGGAGGGTTAGGTCTCCTCTACACGTGGCCCCAGAGCACCAGCTGGTAGAAGCCACACCAGAACATCACTGCTACTATTGACTTAGAGACCCATCTTTCACATCAGTTCCGCAAATAAACTTTGTCCTTCAATATCTCTGACTTTTCCATGTGTTTCCCTAATCTCAGTCTGTTAAAACTCTATCCAGCCTATAAAACCTAGTGCAAATGTCATCAGATACTTCTAACAATCTCAGCCAGAAGTTACTATAATTTTTTATTTTCCTGTAGCTTTTGCTTGCCAAACACTGTATCATGTGGCTATTAATTGATATATTTTATTTTCACTATCTGACAGTAGAATCCTTGAGTATAAGGTAACGTTTTATAGATCTCTAAATAACCCGACAATTTAAAGCTCTGCTTATAATAGGGATTCAATAAATGTTCATTAAACATTAAACTGATACATTTTTTAAATCCCTAAACTAACACACCATCTGTACAATGCTTAATGCTCTATGCCACATTTATATTTTAATAATTTTTTTTTACTAAGAACGTATTATAAAAGCTATTCAATGGTATCACTAAGATTATGTTATGAACACTATTCAATGCAAATATAAAGCATTGTTATTAAGATTTAGGGATTTTACGTTCCATTTATAATTAGACATCATTCATCATTTATAAGTATTTACATATATATGCAATATTTGAGGAAATATCTTTATATCGAACATTATTTGCTATGTGATAGCCTGATTAACCCAGAAATGTATGTTGTGACATTCTCTAGGCAAACTTACCTCTCACAATGATGTTGGTGGACTTTTTTGCAGGGTTTCCCACATTATTATTGGCAATGCAGCTGTAAGTACCAGCATCTTCTGAAGTGATGGCAGGTATGGTCAAAGTTCCCCCATTTAAAATAGTCTTTTCAGGCAGAGTCCCAAAGGACCTGACCCAGGTGAGAGAGGGTGCAGGCTCTCCTCCTGTCGTAACACACACTAATGTTATGGCCTCTCCAGGATTTACAACTATAGGGTCATCCACCAAGAGTTTAATTGACGGAGATGCTAAAAGACAAACAAAAGGACATGCGCCTATTTAGATACACTACAACTGGAATTCAACAGCATGCTTCACATTTATTCAAACAATTAAAAGACTGTTCTCCTTTACCAAAATCATATTGAATGAATCAAATTTAAACCAGATTTAATGGTTACATGTTTTAATGACATGGTAAAAACCTGTAGAACTGTATTAAGAATTTTACACATGGAGAGAGGCAATAAAATTTATGGATTCTTGGATTATGGTTCCAAAATTAGAATGACAAGAGGGATTAAAGTCTTAAAACAAAAATCCCTTTCTCTTCTCATGCTGACAATCGTCATTTGTTTTTGACGTTCCAGATATAAATATTCAGCTGTTTAGTCCTTGTATTTTCACGGGGAAGATGGTCAATTAATTTCTGGATTATTCTAAGGTGAAATGATAATTTTTGCAACTTGAACACAACCGAGTAAGAGATTAAGGCATAGATCTTCTATCAAAGAGTGGGCTGGTTTTTTATCTTGAATAAGAAGATCATCTAATTCTAATGCAGCCCCTATACCTCTTCTCTAACCTCTCCGTTCAAGAAGGTCTAGGCAGTGAGCTCTCATAACCACTGGTTCAACACTCAGAAACAAACAGATAAGAGCTCAAACACAGTCACCAAACTATGCCTGCCACCACTCTAATGTTTGGGTTATAATAATCCCCCAATTAAAATAAGTCATTTGCAATCTTTCAGGTTAAAAAATACAAAGATAAATATCCATTCAATAAAAAACGCTGTTAGAGACTTTTCATTAAACACTCAAAATAGAAACTGCACAGAAACTATGTTCACAAACAGCACATTTATCCTACCTACACCGCAGTGCCAGCCGACATAATACATCCCTAAATAACAACAGGGGGAGGCATTATGCCGATGTTTGAGTTCACACATTCAGAAATATTTTATGTCAAAGGTAAAACTGTATTGCATGAAATCAATCCATATTAGAAACAAAGTATTCAGTTGTACTGTGTGATTTTTTTTTTTTTTTAGATATTAACTTCAGCTTAGAGTTGGAGAGTGTTTTTTTTTTTTTTCCAGAATAAACAGTAAACTCCTTGTGTGGTTCAACATTGTCTGCCTTGTTAAAAAAAAAGAAGGGTAGAGGAGAGCAGAAAACAATTCCATATTATTATAATGGTTCTGTGGGAAAGGCATAGAATGCCTGGATGACCTCTTTAAACATCACTGCATGCTGGTCCTTCTAACATCATTTTAAGTAATGAGTAACTTTTCAAAGTGTCTCTATAGCCCTTGTGAGGTTTTAACTTTAAATTATAAAGATATATGATCAAAAACCTGTTGGTAAATGCACAAAGTCAAAATAATATGCAAAAGGTACTGCAGTTTGGAAGAAAAGAAAGTATCTCAAAGAATTATTTGATGTTGTTAAACTTATGGAAGATATTACTAATTAAATATTTTGAAAATAGATATTACACTTAATTATTGATATATCATTGTGAAAAAGTAAAATAAATCCCTACACCCCAATTTGAGGTAAATAGTATAATCTTATAAAGGTATTAGTTAAAATATAATTCTAGAGATTCCAACAATTATATCATATTAATAAAGCTCATTTATTTTATAACATATTTTAGTAAAATTAAAAGTTCTAAGGCCTACAGGCCATTAACAGTATATGTTTGGACTACGGAAACACACAATGGTGACATTAAGTCAAGAAACATGTGCCCCTGAAATTGACTTGCATAAGGATGTGTTGTTTTTCTACTAGATAGACAATATTTAAAGCAAAAGGTCAAGAGAATTTCAAAGCTCATGAAATAATACATATATAACAAGAAGACTGCTGTTTTACCTACAATGCATTGCAGAACTATTCATAATCTTATTTAAAAATCCTCCCTTTTCCAAATCTGAATTGAAAACAGAATGTTGTCCACCTTAGTGTTATTGAAACTGATTTTCTGTTATCCCTAATATTAAAAATAGCCCAAGGAGACCACAAAAATGACTAATCATTTCAAGACGTTAAGAATATTCACATATATTTTAGTATCAAAAATTTCTAGCTTTAAATGTTGAAAAGATAAAAGTGATATCATTGTCATTTTTGTTCTCATGGCTTACTTTTAATTCTATAAATATCAGCTTTTTTGAACTATGAGGCTTTGCTTAAGAACCACAGGCACATTAAGATTCATCAAGTTTAAGTGTAAATCATGCTGTAGAGAAAAATATTAAAGTAGGAAAAACATAAAAACATAAAAAATATTGTCTACTATTAAAATTATTTTTAAGAGGAGATTTCATATTGTATGGACCCTTTGCTAATTTGGGGGTCTATAATATGAGTGATGCAAACATTCTGGGTGGTTAATCCCTTCTTCCCAGCTTCCACAGCCCCCACAGTTCCCTTCATATCACCCTGTACAGATGAGCCAGGCCACCACTGCTGTTCTTCAGCCAGAAGTAAAGTGGTGTGACTGCATTCTCTGACAATGGTGTGTGGCTGAGTGGTCAGAGCACAAATTCTGGAGAAAGACAGCTGGGTTCCAATTTTGACTCTGCTGTTATTTAATAACCATGTGAACTTCAGCAAGTTCTCTCACTCCTGAGGGCCTCAGTTCTCTATTGCTGAAATGGAGGAAAACAATTAACTACCTTGTAGCGCTGAGATGATTTACTATGTGTCAAGTGCTTACAATTGCGCCTGGTACAAAATAGGCACTTGAAAAAGTATTTCTTTTGTCACTATTTTTATTACCACCCTCATAGCCTGGTCCAGTGTGTGCCACATAGTGGTCCTTAATCAATATTAGTAAAGCAAAGCAGTAAGTGGGCAAACGAATACACGGGTGACTAGTCTAAAAACTGTAGTCACTATAAAATGCGATTGTTCCATTTCACTCTGATGCAGATGGCAGAGACATTTTAAGACCATTTTGACGTTTGGAGGTCTAGTGCCATAACACATAAAACATATTTCAAGACACACAGACATTTTGAAGAAACATAATTAAACATTTATTTTCTTCTACGATATTTCTTATTTGTAAGTTGAAACTATTATTTTTCAAGATTCAGTATTTCCACAAGGCCTTTAAAAGCTCACGGGCAGGGCCAGCTCCAGTGGCCTAGTGGTTAAGTTCAGTGTGCTCTGCTTTGGCGTCCTGGGTTCAGTTCCTGGGCACAGACCCACACTACTCGTCTGTCAGTAGCCATGCTCTGGTGGCAGCTCACATACAAAAAGAGGAAGATTAGCAGCAGATGTTAGCTCAGGGTGAATCTTCCTCAGCAAAAAAACAAAAACAAAAACAAAAACAAAACCTCACAGGCAAATGGTGTTATATTTATTTCATCCCCCGCCCTGCAAGTGAATGCTATTTTTTCACAGTGTCCTTAAACTACCCAATCACCCTGAGTCCATGCAATATAAGCTTCCTCTGCTGCACTTACACAGGTTCATAGGAGGGGAAGAAAGATGAAGTTCATTTCACCAAATCATGTGCATAGCTGAGCGTTCTGTAAATGTCTATTGTATGTGTTGATCAAATTACCCCATTGCTGTATGAATATAAACATGTAAGGCTATGGAGGTGATCAGTTCCATTATTACCATGAGAAAAGTGCATTGTTCTAAAACATACTGTGAGATCTAGACAGCCATTCCTTCTTCAGAGCCACATGTGAGAGACAGATTACTATTTTAAGCTCATTTTTAAGTAATAAGGAAATTACACATGAAGGTGGAAAGTGGACAAGAGAAACACGGAATGGACAGTATGTAATTTATATTTGGGATGCTCATCAAACCAAAGTAAAAGGTAGAAAAATGTGAAATACATGAAGTAAACAAAGGAAACCTTTCAAATTAAGTGAAGCAGTTATATCTAAAAAATCATAGGGCCGGCCCCGTGGCTTAGTGGTTAAGTGCGCGTGCTCTGCTACTGGAGGCCCGGTTCGGATCCCGGGCGTGCACCGACGCACCGCTTCTCCAGCCATGCTGAGGCCGCGTCTCACATACAGCAACTAGAAGGATGTGCAACTATGACATACAACTATCTACTGGGGCTTTGGGGGAGAAAAAGGAGGAGGATTGGCAATAGATGTTAGTTCAGAGCCAGTCTTCCTCAGCAAAAAGAGGAGGATTAGCACGGATGTTAGCTCAGGGCTGAACTTCCTCACACACACAAAAAAAATCATAGATTATTTTAAACATGTTTAATAGTTATTGCTTAATTGCTCAAATTACATAAAAATAATTTCAACTAAGTCTGCTTTTAACATAGCACACACGTAGACACACACGCCACCAGCTATAAACATTCTTTGTGTACGTGGGGCTTATAAATAACTGTGGGACCAGGCAGACTTTCAGACTTATAATCTTGTCAGCACTCAGCGATGGAAGGCACGGTCACCACAGCAGTCGTCACAGAGACTTGAGTCTCTGCAAGATCAGAATGCCAACACTCTAGCATGCTCTATAGATAGATAGATAGACACAGAGAGAGATAGATCAATCTATAAATTATTGGTCCTGGGAGAGATGTGATGAAGTAGGATGAAAAAAGAGAGAGAGAGAGAAAAAAAAGGGAAGGAAAGGGAAAGGAAAAAAATGAGAGGAGAGGCCACACAATCTGTGGTTTCTATTTTCCAAAGTCCTAAAACCTTAACACAACTTCAATAACTGCAATACGGAAAGCATATTTTAGGAAACATCTCTAAGAAAGGGAATTCTTCCCATGTTCTCTCCTTCAGTCATCATGCCCCATGTCCGTCTGTCTGTCGTCCCCCCTGCTCCCAAACAGAAAAAAAAAGTTTCCTTGGGCTGAGCAACAGAGACTTCAGTGGGCCCAAGACAGAGAGAGGACTGGCCTCTTGACTCCCACTAAATCTCAGATGTCTGGATATTCAAGAGCAGTGGGGGATCTGTGTGTCTCTTCCCAGTTTTAGGTCAAAGTGTGACTGGCCAGACAGACAAAAACACGGTGAGTCTCCTGGAAAAGGCTCCATGCCCCAGGGTATAGCCCCAAACCCCACCATGGTGGAATGGAGGAGCAGAGAGACCACCCAGAACTGAATGTGCCAGGATCACAGGAGGGAGGGAGGTCCCAGGTGATACCTGCCTATCAAAAGACACAGACCTCACACCCCGGCCTGGGTAAAACACAGTACTCCCTAGAATTTAAACAAAATCTGGGGGAATCAGGAAGTGCACACTGACTGAGATAAAATTTCTGAAAATACAGCAGGATCAGTGGTTGAAGAAAAATGAAGTTGAATTATAAAATAATAAAAATATATTTATTTCAAACCTGAGTTTGTAGACTGGGATCCATGCCCACTACAAATTTTAGTAAGTCAGTTCCTCCTAAGGTCCTCTGGATGTGTGATGCAAAGACTTAGTTTGGGACTAATTAAGAATATATTTTGTAGGAGGAAAATGCTATTCTAGCTGAGGTCAGTGACTTGGGTGTTTTATTTTGCTTTGTTTTTACTGCTACCTAACATAATAGCTTGTTGAAGATAAACATGATTTTCAAAAGTTGAAAACAGGGTAGTGTGAATCATCTTTATATTCTTAGAGCCTTTGGCCTTCCATGCATCTGGGGCTTTTAATTTTTAAAAAGGAGCTTAGCTTTCCCCCAGACTCTTCAATTAAATTGATATGAAGCAGTTAACTACTGTAGAAAGCTGCCTGTTGCTTTGAGTCAGAGATTCTAAGACATGTATTTCTTTGAATGGAAGTAATCTGAGTATTAGAAAGTAACCTGAGTCATAGGGAAAATCACCAGGAAACAGAATCATAAAAATCCAGAATGTACTCCAGTAAAAAGTCCTCAGCTAGGAGGGTATTTGTCTCAGTTTGAATCCTCCCAAAGCAGGTCATGATA
Organism: Diceros bicornis minor; assembly: GCF_020826845.1. Taxonomy (NCBI): domain Eukaryota; kingdom Metazoa; phylum Chordata; class Mammalia; order Perissodactyla; family Rhinocerotidae; genus Diceros; species Diceros bicornis. Next base: position 4,455,062 of record NC_080744.1, on the reverse strand, counting down.
CAAGTAGTTCATTTGGGTGGCAAACCCAGGAAGCATATTGAAGGAGCAGAGAAGGGAGACAGGAGAGGGAGGAAAGCCAGTCAAGGAGCACTAATGAGGGGTTGTCACTGTGGGAACCCCGGATCCCTGCTGCTGGGAGCCCTCTGAGAGATGACACGGGACACACCTCAGATCTCTCCCTCTGAAGAAGGAGGCTGGGTGTTCATCTACCAACTCTGTCCCTCATTAGTTGAGGATTATTCTGTGGGTCTAAACTTCTCAGCCTCAGGCTCTGGCTGAACACATTGCTGAGTCCAGAGAAAGTCCTCAGACAGAAGGACACTAATGTGGAATCTGCTAGAAGAAATTGCAGTAACCTCCAGAGTGAGCTAAGAGGAGAAGGCAGGGCATCACAGTGTCTGCTAGGACATCCTTTCCATGTGAATTCAGTGATCAACAGTTGGCTACGTGGAGACAATGTGAAAAGAGTGAAGGGAAAGAACTAGGAAGGAATCGGCGGTGAGCAGGGGCACCTTTCATCCATCAGGATACAGGCACAAAATGAAATGAAAAGAGCACGGTATGAATTAAAGGAAGAAGGTGTAAAAACACATGATTAATTTTCTGCTTCTGTTCCATGGCCCTCCATTTTTTAAACTAGAAAATACAGAGATGATAGACAAACCAGCTTCTCTGTGGAAAGACATGTTGAAGCTCTGCTTACAGATTCAAGGAACAGAAAAATGTTTCTCTCAAGAATTAGTCATTTCACTGAGATACAGGAATCATATTTTCATTGAAATCAATTTCAACACACATTTCATTGAAATACAGGTAGCAGTGAACATTTCACATAATAAAAATGAGAATATATATTAGAAGTTGATTTGAAAACTCAAAATAGCCTACCCATTTAGTTGGGGTTATTGTTCAAACATTATCACTATTGACACATTGATTGATTCTGACGAAGCCCAGGAATGACATTATATTGGGGAATTCTACTTAAAACAATGCTCCGGGATATGGCAATATTTGAAATAGTATTCATAAATAGTCTCTAATGCAAGAGGGAGCCTTTGCTGGATATTGAAGCCAACATGCATTTTTCATTATTTTAATATTCACAGGACAGATGTTTCTGGAAATGACTGGGAAGGCAGAGTAAGTGTGTTCCTTCAGGGAAAATTACATAAAAATCTCCTAGAAGAGACCTAGTCCGTAATACCACAAGTTCCAAACAAGGGGTTCCCTGCAAAGGTTTTTTGGTTGGCATAATATCTTTGATTGTTGTTGTTGTTATTATTATGATGATGATGAATGAATGTCTTAGGTATTGCTTGTTCTCTCTAGCGCAACACATTTCACCACACTCATTCATTCATTCACTCAATAAGTATTTATCGAGCACCTATTATGTATTAGGCCCCTCTGATAGACACGAGATATATCAGTGAACAAAATAGCCAAAGGATCCTTGCACTCTGAAGCTTACATCCCGATAGGAAGAGAAGCCCTCTCCCCATGACTTCCGTTGTCTTAGGTGACTTCACATAATTAAATCATCTGCCTGTTCACTGAACGATGTGCATTTATGACCCTTGACCAGGATGCTTATGCCATCAGAGAACAGTGAGTACAGAAATCTGCCAAAAGATATTCCTCAATGAAATGAGACTTTACAAAATATAACAAGTGTCAGTTACATTTGAATCTAGTCATCGAACAACATAAATGGAAAAACTAGGAATGGAACTTGTTCTAAGGTGAGCAGAAAACAATAAAGTCAAAAGCTTATTTCAGTCTATAAGCTATGCCCGTAGTTGGGGTACTGATACTTATGGCCTGAAAAGTTTTCATAAACACTGGAAAAATATGACAAAGCAGAACTTTAGCACCACATATATCTCCCTCCCTCGGTCAACAATCCTATATTGTTCTTGCCAACAGGTAAAATCTTGGCAAAATTGGTCTCATTCAAGTTTACAAGAACCTGAGCATTCATCCACTGCAGCAGCAGAAGCCCAGTGGGTCTTCACTCGTGGAGAGAAAATTCAAGCTAAGCACTTCCAACTAAGGAACTGTTGTCTGTGAGATTTTCTGCTCTTCATAGAAGATTCCTTTCCACGAGGAACAGGAATAGTGCCAGTTTGCAAAGATGTCTCCTTCACAAGATCAGCAGAGCACACACTTGCGATTCCTGCTGCCTGGCATTCTCTTGCAGTGCTCATCCATCTGGTAAACAGTGGTCGAGGACTTGACTGTGCTCAAATGTCAATATCAATTCTTCACCAAATTCCTACTTTTTTGTCCAAGCCAATTGAGTTGCTTCCTCCTTTGTATAAGCATAGCTGCTTATAATACCACGCCCCCACCATCAGAACACTTAGCCCTACTCTCACTGTGAGACATTTAGAAATAGGACATCAGGGTGAAAAGGGTGATTTTTTTCATATTTTCATATGATATCATTTCATATCATATTACCAACAGCACCCAGAAAAGGATCTGGCAAAGAATTAGGTGCTCAATAAAGTCTTATTGAATAAAAGAATATTGAATTTAAAGATTAGAGAACAGAAACTTCACCCAAGCCCCAACTATTAATCATAAACTTAACTAAAAAAAATAAATAAATCAATCAACGTGAAAGACTGTGACATTTGACTCAGGATTTCATGAGCCATTCATCGAAAAACCATAGTTATGAAGACCTGCCAGTTCTTTCATTGTTCAACCCACCTAAACTTAACCATGCTTTATATTATAAGAAGGTGATGACAAAGAATTTCTCTATCAAAATTTAGTACACCACTCCTATAAAATAAATGTGGGATATTATTTATTCCTCTTTGTACTTACTTCTTTGCTGGGTTATAATACATACATACATTACTATTAATAAACCATGTGATTAAGCCAAATTACGTCCCTGAAACAAAAATAAAGGCCACATGTCTTTGTCATAAAAGGACCCGTATATGGATAATTTCATATGGACTTAAAAAATCAGCCAAGGTTTGGGCCGGCCCCATGGCTTAGCGGTTTAGTGCACGCGCTCCACTACTGGTGGCCCGGGTTCGGATCCTGGTGCGCACCGACACACCGCTTCTGCAGCCATGCTGAGGCCGCGTCCCACATACAGCAACTAGAAGGATGTGCAACTATGACATACAACTATCTACTGGGGCTTTGGGGAAAAAAAGGAGGAGGATTGGCAACAGATGTTAGCTCAGAGCCGGTCTTCCTCAGCAAAAAGAGGAGGATTGGCATGGATGTTAGCTCAGGGCTGATCTCCCTCACACACAAAAAAATAAAAATAAAAAAATCAGTCAAGGTTTAAGGCTCTTCTGTAAAGCGATGAAGTGCAGCAGCAGAACAGATGAAGTCATCACCTCTAAGACCATGTGGTGTTGGTCTCACAGCGATACTTCCTGAAGCATCACCAGAGTGGCAAAGCAAACAAAACGATAATTCTGCTCTGGTCGCCACAGCTGCTGATATGGAGGCAGCTGGCATTTCTACAACTAGTATAAAACAGAGGATCCTTGCAAAAAGGTACCCTCTTATTGGTCTGATAAAGATGAGTTTTTTTCATTTTATTACTCATCCTGGGAACACTGTATTATAGTGTTATATTCTGAATCCTTTTAGGATCCTATAACTTCATTTTATAGTAATTTTGGCTAAGGTTGGTTCATAGCTAACCTTAAAGAATAATATTGAGTAGATTTAACTCTGCTGGCCTCTGCTTGCTCCTCTAAACATCAAGAGAATTCTGTCAGATAATTTCTAAAGGACTGCCTAAATCAAATTTCTACTGTGATCAGGAAAACATCTGGACATGTAGTTTCCTAATCTTACGAGGCATCTTACTCAGGTTACTCAAATGTCTAAACTGTTCCAAGATATAGCAAAGATTAGAAATCACATCAGGAGCTTAATTAGCCAGGTCATTGACAGCAACAAAATAAACTGATTGCAAATAGAGGGATAGACCTATGTTTCATTTTAAGAAATACTATTAACTCAACATATATTTATTAAGTTCCAACTGTGTATCAGGCTCTGTTCTAGGCATTAGAGATAACAGAACAAAATTCACAAAAATCCTGCCCTCGAGGTATCTGCAATTAGATGAAGACAATTATAGCCCTTAACTATAGACACTCTTCCAAAAGCTTTACATATATTGACTCATCTAATCGTATGAGATAGGTAGTAGTGTTATTACCTGTGTTACTTATTACCAATCTGAGAAACAGTTTAGATAACTCACCTGAGTCACAGAGGGAGTGAATGGTGGAGCTGGGATTCTAATCTAGGCAGTCTGCCTGGACATGGATAGAAAGCATCGCAGATAAACTCCAGAATGAAATAAATAAAGTTGATAATTTCCAAGCTTTAATTAAATGTCTGATGATATTTATGCCAGAGGAAGAACTGATGCTGCCTCTCTCAACAGAAAGAAGGGATAACATTAATACCTTAGATAACACTATCTATTATTATACTATAAAAACCCTGGGGAAGGCAAAAATAAACATGGTTTGCTAGTCAGACTTCCAGAAATCTATATTATTCAGTACAGAAGGCAAAAGGGACTTGTGAACCACCAAAGTCATAATTTAAAAGCCCAAATTCGGAAGTGTCTTTGGAAGGGGCTCTTAGACCATTGCTCAGGGTATGTTCCTCTCAACTTAAACATAACTATAATGGACTCAGTTATTCAAGTTCTCAGATTTCAGGAGGTAAGGGGGAGTAATTTAAGCATGGAAAGGCTTCTTGAGGCAGGAAAATGGAGAACAACAGTGGCAGCTGAAAATCTGCCAGTAAGAAAAGAGTACGAGAAACAGGTGTATCATTACACGGAATAGAATGTGTGGTCGCAAAGATGAACTACTAACCAGCCTCCCTCTATTTCAACTATCTCCCCCAATATGTCAGATTAGGCAGGTACAATTTTAAAAAGCAAGAAAAGAAGCAATACATCCATATATTTAGATGTTAGTAACAAGATGAAAAGAGAAAGAGAGCGAGAAATATTTTTGTTGATGTTTCTAAAGTTTGCTATAAGTACTACTTTGTGAAGGACAAAAGTGGTCATATTTTGCTGAATACTGTACTAGATCAAAGGTCAAATAAAAGAAAACAAAGCATGAAAATCCTACATCCATTCCTATTTAACACGTGAGCATTATAATGGTTATCTACTTTGGATTCTAAAAGCAGTTTTACAGAACAGAATAAGAACATCCTGTCTTGATTGCCTGAATCAGGTCACAACCCAGACAAATGCAGAGTTACGAGCTCCTCAGCCCTTACCAAGTGTCTGGTACCAAGCTCATGCCTGAGACTTCTGCTCTAGCCTCCAATGGACGTGTATATTTGAAGATGCTAGGAAGAGGAGACTAATTCTAGGAGGTGAGGTGCCTCAACACATTAAGACCTGTCCTAGGAAACCCAAGAAACGTGTAGATTTTGTTGTATGAAGGGATAAATATGTTTTTGGGAGATGTTTTCCTTTACGTACAGCTATATTAAGTATTTTTTACTATGATGTTTATATTGGTATTTCTTCCCAATGGTTAATTAAATTAAAAAAGGAAAAGAAAGGGAGAAAAGGAACCAAAGCATAATTTGTTACAAGTAAATGTGCCAAAGCAGAGGGATTTGATTCCGAGTTTTGTGTGTGGTTAAAAGCCAATTTACTGGATTGAATTACAAAGCCATAAAATTCTGGTTTACACTGGAGAAAATGGCAATTTTAAACCACAGACATTGTAGTAGGTGTCACTACGGTATCATGTTGACATACTGTAAATACCATCTGCTGCTAACACTGTTATTACAGATCTAATTCCAGTAAGAGTCAATTCGGGTATAACTATTAAACTAGCTACACTTCTTTTCTTGGGATTTCAGACATTCAGAGAACATTTAAATATATTGTTGCCATGTTCTAGGACAACGCTGCTACGTGATAGGGGAGGTATTCATTTTCTGAGTAGGATAATATTATAATGTGACATATGTAGAGGAACTAACTAAGCTGCACAAAATGGAATGTTACATAAGGAAAGATTAGAAGCCAATAAAACCTTTTTAATACCATTCTAGTATGAAAGATAAAACATTGACTGAATCACTTCTGAATTCAATTCCTCTCTACACGTAAGAAATGCATGTACAGAATGTCCTGCCAATGTTTTATTTCTCAAAGCTACTGAAAATATAGCGTTCACATTCTAGTTCTGTTATTTTCAATATATATTTTCATAAATCCATATTTTACCATTTTACATGATTAATATGACCTGTTGAAATATCTTTGCAGAGGAAACAAATATTTACCATTTGTTTTCAATGTCGAATTGTTTTTTTGTTTTTCTTCAAGTTTTTAATATTGATCTGTATTGATCTACCTATTTAACTCTCCAGCAACTGGAGAATTATATCAATATTACATATTCTTTGACTGTGGATCTGTATACATATAATAATGCTCTTCTAAGCCTGTAATCATGTTTACCATTTTGCTTAAACACACAAAACAATGTTTAGCATGCAGACCACTGCATATTCACTGAATTTTCAGGATCCTTGAAATGAAGTATCATATAGTCATAGTGTACAATCCATACAATTTTTTTTTATTGTAAGAATACAGCAGTACAGTCCGTAGTGTCATAATTCTATATGGATACAGTCCACAGAGTCATAATTCTATATGGATAGAGCCCATCATGTCATGATTCTATATGGATACGGTCCGTCATGTCAAAATTCTATATGGACACAGCCCATCGTGTCATAATTCTATATGGACACAGTCCGTAGTGTCATAATTCTATATGGATACAGTCCATAGAGTCATAATTCTATATGGATAGAGCCCATCATGTCATGATTCTATATGGATATGGTCTATAGTGTCATAATTCTATATGGATAAGTTCCACCATGTCATGATTCTATATGGATATGGTCCATAGTGTCATAATTCTATATGGATAAGTTCCACCAAGTCATGATTCTATATGGATACGGTCCATAGTGTCATAATTCTATATGGATAGAGCCCACCATGTCATGATTCTATATGGATATGGTCTATAGTGTCATAATTCTATATGGATAGAGCCCACCATGTCATGATTCTATATGGAGACGGTCCATAGTGTCATAATTCTATATGGATAGAGCCCACCATGTCATGATTCTATATGGATACGGTCCATAGTGTCAAAATTCTATATGGATAGAGCCCACCATGTCATGATTCTATATGGATACGGTCCATAGTGTCATGATTCTATATGGATAAGTTCCACCATGTCATGATTCTATATGGATATGGTCTATAGTGTCATAATTCTATATGGATAGAGCCCACCATGTCATGATTCTATATGGATACGGTCCATAGTGTCATGATTCTATATGGATAGAGCCCACCAGGTCATGATTCTATATGGATACGGTCCATAGTGTCATGATTCTATATGGATATCACAGCAGATTGCTTTTTACTTATGGTTCCAAAATGAAGACGACATGAATATAGCAGTTTCCATCAGATTGAGCTAACTTCAAAACGAAAGACAATATGCAATGACGCAAGACTTAGTATTCCTGATCAAGATCAAGAGAATTAGGCAGATTCTAATTAGAATTGAAGGAATCTGCCCTCCTTTCCCCATGTTCTTCATTCTAAGCAATTGTCTTAGTGGATTCAATCCCAGAGAAGTTTAACAAGAACCCATATTACACTGCTTGTTTTTCCAATAGTTTTGTTCAGTTATTCCCTGTTGTGCCTAACTTTTTCTCTCTTCACTTTCGAAATATATATTTTAATTTGCACTTCACATGTAATAATCACTTTGAGGAAATCTCTTATCTATTGTTACCTGCTAAGTCAAAATATGAAATTGCTTATATCTCACCATTTTAAAACTACACTCTTTTTAGTAAAACAAAGCAAACTGATGTTGCTAGATTTTGCTAAAGAGACTGACACTACCGAGTGGTGCTTCACTTGGCTAACTAAAAATCCTGCCTCTTGCCTGGTTGAATACAAAGTTGCAATGCCAAACCAAAGTGAAAACTGAAAGAGTAGATTCATACAACCACATCTATTTATGCCTCAGATTTTATACCTGGTTTCTTGATAATTTCCATTCTTATCAAATCAGGGTAATAAGTAGCATTAATAGAACAAGAGGACAAGGTTGCCATCAATAAATTCCTATTACACAATGTGTCTTTCAGAAATCAATACTGTGACTTACTTTACTGCACATTCGCTGGATAGTATGCGATTGAAGGCTGCATTCAATAAAGTGCTCAAATGGTACAATTTAGCAACTAAAGCAGAGTGACTAAAACGAGCTGACAGAGAGAAACGCTGTTCAAAACAAAAACTAAAGCATATGACTAAACAAGTGGACATACCTATTTCCCACAGCAAAAGAACAGTAGCAAGTAACTCAAGAATATGTCTTTATCAGGAAAAAAAAAAAAGTGGCTCTTAGAACAGACTTTGCAGAAAATGGAAATTGAGGGAACAGCTGAAATCTTTGTGATGTTTTGGAAATAACTGCCAAGACAGCACACCAAACGTACATGCCGTGTCTGGACGTAGAGTCAAAGGCTGATGTTAATGCATTCCTGATACTCTGCCTGTCCATTACTTCCCAGCCGACGAACCATTCTCTCCTTCCAGTCCCTGTAACCATACACTAGATACCCTACTCCTACTGGATACATGACTACATGGACCCTCTTTCTTTCAAATTTGATGAAAAGCCCTCATGAACCAATGTCGATCTTTTAAATTATGGCTAGTTGTAGCTCACAGGACTCTGTGATATTTACAGGCTACAAGGCTACCTCTCAGCCACACCACAGAGTGTTAAATCCTGTGAGTAGTGTGGCTAAGCTCAGTGGATGACTTGGAAACATGAAATTTTAACAATAATATGTGTATTTCATCATATCAGATTGTCAGGGAAAAAAGCATACATTTATGGCTCACCCAAAGGAAAGCTGTTTAACTTTGCCTGTTCTTTAAGTTGGAAAATGTATTCTATAAGTGTTCTTTGATGAGATAATGATCAATTCCTATTTTCCTAATAAATTTTTTTTAAAAAAAATTTACATTTACCTCGTACTGACTAGTACACTTGATTTTAAGAAAGGGTAAGAACATAAATTTTTTAGATTTCCTCCTTATGGAAATAAATAAAATACCTTACAAAAAGGCTTTATAAAATCCAGCAGAACTAGTGTGATATACACACTCACTACTAATGTGCATATTAGTAATCCAATTTCCATTTAATGAAGATACAATATTTGATATTCACTTATTTCCCCAAGTATCGAGAAAAATTTGGAATTTAGCTGTAATTTAGTATTTCTGCTGAACAGTACAGACTAGTAGAGTCTATCATCGATATTTTCAACTAAATAGGAAAGATAAAAGAAAATCAAAGGGCTAAATGAAATTTTGGAAAACCTCATTGGTTTCTTCGCAAAGGTTATGTTTTTAATCTAACAGCCACCAGCACCATAAAACTAAGAGACTTCCATTTGCCAGGCACTTTAAATATCATCTCATTTAATTTTTCCAGCATGCAGAGAGAGGTAAGTTTCTTTGGGAAAACTGACACTCTTAGATGCCTTAGAGCTTGAGGGAGAACAGGGGCCAGAGATGCATCTTCTCTTGAGTGAGATTAAAGGCTTCCCGCCTGTGACTTTTGTATAAGAAATATTGAGAGCACAGTATTTGTAAAGATTCCCTCAAATAGGTACATCAGGTCCAGAGATCATTTATAGGCTACATTTTTTCTGAATAGTAATGTAAGCCCCATGTATAAAAGGACAACAGCACAACGAGTATTAATCTTCTCAAATTCTGTAATCTTGAATCTTGCTTGCATGGATCTTGGGGCTCAACAGGAGCTGTGTACATATATAGGCTGCATCTACTTCCTTGTAGCCACCTCATTTCATTTAGGGTTTTATTTTTGTTGAAGTTATCTTGCTAAATAAAAATAAAATCTTAGAGTGAATCTTGCTAAATAAAAATAAAATCTTAGAGTGAATGTTCTCTTCCCACCAATCTGAAGCCCACCTCAGAGCACTTTATCAACATGACTTAGCAGAAAAGCAATTTTAAAGAGTTGAAGAAACTGGTCACACCACTGTATAGTGGGGAGAGCCAAGATCCACATCCAGGTCTTTCTCATTGGTGTTTCTTTATGCAGAGTTGCTTAGGGCTGTATATGTACCAAATTAATAACTGACATTAAGACTAGTATCTCATGTGAAGGTAGGCTGGATGGTGGATTAGATCATTGGGTGACCAACTGTACTGGTTTGGCTGGGATTATAGGGTTTCCAGGATGTGAGACTTTCACTGAGTCTAGGAAAAACTGGGATGGTTGGTGGATTAGATCATTGGGTGACCAACTGTACTGGTTTGTCTGGGATTATAGGGTTTCCAGGGTGTGGGACTTTCACTGAGTCTAGGACAAACTGGGATGGTTGGTGGATTAGATCATTGCGTGACCAACTGTACTGGTTTGGCTGGGATTATAGGGTTTCCAGGATGTGGGACTTTCACTGAGTCTAGGACAAAATGGGATGGTTGGTGACATTAAATATGACCCCTTGATATAATCTATCCTAGGATTTGGGGTGAATAAGTAATGGGATTAGCTACATGCATTTATGGAAATTATTGTATCTTCATCATGACAGCCAATAATCTATAAAATCAAATTTGTCAGTGAACCATCATGGAGATATTCCATACCACAGTTATGAATGGCAATCTGAAAAACCATGAAGGAAGTCTAAAATGCATTTATAGCAACTGAACTATTATCTATAATAACACATTTCTCAGCAGTTTCATCAGAACAATAGAATCTTGAAAAGTACTAAGCCATGATCTACAAATTCATAACCTAGAAGTAGTTTAAAATTAAAAATTAATTATTCTCAGAGGCATAAAAAATTCTGTTACTTTAATTTAGCATATCCTAAATCAACTCACTGAAAGAAATGTTATGAAACACATGGTTTGAACTTTTATATTCTTATCAATAACTTTGAAATTGTTCAATTATAATTATAGTCTGATAGCACATGAAGAATAACAACTGAAGTTGGAAAAATCTGATCAATGAATTATTCTAGGCTAGAGTGATATTTGCTAAGACATAGACTATTTGATATGCTCCAAAGTATTTGTGTTGAGTTGTGAGACAGCATTTGAACAATTTATATCCCTTTCAATAAATATGATAGCACTGCCTTTCATTTGATTAGCCGTGTTTTTCATCTTCTTCTGTGTTTAGCTATCTACTGTGTCTGGGTTATGATGTCTTCTGGGACAGTTAATGATCTATGAAGGATATTTTATATAAGAACTCATAGTCCAAGAATAACCTTGGATATAATGAACCTGAAAAACTCATTGCTAGGACAACAAAAGACACAGGTGTAGGGAAATCCCAGCAACATGCAAACTTCCTGTTACTATGGTAATAGGATTTTGGAAAATCTAGGTCACTTTGTTGCTCTGGAAACAGTTTCAGGAAGATCAAAGTTGAAAGCCCATAATGACCATTGCTTCTGTCCCCAGATTCACTGCACACTCATCACCTATGTTTTCACATTTTTGAAGCTACATTAGTGAGACTAGGTCATAGACAAGTTCAACTCCCTTAGGAAATGACAGAGTGCTCAGATGAAGAATCTGTTGAATATCAATAAAATTGGAAGTTTCTTCAATTTTTCTTACATACCATTATTAATTTCACAAAATAATATTTTCTATTTCTGTTAAACATTTCTGCCAATAATAGTTTAGATAGAAATATATCACAACATGTATTCATTTCTATAGATTTTTCTGGGAAGTATTAAAATTTAATTTACCCATTGATAAAAGTAATTCATAAAGTGGTTATGAATTTATTTCAAGATTAGTCATCAATGTTGAAGTTATACACTGTATCCCAGCAAAACCCTAAGATTCATGTCATTATCTCAGCATGATTGCCAATGATATCAATTTTATTCCTTCTTTGTATTATCCAGGTTAACTCAAACATAACTACTATTCATTGTATATATTATGTGTCGGATACTTTTTAAAACGTTTTTCATTTAATAGCATTTATAGCCTGCAAAACCAAATACTGTGGGTCTTCGTGTTATTCCCATGGTAGGGAGTGTAAAACAAGTTTAGAGAAGCTAAGCAGCACCTTCAAGTTCAGAAAACCAAAATTTGAACCTTAGACTTGTGAACTTCAAAATTCATGCAAAAGAGTTACAGGAAACATCTTATTCTCTAACGATGGCATGTCAACAATATTCTAACACATCTTTTGTCTTCTATTTGTGTCTGTGGTAGTAAATACTGTTGCTTAGAAAACCTGAATTATCTATGATAACAAATCTATTAAGGTATTCATATTCCCAGTATTTTAGTGCAAGAGAAGATGATGTTTTTTCGTTTTTGTTTTTTTCTGTTTTTTCTTCTGTTTTACATATCAACTTCTCCATTCTAAAAAAGAAAATCAGAAAAAAAATGCAGAGGTTGACTTATATCTCATTTGTGATCTCTTTTCAATATTTTGGCCATGCTTTTAGAAATTCATAATGATACTATTACAAAAGTGATGTTTGTTTCACATTGAAGTTTCATTTTGCCACCTTTTATAGCTGCTTCCTTCCTATTTCCCCAAAGGCAAGAATATAGGGCCACCAATGCTCTCATTGGAGTTCCCTCTTTAAGTTGAGATTCTACTGAAGAATAGCCTCTTTTCTTTAAATGGCTGACTCATTTTCTTGCTTTGATTTAATATATATTATAAACTTATATCTGAAATTTCAATGGAAAAGGAATCCTAAATGCAAAGCCTACCTTTTTAGTCATTTGAAAGTGTTATGGACTAAATTATGTCCCCCCCAAATTCATATGTTGAAGCCCTAACATGTGACTGTATTTGGAGATAGGGCCTTTTGGGAGGTAATTAAGGTTAAATGAAGTCATAAAGATGGAACTCTAATCTGAATAGGGCTGGTGTCCTTATAAGAGAAGGAAGAGACACCAGAGCTCAGAGCTCACTCACTCTCTCCCTCCGTGAACCACAGAGGAAAGGCTGCAAGGAGAAGGCAGCTGTCTACAAGCCAGGAAAGAGAGTCCTCACCAGATATCAACCAGGACAGGACCTTAGTCTTAGACTCCTGGCCTCCAAACTGCGAAAGCACAAATTTCTGTCGTTTAAGACACCTAGTCTCGGTATTCTGTCATGGCAGCCCAAGCAGACTAACACGGCAAGTCATCGTATTTGCACCACGTATTTCTCACAAACTTAATCTTTTTTCAAAGCTGTGATTATTGATTAAATAACATATCTAAGTTCTAATAAATGGTGCTACTGATTGCCTAGGTGCTGTGGAGGCCATCTAAAGGCAAGACACTGGAATATCCGTATGGCGTGAGGTTAGTACCCAGGTGCAGATGACAGCAAAATTTCTACTGCCCCTTCCTTTTGCACTTAAACTGGATATCTACGACAATGGCCATGCCATTTTACAAAAGGAAGTGTTTATGCATTTTTGTTTCATATGCACAGCTATTCCTATAAAACTCCTATAACTGAAATATTATTTTATTTCTTATAACACTTAGATTAGTTAAATTCCTCTACGCAGAGGAGAGAACTACCATGAATAGATCACAGCATACAAAAAGTTTTCTATTGAAGTTCATGGTAATTGGTGGGTGTTCATATTACAACTTCCCTATGGGTTATATAAAATAATAGGAACAGTTAATAGTTATATAACATAGAGAACAGAGATGTTTTCTAACCTTTATCTTCTCCCACGATAATTTATTGAGACAGATTGGAAGGGAAACAAAGAGAAAGAAGAAGAAAGAGAGAGGGGAGCAGGGGAGAGGGGGTGTAGGTTTCTCCTATTTCTATAGCCAGTGATACTTTTGCGATGACTTGGTTCCAAGATGTAACACACATTTAAGGAAGAGATTTAATTAGATAATCTTTGTAAATGCTAAGTTTGAGCAGACTGAATCAAAGGATCTATATAATTAAATAAACTTAGCCCCACCTATCCCATTTCTTTATAGAATTCATCATAACCTCGCAAGCAGGTAAAAAATATGTTTTTCATCCTAATATAAGTAACCTACTTAATTATTTGCTTTTGAAATCATGAGACATCAGCATATAAGTGCTTAAAATATATTAAAATAAATTAAATTTATTTTATCATAATTCCTATGTGCCCTCATGTTAGATATACACATAATCTGAGAAAGTTAAGACGGTTTATATTTCAAGTTACCATAATTAGGATAATTTTAAAATACACTTACATGTATTAACATTCTAAGTTTACAAATCTTAACAGGTTAATTTTAATAAACTATGAAAAATACACCTACATTACAAATTTACTGATCAAGAGCTAATAGACTTTTTCTTCCAAATGGGGGTAGGAGAACAACAGAAACGATGTTTGGACCCTGCTAAAACATTATGTCAATTGGCCAGAGAGTGTGCATAAACATAACATTTTATGTTTTGTAAAATTCCGTGAATGGTCATGATGAGGTATAAGACAGCTAGATTAGGTGTGGTAAATAACGACACTTTTGTGACGGGAGATTTTTCATAGCATGCTGAGTAATCAACAGGGTCAACAAACGATTGGACACTCCACAGCAGACACACAATTATAAGTTCTACCATAATGCCAATTCAGAGTAGGAAAATTAAGAAAACACACTATTGGTAAATCCATAGATGACACTGACTTTCAAAATGACACCTAGACATCGCTTTTCTACGCAGGTCTAGAAAATTGATTTTTATTAACAAAGGCTCCTATTCATAAAAGGGAATGGTTTCACAGAAAAGTCTGATAACAAAGACAGCATTTGTTTTCCAAAGCGATTATTTATGCTTGTTCAAAGTGTGTACATTGCCCTGTCATTCCCCAGAAAGTTTAATTCAGCACGTATGGGATGGGCCCAGGAAACTGCAGTCTATGATGCAATTGTTCTGCTCGAGAAACTTTTAGAAATCCTTACCCCAGCAGATGTTGTGTCCATCTTCAAATGCTTCGTCATGTGGGCATTGTGCAAATCAGGTCAACAGACTGATCGCACTTAAAAAGTTTAACTATAGAGATACTAAAATGAAATTTTGTCTGCACCAAAAATACATTTATTAGTCAATTATTTGATCTCCCTTACAAAAAGTATTTCCAAAGTAACGCTTTCATAAACTGATTGATTTATAGATGAGATTAACCAAACATATTATAGTATTTATAAGAGAATATCTCTCCCTCAATGTCACATGTTTTCCCTGAAATTTTACAAAACAAGAGTTAAAAATATGAGCGCTTTGTGTCAATTAGAGATTCACAAGAGTGAAAACTAAAAGAGGGCCTGACTTGCACAGTGAGGATGTTAACGCTGACTCATGATCTTCCTCCAGCATTGGGAAGCAGTGAACTAGCCCACATGCACTTACTTGTCAGTTTATAGACCTGTTTGCATGAAGATGCTGAAAGCTTAATTTATCCCTGGTGCACTCTGAGAGCAACCTCAATGATTTCACCTATTTGAAATGCACAAACTCTTCCAACTTTGTGCACAACCAGATGGGAGAAGTGCTGAAGCAGACCTGGTTTAAATACGTAAAGCCCAGGCCTGTGATATGGCTGACAATACTCACTGAAGAGTCAAACAAGGGCCTAGGTTATATTTTTAAACCCAATTATTTACCATAACTCTAATGCTCGTTGTGTAGTGAACACCAATCTAAAATTTGTGTGAGATAATTTATAAAAGGCAATAACAGGCTATTTTGCCTGTTCAGTCTAGATATACAGTATTTTAGCCTGAAAAATAAAGAATGAAAGAGAAAATTGAAGTGTTAAACAAAACATCTATATTACAGCGCTTCTGTGCTCTCCATAGGATGGAGTGAAGCCTCTGTTTTCTGAGCTGGTAATTGTTAAAATTCATCTCAGAAATAGTCACCTAGCTGCTGCAGAAGACCTCAGGAACTCAGAAGTTTTTCACCTCTCGTGGTAATCGTCTCCTTTCAGCTTTAAGATAAGAAGTCCTTATTTATTCCTAATAAAACACTCTGGCTGAATGTTTCCCATTTTCTCCAGCTCCACAGCATTTTTGAATAGCTAGTCAGTCTCCTATTTAAAATAAACCCTACAAACATTGGGATCAACCTTGTCCTCATCCCTTATTAGCTATGGGACCTTGAGAAATAATAAAACCATACATTTCTGCAGCACAAAAATATTAAATATAATTTTACTGTACCTCTTAGTCTTTAAAGAGTTTTTGTTTATGTTGATTTAGTTCATTCTCAAAACAACCCAATGAAGATACTTTAATGGCTACAGGCCAGTTTGTTATGTGTCACATGATAGAAAAAGACATGATAAAAACATCCACCTGCTTACATCCCAGGGGTTCTAGAGATAAACTGAGCTAATAAATATGAAATACCTTTAAAATTAATAAAGCACTGCTCAAGTGCAAGGTGGTAACATGAGTAATAATATATCTTCTATTTTGTTTTTCCTTATCCCACTGCAATGCCTTTACCCATCCCATAGGACCTACTTCCATTTTATTTTTAATTTTTCTCTCTGGATAACGTGTCTTTTAAATATACATCTAAGAAACTAATAAAAACAAAATTAGCTAGAGTAATTCACAAAATATTTCAAGGCAAGAAGAACAACATAATCACACCCAGTTCTTATATGTGAATCTCTGATTTTTATTTCTCAATATCCTATTTCGTCATTTTTAAGAGAAGTGAGATTACTAATTTTTATGTCTTAAGTCCACTGAGGTTTTATATTTCTACTTTTTTCTGCAGCACATTTGTCGTCAAGTCTTTCTTGTCCTTCTTGATAAAGTTTACTTTTCTCCCCCACATTCTTCTTTTACTTTCCTCTAATGACTTTCATCTGAGGCGTAGCAGAGTTTAAGACAATTTGCATCTTAGCTAATATCTCTACGCCTGTTACTGCCCCAGCCATAACAGGAACCCAATAAGTTTCTGATGAATAAATGAATGAATAAATAAAAGAAGGAGCCTTTCAAAATTTTAACAACTTTATTTAACATATGTTGATGAATCAATTTATGAGCACACATTTTTTTCATCTTTCAGTATAGTCTTAGGTTGAATCTTTTCACCAAATGAGCTGGATGGAATTGCTGACTAGCTCAGTGATGGAAGAACTAATAAAGTGTATTCTACATGTTTTATATATATATTTATTTATTAAATAATAATAAATATAATACATTTATTAAAATATATATATTATATATACCAACTCATTAATTCTTTCCTACAACTTCATGAGGAAACCGAGGCAAAGCAGAGGGAAGGGACTTGCTCAACAAGATCCAAGAGCTAGTAAGCGGCAGATTCAGGACCTAAAGCCAAGCCCACCAATGCCGACACTTTTCAAGGTTTTGTTGATGGGAGAAGTATTTATAACTCTTTATTTTAACACAATTATTTAAAAGTAAAAATATATATTAATCTCCACTGAAAGTTTCCCCAAACCAGTTCAGATTCTAATGTATTAAAGTGATGCTTTATACACAATCATACAAAAGACAGTTCATTCACGTGCTCTCTTTGTTCTCGCATTAGCCATCTCTTCTTATCGTGTTTGCAGTGATTCTGAGTCTATAACACCAAACACAGGCTAACCGAAGTTGCAGCCTGGCTAATGTTTTGACATTTTCTACAAAAATACTTTCCTAAAAACACCTACCTGAAATTGCCAATTAGCTTTCTTGACTTGAAACAGAGTAAAAGAAAGGTTCTTTTACTTAGCTTTGGAATGACAAAACACTTTTACCAATGTAGATCATAAATTTTTATATGAAGAATCTAATATTTCTCAGAAATTTCTTTCAACAGGATATAAGCTTGCTTGTGACATTTATGAATAAGGTATTTTAAGGAACTATAATTTTGCATGCTATATAAACAAACATATTACATCGGAGTATGTTGCAATTAAATTTTACCAAAAGCTTTTCAGATATCACAGAATTTTCTGGGGAAGAAAAAGGTGCCTTGTTCCCACATTATAGAAGTCATGTGGTCTATGAGAAAGTTAAAGAGGCTTTTTAAACATTAATTGTGGATAACAGACATAAAACATTCAGAGATAGGTCCATACCTGTTTTATTGGAAAGTCTAAATGACACCATCTTATCAGGAATATTACATACATTCCTCACTGAAGCAATGCAGCTATAATTAGCATAGTCCTGAGGTCGAAGATTCTTTAGTTTTAAGATCTTTGTTTCACCCTGAAAATATAGAAAAGGTCATTAGAAAAAGCCAATGGTAATCAAAACGAATGAAGGAACGAATCGTGGCATTATATCATATTAAATCATATTATTATCAGAATATAATGGATTGCCTTATCTTTTTTAAGGAAAATGTCCTAAATTTAAAAAAAAAACACTGCATTTATAAATACTACTGTAATGTGCCTAGAGATAAAAACTAACAGACTACAATGAAAATTCATAACGTTTTCTCTGCAAACTAGTTTCCTAGGGGGAAAAATCTATTTCTGGTGGTAGTTATACAAATTATTATGCAAAGATCAGAGCAATGTACTTAATAATGGAGTTTATTCAACAAACACTGCAATCTATGCAGACTTCAACATAAAATGTCATGAAAGAAAAGGATTCTGAAGAAAGTGAATAAATGAAACACTGCTGGTAGAAGAAAGTTAATGAAGTCAATCTAATGATAGATAATTACATTTATATACATAAATATTTTGTGTATATGGATCAATGGCAGATGACAGATCTAAAACTGCATTAAAGCAGCATTCATGAGTGTTTCTACACTATCATTATTCTTGTTATTTTATGTTCAGGAGTTAAGGTCCTGGTCTCCCAGGTAAAACTGCAAAATTGCAAATAAACTCAAATCAAGCAAGTGGCCAGAAATATCTTACAAGCTCCCGCTGAGCTAGGAAAGACCATGTAAAAACACAGAAATTGTTCAACGGGTAAAAAGAACAAACAAACAACAATAAAAAAAATAAACCTCCTGCCCAATTCAAATGAGGTCTCCTGGGGTTTCTTTACCTACTAAAGTCATTAGTGCATCTTCTTAAAATAGTTCCTCATAAGTAACTTCATCATGGAGATGGTAAAACAGTATCCCAATGGCATCATATTTGGTATAGCAATTTTCAAATTGTTAATTTTTTCCAGACAATATCTGTACGGAACCATGCGTTTTTTTTTTATTTTACTTAAGTAACATCACTCACGTCCTAAAAATTGCAATACTTGCATACACTCTTCAGGATGATCAGAATACTTAGTGATTTAATACGTAAAGACATTGCCTGTTCATTTGCAAAAAAAAAAGCTTGCCCACACATAGGCAGGCAGAGTTTTCCAAATGTGTCAAACGAATCTCTCCTTCAGCGTGCATGGACACTGTGGCCATAATTTCTTTCATTCACTCTCAAAATTCAGTCTTATCAGTCACACCTTTAGCATTTTCCTCAGTGGGATAAACAACAATCTTCCATTTTCAAATTTTTCTTTAGGAAACACATTGTGTTTTTCCTGTACAAATAAGTGCAAATACACCCTATACAAATATACACAGAGTCAGCCTGTGTGTTTCTGGAATTTATATTTAAAACACGTTCTCAGTGTATTACAGAATTCTCATTTATATTAACCACATATGAAGCCTGGAAAAGTGTGCTTAGTTAGCACAGTCTAAAGAAAATGTTACACCAGAACCAGCTGACTCAGATAATTTTTGAATGAGCTGATACATCTTACTCCTCCTAACTGTGACTGTTATTGCTTACATATCTTCACTTATCTTTCTCCTCTCAACACTTAACTGTTGGTGTTTCCTAGAATTCCATTTGTTCCACAGTTAATCTCACTTTATAAAACTCCCTTAGGTGTTCTTATCCTTGCTAATGAATTTCTACTACAAGCCCTAATTTCCTGCCCCCTCCTCAAGTCCGCATCCCAATTCCAGAAGTCTCCCTCAAGTTTCAGATGCATATGTCAAATTTTTACCTCAAATTGTCCATTTTGATGTCTCCCAGACACGTGAAACTCAACATATCCTAAACTGAACATCAGGTCTATTCCTCTAAATCTACTCTTCTTTCTTCAATAACAGGAATCTTAGACTTTCACTGATTACTTCTTATTTGTATATTCAGCATCACCCTCTCAGTTAGATTCTTTTATTGACCTTTAGACATGTTCAATATTGACCACTCCTTTTATTTATTTTTAAACACAATGTTCTAAACCCTGCATTCAGCTGAGAAATTCCTGGTTGTGCTTAGAAAAGTTTAAGAATACTAGCCAGCACAATGATCTAATCTAGATCAAGGACTTTTCTTAATATGCAAATCTCATCATGCCATTTCTGCTTAAATCACATGAATAACTTGTTTTTGTTCTTAAAAATAAACACAATGGCTACTTACATATGAGCTGCATTCTATATGGTCTGTATTCTCCTTGCCTTCCCAGTCTCATCTCATACTCTTAGTGCCTTGTACACATAGGGCTTCCTTCTGCCTCAGACCCTTTGCACACGCCTTGTCCTTCATCTCTCCATGCCTAATCAATTTCATCTCCTTCTTAAATCCCAACACTCCTCACTTCCACAGGTAAGCCCTTCCTCACTTTCCAGAGAAGGACGAATCTCTTTTGGTGAGATCTGCTTATATCTTTTTATAATGTAGTCTCATTTTTCCATTTCTTTTGGTAATGGATTTATTTTCTGCAGACTCATCCCCTTGCCAGTAAGTACCTAGAGGGTAGGGATTCTGTCGGTCTGGCTCTCAGCATGATGTTCCAAGCACTTAACAAAGGACTTAGCATAGGAGGGACACTTTCTAAATGAATACTCTTTAATTAAAAGTACTATAACTACCTACCCTTCAACACTCAGGGCTTTGCTTTATACATATTTATTTTTCCAGAATTTACTATCTGCTTGGCACCTGATATAAACTCAATAGATGCTAATATATACGGTCAATATTCTAAAAGCAATCCCACAATGATAAGAATTCTCAAATATATACAAAAGATGAACAGTGTCATTTAGATGCATATTCAATGATAAAGTCTCTTTATTCACATAGAGAATTATATTATATATTAATATATTATATTATATTATATTATATTATATTATATTATATTATATTATATTCTGCCTGCACTTCTTTTTTCTGTTTCCACTGACACATTATTTTGTAATCCATATTTTCTGGACACTATTTCAACACTCCACTGAAACTGTATGCTCTTTTGTTAAAATTCAATAAATCTTTATTTCTTTTTTATGCTTCTACTTCTCTGCTTATTTCTAACACTTTAGATTACCATTGCTACTTTGACAGCCCCAAGTGTGCCTGTAATTAATTATAAATATAATAATATAGTTACTTCTTGGCTGTTTTCCACTTAATTTTCTATCTATTGTATAAATTTTAGTTTGCAATCTTCTACTTACATACTCCTAGTGGAATCTGATCATTACCATAGTTTCAATTGGCATCTAAGTATAGATTTCTGACAAATCTCTAAGCAAAAAGAAAAAAAATCACACTTGAAAAAAACCACCAATAGCATGGTAATTAATAAAATCCTGCTTTTCCAAATCTTTCCTGTCCGTTTAGTTGCAATGTTTGCCAGCAATTACACTCTCACACTTGAATTTTTTTCCTTTGGATCTCTTAAGATAATCTATCTGGGTTTTCCAATTCTCTTAGACCATTCTTTTTGTTGTTGTTGTTGTTCACTCATTGACTTCTATTATTCCTGCATTACCCACTTCCAAAAAAAAGTCCACTTCATACTTTGTCAGTGACAACAAGTTAGACTTGTCTCCTCTGTTTCTAGGTCAGAGTTTCCTTTCTCTTGGATCTCCCCTTGACCTCTCTGTGCACATCCTCTCCCACACCTCTATCTGCACCTCAGACTTCTAGCCTCATCTCATGCTCTCTCACAATGGCCTGAGGGAGATTTTCATCAGTGGGGCCCACAGTGTCATATCACACTCAATGAGTTCACTGTTCCACTCACTCACACTGACTGCACCACTGCAGACGTTTTCTCTTCTGATGCGTTACTTTCCCATGATAGTCACCATCGTTCTCCCCATAGTCCAGACTCGGAACTCCTGATGTCACTCCTCTTCATTGATTCTCATCACCTCACTTTCAATGACATCAAGTGCTTTAGATTCATCTTTAATTTTCCTTTCACAAATGGCCTGTGCTTTCCAATCCCATAGGCAGGATATTTGCTTTAGACCTTCATCAACCATGGAGTTAACAAATATTGCTTGAGCACTTATTTTGGCTACGGTAACATACCGCCTACTGCGGAGGACGGCAGCTCTCCTTCATTCAATCATTCCGTGTGCCGCCACCAGGCATGACTTCACTATGTCATTTCCATGCTAGAAAACCCTAAGTAGCTCTCCTTCTCTGAAAGTCCATTTAGTGTGTCAGTTGAGACTCTATGCAGTCTAAGCAAAATTCCTTTTTCTTTATTCCTCACACACGCACTTTATTCTCATTGAATTAGTTTCATCACTATTATTATTACTTCAACACCATTATAAATTATTCCATCACTATTTTGAGGTATCTCTTTATAATTTCCAACTCTGCTATTTTTTAAGAAAACACTCCTTAACCCTTGAAATGAATCTTTTTCTGTTCCTATCGGAACGTAAGTGCAGTTTAAAAAAATCTGTGCATACTTTACTGTGTAAAGTCTTTTCTGACCTTCTCAATTAGAAGTGAATTCTACTCTCTTGGAAGTTCTATTGCATTTTTATACTATGACGTCTATTTATAGCTCACTATTTAGTGATCGGTTACGAGTTATCATTCTATGCATTGACTTATGTTCTTCAACTGAGTCATGAGGCTCCAGGAGCAGTGGCATGCTGTGACACTCACACCTCATAGGGAGCCTTCCAGATCTGTTCTTTAATAAATATTTGTTGATTGACAGGATGTACTTAAAATTTGGTGTTTCTCACCCCTCATATTCTTCAAAGAGAAATGTAGTCATAATATACAATCACATTGACTTTTAAAAATAAAAGGCAGAAAAATATAAAATCCATAAAAATTAGACTTTGTTCTTCCTCACTAAGCACTCTGTCCTTCACTTCTGTCACTACTTCTTGTATCATCCTCTTAACTTTCTCATTTCTCTGTCTTTTCTATACAACTTGTCACATTAATAATTACTCAGAAACTGTCTGATTCTTTCTCTGTAATTTTTCTACATGTAAATATTTTCACTTGGACTACTAGAATAGATACATGGTCAACCATCATGATTCTCCCTGCTCTTCGTAAAAATTAAAAATTATATCCGAGAAAGTCACTTCCTTTAAATGTTATGCTGGCCATGGCACTTTCTGTCTATCACATTTTAAGAAATAGTTCTAAAAGTAACTACAGGAGCCAGCCCAGTGGCCTAGCGGTGAAGTCCGCGTGCTCCGCTTCGGTGGCTCGGGGTTTGCGGGTTCGGATCCCAGGTGCAGACCTATGCACTGCTTATCAAGCCATGCTGTGGCGGCATCCCATATAAAGTAGAGGAAGATGGGCATGGATGTTAGCCCAGGGCCAATCTTCCTCAGCAAAAAGAGGAGGATTGGCAACAGATGTTAGCTCAGGGCCAGTCTTCCTGAAAATAAATAAATAAATAAATTAATTAATTAAATTAACTACAACTATAGAGGGGATGACCTGCTCAGAAGTTCTGTTTCTTATCTTCATGCTACTAAGAGGGGAATGATCTCTGTGGTAAAAACTCATCAAGCTGTACACTTACGTTTCAAGTACATTTCTATATGTATGTAATACTTCAACAGAAAATGTTTATACAAAATTAATATAGCCTATTTCAATGAACAGATGATCATACAGAGCAGACTCCACGCCAAGTACTTTCCGGATGCTGGGAAACCAGTGCGAAAGACATGGAGCTTTACATGTTTGGAACCACAAATATCTAAACAAAGACAGAGAATGATTTGTAAAAGTACTAAGTGCTGCCAAGTAAATCAAACAAGATAACGTGACAGAAAGAGATGGGGATGTGGTAAGGTACTTTACAGAGGACATTCTGGGAGGCATCTCTAAGGAGGTCCTCTTTGAGCTGAAACTTGTAGAAATGGAAGGATATTTGAAAGAGAGTGACACAGTATGACACGGATAGAAGGAACCACACTGAGGAGACCGTGATACAGCAGTAAGGTTGACCTGCTGGAGGGGTAGCTAGAGAATCAATACGACTGCAGTGCAGAGCCATGAAAAGCATGGAACGACATAAAATTGCAGAGCTTGGGAGAGACCAGATTAAATGGGCTATTAGAGGAGGTTTCAATTTATTCTAACACTACTTATTCTGTGTTTAATGCCACTTACCTCATCTATCTAATTTTTTCACCAAGGCTTGCCTTCTCTTTTTGGAAACTATCTTAAACATGATTTCCACCCACCATAACTGTCTACTCTGCCAAACCACAGACCACCCTTCAGTCACTTTGAATATTACCAGACGGCCATTATTTCAAGGAAGAGTTTTCAGACTAAAAGCTCTTACCTGTGACACAGTCTCTAAAACTGTGTTCTTACGGTTGTTTTCTCCTTTATTTTCTGAGTTAGTATCGTTTGCCTATTTCTATCAGTAATATTTGTTTATATGTTTATACATGTTTTCCTGTCAATTACATTATATGTTTGTATTGATCCTGCCTTTTCTGTTATATGAGATAACTTCACTTTAAATTCCATCCCTGCCATTTGTGCAGTGCACGTTGTCAGCTCAGTAAAGAGTGCTGACTAGAAGACAATAGGGCCAACTTCTTGTCTCATACATACTGAGTTTTCAGTAAATATTTTTCAACCATATTGACTCTATTAGTAGTAATAGGAACGAAAAACTTTCTTAACATTAGGGTAGGCTGAAAGACAGATTTATGAGGCTGAGTCAGGGGCCATCCATAGAAGAACTGAACAGTCAGTTATGAACCAGAGAATGTAAATGAAAAGCAAACCCCAAAGGAAATAAATAAAATGATCAGGTACATGTGAAATAATAGCCATGAAACTCTGATCACTAAAATACAGAGGTCACTTTCGTAGGGGATGTGTTCTTGAAATGTTTTGTATATCTAAGTTTTGGTGCTCAGAAAACCTGCTGGTATTTATGTTATCTAAAAGTATAGAATATAAATTGGGTAGTAATATTGAAATTTTAAAGCTTAAAAAGAGAATTCACATTACCCTTTGAGATGATTCTCACACATTCCCAACAAGTATGGCCCCCAAAATATAATGGTTTGCACACAGCATATCCTAGTTAATTCTCATGTAGAACACTGCAGCTAAATGGGCACATGAGAAGGACAGACAAAAAGAAAAAATAACTTTTACTGTGACCTTTGGAACCACAATTTCCCAAGGGTTCAGCTATCATGGGATTGGAGATTTTTGGGTGAGCTAAGATGATTTACATCTTGTAGATGGAAAACAAGGTACCAAGATGTGTGAATCTACAAGACAGTGATCTAAGTTAATATGTAAGATTACTCTACGTAGCATGTCAAAGAGGGATGGGGGCTAATATAGTCAGTCTACTGAAGAAATGCAGAAAATAATAGGCAGAGTGTAGAAGGATTTGAACCTTACCCGCCAATTAATTCACTACATTCAGGAAATGATGACCCGCCTCCTCTCAATAAACAGCTCCTAAAGCCCAGAATATTTTTTAAAAATATAGCATAATGTATAACAAAACAGAATATCAATACATGTGTGTGCATATACATATGCTATCAAACGGCATTTATGTATACATTTGAATATATATGTGTATATATTTATAATGATTTAGACTTTACCACTTATAACTGTTTTATCACACAATATTCTTTTATTTTGTTGCTCATATAAATTTAATATTCTGTGATGTTGGAAGGCTTTTTGCATGTGAATTTCCATGATTTCTAAAAAGAAATTTTTGGTTGATTATTGTCTAATTGTATAATTAGTCTAATTAGCCTAATTATAACTAATAACATAATTGATGTAAATATATTCAGTCTTGTAATTAGATGGTGTAATTACAGTACACAAGATGATGTCATAAACATCTTTACTAAAGTTTTAGAAAAATAGCAAAAGTATGTGTAGTTTGTAAAATTTAAATACATGTTTCTTTAACATTCACAAAATTATCTGCAATACCTGTATTTAAACTTTTAAAGCTACTTTTTTTTTAAATAAAAGAAGTAAAGGGAAGATATTCTACGCATTAGGCGCTCACCAGTACTGACACTGTCTAGTGAAGTAATACCCATAGCCTTAAGCAGTATTTCCATTTTATTTATAAAATAAATTGAAACTTTCTTTTAATATTTACTTTCAGATACCAGTAAAACAAACAAACAAGCCATTCCAATTCTACTCATTTTTTGTAGCTGTAATGACTAATTTACTACAGATAACAATATACGCTAGCCTGCATCTTCACTATTAAGTGACTGAAAGTATGAAAAGCATAATTGTTCCTCTTAGATTTATTACATCATATGCTTATAAATTCATATCAGCCTGAGGAACACAGACCAATTTCTTTCCAGAAACATTATCTACAAAAAGGTATAAACAAGATTTTGTCACTTAACAAGATGGTGAAATAAATATTCAATTCAAATTCATATAGTTATTAACTTAGTATGAATGGGCATGTGGGATAGATATATCTCATTATCCTAGAAATTCTATTTTATTCAAAATAAGACATTGTTATTGAACAGCAAAGCATAATAATATCTTTAAAAGAAATCTGATTTTCTAACATTAAAAAATAAGGAGACTATGACCTGTCATTTGAATCCTTCCACAATATATTCCCAGTGTACCTTGTCAGCTTCACAATCTACTGTGACCACGTATACCAACCATTGTTCCAACCATTGTTCCAATCTTTGCAGATACTATTTTCCTTCTGTATACTGCAGATGCTATTGCTTTCCATCCTGAGTGCTCTCTCCACAGCACTACTGTGTGCCTCTATTTTGACAATGATTTTTACTTTGTATCATAATCCTTGTTTACCTTAACTTCTCCCCCACACATATGAACAAAGTTAGAGGAGGAGCCTTGCCTAGTAACCTCTGTATCTCTGACAGACAGTTGCCCATATCTTGCACATAGTAGATCTCAGGTATTTTAACTGGATTTTATTTACACAACGAAGCCACGAAGGCCATAGAATCTATGGAAATAAGTTAAAATGTTATTGAAGTGCTCCAGTACAGTTTTTTCTTCATAAAGTACACGTGGCAAATGATGGGAAACAACAGTCCAAAATTTTTTTAAAAAATTAAAAAAAAAAAAAAATATATATATATATATAAATATAAAGATACTAGCACAATAAGCAAAAGGAAAATTAAACCATATTCCTATGTCATTACAAATAGCAAAGCCATTAAAGGAAGGTAAAAAAAGTCAATCTTGGGAAATATTTCAAGGACACAACACAAAATTCATTTTAAATCTAAAGCAAATTTGATACGTAAACCAAATAATTGGCACATTTAACTCAATAACACAACTCTGAATAGTTATTTAGCAGTGTATGGGTTTATCTTCTAATGTGGAGAAAAACAACTAATATGATAAGTTTGTAAATTAGAACCTACATAAAAATTATTTTTTATCCCTGTAAAAATAAAGACCACTAGCAAAGTCCATTGTGCTGTTTCCTACTGCTGGACAACCGTAATTCAAAGTTCTTCCAAATTTCCAAGGCCGTTAGAACCTACAAATGAGGACATTTTTTGCTATCAAGTAGATTCATGGGTAAAAATGTTCTCTATATCATATTCGCCTATATTATAAAAATATACTCTGGAGGCTGGAATCAACCCTAGAATTCTCCACTTATTAATTCTATTTTTTTTTTCATTCAATACAACTTTTAAAGGAACCCTGCTTATTCTGTAATGCTCTACATTTGAAGTCATACAAAACTAGTAACGTTATCAGATGTACCACTGCATCCCTCCTGAGAAAACTGTGGACTCAGGCAGAGTTTCAAAATGGCAGCCCAGGGGTCCAAATATTGAACTCTGGCAACAATACGTGGTGGATTGTTTTCTTAAAAGCAGACATAGTCAGCAAGCCTCACCAGTTCTTATTTTCATGCTACCAGACAGATTCGCAGATTTTGTTACCGGTTTAGTCTCAGTAGGCATTTGCATTTGTGATTCTCGCACAAAAGTAAATCTACTACGGCCCATTGAAAAAGAAACCCTTGGACTTCCAGGAGGCCATGTTCACCTAGCTGCCTAGCCCCTGAGATATAATTTCTTTATAAGAAGGTCTCCAAAATTCCTTAAGTAAATGACCAGCTTCCTGTGCCTTTATGATAAATACACATATTCACAGAGACTCGAAGCAGTATCTTGAAGGTAATCCATCTAAATAGAACTGGTATTGGAAAATCTTACATATACTCTCAAATTGTTCATGGAGCAGTACTACACATGACAAAGAAGGAAAATCAGAGTAGAGGGGATCAGCCTTTTCTTTGCATGATTATAATACATGACCAATATCAGTCATCCTCAGTTCAATAACTTCATACCAGTTTCCTCAAATTGATCTACAGATTCAACAAAAACTCACTCAAGATCTTATCAGACTTTTTGTAGAAATTGACAAGACAATCCTAAAATTTAAGTGCAAATGCAAAGAAGCTAAAACATCCAAAACAATTTTTAAAAAGATGAGCACAGTTGAAGGATTTCTTCTTCCTGATTTCAAGACTCATTATCAAGTCACAGTAATTAAGACACTGTGGTATTGGCATAAAAACAGACATATAAATCAATGAGACAGAATAAATAGTCCACAAACAGTCCCTAATACACAGGGCCAATTGATTTTCAATTTAAGTGCCAAGAAAAGTCAGCGGTAAAAGAATGATCTTTTTAATAATTGGTGCTAGAACACATGTATATCCATATGTGAAGAAATGGATCTCAAACTTTCCCTCACATCATAAACGAAAATTAACTCAAAAGGGGAAAGGGAAATATGTTGGTAAATACAAGGGATAATGATTGTTTCAAAGAACCAAATAATAATGTCTTGTTGATTTTTTAATATATGTAGAATTAAAATACTAGACAAAAATCACATAAAATACAAGAAGGATAAATATTGTTAAAGTATTCAAAGTTTTTATCATTATTGAGGAAATGGTAAAGTAATAACCAAAGATACAGACTATAATTTTTAAGGTAACCAAAAATGATACTAAGATAATTTAAAACTCTTAGTTAAACAGAGGAGAAAATGGAATAAATAAAAATATTTGATAAATCCAAAGGAAGGCAGATAAAGGGAGAAGTAAAACAAAACAGGTGGATCATATAGAAAAAAATAGTCAGATAGATACCGGTAGGATTAAATGTACTAAAAACTAACATTGTCCCACTGGATTAAAACAACAACAAAAACCTATATACTGGGTACAAGTGACATGTTGTAAATATAAAGACACAGAAAATTTGAAAGTAAAAGAAGAGATGAATATTTAACACTCTTCCACCTTCCAAAAAAACACTAACCAAAAGAAAGCTTGTGTAGTTAAATTAATGACAGACGAAACAGACTTTAAGGCAAGAAGCAGTGCTAGAAGTAAAGAATAACATGTTTTTATGATGATCTGCCA
Organism: Diceros bicornis minor; assembly: GCF_020826845.1. Classification (NCBI taxonomy): domain Eukaryota; kingdom Metazoa; phylum Chordata; class Mammalia; order Perissodactyla; family Rhinocerotidae; genus Diceros; species Diceros bicornis. The sequence continues at coordinate 4,425,154 of NC_080744.1, read as the reverse complement.
GGAAGATGTAATAATTCTACATCTGTATGTACTAATGGTATATCTTCAAAATATATAAAACAAAAATTGATATAAATAAAGAAGAAAAAGACAAATCCACAGCCATGGCCATAGATATTAACTAACCTCTCTCAAGAGCTTTAAGAACAGCACACACAAAAATCAGAAAATACACAGAAGGTCTGAACAACACAACTAACTAATGTGACCTAACCGGCATTCAACAATTTTGGAACGCACATTTTCTGGGTGCACATGGATCATTTATGAAAGTGGACCATAGGCTTAGCATAATGCAAGTCTCAATTTCTAAAGATTTAAATTATTCAGAGCATGCTTTCTGACACTGTGGAATTAGACTAGAAATCAATAAAAATTATAATAGAAAATCATCAACAGTTTTGAAATTAAATACATTACATGGATTCAATTATGCCATCATTCTCATTCACATTTCACTAAGGTTTCTTTAGTGGATGAAGAAGAACAGAGTTACAGGGAGGAATCCAGGAATTACTAGTAGCTTGGAGTCAGTTTTAACTCATCCCATAGAAAGTAATCAAGACATCTCCATGGGAGTATTGGCTCAACACTGAACACATATTTAGTGAGAATCTTCTGTGTGTCAGGCACTGTTGGAGCTGTTGAAAAGACAAGTCTCTATGATTAGTGAGTTAATATTCAAACACAAACAAGATAACTCGACAGTTATAGTGCCTTGAAGAAATAAAATAAAACAAAACTGGGTGTTGGGAAAGAGTAACTGTGGAAGGGAAGGGATGTGATTTCAGATAGATCTGTCAGGGCAGGCCTTTCTGAGGTGATGAGTCCTCAGTGTTGGGAAGACCCTGCCATGTCATCCAACTAAACACTATTCTATGTGGAGTGTCCAACAACATGCAGACCTAGGCACGTCTACAGACGATGTGACCACAGCAGTGGTCTATGGAAGGTGTGACCAGAACAGTGGTCTATGGACGGTGTGACCACAGCAGTGGTCTATGGATGGTGTGGCCAGAACAGTGGTCAGGGATGGTGTGGCCAGAACAGTGGTCTAGGGACAGTGTGACCAGAACAGTGGTCTAGGGACAGTGTGACCAGAATGGTGGTCTATCAACGGTGTGACCAAAACAGTGGTGTAGGGAAGGTGTGGCCAGAACAGTGGTCTATGGACGGTGTGACCAGAACAGCGGTTGAGGGACGGTGTGGCCAGAAGAGTAGTTGAGGGACGGTGTGATCAGAACAGTGGTCTATGGATGGTGTGACCAGAACAGTGGTGTAGGGATGGTGTGACCAGAACAGCGGTCTATGGACGGTGTGACCAGAACAGTGGCCGAGGGACGATGTGGTCAGAACAGTGGTCTATGGATGGTGTGACCAGAACAGTGGTCTATGGATGGTGTGGCCAGAACAGTGGTCTATGGACGGTGTGACCAAAACAGTGGTCTAGGGACAGTGTGGCCAGAACAGCAGTCTATGGACTGTGTGACCAGAAGGGTGGTCTAGGGAAGGTGTGACCAGAATGGTGGTTGAGGGACAGTGTGCAACCAGAACAGCGGTCTAGGGAAGGTGTGACCAGAACAGTGGTCTATGGATGGTGTGGCCAGAACAGTGGTGTATGGACGGTGTGACCAGAATGGTGGTCGAGGGACAGTGTGACCAGAACGGTGGTCTAGGGATGGTGTGACAAGAACGGTGGTCTATGGACGGTGTGACCAGAACAATGGTCTAGGGACGGTGTGACCACAGCAGTGGTCTAGGGACAGTGTGGCCAGAACCGTGGGCGATGGACAGTGTGACCAGAACAGTGGTCGAGGGATGGTGTGACCAGAACAGTAAATGAGGTATAGAAGACTAGATGAGAGAGGACTAATCAGATCAAGGTCACACATGGTCTTGCAGGTTACAGTACATTGAAGTCACTGGAGAGATTAAAGCAGGAAAAAGACTTATGTTTTCAAATGATCACTCATATGTTTGGAGTTTTCTGTAATAAAGCATATGACAGCCAGCTAGAAACCCATTGCTCTGTTCTACAGAGAGAGGATGGAAGTCATGTGAAGTGGCTGGACTCGTGCATGGCAGGCCCATGGGCAGTATATCAACACGTGTGGTATGAAGAAAAACCACTGTTTTCTCATCTATGAAAAAGCCAATATTCTCCGTGGCCTTAAGAATTAAACTTTCCACGCGCTGCTGTTGGAGAGTTTCTATCAGTTTGGCCTACAAAATATGCTTAATATTAACAAATTAAGTACATATATAACATTAAAGTATTTTTGCTCCTACATGATTTTTAGGACAGATTCAAATACATAGCCATTTCAGAAGGAGAGAGAAGCAACATCACCAAGTAACCAAAGGCAGGAAAGACATTTTTAAATAGGAGCTATTACTGCCTGTTATTGGCAATTATCAACGACTGCAGGTGAATCCAGAACACAGAGTTGCAAGAAAAGCTTGTTTGTTTCTTAAATACTTTTTAAGAGAATTAGTTCAGATAGTCCAACAGCAGAGTCAGTAGCACAGCCAGAGGCAGAGGAAGACTGTGTTAGGCAGCATTGGAAAGGCTGGTATACATTTAGAAGGAAGAATCAGTACTGACATGTTCAAATTAAAAAGTTGTTGTTTTCTCATAAAAGAGTATGGGAAGAAGAAGAAGGAAGAGAAAATAAAAGTTACTGTTAAAGGCAAAATTAATAGCTACTAGTTTGAGAGCTCTTATAAGATGATTTTTTAGAACTGCTAACATAGACATAGCAACAAATTCAGAAGAACAAATGAAAAGTTTGATTGTGCTTATTTGATCATTTTAAAACAAATTCCTAATTATTTTGAAAGTATAAATGTTTTCCAAAATCTGGACAAGGCCCATGTGTTATTGTGCACGTGAGCAGATCCATCTGCAAGGAGAAATAACCACGTCGTGAATAGGTGGTTAGAATGACCTCAGTGTCTGTAAACATTATCGTGTTAGGAAAAAAAACATGGTTTCTGAATTTTCACAATGTCCATATTTTAAAAAGACATTGATCATAGAGGAATCAAATACATGATAGGTGATCATTTATCTCAATTTCTAAACTCTAGAGGAATGCAAGCACCTAAATACTGTTTAACTGTTTCAAATAAAAAAATTGATTTTAGTAAAAAATTGAAGAATGAATTACCATAGTGCAGAATATATGAGGAAGTCGTGATCCTGCCAACCGGCAGAGAACAGCTGATGCCATAGTGGCCTGAGTCAAGAGAGGGTCAGATCAAAAAGGGCTTCAACACTGCGTCGTGGTGGATTCAACAGTGAGACATGAGCTAAGATGATTTTCAGAGATTTATATTTTGGCAAGTCACAGCAGTTCTATGTCATTGAGTAACAATACATAGAAATATATATATATATATATATATGATACGTACAGATGCTTTTACATAATCACTTCATTCTTTCACAGTTAATATCTAAACATTGACAATTACGTCAATATAAAGTGGTCAGGCATTAGACATTACAAATAAATGTTTAACTATATAAGGAAATATATTCCCCAGTGAAAAATGGGATTCTGGGAAATTTACAAACTGAAGATAACCTTATGTTATTAGAGAGCTGAGATGTGAAACTTGTAATAATCTTTAAAATTTTGAAGCAGAATATTTACAATATTTTAAATTTAGTTGTATATTTCCCTAGTTAAGGATATACAGACGTCTCAAAACTGCATATAATGTGGTCAAATTCTTGTTTATCTTGTTGCCTATCTCATGGTTTTTTTATTATTCATGGGCACAATTATTTTGAACATTTTTCCAAATACATTTTTTTAATTTAAAGCCTTTTCTTTGTTTAATTGGTTTGTGCTCCTTTCTAGTCATCAAAAAACTTTATAATAACAGCATTCAAATATTCCTATAAATCTGAATGTCTTTGTCAAGAATTATTAATTCTCCACTCTCAATACATTACAGAAGAATATTTCATTTTACATTCACTCTGTGTAAAATTAATTCAGTTTTTATTTTTATTAAATAAGTTTTTAATGACTCCTTAGATATTTTAACTTTTACATAATTAAGACTTCATTCTTAAACTAAGTCAAAACCAAAATGAACAAAGGAAATTAGACAGATTTTTTTCCTAAAACCAAAGCCAAATAAATTTCAAGTAGATTTCTTCATTCTTTTAAAACTTATTTACCATTGCAAATGGAGAAATCAAAATCTCTTCTTTTAAGAAATATTTTCCACAAAAAACAAAGTCAGCAAATGTATAATTATGTACTTCATAGTGAAACCTAGGTAAACCTCTAGATAAAGGAATATGTTCGGATACATTAATTTAAAATTTTTTTCAAGAATTAACATTTTAAATTTAACTACCACATAAAAAATAAACCAATTGTCCTTCATTTTTTGAGTCCTCTGATCTTTCAGTTAATAACATGCTGTTTTTTAAAATGCCAGGTTTTGAGAAACTATCTTTTCAAATAGACATAATATTGCATGTTGCCTGAATTGGAAAAGTATTTTAGCAGACTGGGGTAGAAATACTATACCTTAGTTCCTACCTGGGTAAAGAAGGGTTCATAAATCTCAACTCCTTTATCAGATCCTTGTAGTAACACCTCCTGGCCACGTCTCCAGCTGTACCGAACAGGTGGATTGGAATTGGCCACACATCGCAGGAACACTGTTCTCTCATAGTAAAATTGTTCTTTAGCTTCACCTATACTTTGATGAACAGTTACTACGGGATCATCCAAATCTAGAAAAAATAAAAACAACCAGGTGACAATGTTATGAGCTACATGGCTTTTAAAGTACTACTGCACATATAAAACCTAACCAAAGACGCATTTTCCTAATTGACTTTATTGCTTATCACTAGACTCATGTTTTCATTCAGTTTATTGAACTCATTTGCAGAGAAATTTCCAATGATAGGCGGTAAAGACAAGTAATAATTATTTCTTAAGATCTCTACTTGTTGAGATGGTACAAATGAATTTGCGCATTTCCAACACTTTCCCAACAGCCACATAAAACAGAGCTCCATGAGAGAGATCAGAATTCAAAACCCTCAAATTCAAGAGACTAGCCAAAACAATGACAGAGAAATAAATATCAAGCAGTTCAATTGACTCTTTCCCTTAACAGAGTTCTTTTTCCAATTACTTACAACTGATATATTAAAAACAATCAAAAAATTGTTTATAAATTATTATAATCTTTAGTAGTAAGAAACTATGATCTTGTACAGGGTTAAATTTTTCCTTCATCTCAGATTTACATCCCAGATCATATTTGCTACTTTGAAATGTGCTAACAGAAAGTACTATTAAAAGGCATTAATATTTCTGTTACTGAATATTGGAACTAAATCTTTGCCATTTTACATGCATCCTAAAGATGCATGCATGCATGTAAAGGGTTTAACAAACATTTTCTGGAAAAAAACAATTTATAAATATCTTGGGCTTTGTGGGTCATGCAGCCTTTGTCTCAACTACTCAGCTCTCCCACTGTAGCGTAAAAGCAGCCAAAGATGACAGGTAGATGAATGGACGACGGATGTCTCTGAGTTTCGAGAAACTTTATTTACAAATGCAGGTGCCCCACCCAGATTTGGCTCCTGGGCCGTAATCTGCCATAGACTGCCATTCCCTGATATATCATATCCCAGGTTCTTTTCTTAAGAGAAAAAGAAATTAGGAAGTGTACTTCCTTTAAAACAACTGTATTATACATTTGAAAGTTGCTAAGAGAGTAGATCTTGACAGTTCTCATCATAAGAAAAAAAGAATTTGTGACTATGCGTGGTGATGGATGTTAACTAGACTTACTGTGGTGATCGTTTTGCGATATATACAAATATTGAATCATTATGTTGTACACTGAAACTAATATAATGTTATATGTCAATTATATTTCAATTAAAAATGAGAAAGAAATAAAACAACAAGCTCTTAGTTCCATGTGCTAGTATAAATTTAGTATATACTTATTAAGAGTGGTGCAAACATTTGCTGTATTTAAGTATGAATTTACCCCACTTAGCTTTATAACTCTGAAAGGTAACTTAACTTTTGTGATCTTAACTTTCCTTATCAATAAAATGGGAATAATAATTGTACCATATTATTTGGGCTGTTGGAGGATTAAATGGGATAGTCCATAAAGCTTTGGGGCATGTAGTAAATGCTCGATAAAAGTTAGCTGGTACTATTATTTTATTATTGTTATTATCATTATCATTACTGGGGTTTCATTTAGACTCCTACTAATTTTATGTTGTTTTCCTACCTTTATCTCACCAATTCATAATACACTCAACTCATTTTAAACAGGTAAAGTGTCCCTTTCCCATTTGTTCAGGCTCTCAAATGTTTCTACATGACAAATTTATATATTTTTTTTGGTGAGGAAGATCAGCCCTGAGCTAACATCCATGCCAATCCTCCTCTTTTTGCTGAGGAAGACTGGCCCTGGGCTAACATCTGTGCCCACCTTCCTCACTTTATATGGGACGCCACCACAGCATGGCCTGACAAGCGGTGCGTGCCCAGGATCCGAACCCGGGCTGCCAGCAGCGGAGCGCGGGCACTTAACCACTACGCCACAGGGCCAGCCCTTCTACATGACAAATATTTTTATGTGAAGCCCACAAAGAAGCTACAATATTTATAAACATAAGAAGAGTGAGGTGTGTGAGCATATGCCACTGCGAATATTTAAGACATTGTTCCTTAGACAAAAATGCTTTCTGCCATGTAATAAAATGATAAAAGCCAGCAAAAGTAGTGAAGTAATGGCTGCCCTAAGGAATCAAAGTAAACGACAGAATTTCAAATCTCCCCAGTTCTAAAAGGTTTTTTTCGAATGTGACTTGCTTGACAGCTCTACTTAGATTTCTAGTTTTGCAACATTCTGAGTTTTTTTCCCAACATTAGAATCTTTTCACAGCTACCTCAAAGGCCTCTAATTTTAGTAGTGTAAATTTGCAGAACAACTGCTGCTCTTTGGTAAAGTTTAAGGAAGTTTTAGTTTAAGTTCACTCTGTTAGCTGCGCAGGGATATATGCTGTCTGGTTTCATAAGTCGGAGAACATAGGGATACTGACATCATTATCAGGAAACGTTTAAAGGTCTTCGAAATCCATCAAATATTTGCTTATTTGGTGAATAGTCTTTAACACAGAAGTCAGTTCCTACAGGAGACTGATTAGCTGAATGCAGCCTTAGTGACCTGAAAAAAGGTACTGGAAGCCAATTGTGAACAATTAATTTCTTTTCTTGTACAAAACATAATTTCTTGTAGTCATAGTCTCATTTTAGAAGATATGAGCTGTGTCATGTTGTAAAAAACATAGGAACGGAACAGAATTGAATGGTAAACAGTGTAACAACGGTGACTCTCCCTGGGTTCCAAATAGTTAATAATATCGTACTTTCCCACATCCATTTATTGACGTGTCCCTGGCTCTGTTGTTAGGTAATGGTGTCCACAGGCTCAGTCAGGAATAGCCAACCCTGAACAACCGTTTAACAGGCTCTTCCCTGATCTAGATGAGTTTCGGGTCCCTGGCCTTCTGAGAGTCTAATCCCGGGGCAATGGCTTACTGAACATTGTATTGGCAGAATTATCTATTGGATACTCCCATGTTTAGGAATTTCTACTTCATAAAACTCTTAAATGATAATTTTTTAGATTTAAAAACAAACATGCCAAAAACAAGATTTCTTTTAAACAAGTCAAATAATGGCACGACTAAAGAACATATTTAATATATTTAAGTAATATATATGTCATGTATATATCACTTAAAATATATGTTTAATATATATTCTATTTATTACGGAATGTATACTGAATGTGTGTATTAGCCTTAGCTGAGGTTTCTTGGAAAAGAGACTAAGACAGAGACATGCGTGCAGGAAGTGCATTGAGAAGTACCTTCTAGATCAACACGTGAGGAAGTGAAGGATGCAGGACTGCTGAGGAAGAGAGTTGAACTACAGTGCGGTTGCAACAAAGGTCTCAATAGCTCTAGAGAAGTTCTGGAGCTGTGATGTCCCCTCAGAGCTGTCCTGACCTAAGACAAGGGAGCTAAGCTTTTATACGCCCACCCCTTCCCCATCAACCAGTCCTTGCATGTGTGCTGTTCCCCACCAGGGGGCATGACCTTGGGTTTAGGGGAATGTTTGGTTTAGGGCAATTTCTAGAGGAGGATTTAGCTGATAGCCATTAGCTGCTAAAACTCGCAGCAGCCGGAGGAAAGACTGCTTCAGTCCTGAGGAAGGGATTGGCTGGTGCATTACAGCATCCACTCAGATCCACTTGCTAGGTGTGATAACACTGTCTGAGAAAAGCTACTCTAGGATTTCGGTTAGTCACCTTTCCTGGGAAAACTTTCAAAAGGAACTGTGGTGGGATGATATTCATCATCTCCTTCTACTATTACCATTCTAGATTGCTCTCGTTCTAGTCTAGTACATCTTTTAGTATAAGTAGCTTACCTAGTCAGGTTACCAGACCTCTATCACTGAGGATTTTGAACCCTTGGTCACTGTGCCCTTCTCAAGCCATTACTGATGCACTTGACTGTTTACCACCAAAATTAGACAAGAGAATACCAAGAAATGACTCAGTGGATAACTGGGTATCAAACATATTCTTTACTGCCTTGCTGCGTAACAGTCCTACCCTCCTACTCCTAGCTGATCACACGGGCCAGTTACTTCCGCCAGGATGGTGACTCCTCTCATCTACTGTCTCCTAACACAGGAAGCCTGAAGTAACCGAGTAGCAGCCATGGCTTAAAGATTAATGGGACTCTTGCTGTGTCACTTAATAAAAGATTTTTCCCCTTCTGAGAACTAGGACTCCTAAATTGGCAGAGCCCAGAGTTGCAGGAAGGGAAGCATAGATTCCCCAAGTGGGTCACTGAACGTGACGATAGTAAGTGGGGTCACTCCTTGGTTCTTGAACCTACATACTCTACAGAACAAAAAAATGGACCACATCATAATGGTCATTGATTTAGGACATATACTGCATCTAGGAAGATAGCACTCTCTCCTTACCAGATATTATCTCTCCAAGACTCAGCTGCTCCCTCCAAAGGCCGTTCCATCATGCTAGTGTGTCGGCATTTTCAGGTGGTGTAGATATGATATGACCAGGGAAGCCCAGGGCACTGTGCCCACTGCCACATCTTCACCGCTGTAAAATGCGCTTCTGTCCCAGGGTGGCTAGGTAGGACGATGTGTTAAGAACAAAACATTCTAAAAGCCTTTGGAGAGGGCTGCTGTGGCTGAGGTCAGCCGAAAAATCCATACCCAGAATACATGTCAAATTCAGTCAAAACGATGCACTGTCACTTTCAGGGTAAAAAAGGTCTAATGTAACCAACTTGCTACCAAGGGACTAACCGGCTTTCTTAAAGGATAGTGCTTTACCAAGAGCCAAGAGTCGGTCTCTGTTGCTGTCAGGTTAGATATTCAGTAGCGGCAGGAGATACATCCACCTTTACAGATGATAACCCATGTTTTAAGCTTATTCATAGCCTCCATCCCTACCACTATGACTATTCTTTTCATGAGCCTTTTGAGCCAGCTGAGGCTCAAAAGCCAGTTGATATCAACTTTGTGCATTACTCTGTCTACCTCATTGTGTTTTGGCTTCTTCTGTGGTGGACACTCTTTGGTGCTCATTAATATGCAATACAAATATCATCATACTTCATGCCATTCCCATAGGTCCATCAAAGTACATTTTACAGCAGTGAAGATGTAGCAATGGGCGCAGTGCCCTGGGCTTCCCTGGTCATATGGGAACAGATCTCCTCTTTCCACACAAAGTAGTTGACCAGGTGCACCACCCAACCAAAGTTCTGCCCACTAGGAAGACTTTCCTTCACTCTTATCTATTCGGGACATCCCTGAGTGAGGTTCTAGTAAAACAGCGGTCCAATTTATTGCTTGCATATATATATATATATACACACACACACACACACACACACACACACACACACACACACATACTGAGCTGACCCATCATGAAAGAAGCTTTGCATTTTTTCTTCCCCGTCAGCTCATAAGAGACCCTCTATGTGACCAGATATGAACTGAGAAACAGGCACTGGTAAAACACTGATAGATGCCATGGGGTCTGGGCACTTGCTTGTAGAGCTTACTTGAGCCCTTCGGTCCTGGCCATACCTCTTCCTGGATGTACCACTTCCATTTTATGATGGACTACTGGTGGGTCTGCACTATTTTATGACTGGGTGTTGGTAGATATGACAAAACCCAACTCGTGACTGGCAGTTCAGACCACATGGTCATTTGATGTTCTCTATTCAGGCACTCCATCTCTACCAATGCCCAGTAGCACACTAGGATCTGTTTTATGAAACGCATATAATTCTTGACTACAGAAGCATAGCCTTACTCATAATCCTAGAAATCTACTTTATGATTCTCCTATTGGGATTGCTGTAAACCACACAGCATCTTTTCCAGCAATGACGTATCTAATATTATAGATTCTCCTGGGTTATGTGACTCAAGCACCAGTGCCACTTATATCACAGTGTGGCCCTGCTACAGAACCTTTTCCTACTTTGAGACCCAGTTGAAACTGATGGTCTTTCCAATCACCTGATAAATGGATTCAAATGGTATTTTCAATTGTGGAATATGCTCCAGGAGCCAAAGAGACCTAGCAGGTACTGTGTTTCCTTTTGAAGGGTAGGAATTGCGAGATACAATAATTTGTGCTTTACTTTGGAGAGGATGTCCTGGCAAGCACTGGACCACTAGATCTCTAAAATTTTACTAATACTGTGGGTCCCTGAATCGTCATAGGCTTATTACAACCCTCTGGGTTATGAGTGTCTTACTCTCCAATGTGTGTGCCACTTCTTGCACATCTGGACTGATAAACATGATCGTATTGGTATAGTGAACCAATACCACGTTCAGTAGAATGTCAAGATGGTCCATATCCCTTTGGACTATGTTATGAAAATGAATGTGAGAGTTAATTTGGTTTTAGGGCAAAACTGCAGATGTCTACTGTTGATTGTCTCAAATAAATGCAAATTTTTCCTGATCTTCTTTCTTAACATAAATGGAAAAGAGCACATTAACTAAATCACTGGACACATAACATGTATCCAAGGCCATGTTAATCTACTCTAGCGGAAATACCTCATCTGGCATAAGCTGCAATAGGGCACTACTTGGATGAGTTTGTGATAATCCGCTATCTTCCTCCAGGATCTCTTTGGTTTCAGCAGGAGACAGCATTGTCAATAAGTGGGACATGAAGTGGCCGCCACCAGCATATCTTTTAGAATTTTAAGGGTGGCATTAATCTCTGCTATTCTCTCTAGGATATGAAATTATGTTTGATATATCTCAGCTGGAAGTGGGAAAGTGTCAGAGGCTTCAATTTGGCCTTGTCACTCAGATAGCTCTGACTCCAAGGGCCAAGGAATCAATGTGGAGGTTCTGACAAGTAGTAAGTATGTTCATTCTAATCACACAATTAGAGACTAGGTAAACGACAACAGGGTGGATCTAGGAGCGGTAGATGCAATGTGAGCCAGCTGTGGGCCACGACTCCATTTATGACCTAGAAGCCAAATGACCAACTCTAAGAGCACAAGGACACGAATATTCTGTAGAATCTTAGGTGTCTAGGTTGACTTCGACCCTGTGTATCACAGTCCTCAAAATGTTTCAGAAGTCCCCTTTCCCTAATATATTGTTATTCAAGTAAATGGATATAGGCTCTTTGGAGAAAGCATTGGGAGAATTATTACCATAAACACTTGCTGTGTTGTTGCATGGTGCTTTCTGGTGACTGTCTCCTCTTTAGTCAAAGAGTTCAAGGCCTGAAAATTTCCTGCTGAGGATTCAAGCTTCTCTGAAGCTCTGCTACACTTTTAAACAAGTTCTAAGCCTTATTATCAGCTTTTATGACCTCTGGCTAAAGAAGATCAGAATCTCTTTATATTCTGCTAAAGAGGCCTTCTTATTCTCACACATCACCTTCAACTCATGATTAATCACACTCAGCCTTTCATTCTTTTTCTCCACTACATGAATAGAACCTAGCAGAAACTGATTCCATTGTCCTTATAATTATTACTTTCCCCTGAATTCCTCAAAAGCCTGAAATATTGAATTCACAGTGCATTACCTTGGTATTTATCCTTATTCACCATTGGTGAATGTTTTAATAATTTCACCGTGATAGCACTCAAGGGCTATCAGTGGTCCACCTGCCACCAGTAATGGGGTCCTCACTGCCAGTCAGTTAGTGGGCTAATAGGTGATCCATCTCTAATATTCTATTTTAGAGTCTACTTCCTCAAACTATCTAGACTGATTCCTTGGAAATATGCTTCTTTGATGAAGACATGCATTTAGGAAACTTATTAGGGAGTATCTTCAGGATCAATTCTTGCGGTGGTGTGCAAAAAAAGAAAAAAAAAAAGTAGGATTAGGAAATGGGAGGCGTTAAATTGTGATGCATCACAACAAAGTCTCCAGATGACCCACAAGGAACTCTCGAGTGAGATGGTCTTGCAGAGTTGTTCTACAGAGGATACTGATCAATTACTGGATTAGGGCTTCCCTGGTGAGGAGGCCTGACCTTGGACAGGCGGCTCTTTCCGGCAGAGGACAATTTCACGAGAGGGATTCACCTGAGAGTCAACATTTTCCAGTACTCCGGGATTTAGACAGAGCACCTGCTGTACAGTTGTATCTAAGGACTTTGAGGTTAACATTTCTAATTTTCTTCAGTCTTTACATCCAGTTCAGGGAGCAGGAGACCTTTCTATATATTTATTGAACAATCAATTTTCATACTAAATGGCTTTGATAATATTACAAAACCACACTGGACTACTTTCTATTATCACTGATATTTTACCTGCACTTATTTTTTCTCTTTAAAATAAATTTCCTTAAATTTTCTGGGCTAAGTATGTGAAATTCAAACACCTTGAGATGATAATCATTTACGAATGCAACATGTTCTTTGAAGGAAAGAACATACGATTTTTATTATTTAAAGGGGGCCAAAAATCTTCACATTTATAAAATAATGTAAATAATTGAATATATTATTTGATATATAAATATTTGCTTAACATACATCTTAATATCATAACTAATATGGTATTCTATAATATATACCCCTATGTGCTTAAGGCACATATCTTAGTCATGTTTGTGTGCCTAAAACCAGACAAAATGGACATAAGTACTCAATAATGGTCTCGTAAATTAATGTAAAGGAAGATTGATCAATCATATGATATGGTATGGCTATCCATACATACCCACACGTACCATATGCATGGCAAGGCTACCCATACATAATAATAAGCTAAGGAAAATTCATTTTTTTCCCCAAAAATGCAACAGCTACTCTTTTCTAACTCAAATAATTTTCTGGAAACTCTTTCTTTGGCTAATTAAATATGCTAGGAAATGACAAATTAAAGTCATTTTAAGAAAATTTAAAAAATATATATGATGATGTAAGCTATCTTTCTAAACCCTAGAAACTTACATAAACTAGACTGGGTGACTTATTAGATGCAGGGCTGAGGGAAAGGTGGGAGTTAAGGAAGCTCTCCAACGACCTGCTCAGGCAGTTGGGTAGATGTGAGAGACCTGTACCTGGCCTGGGGAGGATGGGGGAAGGAGGCTGTGAAAGGTGGAGCTGATTGACATTTAGATCATGCTGAATGTCAACCACACAGAGCTCCCCTCGTCCCAATGTACGTAAGTGGAGCCAGAATGAGAAGTCTGGGCTACAGAGAGATTTGGGAGTCATCAGTATGCTCTGTGAGGAAATGAGACCACCAAGGAGTGTGCAGAATGAGAAGAGGAAAGGTCCAATGAGAGAGGCCTGGGCAGCACCAAATGGAGGCAAACAGAAGGGAAACATTTGAAAAAGACCAAGGAAAAAGTGATGAAAGAGGTAGAAACAAAACAAATCAATGGGAAACAAAATAAATTTTAAAAATACTTCCACTGGCATGGAGAGGTTGAAAAGCAGCAAACATGATGAAAAGAAATCAAGGTAAGAATAGAACTGGAAAGTGACTTTAAATTTGGCAAGAAATAGGTCACTGGTGACCTTCACCAGGGTTGTGTCAGTGGAGTAATGGGGCTGACAGTCATTTTTCAGTGCCTTAAGGAGTGAAGACAGGTGAAAACATGGAGAGATTGATGGATCTAATCCTTTCAAGAAACTTGGCTCTGACAAGAAAGAGTTAGGGCAGTCGCTGAAGGACGACATGTGATCAAGGAGTGTTGCTTCCTTTTCATGGTCTTGTTTTCCGCTAAGCTGGGAGCTATATATTTAAATGCAAATTGCGAAGAGCCAGGAGTTTAAAAGGAAAAAAATAAAACAATAGGGAGCTTTAGGAAAATAGTCAATATTTGAATTAGCTATTTTAATAAATAATTATCATTTAATGGAATAATGATGATAAGATTTTTACAACTCAACATTATTTAAGATTTCTTGTATCAGTGGTATGTCCCTGTTTCTCAGAGGTTTTCACCCAAGCTTCTAGATTTTTAGGCTAGAAACCTGGAATTATTTTTGATCCCTCCCTATCTTTTCATCAAGGCATAGATTTTTTACATTAAAAAAAATCCAAAATTAGTTCTTATATATTAGATAGCCCTGTTTGAGATAAGGTCCAGTAAATCATGGCAGCATTTGTTTATTCTACTCTCCACTTAAACCAGGGTACTCTAGTGCCATGAAAGAGTTAACTCATCTCCCAGCATGCACCTGCACGGTTAATCTATGTGCTTATGTTAATCAGTTATTAACTGCAACTGAAGTCATGGGGTGTAGTTACAAGTTACAGAATCAATTAATCTCAAAAATAATCACAGCAGAAGCATGTTTTCCACAGGGGTTTATGCCACCATTTGGTCCAATTTTTCTGTCTTTAATCTTTGAATTAAACCAAATGAATCTGAAAACCCAGATGGAGAAGACACACTGACTACAGTATTGGATGTCGTCTCTCCCTCCGGGAAGTTCCAGAAATCTTAAAAATCCTATTTTTAAGGCAAAAGAAATCCAAATATGGTTTCTTAAGGAAAATAACCACTCAATATACTTGGAGGCACTACAGCTGGTCGAGTATACTATTTTTTCACTTTATGGGTAAGAATTTGTTACTGTTATAACTATGAGATGAATGCACATAACAATAAATAATGTTAAACTAACCTGAATAAAAGTAAGTTGCTTTGAAGTTATACGAAAGAGAAACTAATTAAATAATTGTTAGATATATCAACAGTCAAGAGCAAGGCACTTCATTGTAAACAAAGCATCAATGTCAACGATTTGTAGCACTTTCTGCAGATACTAATACCAAAGCACTGTTTTCTTAGATAAATCAATGAGGAATTTTGAGAAAGTATAGATGATGTCAAGAAATGTTTCATATCTTTTGCTGCATGGTGATTTTTGAACAATGACTAATTTTATCTGATAACCCATAAAAGAAAACAGACAAAATGAGTACTTACAGCCAAATTCTCAAAATGGGACATTCCTAAGAGTGAAGTTATCTATAAGATTCATACTTATTCTTGTTTGAAATTTCATTCTTACTCATCTACTCACACAAATTAGAATACATTGCATCTTCTATATTCTTTAATAACATATGTAACCATGTTTTATAGCTCCTAAGCCAATATTATCTTGATGACTCTTCATATCTTTCTGGGGAAATAGTTTTTGAACTTTCAGATGGCCTAAATACTATTCCAGGATTTTCCCTTTACCTCCTCTCACCCATTTTCTATGAAATTCCTAAAAAATGAGGATAACAAAGGACTTGAATTTTTAAAATTTCTTTATATATATAGATAACGCACACACATACACAAGGGTAATTTACGTGTATACATTATATGTATCTTTACATAATATTATTATACTATATAATATGTATATATAATTGTATAATATGTATAAATACATATTTTAACACATATATGTATATTATATACATAATATTTATATATTATATGTGTATATATATGTTTCAGTCTTTTTCTTCTTAATACTTGCCTCCCATTCCACTCCCTTCCTTCATACCCTTACCTCACCAAAGAACCCAAGTTAACATCCTGGTATTCTTCTATGTTTTTCTTCAGGTTCATATATTCAGGTATATAAAGATACAGACACACACAGCATTTGTGTGTGTGTGCATGCATGTTAAGGGTGTTTGTCTTTCTGTAATACAACACCCTTTTTTCAAAATCTTGCTTTTCACACACAAAATACCTCATGGAAATACCTCCAAGGTAGAGCTCCAATCCTTTTTTTTAATCTAGTTGTACCATATCCCTTGTCATGAACGTATATAATTTATTCAACCATTCCTCTATTATGGGCATTGACCTTATTTCCACTTTTTTGTCTCTGTGAATAATTCCATATTAATGGCCTCTGAACATGTACTTTCAAACTGGTGGCTTTATTTTGATGGAAGAAATTCTTATAAGTGGGAAGTTGGCTAGTAAGTAGTTGTAACTGATTTTGCCTGGTTTCTTTCCAACAGAAATGTACATTTCACCACGAACCTATGAGTGTCATTTTTCCTACATCTCAGCCATGATGGATTTTTTCGCTCTTCTAAATTTTTGTGCATTCTGATTGTGTAAGGTAGCAGTTCACTGTCACTTTGGACCATACTTCCATGACTAGTAGTGAACTTGAGTGTCTTTTCATTTGCTAAATGGCCACCTGGACTTTTGCTGCCTTGAATCACCAACTCACATCCTTTGTCTATTTTGCTCTTAGGTTAGTTGTTTCTTTCTCTAAAAACTTTAAAATCTCTTTGTATATGATAGATTATAACCTTTTGATGATTATTTTTCTATTAATTTTGCTTAAGATAGTTTTCCTAGACAAAATAATTTTTATGTAGTGAAATATGATTATCTTTTTTTGTATAGCTTTGGTTGGTAAAGTATCGTGAAGTATGCCTAGTTTCCCCCTAGATTGCACATGAAGTCTTTACCCCAACAAGAATTGAATTTTGAGTATCATGTAATTGAGAAGTCTAATTTTATTTTCTTTCTGATGGAGATATAGTAACATTAGCACAACTTAGTATTTCATTCTATTACAATGAATTGAACACCAACTTTATCATACATTAAATTCTCATATGTATTAGGATCTGTTTCTAATTTATCTTTTCTCTTGTATGAATTCATTTGCCTATTTCTGTGCAAAATCCTATTAATGTGATAGAGTAGATTTTCAGCTTCTGAATTCTAAGACAACTTCATTCTGTCCCAGCGCCTTGCTGCTGTTCTATTTCTCATCTTCTAGGTTATTCTCAGGTCTCTGTCTTCCAGTTAATGTCTAGATTATTTTATCTACTCAAATTAAAAAATCACATAAACACAAAACTCTAGGAATGACTTGGAATTTCATTAAATTCATTTATTAATTTGGGATATTTTATGTTTTATATTAGATGCATTCATTCAAAAACATGGTATGTCTTTCCATTAATTCAGAACATATATCACATTCTTAGATAGGAATTCATACTTTCTTCATTTAGATTCTATGTCATTTTTGAAAATTTTTCCCTAAATATTTCATGATTTTTTTGAAATTATGAGTAAAATATTTTTTCATTGCCAATGTTTATTACTAAAATGACCTATTAATTTTTGTATACTTAACTTATACCCAATTACTTTCATATTCTTCCAAACATTTTAGAACTTTTTTCCTAGATTCTTTTGAGTGCTTTATACATAAAAATATAAGTATTTTATATTTATATTATAGAAATTTGCATGAATATATTTATATTTAAAAATATTTTATATTTATTACCAAATTATATTGTTCTACTTCTAATTTATTTAGAGATTTGTTTTAAAGTCAGGAACGGCTGCAGAAGCATATTAAATGCTTTTTAAACATCTATTGGTAATGTATTTATACATTTTCAAGATGGTGAGAAACCTTTATATCTAATATATTCTAGGCACTACTCTAGGCACTGAGTTTTCAATAGGAGAAAGAGAGAAAGAGAGAGCGAGAAAGGAAGGAGGGAAGGAGGGAGGGAGAGGGGGAAGGAGGGAAGGAAAGAAAGAAGGAAGGCAGGAAGGACAGAAGGAAGGAAGGAAGAAAAAGGCCAGCATTCTCTTTACCCTTGTGAAGCTTCTATTCTAGTGACATAAATAAACACTAAATAATTACCTACCTAAATATTTACTTTGGGAAAGGGGGGAGGAAGGAGGGTGAAAGGGATAATTCGAAAAAAATAAAAAATAAAAATAAAATAAATAAAATAAAATAAAATCAAAAAAAAGAAAAAAAATATTTACTTTGCTAAAAATTACTTAATTATAGTTATGGTAAGTGCTAGGAGGAAGGCAAAGGAGGCTATGAAAACCTGTAAAAGGGGAACACACGCCAGTCTGCAGTATCACAGAAGGTGTCCCTGAGGAAAGGGGTGCCTGCGGATGGATTTGGTAAGAGCTGGTTGAGTAGAATTTCAGGCAAAGGGTGGAGTATTCAGAGCCCTTGGAAAGGGCAGAAGCTTTGTAGATTCCATAAACTAAACAAAAGTAGCACATCTGAAGCAAAGGCTGGGAAATCAAGAGAAACCTGGGGAGAGCTTGGGAGGCAGACAAAGCTCACTGGAGGCGGGGTCTTAGAGCAGGGTCTCTAGGCAGTGGGAAGCCTTTGAAGGGTTTTAAGCAAATCTGACTTTCGTAAAAGCTGCTCAGCTGCAGCATTGAGAATATGTTGAAAAGCAGCAACAGTAAATACAGGGAGACCAGTTAAATGCCTGTTATAGTTCTAGGTGTCTGGGTGGCTAAAGTGGCGCCAGTAGAAATGGAGAGGAGTAATTTTGTTTAAATGGCTATATAATAACTCTGATATTATTGTAGATACAATGGAATTGTAAAACAAATCACAGTTTACAAAAGAAATCATATCGCGTGCATTATGTACAAATAACATCTTGAAGTTAATTTCATAATATAAATCATAAAATCAATAGACAGTTCGTTCTTTTAACTGTATGGCTAATATATGGCCTTGACTTTATTGTTTATAGTGGCCAATATGAAAACAGAGGCTCTATAAACGACAAATGTACAAATCCTGCCAGCCAGGAAGGCTGAGATGGGGCTAACTAGGAGAGAATCAGGCACAATTTGGAGGACTCAAAGAAGGTCTCAGAAATTGGACTTCTTATACTATGGTTCTCAGATTTGGGAACTGGAAAGATTTGAAAAAACAGGTACATGGTTGGCTCTCATCAAATGTGGGGGCTAACATTTGAACTCCATCCCTATATTTTGGGTATTTTCCACCTATCACCAAAAAAGACGAAAATGCCAGATACTTTCTCTCCCAGCCTCCTTTGTAGCCAGAGTGTGGGGACACGACACAGGCTCATCCCGTTGGATGCATCCACCATAAACTTTGAATTGGGAGCTATTGATGCCAAGAAGTAGGGACCATGGAGGACCCATTCCAGTGGACTGTGTGGAGTCAGCAGCAATATTGACTTTCCTTGAGCAGGGGCACCTGTGTCAGCGACGGCACTGAGCATTGATCTCAGCAACAGCAGGCACATGGGGAAATTCAGCGTGCCGTGGCTGCAGAGTGGCAGCCTGACCTCACTGGTCTGTGGACGGATTGTGGGTGTGCTCCACCATCTTATTCAGCCTCATTTGTCCCTGACTGTTTTCTAAACTTCATTCTGCAGCCTGAAGGCAAGTCTACAAAATTCAATTTTATTTGTTAATTCATTCATTCACTCATTCATTCATTCAGTTAGTTTAAATCAGCCAGAGTTGACATCTCCTGCTTGTATGCAGTGGTTTATTGAATTAGCAGTATTTAATAAGGAGTAGCTATAAGTCAACTTTATTCTCTCTCCCACTGGCCCTTAAAGCCTATGTGATGAGCTATTTCTTTTCCTGCTACTAGATAAAATTTTAGGGACATTTCACAGCTTTTCCAGTTCCCTGTGGTCAGTCACAAGAACAGTCTCATTTCTGCAATTGAAATGTAAAGTTCAATAATTAAAAATAAAGACCTGTTAACTCTTTAATTTAGATGCTCTCCATTCCCTCCAGCTGAGACTAGTTCAGGCTTGATATCCTGAAAGTCCGAGGGGAACGAAAGGATAATGAGGGGTTACTTAGCTTCTCTTTCTCCCTTCACCTACTTTGTTCTTTGACTTCTCCCTTCTACTCTCACTAGCCTCGGGGGCCTAGCTCCTTCAGGATGGTAGAGATGAAGACTGAAGAAGGAGAGGTAAGGAAAAATGGAGCCCTGTCCTTTGTAGATGAAAAAGTCTGCAGCTCCTAGGGTGGAACGCTGGAAGTCCCCCTCACTTGGCTGAAGGAGAGAAAGAAGCATCACCCTCTTATCCACCTGCAGGAACAATGAAGCACTCTCAACCAAGAACTCCCTGTCTTCAATTCCTGGGTCCCAGTCTCAATTGTTCATAAAACTGAAGTGGGGGTCACCATCTGCATGGATGGTCTAGCAGCTCACTTCGCCAGAGGTACTTGGCAACCACTAAATTGACATCAGCCTTTGGGTCTCTGCCAAAACTGATACACCAAGAGACTCAATGCAAACCAGCATTCTGTTACTCTTGCAACAATGAGCCCTGACACATACAGCTTTCTGGCCTTCTAATAAACCTTTTTCCTAAACCTAACCCCTTATTTATTGATAGGCAGAATAAAAATACACATATTTTCCTACTTGATTTCATATCTAAGAATAGCATTGTTGGCTAAATATCAAGATATTCCATTTTTGTAGGTCAATATACACCTTCTGCTCCAAGTTTTGATTTCTTCAATTTTTTAAGCATCCCTGTTTACTACTTTAATCTTTAATTCATCCTTAGAAGCTTTTTAAAAGATTTAGTAACAATAATAGCTTACATATATAGTATTTATTTCATCAGTCCAAAAATATGTATTTCTAGATATCTAATTTCTTATTTTTTCCATCCTCTCAAAGGAAATGCAACCTACATTTTCCTTCTTTTAACAACATTGGTTCTCTCCTCCACATCACAAGCATCAGCCTCTTCTGGTACTGGGCAAGATATCTTTAGCAGCACATTGGATAAGGTTGGGCCTTTATAATAGAACAAAGATACCTCAAAAGGAGACACAACCGAGAGAAACCTGTACTTTCTGGTCTAGACTACAAAGCCTGAAGGAACAAAACCTTGAAACAGATGATCATTAAAATTAAAAAAATAAAAGAATAAACAAAAATATGAACCAACTCAGCAAAACTTCACCTGAGGTAAAGAGAGTGTTTTACACATGACTCCAGTGATGGCCTGATGATACGCAGAAAATAACCTGCTCTGTACCTCCCACTGACTACCAAATGCTCCTCATCCTAATTATTAATTTAAAAACTAATCAACAGGGGCTCCATACAGGCAGGCAAGACAATTTGTGTCAGCTAGAATATATCAGACAATCTCGCCAAGTATTCTGCATATAGGATTCTGCTTTCAGCTGCCATCTCCTAATGGACTAGACATAGCTCTCTGGAAATTGGGGGAAATGAGCAATACTCTCAAATGCAGACCCTGGCCAGTCACTGGCATGCTCCACTTGTGAGAATCCACCCACTATTATTTCTGAAGTTGATACCGATTTAAAAAGTAACTGGATGAAACCAATTCTAATTAAAATTGAATAAGAATCAATTTAACTTGCTGGTTACAAGAAGAACTGAGTAATTACCGAGATCTCTGCTCTAGTCTTTACCAATATTGCCATTTAAGACAAGCTACTTAACCTTTCTCTGCACCTGTGTCTCCTCTTTATGTAGGCTCTGCTGTGGGAGCCTGTCAGAGCCAGCTGATCATGAAACAGCAGAAAGGACTGTCTGGCTGAGCAGAGAGGGCGAAGAGCACTGGAGATTGACCAGGAGGAGAAAATCGGCAGCAGCGAGCATTCTTCTCACAAGGGACAAAGCAGCAGAGGCAGACAGGAGGCAGGACCAGCAGAACTGAGAGATTTCCAAGTTAGAGGCCGTGCTCTAAGTCACTCCTCTCTGGGACAGCAGATTAGAGGGGGTAACACATCATCCAACCACACATGTAAGCATCTCAGGGAGTCATTGGAAATACATGGGAAGGTCAATCCTAGAAAAAGATTTAGATTTTCTACTTAACAAATGAGTGTACATATGAACAAAATGAGATTTTACTCTAAATGCAATTGTTTTATTTACACTCAAAATCTGGTAAAACCTGAGAATCTTGGTGGAACAGCTGTGGAATGATGGGTGACTGCTGCCTCTGTAATGTCTTAATTGGGAATAGCTTAATTGCATTTCCAGCACGATGGTATCTATTTTTACTGTACATTTCAATTAGACAAAATGTACAACTTCACTACATTTAGCCATGTGCATTGTTTACGAATAAATATCTCTACTATTTCTCCATTCTCAACTGACCATTCTCAATATATCAGACCTCTGACAAGACCTGTGCATCTGTAACTTTCCTGGATGCTATGCGATTATGTCTCTTATCTCTTTAATTGACAAATGGCTTCCCTTCCCTGCCATTTCAGTTTGCTCTTCTTTTTATGGGATTTCTAAGAATCTTTTTTTTTTAAGCCTAATAGCAACTCCTTGCCCATTAAACAAGAGAGATATAGTAATCTCCATCAGAATAATGGAACTTCAGCAAGAATATCATAAACATCACCAAGATGTGACCAGCTTGGAGGTGACTTCGCAATGTCAATGTCCTACCTCACGCCACTCCTCTCTTTTATCTGCTGTGCGGGTTGTCTGTGGAACCAGCATTCAAATTTCCCGAAACATACAAGAAAAAGGAGTCAGGGACTGGTATTCTGCTGCTGAAAATGATAAAAGAATCTAAAGTTTATGACCATCAGGATTCAAATAGTTGATTTTGGTCAGATTTAATTTTTCTGCACAACTAGAGGCTGTCAATCAAAATTATCGATGGCCACTCATTTATAAATTAGTCAAAACAGGCTGGGATCTCTCCTTCCTAGTTTATAAATAAATTTCTAGCAAGAAAACAATAATAAAGTCAGCTATTGGCAGGACCTCAGGCAACAGTAAAAAATCTGAAATTTAAAACTTTAATTTTCAACACTGACATCATCAGATATAGAAGGTAAGGCCTTAAGTGACCAAAAAACAGAGGGTTTTCTTTATCATTGGTTTGTTTGTTTTATCTAAGGAAAAGAAAAACACATCTCTTTTTTTCCTTTTCAAGAATATTTCACAATACTACTTTGGACTAGAAATCAGGGCCATGATCCTGCTTACAAAGGCAAAGTGGACACGCCGTCCTAGGTTCTGACAATGAAACCGTCAAGCTTGTGCACGCATCCGTGTGCATGTGGGATGTTCCAGGTAAGTGAGGGGGTCTTGTAGTCCACTCGCTACATTATGTTTTGGAAAAATCCCATCATAAAAGCTTAACATCTTGACTAGCATTAAGTTTCTATTTCATTTTCAATAACTTTTTTACTCCATATAATTTTTCATCCTTTCCCTACCACAATTTGGGTAAAATGCCATCAAATTAATACGTAACTATTTAGATTCTTTTAAGTTGGGCATTCCACTCAACTGGTATGAGCTATTGTTATTCTTTTGCTTGACTTCTTTTCTTCAAACTACATGTATCTTCATCAGGTAATTGATGAAAAATTATTAATTAAAATTATTACTGGGGCCGGCCCCGTGGTGTAGTGGTTAAGTGCGCGCACTCTGCTGCTGGCAGCCCGGGTTTGGACTCCGGGCACACACCGAGGCACTGCTTGTCAGGCCATGCTGTGGCGGTGTCCCATATAAAGTGGAGGAAGATGGGCACGGATGTTAGCCCAGGGCCAGTCTTCCTCAGCAAAAAGAGGAGGATTGCCATGGATCTTAGCTCAGAGCTGATCTTCCTCACACACAAAAAAATTATTACTAAAAAGGAGTTTAAAATTAGCATTGTATTACATAGTTCAGACTACATTGCAACTAAGTATTATGTACTGAGTTCTAGAAGAGGAGGTAAATTGAATAAATGTGTGTGCTAAATTTTATAGTCTGATATTAAGCTATGGACCAAGTTCAATTTTAAGGAACTGCCTCAAACTCACATTAGTTCACCTTAAATTATATTTATACATTAAATTTAAGAAGGTGGAATTTCACAGCAAAGTAAGAAAATGCTAATAATGCTAATGGGAGAAATTCTGCCTTCAAGACACTAATTCAGTGAAAGTTTTATGTACCTCAGAACAGTTTCCCTTTGACTGAGAACTGATTCACCTCAAGTATTTCAAGCCATTAAACCTCAGCAACATTCAGACCTGACTGATGTTTATGGTATAAGCAAAATAAGATGAGACTTAAACACTAGTCTTTCACTGTCTCATTAGTTATAAAATTAACTGGTCTGATTTTGGCTCATTCAGAAGCATATCAAGGGAAAGTTAAATTATTGATTAATTTCATGCATTTATTTAGTTGGTCTTTCCTGGGCATTAAAAATTCCCCTTCCAAATGGGCATAGTAGGGTGATAGGAAACAACTTAAAAGCTACTTTGCAGGGCCAGCCCAGTGGCATAGCGGTTAAGTTCGCGCATTCCGCTTCCGCGGCCCGGGGTTCACTGGTTGGGATGCTGGGCGCAGACCTACTCACGGCTCATCAGGCAGCATTCCACATAGAAGAGCTACAACTCTACAACTATGATACACAACTATGTCCTGGGGCTTTGGGGAGAAAAAAGAAAAAAAAAAAGAGGAAGATTGGCAACAGATGTTGGCGCAGGGCCACTCTTCCTCAAAAGACAAAAAAAAGCTACTTTGCTTTATTTACATATTTCAAAATAGGTATGCTGAGCATATTGAAACTCAGCTTATGCGTTCAACAATATGACCAAAAATAACACAGAACTGTAATTTAATAACTAGTTCCCTTTCAGAATATTTTCTTCCTTTCTTTGCCTTTAAAACACCGACAGATATTTATATAGTTATAATCAAAGTGCACTTGCAATTTTGAAATTTATTCTGTTGCCTTCATTTACCTATAAATACTAATTAAAAGATTCATATTTACAGGTGACCAACAATTTTTGCTAAGGATTTCGAAATTTATTAACATGGAAATAAACTATTACTTAAATACGTGAACAAAAGTTTATTACTAAGATGTGAACCTATGGATCTAATTAGGAAAAAGGTTAACATAATATTATTTTAAGAACTGACATTTCATGGATACTAATAAAACATAATGAATCTTTTGACTTGACAGTTATGATGAAATGATAATAATTAAATAGACAAGCTTTACTATAGTTTATTAAAACCAAAAATCTCTATAGTTTTGCCCCTCAACTTAAGTAGATTCTATCTTGATAAAAGGACTTTTGAATGATAATTTCCTATAGAATATTAATAATTATAAATTATATTAAATGAGAAAACTCATCCAGAAATTGAAAAAATTATGTATATTTTTACAGAACCACCCTTCCCCACTTTTCCACAATCAAAATGTTCCAGCAGGCTGGCAATCCAGTGTATTATTAAATAAATATCAAATGGTATATAAATATAATAATACTTCAATTACTCTGAGTTATTGGTCTATACTGTTAACCACCAGAACAAATACTGGTGTGCATACACAAACACAAAGTTTTCTGACTAAACAAAAAGAAGTCATGCCCTTTATTCACAGGGACAGCACCTTTCCTTTGGCCTCCAATCCAACTCCAAGCTTTTAGACACAATAATAAATTGCTTCTAGTTTAATAACCAAACTCTGAGTTAACAAGAAGTACAGTGGAAGAGGAAAAATGTCTATAAGAAAGCAGCTATAAGAAATGGTATTTGAAAATATTGACAGTGAGGAAAGAAATCATAAACAATAACAAATAAGACTAAATTATTTGTTGCCATTTATCAGAACCTACTCTGTGCCCGACACTGTATCGGCCGGCATTTGACATTTCATCCAATTTTTACAAAAGTGCTTTGAGGTAGGCACCATTTTACAGGTGAGAAACTAGTCACAGTGTCTCAGAGACATTGAGTGACTCGACAAAGATGACAGAACAATGATTCAAGAACAAGTCTAGTGAACTTCAAAGCTCTTTCTGCAAGAATTCAAAACTTGAACTCTACGGACACGTTGTTTAGGGGGAAAAGGCCCTACATATTCATTAGGACTTCAGTGAATCATGAATTTGCACAATACAGTTGGATACGGAGTTATCACCTTAAGACAGCAAATGGATAAAACATTCTAGAAAGTCTCCTATAAAAATTTCTGATGTCTATATAAGACGTACATATCTATAGACTAGTTTCAAAATAAATTTTTGTTCTGTTGACTTTTATCCTTCTAGATGAAAGGAGACTAACCAGAGAGAGAGTAGTTTAGAAAGCTAATAATGTGAACAAAAGGATATGATATTTTAACTGTCATGACCCTAAAGATGTTTTGCTTTATGGTTCATTGACATTCTTCATATATCTAAATTGAAATATCAAAAGATGTGATGTCTGACACACTACATATTGGCTTGAAAAATGTAACTTACTTTAAATCTATGTATGAGAATCTAAAGTCATATGCTTCCTATAAGCCATTGGCATAGTTAATTAAGGCAATTTCTAAAAAAACCCATAACTTATTAGAGAAATTCTCATTATTATAAAAATATTATGGTTCTCATAATCTTGAAAGTCATAATCTCTGAAGTTATTGTGGGGGAAATACTAGAGGTTTTAAAAACAGAATATACAATAAAAGAACTCTAAGTGCACAGAAATATGTATTTTTTACTTTAATAATACTATGGCCCAAAGCATAATGAATATCCTATAAATCCTTTTAATTTCACGCACTAGAAAAACTAAGTGAAAATAACAAAATATATCAAATAACATCACATTGCTTCCATTGAAATAACTTAGGAAATCCTTGGGTTTAACTGGAAGAAAAATTAAGCAGTTATCATATGTTCTTGGCCTGAGGCAAGGGCAGTTTACACAGAAAGTGTTACTCCTTTTCCACAATTCTGCTCCATTGTTCATTACTGACAAATGATACAAAGAAAAGTAGATGATTTCTTATTGTTTCAAGGGGTATAATTTCTTCACTGACAATATCCATTTCAGAAAGGTGCTGTCATCACTTCAGAATCTATTTTACTTCAGAAATTTTATATCAATTTATGATATATATGTATATATTTTTAAGACCTGCTTTACTAATTTTCTATTTGTGAATTGTTTAAGAACAAAGGTTAATAGAAATGCTTAGCAGATTAACTACAAATATACACACTAAAATTTTATCACTGCCAATTTTGCTCATGACTAACAGTGTCACAAAGAAGATTCCCCTTGGAATGTGTCCCTGAGATACATTGCTTAAGAAACACACACTGAAAGAAGTGGTGTTGTAGACGCTGTAATCCATAAACATGGCCTGGGACAGCTCCACTGTGATTGAAAGAAACTTTAAAAAAGACATTAAATCGTATTAAAATTCATTACAAAACCACTATGGCATTTTCAAGTACCTGACACAATGCTGTCATTTTCTGCTTGAACATAGAAAATGCATATCTGGCAACCCAGTGAATTCCCAGGCCTTCTCTAGAGCTATTACTCCCTTTCATAAAGAGCATTCGAAAGCATCCCCACTTCGTCGAGAGTCACCAGACTTGACATCAATTTTTCTTCACTATTCATGATGGATATTTAAACCCGAGACTATGCCAGCAAACTCTGACTATATTGTCTTTTATTGTTTCTAACTTTGAGATTTTGGAGATACTAAAATATCTTCTTCCTAGTCTACTCTTTAAGAAATTTTACAAAATGCGTTGTTCAGTTAATTCATTTACTCTATGACAGTATTTTGTGTCTACCATGGTGTCCCTGGCATTGAGCTAGGTACAGAAATACATACATCACTAAGAAAATGTCTACCTTGGAAGAGCTCACAATTCAGTGAGACAGAAAATACAGAAAAATAAACATTCTCATGTGGCGGGTGCTATGGGAACTATCAGAAACAGCTGTATTATAGATATGTGATTACACAACATATCCAAAGATATGCAGGGACTCAGGCAGAGATGGCAAGAAATTCTGCCTGAGGAGGAGCATAGAGAAGGACGCTTGAGCTGAGCTTAGAAGAGTGAATAGTGGCGAGCCTGTTCCGGGCAGAGGGAACAGCAAGCACTCGGAGGCATGAGTGAACACGGTATATTCAAGAAACTGCAAGGAGTTCAAAGTTGTTAGAGCAACACATAGGAATAGAGGTCTGATAAGCAATGAAGATCCACCAGGGACTTTTGGTAGATAATGAAAACAAGTCTATATCTCAGAATGTTAACTTGCTTGATCAGCTAAGCAATTTTAATTGAGAACCTACTGTGCCTAGCCTTTTGCTAGACCACAGAGAAACAATTGTGACCAAAGCACAGTGATTGTCCTCGTGAAGAAGAAGACCATAAAACAAATAATTATAAGCATTAATAATTACAAGTGTACAATGTTATGTGGGGGAGCCAAATCAACAGGAGTCATAAAGTTTTAATATCTAATTTAAAACATCAATATTTTCATTTTATGCTTTACTACCACTTGAAATTTTTACTATTTTCCTCCATATTTTCATCTGCATTACATAATTCTTTGTGTAGCTTAATAATATTTGAGGCCAAATATTCTCATTTTGTTTTCAAAACATTTTCTTTGTTTTTTTATCTGTTCATTATTCCAAACAAATTCTCATCTATTTGTGAAGAACTGACATCTCCATACTATCCAGACTCCTAAACCACGTTCATAACACCTACTGACATTAATACAAGTCCCACCTACATATCATTAAAGGTTTGGAGTTTTCTTTATAAAATCACATGTGTTTTTTATCATATATTCTAACAGGCTATTGCTGATATATCTCCAGAACTGAAATCCAGTTTAGCAAAACACTTGCTAGGCACACACATTTTGTTGTTCTCTGAGCATCTGTATCCTTACATGTGCAAAATTGGACTCATTGTCTTCCCTTCACGGGAGCACATCCTTCTGTGTTTACCATCCAGGGAGTAAAATAATCATATATCTAATTTACCATGTTCAAGATATCTTCATCATCCTTGATTCATCTCTCTTCAACTGCTGAATTTCATAAATTCTAAGCCCAGTAAGAGGTCTGCCCTCTGAGTATATCTCAAGTCTTATCATATCAATCTCTACTGCATCTACCACAATTTAGGCACACATCATCTCTAGCTTATGTTCCAAGTATTTCTCCCTCCAGTTTCATCCCTCGTGCCCCTACATCCATTTTTCACAATATAGCTAGAGAGGACTTTCTACATTCCAAATTGGACACTTGCTTCAATAGCTCCCTATCGCCACAAAATAATGTTCATGTGTTTTGATGAGGTTTACAAGGTGGGTCATAATCTGCTCTAGGTTATCTCTTACTCCTGCTCTAATTCCTACTGCTTTATTTTGTTTAGGTGTGCTCAAGTTATGTTGAAATAATTCTACTGTCTTAAATGGGCAACAGTAATAATTATAGCCAAATTGTAATAGTGATAATAGTAATAATAACTGGTAGTATATTTATTGATCACTTAGGGCTAGTAACTGCACAAAACATATATATATATACACACACACATAAGTATACCAAATCTCCAAAACATAATTTTGATATAGATAATATTATCACTGGAATTTACTAGAGTCATAGAAATTAAAAGACCTCTACAAAATAGTTCAGCATCAGAATTCATATCTAAGTCTTCCAGACACCAAAATGTTTGAGGCTATGCCGACTCTCATCGATTCTCTTGCATCTGTGCCTTGTACGGATCCCTCTCTCTAGAAATCTCCATCCCCTTTTTGCATCCCGAACTTTTATTTGATGTTTTAGGTCTCAGACATCAATTCCATGAACGAACCTATGATGATAATGCCCCTTCCCAACAAATAATGGCTTAAATCCCCCTATTTGATTTAGGGCAAAGACATTATATTTATTATACATTCATTATATATACCTAATATAAATGAATTTTCAATTATATGCAT
Organism: Diceros bicornis minor; assembly: GCF_020826845.1. Classification (NCBI taxonomy): domain Eukaryota; kingdom Metazoa; phylum Chordata; class Mammalia; order Perissodactyla; family Rhinocerotidae; genus Diceros; species Diceros bicornis. The sequence continues at coordinate 4,394,926 of NC_080744.1, read as the reverse complement.
ATATATATATTTAAAAATGTGGAACAGAAACATTTATTCATAGGTTTTGAATTGCTGACTATTGAAATTTCACCCGGCTTTAACACTGTTTATTTTGTTGATTGAAATTCTTCTGCTTCAATATTCCTTAATTAAAATGTATTAGTGGTCAATATTTCCTTGAAAGCTAGTCAAGAAGTCTCTATTCATGCATAATTGCTTCGCAGATAATACTAGGGAAAAACAATCAAACAGCTGCAAATTGGACTTCTATTGGGATATTTTAGAACATTTTTTGTCCATGTAGTTAATTAGAAATCAACCCATATAACGACAAATTTTACAAATTGATACTGGTACAAAATTTGGGTTACTCTATTAAATAGCCATGTGGTTCAGCTGCAGCTCTGTATTCATTCTCTCTGTCTCTTCCTTCTCCCTCCCTCCCTCCAAAGCTGCTGCAATATTTTCTAATGTACAAGATCAGCAACATTTTTTTGTGTGTGTGAGGAAGACTAGCCCTGAGCTAACATCCAATGCCAATCCTTCTCTTTTTTCTGAGGAAGACTGGCCCTGGGCTAACATCCGTGCCCATCTTCCTCTACTTTATACAGGATGCCGCCACAGCATGGCTTGACAAGCGGTGTGACAGTGCACACCCAGGATCCGAACCTGCGAACCCCGGCCGCCCAAGCAGAGGGCGCACACTCAACCACTGTGCCACCAGGCTGGCCCCAACATTTTCTTTTCTAAAGGAAGTTTAGCTAATCAATATCAATATGAGCTTTGTAGAATAAATATTATTTTATGACAGTATCCTCCTCCTTCTTAAAAATTTCTCAGTACTAACAACACCACATAAAAATTTTAAATTACATCAGTGGACTTGTAGCACATAGAAGACTGAGCTGCAGGGTTAAAGATACCAGAACATATATATTATGAAGAGAACAGAGACACCGATCAATGTTTAACTTAGAAAGTTGAACATGAATGTCAAAAGTTAGGGTTAGCCATTAAAGGATAAAAACATAGAATGTGTAATTTTAAAATACCTTGAAAGAATAACTAAAACTAGAACAATCAAATAAAATGTATGAAAGAAATAAAATGAAGCGAAGAAACTATTTTATAAAAGAAATTAATGAATAATATGCTAGAAATATGTCAAATATACGTTAATCACACTAATGTAACTTGATAATAAAAGACAAGAATGTGCTTTTCAAAAAATCTAATAAGGGGCCAGCCCAGTGGTGTAATGGTTAAGTTCGCACATTCCACTTTGTAGCCCAGAGTTCGCGGGTTCGGATTCTGGGCCAGGACCGACACACCACTCATCAGGCCATGCTGAGGCAGTGTCCCATACAGGAGAGCTACAACTCTGCAACTGTGATACACAGCTATGCACTGGGGCTTTGGGGAGAAGAGGGAAAAAAGAGGAAGATTGGCAACAGATGTTAGCACAGCGCAAATCTTCCTCAAAAAAATAAAAAATTGCTTTCCTCCGAAAAAGGAGAATAAGTAACTTTAAAAAAAAAACTAATGATATACTCTTTACAGAAGATATACTTAAATATGTTAACATAATGTCATAAAGTATTTGAATAAAAAAGAGTGAATGAGAAAAGGCAAATATTAACGAGAATAATGTGATGAAAGCATTATTAATATCAGTAAAATAAGGTAAAAGCATTAATAGTGATAAAGTGTGTCATTACTTTAAAACACAGAATAATTTTTCAGGAAAACAGTGAAGACTTATATGCCAGGCAGTGTTCTTAAGCACTTTACATATATTTTCCTAATTAATGCATAAAACACTCTAAGATTTAGGTATTTTAATATTTATTTAATATTTATTTGATTAATATTATTAATGTTCCCCTTTCTCTCTCTCCCCCTCTCATATATATATATATATATATATATATATATATATATACACACACATACTGATGGGTGTGAGGTGGTCAATAATACTTTTTTAAAGCATAATTCCTATTTGTATTTATCACAGAAATAAAAATAAGATTTGATGTCTAGAAATTGAGTGCTATAGTTAGAAGTTTAAGAAAAAGATTTAAAAAAACAAATAGATCACAAATTGATGCAAACAGAAAAGAGAAATTGATAAAATAAAATACCTATTTATGATTTAGAAAAAGAAAAAATTTCCAAAAGAGGAATTGAAAATACCTTTCAACCATGATTAAAGATATCTATCATCAAAAACATTCAGCCAGCATCATATTCAATGGAGAAATCTTAAAAGCTTTCAGATAAAATTTTGCTACACTTTTTAGACACTTAAATACCACAAGAAAAATATATATCAGATATAGCCACTGGAAATAAAGAAATTAATGTAATCTGTTATTTGTGGATTATCTGGTCAGAAAATAAAAATTATTTATAGAATTATCATCTTAGAAATAGTAAAATCCATCAAAGTTGCTATATGCAAGTTCAATATATAAAAATCAGTATCTATACCAGCAATACTCATTTAGAAAAAAATAAGAAAAAATCCCATTCATAATAGCAACAGAATTTATAAGAAATCCAGGGACTAATTAAACAAAATAAATTCAAAACTTTCAAGGAGAATATTAGAATATTTTATTGAAATTCTTGAAAAACCTAAATAATTGAAAACAAAATCTATGGTCATAGATAGAAACATGCAATATTGTAAAAAAGAAACTTCCTCCATATCAACTTATAAATGTAATGTAATGTTTGAAAGGTTATTTCATGGCATTTTGCCCATTAATCCTGAAATTTATATGAAAGAATAAAGGGCCAGAAATAATAAGATAACCTTGAAGAAGGAGAAGTAGGACTTGCCCTATTAAATAATAAATTTCTTACAAAGCCATAACAATAATTTTTATTATAATTACCGAATGCCTAATATCTGCTAAATTCTGCACTAAGTACTTTATATGTATTATTTTATTTTATCCTCAAAACAATATATAATGTTGGTATTATTATTATTATATCAATAAGTTTGCTAAAGCAAAGAAATACTACATAAATGCCCCATGATCATACAGCTAGTAGACGATTCTATGATTCCATGATTCTAATACAGGAAAGGGCATGGGTAGACATGAATTATAATAGGGATCCCAAATTAGACCACACATACACAGAAACTTGGTTTATGAGAGAGGTGGCATTATTCAAATCAGTGAGAAATAGTTGACTATTCAATAAATGTTGCTGGGACAATTTTCCACTCAAGTGAAAAAAATAAAATAATAATAGATCCTGTGTGAGGGCTGGATTAACCTGTAGCTCTGTGCTTATCTCTAGGAATGCCTAGATGTCTGGTACTGACCCTTGCCCAGGATGAGGATAACTAGTGATTTACAACATGCCATTTAAAGTTTGAAACTCCCCATTCTTCAAGTTGTAACGAAAACATACAAACAACAACATGAGAAAGTTTAAAACTCGTTAGTAAGGGTAAATATACAGAAAAATACAGAATACTGTATTATTGTAATGGCAGTGGGTAAATCACTTTTAATTCTAGTATAAAAGTCAAACAACTGAAGTATTAAAAATGGCTATAACTAAAATAATATGCTAATGGAGGCACAGTATCAATGGATGTAAATTGTGACATCAATAACATAAATTGGGGGAAGTAGCAGAATTGAAGAGTTTTTGTACGCTTTTAAAATTAAGTTGTTATCAGCTCAAAATTGACTATTATAACTGGGAGATGTTTTAGGTAAGCCCCACAGTAACTACAAAGAAAGTACCTATAGAAGTCACACAAAAGAAAAAGAAAGGAATCGAAGTCTATCAACACAAAATATCAATGAACATAAAGGAAGACAGCGAGAGAGAGAAAAAGAGACAAAAACACTACAAGGCAAACAGAAAACAATGAAAAAAATGGCAATAGTAAATCCTTCTCTATCAGTAATTACTTTAAATGTAAATGGATTAAATTCCCCAATCAAAAGACACACAGTGGTAGAATAAATTAAAAAATTAAAAAAAAAAGATTCAACTAAATGCTGTCTATAAGAAATTCACTTTAGATTTAAAGCATACATAGCCTAAAAGTGAAGAAATAGAGAAAGATATTCTACGCAAATAGCAAACAAACAACAGCAGATGTAGCTATATTTAAGTCAGATAAGGTAGACTTTAATTCAGAAATTGTCACAAGAGAGGAATAGAAGGACATTATATAATGACAAAAGGGTCAATTCACCAGGAAGATATTACAATTATAAATTTATATGCCACCAACATCAGAGCACCTAGATATATAAAGCAAACACTAGCAGAACTGAAGAAAGAAAGAGACAGCAATATAATAATAGCAGAAGACTTCAATACCCCATTCTCAGTAATGGATAGAACAACAAGATAGAAAATCAAAAAAGAAACAGCTGACTTGAACAACACTATATACGTAATGGATCTAATGGACATATACAGAACATACCACCAAACAGCAGCAGAATATATGTTCTTCTCAAGTGCACACAGAACAGTCTCCAGGAAAGATCATATGTTAGTCATAAAACAAATCTTAACAAATTTCAGAATGTTGAAATCATATCAAGTATCTTTTCCGACCACAATGGAACGAATCCAAAAATCAACAACAAAAGAAAAACTAGAAAATTCACAAATACGTGGAAATTAAACCTCACTTTTAAATCATATCAAGTATCTTTTCCGACCACAATAGAATGAATCCAAAAATCAATAACAAAAGGAAAACTGGAAAATTCACAAATATGTGGAAATTAAACATCACTTTTTTTTTGTGAGGAGTGCTAGCTTTGACCTAACGTTCAATGCCAATCCTCCTCTTTTTTCTTTGAGGGAGAATGGCCCTGAGTTCCATGCTCATCTTCCTCTACTTTATATGGGACGCCGCCACAGCATGGCTTGACAAGCGGTGCATTGGTGTGCCACGGGATCCGAACCTGCGAACCCCGGGCCGCCGAAGCAGAGCGTGCGCACTTAACCACTTGCACCACTGGGCTGGCCCCAAACGTCACTTTTGAACAACCAATAGATCAAAGAAGAAATCAAAAAGGAAACTAGAAAATATCTTGAGACAAATAAAAACAAAAATACAACATTCAAAAAGACTATGGAATGCAACAAAGGACAACTAAGAGGGAAGTTTATAGTGATAAATGCACATTAAAAGGATCATAAACCAGGGCTGGCCCAGTGGTGCAACCGGTTAAGCGCACGCGCTCATCTGCGGCGGCCCAGCGTTCGCTGGTTCAGATCCTGGGCGCACACCGACACACTGTTTGGCAAGCCATCTTTTGGTGGCGTCCCATATAAAGTGGAGGAAGATGGGCATGGATGTTAGCCCAGGGCGAGTCTTCCTCAGCAAAAAAAGAGGAGGATTGGCAGATGTTAGCACAGGGCCAATCTTCCCTACAAAAAAAAAAAAAAGGGATCATAAACCATGACCAACTGGGATTTATCCCTGTGATGCAAGGATGGTTCAACATATGAAAATCAAGTAATGTCATGCACACATTAACAGAATGAAGACTAAATGTCACATGATCATCTCAATAGATACAGGAGAAAGCACTTGACAATTCAATGCCCTTTCATAATAAAAACTCTCAACAAACTAGGAACAGAAGGAAATTACCTCAACATAACAAGGACTATATATGAAAAGCCAACAGCTAATATGTATGTAATGGTGAAAAAATTGAAAGCTTTTTCTCTAAGATCAGGAACAAGGCAAGGATGGTCACTCTCACCACTTTTATTCAACGTAGTACTGGAAGTCCTGGCCAGAGCAATTGGGCAAGAAACAGCAACAAAAGACATCCAATTCAGAAAGAAAGACAACTGTCTCTCTTTGCAGACAACATGATCTTATATACAGAAAACCCTAAAAATGCCATTAAAAAACTTTGAGAACCAATAAAAGAAGTCAGTAAAGTTACAGGATACAAAATCAACATACATAAATCAGCTGCATTTCTATACCCTAACAATGAACTATCTGAAAAGGAAATTAGGAAAACAATCCCATTTACAATACTACCAAAAATAATAAAATACTTGGAATAAACTTAACTAAGTAGATAAAAGACTTGCATGCTGAAAACTACAAAATATTAATGAAAGAAATTTAAAGACACAAACAAATGGAAAGACATGCAGTGTTCATGGATTGGAAGAATTAATATCGTTAAATGTCCATACTACCCAAAACGATATACAGATTCAATGTAACCATTACCAAAATTCCAATGGCAATTTTTACAGAAATGGAAAAAAGAATTCTAAAACTCACATGGAACCACAAAAGACCACATATAGCCAAAACAATCTTGAGAAAGTAAAACAAAGCTGGCAGCATCACACTTCTTGACTTCAAAATATATTACAAAAATACGGTAATTAAACCAGTATAGTACTGGCACAAAGACAGACATATAGACTGATGAAACAGAGTAGAGAGCCCAGAAGTAAATCCATGAATACAGAGTCAACTGATCAACAAGGATGCCAAGAATATACACTGGGGAAGGGATAGTCTCTCAAACAAACGGTGCTGAGAAAACTGGATATCCACATGCAAAAGAATGACACTGGACCCTTCTCTTACATCATACAGAAAAATCAACTCAAAATGGATTAGAAGCTTAAATATAAGACCTGAAACTCTGAAACTCCTGGAAGAAAACATGGGGAAAATGCTTCAGGACATTGGTCTTGGCAATGATTTCACTGATACGAATCAAAAGCACAGGCAACCAAAGCAAAAATAAGTAAGTGGGACTCATCCAACTAAAAATCTTCTGCACAGCAAAGGAAACAAACAACAGAATGAAAAAGCAACCTACAGATTTGGAGAGAATATTTTAAAACCATATATCAGATAAGGGGTCAATTTCCAAAATACATAAGAAACTCATACAACTCAGCAAAAAAAACTAATAAAATTAAAAAATGGGCTAAGGACTTGAATAGGTATTTCTCCAAAGAAGACATACACATGGGCAACAGGCATATGAAAAGCTCTTCAACATAGCCAAGATGTAGATACAACTTAAATTTCCATCAAAAAATGAATGGATAAAGAAAATGTGGTATATACATATAATGGAATAATATTTAGCTTTAAAAAAGAAGGATATCCTGCAATATGTGACAACATGGATGAACCTTGAGGACATTATGCTAAGTGAAACAAGTCAGTCACAGAAGGACAGACACTGCATGCTTCCACTTACATGAGGTCCAAAATAGTCAAATCATAGAATCAGAGAACAGAATAGTGGCTGCCAGGGGCCGGGGGAGGGGGAAATGGGGAAATGCCAATCAAAGGACATCAAGTCTCAATTATGCAAGATGAGTAAGTTTACAGAGACCTGCTGTACAACGTTGTCCTTATAGTTAACAATACTGTACTGCACCCTTTAAAAATTAAGAGAGTAGACAACTTGACTAAGACACTACACACGTATCTTGGTTTCTTCACAATCTGAAGGAAAGGCCATCCTATGCATCCAAAAAAGGACCCTGGGGGCTGCACGTGGATGTCTGTCCAGCTCTGTGTTGCCTGAGCTTTCTTCATCCTCCTGTGTCACATTTTCACTCTTATTAAAGCTTTATGTGAATGTACCATGTGGAATCTTGTGAGTCCTTTCAATTATATGACACTAGAAAACCAGTGAAAAACCTTACCTGACATCAACAAAATACAGATTCTCAACGTTAAAGCCCTACAAACAAAAATATAAATTTTAAAGCCTCTAGAAAATATACAGAATAATATTTTACAAACTCAGGGTGGAGAAAATATCTCTTAACTGAGCACAAAATACACAAACTATGAAAAAAGATTGATCAAATTGACTACATAATTTTTTCTTAAATCTGTAAATCCAAAGACAGAAAAATAAAGGCCACAGACTGAGAAAACATACTTGTAATATACATCACATGATTAACGTCAAGAGAATATTAGGTGCTTCTTAAAATGACGAAAAAATGAACAACCTAAAAAATAATTGAGAAATTGTATGAAAGGCCACTTTACAGAAAAAGGAGGCCTGAATGCTAATAAATATGAAAAAGATGTGTATCCTTTCTAGTAGCTAAAAATATCAAATAAAAATTATGAGATACCATAATTTTAGATCCTTTTGATTGGCAAAAATTAGAAAATTGACAAAAAAATTTAAGTTCCTTTGGCAAAAATTTGGCATAAATAACAACTGTTGACAAAGATATGGGAAACAAAAACTCTAATACATTTCTTATTAGAGTGAAATTTGACATAACCACTTGGAAGAGCATTTTGGCAATATTGAGAGTAAAGTTAAAAATGTACTCTAAGACCAAGTAATTCCACTTCTAGATATTTACATTGATAAAATATTACAGATGTGCACACAGACACATGCACATCTTATTCAATTATCCTAATAGAAAATTAGAGAAAAGTTTTAGTATCACTATTCACTAAGTAGAATATTATAATGCAGTTTAATGAATGAGCTAAATCTTCATGTATTAACTTGGATGACTCCAAAAAAATTTATTTGGAATAAAAAAATAAAGTTGCAAAAGAATACATACAGTTTTACAATATTTCTATAACTACTGAAATACAAAAAAACTATATATGATTTGTGCATACAAAAACATGTAACAAATGCATCAAAACATGGGTAAGAAAGACAAAATTTTTGTCTCATTGATATTCTATCAAATGCCATATTAGAGAATGCAATAAATTTGGATGAAATTGTTTACTATAATTATAATTATTAATTAGAAATCTAATTCTAATATTACTAGATATTGTAGGTACATAGATATATATATCCAGTCCGGATGGAACACGTATTGTTACAGGAACATAACTATTTTCAAACAATTGGAAAAATCACACATTCTAGACTTCTTACTAATAAAAGCTAACACTTATAGGATGCTTAATATAGACTAGTCAACTTTTCACGAGCTTTAGAAATATTAACTCACTTAATACTAAGAGAAATGCTATGGGGCATATGAGGATTAACAGTGAGGGAACAGACCCAGGGCATTTAGGAAATTTCTCAAGGTTGCATAACTTAGGTGACTGGGCCAATTTCTAAATCCAAACAGTCCAGCCCATGCTATTGACCTTATCCTCTACTGAATCTCAATGCGTCTTAGACACGAGGTAACTTTTAATTGCCATTGGGACCTCTAGTCACTCAATCCTTCTCAAATTACTCATCATTTATAAATCAACAGATGTAGACCAATCCTCTCTCAAGAAATATATCTACTGGATCACTTCGATTTTCTGGGATCATTATGCATTGCTGATTATCATTACCACCTTCTTTTGTTAATTTGTTCTCTTGTTTTGCTATGAGTTTATAATCATTTGTTTTATCTCATTCTGGATGTGGCTCTGTTTCTATAATGAGGCTGGGCCAATATTCCCGCTTATTTCTGCTGCCAATAACGAAGAGTTAGAAAGATCCTATTTACGCATGTTATTATTTTCAATGTAAATAGTTAGCCACAGCTGCTGCAATTTTCCCAATTGTAAGACAGAAAAACGAGGTGGGGAGATGAGGGCACAAATACATCTATCAACTTTCTAGGCATTCAGAAGAAAATATGAAAAAAGACCAGGAAAGAATAATTTGCTTCCAGGGTGCCAAACTTCAAATTGAACAGACCTATATAAATCCTAGCAACACCTAACATGTACAGTGAACATAACTGTAAGACAGGCTTGTAATTTAAACACGTACAGTTGCATGGGATTTTTCAGAAATATTCTGTTTAACTACCCTGACACAACCAGTTGGTAAATTGAAGAATGACGAAGTATTAGATAACATAATTTCTTTAGTTATCTAATAAAAAAGTTTTTTATACATATTTTAAATAAGTAACTTAGAACTACATTGAATCACTTAAAAATCAGTTGAGTGAAAATATGTATTATTAAAAATATTCTATCTTCAATTTAAGGCTTGTGAAATGAATCTATGTTAATCTGTGACACTAGTTTTTTCATTTTCACTGTGTAGAATATTCAAGTTTATGAATATAACACAATTTATGTATCCATTCTACTATTAATGGATACATAGCTGCTTCCTTTTCTTGTTTTCTGTTATGAATAATGCTCTTTCCAACATATATTCTTAGGAGCATACGGATACATAAAATAGGGGCACCATTTACATCATTTTAAAACAATGGAGCAGTAATATACTGTTAAATAATGCAGATATAGAGTAAAATTATAAATAATTTTATTTATGTTAGAGGAAAAACACGAAAGTCAGGACAGCAATTACCGCTAGGATAGGAAGGGTACCGAGGGGGTTTCAACCACATCGTCCCTGTGTTGTTAATAAAGATGTGGGTAAGTGTGTGCTTCGCCTCCTGTTCTCTCCACATACTTTATGTTCCCAAATACTCATCAAATTACAAAAAGTTTATTTCTTTAGTTGAAAATATGAAGGTAAAATAGTTTTCCCATTTGAAATTTTGTAAAAATGACTTAGTAAACTGTCATTTTTTTCACCGAAGCCAGTGGTGACTTGTCACCACTGGAGATAAACAGCTTCTAAAACGACCCTGGATGATTCCCTTCTTCTGGGATGTGTGTCCTCGGGTAAGCTTCTCCCTTTGAGGGTGGGCTGGACCAAGTGACTCATTTCTAACAAACAGAATATAGCAAAAGTAACGGGATTTCACCTTAAAGATTACATCACAAAGAGACCGTGGCTTTCTTCTTGGGTGCTCACCCTTGAACTCTTGCTTGCTTGCTCTAAGGGAAGCTGTTACCATGCTGGGAGCTGCAACATGGCAAGGAACTGATATCTCTGGGGAACAGCCAGTGAGGACAGGAGGCCCACGAACAATCATACAAGCAGACTTGGAAGTGACTCTCCCCCAGTCACACCTGGAGACCGTGCAGTCCTGTCCGACACTCGAGTACAGCCTGGGAGAGACCCGGGCCTGGGATTCCTGACACACACAAACTGTGAGATAACAAACGTTTGCTATTTTAAGCCACTAAGTTTTGGGGTAATTTATCGTGCAGTAATAAATAATGCTCTTTTCTTAGGAAAAGAATGTAAACTGGACTATGGGAATGTAAGAATATTTCTAGCAGTAAAGTTAAAAAGAATAAAAATGAAATATTCCTAATATATTCAAAAAGATGATTAGAGGAGATTAATTTTTAGCATGACAGAGCAAGGAGATGAACAAATCCTCAAATCCTCTCCCCAGAAGGCAACAGACATTCCAACACTCTGACAATTGACCTAGGACATGCAACCGAGACACATTTATTTACAAAAATCACTGCACTTCAGGTAAGAACAGCACACATCTGTGGTGATTATGCTTGCAGCTACTCCCCCACCCCACCCAGGCTTTGTCTTCATGGTAGTCTAAGTAGGTCTTAGAAAGAAGAAGTTGTGATGCTGCGGCTAGAGACAGCCTCACCTGATGGAGGTGTTTTCAGTTAAAGGCAAGCAAACGGGAGAACCAACAGCTCTGGTATCCTGAGTTTGCAACTCTGATCTCACTCTATCCACCTGTGGCACACATTCTCTCTCTCTCTCTCTCACACACACAAACACTCACAAATACACACTGAAGTTTATCAACAACTGATTATCAGTTGCTGCTACTGTAACTCCTCAAGGTACAGGGCCAGTTTGAAGCCATCATATTGCTACTTTGTGACAATGTCCTCCCCAGAGTGACTTGACAAGAAAGCATGGGATGACTGCCCCAAGCCGTGGAACACAGCTGGCTCAACTACCTCTCCTTAAGACTCACTAGAATCACAAGATACAGGCAAAAATATTATTCCTGGCAACCATAGCTGCTGATATTGAGCCAGCTGTCATTTTTATTTTTTCTAGTATAACATGGAGATAGTCTGAATCCATCCAGTTTTTCTCCTCCCAGTCACTTCTTAAACAAAAATGCTACCCCTAATTTGCAGCTTTAATGATGACTGAAAACATGCCTGTCTCATTAGGCACACAAGCATCATTTAATTTTGAGCTCAGAATTATTTCTTAAGTCATAAAAATTGCTACTGGATTTCAATTTACAGTTAAACCCTAAATCTGAGAGGCAGAGCTCAGATACCTGGCTTTCGAGGAATACAGACGAAAGCATTCGATGACTAGGTCCGGGAGGAGAGGGACTTAGTCTATCTGAAATCATTTTTGGTTGTCTTTCTCACTGACATGGTGATAATTAACACCCAAAAAGCACCTGAATGTAGTAACAAAAAGAAATAATGAGGCTGTGCTCTAACACCCTAGTAAAAAGTCACTCTTTTGATTACTTCTCCAGAATTTCACTTGTCTGCCAAGTCCCATTGTTTCTCTCATTTATCTGTCGCTTTCGCCGTAGGGTAGTGGCAACTAGGTAGTGGCCGTAGGGAAGTGCCCAGATTTCTGGCTTCCGTATTTACTACACAAACAGGTCATGATAAATTCAAAGCAGTGTGACCTGTCACAGCACCCAAAATGAGGCTGGAGTTGATCCCACGCAAACTGAAACGCACAGCATCTTTTTGTTTCCATGAAGCGTCTGGGAATGGCCACTTTACTGGTCTAGGAGTTGGAACCTAATGACCCTTTGCAATGCCACTGTGGTAGAATAGCAGGAATGTGTAACCAGTCTCACTGACAGCAATATACACAGTCTCCCAGGAAAGCAAGCCAGGTCGAAGTCAACTACGTGGGTGGGATGGCCTGCCTGCCGTCTGGGCTGAACTATTAGGCAGTGAAGACATGCTGTACTATATTAACACATCTGCTTTCAAGGCATGTGTCCTTTGGAGTTTTTCTCATAATCTCTGGTGGAAATATATAAACATCAGCAAATTCAATCAACTGCTTCACAGATCCACTTGAACGTAAGGTCAAAGTTCTCAGAAATGACACAATCCTTAAAATGTTATCTTTAGCTATGTAAAAAAAAATAAATGCATCTCTACGAGATTGGCGTATCTGTACGACATTATGTAACATTTAGTCTCATAATGTTCAGAAGATCACGATGGCATATAAACTAGGCAGTATTTTTCTTTACCTTTCCCCCCTAATGAAATGAACTTTATCAACAGAAATCTTTCTAGTGGGAAAAAAATGGCTCGGGACAGAACTATCTAAATCAATTTTCTCTCCACATCCACAGTAGAATACAGCTATGACTTGCTGGCGTAATTTAGTGGAAAACCCAATGTAGGAGAATTGTATGTGCCCTGGAGTTTCAATCTTATTACACTACCTTGTTCGAAACAATACAGTTAGGGTCAGTTAGTGTGGTTTTTTTCCCCTTTATAAACTCAGATTTTCAGGAGGCACTCATTCATGCAACTGTTTCAAAATGCATCAGGTTGAGACTTGTCCTACCAGCTATTATATTAGATTTAGGGAAGGTGGATAGTTTTTCAACTGAACTGTTAAAAAATGTTTTAAAAATATTTATAGTATCTGAATTTAGCTAATGTTACATATTTATTTATACATATACATACATATAGAATATATACATATATACACACACACACACATTGTGTGTGTGTATGTGTGTGTGCATGTTCCCAGGACCAGAATTCTATGTATATTAGCACTTTGCAAATTTGAAAATAATGTGAAGACCCTTGAAACCTACCATACTGTTCTTTCTTATATTTCTTTCAAGAAAGTATTTAAAAGTATTCTTTACAGACCTCCCAAAAAATAAACTAGTACCATTTATTTCATTTCAGAAGAACAAAAATTGCTTTCTATATAAAATCATTATTTTGAATCCCCAAAAAATTTGAGAAAATGCTAGAAACTTTATCACCAATTCTGAACTATGGCATCCATTATTAGAAAAGGTTATCTTAGGGCCATCTTCATCTTTTCAAAAGTTTTGGTTGTCACATCTACAATTTAGCATCTTCATTTGATTCAAGTGTCTATTATCTGCTTCTATTTCATCTAAAACTCTTTAGTAGAAAATGACTCTATATCCACGAAAACAACATGTTACCAAGCTAAGAATAATAATGCCATCTGAATTTTCCCACTAATGATGGGGTGCTACTCATCTACTTGTTCTTTCATCTGCTGATCAACTTTTGTAATTAACGAACACACCATGGTTAAATGGTAAATCTGATGCACTGTAGTCAGAAAATACTTAGTAATATCACACATCCATTTTAGCTTTCCTTCTCAAAGTCAGAACACAGTAAAATGACTCTACCCGTGGAGCACACAGTGAGTCAGTGGGAAGGCAGAGAAACCTAGATGCTAATCAAAGGAGCAGAATCCTACAGTTGACATAAATGGAAAGAGCCACGCCAGATAATGAGTAACTGACTGCCCACATCTTACAGAGCATACTGCAGAAAGCAACCACCTTAGCAATGCAATAATGAGGTCTCTTCATTTCAAATCTGAACTGTGCACAAATGCAGACATTGGGAACTTTTTGCAACTAGTAGTTAATAATAAGGCAAGGCAAGGACGATACCAGTGCAGAGAAGTGTGAGATGGACTAAGAGAAATTTGTGCCAGACGAGAAGAGAAACACTTACTTTGCTAATTCTTTGGAAAAGGGTACAGAAATAATAGTAGATCTCCAATATATATTGTTCAGAGTGCATTGTATAAAACTATGTTTAGTTTAGCTGTAACAACCACTTGTATACTAATATTATTATTTCATAGGATGTGGTTAACCATTCTCAGTTAGCTATTAAGAGTTTCAGTTAAAGAAGCCAAGCATGTACTACTGACTTGAGCAATGGTGTCCTCGAACCAGCCACCTGCAAAAACAGATTGATAATTACTGCTGCAGACAAACACCTTCCCCTGGACTCACCTGCAGTCCTGAGGGTTCAAAGGTAGGTGCCATCAATACAGTTTTCATATAAACCTCCTGTTGGGGCTATCTGAAGCCTGTCATCACACTGTTTAAAAAATCCCAACTTCAGAGAATCTTGCGATTCTTAAATTATTGGTGACATTCCTAATCATACTTCAAGACTTAGCTTGAGAGTTATCTTTCTTGGAAACCTTCCCCAGTCATCTCTGACAGAGTTAAGATTTCAGCACTCTAATGTAACCTTGTTCACTCTGTAATAACTGAGTGTGGCAGTAGCCATCACAGTAATAATAGCAACAGCAGAAACAACTAATATTATTGGTCACTTAATATAACTTCTTCTCATATTATCCTATTGACTCATTTAATACATGTAAACACATTGTATGATAAGTACCACATCACTAACAACTATTTTAATATTTAGAATCATGCTTATTGCCCCACAGCTAGTTAGGGTGAAATTAAGACTTGGATGCATACGTCCTAGAGTCAGAGATCTTAACCATGTGATTACATATACTGCCTCATTATTCTGATTTTTTTCAGCATCCTAGCAGATATATGAGGATGTAGACCATGTCTTCCTGTTCATCTTTGATCTATCAGTGTGTAGGGTAAAATGGGAAGGTGGTGGTTATCATGGTACCTCCTTCATAGGAAACTGTGAGTATTAAATGAGATAATGGATAAAAAGAGCTTAGCACATTGGCTCTCACATATAAGCATACAGAAAGCTACTAACAAGCTCTGATGAAGCAATGGGTGACAGAACAATTTAATGCGCCCACATCTGTATTCACAGCACATCTAGAGCTCAGAGAATGAGAAAGCTGCATGCCTTTCTTTGGGTGCATTTGGTGCTCCTTCAGATAGTCCCTGAAAATGGCATTCTAATACCTTATCACTTCTCATTCTTTATAAAATTAATTTAAACCTACTATAAAAATGGGAGACCAAGTAAGAATATAGGTTTCTAAATAGTAGACTTCCATTAATTTAGTCTTAGTGTATATTTATCAAATGTCATTTAAATTAGATGAACTTAGATGCAATACTTTGCTCATTAGCCACTAACATAGAGGACAGAATGATTTTTTTAAGTCTCTTCAAAATAAGTAACTCAATAACCACTTGCCCAGCACATTGTACTTCAAAGGAATGCACTGTACCCTGGACAGCAAATTACATTCTGCTAATAGAGCTGAAATTTCACTGAAAGAGAATTTCTAGACACATTAAGAATGCTTTCAAATATTTTGAGGTGCAAGGCTAATTTAATAAAATAATAGATTCAGAAGGTCCAGGTTTAAGTTCATTCAGACGAATGTGGATCATTAATTTTCCATTTCCCTTGGGCTGAATAATTGATAATAGAGGCTTTTATAAAAAGTGTTTTCCAAGTAGCTTTACTTTATATGTATATATTGCATAGATAAAATTTAATCATCATTTGGTTTTTGATGAGGAATTTTAGTTAATTCACCAATTTGATATGTTTTTGCCTTTTTTACAGTATTCAGGCATGAAAGTTTTTGTGCCTTTTAAAAATACTTGTCTTGGGATGATTCCTTTGTCTAAGAGACAATCTTAAGAGACTAAAGAGTTCTTGTTCAGCTCACTTAACTGGCCCCTTGGGCCTCTCTAGGAAGCATGGTTTCAAGATAAGCATTTGGTTCTGATGAATTAAAGCAATCACCTCATAGTAAACCAGAAAACCACATTAAAACTATACTATTGAACTAAAGATTCAGATGAAGGGATAGAAAACAGATAAAGATGGTTTAAGTTACCCTAGGATTGCAATTAGGTAATTAGATGGATCTCTCTCTCTCCATAACAACTTTGCAAGGTTATTACTACTACTCCACTTTTAGCAATAGAAAACCTGAGATTAAAGACACGTCATGACTTTCCCACAGCCATTTAGCTATTAAACGTAGAGACAGGACTAAATGCATTGCTTGTGTTTTCTATTACAACATATCACTTTCTAACTTATTTTATGTATTCTGGAATGATTTTGATATGAATGTGTTTGATATAAGACATAAGCTCTCACTTTTTCTCTCCTCAGCATTAAAGTACAATCCCTGTATTTCAGCACAAACTTCAATATATTGGTTAAATAAAGATAGTACATATTCTATTTAAAACCAGTGGAGTTAAAAATTTTCATTCTTTCAACTTCAAATTGTATTCTTTTCATGCACACATTACTTGCATTTTGAATTTCAATGACTGTATTTAATTCGAATTTCCATCAGTGTTGGCAACAGTTATTGCATTTACTGAACTACCACGAAAAGCATCCTCTTTCTCATGGCTTAATAGTACAAAGATAATAATATTGCAATTTAACTAGGGAACAGCGGAAATTTCTTATGTCCCCTAGGAACACTTTTAAATCCTTAATTTAAAATTTCACTCTGTGAAAACATCTATTATCAAACTGTGACAACATTAAGGCCCAGAGTCCGCGCTGTCTCTCCCTGCAGGGTGTGCTTGATGAACTGGTTCTACTGGGCACATGAAAATGATTAACACGCTCTTACATCTACAAAGTTTAACCATCCTCATATTAAGGTTTCATTTGATTTTCAGATCAGGAAATAAAATGCTGATTAAAAAAATTAAAAGCATATAAGGATAGATAAGTTCAAACAGTTCACTGACTTTTGTTGTATATCTTGGATAGGAATTTAAAATGCAATTGCAACAAGAATTCAAAGTTTGCTTCAGTTTGTAACTGACAACTGGAAGTCAGGAGGAAGCTAAGGAGAGTATAAGGAAATTGTGTCTTCTCTTCAGTCTGCAGGTGACATTTTAAGTGCCTGAGACCTGTAGCAAATAGCCACAGACAGTCATCCAGAAACTACACCTAGTAAAGGAAAATAATGAATTAAAGTTGCATTTAAAATACAGTTAAAATCTACACAAATAGATAAATCAGCAAATTATGATTTTTTTTGAGCATTCTAGTATCAAGATTAATTTTAATTTAATGACAGTTTATTATATATCCTATTTTGGGACACTACAGATATTTAGACTTTATAACTACATAGTTATATAGTTATGTATATTTATACAGTTTTATACCTAGTTATATGACTATACATGACATAAGTTAAATATTATGCTTATAATATTTAATATTATAAGCATAATATAATATTAGGAGATCTTTATATAATCATTTTTGAGCTATTTAATTTCTAAGACTACTGTATTCATAAAAAGAAAATATATTTTCTCATGTTTGTTAATCATTTCTCAGCAAAAACTGAACTAGAATAATTTAGGATAAGCTAAATAATTTCTCCTTGAGTTGAGAAATTTATGTAAAGCGGTAAGCGCATCATGTGAAACACTCACTACTCATTAAAAATATTACAATAGATGTCACAAGTAGTTGAAGTAGTAACAGCATAATAGTAGTGGAAGCAGAAATAGCAATAATAGCAGTAGCTTGTGTTTTTTAATCTCTTCAACCCAGAGAGATAATCCTAACTACCTTAATACTATACCTTAGCATTAACTGATCACTTCCCATAGCCTACACATCAGTCAAGACTTGATTTGCCTTTTCTTATTTAATCCTGACAAAAACTCTGAGATATAGGAATCATTATTCCCATTTATTATATAAGAGAACTGATGCTCAGAGGTTTTAAATACTTTATTTAAAATAAAACAGCTTCTGGGGCCGGCCCTGTGGCTTAGCGGTTAAGTGTGTGCACTCCGCTGCTGGCCGCCCGGGTTCGGATCCCGGGCGCGCACCGATGCATGGCTTGTCCGGCCATGCTGAGGCGGCGTCCCACATACAGCAACTAGAAGGATGTGCAACTATGACACACAACTATCCACTGGGGCTATGGGAAGAAAAAGGGGAAAAAAAAGGAGGAGGATTGGCAATAGATGTTAGCTCAGGGCTGGTCTTCCTCAGCAAAAAGAGGAGGATTGGCATGGATGTTAGCTCAGGGCTGATCTTTCTCAAAAAAAAAAAAAAAATCAAACAGCTTCTAAGTGTTTGAGCCAGAATTTCAAAACATACTATCTGCTTCCTGAGCTTATACATTTTTGCAACTACTTTACACTGCACAGTAATTTTAGATAGCATGTGTTATAGGATACATCATAATGTAAACAGAGCAAGAATGGCATAAACTTACAAAGCTAGAGAGACTAAATATAGTAGAGTTTACAAGACCTTCACATTTTAAAAAATTAAAAATTATTTTCATTACTTAAAAGTATCCTCTCAACTTTGGATTCATGTATCATAATTCACAACTTGGGCATTTTTATAATCCATATTTATTAGGGTTCACTACTGCTATGGACAGAATGTTTATGCCCCTCCCCCCATAAAGTCTTACGTTGAAATCCAGATACACAACGTGATGGTATTAGGAGGTGGGGCATTTGGAAGGTAATTAGGTCATAAAGGTAGAGCCCTCATGAATGGAATTAGTGCCCTTATAGGTGTTAAAATCAATAAAGGAAACCTCAACTTAAGTTGGAGTTGGGAAGCCCTGTAGAGGGAGCTCTCACACCCTACTACTCCGTTGTCAATTACCCCAAACAGGAAGATGTCAATTACAGTGTCAGTTACTGATGCAACAGGAAGAGACACGCCTTGCACCACCAAACAGCAAGTGCAACTACTTTACTGTTCCAGCAGGAGGCAGGAGGTCTCCCCTCTTGCCCAGCAAAAGTCCAGCCAATAGAAAACAACATAGCTCAGCCAACGAGAAGCTGTTGCCACCTGAATTTTTACTTTCCTTCAATGAACTTTCACTTTTCCTTGCTAATGACTTCCCTTCCTTGTCCCGTCCTCCTTCCTATAAAAGCCTTCCATGTTGTGCAACTCCTCCAGGTATCTCTGTGCTTGCCAGAAGAGATGCTGCCTGATTCTTGAATTCTTTAATAAAGCCCATTAGATCTTCAAATTTACTCAGTTGAATGTTGTATTTTTAACATAAGAAAAGACACCAGAACTTGCTCTTGCTCTTTGATCTCTGCCATGTGAGGATACAGAAAGAAGATGGCCATCTGCAAACCTGGAAGCGGGCTCTCACTAGACACCAGATCTGCCAGCACCTTGATCCCAGACTTCTCAGTCTGCGGAACTGTGAGAAATCAATGCGTGTTGTTTAAGCCACCCAGTCTATGGTATTCTGTTATAGCAGCCCCAATTGACTAAGACAAAAGTCTTCAAAAATTATCATATACTCTATGCTACAAATTTTAGGGTAAGGAATATTATTATCAGATCTTGATTTTTATAGTAAACACAAATATTTTTTAATTTAATTACTTTTTAGTGTTTCCATATCTAAGTAATCTTTCGCCAAGACAACTGCCATGACTCAAATAGTGAATGACTCCAAGGAATTCTTTTCAAGGGATACACTGAGATATAGTGGAATCAGCCAGGCAATCTCAAAGACTAGAAGTGATGGGAAAATAAGAAAGTCTTATGAAGCCATTATTACTGCACTTATAAACAGGAAAAAGATGTTTATAGAAGAAAGAAGAACAGTGAAAAGTGCCAGTAATAGCTATTAGTGGTTAGAATGCTTTCTACCATGGTGACCGAGCCAGACTCAAAGTGAAAACAAACATATAAATGTCACACTGGAGGGTTGATATCATATAGCAACATCATACTAATCGGTTGAGATTTTTTTCAGGCTAAGATAAAAATAATTACATATTAATGTGTTGTCCGTGATAGGCTTTAAAGCTACAAGAATAATTTTTTTAAAAATCCAGATATATCTGTCAGAAATGAGCATGTTGATGAATCTGAAATAACAAAATTAGATCAAAGCACCATGATGGCCAGCAAAGATTATACGATTTCAGTATTGTACAATTATGATAACACATTCAGTCCTTAATTTCCCTGTAAAATGATACCATTAGTCATGAAATCAATAGGTATGCACTTATGCTGCAATTCTGTTTTTAAACTGATAAGAACAGATTTTACACTTTGCAATTCTGTTTTTAAAAAAAATCTACCCATAGCTAATGATTATACCTCTAGCTACAGATATGTGCACAAGTGTAATATGTGTGTTGCCTTCAGTGACAGTATAACTTTATGTTATACATTGAATGGGTTGTGACTTAATCCAAAACAAATGGTTGAAAGAGCAATTTGCTTAAAATAGGTCAAATGGTTAGTTTTCACTTTTTTATTTCAATTAGTGATGTTTACTTTACCTTCCCCCCAAAAATGGTAAACTGATGGGGTGATTATTACCCAATATTAATACAATTATGATGTAAAGTTTATAAGAATGCTAAGTTAATATTAAGTTGAAGTTTTCAGCCACTTTTATTTACTTTATTTATTTAGTAATGTTTTTAAAATTTATTTTATGTAATTTATATTTAAAAAGAATTGAGACATCTGAATAAAGAATAAAGAAAATCTCAAAATGATTGAAAGAGCTGTGATGGCTAATTTTATGTTTCAAACTTGACTAGACTGTGATGCCCAGTTGTTTGGTCAAACATCAGTCTAGATATTTCTTGGAAGGTGTTTTTTAGATATGACTAATATTCAAATCAGTAGAGTTACAGTAAAGCAGATTACCCTCCATAATATGGGTGGGTCTCATCCAATCAGTTGAGGGCCTTAAGAGCAAAGACTGAGGTTTCAAAGAAGAAGGAACTCTCCTGAGGACTTCAACGTACAAACTCTGCTTGAGTTTCCAGCCCGCTGCCCTGTGGAATCTGGACTCAAGACTGAAACATCAACTTTTACATGAGTTTCCAGCCTGCTGGCCTGCCCTACAAATTTCAGACTTGCCAGCTCTTCCAGTAGTGGGATACCATTTCTTAATGGTATCTCTCTCTCTCTAAAATAGTATTTACACATTTAACTGTAGAATAAAGAAAAAAAAATGCTCTAGGTAATTTCTCATTTCCTAATTTAACATTCCAATAATTTTGGCTATTTATCCTAAGAATATTATTACACAGTGCTGTTCCTTTAATTTGACAAAGGATTATGACAAAGTTAAAGTAAATATCTCTGGCAGAAAAATAATAAGAATTATTAAAAATATTCACTTTGTACTAATTTTTTTGATTTCACTAATTTGTTGCTTTAAAACTATACATTTTCATCAGAAATTACTGGCTGCAATAGAATGCTAGTACTAGACTGGACCTTAGAGAAAATATTTCTTCCAACTCTCTCATTTCACAGTGACTGCTGATCTCAAGTCATACAAATAATGACATAGTTGGATGAAGCCTAGCTTCCTGATTTCCCATAAGGCGCTACATTGACATCACACAGATTGAAGAAGAACCATCATATATTACGCCAAATACATAAAAGGCACACAGGTATTAGTTGAAAAATTGAAGAAGAGGATAAGTAGGACAGTTTCTTCCTCTACTGTATTCTCAACTTGCTGATAATAATTTAGATCCATTTGCTAAGAATAGAGAGTTATATTCAGAAGTTTTAGAAGACCAACACATAACAAGTTCATGCTTCATTGCAAGATCTGGCTTATCGATAATAAAAAGCATCCATAGTATGGATCTTAGGACTATAAAAAATGCAAATACTATTTATAATATCAGAACTAGCACTAATATGTAGACCAAGTAAACTGAAGGTTAAAGGAGAGAGGAAATTAGGAAATTGAAAAAAAAAATAAAAACAACAGTGAGAGCTGATACTAGGAAAACTGGAGAAATAAGGAAAACAGAGAATAGATGTTTAATATATAACTATAAATATGCAATATATTGTATTATTAATATATTTACTTATAATTGTAATAATATAAAATTATTATGATATTTTTACTTATATGTTATATAGGTGTATAAATACATATACACACACATTTCTATATACAATATAAAACAATATAATACAGTATAGTATATGTATGGCCAAGGAATAAAACGGAAGCAGAAAGAATATGACTGGTGGAGAGTGCCTTAGCACAGAAAATCACTGATTGTCACCACATATGGTATTTTTAATTTACTTTTCTCTAAAAACATAATCAGTTACAAAAATTAGTAGAGCAAAACAGAATTAGAAATTTTTTTTTTTTAATAATTTTATTTTTTTTTCCCCCAAAGCCCCAGTAGATAGTTGTATGTCATAGTTGCACATTCCTCTAGTTGCTGCATGTGGGACGCGGCCTCAGCGTGGCCGGAGAAGCGGTGCATCGTGCGCACCCGGGATCCAAACTCAGGCCGCCAGCAGTGGAGCGCTGGCGCTCCCGCTAAGCCACGGGGCCAGCCCTAGAAATATTTTTTGAAGATGTAAGAGCACAGTGAAAGAAACAAAGTTATTGTATTTCTGAAACTATTATTCTATAGAATGGATTTGGTTCATTGAAAGTACTAAAGTAATAATTTAATACCATAATTCATGTTTGTTGTTGTTAGTGCCATCGAGTGGATTCTGAGCCCTAGTGACCCTGTGGACAACAGAGGGAACCTTGCCTGGTCTTTATGCACCGTCCTGTCACCTTCCAGTGCTCTATCAGACAATGCTCTGCTACTATTCATAGAGTTTTCCTGGCAAATTTTTTCGGAAGTCTGTCTTAGTCTGGAAGCTCTGCTGAAACCTGTCCACCATGAGTGATGCTGCTGGTATCTGAGAAACTGTTGGCAGAGCTTTCAGCATCACAGCAACACACAGCCACCACAGTACGACAACCCACAGATGGGTGGTGTGGTTCCCTGACCAGGAAATGAACCTGGGCCTCGGCAGTGAGAGCGCTGGATCCTAACGCCTAGACCACCATCTAACTGCACTGGTTTCTAACTACTCATATGTGCAGCCTCTCCTCTCTTCCTATCATTATTGCATCATGTACTAACCTGTCCAGCTCATCAATTTCTTGAGGAACTTTTTGTTTTGGTCAGGAAGATCCACACTGAGCTAACATCTGTTGCCGATCTTCCTCTTTTTACTTGAGGAAGATTGTCCCTGAGCAAACATCTGTGCCAATCTTCCTCTATTTTGTATGTGGGACGCCTCCACAGCATGGCTTGATGAGCGGTGTGTAGGTCTGCACCCAGGATCCGAACCCACAAACCCCAGGCCACCAAAGCGGAGCGCGTGAACTTAACCACTATGCCACCGGGCCAGCCCCCAGAGGAACTCTTTTACACCCAGTTTGCAACCTCTCCCTCCACCATGATTCCTGCCATCAAACTGGGTGATTTCAATATCCACATCAATGCTGCCTCCATCCTCACTGGCTCTGTATTCCCTAATTACCCTCCACTGCCAGGATGGTACCTTTCACTCCACCTCAGGAACCCTCTAAGAAGATTATTACCTGGACCCTGAGATCACACAAAGGCATTCTGTCTCTGCTATTGTAAAACTCACATGGCTCCTTTTCCGACATGGGCCTCCTATTCTTTTCTCTCCCTCTTGCCTGGTGTACCTACTGTCCCACTAACTGAGCCTTCAGTGCTGTTCCACAAGCCTCTCTCCTCCAAGTAAATGGTGTCCCCCATGTCTCACAACTGCTCCAAATACGTGGAATTTTCTCCAGACCTCTAACTCTGCCTTTGCCCACATTCTCACCAAATGACTTACCTTCTATGCTAGCAGACCAAAACGGCCAACAGATATGAACTCCCAGCCCCTGCCAGCCTACTTTATCTGTGTCTTTTTCTACCTCCTTCTTGCCTGCCTTGTATTAGAAAGCAAGAAAGTTAGTTTTTCCTCAAGTTATCTATCTGAGTTTCTGATTCTATTCCCTCCAGAATCTCATTCCCATCAAATTCCCTGCTGTCTTACATCATTTATCTTCCCCTCTACTCAGTTTCATCATCTGGAACATAAAATGGAATGTGTACACATTTAATGAATTAACACGTGTGAAGGACTTGACACAGTGTAGAGTTCACAGTAAACACTACGAAATTTTATCTTTTTCGTTGTTGGTAGAGTAGTAATAGTATTATTGGTGATATGATTATTTTTATGTGCCTGATGGGGTCTCTTTCACCTACAAATAAACAAATAAAATCAGTGTGATACATCCCACTGCCTCTTCCTGTGATTCCTACACTTTTCCTTCTAGACATCTTGTCTTCAGTTCTTAACGGGCCAATCTCCATTCTAAGCCTTTTACAGTTGCAAGAATTAAATACCAAAATCCTTATATGGGCCCAATACTTTATGGGGCACATAGTAGGCACTTGGTTAATGTTAGCAAATGTAGTCGTGATGATCAGACAATAATGACAACAACTGTATGATTAGACATCGTTACTGCCCTGTAATAAGGAGTTGAGCAATTTGCCCAAGCTCATGAGGCTAGTAAGAGACGAGATGGACTCTCGTGATTAGATTAGCTCATTGACACTATTTCACTTAACAATTCCTACATTTGGAAGCTTTCCACTAACTCCCCATTTTTTTTAAAGTGCCTTTTTTCAGGCATTACCCCATGTAGAGTGTGCATGCTGACAGTGATGACCATCCTTCTTGCAACTCCCCCCAGTATCCCACAGCCCGAGTGTGCCACCTGACAATGGCAATTAAGAGATGAGCTTCCTGGGTGTTGACTTTGTATCAGCCATTGAACTAGGAACCTTACATGCCCTGACTAATTTTATCCTTACAACAACCCTATAAGCCAGGTACTATTATCTCCACTTTAAAAATGAGCAAAATTTGGGGCCGGCCCGGTGGTGCAAGCCGTTAAGTGCACTCCGCTGCGGTGGCCCAGGCTTTGCCAGTTCAGATCCCGGGCACCCACCGACGCATCGCTTGGCAAGTCATGCTGTGGCAGTGTCTCATATAAAGTGGAGGAAGAAGGGCACCAATGTTAGCCCAGGGCCAGTCTTCCTCAGCTAAAAAAGAGGAGGATTGGCAGATGTTAGCACAGGGCTCATCTTCCTCACAAAAAAAAAAAAAGAGCAAAATTAGTTGAGTGAGGTTCAGGATTATAGGGTTACATAGCTTAGAGAATTGACAACGTGCAGATCCAGGATTGGAACCCCGCAGCTTGGCTCACGGTCTGTGCTCATAAGGACGACACTCAGCTGACTTTGGTGCAGGTTAGTGGCACATACTTGATGCCCAATACATGCTGTTGAATAAATGCCTGCTATAAAATTATTATAACAATAAGTAACTAAATACAGTACAAGGGAAATCTTTGCAATATTGGAAGATAACTCTTTTCTCTCCAGTTGGTGTTTTAAATACCTAAAAGGAGTTCTCAACTGTCATGTTTGATTTGAAGCTAAAGGTCTGACTTTATGGTCTTAACATACACATATACCTATTTTAAAAAAAATAAATAAATAAGAAAATAGAGTCAATCACGGATACCATCTAGGCGCTGTGTAGTTACAAAGATCCAGGTATTTCTTACGTAAATATAATGAGGTAGAGGCATTTTATTAATCTAATATCTGACCCTAAGGAGATCACTCCTTTAAACATACATTTATAAGTGTTCAAGGTGATGTTGAAACTGGGAGGTCTGGAGGGAGAGCCTATAAAGCTTCAGAAGAAGGTGATGCTGTTTTTCATGGGCGGGGCAGGTTGGTGGCAGATGGGGGAGAGATTTGTTGTACTGTCCTAAGAGGAGGAGGAGAGAGAAGAATGCAGGAAAGAAATGCACCAAGAAGATACCAAATGTTGGGATGCACTGAGGGGCACGAGAACCCCAGGTCCGGGCAGTTGTATTGCTGGGATGCAGACCCGTTTCCACCATATCTGGACAGGTTTCAATAAAGTCCACTGTGCTCATGGAGGCTTGGTGGTTGTGGAGTTTTGCGTGAAATCAAATGGACCACGCTTCCTGACGGGCAAAACAGGATTGCACAGTGACGGACAGAGAAGTAGATGCCCGGGAGGCAGAAGGCTCTATAAACCAGAGCAGTTTTCAGCTTTCTGAGGGAGAGCTTTGGACTTGGACAGAGTGTGAAAATGGAAGGTCCACAAGAGATGAAGATATATAACCAGAGATAAGAACCACAACGTGGCTTCAGGGTGGTGAGAATGAAAGAAGCTTTTCCAAGACTTCCTAAGGATACACTCTGGTTGCAAAGGAGGAGATGAGTATATTTGGGGCCTTTAGGAAGTTTAGAGGGATGGTGAGTTCTGTGAGGCGTCAACAGGAAACAGTAGAGTTGGCACAGGATAATATTTGGAGAAGAAAAGTAAGGAGATACAAAAAATCCAGACAGAAATGAGCACATACATAGTGAACATTTTGAAAGGCCATACAATCTTGATTGAAAGGCTTATTAATTAACTTTTTATGCATATTGAGTGGGGTCATTCTAGCTCATTTTTTTCTATCAGTTGTAGTCAAAATTACCAATGACAGTGGCTCCTTCCTGTTTCATCACCACACCTCATGCTCACCTTGCAAGAAGAAAATACACAGAAGACAAAGCTAAACGGTGAGGGACTTACTCTGGTGAGGGAGAAAATTCAGCAGCAACAATTCATTAAAAATGACCTTTATTATAAAGTTATGCAGAAGATACTTGGTCTGCGTCTATACGTCCTTCAGATAAAATAAAACACAAATTCAGTGGGAAAGGAAATCATGATATAGAAAAGAAAAACTAAACCTTCTAATGTACTTATTGACAAACCACATAATATTTCAGGTAGACTTTGCATTCTCTTCCAAACTAGAGCACAGAAACTAAACTATATACATATAGATAGATATATATGTGTGTGTAGATAGACAGATAGATAGATAGATAGATAGATAGATAGATAGATAGATAGACTCTCATTATTTTTCCTAATTCCTATCAGTTGCAACACCCTCTCCACATTTGTACTGTTCCATCAAGAGGAGAACCTCAAAAATGTGTGCTCACTAAATAAATTAGCTTGTTGACAGTAGTTTAAAATAACTCGGGCTTAAAGTGTTAGCTGAGCTGGTGAAAAGTCACATCATCAAGAGGAAAACTTCCCAGCGTTTCTTTACTACCAACATTATTTGATTGTAAGACAACTTCATCATGATAACAATCATGGGCACATGACTAAAAGATTTAATTTCTAATTCCTACTGTGTCACCAACATACTGTGAGGACTTCAACGAGCTATTTCAAATAGGAGTGGCTCAGTCACAAATGTAGAGAAAGAGGCTTCTGTTTTATTGCTTTCTCTCTCTATCCTTCACACTTGTCCCAGCAATGTTTTTTCACATCACAAACCGTGTAATGTGTATTCTTGCTTAACTCTTCTACACAGCTCCTCACTGCCCACATGATGATATACAGACCATTTAACCTGGCATTCCAGGCCACTGCTTAAATATTCAGAAAGCATTTGCCCTGTAACCCTTACAACCAGATTAGTCTCCTCTGCCAATGTAACAGAGCCACGCTCCCCTGAGAATGCCAGAGATAATTCCAGATCCACACTTCGGCCGTCCATTCTCCCAGTCAGGAACACTCTACCTCCCTCTCAACAGCTTCAAGCCTTTCCTTCAATCACGCTGATCTTTAATGACTCTTTCTTCCCCTGAACTTTCATAATACACCTTTGTGTTTATGATCTTACATCTATTCTTACTTCCAAAAGGGGCCATAACTTATTAGTGGGCAGATAATATGCTTTATACATTTTATTATTCCCAAGCCTAATAGGTGCTCAGAAAATGTTTACTGACATATCACTGTAATTATTCAGAACTGTTCTTAATAAAAGAAACTAAATATTTGTGTATTAGACCTTTTTTTCCTCTTCCATGCCCTAGCACACACTCAAAATCTTTACTCTAGATGTTTTCTGTTTAATTTGAAAAATCTTTTCAATAAAAAAAAATTAAGAATCAAAGAATCTAAAAATTTTGATGGTGATTGAGGATATTTTAGGCCAAACTATTCATTTGAAGAGGAAAAAAAACCCGAGACTCAGAAAAGTTGTCTCTATATTGCATTCATAATGTAGCAAGTCACACGGCCAGCATAAGAAGAAAGGGCACCATATTTCTCAGTCTCAGCTCAGCGTTTCAGCTACCACAGCAAGTATCTTAACTCTGCCATGCTGGGTCATACTCTCTCTGATGAAATGAACTGTGTTGGTTTTGTTTAGCACTCTGTTCCCAACACTGAGCCACACAGAATCTGCCACACAGAAGTCATTTGAGAATTGCTTGTTGAATGAATACTGAATGGGTCACTATACATGATTCCATATGAAGTAGAACATCCCTCCCACAAGGGACACTATTCAAAGGCATTGTTTTCCAGGTGTCAGCCTCTCATTAAAAACATTGCTCCATACTCAGAGAGAACAAACAGGAAAGAAATAGTAAATTTTCTAACTCAGAGTTTTCCAGCTACAGCACACTGCCTCTCTCAGTGAATTGCCATTAAGATCACAAGTCACTTGCTCTCTTCTTCCCAATGGACATATGGACACATGCCATCATTTCTTTGCCTGAATCTTTGCTTCGAGGAAATATATCAGAACACAATTTTTAAGCGGTAAAAAACCATAAAGAGTTTAAATATTGTTACTATTATTTGGTTTTTTTATGATTGCAAATGGGGAATCACAGACTTTAATTTAAGATATGTAGGCTATTTCTAAGAATTTGGAGGTCCTAAAAGAGGGGCCACAAGTCTAAGGAAGGATAAAGATAAACCTTGAGATGCACATTCCAGAAAAGATCGGATCAAGTAGTGTGATCCCACCTCCACGTGCCCTTTAGTAAGTGACCTACCCCTCCACACACACATGTCTTATACCCTACTGTCGTTCGGCACTGAGCTGGTCATTTGGACAGCAGTATATTAAGTAATGACATGGCTCTGAATATAACTCGTAGAGATGGACTCCTGTAAATGAGAGTGAACAGAGCCCTCACTTACCTCCTCCACAGCCACCTGGATGTCTTGAATGCACATCTGTCCCACAGTTACCCCATGACACATGGATTTGCATATTCTAAGCCTGGTGACCAACTCAAGTTCTGTTCTCTAGGAGCCCTATTCTCTAGGAGCTTATAAGACCTTTAGAAAAACAAAATCTATAGGCATGAATTATTATATAATGTCTGTCAACATACACAATAACTATTAATCCAGGTCCACAGCATTTTATATACATTTCAACGATAGCTTCTACAATATTCTGAAGTACAAAAATCTCTCCAAAAGGAGAGTTTTGCCATAACCCATCTGAAAGCAAAACCCAACATGACAAACCCCGCCTTTTGATGACAGACACTGCCTTCAAATGATTTGAGTCTATTTATACAGTTTATTTCCCACTTCATGTTTGACATGACTCAGGGTATACAGAAAACTACAGAATATCAATTTTTTCATTATGGGGTAGTGCCCCCATTCTCACTGGCGATGTCACAAAAAGTAATTATATGTTCACTGTAACCTTTCTAAAATCTGTAAACCTCTGAGTCTTGAAATGGTCTCAGGGTTTCACAAAATATGTCGTGGACATGTAACATAAAGAGGCCAGTAACCACACTAAATTTCTGAGGTATAAAATTCAAAAAAACAAAGTTATAATTCCCAAGAGAGGAGACGAAGAAAGAGCTCAGGCAGTCAGCAAGGAACCCCGGAGGGTGGGCAACCCGGGAGGCGGCACAGACGAGATGAGGGTGCAGCGGAAGACACAGCAAGAACACAGAGTGGAGGCAGAGGCCAGCCCAGGCTCTTTGGACTGCAGGAGAGGGCCAGGCAGGCTGGAATAGGGGAGACAAGAGGCAGAGGAGAGGCGAGGTGAGGAGCACACGGGTTTAGGAGGAGAAGGGGCTACGTTGCAACAAAACAAGAGAGAAATCAAGCATGGAGATTGGATTTTGGTTAGTGAAAAGGTACAGAATGAATGTAGCATTTTTAGTGACAAGTACTATGATGAGCCCTGAATTTCAGAGAGACTGATCTGGCAACGATCCGCAGAGTGAATTGAGGGGGCGCTCTGTTGCTGCAGGGGAGGTCTGCCGGGAGGCCCCTCGCAGGAACCAGGTGTGAGTGCTGAGGGACCGGAAGAAGACGGTGCAGGTGGGGTTACAAAGCGGCATCTATTACTCTCGCTCTAATTTAGCTCATTCTGAAAATCGGAAAAGACTTCTGAAAGCTTTTTGTTACCCGTTAGCTGCACATTTTGAATATAAGTTGTAGGGGGGCACCTGAAAATGTTTGAAATTGAACAAACCCCTCATTTACTTCACAGCCATCCGGATGTCTTGAATGCATATCTGTCTCCTAGTTACCTGGTGACACACGGAGTTTTATATTCTAAGCCTGAAGACAAACTCAAGTGACCACAAATAAAAGAAAACAAAACAAAACACACTGCTCCGTTCTCTAGGAGGGTTTCGATGTCTTCATTTTCTTTTCAACTTAAGATCTTGAAAGTAGGTTACTTTTCAGATACTTCAATATTTGGCGTTCAGTCATACCAGTATGGTTCAGACGATAAAAAAGGTTAATTAAATTTCTCCCTCTATCAAGAGAACAGAGCTAAGTTTTTGAAAATATGAAATATCAAGACAAGGTCAGATGTCTCCTCTAATATCCTTAGCCAGGCTGACAAGAACCATTTCCTTCAACTGTCAAAGGAAGAAAATAATAAAATAAACTC
The DNA here is from genome assembly GCF_020826845.1 of Diceros bicornis minor. Lineage (NCBI taxonomy): Eukaryota > Metazoa > Chordata > Mammalia > Perissodactyla > Rhinocerotidae > Diceros > Diceros bicornis. Next base: position 4,363,415 of record NC_080744.1, on the reverse strand, counting down.
TTGCCGCAAAGTTGGAAGTAGAAATCATCTTAATTTTAAAGAGCTTCTTATCTTGTATAAATCCAATGGCTTTTTTACTCTGAGAATCTTTCCACCTTATCCTAGCTTTATAGCTAGTCAAGAATTGATATCCCATATTATTTCATCTGACTCACGGTATAGACAGAATTGCAGAATAAAGTTTACTAGGTCTTCTTGGGACTGTCATCAATTTAAATTAAATAGTGTAACGCTTCTGAATAAATTCAGAGAATGTACTAATCATGTAATGGCCTCAAGTGCTAAATATTTAGGTAAGCAGTAATTTACCATCCAAATTCTTACTTTATCTTCTCAGTGAGACTCAGGATTGGCTAGATTTAAAAGCATGTGCAGTAAATCTAATTAAACATCCTCTTACATATTTTTCAGATTCAAATCATTTTATTGGCTCACTGTAATTTGTGAGCTCACAAATTATACTGCTTCTCCTAACTTTTTTCTTCTTTTTTTAATGAAATATGTATGCCATACGAAGTTGACAGTAGCAGACTTTGCCTTAGGGAGAAAACTAGATTCAGAGAGTTCACGAACTGACTGGAAATCAGAATACTGAATACCAATCTCGATTCTCTGCCTGACTCAGAAGGAACATTTAACCTTTTGCTAAGGAATCTCACACAGCCAAGGGCTGTTTATTCAAGGGCCTTTTATCTAGTTTAGTCAATGGATTTACCACTTCAAAATCTCAGATGAAATTGATACATAATTTTTAGATATGAGGGAGAACCATTACTGAGTTTAGATGCAAACATTTTTTTTAATTTGTTGGTAACAATAAGCACAAAAATATCAACATAGTTGCACATTAGAACAGTTATCAACTTTTGTGGAACACAGTGGTAATTTTCAGTTAATAAGTTTGCTCAAGAATTGATAGTTATTACCCAACTAACAACCTAGAAATTAAATGTACATTGAGGTAAAAATAATTATATCTATTTTCTTGAATTCTTTAATATATTTAGTGGAAGGCCTTTCTAATTAATGTCATTTTTTGCATCACTTTTCCTTTAGTACTTTTAATATGCATACTAATTTTACTCATCAGTCTATTTTTTAACAGAGTTCTTTTTTTATGTCTATTTTTCAAATCTACAACTAATTACAAAAGTCTTTAGGGTAAAGGCCTTGTATTTCTGTTTTATCTCTCACCATAGCTTCTAGTAGAATGTTTTGCATACAGCGGGTCCTCAATTAACATTGGAAACTGACAGACTCTAATTGGAAGTGGCCTTCCGAGACCTCTATTCCAGAAGGCTCACATAATGTTTGGGATTTTCAGAATCAGGTTGAATGAGCATAATGACCTAAAGGCAGTAGGAACAGGTGCAGAGCAACTGAGAGGAAGCTGCTGGTAGCTATTTTGATTGTGTGCCTGTGGAATGAGGGAAGGGTCCCAGTAGGTGCTCCGGGAACACCTAAGAGGGTGTGTTGACCAGTAGTGAATGAACAGTAATCAGCTTGATCGAGACAGGGGTACACTGACTTAAAAGCAACTCTTCCATTATGTTCTCTGAATAAGAAGCAGTGAACAAGTATGAAATAGGCAGTGTTATGGGGAACTAAGACCTAAGTCCTCTGTAGACCCAGGGACATGCTGCAGAATCTGTTCCACAAAATTTCACAACTATAAATGAAACTCACTGGTAGGAAAGAATAAAAAATGGATTCAAGCCTTCCTCTTCTCTAGAGATGAAATAAAAAATTATACCTTGAAATTGATGTTGGATAAAATCTTGAATTTATTATTAAAAAGATGCCTCGTGGGCCGGCCTGGTAGCTTAGTGGTTAAGTGCGCGTGCTCCATTACTGGCAGCCTGGGTTTGGATCCCGGGCGCACACCGACGCACCGCTTCTCCGGCCATGCTGAGGCTGCGTCCCACATACAGCAACTAGAAGGATGTGCAGCTATGACACACAACTATCTACTGGGACTTTGGTGGCGGGGGGGAAGGAGGAGGATTGGCAATAGATGTTAGCTCAGAGCCAGTCTTCCTCAGCAAAAAGAGGAGGATTAGCACGGATGTTAGCTCAAGGCTGATTTTCCTCACCAAAAAAAAAAAAAAAAAAAAAAAAAGCCTTGTGATTATATTGCAAATTAGATAAGTCAAAATACATGTTAATATTTTAATGCTATGTACAAAATAACTTTTGATAAAAGTTATGAAAATACAAATAAGTCAGATGTATTGCTTGTTCTTAAAGCTAAAATCTACCTGTTAACTTTTTAGAGTAATGTACATCATACCAAGTTAAACACTTCTCTTTATTGACTTGTGCCCTTTTGAGTCTCCTCAGAAGCAAACCCGGAGACAAAGACTCAATGCAAGCAGTGCATTGAAAAGTGTTTCCAGAAATACCAGGAGGATATTGGGGATGTGAGGGAAAAAATATAAAGGGTATATTACTAAGCTAGTAGCAACCGTGAGGACTTAGAACTTAATTTTCCTGAGGAACTTCGGGAGACAGTGAAACAGTCTCTCTAAGTTACGCCATCCAAGGAGCATGGGAGCTGGGCTATTCATACACCAACTCTCACCAATAATTTTTTGAAGGATATGGAGGTGGGAATTAATTTGTCAGAACTTCTGCCTACTGAGAATACAGGCAGAGTAGACTCTGGAAACCCAGGAATGTCTCCAGGAAAAGAATTTCAGGTACATGCATTTGGAAGTCACTTCAGTGCAACAGAAATAAAGAGTGAAAAGAAGAGACCAGAAGGCACCAACAACATCTACTGAGATAGTTGATCCGGGAAATGCTGTAGTTTTGGTAATCTGGACTCAGTGAGATCTTTCACATTCTCCATCTTTACATATGAAGGAACTGTTTTTAAATATTAGCTCTGTGATTACCTAATCTTGGGGTTAGAATAAAAAAGGAAATCAGATTTCAGCCTCTCTGTAGGAATTATCTTTCACAGATGAATATTTTCTCATTTTTCTTAAACAAGGCTAAACTAATATTTAACTTTTAAAATTAAATTTGGGGGCTGGCCCTGTGGCCTAGTGGTTAAGTTTGGTGCGTTCTGCTCAGCATCGTGGGTCCAGTTCCCAGACGCAGACCTGCACTGCTCGGCAGCCTCGCTGTGGTGGCGACCCACATACAAAAGAGAGGAAGAGTGGCACAGACGCTAGCTCAGGGTGCATCTTCCTCAGCAAAAAAATAAATAAAATAAATTTTGTTTGTCTAAAACATATTGTAAGTCAAATGTAAAATTGGACTGACCCAATTTACTAAACTGGTCTCCTTAATAACAACTACTTCTTCACACATCAGTTGTAGCAACTTTAGACAAACAAAAACTGGATTCTTTTCTGATGGATAGAATTTGAGTGACATATTATAAAAACCAAGAATCAGTCACAGAATGAAGTTGGCATAATGGTGTTATATTCTTCCATTGAGATAAAGTCCAACCCCTCTAGTTTCAGAAAAGAATGGGAGAAATGAGAAACCAGAAAATGGTCCAGCTTCAGAAGACATTAACATAGAGTTCCACAGAGGAGAAGTCCCCAACCAGGAGTGTCTCCTACACAGGTGGCAGGGACAGTAAAACTGGAATCTGAGAAGTTAGTAATTTTCCTACTTCATGCATTTTGTGCATATAATCAATAAACAAATAGCTTTTCTTTCATAAGTTTGTTTTTGTTAAAGTGTACTGACTTCTAAATCACTCAAATGTGCTACAGAGAACAAAATGGCCTGTATATTTTTGAAGATACTCTATAACTTCATGAATACATTGTAGAAATGGAGAATAGATGGAAACAGTAACCAAGAAGACAGCAATTAGAATAAGTATGACAATTATCCCTAAAACCTCAGTGGATTAAAAAAACGACAACAAAAATGTTTTCCTCTCCTAAAAATTCCAATTCAATTGTTTCTACTCTAAGGGGTCTCCTGGGTAGCTCTCCTCTAAATGGTGACTTTGTGATTCAAAATCCTTCCATCATGTGGCACCAAAAACCACTGGGTCCTCAGGCACTTTGCTGGAGCTTCTGTGAGCAGAAATAGGTAAGTCAAGACAATGTGTGAAGAATTAAGTGAGATGTTCCAGGCACTCAGCCTGAGTGTGGCACAGATCACTTCCTCTCACATTCCATTGGCCAAAACTAGTCTCATGACCCCAGCTAGAAGAACAGAAACTGGAAAATAGGGTTCAGCTGTGTATTAAGGAAAGAAACAGTGGTTTAGTAAATATCTCAGAAGAGTCTACTACATGATTAATAGCCTGAAATTTGGAGGTGTGTTTCCAGCACAGCATATTAAAGTGGTTTGATCATGGTCTTGCCTCCAGGGAATATTTTTAGCAATGAATTGGATGAAATATAGGAAGTAATAATATTTTTAAACAAAATAGAAAAATACAAACACTGAAATGAATAAACAATAAATGAAATTCTACAAATGTATTTTAAAATCTTAACATATTTATGCACAGATGAAAACAAAATGAAATTACACAGGAATAAATATAAGATTATGCCTTTAGATTAACAATATGATCAACTGCACAAAAAATGTTAACAGGATGTCAATTTTCAAATACCTGTTTAAAAAGAGTTTTACTACATGCTAAATATGTCAAGAAAGTAAAATAGCATTGATTTAATTTTTTTAAGAAGCCAAAGCAATTGTAAGAATTCAAGTTTCTTTTTTTTTTTTTTGTGAGGAAGATCAGCCCTGAGCTAACATCCATGCTAATCCTCTTCTTTTTGCTGAGGAAGACTGGCTCTGAGCTAACATCTATTGCCAATCCTCCTCCTTTTTTTTCTTCCCCAAAGCCCCAGTAGATAGTTGTATGTCATAGCTGCGCATCCTTCTAGTTGCTGTATGTGGGACGCAGCCTCAGCATGGCCGGAGAAGCGGTGCGTTGGTGCGCGCCCAGGATCCAAACGTGGGCCGCCAGCAGCGGAGCACCCGCACTTAACCCCTAAGCCATGGGGCCGGTCCTCAAATTTCTTTATTATAAGGATAATACTTCCAATTTAGACTGTGTGGGTCAGCTCATATCTAGAGTAAAGCTGTAGATTAGCTTTACTAAAGTTTTGGGGGAAATACTGACAAAATTAAGCATGTTAAAAGAGTCCACTAGAAGGTAAAATGTTTGGAAAATGCCTGATATAAAGAACAATATATTAAGTGGAAATAACAAATCTGTGAACAAAGGTGCAGGGAGTCAGAATGCCTCTGTAGGAATATTCATAACAGCTACATGAAACAAAGAGCAGATATATGTTTATCTACCAAAAGTTATAGGAAAGCCAATGCAATTTTAAAAAATCTACAAACAAATGTTGCACAAAAAATTGAGCAAGCACTTAAAAAATAGCAAAGGGCTTGTTAGTGAAATTACATTAGCAGAAGCTAAGTACACTTTATGTAAGACTTTGAGCACAAGAAACCAGGTGCTTTTAAAGGAATGTAATATATATATTTATCTGCTTGTTCATGTCTAAGATTACAGGAATTTCAGCATTCCCAATATGATATCAACATGGTCCCTGACTTGGTAGGAGTCTCTATACACTCACTGTAGTTTTCATTGAAGGATATTTTTTTACTAAGTTCTTTTATTAGTAACGCTAACACTATTTGGGAATTACATTGGTCATGTGCCCCATGAGTAAATAAGTCTGATAAGCAAGGATTCTTCATCTGCAACATACACAAAATTGCAAAATTCTGCCTTGAAATTTATTAATAGGGCAATTACCATGACAGCCACCCATTTTTAATAAGCATTGTAATTACCACATCAAACATTATTAAGACCTTCCAAACCCAAGGCTGATGTTTTGGGAGGAGTGGTGGTGGGTGAGAAAATTGTGCCTAATGAGATTGACTTAAGGGATTAGTTTTCTTGCTACCAGAATTCCCATCAGTCATTCTAGTCCTTTTTCTAAACTTTGTTATCCAGAAGGCATGTTGATGGGTCCAATAAAAATGAACTCAACTCATTGTCAACAATTTTTAACTGTGTAGTTTATAATTTTTCTTTCTAACACAGGTAAATTGTATTTGTGGAATAAATTGACAACGTGTCATCCTAATCTCCTGCTAATTTCTCAGGTGAAAATGTAATAAACAAATCTAACAGACAAGGACAAAAAAAAAATTCACTGCTTGTTCTGAATATAACGAAATGCAGCAATCTACCTAAGTGAAATTAAAGTGGGGAATATGTTTCAGAAAGAAGAAGGCTTACAAAATGTTTAATGGATATTGGGAAAGATTTGTCTCATGTGAACAGTGTCTGCACACGTGAGAACTTATTAAGCTCATGCTTCTGAATTTAATTTCTTTTTGAATTAAAAATAAAGTTTTAATCAAACCCTAACCGTTAAAGTTGTATTGACCTCTATTACCCTGTGAGCAATACAGTCACGGCCAAAAATAAGTGGAAAAATAAAGAAAACACCTTCTCAGAAAATTGTTTAAATGCTCTCAAGAATCTCAAGGTAACAAATATATTTGAGTATGGTAACTTCAAAGTCTGTGAAGCAACTTTTTTTTTACATAGAATATACTCTCTTCCTCCAAAGATGGATTTAGGGGCTCCTGGTGCGGGGCCACTGCTTCTCAGAGAAGGCAAACGAGGCAGTATTAGTACCAGGAGAAGGCCGAACTTCACTAGTAATTCTGAAGTCCTAAAATTATAACTCTTTATCTTACATCTTACATGAATGGCAGATAATGATTCACTGTTCTGGAAACACCAGCAGTAAAATTTCAACCCAATCTGACAGCCGTCTTTCAAATTAAGCTTTCATATTCTCCCTTTAAACCCACCATTTTAGTCACTATTCCTCCAAATGCAGTTCACTTAACCTCTCTTCTGTGCCTTTTTAACCAAACTGCCCACTCATTATGGATGTAAGTGTGAGCCTCATGTTTTCATAGGCTCTCCTTCTCCCTCAAATTCCATGGGGATGATGTAGGGGCAACCCAGGTGAATGCTGTGACACATCTAAGGAAACCTGAGCTCAGGAAACTTCCAATCTTAAAAGGTCCCGCTAGCAAATCTGCCCCATCTCTGCCCCTAGGGAGACATTACATTTATTACCTGGTCAGAAAACAAATCTGCCTTCTGCCCTGGAGTCAGACACTGTCTCTAATGGCCAAGGCTGTTTGCTATACAAACATCCTTGAAAAAGAGAGTTCAGGACAAAAACTGCCAAAAGACATGTGGAAATGCCAAGGAGAACCACCTCTCATAATCCTGCTCTTCAAACTACAATGTAAACCCTACTACGTTACTCATGAGAGGCCACAGTAACCTCCTGCTCCCAGCACTACATGTTCTGTGCCATCTGACACATCATTCACGTTGTGTGGCATCGTTTATGTTATTTATCTTATTGCTTAATTCTTATATTCCATTTAAATGAATTCTGTATTTCCCATTGTCTTTTTAAGTAGTTTAAACTCAGTGAAGGTGCAACTTGTATAACAAACTCCTTTTCAGCCTCACAAAATTTCATGGAACTATATTTTGAATAGCCACTCAAATATTTGCTGAATGAATGAAGTATAGTCAAAACTTACTGTTTTTAATGTTTCATCCTAACCAACATGTAAACACATGGCAGTGAAGATTAACCCAAAAATTTTACTCTACCAAGTTTGGGGGAAAAAAATTAGAATGTGGCACCAACATTCCCTACGCTATTGCCTATCCTTTACTTATAAGATATCTTTTCAGTCAACTTTATTTGGTATCAAATATCAAGGAATATCAATTCTTATGAAGAATTACAGAAAAGTGTGAATATAAATCTAATCTTAAGATTTAGAATTGACAATCTTCTGATAAAATTTGGAATGAAATTCGTTTTGACTTCTAGGAGCTTAATAACAAGGACCTCCAAGGCAAAATATTCAAATCTATATTTTATGAATTAACAGGACCTCCAAGGCAAAATATTCAAATCTATATTTTATGAATTAAAAGTATCATATTACACATGCACATAGTTTAGAAAGCCAAATCATTATACAAAACACAACTTCAACTATTTCCAATACGCAGAGGCAACCTTTTGTAACCTATCTCTCACCCATTCTTGGTTTTGTCTTCATATGTCTGAATGTTTAACTGCTACTTATAGATTTTTTTCTTTCATTTTCACATTGTCCTACTGATTTCTTCCTGTTGAAGAGAAGCCTTTAGCTCTCTTATATTAACACTCTCCCATCCTCCTTTTATCCATACATACTTTTGGTTAAGTCGAACGTTGTTATTATTATTGACTATGCAAGTAGTTTTCACAGCTGAACCTTGTAATGTATTTCAATTACTTTTCATTTCACATAACTTTTTCTTTGCCTTCTGTTAATAACACCCACATTTTGTTTCCCCAATTTGTATGCATCTATTATCATCATATTATTAAGCTTTCCATGAGAAGTGTAAAATTCCTCTCTAAAACCTCAGGTAACCCACAGGTTGCATCTCTTTCCTGAAATCATCCCTCACAGCCCCCTTTCTTCCAGCTTCTGTTTGGTTGCTCTTACGGCCCAATTCACAGCTGTCAGCACAGCATCTTGCTTCATCAGCATCCGGGGATTCCCTTCTATATTATCCTATCCACGATCTCTTATTTATTTATTTATTTTTTATTATACCTCTTCCTCTTTCTTGACATAATTTCTAGTTTGAGTGGGATATATATAAAAGCAGTGTCCTGAGAAAGAAAACACAGCAGAAAAAATTTGGAAATCTTATAGGTCTAAAAATGTCTTCCTTCTTTGATATTTGAAAAAAAAAAAAATGTCTTGCTGTGTAGAATATTCTAGTTTGGAAATAATTTTCCTTCAGAATTTCAAAAGCTTTACTCATTTGTCTTCTAGCTTCCTGATTTCTGTTGAGTAGACCTGTGCCATTTTGATTCCTAGTACTTTATATGTGACCATTTTGGCAAAAATGAAAAACTCTTTGGAAACTTAAGACCTTCATTTTGCTCCTATTGTTTTGAATTGCATGTTGATGTGTTTTGGTGTGGACCTTGCTTACTCCACTGCGTTAGACACCCAGTGGGACCTTTCTAATTGAAAACATATGCCCAACTTTGATACGAAATCTTCTTAAGTTTAAAAAAAATAATTTCTTCACCTCTCTTTTCTCTGTTTGGAATTCTCATTCAAATGTTAGATCCGCTGGATGAGTTCTCTAATTTTCTTCTCTTCTCTTTCTTGGTCCATCCCTTTGATTATTTACTAAAATTCTGTTTTACTCTCTGTAAGATTTCTTCATCCCTTCTACTCATTTTTATGTTATCATTTTTAATATTCTAGGAATTCTCTGAAAATTCCTTGCTTTCAGTTTCCTGTTCTTGTTACATGAATGCAATATTTTCTGTTTATTTTGAGAATACTAATTAAAAATATCAATTATTGTGTTTTATTTTGTATTTTGGTCCCCTGAATTATCCTTGTTTCCTGAATTCTTTTTTGCATTTCTTTGTCTTGGTTTCTCTCTTTTTTGTTAGAAGATGGTCTCAACATCTGGTTAGCTGGTAGTAAACTCACATCGAAGAATCAGTTATAAAAGAGCTATTGGTAGCTCTGTTGATCAATAGTAGGCTTCATTGTGAGTGTATCAGCTGGCTGTTTCACCAAGGTCTCTACTTGGCAGGATCTGTAGCCCTTTTTCCAGAGCTCATCAGTTTTCACAGACAGGAATTCTCCAACATTTTGCCAGGAAGGCATTCCCAGAACCAAAGGTGAGAAGGGACTGTGACGAGCATGTCAACTTTCCCTTAATAACCGTGATTTAACTAAAATATGTTGCCTCTTGTTTTTGATGATTCCAGGTTTCTGAGTTGAAAGTTTCTCTGGATCAACATCTCATAGAAATAAATTTCTCCTCTTCTATAGGGATTGACCAGTGGGGGAAGGGAGGTAGTCAGGCACTGAATTGTGTGAAATGTGGAGAGAGATCTGGGTGTGTAACTCTTCTTATCTAGAAGGCTTTCAACCAGTTCTTCTGTTTTTAGACTAAATTACACTATCACTCTAAGAGCTAAGTAGTGTCTCCAATTCCTGATCTTTTCAAGGATTCTAGAGCATGAGTAAGCCTAGTTCTGTCCTCCACACTGATAGCTTTGATTAAGCTTTTTTCAGTATGCTAAGCAGTAGTCCTTTCCCCATCTGACTCTTTTCCATCAAAATTGTTTTTCTGTCATCTCCTGCCCCATCTTCTCTAGCCTTGTCCATGGGTGTTTTTTTGTTATTGTTACTGTTGTTTTATTTCCTGACCACGGCTTTAGCATGGATTCAGGGAGAATGCATGAAGAATGCATATGTTTAAAACAGCCGATTTAAGTAGAAGTAGAACTAATTCTACATGTTTCTCCTAAACATATAGCCGCTAGCTTGCAGACTCTCAGGAGCTATTTCCCAGCAAAAGAAGAATTGTAATTAATTAGCTTTTGATCAGAAATATTTGTATAAATGACTAGGTCAGATTTTAGGAGAAAAATTAAATCATTACATGGTTATGAAATCTGCCGGTTTATAAATACAATTTTATTAAGGAATTACATTTCCTAGAAGGCTTGAAATGTTTTTAAAATTCTTAAAAAATAAAATGATAAGTCATATAAATTGAAGAACCTAGTATATTTTCACAAAATAGTAACACAGAGAAAATCGTATTCTTGATTGAAATAGTAAAAAAAATAAAAATAAATTGGTAGTTGTTTCTAAAAACCTACAGGTTCCAATTTTTTTACTACAAGAATTTTTAAAAATTATGTGGGAAGAAATTGCTAATTCAGATTAATAAATTTTCCTAAATTGATCAAAATGTTGGTGTCACAAATATTTCAAAATGTCTATTTAATAAAAATCACCTCATTTTATATCAATCAGCATTGTAGCAAGTTCCTATTCTGAAACTAAATTTTGTCCTCTACATAATGAGAAGTTAGCACTAAATTTTATTTTAGGTAGGTACGAGATCTAAAGTCTAGAAACTTATGATCAGAACATAGATTTTAATGAGAGATACACATTTTCACTATTATGAAAACTCTCCAGGACTACTGATGGACATAAAATTAATATTTTATGGGGCACTTTTTAGGGACAAACTATCACAAGGGATTCAAGACTAAATTCTAATATTATTTATTACAATTGTTGTTAAATCCAAGCCACAGTCTGCCTCAGCTTGTTGTTGCAAATATGATCCTTACCTGCAGATATTTTTGTATTTCGTATTCTACGCCCACCCTGTGTTCCCAGTTCTACTGATGTTGACGAAAGTTCCACTTGTGGAACCAGTTTAAAAAAGGAAGTAGATATCTGCCGTGCAGGCAATGATTCTAAAATCATGGCTCCAAACAGAAAAATCAGTCCTACTGTTTTTTAGCACTTTCTAAAATAGTTAAAGCGGAAGTACCTGAAAGAAAGTTGCTCACTTGTTTATGGTTTATAAACATGAGTATCCATTCAATTACAGTCCAACATCAAATAAAAATCCAAGCACAGAGGAATCTTAAGACTGCAATCCAAATTTAGACAGCAAGGCTTCCCAACTTAAATGCAGCATTAATATGCTAGTCATGTTCTTATTAACAGTGATAGAACCAGTTTTAAATTATCAAGATTCATGTAGAGAAAACATCCTTGAACCTAAAACTGTAGTCTTCAATCAAGGTTATATTTGGAACACTTGGATTCCTCAAATAGGCCTGGTTGTCTCCATTGTGAGGTATTCTTATCAGTTGAAACATGTTCGAAAATTTACTAAAGAAATGTACTTATCCAAACCTTCAAGAATAGGCATAACTACTTAAAACACATGCCTAGATCCCCATAAGATCTTCTCTGGAGCTGAAGGTAAGGCATTCCCTGGAAAATGTATATTAGAGAGATGTCATATTTATTCATAGAGTCTATAATTTAATACGTTATTTTCTCATATAATATAATTTTAGACAGCTTTCCAATAATTCTTGACCACCAAAAGAGTACTGAAAAGAGCATACGCTATGGTCTGCATCACAGCGACATTTCACTTAAACAACACAGAACAAGACGTCTGTCAAGTCCAAGTCGTGTTGGGAAAATCCCAAAGGCAGTCACAGAAGAGGAAGGGAACTAAGCTTGTGCCTTCCGGCACAGCTGTGTGAAGGCGACACAAGCCTTAGAAGAGTAACAGGGCCTGGGGAAGCTGGAGGGAGCAGAGCTACTGTTTCCACCCAAGGGTGCAGAACTACGATGCTGATGCACAAGTCAGCCTGGACAGCGAGAGACAGAAGAGATAGAAAAGCGCGGGTATAATGCAGAATAGTCCTGGAAAGGCTGTGTGGTCAGAGGAGGAAGAAGAATATTTTTTTAAGTCCTTAAAAATGTCATTTCCCCCTTTGTATTTGATTTTCAACCCAGCAATATATGTTTTTTTAAATTATTATTATCAAGCCCATTGTGGTGGCAACGCAAGCCACAATCTCTTATTCAAAACCTTTGGGGACTGTTTTTTAGAATATTTCAGATTTTAGAAAGATAATACAGTTCATATACCATGTATTCTATAACACACCCAGCAGGGTCTGTGTTGATACTGTGTAATCAAACACGTTATTTCCTGAGCTAAACAGGATTCTTCATACAAAGTAGGGTAAATTAAGAGTATAAAGTCTTTCTTATTTTTCTATTCGAGTCATTTCAGGTCACAGGATGCCAACAAACTAGCTCACATCAGGTTTTGCTGAAAAAAGTTACCAATAAAACCCAACAAAACAAAACAAAACATACCCATTCTACTTTCAGAACATTTTAGATTTTAGAATTGTGTTTAAAGTACTGAAGTTGTATATTTTAAAAGTTCATAACCAAAACTATAATAACAACAAAAGCACAGGTATGCACTCTAGAAAGTTATATTGTAGAAGTGTTTAATTCATTTAAATTAAATTTAGTTTAATTTAAAATCATATATGAACCAAAATACTAAAAATAGTATTTTTTTTTTGGAAAAAAGTATACGCAACTGGAAATATCTGATGAGTGGAAGGGGGCCCAGGGGCTATCCTGTGGCTGGGAAGTGTGGGTAAGGCCAACCTGTGCACCAATAAGGACACAGAGAGAACCCGGGGATGCAGGGGCCTGAGTTACGCCAGTGGACACCTAAGGGCTATAAAATGCTCGAGAGAACGGGACATGGACTACTTCTCTCTCATCCTCTCCAGGAAGGGAGCAAGCACCTGAATGTGGAAGGTGAATCACAAATGAAGCCCTGTCACCTGCTTCTCAGTCACCTGAATAATTACATGAGACTCAGCACAGATCTGATAAATAGATCAAGTACAGTTGCAATCACCGTCCTAACTATGTGACACTTGTCCTGCACTGAAAGAAAAGGAAAGGGGGAAGAAAAACAAGTAGAAAAACAGGAACTCCTCATCTGTTACTTATGTCTGAAAAACTTTAAGGAGAGAAAACAATCCTTTTATTCTAACACTAAAGAGTTAACAATTAAATGCAAGTTCTCAAAAAAGACAATGGGTTGATGGATAAACCTGTACAAAAGACCAAATGGAATGCAGGCCCTTAATTTGTCTTGGTGGGGAAAAAAGTAAGGAGACCAAGAGGATTTTAAATGTATTTGCTAACAGCAACAAGTGGAAAAATGAGACCGAGAACAAAAATAAATCAACAAACACTTTCCAAATGGCACAGCATTGCCCAAGGTACTGATTACTTTCCAAAGAGTTGGATCAAAAACAGACTGTACACAGAGATTTTGGTCTTTCACAAGCCAAGTCAAATAGCTGCACTTACGTGATGCACATTTAAAAAATAAGAATAGCGGAAATCCCACATAGGTAAAATTAGTGAAATAAGTTACAGTATTTACAGCATGATCTTTATGCAAATATAAACATGCATTTCTATACTTATATAAAGAAGCATGTACACTCAACACTAACAGTTATTGGTGGGATTTTAGTAACATTTAATATCTTAATCTGTTTCTTAAGTGTTCCAAAATGAATATGTATTATTTTATCATAAAAATTATCAAAATTTCCAATGCAGATTCTTCAGGAAATTAATGAGCTATCATTATCTTATACACTTTTCTTTCTCAACTAAATAGAATTTATTTTTTGGAATAAACCATAGATTTTCCCAATGGACATAACAATAAAAAAGAGATCTCAAGGTGCAGGACAGAAGAAATCCAAAGTAGACTTGATTGTGGTTTTCTAGGAAATTTACTTACAGTACACATCCACTCTGATTGACTTTATCGCTGGGGACCCCAAGCCATTCTCTGCTTTACAGTAATACCGGCCTCCTTGGTGTCGCTGAATATTTGTAATCCTCAAAGTCTCATTGAAGACACTCGAGTCTTGGAATCTGTCAGAGGCACTTCCTGCTGTTTTGGTCCACCTGATCTGAGCAAGCATCAACAAAGATTGTTACTTTAGGTTGGTTCTCTCACAGAAAAATCTAATAGCACTTACTCATTTGAAGAGTTTGCTTTCAGAATTGCTATAATGCCATTCCCGGCAAGTTACTGAAAATGAAAAAGAAAAATTGATGCACATCATTGAATTATAAAATGTTAAATGCAATGCCATCGTTGTATATTGGATGTAATTCTAATTCAACTGCATAGAATTCAACAGCAGCTTGATCAGTGTGCAGGGCAATATAAACATAACATAAAAGGAGGTAACTGTAAGTTGTGCATTGGAAATATGAATTAGTTTTTCTTTTTATTGAGCATTTAAAATTTTCTTTCTATATTTTCCAAACCCTGTGAGGTACTTTTTATTTATTTAGTTCAGGTACCATAGCAAGCTCTCAATTTCTTTTCGGACATGCTTCATTATTTATTTTAAATTCCTTATTTGATTTGGATAATTTAAGCATATTACTATGATGGCTTATTGAGATTATGTATAACTTTATACACCTGGTTGTTAAAATGTTTTTTTTTTTTATAGCTTTGCTGTAATAAGCCCACAAATGACTTGTCTGTTTTGATAATTAGAATTCACTTTACTTCAATAATTATTTTCACAAAATGTGCAAACTTTTCCAAAGAGAACATTTCTATTAAACTGCCAAAACACTTTGAATATCTACAACATTCCATTATAAACAATACCATTCTTTTAAACACAGCTGTGTACGACAGACCTAGTTTTTGCTAGAAGTAAAGACTGGCATTCAACTCAAATTTTGTGTATTTTAGTTTATAAAACCTGAACAAAAGGCACATGATGGTACTGTAAAGTAATACAAAATAGGAAACAAAAAAGGGTCTGGTTTTATTTCTCTCCTTGTCCCTGCTGTACAATAATTTTTTTGTTTGTTTTTACTTTTAGGTCGAGAAATGGCTGATAGAAATCCTCTGGTCAAAGAAACATGGAAAAAGGCAACTAAAGGCTGAGTCTTCAAAATTGAAATGCTATAATACTGCCATTATCTATGCTGTTTTCACATAACGCTAACTAAAATTTATGATCCAGTGACATTAAAAGTATCTTTAAAAAGTTCTCCAAATCATTAAAATATCAGTATGAATATAATCATGTTTGCCCTTAATTGTGAATATGAAATTTAATGTTGATTAACTCTATGAGTGGGACTGGGAGAAAGAAGAGGATGATAGTGAAAACATTCTCTTTAAAAAAAATTCTTATTTAAATTCTTATTTACACTTAATTTATTTTACCAGGGGCAAATATTGTGTTTATTATAAATAAGTTTAAGAGAAAGAAATACAATTCTGCAGTGAAACGTTAAGAATACGAAAACTAGAAAAGAATAGAGAGAAATGAAAATAATCACTTATGGAAAGTTTTTTCCCTTTTTTTCCTCTACTTTTTAAAAACAAATATTGAAAAGAAAATATTCCTGAGCCGCAGAATGACATAAGTCTACTCATGGCAAGGGCTTACCAAATTATACGTCTAATTGATGAGAAAAGAAATCCCAGACATACAAAGAAAATTGTATAGGCTTCCAGGCAGAAGGAACAAACTGTGACAACGTGTCATAGCCTGCTCATTCGCTCACTGACGCTCCTCTGCTTCTATAGTAACTGAGCCCCAAATCATTCACCGGGCACCGGGCTGTCCAGCTCCAGGACAACACTTCCCGGCTCCCCAGGCAGCTGTGTTCTGGCCCGTGCGTCTCAAGCAGAAATATCCTGAGAGGGAAGCAGCGCTCCACATTTTGCTCATTTAGGCACATTTCCACTGGCTCCCATCTTGGACCATGAGCTGATTTGGAATGAGAGTCAAGCACAGAGAAGTGACAGAACGGAAGAAATCTGAATCTCTAACATCACAGGCTCGTACCTACCTGACCTGAACTATGTACAGCCCTGGGCTTCTACTCAGGAGAGAAATAAAATTCTATTTATGTCATACTTTTTGGAGGTTTTCTATGACTAACAGCCAAATTTCATTCTAACTGAAAAGCCTGGGGTGGTACGGGAGGTCAGCTTGTCTTCAAGGATTCTCATCTCCGACACTAGAAGCTCACAAACAGCGGAGCAGCGTCCGCATTTTCTGAGAAAGGTGGGAGCAGAGTCTGTACCGCAATATCTGACAGCCAAAGTCTCGTCTATCTTAGCGTGAAAGAAAAACCTTCAGTGATACGCAAACATTCAGTAATCTCAGGGTTCAATAACGCTGCCCAACAAAAGTACTTGAGACAGTATTCTAACCACCCAATGAATAGACTGGATCTGAGGCCTTGGATTTGGAGAAGATACAGAGAAGCACAGGGTGGTGAGCAGTTAATATTGATCACATGCATTTAATGAACAAGTATGTTTTACCTGGGTAATACACAATTTAAGAACTAAATAAAGTTTCTTAAAACCAAAAGGACATAGAATAAGGGGATTTGTAATCTCCTAGCAAAACCCAGGAGTTTGGAGTGGGGGTAGGACACTCAGAGGAGGTGAAACTCTTAACGCCTGTGGGAATGGAAGGAAGGGGGAGGAGAGAAGTAAGTTCTCTACAGTCTCGAACTTCAGGAGAGTTGGAAGCAGAAAGAGTGTCTTTATGGGAGAAACACTAGGTATTTTGCTTACAAATAACAAGAGAATCATAAATGTCTGATTAAAATAATAGAAAAATGTACCATTTCAGTAATGGGAGGGAAAATGAGATAGAGTGGAAAGAATAGAAATTTGATAAAATGAGCAAAAATAGAGCAAAAGGAAAAGAGAAATACATAATTTTAAATAAATAATAACCATAGAGTAAGATGGAAAG
The DNA here is from genome assembly GCF_020826845.1 of Diceros bicornis minor. NCBI lineage: Eukaryota > Metazoa > Chordata > Mammalia > Perissodactyla > Rhinocerotidae > Diceros > Diceros bicornis. The sequence goes on along the minus strand of NC_080744.1, from coordinate 4,346,112 downwards.
AGTTGCATCCATCATAGACTAAATGGGAATAGATTGAATTTACCCATTACAAGAGTCTGTTAGACTGGATTTAAAAGTAACAAGTTTATATGCTGTTTACCAAATATATATATAATTTAATATATATATTAGAACAAGGTGACAATAAGAGATTAGAAACCAACATTGGAAAAGAAGGCATGGACAAGGTAACAGGAATATGCAAACTAAACTCAATCAATTAATCAGGACTGACAATTTTTATATACAATAAGATTCAATTAAAAACAAGAAATTTGCAGGGGCCAGCCCAGTGGCATAATGGTTAAGTTCACACACTCTGCTTAGGCGGCCTGGGGTTCGCAGGTTTGGATCCTGGCTGCGGACCTACACAATGCTCGTCAAGCCATGCTGAGGTGGCGTCCCATATACAAAGGACAGGAAGATTGGCACAGATGTTAGCTCAGTGCCAATCTTCCTCATCAAAATTTTTTTTTTTAAAAAAAGAAGAAATTTGCTATTTAAAACATTAACAGGGAAAGAAGGTCATTACTTTATGTAATGCTAAAAGTCATAACTAATAGCAATAACTAATAGCAAAAATATTTTGTCATTAATTGGTATGCAGTAAAATACAGAGCAACTAAATTTATAAAAGAAAATTAGAAATGGAAGAATTAGAGAAACCTGCAGTTGCAGTGGGAAATTCCAATACATCTCTCAGAACTAGGCAGTTCTAGGCAATATAATTTTTTCTATTAAGATAAAAAGTAAGTAAGACAAGGAGAAATTGAAAAATACAATCAACATATATGACTAATAAAAAATATGGAAAATCTTCCATCCATAGAATAATGGATTTTTTTCTTATGTCCATTAAACATTTACAAAAATTGATCATGTACTTGGAAGCAAAGAAAAAGAAAACTCTTAGCTAATTATAAAAGCAGAGAAAGTACAGGCCATGTTGTCTGGGCTTAATTCAATACAGTTATAAATAATCAAAAGATGGAAAATACATGGAAACCCAGTCATTGCTCAAAGAGAAAATTAAAAGGAAAATTGCTAACTATCTGGAAGTCAGTGAACAGAAAACCATTTCATACTAAAATCTATGAATACAGTGAAAGGAGTACATACAGGAAAATATAAACCTTAAATACCTTCCATATTAATGAATGAATGAATGATTGAATGAATAAATAAATAAAAGTACTCATCTAACTTATTTTAATTTAATGTAGGTTGCTGGCTCTACCCTAAACTACAGTCTGTTAATCCATACAAGTAGAACCAATTCATCTTTATTTTTTTTTTTTTTATTTTTTTTTTTTTGTGAGGGGATCAGCCCTGTGCTAACATCCGCCAATCCTCCTCTTTTTTTGCCGAGGAAGACGGCCCTGGGCTAACATCCGTGCCCATCCTCCTCCGCTTTATATGGGACGCCGCCACAGCGTGGCCTGCCAAAGCAGTGCATCGGTGCGCGCCCGGGGTTCCGAACCAGCGAACCCCGGGCCGCCGCAGCGGAGCGCGCGCACCCAACCGCTTGCGCCACCGGGCCGGCCCCAATTCATCTTTATTTTTAATTTCTCCCCCTGGAGAGTCTTCTGAGCCAGCCTGGCATAGGTGTGCAGAATGTCATTGGAGAAACAATAGAATGCACAGGAAGTACTATAAGAAAAACGTTATGGATAATTCAACTCTAGATCTCAGCAATTAGTTCAGTAGATAATCTACATGTATCTGCTGAATGAAAACATAAGACTTTAGCTGAAACTTGAGGGGCTGGTGGATATAATGGTGAGGACGAGTTCAACTATAAGTAAAACAGACAGATTAACAGTGATTTATACAAGATGCAAGTTAGATTCTGTCATATAAAAAAGAATCTGGAGTGCAGCAGGCCAGGGCGGGCTAAATGGCTCTACTCAGGGACTCAGGCTCCTTAGAGGTGCCTTTCCTTACCATGTGTTGCTTAAGCTCAAGGTCCAAAATAGCAGCTAGCGCTCTAGCTTTCACCTCCCATTCCTAGGAGCAGGAAAGAGGAAACAACACAAAGGGCCTGCCAGTTGTCTCCTACCGGAGGTTTCAGGATGCCACCACATGACACTGCTGCCTATATCGTAGCTACGAAAGGCTGGGAAACGCACTCTTGGCCATGCATGGCACCGTCCCCCCACCCTCTGCTAAAATCTGATGGTTCAATAACTCTGGTTCAATAAAAATGTCCAATATTTGGGACAACTGCTAATCCACAATGGGAATAAAATATATCCACTGTTCAGATAGGCTGCATTATTAAACATGATTGTGTTTAAATCCCATTACAATGACATTAAACAATCATTTTCATGAAAAAAAAACATGAACTAAAAAAGAAAGATACTAGAATTTAGAAAATACGTTTTTATTGTAACTCTCTACAATGTGAAGAAACAACACAGAGATCCTCTTAGGTTGCAGAACATAACATTTACCTTAGGGATATCCAACTCCCAAGAGAAAATTTTCTAGATTGTTTTCTGATATGATGATATTTCTGAAATATAATTGCTTGTATGTAGCCTTAAATAAAATCAGTGTTGTGAGATCAGAAAATGTTAGAAACCTGAAGCACAGAGCAAAGCCAGACCTGGCTGAATCCAAAAAAAGGATACTGCAGAGATGCTACAAAGTCATAAGGACTTGGACCTTGACAGCGCTCAGATTTCTAGGTCCCCCCTTTAATTAAGGTCCAGTGAACAAGGATTTGTGAATTGAAGCTACATTCTATCAGTTGCCAAGGAGTTAGGCCATATACGCTCAGGTCAACCTGTAGAAACAGATCTGAGGTTTGCCCCCATCTTTTTGTACTTTGAAAGAAGATCCCTCATCAGTAAAAGAAAGCCAGAGAAAAGATACACATTGTCTGATCTGCTATCATTATCAGGATTATTTGCCACCAGAGCCTTTGAGAGCAAAACAAAGCCAGTTAAAGAGTGTCAGCCTGAAAGAGTATAAAGGAATATCTATGATTATTATTATTATATTATTATTATTATTAATTATATCACCTATGAGTGATTATGGGTAGACAGTGTTTATTACAGTTGTGAAAATTAAGATTATCATCTCATCCTGCACTAATATCAGGGAAAATTACAGAGGAAATATGTCCTCCGAGTTACTTAATACAATAAATGGAACTCTGAGTGGCACAGGACTCCAGACCATACAGGTTCAATGTTGAGTAAATCATATCAGTCTACTCTACATTATAGAAAAATGTCACACTTGCTTCTAAATCTAATTGTATAAAACGAAGCACAATTGTCCGACAAAGCAACAAAATTTTTACCTGAAATTTTCTACACTTTATGCATAAAACACCATACTTTTCCAATGTGCCTAGAATACTAGAGATCACTACTACTACTGACATTACTACTACTATTACTAACATCAATGTAATTTACAGCTTTAAAAGATTTCTACAAGTTAGAGTTGCTATCTGATGGATGCCCAGTGTGATAAGGAAGAATTTCTCAGAGCGTATAGTGCAAATAAGCAGCTCGGGGAATCAATAAAGAAAAGAGTCCATACATCAACAAGGGGTCTTCTCACAGCCAGAGAATTGAACGGTGAAGGAGAGGGACCATTACGGCAAATGCTCTGGAAATAGAGGGAAAACCATGGGGTGAAGACATGGGTCTTTCTGAACACTAGGTATGCCTTAAAGCAGAGAAGTCCTGAGGTTTCTGATCTTATTTTGGTTGTGGCTTTTCTTTGGACTTAAACTTTGAAGAATTTACTCATCTCTTGTGTGAATAAGCAGTGAGAGACACTAAATAAATTTTGTGCTTATCTTTAACAATGTCGGGCTTCGTATGTGTAGGTGGAGCACTACCAACAGGGCCTGCTGGCATCATTTCAAACCTAAGGTGACAGAGAGGGTACATCTTGGTGCAAATGGTTATAAATACAAAATGTTGGGGCTTAATAGGGATCGCCTCATGGAAGGGTTTTATTTTCCAGCATAATCAAGATATTGACCACGGACTCCAAACAACCAGTAACAGGACTGGACTTCTTTAAAAGTTTACAAAATGCTTTTCTCTTTTAGCATCTGATTTTTTTTTTTTTTTTATGGTGAGGAAGATCAGCCTTGAGCTAACATCCAAGCTAATCCTCCTCTTTTTGCTGAAGAAGACCGGCCCTGGGCTAACTTCTATTGCCAATCCTACTCCTTTTTTTTCCCCCAAAGCCCCAGTAGATTGTTGTATGTCATAGTTGTACATCCTTCTAGTTGCTGTATGTGGGACCCGGCCTCAGCATGGCCGGAGAAGCGGTGCATGGTGCGCGACTGGGATCCGAACCCGGGCCGCCAGTAGCAGAGTGCGCGCACTTAACCGCTAAACCATGGGCCGGCCCGCAGCATCTGATTTTAATCTCATGGCAGGCTTACAGTGTAGGAACATTTTCTCTCCCCATTTACAGCTCCAGTTCTTCCAGGACCGTGTGACTCTGTGCCTCTGTACACTGAGCTCCTTCTGACCTGACAGTTCTCCGTTTTTCCTTCACTCACTGTCTAGTTCACTCCCTCTCATCCTCCAGAAATCATTTATTAGACAGCCCTCCCTCTCCCGTAAAGCTCGACTGGTCTGTCCTCTTTGTTGCCATAGCACCCTGCCATAGTCCCCTGTAGGAGGGGCTCAGCACACGTTCTATAAATTAGCTATTTGTATGTTGTTGGAGATAACCCGTGCTCCGCCAGCTTCTCTCAGAGCCCCTTCATCCTTCCTCAATGTCCCCCCTACGATCCCTGATTCTAGAGCCCCTTCATCCTTCTCAATGTCCCCCCTACGATCCCTGATTCTAGAGCCCCTTCATCCTTCCTCAATGTCCCTCCCTACGATCCCTGATTCTAGAGCCCCTTCATCCTTCCTCAATGTCCCTCCCTACGATCCCTGATTCTCAGGGAACAAGGTCTTTGGGCTGTGGAGCACTTTGCTCTCAGAGGCAGAGTCATGGAAACGTTTGACAGTTTCCTCCCTACCCAGCGGCCCTTAGCTGATGGAGGATTAGAGCGGATAGGAAAGCCTAGCTGTCTCGCCTCCAGTTAGGACAGAGTCTGAGGCATCATTTACACTCCAGAGTTCCTTTGCAGGATCAGGTTGAACCTAATTTCCTAAAATCACAGCCTGGCCTAGCTTCTTCTCTTTCCTCTCCTGCTTTCTTGCTCCATTAGTAGTTTCTCCTAAGAGCACTTTCTTAATAATCACTTGCACAGGAATCCTCATCTCAAGCTCGATTTCTAAAGAACCAGACCTAAGACATAACTCTTTGGCCTTTAACAAACTGTCAGCTATCACAGCGAGGACCGTTCTTGATCTTGGTGTCTCCAGCGCAAAGCATGAGCTTGGGACACAGTCCTTAACAAAATCATTGCTGCTTGAGTGGGTTTCTAGCGCTATATTTCTGCCGACAACACAAACATAAATTAGACAAAATCCCCCTCCACAAGGCACCCACAATGGAATGAGTTTCAGTTAACTGAGATGTTGATGTTTTAATACATATTTCTTCAAATGAAAGCTGAGTCTACTCATCCACTTTCATCTGGAAACATGCACAGAGGGATTTTTATTTAAATTCTACAGTTTTTGATGAATTTATATTAATCCATCTAAATATTTTTCCCATTCCTCTTTATAAATACAGGATTATGTTTTGAACAAGGGTAGTTGAAGTTAGAGGAAATCACCAAATGATACCTTTCTAGTGTCAAAATTTTAAATTGTATGGAATTAGCAATTAGCAGTATTAGGACAAAAATAAACTTTGATAAATGGAAAAAAGTGAATTTATAAAGACAAATTCATTCAAGAGAACTGGTAATATTGGAGAAAAAATAATACAAAAATAAAGCAAATGGATAGGTGATGTGAGTTATGAATTTGTTTATCATAAAACCACCCGAGTTTTAGAACAGACTTAGACTACTAAATGAATCAGCAGTGCAATACAGCTGGTATAAAAATATCACTGTGTTAAACATACTCAAACATGATAGAAATGTAAACATTTGACTTCATTTTTTATCATAACCTAAGGGTTACAATATTTCATATAAGCTATAGAAAAACAGGGAAAAATGTAAAAGACATTCTCCAAGTTTTTTCCACAGCGAGATGGAATGAGATTTGTTTACCTGCTTCCTCACTGGTCACTCCTTAGTCTCCCTTGGCGGTTCCACTCATCTCCTGGACCTCTGATTGGTTGAGTGCCTGAAACCTCCATCCTTTTGTCTCTACACTCATTTCCTAGGTCATCCCCTCCAGTACTTTAAGTACTATTTACATAACAATAACTCCTAAGATAGTATTTGTAGTTCAGGTCTCTCCCCTGAATCCCAGTCTCCCAGCACCACCATCTGCCCTCCATCTCCAATGTAACATATCCAAAATGAACTCTCAATCTCCCCTCCAAACCAGCTCTCATGGTCTTTCCCATTTTAGTTAATGGCAACTCCATCCTTCCAGCCATTCAGACCCAAACCTTTGCAGTCACCTTGATGAACAGAGAACATCAATAAAAGCACAAAATCACATTAATAATCTTAGTTCCAAAAAAGCCATACCAAATCTGTGATAGACTTTAAAATTTGTATTATAACTTGAGAAGTGATAACATAGTCACTTACTGAATTTTCACGTCAGAGGTCCCCAAGACCACACCTAGGTTTGACGACTCACAGAGGACTTACAGGACTCATCACACACAGTCATACTCCTGACTATGATATATTGCAGTGAGAGGATACAAAGTAAAATTAACAAAAGGGAAAAGTGTATGGAGCTTGGAGGAAAACAGGCACACGCGTCCAAGTCCCTTTCCCATGGGGTCACACAAGCGGCACTTAATTCCTCTGGTGTTAAATTATGACGTGTGAAATGTCATGTCATTTACCAGGAAGCTCATTAGAAACTCAGTGCCCAAGGTTCCAGTGGGGGACGGTCACATAGGTACTCTCCACCTAGCATATACCAAAATTCAGACTCCCCAAAATAAAGCAAGTGTTCAGCGTAAATCACATACTTTGCATAAACAATGTAGGCACAGTGAGCCACTACCATCCGATAGAGATAGGGACCCCCTTCCTGAAATCCTAATTCCCAGATGCCAACAAAGGGCCAACCTTGCAAGCAGGCCTTGCTAAGGAGAGTATTCTCAAGCCTGCTAGGTTAACTCTTTCTGCACACGTGTACCCTGTAGCAGAAGTGTTGAGTGGGCCTTCTGAAGAAGCGCCTTCCAAGAGAAGGGTGTGGGCCCGTTTATCCCTTTTCCTCCTTGCGGCCTGAAATTCAACTGTGATAGCTGGGGCTCCAGGATCCATCTCAGATATGGGCCAACTCCAAGGAAGAAGTCATGTGCTAAGGATGGGTCCCTCATGACACCATGAAGCCATCATACCATCTCAATATTCTTGACTTCTAGATTTATTTTTTAGACAGAATTCATGCTTATCTTCTTTAAGCTACTATTATTTCTGCATTCAGTAACTAGCAGCCAAACACAATTTGTTATGAAAAAAATTAAATTAAGCAAAATATAAGAAATCTATTTTTAACAAATATAAGAAATCCATTTTTAATTTATGCAGACTCTATAAATAAAAGATCTGCTCCATTTTTCAAATGTGAAATAATGAAAGTAATACCCTTGAAGAAACAACTAGAAGAATCCAAAGACATAAACTGCATGCGTTGGAAATGCCATATTTAAAGCATCTAAAAGACTTGAGTGCCAGCTCATGAGAGAGAAAAATAAACTATTGTTTAAAAAATAAATAAATCATTAAACTGGGGGTTTACAACTTAATCATCACTATGTAATTTTTATGAAGAGGAAGGTGCTTAATGACCTCCAGTATGTTCCAAGCACATTTTTTTTTTTTTTGTAATTTGAGTAAATAAATAAAGGAGGGTTGTCAAGTTTCACTAATATGTTTCTTCCAGAATTTTAAAAGGTTTCTCTGATTTAAATTTAGCTCTTTTGTACTTAATAATCAATATTTATTTTACCATAAATTTTACAAATTAAGGATGTTTTTAACCATTGCTACTGAACAGCTTTCGATCTTCCTTATGAGTTTCTTATAGGAACGTTTTCACTCTCATTCTCAGTCTCGTAGAAGGTGAAGCAGTAATTTCTTTAATGATTTTTTTATAATAGAATATAATCTAAATTAACAGTATTGAAGACATTGCAGAGTATTAGAAATGTAATAAAAAATAAATTGCTCTGTTCCACTCCAAGACAGCACTCCACTAAAGCTGTATTTAAAGTTATTCATAAGATAACCAAATGAACTTCTGCCATTTAAAGTATTTAAAAAACACCAGCACCCTTATAGAAAAATGACAATGTCTTCTTGCTTACAGGCTTGACACAGATTCTTGTAATTATGGTATTCCAGTGTTCTCCTAACAAATAAATTTAGCCAGATTGTGCCAAACAAATAATTCAGTGCAATTCTATTTCATGTTTTCTAATAATTCATCTAAAATACCAAAAAAAAAGGTTATATTAAATTGGCCTAAGAAAACATTTTAGAGTGAATTATCTGTCCCTCTGCATTTTTCTGGGCACTTTGAACTGGAAGGAGAAATTAACATCTCAATTCCTTTGGGGACATTTTCAATGTTATGAAGAAATTTTTACCTCACATTTTTCCCTTAAAATATCTGAGCAACTTTTAGGAAAACAAGAACAAGAACAAGAACATATTTTATGGGCACCTTGCAACACTCAGAGGTGCAAATGACCTTTATTCATAGCTGTCAACTTGGAACTTAAACTCAACTCAACACTCAGGTGATCAAAGGCTATCAACAAGAAGATCTGCAAAACTAAGCTGAGGCATTGACAATAATGTACACAAAAGAGGACCAATTTAAATGTTCAAGCAAATGGCCCAATTTCAGGACCCATGAATCAGAGAGTATTAAAAATAAACAAATGGGACTACATCAAACTAAAAAGCTTCTGCATAGCAAAGGAAACCATCAATAAAACAAAAAGACAACCTAACAATTGGGAGAAGATATTTGCAAACCATACATCTGATAAGGGCTTAATCTCCAAAATATATAAAGAACTCATGCATCTCAACAACAAAAATCTAACAACCCAATTAAAAAATGGGCAAAAGACCTGAACAGACATTTCTCCAAAGAAGATATACAGATGGCCAACAGACACATGAAAAGATGTTCAAAATCACTAACTATCAGGGAAGTGCAAATCAAAACTACAATGAGGTATCACCTCACGCCCGTCAGAATGGCTATAATTAACAAGACAGGAAACAACATGTGTTGGAGAGGATGTGGAGACAAGGGAACTCTCATACACTGCTGGTGGGAGTGCAAACTGGTGCAGCCACTATGGAAAACAGTATGGAGATTCCTCTAAAAAGCAAGGATAGAACTACCATATGATCCAGCTATTCCACTGCTGGGTATTTATCCAAAGAACTTGAAAACACCAATGTGTAAAGATACACGCACCCCTGTGTTCATTGCAGCGTTATTCACAATAGCCAAGACTTGGAAGCAACCTAAGTGTCCATCAAGGAACGAACAGATAAAGAAGCTGTGGTACATATACACAATGGAATACTACTTAGCCATAAGAAATGATGAAATCCAGCCATTTGTGACAACATGGATGGACATTGAGGGTATTATGCAAAGTGAAATAAGTCAGAGGGAGAAGGTCAAATATCGTATGATTTCCTTCATTAAGTAGTAGATAATAACAACAATAAACAAACACATAGAGACAGAGATTGGATTGGTGGTTACCAGAGAGGAAGGGGGGAGGGAGGAGGGCAAAAGGGATAATTCGGCACATGTGTGTGGTGATGGGTTGTAATTAACATCTGGGTGGTGAATATGATGTAATCCATGCAGAAATAGAAGTATAATGATGTACACCTGAAATTTATACAATGTTATAAACCAATGTTACTGCAGTAAACAAAAATTAAAAAAAAAAACAGCATATTAATCTTGCACACAGTTGAAACATTTCAGCTGACTAGATTAGTGCCAGGGTTAAATACTCCAAGAATTTATATTTAATTTGTTTCAATTTTGAATAAAGCTTAGAAAGGGAAGACATGGGAACTAATATTGTGTTGGATTCTGTACTGGGCTCTTTTGCATAACTGTCTTCATAACAACCCTATAAGTAAATATTGTTATCCTCAATTTACAAATGACTAAAAGGAGATTCAGAAAGCTTAACAAACTTTCCTAAGACCATACAATTAGTAAAGAGTGGTTCCAGGATTTTAACAAGCATCTGTATGACTCTGTATTTCTACTAAAAACAAGCAATATTTGTTAAGCAAATGCTTTATTAAGACAACTCATTTAATCTTCACAACAATCATATCCATTAGGTACTATCTCACCATTTTACAGATGAGAAAACTGACGCTGATGATAGTAAAATGAATTGCCCAAGATCCCACAACTAGTATATGGGGGAGCTCCAGTGGGGGCCCCACTCTTTCTGAAGTCAGAGTCTGTTTTTAGTCTCATGTTGGTGTTATTAACAGAGATTGATTCTGGTGGCTTTAATTCAAGTAGATCAAAGAACCTTCCTCCAAGAACAAGTGAAAATAGATGGTTGCTTTACCTCTTAGTAAAGGCAGCACACACTATCCAACTTATCGACCCATTGTAACATTTCTTAGAAATATTTATATTTCTACCAGAATATTTTTCCTAATTGAAATGGAGATGAAGAGTAAAGTAAAGAGTAAAGATGAAGAGTAAAGAGTAAATTGATAGGATATAATTAATCTTCAACACTTTGGTAGCTTCAAGATATAAATCTTCAATAGCAAGTTACAGATTTTGACTTTTGTCCAAATATAGTAAAGATCGAATGGGTTATGGGGATAGGTGGATGGGAAATTGTCCCATGTGATTGTCCCATATGACCACAGGATACAGTTCACTGGTTGCTTACCATCTCTTCCAACTTTTGGCTACGATGCCTTCTTGTAATTCAGAGGCTAGAAAGCTAAAAACTGCATTTACCAAACTCCCTTGTACTAAGGTTGCAGACAGAATTTGGGTTTTACCAATAAGAATTCAGAAACAAATTAAGTGGGAAGAGAGGTATTTTGTGAGGAATCAGTTTTTGCAAGTACATTTTTCTTGAAGCTAAGGGCTGGGAGAGCAACTATGTGATTCTAACAGAGGAAGCAGTTCCTTCGATGGCAAAGGCTGTGGTGTTATTTTGGAGTCATTCCTGTAAGCCCAGCCTTATGGCCTTTTGCAGCTCTTGCAACTAGTTTTGTAAGGAATTAATTACCTAGATTAATCCACTGATGCTTAAGCTAGCTAGAAGAGATTCTCTTATCTGCACTTGAACCCCGACCAACACATCACTTTTCTCCTCACTCTCACCTGCCAGGTTCACCAGGCAGAGCATAAGTGTAATGTCAGCACTACTGTGTCACCTCGGGGGCCTCCGTCCTCCAGACGCATGCTGCTCTCCTTGGAATTACCTGTGTTTGTATTTGCTGGAGACTATACCATTTATTCCATAAATATAAATGAGCACCATCAAATCTAACTGCCAAGTGGAATTAATATATTAACAGAAACTCTTGGCTGCCTAAGTATTATCAATCCACAAGTTTAAATGATGTTTTCCAATTCTGTAATTTTAATGAGAGGAAGAAGATTGATGGAGACTAGGTCGGCACCGATAGCTGAAGAGAGAAGTGGTACCTCCAACAGACCGTAAACAATCAGAAGTCATATCCTGCTAAAGAGAAACATTATTAGGAGCCACATGAAATATGCAGAAGCTACTCTGCATGATTCATAAAGACTTCAGTGTGTCTTCAACTGAAGGTAAGCACTGTTATAAAAGAGCTTCATGCTCAGTACTTAAAGTATCCATGTATTTACATTTCAATAAATTATTTTATGAAGATTAAAAATGAATCTTTGCTGTTTGATAGTAAGTTATGTTACAAGTTCATCTATCTATGTAAAGTTAACACCAGTATCTATACAAAAACTCATGAATACTTAGTTTCATCCTGACATAAATGAAGATTTATTTCACAATATTTAGAACCAACTTCAAGTAAAAAACCAAACTATATTTCAGGTAAAATACAAATGAACTACTTATTACAAAGTTAATATATCACAATGTATGTCAAAAATACAATGCTTACAGTAAAGAACTTTCATCCTCCCTACGAACTTAGTTTTCAAGCCAGCAAATGTAAGAAAATACATTTAATTTGCATCAATGTATTTTCCTTAATTTTAAATAAAAAAAGTTAGGATTTTGCACTTTTAGGCCTCTTCTGCCAATTCTCATAGTTTGAACACTCTTCATGTGATATGTGGTATATGATATGAGGATGCGAGGAGGGGCATTAAAGAAAAGATGGCAGGCAGAAAAAACAAATGAGGGATTGCCCGTCATAAAATACAAACAATGAGATGCTGCTCTAGAAAGTGTTATACAGAGCACAGGAAAACTACTTTTCTTCAAAGTTTATTAATGGAACCATGCAATGTTCCTTATCTAAAAGGCAGAATATTGACCTAATAGCATACATGACTTATAATTCAGAGTCACATTGAGTGTAGTAAAATAGTGAAAACATACAAAATAACATGAGCTAAATTCTAGACACTACTTCTCAACTATCAATTAAGATTTGGACACATTGGAAAGTTTAGTTTTATCATCAGTGGTGTTCATTTATTGTATTCCTTAAGTAAAGAAAATTATAAAGACCTAAGATCTTGGTATTCCAAGTGTACATCTACCAATGCCACTTGCCTGATGCCAAGAAGCCCCAAGATATCAAATATATTCAAATACTCAGCACTTTCTGGCAACAGCACATATTGAGGATACAAAACCAAAAGGAGATAAATGTATGTTGAACTTATCTGGTAACAGGAAATGACATGCATTCTGTGATGCTAACATGACACTTCATGAAAAGGATTTTTGCCTCTTCTAATAAAGTTATACAATCACTATTTCAGGTAAGATCCAACCTTGTTACGAAGTCTCACTGCAAAATGAAGACAATTCACATCAAACTTCTAATAAATAGAAAATGCTAGAGTCTACTGAAAGGCATTTTCAATAGACATGTATTTTTATTTTCCCTAACATTCTTTTGATGAAAGTATTTATTTGATTTTGTCACTTTAGTCAATTACTATATATTTACAGAGTTAGCATAATTGTCTCTAATTAAGAAATTAGTGCCCATATGTGTAATCATTTGAACATATAATTATGATATCTAATTACATAATGATAGGGTATATTGAAATGATCAAAATCTTCATTATCTTATTGATTTTAAAAGAGTGCATATTTATTAAGTACCTAAAAGAGAAAAGATTCAACTATCACTTATAATATTGTCTTCAAATTGCTTACTTTCCAACATTAACTTAAGATCTGAGAGGGAAATAAAAGAGAAGATAATGACATAAATCTTATGGATCCATATCAGGCCCCAGAATAATTTTTGCTTTATTACATACTATGACATGCCAAAATGCCTATTAGTGAAATCTCACTATTTCTCAATTCACTCAGTCAATGTACCCATTTGTGATGCATTTATTACTTATAAGTTTTGACTGGGGAGAAATTTTTTTAAAAACCCCTGGAATGATCACAGAAAAAAGGTTTCTATGCCTTCTGAAGGAGGAGTTTTTGTTTTGTTTCTCAGAACTAATCATAGAAAGAATAATGTGAACAACTGGTAGCAACTCAAAGAGTGTAGAAAACAGGCGCCGTTATAAACGGCTATAGTCCCCACATCTTTGCTAAATGAGTAGATTAATAATACCATCTATTTTAGACTGGATCTTTTACAAAGAGCAGAGCCTGAGGCAAGGATTAAAGTGTTGACAGTTTCTTTGAGAGATGGGAGCCCCGGGACATGAAGATGAGGGAAGCGGCGGGAGAGGGGGTGGCCGTTTGAGACAAGGAAAGATGTGAGCAGTGCAAAGGATCTGTTGCCCGTGATGTGCCTTTTCCCTGCATGCAGGATTATCCGGAGCTTTGCAAAGAGGAAAATACCTTCAGTGCAGTTCTCTGAGGGAAGAAACAAGGAGAAATGTATCTGTCTCATCCCCTCCTGTCTCCTGCTTCCTATTCGTCTAGATTCACAACAACAAGAACTAACCTGCCTGAACTTCATCACCTGATCCCAGTGGCTACCCAGGAGGCTAGATCTGAAGGCCTAGAAAGGGCCTTGGGAAGCAAGGACTTCACCCATGCCAACACCGGGATCCAAGAGTCCAGGAAAAAGAGGGCAGAGAATCAGCGGTGCAGTCAGAGAAGACGGGGTTAGAGAAGAAGCCACGGAGGGGAGACAACGGTTTTACCACAGGGTAAGTGTTCCAAGGAACAAAGCTGAGAGCTAAAACCAACTTGAGTAGGAAACATTTAGGAGCAGTTAGTGTCCAAGGAAAGTCATAAAAAGTGGATAATATTGATGGAGAGATTGAGAGTCACATGCTATTTCTGGGATAAGGGATGCTTAAGGACGCAGGATGCTTTTTTCCCACAAGTTTGTAAAAACACACGAATACTGACTTGGGTAATGATGTCTTCCCAAATGCCTCCCTGGCCGCTGGGTAAGGATTCATGATGCACTGCTTGCTGGCACCTCATCGCACCCCTTCAGTGATGGCTAAAGGAACGAACAGACTGTTCAGTGCCTCCAGGGAGGGAATAAGAGGATATGATGACTTTTTCCACACTAGCAAAGTGTTAAAATACTCAATAATCAATTTGTTTGAAAATATTTAAAACAAGTTAACATGTAACATCAGCTTAAAAAAAAAAAAAAAAGCTAATATTTTAAGAAAGTTTTTCCTGAGCCAGCCCATAAAATAGAAAGGAGAGTTCCATGAAAATGCACTCTTTAACTTTGCTTGCAAAGTAAGCCAAGATATTAGAAAAACTTATAAGGCATCCATTTAATATTTCTCTCTGACCCAGTTCTTATAAATTTGTTATCAAGTTATCTATTAATATGACTTACTAGTGCGAACACCCTACATACGCAGTACTTACAATATTCAGGTCCCTATAAAAATAGCTATTGCCTCCCCTAGAGTAAGGCAAGTTTCCTTTTTCCTACAGCCTAAATCTAATTTGGACAGACTTATTATTAACTCAGAATGCCAGAGAATCTGGTGCACAAAAAGGAGAGGTTGGCAAAGAAAAAAGTAAGTTATTTCTTGGGCCTGATCCAAGAAAGTAAAGTCCTGATATCTAAAACACCCTAGTTCCTGATAAAAAATTAAAATCAAATCAAGCAAATTGAAGAAGTCTAATTGCTGACATACAGTAGTCCCCCCTTATCAGCTGAGGATACATTCCAGGACCCCCAGTGGATGCCTGAAACTGCAGATGGCACCGAACGCTCTATTTACTATGTTTTTTCCTATACACACATATTTGAGGTGCCACAGCAAAACTAGCACAAATTTTTTTTCCCTTCTTCACAATTTCATGGATAGAAGATTCATTCTTACCGTAGCTCTTAGCAACCTCAGCATGTGATTTTCTTCTTTCCTTGTTAAGTCGAGAACTTTCACCTTCTCACTTGAAGGAAGCACTCTACGATTCTCTCTGGCACATCAGAAGTACCAGCATCACTACTCTTGCACTTTGGGGTCATTATTCAGTAAAATAAGGGCGACGAACACAAGCACTAGGTTACCACGACAGTCCGTGGGCTCCTAAGAGACTAACGGACAGGGAGCGCGTACAACCTGGAGACACTGGACAAAGGGATGGTTCACATCCTGGACCGGACGGAGAGGGACAGCGTGAGATTTCATCACACTACTCAGAAGGGCATGTAATTTAAAATACATGAATTATTTATTTTCTGGAATTTTCCATTTAATATCTTTTGTGGGTCACTGAAACCATGGAGAGCGAAACCGGACGAGGGGAGACTGCTGTAAACAACTGATCTGCAACACTTGCTTCCTACATTTCACACCCATGTGTCCCAGACCCTACAGGTCAGGCAAGCTTCTCCTTATACCTCCAAACTCACCTGAGACAGTGGAGTAGAAATGACTCTGAATGAAGAGTAGGGCTTCTAAACATGATTTTACACATAAAAATGATGTGTCTTTCCTCAGTCATTAAAACTTGGGGTGAAATAGAAACAAGAATCAAAATAATCTTTCTATAATGAGTCACAGATTGTCACTTTGTAGCACAAAAATATTAGAAACCAAAGATTTTTTACGCAAATATCTCTGTTGATAATGGATGTAGATGTCGTTGAAGTTTACTGTCCAAAAATTAGTAAATCAAAACTCCTCATCCTTGTATATGGCATTCACCATTCATCCAGTTCCTTGGACCAAACTTTCTGAATCATCTTTGACTACTCCTCTCTCACCCTTATATCCAATCCATCAACCAAACTTTCACTCAAAATATATTTGGTCTGCTCTCTTCCACCACCTCCAGACAAGAACCATCATCTCTCCCTGAGCAGAGCACCAGCCTCCACTCTCAATCCCTCTAATCTATTCCCCAAGTTACAGCCAAAGTTATCCTGTTAAAATGCAAGTCACCTCACATCACCTTCTGCTTAAACCCTCCTCTGGGTGAAACCTTCCTGAACCCCCCACTGCAAATACGATGGGACCCAACTCCTTTTCTCTAGGCCCTCTCTCCTTCTTCATCTCCCACCGATCACCCCTCACTCGTGGGACTCCAGCCATACTCACCTCCCTCCTCAGACACACCAATGTCCTCCTGCCTCGGGGTCCTTGTCTTTGCTCTTCTCTTTCCACTTAACTCGTCTCAAGCCTCTGTCTAAACACCACTTCATCCGAGTAGTCTTCTCTGACCATGCCATATAAAACAGTGGTTTCCGTTATTCTCAATCACCTTATCTAGTTTAGTTTTCTTCAGGACATTTAATCAACACCAGAAATCAGAATATATGTTTATTTGTTTATTGCTTGTTTTTCCCCAAAAAAAATCTAACCTCCATGAGGGCTGGGATCTGGTGGGTGTCCTTCACTGCTGTATCCCAGAACCAAAACAGCGCCCCCTCAGGTGCTCAGTGCTCACCTTCTCACCTGTGGCACCTACTGCCTTTCTTCACAACCCCCTGGGGAAGTGCTAGGAAGTACAAACGACCTCATTAAGGCCCCATGCTTTCTCAGGGAAACCTGCACTCTGTGTAAGAAACTCAACTTCTTACATGCTCACGAAAAACAGATTACCCCTTCAGCCATAATAAAAACATCAACATTATTAATTAAAATGTTTGTGCTTTAAGTTACCATACAGACTTCTCCAAATAAATGTGGAAACACCGTGTTCCCAGAAGGGCATTTTATTCACAGAAGAAGTTTTATGAGAAGACTTTCAAGCACAGCAGTTTTAGGAAGAAAATTAAGTGAAAATTCAGTAACAAAAACAAGATGTATTCCAGTAACTTCTCACACCCAAGGATGTGAAAGCAAAGTAAAATTTAACAACAACAACAAAAAAAAATCCTTGTCTTTTTTAAGTAAAATATGAACAATCCGGAGGACCCCAAATAATACAGAATAATTTAGAAGACTTTTTTTAAATTAATGGAAAGTAAATATGAGCTAAGAGGTAGCAAGTCCAAAATAGGTAAGAATATCTAAATTTTCTGACTTGAATAAATTTTGATCAGCCCTACAGTTATCTGTTTGTTCTTTACCAAAGATTCCATTATCAGCATTTACGTAGCAAGGTGGGCTGCTCTTGGAATACTATTAAAGAATTATCCGCCACAAATTTGAGTGCTATTAATTATTGCCATCGCTCAAAGTTTCACTGAAGGCCTAATATGAGCTCCACGCTGGCTTGGGAAACAAAGCACTCCGTGTGGTCCTGAGGACCAGCATCTACAGGAAGCCCAAATTTATAGGAAAATGGCTCCTATGAGTGTTCAGTTCGGTTATGGACAAGTTCTGTCATACAGCATTAGTTTCAAGGACTAGTATTACTGATTTGAGGAAAAGTATAATTATTTTAACCATAAATGTTTCACTATAGGCTTCTACCTTAACAGGTCTAATGTAAATTACTGTACATTATGTAAAATGATTTATAAACTTTCTTACAGATGAGAAAACCAGCCTTCTCAAAAAGATGGGTTTGCATAGAAAAAGGCAAGCATTATGCTTTGATCAATTTGATGTGAAACATAAAGGGCTTTTTTTTAATATAAAGCAGACAACAGGCATACAATTTTAATTGAGGAGTGTTTTTGTTAATTTTTAACATTTCAAGGGCACATGCACCAAAAGGGGCTGTAAGTCAAACGGCTATTTTATTATTACCTTTGCAACAAAATGATAATATATCTTCCTTAGAAAAAAAATGTCTTCAGTGCTTGACAAATCAAATCACTCTGTTATCTACCTAAAGTCACCATTTTAATAAACATTTTATTGAATAGAGTTTTTTGAGTATACAATACACAATTGCTATTGCATCCTCACTTGTTGAAACAATGGACTCGATACCAAAATTTTATACCACTCTTTTTATGGTATACATGTTTTCCTGAAGTCTAGCATCAATCTTTTTCTCTAAACGTTTCAGTCCTTGAAACATCTTGGGCACATTCGGTCGTTTTAACCTCGTCACTCAAATATCTGATAAAACACAAAGTGATTGCACCAAAAATAATGGCGGATAGACACTATTCTCGGTAGGAAACAGTTTTCAAGAGAAATAATATCATGCTGGCAATGTTCCATTTCTTGAATGGGGTTGTAGGAGTGTATTGAGTTAGTGAACATGCAATAAAATAACCATTATCATCATAAACAGTAACTAGATAATCAGAAGGATTTAAGAAGCAAAGCGCACTGTCAGTGCCGAGGGAGGGACCCTCAAATGTGCCTGTCCCTGTGGACACCCCGTGTGTGAGAAGGTACAAGGTGAAAATGAAAAGGAGCATGGTGTGATAGTGGAGAGAAAAAGAAATATTTGAAAATACGTTGCGGAAATCATGGACAGAAATGAATTAATGATCACCACCGTGTAGGTGGTACATGTTTTAGAATATGTACAACTGAGGGACTTTAGATAAAAATACATCACCCAGAAAGCAAAGTGTAGAACGAGAGCAGCAAGCCAAATTGCTGTGCTCGCTCCTGATCCACCAGCAGCGAGCGCTCAGCCAACCCTCTTGAAAGCAAATGCCTCCAAGGAGGTGTTGTCAGTTAATTATGTATACTTTACTGCCAATTGCTTTCATCAGATGCTTTCTTCATAGCATTCAGCTGAATCAGCTGAATTTAGGAAATTTTGTACATGGAGAGAGTATGAAAAGGTGTGTGTGCATGACTTGGGAAAATGGGTTATTTGGAGGAAGCCTGGGCTAGACCCCTGAGCTGAAATCATTAAGGACTTTCAACTTCTACTCTCCTAACCTTATGATTCAGGCCCAATCCAGGAGAGGGGCTTTCAGAGTCAGCTGATGCTGCAAGATTGGGCATTTATTTATTTTTTTATTTTTTTTGTGAGGAAGATCAGCCCTGAGCTAACATCCATGCTAATTTTCCTCTTTTTTTTTTTTTTTTCGCTGAGGAAGACCGGCCCTGAGCTAACATCTATTGCCAATCCTCCTTCTTTGATTTTTCCCCAAAGCCCCAGTAGATAGTTGTATGTCATAGTTGCAAGGATTGAGCATTTAAAACGCTACTGTAATGCTTCCTAAAAACAAGTGTAACTCAACAGTTAGTAACCTCACTATGGCTTGGAGGAGGGGTAGTGCATTAAGTAATATAACAAAAGCCAAGTTTGTGCTTTAAATATACACTTACAACAGGCAAAATGGTGAAGCCATTGCTCTCACTCAGGCTCCCATCTCTCTCTCAATACACACTCAAACATACTCATACCGCCTCAGGCTATCTTCACAGGGACACTCCCATCCAGCTCCAGAAAAATCTTATCTTCTCCATTAAAATGTGGATTCCTTCTGGGGCCAAAAGAAAAAAAAAACTGATTTTTTGTTTTAGTATTAATATTTGTTAATGATGGAAAGGTCTTAGTTCTTGTTTTGGCCAGGGTGTTTCCTGTAATTAAAGACCAGTCCTTACCTTCATACACTGCTGGTAGGAATGCAATTGGTGCAGCCACTATGGAAAACAGTATGGAGAGTTCTCAAAAATTTAAAAACAGAAATATGATATGATCCAGCCATTCCACTACTGGGTATTTATCCAAAGAACATGAAGTCAACAATTCAAAGAGATTTATGCATCCCTATGTTCATTGCAGCATTATTCACAATAGCCAAGACTTGGAAGCAACTTAAGTGTCCATCAACAGAGGATGGATAAAGATGTGGTATATATACAAAGGAATACTACTCAGCCGTAAAAAAAGACAAAATCATGCCATTCACGACAACATGGATGGACCTTGAAAGTATTATACTAAGCAAAATAAGTCAGACAGAGAAAGACAAATACTGTATGATTTGACTCATATGTGGAAGACAAACAAACAAACAAACACAGAGATACAGAAAACAGATTGGTGGTTACCAGAGGGGAAGGGGGTCGGGGGAGGCTGAAAGGGATAAAAGGGCATATATTTATAGTGATGGATGGAAACGAGACTTTTGTTGATGAACCCAATGCAGTCTATATGAAGCTGAAATGCAAAAATGTACACCTGAAATTTATGCAATGTTTTAAACCAATGACTTCAACAAAATAATTTTTAAAAAAAGGAAAAGATCCAGTCCTTGAAGCAATGGCTTAGGTCTTCTGTGAATTATTTGTGGGCCAAAGTATTCATATAAATTCCTATGGGGAGGGACCATAAGGGTTTCCCAAAGCTCTTGAATCCTTCAATCTCTTTTTCTCTAATTGGCCTGCTTTCCAGAATATTTCATTGCATCATAAAACCCTAACACACATTCTAAGATTTTTCCATTGTGGTAACAATAATTTTAATGTCCAAATTAACCAAGTTATGTTTACCTACCAAGAAATTTTTTAGGCAAAGTAACAAATAAAACATTGCTAATATAACATGTTTGATTAAAATCCCTTTTCTACCATGAAATTGCTTTGTGATCCTGGGAAAGTTCTTTTTCTCTAGAACTTCACATTCCACACCAGTCAAGTGGAGACAATTATACTCAACTCATAGGGCCACTGTGAAAAAAAAAATGAAACAGGGTATGGAAAGTGAGGAGAGGGAACGTTTTCATTCACTTGAGCATCTTTACTGCTTCCCCGGCACTTAGTAAAACCTACTAAATGTTTTCATCTAATAACCTATTACTATTGCTAATATTTTATTTAGAATAAGTGTTCATTTAAACTACAACCCCTTGCCACACGCTTGCAGTTCTGTTTTTCAATAACTATGTAATTATTGAATGGTTTGATGAAATATTGGCTTGCATAGCGGATATTAAACTCTTGTGGAGCCAAACACTCCCACCATTTCGAGTGGTAACTGGAGACCCCGTCACAGTGGAATCAGAACAGGGTGTGTTTGTTTTGCCTCTGTCTCGAGCTACACTGTGGCTCTCCCTGGGTTTCACTTCACTGGCCTATGGAAAATTACATGACCACCACAGTTCTTTCCACCTTTATAACTCTGTAATTCTAGAATTTAGGGTCTATAAAGAATCCATCTCTGTCCTGATGACTTTCCCTGATGGCATTACCACACCATGATAATTGCTTCTTCATTGATCTGTCTCTCCCCGTTTGAGGGCAGAAACTTCTCTCTCTCCTTGATGATTTTATCCTCTGTAGCTAGCAGATGTCTGACACATAGTAGGCTTTTAAAAACTACCTGTGGAATTGTAATGAATTAGTTTAATCAATGAACAAATGCCCAACATATTGAAGTAGAGAAGATGATACAAGTCTATTAATTTTAATGTAATATTTCTTCTGTTTGCCCAAAACAATGTATTTTTCAGTAGAAGTCATGCACTCTCTGAAATTAAGTAAATAAGACTCTATGTATACAATGTTATACTCTTGCAATTTTTTATTTATACATCAATCTTGTCTACCAGACTTTCTTAGCTTTTTGAAGGCCTGTCTCTGGCCTCCAGTGTCTAACATATTTTTTGGCCACATACATTATAATACTCAAAAAATGTTCATTAAAAGAATCTTATTTACATCTTTAAAAATATAATTGTCATATCTTTAAAATCATTTTTTTTTCGATCCTGTCGATTTGATTCTTGTATATATGTCAATACTGATTTTCAAAGCTTCTATGTAATAGAGTCAAGCCTTCACAGCAAACGTGTTGTCTAGTTTGTAGCACACGGACCAGCTGCCGTTTTTCAATGACATGACATCTTGATTAAAGGTGCAGAAGATTCTATCTTGTGAAAAGGCAATTCAAATGTGGGCTCTGTGTCTGTACATTTTTATATACACTCCCCAAAACAGTCTTTGCTTCTCTTGGTCTCTTAAAAATAATGCTGTGTAATGATAAAAAACAGAGGAAGTACAAATGGTCTCTTCGTCATTAAAGTGAGGATAGGGAGCAGAGGAACCACGCCCGGAAGGTATGAATGGATATTTTGCAGCTGTTGCACAGAGATTTGCTCTTGTCAGTCTCAGAATTGAAGATACATTACCAGGCAAACTACTACCACAGGGGTGCCAAGCCTTCTCTTACTCATCGTGAGAAGATATTTGTGTTTCTCAGCCTCACTTCCTAAAGAAATTAGTTCTAGGACAAACAGTGGTAAAGGTGATGATACAGAATTCTTGTCTTCTTCTCTTGTGGCATTTCTTCAAATTCTTGAATATGACACCAGAAAACAAAGGTCCTTTTCTAAAAATAAAAGGGAATTTTGAAGGATTTTCCCCCTATGATTTAGTTCTTAAAATTTAGTTATTTGGAATCTGTGAGTATTATAAAGTTGTAGAAAACCATCCACTTTTCCCCTATAACTTTTTAATCAAAATTATATTTTGCATGTAATTTAGCATCAAATGATTTTAAGGGATGAATTTTTAAAATACAAATGCCACCCAGAGTCCTGTGAACTCATTTCCTGCTCACCAGAGGAAAAACTTTTGACTCTTTTAGCATATTTTTATGGTATTTACTTCTATAAATCCAAATAACATATTTAGATTGTTTCTTTTATGTCTTTCTGTTTGGGGCATTCTGTATTGACTTTCCATTGTGGAATATGGAGACTAGCCCTCCTGCATTGCTCAGTCTCACCCACCTCCACCACAAAGACGCACAGATGCACAGACACACAACACACTTCTTATCCCATGTATTCCCAAATATCATAGTTTTAGTTTAATCACTACTATGTTTATAGTATTATGACTGTGTGAACGTTATTCACTGCTGAGCCATATAGTATACTATGTAATTTTTCCTTTCTAGCACCACTTTTGGTTTTCCTTTAAGTAAATAACAGTGATTTTTGTTTGTCTGACCCCTTTTTTACATAGTCATCATTAGTTCACTCTCAACTCTCATCAGAGCATTCATCTGTCTCAGTATATGCAAATACATTAAGTATTCCTTCACTTCCTCTTATGCAAGAAATCCCTGCCAGGAGCTTCCACTTTTCCAATCTGGAGAGGGTGCTTTCCGAGTCTGCTCAGCAGCTGCTATCTCAGAATACCCCTTCCCCATTATCACCTGCAGCTTGCTTCCCTCCTGTGTTCTCTCCTCGTGTTCTGGGAAAGCTTCTTGCCTTAATTCTTTGATAATTACTTTTTCTCCATTTTTACTCTTCATTTTTTTCTGGGACTCAGATTATTCAAATGATGGACCTCTTGGAATAATTCCTTATTTTTTTTTGTCTCCTAATTTCCATTTTGTTATCTGTTTGCTCCACTTTCTGAGAGATTTCTTTAATTTCCAAACCTCCTATTGAGATTTCCCTCACGACTTATCTGATGTTTAATGGCCAAGAGTTCATTTATGTTTGCTAGCTATTTTTAATAGCAAATTATTCTTGTTCCATGGATGCAATAGCATGTTTTATCACTCTAAGATTACTAATACACAGTTTTGAAGGTATCTTCACTTCCTGTTCAGCATCTTTCTTTCCATATGGTTTTCCATTGGTTGTTCGTTTTTTTTTTTTGCCTCCATCTTTTGTCTCAGATGCTTTCCATAAATATGGAGTGATCCACAGCTGTCTGCTCATGTTAAGAGCAGAACACTAAAAGCTCACTAGAAATGCCATGCCCACAGGTGGGATTTGTTACCTACGGTCTTCATTATATGATGATCTCCTGGGCCATTTGCTTGAGGACCTCTGATGTCAGTGGTTTTAGTATTCTCTCCCCACCCACCCCAGATTCCCTGGACAAGTGTGTGCATTTTCATGCCTGGAGGATGTATACCATGTTTCCAACATCCTGAGGGAGAGGCGGCAGGAGGCTGGGGCAGGGAACTGGTCATCTCAACATCATCACGTCAATGGTCACTGACTCACCCTATTTTAACTTAGTGCCCTTCTCACTTACCTGGGCAGATAGCCTCTGCCTGACCCTTTCCAGAATATAAAACCTTCATCTTCCGTCAGAGTGTGAGAGAAGCACCCACTTGACTCCGCAGAATCGACTCGGGGAGAGGATCCGGGTCTGAGTGCTTTTCAAACAGATTTTCAGCCAGTTCTCCATGTTTTTCAGTCCCGCGCTCTCCTCCACGTCACAGGCGCCTGGTGCTGCAAGCTCACAAGCCCTTGGTGGTGGGAAGGGGCAGTTTGCGACGGAAATGACATTTCTTCTCCATTCTAACAATGCTGGCTCAGAATCCAGCTTTATTTTCCCCTTTCTGCTGACCAGCTTCTGTTTATATTCTCACGAATTGTTTGCTGAAGTCTCCTTCCCCGTTCTGACCGTCATTTTCACAACTTTCTAACAAAGCAGTCTAGAGCGTGTGTTCAATCTCTTACTTTTAACTGGCTTTTAGGAGATCACAGTCCCCCACATTTACGTATGCTGCTGCTCTGTGTGCATATGCCAGTGGATTACACACGTGCAGGCTTCATCCACTACACAGCACTCAGGTATCATTAATCACAAGAGCTATTTTCTCTTTTTTGGGGAAAAGTCACTCTAAACAAGAACAACAAAAGAATCAGATACTAATTACGGCACACTGTATAGGACTGCAAACGCACACTGCTGGGAGGAATCTGAACAAGTGCAGGTCTTCCAAGAAGTACAATCAATCCACGACAGGGAGGGAGACGGGTAGATAAAGTTCCTTCCTAACTCTAAACAACTAAGAAAGTAGAGAAAATTTTATATGTTCTGACATGGAAAAATGTCCAAGATATATTTTAAGTGAAAAAAGCAGACTGGAGGAGCTCCTCCGGGAGGGAGAGAGGAACGGAACTAACCGTGTGTATTTTCCATAGTACCTAGGACTGTGTCAGATTGATAAAGTCCATATATATTTGTTAAATAGGTGAAAGTACAAATAAATACATGAAAGAATAAATATAGTATATATTATGCAAGGAACAAGAGAGAACAAACTGATGAATTCATCTAAGAAACATAAGAATCATAAGATAGAATAATAGCAATAATAAAATATAATGTAAAAAGCATACCCCTTTCCACATCTTACGTAAGTGTCGCAGAAGAGACAGAGAAAACGTCATGTTAGAAAGTTTAGGAAAATAATGAAAGATAATTTTCTCTATGAATTTTCAGAAAATCATAACTAGATAGTAGCCACAAGGAAATGATTCAGAGAGGATAGAATTCAGGCCCAAAAAGAAATTATATTTAAAAAGATATATGACAAATCCCTAATGTTTTGTTAAAATTATACAATTTTATAGTAATGAAATGTCTTAAAATTGGCAGACAGTTGGCATCAGGCAAACTATAGTGCCTCAGTTTTGTTTATTTTTGTTAGTTTTGCTTTGCTTTTTTTAAAAAATACAATTCCTGAGCAACCAAATAATCATAAATCTTATTAGCAGCTGGAAAACAAAATAGTTTGCTTAAGAGCAACACAATATTAGGCTCATCAAAGTAATTTTAAAAATTTTGTTTTTATTTCTCCAACAGTAATTTCAATTCACACCCATAATTTCAATTAACACTGCTATAAGAACTTAGAAAAGAATAGTATAGTTGATGTTTATACCATCGTTTGAAACCCAAAAGTTAAATTTATGTTTCAATTCATCTTTCTACCAGAATTCTTATGGTCACTCTACCTTCTCCAGATTCTGTTGCCAGATAAGACAGGGGTTAATCATAGGCTACCTTATTTTTTTTTTAGAGAAACAGATTCAGGTATTTCTGTAAAAAGTAGGACAGAAATGAGCTCAAGAGCTGAGGAGTAAGACACTCACTCACTGAAAAACACTTTTAAAAGCCTGTTCTTGGTATGTCCCTTTCTGTAGCTGCTCCTGTTTCTGAAGAATCGTTAGCTGGGAAGGTCTTGGGAGACAATGCACCTGTAACCTGGCGCTTCCATGGCCGAGAAACAGACCTTCATGCTGTGGAACAGCTACGCGAGAACACTCACAGTCTAACATGGTTGTATGCAGAGGGCCTAAGAAATGCCTTTACAAGCCTCAGGAAGACGTGTCAGAGATACAGGGCTACGAAGGGAAATTCTGTCCCAGTCACTGCTGTATCTGCAGCCTCACAATGTGTTACATCAGCTTCGACACTGAGTCAGTGCATCCCTGCCCTTAGACTGTAGCAAAGAATGCAGACAACGTTAGCATGGACCTTCTCACAGGAATGCTTTATGGATGAAGCCAAAACAGCTCTCCGGACTTTTAGGAAGCAGACTACTCAAAACTGGCAACAGATAACACGGGGCAGGCCATGCTGGCTGGGTTCAAGGAGCAGGACTTCCGTTGGTAAATTCTGGGTGCCACTGTATTTTTAAGTTTTATTATTTATTTATTTACCTACTTATTTACCATTTAACAAGTTAATACACCCTGCCACACACATACATGTATATTGTAAAAAAATATATATATATGATTTAAAACATAGTCATCAATTCCATGGCCCTCCACCCATTGAAAGATGGGGTCTAAAAATCATCCCATTTGCAACAACACGGATGGACCTTGAGGGTATTGTGTTAAGCAAAATAAGCCAGACAGAGAAAGACAAATACCATATGATTTCACACATATATGGAAGATAAACAAAAACATGGATAAAGAGAACAGAAGGGAAGGGGATGGAGGGTGGGCAAAAGGGGTAAAGGGGCACATATGTATGGTGACGGATAAAAATTAGACTATCGGTGGTGAGCAAAATGCAGTCTATATAGAAACTGATATATAATAATGTACACCTGAAATTACACAATGTTGTAAACCAATAAAATAATTGGAAAAAAAAAAAGAAACATGGGGCCTATGTCCTCACCATTGGAATGTGAACAGACTTGTGAGTGCTTTGAATGACAGCGAAAGCACAAAGGAGATGCCATGTGACCTCCAAGGCTAGGTCATCAAAGGCCATTCTATTTCACCTTGTCCTTTGAAACACACATTCTTGGGGGCCTGAGCCACCTTGTAGGATGTACAACTGCCCTATGGTCATCACACTAGAGTCCACACATAGGGACTGTGGCCATCCATCCCAGCAGTGCTCAGCATTTCAGCCATTTCTGAGGATGCAACACACATGTGAGTGAAGCCTTATCAGACCATCTAGAACAGCCTAACTACTAACTAAATACCACCAAGTGACTTTGGTCAAAAATCACAAAAAACAGAAGAATCAACCAGCTGAGCCCTAACAAATCCCTGACCCACAAAACGATGAGCAACAATAAAGTGATGACCTTAAGCCACTAAGTTTTGGGATAGTTTGTTATACCATGGTAAATAATAGGAACATACAAAAGAAACATTAAATATGGATACATAAAATACTGTAGGATAAAATAATCTCAACTAGAAGACAGACAGAAAGGAAAAACAAACAGTGCAGGATATGGCACATGAACTTCTCCAGGTCGTCCTCCTTTATGCCAAGCCCTTGCTCTGTACTCCAAGTTGTCCCACTAGCTCTTTCTTTTGTCTGGAACCATTACTGCCAACCAGATCCTTTTGGCAAAGTTATTCTTATGCTCCTCATCCTTTATGCCTCAGCTTTAACACTCTCTCTCCAGAGTGCCCTTCCTGAACCTAGGTTTCCCTGCTCTCTTCTGTAGAGGAAACTCTTCAACATTATCAATGGCTGTCCAGATCTGAGAATGTGCTGCGATTTCCCCCTGCTTGCAAGCTGACAAGCTAAACCATCCTGCCACAGTTAAAAGAATGCTGGCAGAAGACAAGAGGCTCCTGCGTGAGCGACAAGGGGATTTATCACATGATATTGCTGTTATGGCATCAGCAGTCGCCAGAGTGCCAGCATTTGCCCCAGTTCCCTGAGTCTCTATTCCCACAGGGCAACACACGGAGGTCCAGGTGACACTTGCATGAAGGTCCAGGTGACACCTGCATGAGGAAAACCAGAGCTTAGGGGACCCCGATTTTTTATACTGGACAGTAAGCATGCCTGCTGCTATTCCAGATGAAGGCACTATTTCTGTCCTTCAAGGCTGTTTGCTATACAAATGCCTTTGAAACGGTAGTCTGGAGTTATGGAGAATAGCAAGGTCCATGCCTCAAG
Source organism: Diceros bicornis minor (assembly GCF_020826845.1). Lineage (NCBI taxonomy): Eukaryota > Metazoa > Chordata > Mammalia > Perissodactyla > Rhinocerotidae > Diceros > Diceros bicornis. Next base: position 4,317,382 of record NC_080744.1, on the reverse strand, counting down.
AGATAGAAACCACCTCTGCCAGACAGTGAGAGACAGTATCCACGGGCAGGGCCAAGACTCACCTTAGAAAATTCTCAATTTGCTTTAATGCCCAGATGAATGAATGATTAAAACCCCAAAGTTCTACCCAAATGATACCATTATAAATTATTTTGAGGATCACCTGTAAGATATCCATACATGACCACGAGGATCAAAAAGAACTGATATCTTCAACAAGAGTTCTCTGATTGGCCTTACTTGGATATAATTCCAAATTTTCTGATTGGGCTCTGGACCCAAAAGAATTTATAAAAGTAAATTAGCTCCTTCATGGTATAACTTTCAAATATTTTTATTATTTTCCTTCAATTTATTTGTTGATTAATAATGTTGATTGAGATGCTTATTGACTGCCAGCTGTGCAGTGGATCATTGCATTGTTATGCAATACAAGATAATAATAGCAATGATAATGCTAATATTAATGATAATAAAATTCTTACCATTTGATGTGTGGCGTATGGGGAGGCTTCACTGTGTCAAGGACAAAAAGTTTCACGTGCATTAAATATTTATTCAGCGCCAAATATGTGTCATGAACTTCACGTGCTAAGTATTTTCACATAAGTTAGCTCATTTCATCCTTATTACAATTCTGAGCACTATTCTCTCACTTTGCACTTGAGGAAACTAATATAACGAAAGTGAAATGACTTTTCCAAGGTCACTAATAAACTTAGTGTAAGAGCTGGGGTAAAAACTAAGATCTTCCAAAAAGTGCACAGGCTTGCAGCTATTTTATTTAATTGCCTAAACATCCAGTAAGTTACTAAACCATAGGAGTCCTTTTTGATCTTTCTCTTGAATCTCTCAGCAATCCTGTTCTTTCAACCTCCAAAACATTTCCCAATCTCACCATTTTGCAACTTCTCAACCGACATCACCACAGTCTAGGCCATTCCCATCAACTCACCTGATGGCTAAGGGCCTCTTAACAGGTTGCTTTGGTTTAAGTCTTCCTCCCCCTGTGGTCCATTCTTGTTACAACAACAAAGAAAAGTAACGTTTAAACGTAAATCAAAATACACAAATTATACTCTTGCTTAAAAGTCTTCCCATTATTCCTACCTATTATTGAGTGTTAAAGTGCCAACAGCACCTTTTGTTTTCATTTATATTCACTTCTCTGTTCTTAGAATTCTTCACGCTGGTCCCTGCCTCAGGGCCTTTCCACTTACTGTTTCATCCAGCTGGAAGGGTTCCCTTCAATCTGCTGCCTCATATACCCCATCGAGATCTTCACATGCTCAGCTTTCTTGTCATTTAGATCTCAGCAAGATATCACTATCTCTGAAGGCCTTCCCTGACCATCCCATCTAGCGTCATCACGCTGTCCTCTACCCCACGGCTCTACCTCATTGCCCTGCATTTTTTATTCCCTTGCATTTACTACCATTAGAAGTTATGTCAATTATTTTATTTGTTCATTATTCATTGTCTCCTCCACTAAAATGTAGGCTCTGTCTTGTGCACTATTGTCTTCCCAAAAGTTAGAACAGTCCCATTACATTGCAGTTACTCAACAATATTCATCACATGAATGAAAGGAATATAGGGCTTTGTCTACTCTGACTCACCAGCCCCGAAGTTTATGTGCCATATCTTGGGCATTGTTATACTGAAGATGAATAAACCTCATACAAGTCTCACATTGTTATTTTTTGTCAGTAAAAGTACCATGAGTAAACATCACTTGTTCATTGTTTCTACAAAAAGTACACCAAAATGTCTAGGTTTACCATGAACCATGAAGACGTTCACACTTGCACAGAAACCAGTTTGAAAATGTTTGGAAGTAAAACAATATCACTCAAAACAAAAGAACATCTACTTATTCTTTTTAAAAAAAACTTCAGGCTAAAAGAAAGAGAAAGACAAACCCTGCATGATTTCACTCATATGTGGAAGATAAACCAACACACGGACAGATAGAACTTTTTGGTGGTTATCAGGGGCAAGGGGGGTGGGTGGTGGGCACAAAGGGTGAAGGGATGCATTTATATGGTGACTGACAAACAATGATGTACAATAAAAATTTCACAATAAAGAAAAAAAAAAACTTCAGGCTAAAAAGCACAATCAGCATAAAGAAAAGACTACCTAGGCTTAATTTTAGTATTTTCCATTTATTAGAAGGTGCCTTGAAAGAAATCTTTAATCTCTCTTTGAGTTAGCTCACCTAAAACATAGGGAAAATAATAGTACCTGACTCATGGAGCAGGGTGGTTTCCCTTATAATATTATTATTATTATTATTATTATTATTATTATTATTATTATTATTTTCATTCATGGTAGTTGGAGGGAAGGGGCTATTGGAAACTGGAAAGTGGTTACAGTCCCCCAGAGCTGCCCTTCAGCACTGTCTCTCCCCTTCCCTCACCTCACTACTCTTCCTTCTTCCTCCGCCCCCATGGCACCATGACCTCATTCTCAATCTAGACTTGTAGGATGTAAACGGGGTCATTCTGTACTTGATCAAGTCCTTTTATACATAACGAGAAAGAGAAGAGGGAGCATACTTTGATGAAAAGGAAAAATAAAGATTAGAAAATCTAGAATCTTAAATATAAGAATATCATGACATATAGAAACATTGTTAAAAATAAGATATTCTTATAACAAATAACAAATAAATTTTCAAACTTATTCAGGCAGACCACTTTCAGAACAGAAAAGGGTCGTGATATATTTAATTGTAGAAGGCATCAATGTTTTCACATAAAATACAATACCTACACATGTCCTGTCTCAAGAAATAACAAGGGGGGCGGACCCCGTGGCTTAGCGGTTAAGTGCCCGCACTCTGCTACTGGCCGCCAGGGTTCGGATCCAGGGCGCGCACCGACGCACCGCTTTTCCTGCCATGCTGAGGCCGCGTCCCACATACAGCAACTAGAAGGATGTGCACCTATGACACACAACTATCTACTGGGGCTTTGGGGGGTAAAAAGGAGGAGGATTGGCAATAGATGTTAGCTCAGAGCCGGTCTTCCTCAGCAAAAAGAGGAGGATTAGCACGGATGTTAGCTCAGGGCTGATCTTCCTCACAAAAAAAAAAAAAGAAAGAAAGAACAAGAAAAATATTTAATCACAGTTTTGCACATTGCTGTTAATATGGGTTAGCTACTTATCCTTTCATAATCTAGTGAGCTAGTGATAGAACTAATGGTTTAGAATTATTTATGGAAGAAATATATAGAATTAAGAAAATCAAATCTGTTAACGTACTGTGTTTTTCCTGCAAATTGAGACATAACACCATTATTCCATTTTGTTGATAAACGTGAGTGTTAACAGGAGCATAGAATGGGAGTGACAACCTGAATCCAGAGCTCAACGCATCTCAAAATGCTAAACATACCTGCATGTTAGAATACACAGAGGATTAGCTAAGGGGTGAGGGGAAGGCAAGGTGAGAGCAAGGTCTCCATAAGGAAGAAAATAACAGGTATGTGTGACGTGTTATATACTCTAACTTTCTAAGAAAACAAAAGCACTTTTCTAACAGGAATATCTTATGAAAAACAGCAATGCTTGAAATAGGAAAAATCCAATGTATGGTCAATATCTCAGTCAATACTTCTTTGGCAGCTTTTCTTTACGAAATTGAGAAAATAACTTGCTAATCAAGCTTAGCTGCCTATGAGTAATGTTCGTGAAAATTAAAAGTCTCTCCTATTTACAAAACAATTAACACGTGGAAAACTCATATTGGCACAGCAGGGCCCTGCTGTCCAAGGAATATGATGTCTGAGCACTTCCAGGTGGTTTGATTGTTAGTTGTTTTTTTTTTTTTTTTTAAGCTGGGTTGCAATTGATGGGTGATATGGCAGGTGGCCATGTTTTTATTCTTTACTCATTCATTTCGTCAGTAAGATCTGTGAGGCACACCTTAACAGGTCATTTGTTACGAAGCATGCAGATGCAAGGGGAATAGGTCTCGGATTCCGCCTTTGAAGAACACACATTCTCGTGGGAAAGACAAACAGGTGAAGAGGCCATTACTATTATTACACAACAGGACAACTGCTAACAGAGCTTAGGAGGAATTAGCAAAGGGGTGAGGAGAAGGAGAAGGTGATAGTGAAGTCTCAATAAAAGAAGAAAACGAACAATTTTTTTTTCTATGACAAAAAGACTTTTTATCATCTTAGCCATCTTTAATTGTACAGTTCAGGAGTGTTAAGCATATTCACACTTTGTTGTGCAGCAGATCTCCAGAGCTTTTTCACCTTGCAACTGAAACTCTTTACCCATTAAACAACAACTCCCCATTCTCACCTCCCCCAGCCCCTGGCAACCACCATTCTATTTTCTGTTTCTGTGAGTCTGACTACTTTAAATATCCCATACAAGTGGAATCATACAGTATTCGTCACTTTTGTGACTGACTTATTTCACTTAGCATAATGTCCTCAAGTCTCATCCATGTTGTAGCATGTGGCACAGTTTCCTTCCTTTTTAAGGGCTGAATAATATTCCATTGTGTGTATATACCACATTTGTTTATCCATTCATCCGTCGATGAGCACTTGGGTTCTTTCACTTCTTGGCTATTGTGAATAATGCTGCTATGAACATGGGTGTGAAAATATCTCTTTGATAGCCTGCTTTCAATTAGTTTAGATATATACCCAGAAGCAGGATTGCCAGATTAGATAGTAATTCTTTTTGTAATTTTGGGGATTCTCCATACTGTTTTCCATAGTGGTTGCATCATTTTACATTTCTATCAACAGTGTACAGGGTTTCAATTTCTCCACATCCATGCTAATGCTTGTAATTTTCTGTTTTTTCAAATAGTAGTCATCCCAATGGGTGTGAGGTGACACCTCTTTGTGGTTTTGATTTGCATTTCTCTGATGACTAGTCATGTAAAGCATCTTTTCATCCCTTGTTGGCCATTTGTATATCATCTTTGGAAAATATCTATTCAGGTTTAAACAAGCTTAAAAAAAGTAACATTTATTTGGCAGGCACTATTTTCTCAGCACTATGACAGCTGGTTCTCAAACGTATTATCTCATTTAATCATCTTAGCACTATAAAAATGTAAGAATTTGGCGAGGGAGACAGACAAATTGAGGGATTTATAGAGATTGAGTAACTTGCTGTAGGTCTTCAGCTAGTAAGTAGTGGAGAAAAAGTCTAACTCAAATATTGTGATCCTTCCAAATTACTGAATTATTGAAGCTATTGAAGTTTCCGAAGTATTAAAATATCCAAAGATCCCAAAATATTGAAATACCTAAAGTATTAAAGAGATTATAGATTGACAAAGAAGAGTATATTCCAAATCCTAGACAAAGCATCATAGTGTGAGAGAGAAGCATAAGTCAGAGTCTGAAGCACTTGGCATCGGTTTGATTGGGGCAGAGAGGACCTGCCAGGGAGTCATGGGAGATGAAGGATGAGTGGTGGGCAAGGGTCAGGTCACGTTCCTACAGTAGTGGGATCCAACAGTGCTTTTAGGCAGGGGGATAACATGAGAAGATTTGTGTGCTCGTTGAGTGTATATTTGTGTCTAGGTCCAGGCTTTGTCCATCTGGCCTATGCTTGCATGTACAGGAACTTTTCAAAGCATATTTGTAGTACCTTCTCCTCAGGGGACTTTTCCTATCCTCTTCCTCTTTTTTTTTTTTTTTTTGTGAGGAAGATCAGCCCTGAGCTAACATCCGATGCCAATCCTCCTCTCTTTGCTGAGGAAGACTGGCCCAGGGCTTATATCCATGCCCATCTTCCTCCACCTCACATGGGACACCGCCACAGCATGGCCTGACAAGCGGTGCGTTGGTGAACGCCCAGGACCAGAACCCGCGAACCCCAGGCCACCACAGCGGAGCAGGCGCACTTAACCGCTACACCACTGGGCCGGCCCCTTTCCTCCTCTTTTTAAGCCCCTCACTTCTTTTTGAACTTCTCCAATTTTCACTTCTTTTGGAACTTCTCCAATTTTCCCAGGATAAGATTTCACTGAAACCGATTTTTCATCTTTTCCTTGTTACTTGAAAATGGCAATTCGGTTTCACGGTTGCATGGGTTTTATTTTGGCATCTGCTAATTATACCACCTCTTATTACATTCCTTGGTTCCGTCCAATGCAGTTCTAACACAAATCAAGCTTCCAGGACACTATTCTCGTGTCTGAGCACTCTATGCATGTTACTCCTGCTTGTCTGGTAAACGAGATGGGAGAGTGTTCCTGGAAGAAAGTATTGTACATGTTTGTATAGCCCAGATGCCAACTGAGGTCATCCTGTCTTTCGAGATTTTTACATAAAATTAAATTGACCTTTTCCCTGCCCCTCCTCCCATTTCTGTTCAGTGGGAAGCTTGATGCCATCTCTAGATTCCCACAAATTCCTCAAGGCTTGGGTTATTTTAGTTTCTTTTGTTGTTATTAATTCAGATTTCCATGTTTTTCTGAACCCCTGATCTCACTTATATCTCACTCCTGTGGCCATTTTCTTCTCCATGCCTCACATCAACCTATAATACATTGTCTCTAACTTGATGCTAAGATGATTCACATAGAGCATGTGTGGGAGAGTACCGAATTTTGGGGCAACTGGGAGGAGGGGCTGTGATTATATTGTAGAATTACCGAGCAAGCGACAGTAAAATAAAATATGAAATCCTCCTGCCCCTAAAAGTCTTTCAGCCACTTTCCCTCCATTCCCACCAGGAGTTTCTCAGTAGCTGACACTCACTACCCCCCGCCATGATAATCAGTGCTCCTTCCCTCTCTGCCTTCTCTCTCCTTCTGTCTCACCACCTGACTCCCCTGCGACCTTCCTCTCCTGTCCCCTACTATCCAACCTCAGTGCATTTCTCTAGCAGAAATGTTTATGCATTTGCTTCTTTCTTTCCAATCAAACCATGCACTCGAGGGCTCACCTTACACACTTAAAGAAGACATGATGCTAAACAAAAGGTCATTTCTCTGGAAGGAAATTCTAACACTGCATTAGGGGAAGAAGTGATTCTACTTAGTTCTAATTGTAAATAGAGTATTTTCTTTCTTTATTATATTTGATCGGTTGAAACTCATTGACTTTTTAATTTGGGAGAAAATGGCAGAAACTTTTTATCAAATGCAATAAATTAAAAAATTATTTAGCTGTCAAAGAAACAGCCAAAAAATGAAAAAGAAAAAGTGAGCAATAAAGGGTGGAGGACAAATAGAAAACTGAGGGAGGTAGGAGGAAACACAGAAATACAGGGACAGGGAGAGAAAATGACATCTGTAGGGACAGGTAGGTTAAGAAAGCCCAGATCTGAAATACATTTAGTTGTAAGCAACACCACTCAGCTGTGGCTAGCAGCATGTGCACTCCTCTGCTCAAAACACTCCAAATAACTTCCCAGCATAGAATAAAAAGCAACGTCCTTTCAACAGCCATCACGGCCGACCCTGAGGTTCTGTCCCCCGTCTCCCAGGTCTCATCCCCTGCTCTCACAGCCGCACCAGTCCAGCCACACTGACTTTGACCTCACTGACAATTGGTGCGATCTTAGGGATCTTTTCCTCGCTGTTTCCTCTTCCAGAAATGTCTTGCCTCACTCCTATACCTCCACTCATATGTGCTCAAATATCAGCTTCCCACTGAGGCTCTCCCTACACATTTTATTGAAACTTGAAATCGCCCTGCCCACCTCTTCCAGCTCTCCCCACTTGCTACTCTTTTAATTTTACTTATATGTGTGTCTGTTATCTGCGTCCCCTTCCTAGAAGGTCCATGAGGACAGGGATTTGTGTCCTTCCATTCACTGCAGTTTTGTCCAGTGCCCAGAACTGTGCCTCACAAATAGAGTCACTCAATGAAATTCTTTAATGGTTGAACCCCAAAGCTATTACCAGTTAACTAAACTAACTGCATAACTAATCCCCTTGATGGTTCTTCAAGAGCTCTACCTAGAAACAGCCACTTAGCCTGAGAAGAGGGGAAGGGCATGGGAACCTGGGGGCCAGAACAAGAGGCTGAGGTCTTAGATCAAAGCTTCCCAAAGAGTGATAAGTACAATCGTGACCTTCAAACATTTTTTGCCCACATACCTCCTAAAAGACTCAAAAAACCAGATATCCCTCACATATTTTTTGGTTAACATGTAACATTATTCTCATAAGTTTAAGTAGTTGCAAAGCTGCATTGTAACTACTGAGATTTGAAAATAAAATGGTTACATCATTCTTTTAAATTGATTGATGGATTGTGAAGATACTGAAACCATTGAATTCTACATGTTAAAAGAGTGAATTTTATGGTATGTGAATTATATCTTAATCTCAAAATTTTTAAAATAAAAAAGGAAAGAAAACAAAACAAAGCAAGTATGTGTTGGGCCTTCCTCCAAAGGTAAAATCTGCCAACATAAAGCTAGTTCTGACTTTGAGATTAAATCAATTCATCCACAACTAAAGGTGAACATTTATGTTTGTACTATTTTCTCTTTTCTTTTTGATACCTTTGATTTTGCACATTTAGCAAGACCTATTCTTCCAGATGGGATGGAAAAAGTTTTGTAACATCTTTTTGCTTATTTAAAGACTGTGACATTAAAAAAAAATGGATCCATGGAATATACAACAATTTGATTCTCAATATCATTTATTAAAAATATGAAAACATGGTCTTCTTTAATACTTAGAAATTTTATGTCATTTCTTTCTCTCTTTGAATCACGTTTCATTCCACTTTTCCCCACAGAAGTATGTTTATATGCTTGAAAGGCACTTACTGATCAATTTTTCTTATTACCTGTGGGGGAAATGTGAGTATATTTTTTGAGGTTGAGATTGAAGTTCTTTGAGTCATCACTAAAATTATACTAGTACATAATTGATCTAAACAATATAAGTATGTTACAGTTTTTGAAAAGCAATTATTGGAAACACATGTCTTAATAAGACAGATGGGGCTTTTTCCCTCTTAATTAATCCATGTATACCGAACGATCATGACTTATTGCTAGAAGGAGACTGGTAGTTCAGCATCACTCTTATTTCTATTTTTCATCTTCCTAATTAAAAACTGAGAAACTTGCTCACGTAAATAAGAATATGGGAATTTTAATTCTTTGAAATTCTTCCAAGCTTTGGGAAGAATATCATATAGTGCCATACTACATCATCAAAAATTATTTCCAGTAACCTGTCAGCTGACAACTCCATTAGGTCCATCTCCGATTTTGCTAAAAGCAAAAAGAATTGAAAAACACCTTAGTTGCAGAAGAATTTGTTACCCAACTATAAGTCACTCAACACCAAGACTAATTTCCATTTGTTTGGTGCCCTGGAGGTTTTTCACCTGAGGTAATCACCAATAATAAGATTAAGGTTGTTAACTATATGGTGTTTTTAAAAAATTTTGCATACAGGGATGAGTGACTATCATGGGTGAGGGAAAAAAACTTAAATCCCACCAACCCTTTCTCAAGCACATTAATTTTAGGCAAGTATACACATGGAGGTTGAAGACTATAAGGTTGCTTCCCTCAAAACTCTTTCTCAACTCACAGACTCTTGTTTGAAGGTTACTGCTTTAAACAACAAAAAAAAGTCTCATAAATGAGGGTCCTAAAATGTTTACAAGGTAGACATGTTTCAGAAGTGCTGCTCTCCTGTTCCCATCTTAAGAGATTCACCACATTCACTGTTCTTTAGTGAGAAAATCTGTCTGGCGTGTCTAACTCAGGCTTTCTAAACCATGTTTCAACACAGAACCCTTTTCCCCTGTAACATTATTTGACAACCCACAGAACTAATTTTCCATTGGTACATGTTTAACACTATGCTAGATACTGCTAGTGAAAGGCACGGTGATTTATCTATATCTATTTATAGATATAGGTACATTGATATAGATAGATAGAGCAGGGACTTTGGGAAGCAAAGCGGCTTTAGAAAATAAGGGCTTGTTGTCATAGGGAAGTGAATTCTAACAACTAAGGAATCTGAGTGAGTAGAGAGGGACCCAGGAGCTGAGCAGGAAATTGCATATTCAGAACAGAAAAGGGACTAGTGCACAAAATATGGGGGCAGGGAGAGGACTCAATGTCACCACCAAATTGTTATGTAAGGGACTGACAAGACTGTCCAACATCCGGGATACTTCATACATATTCAACAGATAAGCTACTGCTGATAATAGACTGTTCCTTCTTCTGGAAGCTGGGGTGGGAGCCTGGACAGAAAATAACTCTGCACCTCCAGAGATCAAGGGAGAAAATTCATTCAGCCTCGAACTGGTGCTAGGTGGAAAAATGGTGATTTAAAGGAAAAAAAAGGCTAGCATGGACCAAAATATAATGCTACATGGAAAGCTAAACTACCTGGAGAGAAAGATTAAAATGTCCAGATGAGAGCAATGAGTTCTTTAAATTACTGCAACATGAATTAATATCAGAGAAGAGGAGGAATTCAAGTAATATACATATATAGTCAGCTTTCTCTCGGAGATGGCCTAGAACAATAATTAAATTTGTGTGCTCAATGCAGTGCAAATATTTTGGAAAAGAGTGACACAAGAGAAACGAAAGAGGACAGTCAGGCTTTAAGGGAGGTGGCATCTTTACTGCACCCTTAGATCGGAAGAATAGAAGTCACTCAAGACACAGAGCAGACAGGACATATCCAGGAGGCTTCTCTTGGACAGCTTCCACGAAAGCGCCTTCTCTCCGCTCAGCACTCAGAGAATAATTCTTCAAACAGTTTAGGAACCTCACAGAAATCATTGCAAAGATAAGTAAAAGAGAAAAACAGCATAGAAAATACCCACAGTAAATAAACACAATTTTAAAAAGTAAAACTGTGCATCCAGCCCCTGTGATATTTAGAGGAGCATCATCCTTCTTGGGGTTCTCTGAACATACATTTGATGGAAGTGGACTGAGTCTGAACAAATCATAAACTGAGGGCTGAAAATCGAAGCCAGTGAATCAACGCCTCCATCAATTTAGGCTTTCAAGGCCCCTTTTGTACAGAGCCCCATGGTTAGTCCACAGAGTCCCTAAAGAACGCAAATACCAGCAATGATTTACACGTGAAATCCCAGAGACAGGCTTCTATTTAGCTTTAATATCAGTTACTATGACAACCAATGGGCTATTTCAAGTTATTAGTATTCTAGCCCACTGAGTTAATAATATGGACAAAAATGGCATAAAAGTTGAGCAAAAGCAAATTACTTCGATGTCATATCACACAGCAATGACAGTGAAAGCCGTGTTGGCTTAAGAGGGTTCAGAGGGTTTGGAGAAACAAAGTTAAAAGAACAAATCAATCAGCAACTCTTAGAACTTGTAGCACATTATTGATGCCTCCTCTCTATCACACTCTTGAAGCTTTTTAAAATTCTAAGTACAGGATTCAAGCAAAACAAAACAAAACAAAATCTCAAATTGGAATGGACAAATTGATATTAAGTGAAAATCATTTACAACTACATGGTCTCCTTCTTACTAACTCTCCTCTGTTCCATTTGAATTACATGGTGAAGGCCAGAATGTAAAGTCAGCTCTGGGATATCCAGATTTTAATGAGGAAGAAGATGATGTGATGAGGAAGAAAGGACCAAGTTTCATGAACTGCTGTTTGAAATATTCATCTGCTAAAAGCAGCAAAAAATGACACATCATAAGCTGTTAAAACAGATGGCCTAAGTCACCAGTGCCACATCACATAAGTATGGAGACAAGAACAAAAATAGCCCAAGCAATATTTTTATTAAGATGCCACGTATAGTAGCAAAAATACCTTTAGGAAGAATCTCACTTCAAAAAAAGGTTTTTCCTCCTTACACTTGATGCTATTTTCTGAATTACTCTTGGTCTGTTGCATATGTTTAAGCATCTGAGTGCTTGCCATGATCAGATGAAAGAAACTAACCTCTATCCTTGAATGAGGCTCCCTCATCTTATGAGCCTACCTGGGTGATGGAGATGAATGAGAGTAAACGAAACGAGTAACTTAGGAGAAGAGTGCTATACTGTGCACCCTCGCAGAGAATTTTCTGCCCATTAAACAAGTAGAGTGGAGAATTTCCTGGTCTTTAAATTAGTTATGAAGAAAGGAACACTCATAACTCTGGTGACAGTGAATGTTGCTGGAGTCACCTTGAGATTATTAAAAGTGATGCTAGGAAATCACTTCCAGAATGTGGCCACACATGGTGGCGGGTGTAAGCAATGAGCTGGGATTACCCACAGACATTCCAGCTATGAAACCAGCACACGACAAGCAGATCAGAGAGTGGATATTCAAAGACGTGAAAGACGATCCCAAATCAGAAAGAACAGGTTGAGATTTCTAAATGAATTCATTTGTATGGCCCCATCGATAAACACTGTTCACTGAACACTGTTCACATGTATGTGGGTTCATTCATCTCTAAATTACACTTAGAGACTACCTGGGGAAAACAGCATGGGGCTGTGGTTAAGAGCTTGGAATCCGGGGCCGGCCCCGTGGCTTAGCGGTTAAGTGCACGCGCTCCGCTACTGGCAGCCGGGGGTTCGGATCCCGGGCGCGCACCGACGCACCGCTTCTCCGGCCATGCTGAGGCCGCATCCCACATACAGCAACTAGAAGGATGTGCAACTATTACATACAACTATCTATTGGGGCTTTAGGGGTTAAAAAAAAAAAAAGGAGGAGGATTGGCAATAGATGTTACTAGAGCTGGTGTTCCTCAGCGAAAAGAGAAGGATTAGCATGGATGTTAGCTCAGGGCTGATCGTCCTCACAAAAAAAAAAAAAAAAAAAGAGCATGGAATTTGGAGACAAACAGCCTGGGTCTGTATCCCAGCTTCTCTCTGGGCAAACAGTGTGACTGATCTGGGCTTCATCTGCATTCTTCTCATATTCCAAACATCAAACGAGCTAATGTGTTCAAAGCTCTCAAACAGTGACCAACATGTAATTTGCACCATATCCTGTTTAATATAATCATTATATATTCGCACATTATAAAATATACATAAAATAGAAAAATGATAAAAATAAGCAGAAATGGAAATTCTAATATTTTCCTCCCTTTCCTCATGAATTTACTTGCTCGCACAACCCAACTCGACCATCAATCTGAAGGACAGAAGTCCAATAGGGAATGGTTTGAACAAAAGAGTCAAAAGACACTTATGGCAGTCCCTGTTCACGCACTGACCAGGAAAGAGAGGACAAGATGTCCCACTAGTTGCCCCGACAGGACCTGGCCTCTTGGACCTCACTCTCATGGAGATGAACAGAACAGATTTTCTAAACCTAATGCCATTTTCTGCTGAATCACAAGCCTAACACTCTTGATTAAAATTTGGCTTTCCTTACAGCCTTCTAACAAGGAAAGAATATTCTAGTCAAGGAATGAAACTACCTCCTTCACAGTTAAATTTCTCATAACAAAGAAAGAAATGCACATTCTGCTTGTAAACTTTAAGTTATTGTGGGTTTTGTCAGCGTGAGTCATCCTCCCAAGTTCACTGAGATGTTTGACTTTGGGGGTCCTCTGGGCTGTGGGGCAGACCCTGGATGAAGGCACATTCACCAGATAATTCTTCCTGTGTGCCCTTGGCCTGCCTGACAGCCGGCCTCATCTTCCTGCTGACATCTCGGTGACTCAGATGCCCTTTCTTTGAATTTCTCTACGTTGAATTGTGGAGAACTGGCACCGCATAGTCTTAAATCTTAGGACTTAATCTAAAGAACCTAGATTTATTTAGGTATGTGGATTGAAATTACAAACTGTTTGTTTTTTTGTCCCCCTATAGTCTTATGATCTCACCAGGGTAACTACTGAAGAAAAGAACTCAGGCACAGCTAAACAGTGGTATGGAGCAATATTTTTCAAGCTTCTCTCAAAAAATAATTGATTTATATTTCCTTGCTGAGAAGCCATCATTTTTATTAGAAAAATCTCTGATCTACTCCTGACTTTTAGAGTTTCCACGAGGTCCGCAGTGAAGAAGTCTTACAGGACAGGAAGACTGATGATGCTGTTTATTTGGGAATATCACTGTATTGTCATCGCAGGCAAAGGAGCTAGAAAGCTCCCACGGATTTGCAGGATGGTATTGGACTCTGAGGCCAGCTCTCAGAGTTCATGTCCATGCAGTGACCACATCTGCAAGGCAGCAACATTCAGCTCGCCCTGCAGTTGTCTGGAGGTGATTTGCCTTGACAAATACCCACTTACAAGCCAACGCTGTGAGCCATCCCTACATTACAACCGACAATGAATGCATTCACCTCACCCTAATTTGTACGGTTTGTCATTGTCATGGCGTCTCTTGTTCTCCTTCATAAAGAAAAATAACAATTCAACCCTGAGTTCAAAAACCCTGAGAGGCACCAACTGGTGACTAACCCAGCCTGCCCCAGGGAATTCAACAAGTCGTGTCCATTTTCTAACAGATTTATCTAAAGTGATGATACTCACAAAATTTACTATTATCACCATTCCTTGAAACCATGAAGAAAATCAAGAAACAAGCTCCTTAAGTCAAGATGTCCCTGGGGAATAATTTAATAAGTGTAGTTGTTTTCAAGGAGCAAAGAGGGCCTATTTCTGAATACTTCTGTATTTGTACTTCAGAGCCTCATCTCTATTGTGCTCACTAAACACTCATATCTTGCTGAAAATTTCTTCACCAGTTTTTCTGCTCCCAAATCTATGGCAAATTAACATGTCTTTATAGATGTCACCATTAAAAGGTAGTGAACAAAAACCAATAAAACAGCCATTATTAAAATTCATAATTCTTTCCTCTAAGTAGGTAAAAAATAAAAATTGGGCTAACTGAAGTTTTCAACATTTTTTAAAGCACAATTTTGAACACAATAAAATTTGCCTTCTGTGGCATTGCTGAAACAGGGTATCTTTTCAAAATGTTTTGATGCCCAATACATTCTCTGCCTTATCAACAGCACAGGGCTTAGCTAAGTTTTCTACATGCCAAGGTTTACCTTCTAAGAAAGTTCCAAAGAATTTCGAATATTTCTCTTAGTGATTAGTGTTTTTCCTCCTCTTGCCCCTAGTCAATATCTTTCAGGTTAACTTTAAAAAATACTTATTTTTCCTCCCAAATTTTATGATTGTTTTCTTTTGAATGTTTCTGCAAGAGGTTCCCTTTGTTCAGTGGTGTGCTAGCCAATGTTTAATAACCAGCTCTCCAAACAAAAACAAATAAGATAAAACAAAAAGCCTTCATTTGTAACATTTACCAATTTCTGTGGTGTAAATACTTCCAACAGGGCTAATTTCAAATTACCAGTATAATGACATTGAATGCGGAGTCAGGAAGAAATGCACAATACACTATTATGTGACATGTCCACCATACAGATACAATAGACATAAATAACTTTAAGAGCTTTCATAACAAGAAGAGGTAGTAAAATAATTAGGAAGTAATTAGTTTTGACAATTTATTACCTTTGGTTTAAATATAATTTATTTAATTGTAAGATCAATTTAATTTTTAATAACCACCGTGGTTAACCATCATCTCTCACAGCCATTAAGAGCTGGCTCCAGCACCACTGCCTGAAATATAACAGTTAATCAAGATTTAAACTTACATGTATCTTCATGATAGTAAAATCCATATTTTAAATAGCAATGTAAATATATTCTGCAGGTTTTCTGATTGGTTGCTGTATTTTCTACTCATGGTAGTTCGAGTACTGCTTTAAGTTCACGGAAGAAAGACTAAATGCAGTGGCATAAACTTGACACCACTGTGGAAGCCAGTGTTTTATTCTGCTCGGGGAATTACATTCTTTTTAAACTAGCTGATTTATGACTTGATAAAATTGTTTTTTTAAAAACTGGCCGGGAAAATCTCGGAAAACTGCTAAAGAAATCACAAGGCTGCCGTGAGAATCAGTGACATTAGTATCATCTCTCACCTCAGAGGCCTTCTGTGTTAATGCTGACCAGACTAATGAGACCTAGTTCCTAAAAGCACAGAAACCCAATATTTTCTAATCAAGCCCTTCCCAGGCCTTTAAAAAGAAAATCACAAATCGCAGTGCCTTCTGCATAAGGGGTACAGAAATCATAATCTCCACCCTCCAATCATCTTTACTATTGTTATTACTACTGATGCTATTAATAGCAAATACACCTGCTAGGCACTGTCTAGTTGTCAGACATATTACCTCATTGAATCCTCACAACCACATGGGGGGAAGCACCTCTGTTATCCCCACTTTATAGATAAGCAAACAGCTGAGGTTTAAATAGCCTAGCTAACTAGCCCCAATAACACCAGGGATAAAGCTGGAACCCAAACCCAGGTGTGCCAATCCCAAGCCCTTCTTTACTCCACCATGTGCATTACACCTGTGATCCCTGTCACCTGGACTCCATCCACCTGGTGTTCAAACCAGAAACGCTGAACTTACTTAACACTGTGTAGTCCTTCACCCCTTACACTTACTTAATCACGGAATCTTATAGGTGATACTTCCAAAATGGGTCTCAACTTTGTTCACCTCCACTGCCACTACCCTGCTCCACATCACCACCGTCTCTGGTTTGTGTATCTACAAGAACCTCCTTCTTGGTCCCCTTTCCTTCCATCTTGCCTCTATTCTCGCTTCCCCACGCTCAGTCATGCTTTAGCATCAATAATCTTTCTAAAATTAAAATCTGATTCTGTTAATATCTTAGTTCAAGTATTTCGGTGAGGGCTTAAGTTAAGTCCAAAGTCAAAAGGATTTCCCCAAGCTCTTCGTGATTTGCTCCCTGCAATCGCTTCAGGCTATGGCACTGAAACGTCCCCTTTTATAGGGACCAGCTGCTGGTTCTCTGAAGGTGCCAAGCTCTCACCAACTGGCTTTTGAACAAGCACTTTCTTCTGCCTGAGGTGCTAATCTCGCTCTCCTACTCTCCTCCAACTCTTCCCCTTTGCTCTGGTTAATTTTCAACCTCAGCTTAAAAGAGTCACTTTCTCTGGGAAATCTTTTGAAAGCTCTCGGAGTCCATGAGAGGTGTCCCATCTCTGTGCTGTCCAAGACTTCTCCACTCCAAACACTTACCACACTGTGTCGTAACTATCTTGTTAATTCTGTGAGGTCAGAAACCATGTCTGTCTTATTTACCTCTATATACCCAACCCTGAATACCGTGACTTAAATAGTAAGGGCAATCAATAATCATTTGTTGAATGAATTGATGAGTTTGTTCTGAGGATTAAAAAGGGATAATGATAAGAAGTCCTTGGCTACACTGTCCTTTTCAAGAACCTAAACATACCAGTATAAACACACAGGCAGAGGGAAGACAACAAAGTGCAGGCCATTTTGAGCCCTTCACTTTGAGCCTCGAGGATGATCCTTTTTGACGAATACAAATCTTCTCGTCGTAATGATACCAATGTGGATATATTTTAAGTGAGAAAATACTCCTTAAAATTAAAATCATAAAGGTAATTAAATTCCTGGGAAGGAAATTAAATGATTTTAAATTCCATTAACGCCCATTTGGTAGAATATTTTCATTTGGATCCATCATTTCTAATGTTAATTACATAAAAAGGATGTGATTCACCCATTTGAGTTTGCCCGTATCAAACTTTAACAGCGATTCCTGACATTTGTTTCCTTTTGTGGTCACTGTGCCTATCGATTCCAAACTTTTCAGGTCAAATTTGGCAAATAGAAATTTTGTCAGGCTAATTTTATTTTTCCATTATTTTCTGTAGATAATTTTTTTAAGGTATGCATATCTGACCAATGTCAGTGTCTTACAGACTATTTCTAACACATGCACTTACAATTTTGAAAATCACATGGAAAACACAATCTTCCCTCAGTTATTTTTCCTTTTACAAATTTTAAACTGTTCGATTGTATCCATTG
This sequence comes from Diceros bicornis minor, assembly GCF_020826845.1. Classification (NCBI taxonomy): domain Eukaryota; kingdom Metazoa; phylum Chordata; class Mammalia; order Perissodactyla; family Rhinocerotidae; genus Diceros; species Diceros bicornis. Next base: position 4,299,477 of record NC_080744.1, on the reverse strand, counting down.
TTGGCTTTATTTTGTGTTATTGTTTTTACTAGTATTATTTATTACGAGTGGTATAGATGAGTAATAATTTGGTTTATTTTTTAGAGTAAAATTTAAAGCACTTAATTTAAAGCCCCTTAGGGGTCATATTTATATATTTGACATATATATTAGGTCAAATATATACTTTCTGGGTGCTCAGCATTAGGGCCAAAATGCTGTGGTTTGGTTCACAAACATTTACTGGATGTATTGAACAACTTTCTTTCCCTCTTCCTTCAATTTTTTTTTTTTTTTTTTTTTGCAGGGAAAGATTTGCCTTGAGCTAACTTCTGTTGCCAATCTTCCTGTTTTTTTTTTTTTTTTTTTTGCCTCCCCAACGCCCCAGTACATAGTCTTATATCCTAGTTGTAAGTCTTTCTAGTTCTTCCCGTGAGCTGCCACCACAGCACGGCAACTGACAGATGGGTGGTGTGGCTCTGCAACACCCCGGACCAGGAAATGAACCTGGGCCACTGAAGGGGGAGGGCTGAACTTAAACCACGAGGCCATCAGAACTGGCTCCCACCTTCCTTGCATTTTAAACACTATTTTGCTTGTGTGCTTAAGAACTTTGTACTGTCTGAGGAAGGCTGCACCTATTCACGTGTCCTCAAAAACATTTAATTTCCTTTTTCTACATAGGCAACTTCAGCAAGAAAGGAACTTTGAAGAATTTAATAAAACAAGAACAATATTAAAAGAACAATGACTGGAATATCTCATATATTTGCAGAACAGAAGGCAGGACGGCAGCAAGAGTCAGGAGGGGAATTCAGAGACAGTCCATCCTGAAACCTGGTAACATGAGAAGGGGAGATGGCAAATACTTCCACACCCTCCATCTCTTAAAACACGAACTGCTTGTTAGCAAAAGTCTAGACATAATCCTGATCTCTTTGGTGCCTCAACTTTATATTTATTCCTTAGAAAGAAACAGGGATGCAGTTTGGGGCACACAGTTTTGTCTGCCCTGCGATGATCTGAGAGCACTACCATAACTCTACTCCCAACTGTATCCAAACAGTTCTCAGCACTCACGAAGCATACACTCTCAGAGTAGAGAAGCTATTGGCAGGGTTAGCGGGAATCAATGTTTAGGGATAAAAGCTGAACAGGCAATAGCAATAATAGCAAAATCTAGTTTAAATTAGTAAGTTTTAATGTTTTAAAAAAATGTCCTTAACACTATTGGGATTATTGGTTTTCAGAGAGGACTCTGAAGCAAGGCTCACCACTATGAGCAAAGACCTCCTTGTTACTACCTGGGGGAAACTGAGGAAGAGAAAGCCCTTATAGAGCAAGAAAACATCCAATGGGAGGACAAACTTCGTGCAATTAAGTAGTTGGAGTGGCTGAATGATATAATTAAGGAAAATATGCTCTAGGCCTTAAGACCACTGCCTGGTACTATCTATAGGAGGATTTGATGGGCCCTTGCACAAACTGTTTCTCCAGCTAGCCTACATTATATAGTTCATCTTGTAAGAGAGAAGCTACGGTCCATTTAAAATGATCCATTATCATCATTAACCATATTCATTTGTACCACTCTACATGTAAAGAACATAGAAAAAGTTAGGTAACTTCCCAGGGACCAGTTTCCTTACCCCAAAAAATGAAAAGAATGGACCAGACAGTTTTTACAGGATGAGTGGATAATTTACACTTCTAAATTAGAGGACTCTGTACCTCCATTGAGACAATTTAGGGGACCATAAGATAAGAAGCAGTAGTAATAAGTCTTTCTAAGCAGCAAGTAGCATTTTTATGAAAATTCCAGAAACATTATAAATAATCAGTTTTTGAAAGAAGTCAGATAATTGCAAAATACAGAATATAGATGTTTTATTGATGCCTGCTTCATTAAAATATCAATTAAATATGTGAGGGACCCTAGAGTTAGCAATGCTCTGGGCTCTTGCTCACAGCATGCTGCTTTTTCAGATTTCAACATAAAATTCCAAGATTGTGACTCTCTGAGTACTCAGGTGAGAAAAATTCAGTAGGATTAAGGAATGATATGGCCTCATCTGTGTAGGCACTTTTGAGGGGCTGTGCTCACCTCTAAGCCTGGATTCTCACAACACACAATGAAAAGCATGGAGTGAAGTCTGGAAAAATACCAATATTTTTTCCCCTTGCAACCTATTACATCAGCCAGCACCTCCCCGTAGTTGTGATTATTACATTATGACTTGATTACTAACTATTACTGCCACAGTTGGAAAAGTGAAAGCACGGCATGAGGCCATTTCCATTAAAGGAATATGAAATTCCATAACGAGCTCTGAGGCTGCGTGGCTGCTGTAGGGCTGAACTCAGAAGTACATAAGTACCTACTTAAGATGCTGTTTGAAAGAGCACCCTAACTTGCATCATTATTTCATTTAGTTTGAACCATACCATGGATTTTTCCATTAAGCAATATTAGACACTTAAACATGATATGGAGGTTATACGTGCTCCAAAAAAGGCAATGCAATTTTTTTCTACTCTCTTTCCAGAGTACCAGAATTTTCTATTGCATGTATATGCAATCTTGATTTTGCCTAATAGGACAGCCTAAGTGGTTACATAAACCAGAGAATGCCAGTCATGTTGAAGTGTCATAACCAAGAAGAGAAGCATTAATATTCATGTTGGTAATACGGGCAAACGCCACTTAGGAAATCAGAGAGAAATGAGCTTTAGTTGCTATAATGTAATAGGCCCAGAATATACAAAATAAAAACAGTCAAATACACTCAAAGCATACAGGTTCAAGGGGATGGGGTTGAATGGGGAAAAGGAATTACGATACCATTTTACATCTATGCTTGGTTTACGTGTCGCTCAAACGACAAGGTAGCCTGGGATGAGAAGGGAGACATGATGAAGTTCTTTCACAGTATTTTTAGGACAAAATCTAGTGATAAAGCATGAAATTACTAAACTATTTTACAGAGGGGTGATCAGGGCTGCAAGAAAACTGCAAACACAATTTTAATTATCCTTGGGACAGACTGCACATCTGAGTCTGTGTGTGTGTGTGAATATACACAAAAAATAATAGACATATCTAGGGAAGATATGTTACTTAATTTGATTTTTAAAACCACCGAGATTTGTTTACTCATGTGACTTCCTCTACTATGCTCTTGTGGAGAAAATCTGTATTTGGCAGGACTAAAGTTATCCCAGAAGCTTTCTGGATGTAAAGAGGAAGTTACTCCTCCCTTTCTTATTTGGCCATGTTCCTTCTTGTGTAGGAATCCTCACTTCAGATGTGAAAGCATCTGCTCCGACAGGAGCCAGTGCAGGTTTGAGCCCCTCACTGTCAGAGGCAGGAACTTACAATGGTTCCAACCTCAATGTCTGCACCACTCCCTCTCTCTTGCCCCTAGGGGTTTGGCTTACCTCCCTTTCAGTCGTCACATCATCATCATCACTCCTCAAATATTAGCAATAGCTTCACCTCTGAATTCCCTCCTTCCTTTTATTTTTAATGTTTTAAGTATGCTTAATTAAAAATCACTTGTGTAATTCTGCCCCCCCCAATACCAATTTGGAAAACAAAATACCTACAAAAGCACAGGAAATTTCATGAACAAGTTTGTTGGCTTACTATCTAAAAGCTTGTGTAGTTTTTGAAAAAAGATGGAAATATGGACGAAATTACAAAGCTTAAAGTGTGGTTCTGAGTTTCCTTTGCGAAGGATGACTCTGTAGGAGAGGATGAGAAATGAGCACTCACAGAAGCTGAGACAATGCAGAGACTGACTGGAAAGGCCCTGGGGGCCCGGCCCTGGAGGAAGGCCTCCAACAGTAGGGGTGAGAAAGTCCGAGTTTGCACCTCCTGATCTTGAATAAATCACTTAAGCTGAAGACACCATTACTTCTCCCTTTAGATACAGCAACACCATTAATGCTTGAAGATAATTCTTAAAAACTTATTAAAATTTTAAATAACTTTTCATTATTAATTCAATTTTGCTCATAAATGATTCTCCAAAAGCAAATATTAGTTCCTTATTTTCCCCTGGATTTCTAAAATAATTTTCTTTCTCCATTAGGAGTGACCGACTCCCACAAAAAGTGTTCAATCTAAGACTTCACACTCAGTGAGTCACGATATGCTGAAAACCATTGTTTGTTAATTTCAATGTTGACATTTCATTATTTTGTGCACCCTGGATTTTATAATCTAGATACTTACGAGTATGAATGCTTAGTTTTTCCCTTATAAACTCTTATTTCATTAAAACACACTCCAACCAAAACCTTGAGAAGTCAAACAAAAATGCTTAGCATGTTTTTTTCTTCAGTAAGTATAAATAAGAAACACAGTAAATGTTCAAATGAAATTTAAGGAAGGGAAGAGAAAGGGAAACAGCTAGTTAAAAGATCAACAGTTACTATTCACTGAACCCTCGCTACAAGCCAGGCCCCTGCTGCTAAGTGCTTTCCATGGACCATCTCCTTTAGTTATCACACGACCCCATGAGGACCCAGGAGGGAGCCCCATAGGAAGGAGGCAGGGTTCTATTGCTCAGATGAGGAAGATGAAGGTCTGTTCAAGATTCCATTGCAGACATATGGCAGAGTTACAACTGATACCCAGGTAGGTGACTCAGGAAGAAACAAGAGAAAGCCAGATGGAGACTGAGATCCAGATCAAGATAAGAATAAGGAAAAGGAGGAGAGGGGGAGCAGCAAAGGAGAAGGGCGGGAAACGTTCTCATCCCTCCTCCTCCCTTCCAGGATGGACACTGCTCACTCCATCTCCTCACTCCCAAGGTCATACCCAGGGTCAGAAGCAATCCCTGTGCCAGCTGTTACTCCACTCCTCTCTCGGTTCTCCAATTAGAACTTTTAATGAAGAAAAACAAAGGGGATAAAAATAAGTTTACTATAATAGGAATAACCTTAAATTTTCTTTTTTTTAAGTGAACTATTTGCAAAAATTGCCACTTAAAATAGTACTAGTACTAGTAACAAATTACATGCAACCCACTCCATAAACTGTTTTCATCACCCAAGTGTGTTATCATTGAGTTAACCTATTAACGCCTTTCTATAAAAGTAGTTTATATAAAACAATATGCACGTGAGGTAGGTTCCAGTGTTTGCTAATCAGTTAGCAAAAATGCCATTAACTTAGTTTAATTCAAGGTAATTGGTTACTATAAAAAATACAATTGCCCAGGTGCAGGGAGAGGCACAGACCTACTTTCCACCTAACTGAGGCAGCGGTTTTACTCTAGGGACCGGAAGCAATCTTTGGAGGCACCCCAGGGGACTCAAGTGGCCAGGGCTGGGCCTCTTGACCCTCTTTTTTCATCCCTAACAAGCAGAGTAACTGTGTTCTTACAAGACTGATATACTGGATTTTGACTAAGATTTTGATTGAGAAAAAGAGTTCAGTTCAAAATAATCTTGAAAATCACTGAGGTAAGATTTCTATTTTCTTCGAGCATAAATTTGAACATAAAATCAATTTATAAGTGTTACTTAAAGCTGTCTTCAAAACTCATATCAAATTGTAATCTGGTGTTGTTAATGAAACTAGGGTGACAATGAAAACTTTTAGTAAAACCATAAACTGATGATATCGAGGAACAAGGTTTTAGTGATCAATCCACCTCTTTCACTCAAGTAGACAGAGGCAAGGGAATGTCAGAACATTAATGGTGCTTTAACAAAACATAAAATAATCACAAGCATCTTTTTATTATTATTATTTATTAGGTCTATATTATGAGAAGAAAGTAAAATGAGTCTGATCTGACTTGTCCTTCATAAAATAATGATATTGATGGCCCAGTTCATTTTGTCACTATCTATAAGCAGATAATATTGATTATCTGCTCTTGTAACTTGTCTTTATCATCCACAGTTTCAAGGCAAAACCTTTCCCCCATTAAAAAAATAAAAAAGAGTACTGCACATGGCATTTTCCAACATTTAGGGAGAGACTTTTCCTGTCCACAAGTATTTCAAAATTGGTTTTAATATCATAAAAGTTTGAAATAAACTTAAAAGGCTGTATGAATGTAAGGAATAATATAGTTATTCCTATATAGTTGCTTCCTATACGTGAGGAACTATGCTAGACTCTGGAAAAATAAGCAAACAGTAAAGAACTCATCTGTGATTTTGAGGAACTTTTAGTTTAGTGGTAAAGAGACATACGAGGAATTTTAATGCGACATGGCTGTTATAAACATATGCACCAGCAACCCAAAGAAAAGGTAATGAGCTAAAATTGAGGTTTCAGGGAAATTTTTCCAGAGGCCACATTTAAGCTTAGGACTTTTTTTTTTTAATAGCTTTATTAAGATATTATTGAGGTATAATTCACGTAACATACAATCCACTCATTTAAAGCTTACATTTCCTCATTGCTTCTCGGGCTTTTGGCTAAGATCAAGTGTAAAGTTTACAGTCCATGTTTAATACATTCACATGGCTGTACAATCATCAGCAAAATCAAATTCTAGAACACTCTGGTCCCCTCTAAAAGAAATCCTGTAGCCACTAGCTTTGACTCATCCTCTCCCCTTCAACTCTCCTCCCACCTCATCAGCCCTAAACAACCACTAATCTACTTTCTGTCCCTATGGATCTGCTTATTCCGGACACTCTACATAAATGGAAGAATACACTACGTGGTCTTCTGTGACCGGCTTCTTCACTTAGCAGGGTGTTGTCAAGGCTCCTCCTTGTTGTGCTACGTACTATTACTTCATCTCTTTTTATTGCTGAATAACCTTCCATTATACGGATATGCTATATTCTATTGATCCATTTGTCAGTTGATAGGTATCTGGGATGTTTCTACTTTTGAGCTATTATAAGGAATGCTATATGAATAAAAAATTGTGTACAATTTTTTGTGTGAACATATGTTTTTATTTCTTAAGTGTATAGCTAAGAGTGAAATTGTTGGGTCATATGGTAACTCTATGTTTAATTTTTTGAGGAATTGTCAAACTGTTGTCCATGGTGGCTGTACCATTTTACATTCCCACTGTCAACGTAAGAGAGTTCCACAACCTCACTAATACTTGTCATTCTCCTTCTTTTTGTTTATAGTCATCTTAGTGGCTGTGAAGTGGTATATTGCTATAATTTTGATTTGCATTCCCCTAATGACTAAAAATGTTGAGCATCTATTTCAAGTGCTTATCGGCCATTTGTATATCTTTGGAGAAATGTCTACTCGGATCCTTTGCCCACGTTTTAATTGGGTTATTTGTCTTTTTATTACTAAGTCATAAGTATTACTTATATACTCTGTATACAACTTCCTTATCAACTACATGATTTACAAATATTTTCTCCCATTCTGTGGGTTGTCACTTCTTTTTCTTGGTCTTATTTGCAGCACAAATGTTTTTAATTTTGAAGTAGTTCCAATTTATCTATTTTGTTGTTGTTGCTGCTATTATTTGTGCTTTTGGTGTCATATCTAAGAAAACATCTGAGCTTAGCCCTTGAGTGATGAGTAAGAAAGAACAAATTAAGAAAAGCAGAAGCTCATTCCAGGAGGAGTAATAGAACAAGCAATGGCATGGAAGCATGATACACTGTGAAATCCTCTCCTGTTTGTTTAGAACAGGGTAGATTCCCACAGAGCCACACCTAGTAACATGGCACCCCATCATACCAGTCTCATAACGTGCATTGCAGCTCCCCGAAGGGTATTATTAACACTCCCCTGCTGCCAGCTGCAGGTTAAATTCAGTTAAAGGAGTGCATGTGCTAAAAAAAGGCCCACATAATATCAACAATTAAAAAAATCTATATTCCTTTAAATAATTTTTACAAAATTGTGTGCTCTAATTTGGAGGCCTGAGGCAAAGTCCAGTTTACATATCCTAGTTATTATTCTGGATTTTAAACTCTATCTAGGAGACTTAAGAGCTCTTCCTAATATAATTCTATGAAAAAATGGTAGAAAAGAAATCAGCTCTTCCTCTGAACCCAATAGCGATTTACTTTTTCTGCTCTTACAGCTTTGATCACATTCCTCCTCATCTCAACCTATGATCAGCATCTAAGTTCATTGATATTCCCCACCACGTGTATTCTCCATTCATTTATCCAAGAAATATATATTCATCAGGTCTAGGTCATTGTGTGTAGGTTACAAGGTCAGACTGAAAGCCACAAGGGCCAGGAAACTCTGAGTCGTAACTTACACTCAGAGCACCCCTTCAGGATCAGGAGGAAGACCCCTCCAAGGGCCTCTGTTTGATGGCACGTCCTCATCCTCATCCTTGTGTTGCTTCCTTCTCTGCTCTGCCCTGAGCTCCTCCCCCACTCCTTCACCTGTCTCCTCCATGAGCGCTTCCTTAACAAATCACTTGCACACCAATCCTCATCTCAGGAATGCTTGCAGGGAACTTGATCTAAGACACTATGATAGAAGATAAACAAGGAAAATGACATGCAATGAGGATAAACAATGAACAAGAGGGATTTACATCTTTCCAGGGAGCCAGACCTCAGTAACTAATGACACATTCAGACCATCTTTATCACCTTGCTTTGACTTGCATTGCACTAGTAGATGCTCTATAACTATGTGTTGAGTGAACAATTACGAATAAATAAATTAACCAACAAATATAGAACCCACATACCCATTGACTAATTGCTCTGCCTTTGACTGGGCAATATTGACCAGAAGGGATTTCAGAGAAGAAACCTATTTAGTTGCAGATAATAGGGCTAATATTAATTAGTGGAAATTGACTGTATCAATTAGAGAAAAGCATACAGGTCACTTGGACCTAATCTGCCAGAACTATGAAACGTTTCTCCAACAGGAAAGAGAGGAGCAAGAAACACAGTGGGAGTTGGACTAAGATGAGTTAACAGCTCAGGAGGGCTAAACTGTTCATGCACCATTCTTGAATGTCTTGGCAACAGGACTTAGATGGCCTTGAACACGCTGACAATCCTATGCTCCCAGTTTGCTGGAAATGCTGATAACAATGAACCCCACCCAGAGTGAGTAATTCCTCATTGTATTTGTGCTGCTGTGTGATGAAGTGAGCAGAAGCTGCCCGGGACTGGCCCAGAGATGAAGGGAAGAGGAAGAAAAGGACAGGCAGGAGGGCTGCAGGCAGCAGCCAGCAGAGGGAAAAGAAGAAAGGGAGGCAGGGAGAGCTCAGGTAGCTATAGAGTGGGGTAAAGGAGGGAGCAGGGAAAGAACACCCTCCCAGACTTAAAAGCTACAAGGCTGGAAGAAGGAACACGGAAAACCAGAGACGTAGCTGCAACAACAGCGAGTGAATTCAGGACATAAAATAACAGTAGCAACAATGAAAATGTGACCCTTGGAGGATATTTCGATAAGGCCGGGACAGACACTGTAGGGCTGGCAGTGGCGTCGGGAAACACTGCCCCCTACAGGTCCTCTGTGTACTCAGAGGGACCAGCTTCCGTCACAACTGACGGGAGCCTAGCAACAGACTCAGATTTGCCAGACCTCCAGGACCCCCAGCGAAATCTCAATCTGGGCCCAAAACTCTGGTCCAGTCATCTAAAGACCTGCATAAGTAGTGAGCTTACTGAAGGAGGTGTCTTAGAATGAGACTTCATTTTCTTTTTCTAATCACCACCAACCCCTTGGGAATACTATTTGGTTTTTTCATCTAAGTTATGGAATAGTTAATATATGCATAGGTACACAATTCAAAAGAAACAAGAAATATATCTAGTAAAAAATAAGTATCTTTCCATCCCTGTCCTCTGTCCCCCAGCTCTCCTGCTCAAGGTGGTATACATTGTTCTTAGTTTTTGGTATAGTCTCTCAGGGCTATTCCACGATTTTCTCACACAAATGCCAACTCTGCTTTCCCACTTGTCTTGTCACCCTCTCCCCCTCCCCAGACATCTTGGGGGCAGTTTGAAATCAGAACATATACGAAGATCATATTCTTTTTAATAACTACGTAGTATTCCATTGCATGGTTGTTGATTTTTTTTAATGGATTTATTTACCTAGTTCCCTACTGTTCCACTGAGGTTGTTTCCATATTTTGCTAGTATAAAAATGTTGCAATGATACACATGTATGTATGCAACATATAATATTAGAGACATACGTGAGTATGTTTGTACAATGAATACATTGAAATGAAATTGCTGTCAAAATCTAGGTGCATTATTTTTCATTACGCTTCTAAATTGACAACAAATTTAACAAGTTGCATTCCCAGCAGCAATATATGGATTGTTCATTCCCTCACATACTTGCCAATTGGGTATTATTAATTGCTGTTTATCTTTGTCAATTTAATAGATTAAAAAAAGGTCTCCATTTTCAATTTTTCATCAAGCTTATTATACTAGTGTCCAACTAAGCTAACTTTGGTCTGTTTAGGAGATATTTGTGTTTCTTTTTCTGCCTCTTCACTTTCTTTGCTTCTCCAGAGTCACAACACTTTTTCTTATACACACTGTGCTTTTCCTTTGTTGAAAACATTAGCTTTGTTTTGGATCTAAATTGTAAATATTTTAATATTCTTTTCCAGTTTGACATTTGCCTTTAATTTAGGATTCCTCCCTAAACTTATTTTGTATTAGTATTACTATTAGTATTTAATGTACTCAAACATACTAGTCTTTTATTTACGGCTTCACAGTTTCATGTCACCCTTAAAAAGGCTTACTTACTCTGAGATTAAAAAAAAAAAAATCACATTTTCCTCCAGTATTTTTGTTTATTTTTTTCTGTTTAACTTTTAGATTCCTCCAGAATTCATGCACATACACACACACACACACTTTCACACTTTTTCTTCTTTTTTGAAAACTTCAGAGGACATAGTTTATGTCACACCCTAGATATGGCTTTACCAGATAAGGGGTCCTGGTATTTAATTACTTGTAATAAAAAGGACTAGAGAACAATTATTCTAAATCCAAAGTCCCAGTTATTGTTTTAAAAGTATTTTCAGACATTCATCTGTCTAGTTACCAAAACAAAAATGCAACTTAATTCTTGAGTATAATTCATTAATATTGTATAATCCATTTTATGATAGATACAACAGGAAGTTATTATGTTCAAGGTTAAAATTTTTATGTGTTTTACTGAGATTAAAAATAACATTTTCTAAACAGGATATCAAAATTATCTGTATGCTCATGTTCATTGCAGCATTATTCACAAAAAGCAAGATATAGATATAGATATAGATATAGATATAGATATAGATATAGATGTATACTATGGGGTATTAATTCAGCCATATTCTCATGGCTCTTTTCTTTCCAGAAGTAAATCCTGCCATTTGTGACATCACAGATGGACCTTGAGAGCAGTATGCTAAGTGAGATAAGCCAGACAAAGACAAATACTCTATGATATCACTAATATGTGAATCTAAAAAGTCTGACTCATAGAAACAGAGAGTAGAATGGTGGTTACCAGGGGCTGAGGGGTGAGAGAATTGGAGAGATGTTGTTAAAGGGCACAAACTTGCAACTAGAAGATGAATAGGTTCTGGGATCTAATGCACGGCATAGTGATTATAGTCAACAATACTGTGTCATATATTTCAAAGTTGCTAAGAGACTAGATCTTGAATGTTCTAACCACAAAAAAGAAATGATAATTATGTGATGTGATAGAGGTGTTAGCTAATGCTATGGTGGTAATGATACTGCAATACATAAATGTGTCAAATCAACACATACATCTTAAACTTACACAATGTTATATGTCAATTACAACTCAATTGAAAAAAAACCAACATTTTCTAGATATTTAGCTTTATGTGCTCTAAAATGTTTTCCAGGCTAAAACTCTGACTGCCAAGCTCTGAGTTGCAGGACTCTGTAAGCAGTCATCTCACACATCTTACACTTAATCACCCGTCATCTGTGTGCTAAAGCCAATGCAATGTTACTTTTAGTGTTTACCATAATATCCTGGAAAATTTTAAACCTACACAAAAGTAAAGAGAATGGTTTAATGAGTGCATATATACCCATCATGGAGCTTTGACAAACAATAGTTTGCCATTCACAGCTCCCCTGTCTTTCCTCTCGCCCTTTATTTTTTTTGTGTGTGAGGAAGATCAGCCCTGAGCTAACATCTGATGCCAATCCACCTCGTTTTGCTGAGGAAGATTGGCCCTGAGCTAACATCTGAGCCCACCATCCTCTACTTTACATGGGATGCCGGCACAGCATGGCTTGCCAAGCGGGTCGTCGGTGTGCGCCCGGGATCTGAACCTGCGAACCCCGTTCCACCCCAGCGGACCGTGCGCACTTAACTGCTACGTGCCATGGGCCGGCCCCCTTCCTCTCACTCTTTTAAAAAAATCATTTATTTTTGTTTTCTTGAAGTGCCTTAAGCAAATTCCAGACACTATATCATATCTTCTGTAAATACTTCATATTATCTCTATCAGATAGCACGTTAAAAAAACATCACCATAATACTATTCATCACACCTTGTAACATTAACAAAAATTCCTTAATATAATCTAAAATGACCAGGTTGTGCTCAATATCCCTCACTTGTCTCAAAACATCCTTTTAAATATATTTTTTTTCAGTCAGAATCTGGAAAAAGTCTATCCATTGCACAAGATAATATGACTATTAGGTATCTTAATCTGGAACATTCCCTCTCTCCCTCCACCCCATATCATCTACTAGGTAATCTTTCCCATACGTTTTCCTACATTCTGTATTTAAGCGGTTGCATCCTGATGCCATTTAACACTGTCCTCTAAGCCCATATTTTCTGGAAATTTTTAGTACTAGAGACTTCATTATATTTAGGTTCATTTCTTAATTTATTTAAGAACATAACAAGAATAATTCATGGTTGGCAGTGTGTACTTCCTAGCACTTCTCATCAAGAGGCTTATAACATCTGGATGTCCCACTCTTAGCTGGGTTCACACTGAGCAGAGGGTCCAGGTGTTGTCGTATTGATCCATCCACTTTAAATCTCCTCAACATATTTCACCTAATGATCTTAGCATTGATGATCCCTGCCTAGATCCATTATTTCTGCAGAGGTTGCAAAATCGTCATTTTTGAATTCTATAATTTTTTCAGCATGTGTGAGCTATAATTCATCTCTAAAGACATTTTCTTCAACAAGTATTTGCTTACCTTTTAATACAGTTTGCCTAGAAAAGCAAGCAAAGTGATTGACTATTATCAATTTTCAGAAAAACAAGTGTGTGTCTTAGCAAATTCTAAATGTGACCATTAAGTTATTATTGTTTTAATTATTTCATTTTGTTGTTGTTTTGTTTTGGCATGTTGGTATCATGACATACTATAAATTTTGATATCCTTGATATTAATACAGTCATTTTGAGATTCAAATTGTTTCTTCTTTGACCAGTGGAAGTCTTTTCCAGTTGGTTTTTGTGTCCTTTGAAAATGATCCTAAGTCATCTCTGATCATTTCCTTGTTTTATGGCTAAAATAAAAATCTAGGCTCACCTTATATACTTCCTGCCCCAGGACAGGAATCAGCCATTCTTCCAAGGAGAAGGTTCCATTCACTGGGAGATTGTATTTAGAGATCAAAATCCAGGTGTTATGAGTGCTCTTTGCTATGTTGTCTCTAGAACTTTTCATTAGACTGAGTTAGGAAATGCATATATTTTAGAAAGTGAAAAATAAATTATGAGTTCATATTATTTCCAATTAAAATTTAAAGTAGAAAGTTTTCATTTAAATTGTCTGAGTCTACACTTACACATCTTTTCTATTGTATTCTTTCATCTATTGTATCAGTTTCCCATTGTTGCTATTGTTGCTCTGATAAATTAGCATAAGCTTAGAGGCTAAAAACCACAAAAATTTATTATCTAATAGCCTAAAATGGGTTCTCAAAGCTGCACTCTTTGGGAGTTTCCAGGAGACAGTCTGTCTTCTTTTTCCAGCTTCCTGCAGCTGCCTACATCCTTTGGATCATGGCTACCTTCCTCCACCTTCAAAGCCAGCAGCACATCATCTTCTCTCTTGTTTGACCACTGCTTCCCGCTGATAAGGACCCTTGTGATTGATTACAGGGAGCCCGTCCAGATAACCCAGGGTAAGCTCCCATCTCAAAATTCTTAATCAAAAAATTCCTTCTGCCATACAAGGCAACATTCACAAGTTTCAGGGATAAGGACATTGACATCTTTGGGGGCCATTATTCAGCCTACCATACCTATTATATATATAAATAGCTTAAAGCAACAACAACAAAAATAACAACAATATTATAACTAAAAAAACAACTATTGAATGCAGTTTAGTCTTTCTTTGCAGTTCTCCCTCCCTGCCCTCATTTATGATATACCCACAAGGATATAACCCAAAGACTATGTTTTGAAATCACCTGAGATAATTCTTCTTCGTGTGCTGATTCTATCAGCTTGATACTGACTTTAATTTGCTTCCATTTGTCTTGAATTTTTAGGAATTAAAAAATAATTTATTTTGTTTTGGAGCTATATAAAATACATGATTTCAGCATCAAAAATATAAAATAAGATACATTCAAAGACATCTAGCTTAATCTCTGCCCCTTCATCCCTGTTCCCTTCCATTCCCTAAAGATAACTGTTCTCATTATTTTTTGTTCTTCTATTGTTTACTTCTAAAAATGTCAAAAATTTGGATAGAGATAGATATAGAGATACACAGATGATAGATAGATAAATACATAGATAATAGATAAACAGATAGACAGACATATAGATCTCAGCCATAGAGATCATCCACTGTAGTCTATGGAGATCTTCCTTATTTCTTTCACAGATGTCTCGAGTTCCACCGAATGGATGTACCATATCCTACCCAACAGTGTAAAATCTGAGGTAACGATTCAAATGCATTTTCTTTTAGAAAGACAAAATTTTGTGCCAAAACTACTTATTAAATATATCTTTTCTCTAATGATTTTAAATACTCCCTTTATTTCACACTGTTCATTTGTATATATGGTTCTTTTCCAGGGATTTATAATCTGCTTCGTTGGTCTGTCTATTCACGCAATAATACCATGCTATTTTACTCTTTTTTTTTTTTATACTATGTTTCAAATATGGTAGGGTAATTCCTCACAAGTTAATTTTCTTTTTTAGAAACGTTCAGCTATTTTTGCTTTCTTATTTATTTCCATATAAATTTTAGAATAAGCCTGCCTAATTAAAAAAAATCCTATTGATGTTGTTATTGAAGTCATAATAAATGTACAAGAGAATAAGCTCTTGAGAGAGCATCCTCAGGGGCCATGAGAAAAAGACAAATGAGCTTGGAGGTCAGACAGAAGAGCAGGCGTAGGTATTAAAGATGGCAGGAGTCCAAGGAGCAGTACACACTCGGTGTAGTATTAGAATATTGGCAGTAATGGTATTAGCACCTACATTAGTGCCTAACATTTTCCAGGCACTGTGCTCAAATTCCTTACATATCTTATTTAATTTAATCCTCACAAAGACCTTTTAAGGGGCAAAGTCAAGACCAGAACCTAAATCTACCTTTCCCTAAAGCCTCTAATGAACCACTATGTTCTGCTCTGTCCAAGGAAGCAAATCTAAAACAATCTGTCTATTAAGTATCACCCTGTGTTAACTGTGCTCCAGAAGAGAACTGCCTCCAAAGGACCAATGAGTGTAATCAGGAGGAGGACCTCTGTGAAAGGCCAGTCTCCAGTAGCAGAAGGATTGTCCCTGTGTGCTGGAGAACGGCGAGTCTGTGTAGATGAACAGCGCTGCAGGCAGTGACCGTCCCATGACTCTGGTAAGGTAAGTTAATATCTAGGACTCACATATGCCTGGAGTCTAAGCGATATTCTGGTAACACATATGAAATTCTCTGGGGATTTCCCAGAAGGCATCACCACATAAATCCATTAAACGAATGGCGCTCACACTTGAGAATGCATCAGAATCATCCATAAGACTTAATAGAACATGTACTGCTGTTCCCTACCCATAGAGTTCCTCATTCAGTAAGTCTGGGTTGGGGCCCAAAATTTTGTTTCTTAGAAGTTCCCAGGTGATGTTGATGCTTTTGTTTCAGAGACCATAATTTCAGTTGGATAGGTTGTTCTTATAAACAGTAACAATAATAAAATCTGACCCAATCAAGTAAGATCACTTTCAGGCTACCAGGCTGAAAAGTGTGAAAATCTTAAAAAGGGGAGAGAATGGGTACAAATGTCTGAAAACACAGGGTGATCAGCAGTCTGGCAGCCATCTAGTAATGTGGTCTCTGTCCCCAACAATGTGAGTGGCCTTGGCTTAGTCACTTAACTTCTCCAGCCTCAGTCTGCACTGAGTGAATTGCAGAGGAAAAGATAAGATATATTCAAAGTTTCATCAGAGTTTTATGATTCAAATAAAAAATAATAAGGTAACTCATCCTAAAGAAATTAGAAATAAAGGAAATAAGATTGTCCTCGGAGAGGGCAGTTATAATTAATTAAGCAGAACAATTCAGAATAGAGATACGCAGAGTCAGCACGATGAAGGCAGATTGTTAGCATATCTCTGGGACCTGACTATAATGTGATGGAATGTATTAATATTAATATATCTAAAGAAAGAATGTGCCAGTCAAAACAGGAATTGGTCAACCTTGGGAATGGAAAAACAAGCTTTCAAGAAGACAAACTGACAAGTAGTATCCATCTGGGAACTGTCAGAGAGAGGAAATCTTCCCTACTGGACTCAAGCTTTTTGGTTTCCTACCCCATAATAGAGGAGATGGCCTTCAGCTGTCTCAGTTGAAAGTCCTTGCTCACCAATGTGATTTCTATTGGTTTCTCAATTGGCTTGCCTACTGGGAGAGTGATCCTGTTAGACAAGAGCAAGGTCAATAGATTTGCCAGCGCAAGTTAACAAATTGGCATTTTGATCATAATTGAGCTTCATCTGTAGCTTACCTACACTGATTTATAAATGAAACAATCTGCTGTAATCTGCAGCTGCATTTTTCATCATCAATGCCTAACCTGATGTTTGCATTGTTTGTATGTGTACCAATATGCATGAATTTGGAAAATGCAAACTCACCCCTAACCTGCTTTCATTATAAACCTGCAAAATGAGTATTAGAACCTGAAGCAGCCTTATTTACCAGGGTAAATGTCCCTTTGATAATTGCCTAGAAAGTGAGCCAGCATTCCCCAGGCGGTGCGTTTCTCCATTGCTATGAGGGCTGGCCGTGGCCAGTGTGCCCACAAATCCATTTTTCAATGTTCTTCTGCTCTGCTCTCTATCACTGGTAGGGCTAAACACTTCCAGACTATGTTTGCCAGACTCTCACTGGTTCCAACCCATGGATTGGCACTGGCAAGAGACTGAATGACAGAAGAAGAGGAAAAGCCTAGTGCTTGTCCATCTTCTCAGCCTCTTCTAGTCCCGTGTAACTCCTTTCCTACATAAATTGCCTCAGTTTTAAACTCAAGAGTTTTAAATAATCAGAATGGTTTCTATTTTCCTTGTCCAACTCTAACTTGATTACCATGTGACATAAGAGCCCACTAGTAACTGCAACCATCTGTTCAAGAAGAATGTAGTATGCGTCCATAGACACACACACACACACACACACACACACACAGCTTCATAATAAAATGATACAAACCAATGAAAATTTCCGTTTGTACTTTTTTTGGTAAATTATACTAGACCGCCACGTTAAGTAGTGGTAAGCCAAGGCTGTGACTTATTGTGATTGTTACGATCAGTCAAAGAGAATCAGTCTCAAGTAGATAAATGGTTGTGAGGACAGTTGTTGACTTAGATCATGTGTATGTCTAGTAACAAACCAAATGTAGTTTTCAATTTAATCCATGAACATAGCAAATCACTGGAGAGCTGGTCTAGAATGCTTATCAGACTGATAAACCTGATGTTACAAGATGTCATTGCAATATTGGAGCATTTGTCAATTCTGTTCACTAACATACTGGCTAAGGGAGTAGTTGGTCTCCAGGCAAGAGATCCAAAGATATGTGAGAAAAAGTACCTGTGACTCACCCATTCTATTTCATGCATCCAAATTCTCTCTGCTTGTGAATGAACTGAGTCTACCCTTGGGCTTTCTGTTCTGCGCCATATGAACAACAGAGGCTATGTTCCCTCAAAGGCTTCTAACAAAATTAACCAGGGCTAGCTGGCAATATGGAGTTGAAGACGTCTTAGCACACACTTTTTCAAACTCTGTTCTACTTTCTACCAATATTGATTTTTTTCCTTTTCTAATGAAAACCGGGATTCCATCATCTGTATATTATTTAGACATAGGATTATGACTTTGTAATTTGATTTTAAGCAACAAATTTCAAGCAGTGAATTAACAGGTTTTTGTCTCGTACTTTGTGAATATGTTCCAGTCACTTGAGATCCCAGTGTTTCACTGTCACATCTGTAATTAAAACTGTGCACTGCTGTCAAAAGTGGCATGGGGGGTTTAAAGTTAGACTCTGACTGAAGGGCTTTAATAGCTTCATATCACTGAGTCCCATTTCCCAAGTGTCTTTATATCCTTGCCAGGTAGAAAATAAGAAGCCACATTAAGTCTCTGAGACCACCAAGGGAGCATCTAATGTATTCCTGCAGGCGTCGAGGTGCACGGCTTCCAACAGCGCCTACACAAGGGAGTCTGAAGATTCCCTTAAATGCTTAATTCTAAGAGGTAAATGACATAGGCACAGGCAAACACAAGTCAGTATTTTTAAAAAGGAACAGAATTACTTAAAATATTGAACGATTAGACTAAAGTGATAATGCCTGCCACATTCACTCATTCAATGAACAATTAAGACCTTCCATGTGTAAAGCTTCATGTTTATGGTCCCATATATTTTATCCTCCAAAGCAGGACACCTTTGGGGACTGAGAGAGGAACCACAGCCATAAACCAGCACTGTCCCAGGCAAACCATGACAGATGTTCACTCTAATGTGATGGAAAACGGGAATGCAAGACCGGGCCTTGTTTTCTAGGAGTTTACAGTCCACCGAGAGAGATAGGAAACAAAAAAAAAAAACCAATATGATTATTCTATTTTACTATTTCTATCATCATTACCATTATTATTGTTCAAGATTTTTTTTAAGTCTTCCCTTGTATAATTTTATTTGGTCCTTAAAGAACCTTACTATATAACTACTATGACTATCGTCATTTTATACGTGAGGAAAACAGGGAGAGAGAGGATACATAAATGACCCACATTTGCAGGGCTAGAAAGTGGAGAAGGTGGGATTTGAAACCGTGCAGTTTGACTCTGGAGCCTAAAATCTCACTCACTCCCCAAAGCAGCTTCCTATGATGTATTAGGGTAAGAAGTGGCTGGGTATTCTGGGACCACATAGAAAGGGCACTTAAGCAAGCCTCTGACCAAGCAAGGCTTTCAAGAAGAGGTGACAAAGAAGCCATTTACTTGGTTTACAAGGGGAAGGGGTGCAAACAAGTGGAAGGAACAAGAAATAGAAAATCAGCAGGCAAAGTCCTGTAACTGCCTTCAAGATTAATGGGGCACGGCATTCATTATACATACAGCGTTCCCTTTAAAGGCAGCCCAGAACATGCCCAGTGAAGGTAGGAACTATCTAATTTAAAAGAACAGCTAATATATGCTATGAGTTGAACTGTGTGTCCCAAAAAGAGATGGTGAAGTCCTAACTCTCAGAATGTGACCTTATTTGTAAAAAGGGCCATTGCAGATGTAATTGGTTAAGATGAAGTCATACTGGGGTGGGTGGACCTCTAATGCGATGACTAGCGTCCTTATAAGGAAACAAAAATGCCACACAAAGACAGACACACATGTGACGACAGAGGCACAGACTGGGGATGCAGCTGAAAGCCAAGAACACCAAGGATGGATGGCTTCCACCAGAAGCTCGGAAGAGGCAAGGAAGGATTCTACCTAGAACCTCAGAGGGAGCATGGTCCTGCTGACACCTGATTTCAGAATTACAGACGTCAAAACTGTGAGAGGATAGATTTCTGTTGTTCTAAGCCACCCAGTTTGTGGTACTTTGTTACCGCAACCCCAGGAAACTAATACAATATACAATCATGCAATTCAGGTACTTGTACAAATCTGGAATTGGGGAATTGGGTTTGGGCTAATATTAGACATTAGCTGATATAGGATTTGTATATCTCATGAAATGTGTTCACATGCATTTTACGTAGTAACACATGTAATGCTTCTGTGCTATTTCAGAAAACTCTTTCCAAAATGATCTGTAAGTTAGGTTGGCTGTAGTCCATCTTCCTGATGGCACTGTGAAGTGTTGTTCAAAAGGGTCAGTTGTTCTGATTATATGGTATCAGTGCAAAAGATCCCTTAGATTTGGTACCATACTGCAGACCTGGATGCCTAAAAGTTCATCTTAATAAATACGGAATTTCTATGACACCCAACAGAGAAGGCACTAATTTACTAAGGATTTTGTTCTGCTCAAGCTTATCCAACATCATTTAATGACTTCTGCCAAAGGCAAGTAAGGAAATGAGAAGGGGCCAGGTTGTATGGATAATGCTTCCTCATGTACCTCAAGAAACAGAAAAAGAAGAAATCAATGTTTGCTGATAGAGAAAGATAAAACTGTCCCGAAAATAAATGTTATTTTTAGGTTTTTGTTAAGACCTTGGCACTAACAGAAAATCAAAGCAAAAGATTAATAATTCCTAGAAAAAAAGAGTTGACTGAGTCATTCTTAATAACTGTTGTCCCATTTTTCAGTCCTGGAAATCTCACATTTTATAAGCACTTTCCTTGTGACGCATAAGTTAACTTTTTCAGATCATAGAAAGGTTTTCATTCTTTAATGATTTTGTTTGAAGCCTCTCTGAGCATCTCAGGGAAAGGCTGTGATGAGCCTAATTTGGAATAGATATGTCCTGTTTACAACCAACACTGGTATTGACTAACAGGATATTCTTTAGCATAGAAGTAGACAGGCAGTATTTTCTACAATCGTAATTGGAATTATTAACTTAAATTTCAAACCTCAATATTTTAAAGTCAATCTAAGGAGTGCTCCATTAGATTGGAGTTTGAAAACGCCCGTAAATCCAGTTCTCTTAATTGGAGTCTAATGTCCCGGGCGGAAGTGAAGAGAGTCACTAGGATACTAGTCTTCCCGATAACTTTTCAAAACAGTTGGGGGAGATGACTATAAGTGATCATTTACAGCAGGTTGACTCATACTTTATGGATTTATCTTTATCTATACATACATGTAAGTACACATATGTATATTTACAGCATATATATGTAATAAAGACTCAGAAAAAGATCAACTAATTTGATTATCATTCTATAATGAAAAATTCACTTCAGACTATATTAAGGTTATTGCATTTAGATTTTGTTGACAGCTCAATAACGACTCATAAAAAAGATTAAAAACTATATTAAAAATTGAGGATAAAACTATGTTGTGGGATAGCTAACATTTAGAGATCTCCCCAGTTAAATAATTCCTATCTGAAAATATGTCAAGAGTTTTATTCTTCTAATAAAAATACAAAATCTAATTTATCAATGTCTATGTAACTATTTAGAACTTCTACATCAAAAGAATTGTAACTGTTTACCTTAAAATGATACATTTTAACTGTGAACAACACAACCAATAGAGTCTCAACAGAGAATCTATATGTTGATAAGCAGTATTGATTTCCCTCTATCTTCTGAAAATGCCCTAAATTTTTTGTGTGTGTGTGAGGAAGATCAGCCCTGAGCCAACATCTAATACCAATCCTCCTCTTTCGTTGCTGAGGAAGATTGGCCCTCAGCTAAGATCCGTGCCCATCTTCCTCTACATTTTATGGGATGCCACCACAGCATGCCTCAACAAGCAGTGAGTCGGTGCACGCCTGGGATCCGAACCGGCGAACACCAGGCCACCGCAGCAAAGCGTGCGCACTTAACCGCTTGCGTAACCAGGCCGGCCCCATGAAAATGCCCTGATAATTTTTAAATGCTTATTTCATGCCAACTGCTGTTATAAAATAATGGCTATGATCTTATCACTCCTACCTACGACATTTTCCATTAAAATATGTAAATTTCAAGAGGAGACATCTAGTTTCAAAATTCCACGTGATTTGTATACCTAATTATTTTGACTGTTTTGAGATCCATTTTCCAATCTCTCTGAAGATCAAATTTTGATCACAGGAGGCAAAGTTGTCATAACCAAACAGATCCTCACTCTGGATTTATACTGCAAATCTCCATCACACAAAATTCCTTGTGCAGGAACTTGCACATTTTCAATGCTTAGATTTAATTCAAGTAAAAGACATATTTTTTAAGAGATGAGGAGAATAAATTAGGAAAATATAGTCTAAACCCATGCTAATTGTATTACATAAAAGTCTTAAGAAGTAAAAGCAAAATTTGATTGAACATCATACCTTGGCTAATGACTTGCGGCTTTCCTTTATGAGTCTTCAGCAAAAGTAAAGTACAATAATTCTGAATCACAATTAAGCAACATAAGATCAGCAGTAAAGAAGAAGAAACTAGGGTTAGGTGTATAAATGTACTCCTCATTAGGTTTGAGTCCAAGACACAAGAGACTGGTACTGTCTTATTACGGGAGTGTCCCAGGAAAGAAAGTCTCAGACAAGAAATCACAAGCAGATAGTTTATTTTCAGAATTAATCCCGGGGACACAGAGTAAAGGATTGGGAACGGTGAGACAGAGAAGGAAAAACCAATTCAACAAAACGCTATTGTGCTAGTCATTGCTGAGAGTGACTGGGGCTCCATTCCACTGGGACCCTCCAAAGAGCCCTGTAGAATATGCCACAGAATCGTCTGACCAACTGGATCCTACACCCTATTGACCAAAGAGCTGCTTTCCAGAGAGCAATTAGTACCCTGCTGTAGAAAGTTTAGTTCTGCTCCAGAACCTACAGTTCTGTGCTGTGATGATCCCCTTAGGGGTTAACAAAGAACCTACACTGCATCCTTATCCTACACCAAATCTCCTGGATCGGATCCCCCTGAGCAGCAAGGCAGTTTGCACTAAAACCCAGACTTGCCGCAGAGCCCTCTCTTGCTCTGACCTCTACTTGAAACCGACAGCGTGTAAAGTCACCCAATAAAGTGACTCGGAGCAATATTTCCAAACGTAGTATATGCACCTCTAAAACCTAAAAAAAGCCTACCACATGCTCGGCCTCTTTCTTAGTGGTAGGACTTGTGAGTAGCAACAACTTTTTTATCACTTTAGATGGGACTGCCCTAGCATGCCCAAGATCATCGGACTCCAAAAATCTTCACCAATTTGACAGACCACTAAAATTTTTAGTTACTTGTTCCTCATCCTCTGGCATATCTCTCTTACTAGGCATCCAGCGTACTTGCTACTTCCTGTTCAAAAGGTCAAAAAATGACATGATGTAATCAATATAATGGACTAATATAATGTTCTGTACATTATCAAGACAATCAAGTACCCTGTGCACTGTAATGTTACAGAGAGCAAGAGAGTTAACCCTGACCCAGGGCAGAGCAGCACGTGTGGATTACTGTCCATTCCACACAAAAGCAAACTTGCAATTCTCCATGATGAGAAATGAAAAGCATTCGTGGTCAGATGGCTAGCTGCATACCAGCTAGTGTCAGAGGTGTGTCGATTTGTTTCAGTGAAGACACCACATCTGGCCCAGCAGCAGTGTTGGTTTGACTGTTTACCACAGTCCATCATCTGCCATAATCTACCTGGCTTTTTAGGTATCTTGTGTATGAAATAAATTGGGACATGATGGAGACTACCACATCTTCACTGTCAAGCCTTTGATGGTAGTACCTAATCTCTGAAATTTCTCCCGAGATGCAGTATTACTGCTGATTTAATATTTTGTTTAGGGAAAAACAGTTTTACAGGATTCCACTGGGTCCTTCCTACCATAATGACTTGACTTACTCCACAGGTTGGGTACCAATGTGAGGATCCTGCCAGCTATGTTCATCCCAATTACGCACTTGGGAGTCTGGAGAAATAACCGTAGAGCCACTTATCTGGGACAGGGCTCCATTTATCACCTGGCTTCCCTAGGCCCCCAGTCTAACTATGTTAGCATTATAATCAAATTGATTTCAGCGCCAGTTCAGACTCTTACCTTCAAGAGCCCTCAAAGTCATAGTATTCCTTTCTCCAGTGTAAACTGCTATGACAAATGGCCATAAATCCGTTTGGGGAACCATTCAGATAGCATTTTGAGTGTAAGCTTGCAGTGATATTGCTAGATCCTTCCTCAAGGAAACATTCAAACAATAAATGTTGGCTCTGTGAACTAGTTAGGTTTGGAAACTGGATGAGTGATGGTGATTCTCTATTATTGTGGAAAGTGTCAACCTCCTCCTCAACAGGTGTCATTTCTGTCTGTTTATATGAGTCAAGTACCACTCTAGTTAGCTACCCCTGTTTTACCCCTAAAGAGATCATAATCTATCATCCATCATGACAGAGCCCTGTAGATAAAGGCAATCTGGTGGCTGCTCTGACCTTGCTGCTCATTACATTATTTATATCCACACTGAGTCTGTTGGTGAAACTACTGCCATTTCAGAATCCTGTCATCTCATTGACTTTAAAGATCCTAGTTCCATGGCAGCATCTCCTACTACAACCCCAGTCTGCAGAAGTCGGTCACCTCTGAACTTCTCAAAGATGCCACTGCCCATCTGGCCAGTGTGTTTCTTATAGTGATAGGAGTGTCCTTTGGGAATTCCCTAAAAAGAAGTCTCATATAATAAATCTATGGTAACATTCACCTCCTTGAGCCTTCTGAGCCCTTCTTCAATATTCTGTAAAAGCAGTTCCTGTATCTCTACCTCACTTAGCATAAGTCATCCTGGGGTCTAAATTTCAAACAGCCATCACAACAGCATACATGACTGGGTTTAAAGATAATTAAACCCAAGTCATGGAAGTGTGCTTCCACTTTAAATTCTCCCCGGCCCAGCATCATCAAAATCCAGTTCCATATTACAGCTAGCTCAAAATCCATTAGCTACAGCCAGGCACACGGCCAAGATCAACTCCAGTGGCAGAAGCAGGAATACTCCACCTACTCTAATAGGTTACCTGCAATCGTGTAGTGATGATGGTACTGGCTTAGAATTATTAAGTTTATAGAAGAAATTATTATTTTTTATCAATGACTCAATCACAAATATGACAATGATTTACTAAGCATTTACTTTTTGCTAGGCACTCTGCCAAAGAATCTGCGTGTATTATTTCATGAACTACACTGACTAACATTTTTGAGCAAGTGTCTGGAATGTACGATAAATGCTTCTTCTAAGCATAAAGATTGTCCATGGAATTAAACAAAAGATAAACTCTGAAATAACTGTAAATACAGTTAGATCTCCTGAGGAACAAAAATGACTCTCTACATTCATGAGGATTTTCATTAAATTTTGAAAAAATTCTTTGGTTTATGCCGATGTCCTGGGATTCAAAAGTATCAGCAGTTTTGGAGTATGTTACAGGATTGAACCAAAGACAGCTTCCCACATTCTACACAAAAACCAATGGCAACAAAACTATTTGAAGGTAAGACATCAACCATCAGACAGACTGTAAGTGCTTCCTCCTAACCAAGCTATGGTGAGTACACTAACCCATGTAACCATGAACTTAATAAAGATGTGTATTGCCAGGGGATGACACTGGAGGTGTGTGTATGGGGAGGGGGGCGGGCTAGAGACTGTGAAGGTAGCTATCAATAGGAAATTTGTGATTAATAAATTTTTGGATGCTTGTCCTAAACCCTTTCCTGCATCCTATCCAAAGATTCATTGAAAAAATATTAGTTGTTTTAGTTGAAGAGTCTCGCACACAATACAGCAGACAGATCCAGTCTAGATAGATTTATCACAGATAAAAGAGTAAATTATATTGAATTCTATAAACCATGATAAGGAATAAATGAAATATTTGAAGATCTCTGATTAGATAGGAGATTCCAATTCTGCCCATTTAATTGGACATAAATCCAAAAATTTAATATGTCTATTTTTCATGTGCATGCATTAATATTATTGTAAGAAATTTAATCAGAATCAGAAAAAAATATATGGAAATATGAACCAGTATATATAAAATATTTGCAAAGGTCAACATACAGGCAGCACTAAAAGTTTCAAACTGAAGAACCTGTTACCAAGGTTTGCTAAGATTTTCATTATGGTAAGATTATCACTTTAGAATCTGCATAGAAGATTGATGAGGATAAAAACGTCAATAACTCTGCAACAGTCTTGACAGTCAAGAATACATTTATACAGCAATCAAATGACCGAATATGACTCCATTATAAAATTGAAAAATGGTCTTGCCTTATTTTTTTAATCCAAGAAGCAAACATTCCCTAGGAATGAGCTGTAATAAACCAGTAGACAATTTTAATGCTTCTTAGATTTGTGTTTTGGATATACATAATTATTTTTTAAAGAATGGTTTTCAAAAATACTTTAGTAATGAAAAATATTATTCACGTGAACTCTTACCCAGAAAGCCAACATATAAAACACATGAAAGTAGAGATGTTTGGTTGATGCACATTTTTAACTTTGTTTCGTTTTGTTTTAGAAAAAAGAGGGAAAGTTCAATATCTTGCAGCCTCCCAAATATGCATACCCAAGTAAGTCATTAAAACAAATTCAAAGACCCTCTCATCACACTGTGATTACAATAGAACCGTCTTCCTGTCTGAGAAGTCTGAAACAGTCAGTGTCCTACTGAGAAGTTCTCTGTAAAAGTCTGCCACACTTTCTACACACGACCTCATTGCAAGAACGACACAATGTAACGAAAATCCCAGCATTTATTTGGTGGGGGATATGACAAGCTCATTTTCAAATTTATAGAGAAGAGGCTAACCAAGGAAATATTGAAAAACAACCACAAAGGAGAGACTTCCTCTCCTGTATATCAAAATATATTTTAAAGCTATAGAAATTTAAATAGCATGGCCTAGTACAAAAAGGGATAATTAGAATGATAGAGAATAACGCAATTTTGTTCATGATAAAAATAGCATTTTTAATGTTTAATGTTAAACACTAGATAATGTTAAAATGTTTCTAAAAGTTCTCATCACAAGAAAAAAAATTTTGTGACTATGTAGGGTGACAGATGTTAACTAGACTTACTGTGGTGACTATTTAACAATATATACAAATATTATATGTGAATTATATCTCAATTTAAAAGAGAGAGAGAGAAAAAATAGCATTTTTAAAATGGTAGGGTGGAATGTTGACTGTCCTGTCCAGATTAGGAGAGAGGGAAAGAACAAGCAGAAAGAAAGAGAATACTAGACTAATATTTCATCCTATGGACAAAACCATTTTCTGATGATTAAATCATCAAATATATAAATAGCTGTAAGCTATTAGAAAGAAGCATACAATGTAAGATATATTGATATGAAGGAGACCTTGCTAAAGTAGGTACAAAATTTAGAAGCCAAAATGAAAAGAAAATAATTCATCTTCTATAAACACAAACCTCTGAATAAAAATAACATACACAATACTAAAAGACAACACCCTAAAATTTGCAATCTGTTTACCAGATTTATTTATGTAGTATTTGTAGAGTCCCCACAGGTCTACAGGAAGACAAGCAGTAAACCAGTAAGAAAATAGAAGTAGATAAGGAGAATCAATAGAGAAGATGTACAAATGATTGATATATTTGCATATGTGTGTGAAAATATTCTCACTGATTAAGAGAATGCAAATTTAAACTGCACTAGAGTGTAATTTACTTTCTCAAATCAAATTGGCAAAAATTTAGAAAAGATTCACTCATGCTAAGGAAATAAGTAAAAGTCATTTTCAACTTTGGCTCAATAATTCCATTATGAGGAAGGAAACTACTGTACAGCAATGCTAGCATGCATGTAATGAAGATGTACACAGACACATACACACACCAGAAGTGTTCATCGAATTATTGCTTGTAATAGTGAAAATCTGTAAGTAATTCAAGGTTAAACAAAATGGCAGTAATTACAGACATTTAGTGCACCCACACAAAGTACAATTCAGTCTCTGTGAAGATGAAGATCTAGGGTGGCGGTTCTCAAATTTCAGTGTACATCAGAATTACCTGGAGGGCTTGTTAACACACATGTTGCTGGCCCCAAGGCAGGAGTTCCTGATGTGATGGGCCCGAGAACTTGCATTTCTAACAAGTTCTCTCCAAGGATCACACATTGAGAACCACTAGGCTGGATCTACACTTGCTGATGTGGACACATGGCCAAGTGAAAAATTCTAGTCATAGAATTATACTTTTCATTATCTAATGTTTTTAAAAAATGAAAATAAAACATGAACATATATATCTACGGAAATGTACAGAACAAGGACAAGGTAATACACCAAACTATTTAATGTTTACCTCTGGGAAGTGGGTGGGAGAGTGAAAGAGAATATTCACATTCAATACCCTATTGTTTAAATCATTTACAAGAAGACTATGTTCATAATTCATTTGTTATTGGTATGATATTGGAAAGAGAGAGAGGAGGGAGGAAGGGGGGAGGAGAAAAAAAAAAGAAGGAAGAGAGAGTGGGTAGCTGAATCCTGAAATTACAGACATGTGGAGGTAATATTAGGTTGGTAGATGCACTAACAAACCCTTACCTCCTTTCTCTCTCACCTCTCCCTGTATCTTTATGATAAACACCTGTAAAGCGAAGTGGTCTGGACACAGGTCTAGCCCTTCACAACTAAAAAAAGCTCATTAACAGAGATGCAAAGGCTCCATAGAGCATTAAAACACAAAAATATTGAATTTTTTTAAATGCATCTAATTTAAAGTAGACTATAGGGAAGTAAGAACCATTTTTTAAATCTGCTTATTTTCATACCTACACATTCAACTCTAGACCTTCACGTCTAAGCATAAATTACTGTAAAATAATAAAAAGCCAACATATGTTTTATTGAGTGTCAATATAATGCTTATGTATGGTTACCATCATCGCTATCATATAGATAAGGAAACTGAGATGAGGAGAGCAGAGAAGTTAAGGAACTTCCCAAGGTCACGCTGGCAGCCATGGTGGACCCAGGGTTATCCCCAGGCAGCCTCACTCCGGTGACATGCTCTTACAACTCCATTGTACTAACCGCCTCTTCAGTTATTCTATTTCCCTTGGATACATCAATACCCTCAGGCCACTACACATTGTCAAATGATAAATTCTTACAGAAAATTTTAAATAATCTAGGGAAAAAAATGCTGCCTTAGAATACTTCTGGAAATGGAAACCTTTCTGACTCTCATTGCCATGGGAATAGGCAACAGATGAAGAAATCTCCTCAAGAACGAATGAAGAAGTTCTCTCTTCCACTGCATTTCCAACTATCACCGTATTCAGATTAGACAAAGCAGCAAGAAAGTCATTCCAGCTTCATGGTACCAGCCAAGAAAAGTCATCGTCAGGACCAACTGCCAACAGCATGCCCTTTAGTGTTTGGCCAAGATGCCAAGGCCCAGCTGTTCTGTCAGCCTTTCTCATACAGTTTGTTGACAAAGAAGAGGCCCAGTTAATTTCTCAAACAGGCAATATAAGCTGAAACTGATTCACCTGCAAATACCCGAATTACTTCCAGGAATGAAGAAATGACGATACCGAAAAAATAAATTTTTCTTAGGCTCGGAATACATTGAAATGGTTCCATAAATGGAATTGCTTAGGAAAAATAGATAAGGCAATAGTCTACTCCGTTGTTTCTGAACTTATTTTGGGTTGGCCAGAGACCAAAGACTGAACTCCAGATTGTGAATCATGAAAGGGAAGATGTATGGGGAAAATAAGAAATTTATAATATTAAGGGAACATAAGGATGGAGATAGAGGGAGCAGAAGAGCTGGGATGACTTAAAAACAGAGATAAGAAGTTGCATTTTTAAGTAAAATTTGGAGTTCCGAAGGTGCAGAATTTGGCACATTCGGTGTGAGAATAATGGGCATCAATGGTCTTCTATGGCCTTAAACTACCTCTCCTAAAGCAACGTGTGCCTTCTTTTAGGTTTGTTTGGACCCTCCTGTTTTGATGCCAACTTTTTGATTCTGGATTTTTTATTCTACGTATATAAATACAAAAATTACAATCAAATTATAACAACAATAAACTTTCTTTAAAATAATATTCTAAAATTAATGTTATCATTTTTTAATTTTAGTAAAATTATTTTCACTGGAGTCTATTGTTTTCTACATAAATTTTAAAATAAAAATGCTTTACATAGCTTCTTTGTCTATATCAAATTTTAACAATTTTTGCTTCTGTCCCTGTATGTTCAGTTTTGCAATCATTTTTTCTACCAAGTCTAATTATATTGGGTCAAATTCTGTAGAATTCAATTTTATTAGAACAGTTTTATTCTTTATTCAATTTTCAGCTAACAGCCAATGTTATAATTTGGAAATTTATCCATTGTGAATTTTAATATTTTCAATAATTTTAATTATTTTTTTATAGATTACTTTTGCTGTTTTCCATTTTAGCAACAGCATAAGTTTTATAAAACATCTTTTACTATTTCAGTTTTAGTCATGGTCTTATCTAACAATCTGTTCCTTCATTCTGACAAGTTCTTTTGCTTATTTTTTCTGTTCTTCAGGGTCAAAATGGTAGGGTTAAAACATCCTTGAGCATTAAGAAGTAAAAACGGCAGGAGTGAAAGATGAGGTTCAAACGATGGCTTCATAAAATCTCCACATTGCTCTTTACTTTCCCCTTTGTAGCTGTGTTAGCTGGATTATTTTTTTTTTCTGTAACACTAATACTGGAAATATGTGACTTTGTCTACCAGATGAGACTTCTTTTCTATCACAGTGTTTGTGTTGATTACCAATGTATATTTTGAACTAGTCAGGTTAAATATATGACAATAAAAATTGGCAATTAATGAGTAAAACATCCTGACTATTCTCTACCCATATTAAATTTTTACCTCATAGATACATAGGCTAACTATATTACCTTACCCTATAAGCTAATATACCCCATACCCTCACCCTATATACCTAACCCTGTCTTTCACTCCTACAAGCTTTTTCTTTTCTCGTTGTTTATAATTTTAGTGCCCTCTGAAAGTCTCAATTTCGGTTCCTGCTATTAAATTAGCTTATGAAAGCTGTAGCTGATGACTCTGTGAGCCTGAATGCATATAGCACCTGCAAACATCTGTTTTTCAAAGTTTTCTACGAATATAATGACTAAGAGTAAGGAAAGTACATAGGACCTCGAGCATCACATTCTTCAGAACAAACGCTTCCCCGGCTGCAATTATGTCATCATGAAATCATGTTCCACATTCTAAAATAAACTCACTGCCATATGAATTGTTATATCTGAGATATTTTTGTAGTTGTCTTTTTAACAGCTTCCTTAGAAGTGTCTTCCAAAATTCTCACAATACCAAAACAAAAATTTCTTTTTTCATCGTATCCATAGGAATACTTCAAGCTAGAGTGTTCAGCAATCACCACACTTATCCTGCATTGCATACACATGTACTTGAATTTCACACACACACACACATACACAGACACACACACATTTTAGCTAAATGTTCTAAAATGTAAGCTTTTTCACTTCTAAGAGAAGTCAAAGAGAGTTTTCCCCAATGTCACGGATCGGGACTCACCTGTGGACGTGGATGTCCTGTGACCAGACAGGTCAGTTCTAGGGTTTCTCCTTCCCGTATAGTATAGACCCTCTCGGAGTAGCGCTCCTCCTCAATGTTACAGGCCAGGCCTGAGTGCACAATACGAACCGTGGGGGGAGCTGTTGAGTTAGGAAGAAAAGAGACAAGATACATAAAAAGATAAGTCAGCTGTCTTCCCATGAATCATCCTGGTTGTAAGAGCAATTCTTATTAGACTCTACCATAGTCAAATCCATCAGTCTTAACACTTTGATCCCCAAGGGATTAAAGAGTTTGTGGGAAACAAAACTTCAAATGCATCTTATAGTCACCAACACATTGTGGAAAGGGCAAGGGGAAACGGTGCTGGGAGAAAACTGGTGATGCAGGAAATCACCATCACTATAGGACCACATGACAAAATTTGATTGTTAAAATGTGAGAGGTGGCTTCCTTTCTGAAATCCAGAATTAAATATAGTCATGGAGGTTGTCCAAATACGAGGTAGTGCAAAAGAAAGAAGGCCATTGGAAGGGAAAAAGGAATTTGAATTGAAGACATTGGCATTTTTCTGTTAATTTTATAAGCCCTATGGTGCAAATAGGAGCTAAGGAATGAGAAGATTTGGTAACCAGGAATTGAACAGCAATTTAGTTTTCAATATTCATAGACTCTTGTATTGATACAAGCAAAAGATGATCATTGAATTAAGCCACTGAAGAAGGCAATGAGTCATTGATGCCCAAGTATAAAATTCTGATTCAAGAGAGACTTAGTTCTCATGAAGCTATCCAAATTCCTAAGTACAATTTTCTCCTATTTTAGTGCCACACAGGCCAATAAAACTTGACTACCACTCACTGACTCACATATCATCAGAAACCCACTACATGCAAAAACTCTTTGGGTCATGAGAGATACTTAGATAATAAGATATGCCTCCTGTCATCAAGAAGTTTACTGTCAGATACCAGCTTCAAATTGGAGATCACCCCCATTTGTGAATTCAGCATTTTTGTTTGTAATAAATTTGGGAGTGAAGGAGAAAGGGTCATTTTAATTAAAGGCTATATCTACATGTAAAGGACAATCATCTCAAGAATTTCCTGACAGCATTCCCAACCTAAACAGCAGTATCATTAGCAGAGCCTGTAGTTGCTTAAAAATTAATGTGGGCATATTTGGAATTTTTTATTTAACATTAAAATGATCATGAATCCTATAGAATCTGAAGATGAACTTAGTGATTCTATGGAGGAAAAAAAATGATTATAAGTTCAACTTATGGGAAATTCCTTCTAGGAAAACCTGTGTTCTGAAAGTAAAAAAAAAAAAGAAAAAGAAAAAGTTTCCAATATCTAATACTTTGTGTTATACGACACAAATGTACAGAACACTCAGAGTTTAATCATTGAAAAGCACATATTTTATTGTCCTTCTCAATTTCAAACAGAAACTGAAAGATAGAAAAGCCTACTTATGGATAAGACAACTTGTTATTTCAATTTCTTTCTGGATACTCAAGCAGAGTCCTGTTCAACTTTCAAATTCAGGATCCCACTCCCCAATACCCAGCATCAAACAACATGTAAAAATTTCCAACAGTGGGATAAGAATGAAGAGTATTTTTAGAAGAGCCGTTCTCATGTTCAGTATGCACTATAAGCTCCCCAGGAACTTTTTTAAAATACAGATTTCAGAGGTATACATAGACGCCTGTTATGTGTGCATTTTTATCAAAAACCCAGATGATGACAATGACAGTGCTACTTAGACCAGATTATTAGAAATAATTTTCTGGGTCTTATAAATATTTGTTGACTTAAGGAAAATACTCCAAGAAATCAAATGTCCTTTTTCTTTTATTTTTTTCAAGTAACTAAACTTCATGCTATGCATCATTTCACTGGTTTGAAAAATTAAATGACGCTTAAACAAATCAGATGTTTTGTTTGGTCTACAAAACCAATTTATCAAAAATTTTCTACCATGTCTTTGGGTTCTGTCTAGACATTGTAATGATTTGTTTAGTTTTATGACATTAGAAATCCTTATCTCTAGTGTTTCTCTGGGTGTTCTGATATATTTCACACAATGTTTCCCACAAATCATTTCCTACAGTGATCAAATTTAAACTTCAATTTAGATAAGTAATACTAGAGAGCTACTTATTATTAAACATCTGTCTTATACAACTGTATACATATCATAGAGGTTAACAAACTGATGACAATCAATAAACACTTGCAAAATATAAATAGAAAATTTTTAAATAGATTCATTATCTTGAAATATACTTCTATGCCAAATTTAGCTTAGTAAGTGATAGCCTACATGTTTATTAATACATCTAATTATACGGTAACATGACATCTTTTCCGAATTAATTTCCACTTGTTATTTTTGTTTTAATTTCAAATCAATGAATAGTATTATTATTTTTAAGATATATCTTTCCAAAGCATCATTATGCAAATAAGTAGCTTTATTTAAAACATTTAAATTATACAGAAGGCATACTGTGTTCATTTTCAAAGGTTAATTTTCTACTACTTTCTTCTATATTTTAACACATTCTTGGAAAAGATAACCGCCTGTATACTGTAATCATGAATCTACCACCTATCTTATAGAAGGGTGGAATATTCTACCAAACTGTAAGTGTTGAAGACGTAATTTTCCCAGTATGCATTAAAATATATACTCAATACTTTAGTTGCTCAATGACAAGGTGAACATTTTGGAAGCTTCCATTCACTTTTGGTCTGCAGAAAGCTCAACTTCAAAGGTCTCAGAGCTCATCCAGGTCTATGCTCTTATCTCCAAGTTAAGGAAGTCAAGTCTGAGGACATAAGTGGCCTGGCCACAGGCCAGCAGCTAGTTGTGGCCTCCATGAGACCAGACTCAGAGATCCGTTGTTCTTCTCCCTACTTCACACTATTAAAACCATGTCTGACCTAGTTATATTAGTGTTCTAAATAACTCCAAACTAGACCTAGACTAGACGATGGGGGTAAACAATTGAGAAACTGTTCATGAAGTAGTTAGAGCACCATAAAACAACAATATAAACAGTATAACTGCTCCAAAGTTAACCAACGTAACATGGCTCCAAGTGACCATCCTGCCTCCAGACCTTGCCAAATCCATGAAATCTTACCACTGCCAAAACAATACTCTGAAATTTCTATTTTCATCCTGTCCTTTTCCTGCCTTGGAATCTATAATGTCTCCCCACAGAGTCCTAATCCCTCTACACAGCATTTAGATGCTCGGTAAAGGGTCATCATACTGACTATCCAACCTGAAATTCCACTTCTCTGTAACATCGTCCAACATCTGTGGAAAGGTAAAGAGCACTGAGATTTTAAGTGTCTTTGCTCATGATGTTCCCCCATCTAGAATTCCTAGGCTGATATATGGACCAATGTTCCTGACACCTTCTTGAATTACTTAGCAATGACTCTCTTCTCTTTTTCCGGGAGATATGTATTGCCCAGTGATTTTCCTTTTTCTTAGAATTCTAACTTGATATTAAGTCCCTCACTGCCAGGATGAGCATCATTTTTGGCATCTGTCCCACAACACAAAATCCAGAGCACAGAGTAGGTATTTAATAATTCATAATTTGTTTTAGGAAATATCATTATAATGACACCAACCTCCTATTTTAGCAAAATATCAACTATTATGGCACCGAATTTACTTAAATCAAATATAAATGCAATTTGCAGTACTATATCTGAAGCAAGACATCTTTTATCATCTGCCTTGTTGGAAAAAGCCTCAAGTCATTACCCTGAAATTGGACTAAGGGTTATGATTCCGTTTGCCCTATAGAGTTAGCAATGAATTAAAATGTTAAAATATTGCATGAGACTCATATTCATCCAAACGTGCTTGCAGCAAACCAAATCACATTACACAAGATCTTTCCTAACGCTAATCATATCAACTTCCTTAATATAAGTAAACTGGCTTTGGGTTCAAGAGGTCAGCCTAAAAGGGCAAAAGAGAGGCATTCTTTTATCTTGTTAAAGTATACTTTTGAAAGTTAAACCAAATTCTCTCTGTATTCTGTTGGAGAAAGAACACAAATAAATTATTCTCCAATGGCAACAACCAGGAGCATTCATCTCATATATAGACTTTCAAGCATATATTTATTGAGCAATTGCTATAGATCAGGCATGAGGCTGTGTGGTGGGGATGTGAAGATCAATGCTATGAGCTGTGCCCTCTAGGCACTTATAGACTATCGGGTCTGTCCAATTTATATATATTAAACAAATTACAGTTGAACAGGAGAGTTACTCTAACAGAAAAAAACTATAAGATGACAAAGCAGAACATGACTAAATCTGCCTGGGGGATTCCAACAGGTTTCACAAAGTCAGTGACAATTAACCTAGGTTTAGAAAGATGCAGGTGGTGGGAACAAAACGGAACATTCCAGAGAGAAGAAACAGTGTGTTCAAAGGCATGTCTGTAAGCAGTCGGTTAGGCAATAACTACATTAAAATGTGGTCTATGTATCTTATAATTTACTCCAAACCTTAACACTGGTACCACCCTCTCAACTCACCATTGTGTTTCCAGAAGTAGGACAGACACTGTACGTATAGCCCTGGGAATGGAAACGAGGGAAGAGATCTACTTTAGAGGTCTTGTTAGACAAGACTTGAGGATTAACTGAATGTGGGGCGAGGGAGAAGGATTTAAGATGATATTGAAGTTTATACTGTGGTTGACTAGGTGAAAGACGACGATTTTTCAATAGAAGAGCTCTTGATCACCATGGACCCCACATTACTTACAGTTGGGAGAGACTTGAAATGAGGGACTCTGAGCCCAAATTATGGAGGGCTTTGTTAGTAAGTTAGTAAGAGTGAGAACTTCGATGCAGAATGTTTTTGAAGGAGAAGATTTTTCCAGTCACAGGCACTATTCCTGAAGGACATGCTGTTATTTGCCAGTAATAGGTTTGGTATTAGAGGTTTTCTCCCCTCTAAGAACCCCAGGTAAAAGCTTTATACTTTGGTAAATCCCTGATCCAACTATTCCATGGGAATTCAAGTTGCCAGTAAAATCCTGCCACTCTTCTAGACTAGGTCAAGGTAACTCAGGTTCTTGAGGCAAGTCACAGACCTCCTGAGATGGGTAGTGTGGACAGAGGGATGCTCACTGGACCCCTCTTAGAAACTCCAGTGAAGAGATCAGTAAACAAGCCTGTACCAGCATCCCTCACACACTCTAGATTCTGTGGAGAGAGAGACAGAGCCAGAGATAGAGAGATGGAGAGAGAACATCTCACTTCTTACTGCTCTCCCATGGCTAGACACAGACAATAGACTTGGCACTGTTACTTACACTATTGACTTAGCAGTCATTCAGTTTTGCTTGTAAAGCAAATATAACAATAATCAAATGTCCTTTGAGTTTGCTATTGATTTAAGTGATTACATGCTTTCATAAAACACTTCTCAGTTTTCTACAACATCGTACATTCAGCTAATCAGCATTGCCAACTGGTCTCTTCTGCTTATTTCACAATTTCCAACACTGCATATGTGTATGGCACGTCTCAAAGACAGCGTCCTCCATTCTTCTTCTTTTCTCTCTTTCCCACCTAAGTTATTAGTGGAAGATAGTATGTGAGTCTTCTCCTCCCTCCCTTTTTCACAATGATCTCCCAATCCGACTTTTAAATCAAGTGTCGTGTCTAAAGACCTGGTCCATAATTATTCCTCTTGTTGTGGTCAACTCCTTTGCCTGATATCTTTCGTCTTAGGCTCGTTATACTCCATATGCTAATATCACAGACTCAGAGAGGGATGAGGAGAGTATGCTGATTTGAGAGAGAAGGTGAAGAAGTCAGTTTTAGATGCTGATAGTGGGCTGACCAACAACTGACAAGTGGTTCCTGGATGTAAAGATTTAGAGCTTTTAAATGGTAGTTGATGGTTGACAGCAATAGAATAGATGAAATCTCCAAAATAGAGCATTTAGAGCATAGAGTGAGAAATTAAGAGGATAATGATAGAACCATGAGGAATATGAATTCTCAATACAGAAAGCCAAGGAAAGATACTTAGCATGATTATAACATCAGAGAAACAGAAGGAAAACCAAGACGATGTGCTACTTTAAAAGGTACACAAAGAGAGGCTCAAGCATGGCGACATGCCCCAAGATGTCACTCACAACAGAGCTGTCATTTAGGAGGGGCACGGACAAAAGGTCACTGCCTTTGACAGTCAGCATGGCATTGATGAATCTGGAGTCAGATGTGGCTGTAGAGCAGCGGGGTCAAAAGATGAATGAGGTGAGGTTTGACGAAAAGGGAAGAAAGTCTTAGTAGGTCAAACAT
Organism: Diceros bicornis minor; assembly: GCF_020826845.1. Classification (NCBI taxonomy): domain Eukaryota; kingdom Metazoa; phylum Chordata; class Mammalia; order Perissodactyla; family Rhinocerotidae; genus Diceros; species Diceros bicornis. Next base: position 4,261,390 of record NC_080744.1, on the reverse strand, counting down.
AGCTTAGGGTGAAAAGTAAAACTGCTATTGAGGTTCCCCTATGTAAAGAGGAACGATAAGTATAAAACTGCATACGTTAACAATATTATACTACCATCTCAGGATGGCAAGGAATAATTATTTACATTACAAAAACCAAACCGTAATGTTTGTATTTCCGGCCTAACTGCAACTTTTTGCTAATACCATACTATTTTTCTAGTATCGTTCATCATTCTTTTAAAATTAACTTCCCTAAAATCCCACTTTCTTTCTTTTCTTTCTTTTCTCTTTCTGTTAGTTTACTCTTTTACAAGTTTAACTTTGCCAGCTTCTGTACCACAAAACAAAAATCTCTCTAAACTGTCTAATCTCTTCTGTAAACAAAGAGTCAATCAAGTTAACCCCCACAGCATATAAATATGCTTAATCTCTTCCGTAATAAAAAATGGAGACTAAACAACCACATCCATCCTCCCGTCAACAGGCCTCCTGTCTTTCCTGTTGGTCTAGCGATTGCAAACAGCACACACTCTAACCCACACATCCGCACCTGCTGTGCAATCCGCGGTCCAGAGCAGTCTGGCTTCTGTCCTATCACTTGTATTCAAAAAAGAAGAAGGCTGAAAGATAAAAGATCACTTTGGTAAACTGCTAATTTTTTGTCATTATTTTGATCTTTTTACTCCTCCTTCAGCCTTAGTTTACCTGCCTTCACTTCCATGCAACTATAAGGATCTTTTGAAATTATACGCTTGCTCTACACTTCACAACAATATAGACTATTACTACATTTCACTATGATACTCACAACAACCTTGAACATAAACACATATCCAAACACGCACAGAAGCAAAATACAGTCAGCCCTCTCTAACCACAGGTTCCGTTATCTGGAGATTCAACTAACCCAGATGGAAAGGCTTACGACAGTTCCGTCTGTACTGAACATGTACAGACTTTTTTTCTTGTCATTATTCCCTAAACAATACAATATAACAACTATTTACATAGCATTTACGTTGTATTAGGTGTTTTAAGTATCTAGAGATGATTTAAAGTATACAGGAGGATGTGTGTAGGTTATATGCAAATACTATGCCATTTTATATAAGGGACTTGAGCATACATGGATTTTTGTATCCTCGGGGGTCCTGGAACCAAACCCCCGTGGGTACCAAAGGATGACTGTATTCAATACGTATGTCTATTCAAATAATTTCCTCAAGAGAATAGTTAAAATCCTTCTGTCATTGTCATTTTAAGTAATCCCAAATAGGACAATATCCAGATACACAAACAACATACAGATTATTTTAAATCAGCTTTTACCTCATTTGAGTTATTTGCCTCCACTGGTTATTTTGAATTAACTACTATTTCAGCATCTCTGTAAACTTATTTCCCCACTCCAGCCCCCTCTCAGTCCGTATATTTGGTTAACATTATATTCCTTTCCACTAAAGGGAAATACTTATCTTTAATTTGATGAAGTGTCAAAGGAAAGTACTAAGATCCTATTGATTGTTATGGATTTAATCAAAAGAAGATCACATCTACCTCATATGACTTTGGGGAAAGGCTCTGAATACGAAAGGTTGTGAATGTTTTGTATTATTTCCTCAGCACACGCTGTGCAGCAGTGTTATAAATTAATGAGCTGCCCTTAGAGATTCTCCAAAGCCCAAAGTAAGGTAAGAAAATTTAACCCTGAAGCCTCTGGTTTTAGAGGATAGCTATTGAGGTTTCCTAAATAACAAAAGTTGACATGATTTTTTAAGTTAGTGTTAGCCAAGAATTTAAAGCAAAGAGTTTAAATTTAAACTCAAGTTATCTGTTTATACACAATAAATACTATTTAAGAAGATGGAAGAAAGTTTGTCATCAAAAGAAAATGACACTCACTAATAATGTAATTATGTACATGAAATTTTAAAGTTAAACAAAAAAAGCAACAATGCAATTTAAATTCTGTTAAAACAACAATAAAAGCAATATATTTTTTTTGTAAAAGAACTACCTTGTAATGTCATCTTTTAACATTCTCAAATCAAGGTACTAACTTCACAGAAAATTGAATACATAATGGCAAAATATTAATCTGAATTTTCTTCCACAAAATGACATATATGTGTCCCATTTTTCTTCAGTGAAACACTATAAAATTTTTTAATTTTATTACATAAAGGTTTCTACATTTGCAACTTCAGATTTCATCAGAATACCCTTTTGTGTTTTCATCTAGAAAAGTAGCCTATTAATATTGAAGGCTAAAACTTCGAAGACTCCTACATGTTTTATAGATGAAGAAAATACAAGTTTCACTGGATCTGAAGTTCTTAACATTCTTTTCAAATACAGCATTTGACAACCTCTGACATGTGCCAGAGAGGACCCATGGGCCACCAAGTCCGACACAGCCGTCCACGACCACTAGTCATCTGTGTCCCTCTGTCTACATGAATGTTCCCACCCCAAGCCCTTCATTATGCCCTGCCCAGAATTTTTCAGAAGAAATATTTGACCTACACCTAGGGAATCTTTGAAAGTCCATCAAATATTTCACTAATCTGATATTTTGCTTACAAAAGACCTGTATGAACTAAGTTGGGTGCTCGAACTTGACAGTACATATTGTGGGGAATAGCGCTTTCCCCTTCTCGGGTAAGAATGTGATGTTCCATACACAAGTTCCTAGTTTTCTATTGGATCCTATGCCACATCCAGAATTGTCTCCAACTAAAGGTTGAATCATGTTTCTACCTAATTAGCAAATTTTAGGGAAAAAAAAAAAAACTACTCCAGAAATTTTGGAGGCTAGGCCATAGACTATCAACGCAAAAGAAAAGCTGAGGTAGACACACTCTTGTTTTTATGGTCCCGTTCTTTATGGGCTTTGAGGCAGTGTGGGGGCAGAGTGGAGGAGATGGAGAAACTGTTAGAACATTGCCAAGAGGGAGAGACATTTAATCCTTAAAACCTTTGATTAGCCTTCCCCCTCTAAAATCAAACTTGTGAAATGGCTTCCTCTTAATAATGTCAGAAGCCATATATCATGTGGTCAGTGAACCCTCTAAGGTTCTTTGAACCAAATCTTCCTTGCTTCTTATGAATTATCTCAGCATCTTACGAGATCAGGACTCCTGAAACCACAGGTGCTAATTACATCATTTTTCTTTATCCCTCAGGACTGAAATGTATCCCCAAATACACATGTCCTTCTCAAAAACTTAGAGCTTTCAGGTTTCTTGGAAAGAGCTACAAAGCCCCAGCCAGTATTACCTAAAACGAAATTAATCTCATCAGTGCGCTCCAACCTAAATCACAGACTGGGTATTTGGAGAGCCATTATTCCTTCCAGTCTAGCTCATCAGAAAACAAATGAGATTTGCTACAAAACATGCCAAAAATGAAGACTTCAATTTGCTTCTCCAAGATTAGCAATGGCAGGCAGAGAATTCTGAGGATCTGGCCTGCCCATCGCCCCCTTGTTTCTCTCCATTGAGAAATCACTGCCACTGCCTGGGACTAGTCCCCAGAAAGACAAGCTCCTTAGCATATCATAAAAATGCCTGTCAGACCCCAGCATAGAGGACTCAGTGCAATAGTGACACAAACCCGAAGTCCTTTCTGCACCGGGCAGAATAGTGATGATTACAAAGCAAGAAGGATCCAGACTTCACCAGGGCAGTCCTCTCACAGACAGAGAATTCAGCAAATGCCAGGCCTTTGTGCAACGCATGTTGTTTTGACAATCTCTAGTTTTCTCTAAACCCCTGAAAAGTATATTTTTAATTTCCATTTGAAAAAATGAGACAGTCCCAGTGAAGGTTAGTGGACTGTCAAAGTTTAGTTTTAACTGCAGTTCTGCCTTATACTAGAAACAAATTTTGTTGTATATATATAAATAAATAAATATATATATATATATATTTTTTTCCCTTTTTGCCATGCTGCATCCTCATTTTTTAAAGGTCAGGCATTCCTTTATGTCTTTGACATTTAGAGGGTAAGAATAGAATAGAGAAAGAAAATTATCAATCGTGTATGTTCTGATAGGCAAAAAATACTTTTATTAAATTACTTGGTGCCACAAGAGTTCAAAGTGAAAACATTTATCTAAATTATGCAGTGTAAAACATAAGCAATTATTAGTAAATAGTAGCATTCAACTTCTAATTTTTTTTTCAACTTCTAATTTTTTAAATATTAGGTTTTGGCAATTTCAAAGAAATATATACAGGAGCTAAGGAATTGACCAAAATTTCTGCTCAAACAATTCAATTTCCATTTATTTGAGATGAAGTTTTGAAATTGGCCCTGTAATTATCTCGGTGGTCCACCTCTATGGCAATGTGGCATGGCATGCCCAGGGAGGCTCTCAGACCTGCCATCTCCCAGATTCCCATCCCCTCAGGTCCCAGGGCTCGAGTTCCTCTCCTCCCCAATCACCCGTGCTCCGTTGGCTGCCACAGAGTAAGACTCCGCTCTCCACTTCAAACGTTTTCCACATTCTCCTAAATAAACTCATAAAATCCTTTCTAAGAATTGTCACGATTGTTATTAGTAATGTTAGGGTTTGTTAACAAAACAAACTATAAGTGGAATTTGCAGTGTCACAAAATCTTAAAATCTTAAGAGGAGTAGTTGCAAGTCAAGCGAGTGACCCCCAACACTTCACCAGTGCACATGATTTTTCTGTTGAATTTCATATCCTTAACCTATCTCCTCTATTGCAAACTTCTAATTAATGGTGTTTCCCTGAATTTTTTGAGTAAACAAGGAAATGCATAAAAAAATAATAAATATTATTTGTAGCCATAGGCGATTAGTGGTAAATATAATATAAAATTGTTATGCTTAAATTCTCACACCTGACTTTAATTTTAAATGTTATGCTGGAAATTCTTCTAGTTTAACCCTGAAGAATTGATGAGATTGTGTCTCTTAGATGTTAGAGCACACAAGTTACTCAGACTTTAACTGTCCAGATTGTAACACAGCTGGGTCAGTGCCTTTCAAAATCTATTTCCAAAAGCGAGTGGCCTATAAACGTGTTCAATGTTGTTCAACCTAAATAATTTTTAAAGAAATCTGAACCATTAAAGTATCTGTTTTTGCCTAAGATATTTGTAAAGATAAAAAATAAATAAATGAAACCTAATATTGGAGTAAGTGTAAGGTCATATATACCTCCATATTTGCTGGATGGGAATCAGTACAGTTTTTCTAGGAAGCAGTTTGCCAGTGTAGATCCAAATGTAAAATATACATAACTTTTGGGCCATCTCTAAAAAAAAAAAAAAAAAAAAAATGACCATAAAGAGACAAATTGCCAAAAGATGCACACGCAAATATTTCCACTGCAATATTTATAATGGGAAAAACTGGAAACAATAGCATATATGGAAAACTAATAAGCTATTAAACATGGTTATGTAGCTCCAAATTTATTGACATGCAAAAGCATCAGTGTCATTTGATTTTTAAAAATAAAGTTTGAGAAGCGCATGGATCATACAGAGATTGAGTAAGCAATGTGTTTAGGAGTGGAGGCTCTGAATCCAGGGACCCAGGTTCAAATTCTCATTCTGACATTAACTGTGTGACATTGGGCAAACAACTTGATCTTTCTGTGCCTCTGTTTCAGTGTCTATAAAACTGATTAATAATCAAACCTCTTTCAAAGAATTTAGTGACAATGTGATAATTAATGCTCATTGGAACAATGTCCAGCCCATTGTGAGCTGGCAGCAAACGTAGGCCATTAATATTTTCAAATTTATGTGTAAATTTTGTGCATGTACAAACTGTATATACACACAAGGAGATCTCTATAAAGATGTTCTCTGAAATTTTTCCTAAAAGATAATCTAGAGATAAATCATACAAGAGGGAAAATGTTTAACCAAGCATAACCATTAAAGTAGCCTTAATTTTTGAAATAATTGATAAAATTATAAAACAACATAAGTATCAAGCAATAAAGTACTGGATTATTAAATGGTGAAGCATCCATAAATAGATTACTCTACTCCAATATAAAATGATGCAAATCTATGCTTATTGACATGGAAAGAAATCCGCGTTATGTTGCTAAGAATAATGTGTATGGTATGACCCTTTCATGTACTGTTGCAACTGTGTGCCTGGAGACGTGTCTAGAAGGACCACAATGCTAACAACGGTGATATCTTGGGGCAGTGAATTTCGTGATATCTTTGCTTTTTACTTAATATGGTCTGTGTTTTCCAAATTTTTTACAATAAGCACTTTTTCCCCCCAGAACTAACAAATGATATTGCAGTTTATCTAGAAGTTTTGGAGCCATGTTCTACCTCTCCGCTTCACTGTTTCGTCAATTCTCTTAATCTCATTGGACTAAGGAAACATTTGTCTATCTGGACCCACCAGACTTTTCCCTGTGAACTTCAGGCCATTTTTTTTTTTTATTGATTTAGAATCTTCTGACTTTTCTTAAATTATGTTTCTGGACTTCAAAAATCCTACCCTCCTCTTTGCCCTGCCAAGCTTGTCTGGAGCATAACCACCACCTCTGTTTCTAACTTGGAAGAAGCTTGACTTTTCCAATTACTGTGTAACTCTAAATGACTATTTTAGCAAAGTCTCAGAAAGCATCATGTGGTATTGAAATCTGGTATCATCACTGGAGTATCACAAGTATTTCCTTTCATCTTCTTTGCCAATGTAGATTTCTACTCTTCCTGCTCTCAAATTCCTTAATGAAACTCTTAATAGCTTCTTGCATTCTCTCAACTTCATTTTAGTTTTTTTTTCCAAATTTATTTGCATAGCAAATAAGACAATACATAAAAATCCACCGAATGACCAGCTCATAATGGTTCAGGTCACCAGCTCTGTCCACTTCCTCAGGCCCGCTTCAAGGAATCATCACTTATGTATCGTCTAAACCACTCCCACTTTTACTGGCCCACTCTCCCAGGGATCTGTCTCAAAAACACCAATATTACAGTTTTACATTATCAACATAGTTAAAGCAATAACTAAAAATGTTCAAAATTTTAAGCAAAGAAAAATGGAACTTATTCTTTCAATAGTAATTTTCGGCTACAAGTAATTTTCTCCCATGCCTGCTTAATGTTATAATGTAAATAATGAACAACAATAACTGTATACGTATATTCCTTTAATTAAAAAGTCTCTAATGATAACAAGTTGAATATTTCTAATGTTTCTAATTTTAAGTATTGATTTGGAGTTGGATTTCCTGGGTTGGAAATACTATAATATAATCTGAGATAATTTCACTTTCCTCATATATAAAATGGGGTTGATATGAGTTTCTACTCCATACTGTTGAGGCAATCATAGGAGATCATGCATATCTAGGGTTTACCACAGTGCCTGGCTCATAGCAGTAAGCATTAAAAATTTTAGTTTTGGTTGGCCATTTGAAATCTCCACGTATGGAGCAAACATTGGAGAAATAATATTATTGTTGATTAGTAACATCATTACATTCTCTTCCCAATAATTTACATGAAACAAAAAAACTAGAAATGAAGAATAATTGTAAAAATGACCCCAACTTTATGTAAATTGTCCACCTAATGAAATGATCAAATTTGTCAACAAATCTAAACTTAACTCTTTGAAGCCAATTGATCAAGTAAATGAATAAAATTATTGCTGAAAATTTCAACTGAAAATGGTCCTTTTCAAAACTTAACATGGAAAATAACTTTTTAACAAAGTAAATACTATTTCATTTACTTAAATAATATCACAAACCATTTTTAAATAAATAAAAATAAGGACATACCTAATGAATAACAATTAGGTTTATCAATGGAGAAGCATTCTGTCTAATTAATCAGTACACTCAGCATTGTTAGAAATAGTATTGCAATACCCAGAGTGCAAAGCATGTATTTGCTTTCCAACCATAATGTCAAAAGGAGCCAAACATTAGCAGAAATTTCAAAGACGCATCCAAACAATTATAAAATGACATTTTCAATCCTGAAGTTTCAATACCTAAAATGAACGGTTGAGGGATGACATAAGCCAAAAACGTGATTATGCACATGAACACTCCACTTGAATTAAGGGCTGAGAAGGAGAGACTGAGGGTCTGATTCCGGAGTGTTTTTGGCATTTATCCAATGTAGCTCAATTTCCAATGAAAGGCCTTTTTGACCAGTTCTTATGTCGATATGTTCCTATTAGCTACCAGTACCTTCAAATGGTGTTTGTCTTAAACACTGACCTACGTTAGTATATCAAATTATGACAGCAAATGAATGGCTGCACACAATAGTCATTCAGTCTCTGGCCAAATATTTAGAAGAGACCTCAATAGCAATGACACATGAATATCTCTGTTTCTACTTTATTTATTTGATAAAAGACACTAAAGAAAAATTGAACATAATGATAATAGCTTTACAGGTTCTCAAAATCTCTCTTACTCAGGATTTGATACAGAGCTTACAGAACTCAATTCTGAAAGTAAACTTCCTGTTTAAATAAGTAGGACAAGAAATCATTAACTTTGAGAAATCTAAGGACAAACTCTTTGACACGATATATGTATGCACATGTTCATGAAAACCTCAAATCAAAAACACCTAACTCATGTTGACATGACATTTGTTCCTAATTTTTTCTTCATATAAGGAAACAGGCTAAAACGTGATTTTCTACCACCATTGAGGTGGAGACTGCTAACAGTGCACTGTGGAGTGAAGGGCTTTTATACTTTTTGGAAGAGTTTGCCTAAAGCTCCCAATTATATCTTCTGAAGAAAAGCTTCCTGTAGTGCTCATCCACACTGAAGAGGTCCTCCCCTAGAATGACCATATTGTCCCACAGGTCATTCATATGGGGAGGGGCTCTGGCTCATCCCAACCTGGTTATCTAGGAAAACAAGTCAAACACTGCAAGGCTGGCCCTGTGCCACTCAGGTTTCTTCTCACTCATTCTCATTCCAGAGGACACATCCATTGAGTGGCCCAAGTGCCATCTACACGATGACTCACAAATTCATATCGCCAGCACAGAACTTGGCCCTGCCCTCCAGGCCCCTATATCCATCTGTCTACATGACAGTTTCTCCCAAATGTCTTACTATATCCCAATACATCCAAAATTGAACTCATGACTCAATACTTCTCTCTCCTCAAAAAAGATGCCTTCTTTCAGCCTTTCCTATGTCACTGAATGGCAATACCATCAGAAAAGCTGCCTATACCACACACCTAGATCTCATCCTTGATGTCACTACCAAGGGTTGTTAATTTTACCCTCTTAATGGGACCACTCCCTCCATCTTTTCACCACAATCATTCCATCCTGAGCCACTATCATCTCTCACTCAGACTGCTACAAAAGCATCCTAACTGATGACTCCTCTCCAATTGTGCCTCCAGACAGCACACTAGTGAGATTTCGAAATGACCATATAAACCCCTTACTTAAGAACTATCAGCGGCTCCCTAATGCTTTTAAAATAAAATTGCTATTATCAGGATTTTGAAAACCCAAAATGTTCTTTCCCTGCTTCCACATGTCATTCAAACTCTCATCATTTTCTCTTCCCATCCCTCTAACTTGCTGGGTTCCATCCTGGCCCAGGGCCTTTGCACATGTTGTTCTCTCTGGTTCCAAAGTCCTTTTCTCTTATCTTAGCCTAGTTATTGCTTAGTCAGAACTCAGCTCCAGTGTCTCCTCCACAGGGACACATTCCTTGGCCCTCCTAAAGAAATCACATCACTCATTTATGGGCACTCAGAGCAACAGGGACCTCTTCTTCACACCACTTACCATAGATACCATTTTACATGCACTTCTGTGATTAGAAGTAAACTCAGTAAAGGAAGGAACTGTGCCTGATTTAATTCACCATGATATCCCAAGCGCCTAACCCTGCACAGCACACAATGCATTTCACTATATGTTTAGTGAATGAATGCATGAATGCAGTAGAAAACAATAGCCTACGTAGATATATAGTAGAAAGGAAAGAAGGAGAGAAGGAGGGAAGGAAGGAAAGAAGGAAGGAAGGAAGGAAGGAAGGAAGGAAGGAAGGAAGGAAGGAAGGAAGGAAGGAAGGAAGGAGGGAAGGAGGGAGGGAGGGAGGGAGGGAGGGGAGGAGGATTATTCACATCCATTTCCAAAAGTTCTACCTTTTCCTAACTGATTGTCATTCCATCAAATGGGACTAATCCAGGTCCACATCTCTTATGGTAAGATAATTTACATCATAATTTTCTTTAGCCTGAGAAGACAGCCTTTAGCCTGTCTTCCCCGGAGTCTTTTTGTTATGTGGCAATTTCTACATATAAAATGTCTGAGAATGTGCTGCTTAAGATGTACATGGTGATTTATGTTACAATATTTTCCCTAAGAGTTACATTACAATACTCTTCTTACTGGTTGGTGGATCTTCAGTCACCTCTTGTTATTCACGACTGGAACAACAGACTACCTGCTTTATGGAGGCAAATCACAGATACTAACATTTGTAAATTATACCCTTTAGTTCAACAAAATTCAAACAAACCATCTCTTCCCACTTAGTTTTTCTGACTTTAGTTTCTGACTTGCAGGCAGACTGCACAACACCTGTTATAATCTGCAAAATTCTATTTGTCTTTCAAATAATGAAATTGTTTCTACCCATGTTTAGACCTTTATTCACCTTGGTGTATTAAACTCACTTTCCTCCTCCTACTACACTGAAACCTTATGAACTACAAGATTAAAAGCACATTCCATTTTCAGCCAAAACGTGCTGCTAACTCCAACCTCCAGAAAGACAGTGTCGAGGATATTTCATCTCTTCAGACTCATCTCCATGTTGTCTATAGATCTGCTATAAGATTAGCAGAGGTTTATTTTCTTTTCTTTTTTTTTTTCGGTGAGGAAGATCAGCCCTGAGCTAACATCCATGCTCATCCTCCTCTTTTTGCTGAGGAAGATCGGCTCTGAGCTAACATCTATTGCCAATCCTCCTCCTTTTTTTTTCCCCCAAAGCCCCAGTAGATAGTTGTATGTCATAGCTGCACATCCTTCTAGTTGCATGTATGTGGGACGCGGCCTCAGCATGGCCGGAGAAGTGGTGCGTCGGTGCGCGCCGGGATCTGAACCCGGGCCGCCAGCAGCTGAGTGCGCACACTTAACCGCTAAACCATGGGGCCGGCCCCAGAGGTTTATTTTCAATGATAGAGATACCCACTGATAGATGTCTTACCTATTAATTTTTCTGGGAAAAAAAGGGCAACATTATACTCTGCTACCTTGAATTGTTTTGGTTTATGACAGCAGTAAGACAAACATACTTCAAATGCTTTAATGTTTGTGTTATAACAAAAAAGGACATCTATTTGCTACAGATTACATGAGCATCTCAAAAAAAGATACGTTGGGTCTCTAACCCTCAATACGTCAGAATGTGACCTTATTTAGAGATCAAGTGTTTACAGAGGTAATCAAGTTCAAACGAAGTCTTTAGAGTGGACTCTAATTCATATGACTGATGTCCTTATGAAAAAGGGGACATTTGGACATAGACATGCTCACAAGGAGAACACCACGTGAACATGTAGGCAGAGATTGGGGTGAAGCATCCAGCCAAGCCAAGAAACACCAAACATTGCCAGCAAACCACCAGAAGCTGGGGAAGGAGCATGGAACAGGTTCTTCCTCACAGCCCTCAGAAGGAACCAATCCTGCCAATACCTTGATCTCAAACTTGTAGCCTCCAAATCTGTGAGACAATAAATTTCTGTTGCTTAAGCCACCCAGTTTGTGGTATTTTGTTACAGCAGCCCTAGGAAACTTAATACACTGCTGAATAACTAGTGAGAAAGATGGGATGTTTACAGTGGCGTTTCCCCTTGATGATGTGATGATATATTCACCAAACTGATAAGTGAGTAGGAATGAGAGCAATGTATTTACCTCTCTTTCCTTCCTGTCCCCTTCTATTTTCCTCTCTCTATCTCTCCTCCACTCCCTTTCTTCCTTTGCTATTTTTTCTCTCTTCCCTCTCTTCTTTTCTTCCTTCCTTTGGATACGTGATGAATAAGCCATGGTCCCAACCTCCAAGAACACTATTAAAAAGAAACTTCAGTTTTCTGAGTTATTTTGTACTTTAATACAGTGAGAGAAAAGAGGAGATGGTTATAAAATCTAAAAGTTTTATCAAAAACATAAACCCCCCTCCATTTTTCCTGGAGGAAAATAGCCTGGACTAAAGAGATTTAAGACTGCCTTGAGTATCTGTGTTTGTACTAACGTTAGGAGAAAGCTAACTATGTCTGCCATTTACCCAGGAAAGACTGTAAGTCATATAAAGCTGAACAAAACTTATAAGAGACAACAGTCAAAGAAGAGCCAAGCAAGGACTTCATTGGCTGGGGAGCTCCAAGGACACCCTGGGGAATACTGTGGAAGGATGGGACCTCCCAGGAAACATATAAAACAAACGTGATGAGAAATGATTTATTTGAAGGTGAAAGAAGGCAGACAGAGTAGATTGTGGTTCCTAAGTGATTAGCTGGCTGTTTTCTTTCCTTGAAAGTGGAAACACACACACACACACACCCCTAAGTGACATTCCAATCAGTTCCCGGTAATCCCATACATTTGCTCTTGAGGTCCCTCTTGTGTGGCAGGCCCAACCAAGGTCACCGCAGGGAGGGAAAAGTCTGTTGGTATTTTTACTTATCTTTCAATTAATTGCTTTTGGTGTGTGTGTGTGTGTGAGGAGATCAGCCCTGTGCAAACATCCGCCAATCCTCCTCTTTTTTTTTTGCTGAGGAAGACGGCCCTGGGCTAACATCTGTGCCCATCTTCCTCTACTTTATATGGGATGCCGCCACAGCATGGCTTGCCAAGCAGTGCGTCGGTGCACGTCCGGGATCCGAACCAGCGAACCCCGGGCCGCCGCAGCGCAGCGCGCGCACCTAACCGCCTGGGCCACCGGGCCGGCCCTCAATTAATTGCTTTTTGACACAGCTAGTATTCAATAAAGCATTATTAACATCACATATAACAATTCCTGCAAATGTTATTTATCAAATGAAATGTCTTGACCCACAGATGTATGCCACTGCAGCTGTTCCACACTGGCTGCCCTAAAGGCTTTTCGGTGCTCAGGGCCAGCTGCCCCGAGCCGGGAGCGAGAACTTTTCCTATTCTGTGCTTTCTTCTGTACGACAAACAGATCCAGTAAGAACTATTAAAGCTAATTAACATTCTTTCAGTACTCTGTGGTACTCAACTTACTATGGTTTTATCTGACTCAGAGAAAAAAGAAAAATTACAACACTGTTCATAATGCTAGTTTACGTATACAAGTTAAAGCTGCTTACAAATGGGATCCAGTGATCTTTATAGGATGGACTCACATTGCCTTACCAAAATCAACTTCCACAATCTTTCTGTCTGGAAAATTGATATGCCTTTACTTTCATCTTCTCTCCCATTAATAACTATTGATCAAATATATTCAGAAAGAGAACAGCAATAATTTAATAATTCATTCTGTAATAATTTATTTTAACAAGGTCCCTTTCAGGTCTGGAAGTTATGATTTTACAACTGCATGCGGCATTCTACTTAGACAGAAACAATCAGGTTATTTATTAAAATGCTAAAAGGGTTTTTTTTTCTTTTAAATACTGAACTTTGAATGTAATAGTAAATTGAGTGAAGAGATGGGAAGAGAGAGACAGAGAGATTCCAAGGTCTTCTCTCTAAGGAAGGCCTCTCCGATTCACAGCGCTCTATCTAGATTGGTTCCCTGTCGCTGGAGGCGCAGACTGACCAGACTCGGGCCACATGTCACAGAGCATATGTTGTTAAAACTGGTGTAGCAGGAATTGCCATAAGCAGCAGAGTGACTACTTATAAGGACAGGAAGCTAAGGGTTCCTATATGTAAAATAACGTTCTCTCGCCCTAACAAGGATTCTGCTGACAAGTTTGAAGTGTCAAAATTAGGTTACCCTCTGACAGCAGTCAGGAAGCAAGTTTGTGATGTAATTCATTTACTGCATTATTATTATTGTTGTTGTTGTTGTTTTAATATTAGTGCTCTCTAGCAAGAGAATAACAGACTGAGAAATGAAACTTCCTGCTAAAATTTAATGACGTCAAGCAACCTGACAAGGGATACGGATCCTGGAGAAACAGAATTCAATCTGATTTTATCCTTCAGGAATAGAGGAGGCAGGACTTTTAATGCGACACTACCCAGAAAACATGACCTGCATGTACAGAAAGTAACCTCTATCCATAGCCACATCTCAGATTGTATTTATCATCTGTGGATACTCAGATTCCTCATTTGGATTGAGACAGTGCAAAAACTGTAGTTTCTATGAAAAATAGATGGTTATTATTTTTAAAAATCTGTTTATTTACCCAAAATCTGAATATTTTTTCAGAACCATGAGCCATGATGCAAATACAGGAAATATTTTATCTGCATTGGATTACACCAGCTAGATATAACCGTCCACCCCTGCCTTGATCTCCACCACCACTGCCAACCCCTCTCCTGACACACACATCTGCCTCCCCTGGCAGCTGCTTAGTATTGACAGAGAGCTTGCAGTTGCCACAAATAATAAAGAGGAGAGGGGTCCTAAATCTATGTTGTAGAAGCAGAGGGGCAAATTCTCAGGTGATAGAGGATCCCCTCTCCTGTAAGCACTGACTTCACCCTCGGTCCTGTGACGAACTTTGTTATGTGTTAGATAACTGTCCCCAGAGGAAAAATGACATGCATACTCATGGTGTATAGTTCCAAGTGACACTGTTGAGTGACTATATGTAAGGACTCAAAATAAGGGGCTCACCCACAGTTATTCTTTAAATGAATAGATCAACAGTTATGATAAAATAAATGGTTCATTTCCTACATAGGAGACAAAGAATAAAGAGAAAATAAAGCTATCTCTGACTACAAAAGAGTTACTAGACATTCTCAACCAGAATTACATTGTCAATTAGAATTAGTCTGCAGCAAAACTTCGAAAGGAGAGGTTGGCAAAAGAAAGGGAAGAAGAATTTAAACCATAAAGGAATATGATAAGAGTGACAGCATGAAAAAGCATGGAAGAAATGGGTATGAGAAAAACCAAATCTTGAGTAATTCCATTCAATTCAATGTAGCAAACATTTAATTGAGTAGATTTGTTGTTAGTGCTGTGGAGTGGATTCCGACTCCTAGAGACCCTGTGGACAGCAGAGCAGAACCCTGCCTGGTCTCTTTGCACCATCCTCTCACCTTCTGGTGCTCTATCAGACAATGCTCTGCTGCTATTCACAGGGTTTTCACGGCCAGTTTTTTTGGAAATAGGTGGCCAGATCCTTCTTCCTAGTCTGGCTTAATTTGGAAGCTCTGCTGAAACCTGTCCACCACGGGTGACCCTGCTGGTATTTGAAATCCCAATGGCCTAGCTTTCAGCATCACAGCAACACACAGCCACTGGAGGATGACAACCGACAGATGGTGGTGTGGTTCCCTTGCCTGGAAAAATACCCGGGCCTCGGAGGTGAGACCACGGGATCTTAACCATCAGACCACCAGGGCTGGCTAACCGAGTAGATACTCTATACAAAATATTGTATTAAAATCTGTGAGTGATACAAAGAGGTATAAAACATTCTTTCTTCTAGAAGCTCAAAGTATAATTCAGAGAGTCAGATACATTAGTGTTGCCCATGGACCAGCTGTACCAGAATCACTGCGAATGCATGTTAAAAACACACATTCCATTAATCACTCAGAAAATGTCAAAGTTACCTTCATCTAGAGAAAGTCAGAATATTTTCTTTCTTCAGTGCAGGTTACTCCAGATCCTGGAATTCTCTGTGGACTTTTCTAATCCAGAACCATTGAGCCAAACCATTGTTACATCACAACTACCAGAAAAGAATTGTTCATGTTTTTTTCCTTCCTAGTTGGCTTGAAAAATACTAAGAAAACGCAAAAGAAACCAATTCATTCAGTTTCTTTTTGACCATGAGCCTCTGTCTCCATATTTCAGATTCTACTATATATTGTTTAAATTGTCATCTTTTATAAGTTGTTTGAAAATTTGGAGATGTGAGGTTTTTTTCTTTGATTTCTGTTAATGGTTATCTTACCTTGATAAAAGAGGAAAGGATGCTAAGTATTATCAGTGTTGTTGTTCAGTATCGTACAAGAGAGAGAGAAATTAGGCAGCCTTAGGAGTAATTAAATAAAAAGATGTAGGCTCTGTATATGACATAGCCAACTGGAGGAAGATGGATCAAGGAAAAATAGGCACGTGAATCTGAACAAAAAGCAGGAGAGGGAAAAGGAAAGAATCAGAACTAGAATTTGATAAGAATGAAACCAGGAAATAGCATGGAAGACACGGGTATGAGAGGTTACAGATTCTGATTTTTTGGTTGGACATTCAAGACCTGACTTGATTTCTCGACTTATCCTTAACTAAGAATCCGCAATTGAAAAATCAGAAACGTTCAAGTCACGAGTCAAGTGTAATCGGGGTGACTGCATCTGTCCCCTCATCCCAGGGGCAGATATCTCAACCATGTCGTGAGAATCACAGCTTCATACCAAGAGGAGGAGCTGTGGGCCCGGCGACAAGTAGTGTCAATCTTTTTCTCTTTGACCACTTATCATCATAAAATAAGCATCCACATTAACACCCGCAGAACTAATGAATCCGAATCTTTTGGATCAGGCGACCCAAGAAGCTGTATTAACGACATTCACAATAAAATCTGAGAACTTCTTTTCTAATACAAGAATACTTTGAAAAGTACTATAACAGGTCTTCACTTAGGATGACACGGGGAAATGCGGAATGGAGGAAACACAATTGGAGGGAGAGGAGGGAATCTGAAGATTGTCTCTTTGAGAAACTGGGACTGGGCTGAGCTTTGCAGGATGATTGGAACTTTCTTGGGCACATATAGGAAAGAAGGATATACGTATGTCAGATACCGAGTAGCCGTTAACAAAGGCTCAGAGGCGAGATAAATCAAAACTCAAGGCTATTTAAATATCTGGTAATAGAGTACCGTGGGAAAATAAAACAATGTAAGAGGTGGGCCAAACTAGTAAGGGCTCTGATTTCTAGATTAAGAAGTTAAGACCATATACTCTGCAAATAACAGGTAGCCACAGAAGGTTTCTGAGGATACATAAGACTAAATCAGATAAAGTTAGAAAGAGACCAATATAGGTGAGATGAAATAAAAGAAAGATGCACTGGGCCACTATGGAGAACTTTACTCGGGGTAAAGGAATGGGTTAAAGACCCAGTCATAGTGGCACACACCTAGAATACACTTGGAATTCCAGGCAAAGGAATTTGGGTTTTATTTAGGTCTATTTTGAGCACGATGATGACAGCATCAGACATTAGTCTAAGGTGGCAGTAAGTTAAATTTGAAAAAAAAGCATCTATATGATATTAGTAGAAAAACCTGAAGATCCGAACTTTCTACTAAATTACCTACTTCAGTGAATGTCACCAAAAATCACATATTCCATCAAATAGTATATCCACAGGTCATCCCACAAATGTTCTTTCCACCTGCATCCTTCCACATCCATAAAGATACTACTAATATTTAAATTATATTTATTATACTGCATTATACGGTATAGTATTATATTGTATAGTGTATTATACAACACTCACTATGTGCCAGGAACCACTTTATGCACTTCAGACATATCAATTTAATCCTTATGACAACCCTCTGAGACAGGCACTATTCTCATTCCACAGATGAGGAAGCAATTGAGACTCAGAAAGCTAAAACAACTTGCCCAGGGTCACAGAGCCAATAGGAGGCTAACCATTGTGCCACAATGCCCCCTAAATATCTTTCAAATTATTCCTCTCCAGTATACTTTCCTCCCACAGATCTAGTCAAAGTTACTCTCATCTCTTACCAAAACTACACCACAGTTTCCAAACGGATGTTTCTGCCTTCAGTTTTATCCCTTTCCAAGCCTCTCTCCACGAGCTGTCACCCCAATCATTCTAAAATGCAAGGCAGGGCATTCCTCTGCCCTTAGGCGAATAAGACAGTATACACATAAACATGGTTGTACCATTTTTATAAACTCTTAATCACAGAGACAGAGGAATTCAGGTAAATCAATTACAGCCTGTCTTGGCTTTAGAAATAGAGATATCAAATGCTATTGATCCCTCGTGTAGAATAATCTATTATTCCTTCTTCTCTACAGAGAAATCATTCATTTTGTGTCACTGAAGACATTTTTTTTTTCAATCAGTCAAGGTGCCATCAGGAATCAGAGGCCACTCTCAAAAAGTGTGTTGAAGAAATATAAAGAAGGGACAGTTTACCAAGGACAGGGCAGGGCTGGGACAAGGAAAGCAGAAAGGACAGTGGAGGGCCCTGGGACCAACAGGAGCTGGGAGCCACTTCCCACATGGACCCAAAAGGACAAGACATCTGGATCTGGCCAGACTTATGGCCAAAGAGGGCCACCAGATGGAAGCCACTGCCTAGGCAGAGGAACACAGCCATCGACAAACTGTGGCCCGCTAAACGAGGAAGCTAGGGGAATAAACCTCCCAACTTCTTCTCCTACACACCAATCTCTTCCCCCTTGGTCCCACTGGTGGAATCGAATCTAAAGCCAGAAGGCGAGGGAGCCCAGTGGAGTCAGCCCACAACAGGTCAGCCCGTCAAGGAACAGAGCAAGCTGGACAAGGGCAGAGAGCAAATATGGAAGCACAAATGGAGAATACCCAGCACGTCTGTTTCTTTTATATATGACAGTCTCGTTCCTGACGTGACATTGTTTAAACTCAGTCCTGAGTGTCAGCAAGCATATCCTCTGATGCCCATCAACAGAAGGCTTGCTGAGCCCATTTCCACTGCCTTATTGCTGGAATGGTCTTGCCTCTCACCTACCACAAAATCAAGGATATTGGCAGGCAGAGACACGCATAAACTCTTATTGCCAACGAATAAAGCCTAATGCAGAGCAAGACCAGATTAGTGTAAGCATCTTCCAGAAATATTAGTTCCTTTACTCCTCATGGCTCTTAGAATTACGTACCATCATAATTTGTTTACAATGTATAATGTAAATTATTACACAAAATATACATATAACACACATATACACATATACACGGGTATGTGTGAATATTTTAATGTTTTTAATATGCCTGGCTCTGTGTTATATATTTCACATAAAATTACTCATTTAAAGTTCACATAACCCTGGATACTGTGTATTATCTTCATTTAGCATAGAAGAATCCCGAAGCTTGAAGAGGTAAGTGAATAACAAAAGTTCACATCCTAAGGAAAAGGTGGAATAGCATTCAAACCACAGGAATCTGACGGTAACTCAGACTCTTGATCACAAAGTTTTATCACCTTCAACTGCTGAATCACATAGAGTAATGTACTATTATACATTCGTTTCTGGAAAACAAACAAAGAAAAATACTGCTTACCCTACGTTACTGACAACATTAACACCGTCTCTTCCTGAAGCTCTTTGATGATCAAAGGACTGAGGTGACTCTTTAAGCATCACTTTACACATGTATAATTGTTTGTCCTAGCACCCCACCCTAGCAGAGGGTGATGAACTAAATCACCATCTGGAAGACAGTGTGGATTTAGACACGAATTCCTGAAGAATAGGAAGGGGAAGATTTTCTCCATGCAGTGTTTGTCACCCACTGTGAAATCCTACATTTCCACCGCCCGGGAAACGTGAATGATCAGTGAGGGGCAGCACAAACAAGAAGTGTGCAGAGAAGAAAAGTACATATTGGAGGATCCGTTGTCCTTCTTTGAGAGCACACAACCAAAATTTACATGAATATCATGCTGCATTGGAAAGATTTTAAGGAATACAAGCCCGTTTCTACAATGGGTACATTTTACGCACTCTTGGAAAAGCCCTCGTTCACATGGTACATTCCCACGGCCTGTTCCCCTGGAACAAACTGGCAGCTGTGAATTCACAGGTCCGTCTGAAGGAACCATGTCCCTGGGGTGCATGTATCCAGTGGGTTTTGATTTTTATTTATTCATTTTTGTTTTTATTCTTCCAGGTATCAGATGTGACAGGTAACAAACAATCGAGAAAGAAAAAGCCTTTCACAAAATATTCTACTAAAGTAAGTTCACATTATGAGACAAAAAAATACACGCAAACAATCCCAGTGTTTTTGAAATATAAGCTGTGGATTCTTTTAGGATCTGCTGTCCAACTAGCCACTAGGATTGTGGAGAACATAAGTGTTCTGAAGGGTGCTGCATCCCCAAAGACGGGAGATGAGAATCTCGGCAACACTGGGGACTATCACATTTTGTATAAACTGAACCGAGCATGTGTTACACAATTCCTAACTGGTTTTTGGTTTTGATCTTGATTGCTCACTTGATAAACACCATATATGTGACACCCCATTAAACTAATCCATATTTTAAAATGGTGTGTATGTTATAAACTAGGGGAAAAAATTCACATGCCTAAAGGGGCACATCAGGCTTCATCTGGAGCAGACCAGGAGTTAGAAACAACAGGGAGAGAGGGGTAGGTTCTGCTGAGGACCAGAAAGGACTGCCCAGTGAAGTAAGAGGTATAGGGGAGGGGAGCAGGCCCTTACTCCATTCCAGCTGATAGTTGCCAGGTGAGGATGCAGTTTCATTGTTAATACATTTCCTGTTTTGTTTTGTTTTGTTTTGTTTTGTTTTGTGTAAGAAAAGAGGAAAGTGCATACATATTTTTTTGTGAAACCTCCCCATTTTAGTGTTGGCAACTGATGCAAAAAATGTTTGAGACACTGTGTATGCAGGGGTTCTGTACTCCAAGCCACTCACATCTGCAGGTGGGCAACAGCCCACAGGCCATCAACTGTGCCCTCAGTTATAGACAAAGGACATCATTCTTATGTACACAACTGTTTCCTCTGTCATCAGTCGTTCTGACTTGATTCTGTTTGCTTTGCTGATTTTTAAGGTAACTTTCTAGGTTTCAGATAATCATCCACCAACAAACTCCCATAATCTGTTTTGGGTTTTTTTTTCACTCAGAATTGACAAACTATTTAACTAGATCACCTCACTTTTCACATACATTTATAGCCTAAGCAAGGCAAGATTTTGTTGTTGTTGTTATTAGGATTCAAGTAGACTTGGTTGTCCTTATTTCTTGTCTCCTTTATTCTGTTTAAGAACCACCTAAAGACACACTGTATGGCTTAGTTTGTTACTAGGACTTGTACACCACTGGGGTTTATTTTCTTAAATATGGCTTATTGAAGGAAGGAGGGAAGGAGGAAGGGGAGGGAGTGAAGGAGGGAAGGAGTGAGGGAGGGAGGGAAAAGAACATAGGAGGAAGTGTCAATCAGCTGGAGAAGGTTCTTCCATAGTTCCAGGCACAGAAAAAGAGGTGCATCTGCCTGAGTTTGTCAAGGCTGATAAACTTCAAAAGTTTCTCACTTCCTGCTAATTAACATAGTACTTTTATATTAGATTCAAGCGTGGTTTCTTTTCTTCCAGATACAAAAGTAGATGTGTTTATACTCACTTAATAAATTCTTTTTTCCTTTATATTCTGACTTCTAAGAAATTTTGAAAACAATGTAAAGCATAAATACTAGGTTGTAAAATCTAAAATTCTCATAGTAAAAATGCCAAGTGTTGGCTATTATGAACTAACTGCTGCTAATGAAGATGTAAAATCTCACATCAAGGATAGTCAAAAACACACAGAAAATCAAGAATCATGGAACTCTAGGTAACCTAGAAATCATTTCATAATGAGAAAACTGAAGCAAAGGAAAGCTAAGTGATTTGACCAAAGTCACTCCTTTGGACTTCAGAGTGAGACTATAGCTGGAAAAACCCGGGACCCTGTCACCATAGCGGAATCAATGAACACGATGACCAGGGATCAAGGAAAAGAAAAATGGTTTAATTTTGCCAGCAAAATGAGTCTGTGGTGGGCTCGTGTCCCAAGACCCACAGTCCTCCCGAGGCTTTAGGAGTTGGGGTTTTTAAAGGGACTGTGATTATTTTTTCGGGGCGGAATATCGTGGGGGTCCCAGACCTTCTGCCACTGGGCCAGCTGTTATCTCCATCTACCCTGGCAGGAGGTTTAGGGCTCCACGGATGAATGTTCCTGAGCCACGCGAAATTGGGCCCTGGGGAGAGGAAGCAAACTGCCGACACTTAATGACGACAAAGTTGACAAGGTTTTAGATAGGGGAGGGGAGCTGTGGCTTTGCAGTCCAGTGTCCTCCCACCAGCCTGCATTTGGCTGAGATAAGGGAAGCTGCAGGTGTCCTCTGTTGGTCTGTCTCCGTGAAGAACGCTGGAATCTGCGCCAGGAAGCCAAGGAGTTGAGGAGCTCCAGCTTCTCGACAATTTCTAGATGTCCGTTTCCTCGTAACAAACTTCAAGAACTGGTCATTAGCCAGAACTTCAGTGAGAAGCCATCCGGGCTTCTAAAAATTACTTCCATTTGCCTTGTGGAATTCAGGGATATAAAGGTTAAATCAACCAATATGTACATGTGAATGTACCTTAGAGAAGCAGCTAAACAGAATGGGTGCTTTTTGGTTTTTAACTCCATATATGCTGGGTTCAACATAGGGAAACTGATATCGGGGCCAGCATCAACACTTTAAAATTTAGTCCAAAACACTAAATGGGAAGTGAAAAAATTGCTCTATGTTTACCAAGAGAGAAAGAAAGCAAATGATTTTAAAGCACAAATCAAATATTTCAATAATACTCAAATGGACATTTTTCTATTTTATTTTCTTGAAATAGCTGCCAGGAAACCACTTGTGCTAGAAATATTAACGCACAGCAATTTAAAAGGAAGAATAGTAAAATCAATGTATACACATCTACATGTATATTTCATAAATAGCAATTTTAAATAGGTTCCATTTCTCATTTTTATGAGTTACAGGTGACCTAATAAAAATTTTAATTTATATCAGGTATTTCATATGTCAATTTGATTTACTTTAGATACCTAGATATAAAACTGACATCCACTTTGGGAATTACTATTATTCCTCTGTACTTTGTGATACATTAGTCTATAATACACTTTCTACTTGAGACATCAACTGCTGTAGTGTGGAGTATGTGTCTGTGCTTTGAGTAACTGGAATATACAAAGAAATGCAGGGAAAGAAGGACATATCTTTCAAACAGTATTTACATGACGTCTCATAATTCAACACAACATCAAAGGGAATAATCTATAAACATTTGGTAAATTTTAAATTGGAAAAGCAAAACTCTGATAGTGAAATGAAGTCATGCCTTTGAAAAGAGAGGCTTAAATGTACAGTGTGTTTCTTCATCTATGACAAGGGATAGCCAGAATAACTTGTATTCCCAAGCCAATGTCAATCATGACATTAGGTAGTAGAACACAGTAAACATTGTTATATCGTAATGATTCACACTTCTCTGCAGCCACTAGCAAAAGAAATCAAAGATATGAGATACTTAGACCCAAAAACCTATGTAAATGATTTCTCAAAGAGCCACATAGCATGTATTTCCTTTCTGACATTTAAAATGTGTACCAGTGAAATGAGGAAACAATTTAAACAGTTCTATTGGACAACATTTTTCAGATTCTTGCCAACCTAAATTCACATACCATCAAAAAGTAAAGAAAGATATAGACAGGCAGTTTCTGTGAAAGAATTGAGTATTTCTGGACTATGTAAATTTTCTGCATTTTTTCATGAGGTTACAGCTGTAGGACTTACTCACTATTAATGAACTTCACACTGGGCTGATTTTAGGTTTTGTGTGTGTGTCTGAGGAAGATCAGCCCTGAGCTAACATCCGTTGCCAATCCTCTTTTTACTGAGGAAGACTGGCCCTGAGCTAACATCTGTGCCTATCTTCCTCTACTCTATATGGGACATAATCACAGCATGGCTTGACAAAGTGGTGCATAGGTCTGCGGCCAGCATCAGAAACTGTGAACCCAGGGCCACCAAAGCAGAGCATGCGAACTTAATTGCTATGCCACCAGGCCGGACCCTAGGTTTATTTATTTATTTATTTTAATATTGACTTATTTATTTTTAACAGCTTTATTGAGGTATAATTGATACACAAAGAACTGCACATATTTAATGTGTACAATTTGATGAGTTTAGACATATGCAAACGTCTGTGATACCTTAGCCAGAATCTAGGGAGTACACATACACAACACCTCCCAGAGTTTCCTTGTGTTCCTTTGTGTTTTTCTGTGTGTGGTATCATCACTTAATATATGATCTCTCCTAATAATTATTTATTTATTTATTTTTAATTTTATTGTGGTCACCTTGGTTTATAACATTGCATAAATTTCATATGTGCATAATTATACTTTGATTTCTGCATAGATTACATCATGTTCACCACCCAAATACTAATTACAATCCATCACCACACACATGTGCCTAATCATCCCTTTTGCCCTCCTCCCTGCCCCCTTCCCCTCTGGTAACCACCAATCCAATCTCTGTCTCTACGTGTTTGCTTGTTGTTGCTTTTATCTTCTACTTATCAGTCAGATCATACAGTATTTGATCTTCTCCCTCTGACTTTTTTCACTTTGCATAATACCCTCAAGGTCCATCCATGTTGTCACAAATGGCTGGATTTCGTCATTTCTTATGGCTGAGTAGTATTCCGTTGTGTATACATACCACATTTTCTTCATCCATTCGTCCCTTGATGGGCACCTAGGTTGCTTCCAAGTCTTGGCTATCGTGAATAACGCTGCAATGAACACAGGGATGCACATATCTTTATGTATTGGTGCCTTCATGTTCTTTGGATAAATACCCAGCAGTGGAATAGCTGGATCATATGGTAGTTCTATCCTTAATTTTTTGAGGAATCTCCATACTGTTTTCCATAGTGGCTGCACCAGTTTTCACTCCCACCAGCAATGTATGAGAGTTCTCTTCTCTCCACATCCTCTCCAACACTTGTTTCCTGTCTTGTTAATTACAGCCATTCTGACGGGCATGAGGTGATATCTCATTGTAGTTTTGATTTGCATTTCCCTGATAGTTAATATGTTGAACATCTTTTGATGTGCCTGTTGGCCATCTGTATATCTTCTTTGGCGAAATGTCTGTTCAGATCTTTTGCCCAATTTTTAATCCGGTTGTTAGTTTTTTTGTTGTTGAGCTGTATGAGTTCTTTATATATTTTGGAGATTAACCCCTTATCAGATATATGGTTTGAAAATATCTTCTCCCAGTTGTTAGGTTGTCTTTTCATTTTCTTGATGGTTTCCTTTGCTGTTTAGAAGCTTTTCAGTTTGATGCAGTCCCATTTGTTTATTTTTTCTATTGTTTCTCTTGCCTGGTCCCACATGGTACTTGAAAACATGTTTCTAAGACCAATGTCTAAGAGCACACTTCCTATGTTTTCTTCTAGAAGTTTCATGGTTTCAGGTCTTACATTCAAATCTTTAATCCATTTTGAGTTAATTTTTGTGCATGGTGTAAGATAATGGTCTACTTTCATTTTTTTGCATGTGGCTGTGCAGTTTTCCCAACACCATTTGTTGAAGAGACTTTCCTTTCTCCATGTCCCCTAGTAATTATGAAGTGTGCAATACCACATTGTTAACTATAGTCACTATGTTGTACAGCAGAACTTGAACTTAGTCATAGAGCATAACTGACACTTTATACACTGAATATTTATACACTGAATAACAACTCTCCATTTCCCCCACACTACCATATGATCCAAGATTCCCACTTCTAGATATACATCCAAAAAAACTGAAATCAAGATCTCAAAGAGATATCTGCACTCCCATATTCATTGCAGCATTATTCACAATAGCCAAGATATGGAAACAACCCAAGTGTCCATCAATGGATAAATGGATAAAGAAAATGTGGTATATACATACAAGGGAATATTATTCAGCTTTAAAGAAGAAAAGGTACTTTTGCCATTTGTGACAACATAGATAAACCTGGCAGACATTAGGTTGAGTGAAATAAGCCAGTCATAGAAGGACAAATACTATATGAAATAGTCAAATCTGCAGAAGCAGAGAATACAATAGTGGTTGCCAGGGGATGGGGATGGGGGAAATGTGCTAACCTTGTTTTTATCAGTGTTTAAAAATCCAGTCCTTCTTACTGCAAGATAAGTTTACTAATCAGAAAGTTTTTTTATGACGAAAGTTTTGCAAATTGCACTACCAGTCCATGAAGAACTTCATTAAAGATCAATAAAAAATGTTATGTTAATATTAAAAATGAATACATATAGCTGCATAAACATATGTAAATTCTAAAAAACATTAAAAAGCAACAATGCTTTCAACAATAGAGGAAAGCATATTTTTATGAAAAAATACTCTTCTTATAAGATGACACAATTCCTCAATCAAATGCTCAGATTAGAGAAAAAATGTAATTTTCTGTATTTAGCCCTGAGCAGTTTGGTGTGAAGCATGAAAGAAAAATCAACAGAAAAATTACTATACATGTCATTATGCCAAGTAGTAAAAAGGTGCTAAAATAAAATTTATACTGTAGAAACTAGTATTTTAATCTATCTGCATACAGGGTTTCCTTTATAAACACAGACATCTGAAAAAAGTTCTCATTCACAAAAATGCTCCTCAATAAAAACAATGCCTTACAGACTCCCACTCTCTCATCCCAGACCTCGTGCAAACACTTCCTATCTTCTCCTCAAATCACTGGATATTATTCTGGGTTATTTTAATATTTGTCTGGAAAGCTACTTAACCCTGCTTGATTTTGTTAACAAGTTAGCCTATAGGGACTAGAGGAGGAGAGGTTTGTTAGATTACTGGATAATAGGATTAACAAAGACTAGTTGCCTCACTTTGTAAATGCTCGGTAATTTAACCAGATCAGTGACACCTTTGCCATTAATGATTAAATTTGTCTATGAGTGAACTTCCATTTCTAAATCTCAAACATTTCAAAAGCAGCCCTTTCTTCTTTATAACAACTGACCACAGACTTTTGTTTCTAAAAGGGAATTGAATAAACCACCTTTCATTTAGTACACGGGGATATTTCGGCATAAAGAAATCAAACAATTTAACTAAGGAGACATGAATAATGGAATAAGAGGAAATAAAATCCAGTTATTCTCATGTCTGGTCACAATAAAAATCTTCAAAATGATTTGGACCATGTCTACACACACAAAATAACGATATTAAGTTCGACTACATGAGCATTTTGCTCATCTCATAAATCCTGGAGTCAAGTCAAACCCTCCATTAACTCTCTCTTTGATCCTGGACAAGCTGGTCATATGCGTTAAGCCTCAGTTTCCTCATCGGGTAGCTGAAGCACAAACAATTCTGAAGTCTCCCTTAAGCTCTCCAATTCCATTAATCAGTGATTGGTTTGCATTCAGAAACTGGCCAAGTGATCACACCGGCCTTACTCCAGTCAGTTCTGGCACCAGCAAGTCAGCACCGCGTTAGCAAAATTTAGACACTAGCTATTGAACCCAAACAACATTAAAACAATGATAACAAAAGGAATTTAAATAGCCAATTTGAGTTGATACACAAAACTATAACCCTGTCAAGAAAAAGAACAGCACACGACTTCTCACGCAGCTGAGAAGGAAGTCTGGTCATCACCAAGTTCCATTTAAAAAAAAGTTGTAAAGTCCTTTAAAAGGATTCAAGATTGAGAATGTAGTCAGAGTGGATAATTTGAACAGAGTAAGATTTATGCTTTGTCCCCAAGTCACAGCAAATATCACAAATCTTCATTGTGACTATGCCGTCTTGAGCACTATAATCCAATGACCTCAAAATTTTTCTTTGTTTCAACAATATGAATTTTTGTTTTAATAACACAACACTTATGGAATTAAAATTTTTTTTTTTATAATTTTATTTATTTATTTTTTCCCCCAAAGGCCCGGTAGATAGTTGTATGTCATAGTTGCACATCCTTCTAGTTGCTGTATGTGGGACGCGGCCCCAGCGTGGCGGGACAAGGGGTGCATCGGTGCACGCCCGGGCTCCGAACCCGAGCTGCCAGTAGCTGAGCACCCGCACTTGACCGCTAAGCCACGGAGCCGGTCCCTGGAATTAAATTTTTAACGTTACTGAATTTAATTGTAGTTCTTCTATCAATGATAGGCCAAACAACAAAAATGTGTTCCTCCCTCATTCCTGCCAATCTCCACCCTCAACTTTGATGCTCATACATGCACAAATTTAATGTCATTATTTAACAAAATGAGAAAATGACTTCATAAATAAAATGCTTCTAAATCTATTTTAATAAGCAAGATGTGTTAATATTAAATTCTCTTTTGACCTGACAAATGAATGAGTAACAAGAGTCTCCGAGCCCACATTTGAAAATATACATTATAGTGTCACTTGTAGCAGTTTGTATTTGAAATGACTTCTCAGTTACAGGTGACAAACCAGTCACATTTCTGGATCCCTATGTATTTGAAGTTACGGTTCAGATATTCCCTCTAGCAAAATACTAGTGTTCAGAATTTGGGGGAATCACAGCTCTCAACCGAGAAGATAATAACAAACTAAAAATAAGTCTACCATGGAATTGTGACTCATCACACTGGAAAAGTCGTATCTAGAACTGTCTGAAATCTTCAAATGACATAAAAACAAAGCAAAAAGTTTCCTGGTTTTTTGAGGGAGAGCCCTACACCACAGACTCATTGCAGAAAAAGTAAAAATTAGAAAAAAAATATTGTCTAGCTTTGAGATATAGTAGACCTGTTTTCAAACCTTAGGTCATATGGATTTGACTCATCTTCATGATGAAACACAAATTACACATACATACATTTTAAAAATCCTTTTAGTAGGAAATTTGAGTCTTAAGTTGGATCAAATCTATTTTGTTTAGTGTCATTTTTAAAATGCAAGGTTCTGGAGGAAGGTAGCATGGTTTTAAGTTCAAATTTTATTTACTATTTATGTAATCACAGGAAAGTCACTGACCCTCCCTAAGTATCATTTCCTGGCCTGTAGTAGGGGGATAAAGATACCTTACAGGATTGTTAAGAGGATTAATGAGATAATCCCTTCAAACTACACAGGATAAATAAATATAGTGGTTACATTTAAATTTTTACTTAAATATATTACTCAATATTTTCCATTATTTCGAAGTTAAAGACAAATGAAAATTAGGTTATCTGAATTGTTTATATTTTGCTGACAATTCTGTAAGCAAAGTAAACATCTTACTGGTGTTTCTCTGGCCACATTCTGAATGTCAGAAGGACTCAAGCTATGGATTGGTAATTCAAGTAGAATCAAGTGTGAGGGACTGTGAGTGCTCAGAAGCCTAGCCTGAGCAGTGGAAGGATCCCTGGGATTGAGATCAAGACCAGATCCAACTTTGTATTGATGAGCAATATCTCTTGAACAAGCACTTAAAATCTTTGAGACTTGGTTTTCCCACCTAAAATATCAGGGAGCTGGACTATATGACTGCTAAGATAGATCTCGTCTAGCTTTAAAATTGGATTTTTTTTTTAAGAAAGTAGTAAAATTATTATTATTTATTGGAGACTTACTATAAACCAAATAGTATGCTCTTTCTGTGTATTGCCTCATTTAATTTCATGAATTCAAAGCTATTACTGAACATCTACCATGAACTCTTTACAATGCTATGTTATTTGGTGATCAATACTACAGAGAAAAAAAAAAGGTATACAGTAAAAAAGGATTTCAGGGGGTTGAGAGGTTGCAATTTTAAACAGAGTGGTCACGGAAGACTTTCCTGAAGAGAAGATATTTGAGCTAAATCTCAATGTAGACGAGAGAGTGAGCCATTTGGGTATGTAGAGGAAGAGCCTTCCGGGCTGTGGAAATAGCAATGCAAAGACCCTGAGGTGAAGAGTGTTCATAGAATGGGACCAATTGAGGGGACAGTATCAGCAAAGGAGGTCAACCGTTACAGGAGATCAGCTTGTGTAGGACTTTTTGATAAGTATATTTACTCCAAATAAGGTGGCAAGCCATCAGAGTCATTAGATCATTTTAAACAGTGGAGTAATATAATCTGACATATAACACATGCACACACACACACACACACACATGCAGGATCATTCTGGCTGCTGTGTTGAGAACAGACTGAAGGGGGACAAAACTGGAGGCAGAAAGCCCAGTTAGGATGCTGTCAGTCTAACCCAGGCAAGAGATGACAGTGGACGTACTGGCTGAAGACAGAGTGTGAGAGAGAGAGGGACAGGACAACTACATCATTTGTGGGGCCCAGTGAAAGACGAAGATGTGGGGTCCTTTGTTCAAAAATTTTTAAGAATTTTACTACAGTGATGGCAGAAAACTAAACGAAGCACAGAGCCTTTCTGAGCAGAGCCCTGAGTGACCGCCTGGGTTGCACACTCATGGAGATGACCCTGGAGAGAATTCAAGGATGACTCCAAGGGTTTTACCTGAGCAATGAAGTGATGGAGCTTCCATTAACATAGATAAGAAAAAGTATAGGAAAGGAAGGTTCAGGTCGGGGAAAAGTCAGGAACTGTCCATATCAACATTCATGAGATGTCTTTTAGATTTCACACGGAGATACCAAGTAAGTATCTATGGTTTGGGGTTCAGAGAGAAGTCTGGGCTGAAGATATAAATTTAGGTGTTATCCATGTGTCAATTCTCTTTAGGCCTAGAGTGAATGCAGACAGAAGAGGGAAGAGGTCAAAGGACCCAGGCCTGGGAAAATGAGGAAATACTAAAGAAGGCTGAGAAAGACTAGCAATGAGGAAATACAGACTCACGGGGGTCTGGAGGTCAAGGGGACAGGAGCCAGAGGGAGAAAGGAATGATCCTCTTGAGGACATTGAGTGATCCTCATAGATTAATAAAATGATGACTAAGAAATTACCTTTACGTTTAACAACACAGACGCCATCACTGACCCCAAAGGGCAGTTCTGGTGGAAAGAGTCACCAAGAGCAGTGATGGAGAAATGGAGTGATGGATCCTGACTGTGGTGGTTTTCAGAAAGAATGGACTGAGAGAAATCAGCACCAGCAAGTATACAGCCACCTCAAGAATTTAGCTGAGAAGAGAAATAGAGAATGGAGAATGGCCGTAAGGAGAATATGGTAAAAAGAGATATCTTTGAGAGGAAGAAAACCGTCGCATCCTCATAATAGTCCTTTGAAGTTGGCAATATTTTTCCTGTTTTACAAAGTTTAAGTAACTTACCCCAGATCACAAAGTCAGAAAGTTGCAACAGTATGTAACCACAAATTATTTTATTTAAAGTGCCACTTGGATTCACTGCATTAGATCAATTATTTAAGGTCTTGGCATCTTAGGGTTTGAGGAGAGAGATTTTATATCAATGCAACGACTTAAAAACGGTAGGTGCTTAAGATCTCAGCTTAAACGTCACCTCCTCAAAGAAGAGGAAGCATCCTCAAGATCACCACCTCACACAGTATGCTTCTTTAATAGTACTCAGCAAAACATGTAGTTATTGCATTTATATCTTATTTTTTGCTTATTTAGTTATTTTCTGTTTCCCAAGTGCAAATGGATTCAGGAATCTTTTCAGACTTGCTCACTCTTTTTTCCAGAGTACGCAGCAGCTGCTCCACAAATACCTTCTGAGTGAATGACTACCTTTCCTTCATTCACTCCTTTCACAGTCATCCCAATATAAGGAAAAGAAATGTATATCTATCTTCTCAGATAGTCTTCCTTTTTACCAGAAGCAAAACTACTTATGTTCACTAGTTGTCTTCTAAAATCTGATTCCATTTCCATTTCAAACCCTAATACTAGTTATGCAGGTGACATTATTTAAACTATGATGACAATGTTTTTATATGTTATATTATTGACTCAGCTTCTCATAAAAAATAACCAATGAAATAAAGAAAAAAATTAAAGAAAGGTAAAATGTGTGAAATGTCAATAGAGAGTATGCTAAATTAGGAAATCTACATGTTCAAATTAGGTTATTTTTCTAGAACTTCAGTAATGATAAGACTTTAAAGGGTATTACAGATATAGCCACAAAAAGTATTATTCAAGGCATTCTTGAAGCATTTGCCTGAAGAATCTTATTAGTTCCAGACAATGTATTTGCATTCTCTTGCCCACATTCTCTACCGACAGTGTTTGCAAGCTCAAGAGCCTTCCGTTACAACACAGCAGCTAAGCAGTGGTTTGGATGCCACTGACAGATCAAAGAACTCAGGCTCATATCAGTAGAAAAAGGAGAAAAGTGGGCACCAGCTTGGCTTATTGGTCACTCTTCTTTCTGATCAATGTTGACACAAATCTGCTTATAAATCAGAGCTCCCATCTATCTGACTAATTTGGCAAGAATAATGAGCTCTTGTGCCAATTAAATTAAAAGAGAAAAGAGATAGAAAACAAGATACAAGGTAAAGAATGGGAAAGAAGAGAGGCACTTTTAAATTTCTCCAGATAAGAATAATAGCAACTGATAGCATAGTACTATTTATTGGGAAAGGAGCTGCAAAAACAAAATTGAGAGAAGTCAGAAAGACCTTTGATGAAATACGAGAAAAAGATGATAAAAAGAAAAGAGGGTGAAATAATTGCTCAGATAGTGGCCATTGTCTAGATGCCATCAATAACTTATTCCTTAGTTCCATAATCTATGATATTAACTACTCTAGATTTAGGATTACACAGTATTCAATAGCACAGGATCAATTATGTATATTACTATATGATTGTATTATAGGACACATCAAGAAAAAAACTACATGTCACTACATTCCCACTTTGTTTGGAATAAGCTAGTGGATAAACACTCATTTTTAAAATGTCTCAGTCCCCATGATATGACTTTTTAATTACACACACACCAAAACACTACTCTGTACTTTCTATCACACAGTCTGATGTTTTCCTTTGAGAGTTGGTTAAATAATCGTATGGTGCAACAGAACAATTTTGTTCTGAAAGCATCTTAAAATAGTCTGCATGTTTACTTTACTCTTTCAAACAATCTAGGAGAGACAAGCCTGGTTTTCAATAGCTGTTATAGCCTAATTGTGTATTTGTTCTTTTTAATTAGCTTGTCATCAAACTAGATCATGAGGATTAGAGTGAATGAGATTTCATTGTATTTGATATGGTCTGCTTTAAAAAGACAGTTTGGGTAAATTTATAGAAATCATTTTACTGTCTAGATAAGATATATTAAATATGCAGCTTCTGAAGAACTCTATTAAGAGCCAGATGACATCAGAGAAAGGAACATGTTGCTGAAAAGACAAAAGGTGTATCTGAATACATTATATATCTCGCTAGTAACATACATGTAAGTGGGCCATAATGTCCTCATGTGTGTGTGTGTGTTCCTAATATTCAATCCTAAGCATAAAAAATTGATCACATCTTCGCTGAGTTATGCAAATTTACAGTGCAATTAAATAATAATAAAATTTGTTAAGTGCTTCATAGCTTAAAAAGCTTTTAAGCACTGCAAGAGAGATGGATTTGACATATTTATTAGATTTTGGTTTTAAAAGACAAAAGTAAAAATCTTGATTACCTCCTAAATGGCTTATGTAAATCTGTAGGCTCTGATACTAGTGTTAGCTATTATTCCAAAGTCCATTGACTCATTGCTCAAGACAGAGAAAGAAACTGTGTCCTCTTAGCATTACCAGGCTGGTTTAGCTCTACAGAAATGTGGTAGATGGAAGCCCCAGTTCACTGTTTTCTGAGAGCCATAAATCCTAGTCTCTGTCTTTGAAAAGGCACATTATTAACTCGGTTGTATATTTGGAGTTATAACCTAAGACAGTGTTCACATAATACCTACATAAACAACCACTTCTAAGAAAATGTTGTTCAAGCCAGTTGGTGAACGGAGGTGGCCATTTTAGTCAATCTGTCAAGTCACGAGTCCTGAGGAGGTGAGCTGTAGGTTCTTGTGTACCTCAAAATTCTACCCACAACACAACAGTTTCCTTGTTTAGAAATAAAAGGTGTCTGTTGACTTCAATAAAGATATTTCACAGAAGCATTATAATTCAAAAGACACAGGTTTTTTGATCTACGAGATACTATGATTTATGTCCTCAACTCCGAAACATTTACAAATATACGAAGTCCAACAGTAAGTATTTTTATTCCTGAAACTTGGTGTTGAGCAACAGTAACAGCATGTACTGTTGTTCATATGATGTACAGTCCTTCCTAACTGGCTCACAAAATTCTAATTTAATTAACAGAGTGCAATTACCCATTACCTTCACTAGGAGTTGCACATTTTGAGAATTTCTACAAGACTCTCAAGCATTTAGGGAGAAAAAAAAAATTGTGCCTACTTTATTCTGGTTGAAATTAATCACTAGTAATAAACTTGTATCTTTTACAGGGATAGTCCATTTAAAATGGTCCATAAGTCTTCATTTGTCATCCTCCAGTCTTCAAAGTTCACGGGTGTACAGGTCATCTTTAGGGAGTGTAACAGGATAAGAGAACTAGCATGAGTAGTTAGAAAATGAAACACTATTTTTTGGATAGTTTTATTTAATATTCATACTTTTTTTACTAGATATTAAGCTAATATTATTAAAGGAGATTTCATGTTTCTCATGAAGAAGGAACATAAGTAATAAAAATTTGAAAACAGTGTACTTTATAGTACACCTTAAAACTTTTATAACTAAGAAAGCAAGACTTCTGAGACTGATTTGCATTTATGTAAGCGTGTATGTACATATACATATAAAATAATGAGTTTGTATACACAGAGAAATTTCCCCTACTAATGCCAGTATTCTGAATTCTCAATAAATACCATGACACATATCATCTTGAAAAATAATAACAGAATTTATCAAATACGTGCCTTCTAAAAATGGATATACAGGTCATGAATTGCTTTGATTTTAGAATTTTATTATAAGGAGAAAAGAAAGATATCATGGCAGTGATGTTGGCTGGCCATTTAGGAAGGCCTTCCAGAGATGATTTTGACTAGATACTCATAGTTTAGGGTCCTCGGTTTCATAGGCAATCATTTACTTTTGTCAGCACAACCAGAGATCCAGCAGGGTACTCAACTGGAAGGATTCTGGCTAATCAAACTCGAAAGACACTGATACATAAACCAATTTATAAATAGATTTCCTACTTGTTAATTTATAATGAGAAATATGAGTGCCAAAGTAAATACTTAAATATGCGTGATCGGTGTGGTCTTTCCCACTGAGAAAACCGATAAGGGAAATTTAAAAAAAAAACAGACAACTGATTTTTAATCATGATTTCAGGACCCCAGGTAATTAGATGACGTCACTAGCTAGTACCATCTAGTTATGCCACCCTGTGGAATCCTTCTCAATCACCAGGTACATCCTCCAGAGGGGTTTCTGACAGTGATGGCTTTCTTACTTTTTAGTGTTAGAACCAAACCAAGAATTTGCTTCAAAATTGCCTTAAAAAAATCTTGCTGACCTCCTACGGTTTGTGAACGTAGCCTTTTCCAAGACAGAGTACAAGAAGATCAGCAAATGGTAGGCTGCCATTCCTTGGTGCTATAGCATGGCAGATGTCAATTACAGCCCTCTTTTCTGACAATCTGGACTGACTTGTAGACTCTTTCTCAGAGCAGCAAGCAGCCCAGGCAGTCACCATCAGTTGATTATAATTGTCATGTTAAATGAAATTTATTTGCCGTCTCAGAGTTAGAATTAAGTTTCAGACATGTTATGTCTTCAAACATTCAAGATTCAATGCCATGAAATTTTCCCTGCTTGTGACATGTTGTTTCTGTGATTTCAGACTCACTGTTCAGAGAACGTTGACTCAGGCGGGTTGATTACACAGATGATTGATCTCACCATCTACATTTAATACTCCACAACTTCATTTTCAATGAATGCCTATCTTCACATGTTGGGGCAGCTCACTGTTGCTCTCTATGCACTAACTGCTCTTAGTTCCATCTGCCATCCCAGAATGTTGCACTTCCCCATGTTGATCTTATTCTAAATTTTCCTTTTAAGGAACATTGCAGTTTAATGATATGCAAAGGAATGGTTGAATTTCACATAATAGTGTGGATTGGGGAAATATTTTTAGAAAATATAAGTGAACTTAGTAGTATTACCATAATAAAATTCAAGGATTCTGGGCTTTAGATACAATGGAACATGGGCAAATAAACGTCTCTGACAGATGTCACAGGGTGAAGTGACAGCATGGATTATTTTTTTCAATACTGATGATTACAAAACAGAAAATGAATCGTATAAAAGGTATAAGAAATATCTGTTCCTTAGTAGGCAATTTCTTACTTTTGGGTAAATTCTAAGTCAGAATATCTTTTTTTTTTTTTTGTAATGCAAAAATAAAACAAACACTCTCAGTTCTTCAAGAAAGTCTGAAAATAAAGAAGTTACTTCAATGAAAACAAGTTTAGTTATGATAATACATATTTCATTGTCTAAGGATATATCTGACAAATCAGCCTCGTTGTGAGAGTTTTAAAATTTTACCATTGCCAACTTTGATGTTTCTTGGGGGAAAAGTGTCACTTGCTTCCCTTTCCCTAGAAGTAACTGACTGTCCTTGTACAGTTGCCCGTATTATTCTTTGGGCAGCTATGTGCAGAAGATGGAGAGCTGGGGCAGAGGGAGCTGCAGCCAGACCCGGAGGGAGAGGCTGCAACTAGGACCTGGACCTGGTCTATTTAGAAGTTCATAAACTGGTCTATGAGCTCCTACATAGAGATTTTATTTATTTAAATTTGCTAACAGTAATGAAAACTTAGGCCCAGCTCACATAAAATGTTTTATAGATATATATTTTCTTATTCAATTCCTGTATGGAATGGATAATAATTATTCCCATTCTACAGATGAAGAAAGAGAAGCTCACAGCTAGTGAACGGTGGAGCTGAGATTCAAACCTCACTGTCTCTTACTTCATAGCCTAAATTCTCATATTCTCCACTGCCTCACGTTGAATAATCCAGAACTAGAGAAATGTACTCCTCTCCGAATATTGTTTTCTTACATCTGTAGATGAAATTGGTGGTAGGTTTCCTACGAAGGGAACAGAGAAGGCAGTGACATATTTTACAGGAAGATTTCCATCACAGGACAGAAAACGTGGGGTCTTGTGAGGCTGTTGACCTGAGGACAGGGAGAAATGTTTCTCAGGTGGGCCTGCAGTCTGGAGAACGGACCCTTGATTGAAGGATTCTCTTGAGAGGAGGTAAACTGTCATAGAGTACGGCATGAAGCAGCCCATGAGTGCAGGAAAGAGCAGCCTGGAAGAGACTTCGTGAAAAGGGGTCTGGATTGGGTGGCCGGAGAGAAGCCACTCACAACAGTAGTAGTAAGTGGCTTACTTCTCCAAATTGTCCTTCTCTGCTATTATCCATAGAAAGCCTCATTAAAGACTTAAAGGCTAGGTTCTGCTGTGAAGAAAAAAGAGAGGGGCTTATTCAGACTTGGGAGAGATATAGTGAAAACCAAGGAAGGGCAGCTTTGCTCAGCAGAACACTTCCTCCAGGGAGCCAGCCAGAGTGGGAGAAGCAGGCAGCACGACAAGGAGGCGGTGGGGGTGGGGGGGTGCAGATCCTAAGGGATTTGTCCCTGAACAGGGAGGCCACACCTTGGGGGACAGCCACTCAAGACACTGTGGAAGGATTAGTGAAATAGCTGAGGTTACTTCGAGGAGGACTAATTTCTGATAATCCTTCTGGTAAGATCTCAAGCCAATTAAAGGAAATACGGTTTAATTTTTAAGGGACATATTCTTGAATCCTGGGCATTGCACTATGTCAGGAAGGCACTGTCACCTAAGTTCTAAGCAATAAGAAGATTTGGGGCACCAGCTCAAAGGAGTGCATAACCTGGAGAGAAAAGCCAAGCGCACCCTTTCTATCAATATCACTGCCTTTCGCTTACCACTTCATCTAGAAACTGCCGTTCCCTTTCTTTCCTTCTCTCTGTCATCTTCTCTAATTTTTTCATGATGGCTTCTTTTTAGCTTTATCTTGAACTGATATAGCATAATTAACTGCCACAGAGTGAAAATATTTTCTCTAACAAAGAAGGCAGACCCCGAGGAACAAAGATGCCATTCTCACTCATTATCTAAATATAATGACATCCAGACACAACAGGAAAATTTTCTTGTCCTAAAAAAGTTTTGCGTTTAGGTTATGATAATTTCATATTACATATTACTCTGCTGATTGATGAGTTAAAGCTTTCCCTAATGCTTTAGGTCTTAGTTTTCCCTGTATATTCAAGCATTGCACAATTATACGGCTGATATGCATTTTAAAAGGCACTAAAAAAACAGTTAATATGCAGTAATTCAGAATAAAATCGCCATATGTATCTAAAAACTCATCAAAGTTATTCAGTATTCAATTTAACAATAGAAATCACCACTTTACAGCTTATTCATTTACCTTTTCAGAGAAATCAGAAAAGAATGTATACCTCTGCACATCTAGAATTAACTGAGCCATCACTGCCGCCCCTCTGAGTGCAAACAGCTGATCATTGTTTACCACACAATCATGCTCAACCACAATTGTTTCCCTCATTTTCTTCCCAATTTCCTTCTGCCTCTTTATCCTTGGCATTTATCAAAAACATTTCCACTGAGGGATAAGAGATTTCCTTACTTCATAAAGAGGAAACCATTTTTAGTTTGGCATGTACATAAGCCAAGTATTTTTCACAATGCCACATTGTCAGGACAAATGTTTTGCCTCTCATCCTATTGTTGAAGATTGGCCAGGGTGGGACCTATTGACATTCTTTTGTGTCAAGAACCTCCCTCAATAATACAAGAACAAACAGTCTTGATGCAATGTTTTGCCAGGCAAAACCAGAGCCAATTATGAAACTAGTTTATTCTTCCCTTAAACACTAGATTGCTGTCACAAATAGACGATGAAAGAAAATGAGCCACACTCTCTCTTTCAATTTTGTCTTCAAAGCCGTAGTCACAATATCAGAGAATTTTTTACAAGGTGCATGATGGCTAATAACGATAAGCTATACAGGGAGTCTGGTATTTCAGTAGATTCTAAAAAAGAAAAATATAAATCTTTTACGGTTCTTTACTATTTTTTTTTTTACAAACTGGCCCCTTCGCTCCTTGAGAGCAGATAATTTCTATGAAATTTCTTAATATTTTCTCCAGCATATAAAATTATACCCAGTAGAGAAGGAATTTAATTAATATTTATTAACCTATATAAAAATGTCTTAATTCAATCTGTCTCTTTTTTAATGTAACTTTAAATCTGGTGGGAAACTTCTATTAATAGAGCACTATTTAATGTCTGAGGGGCTCCATCTAAGCTAGATAACAGCTAAGACACTACAATTTCTCTACCAATGATCATGAGTTAAACATGAAAAATACTTTCCGAAGAGCCGCAAAATAGTTAGTATAATTTGAAATATTTATTACATCATTACCATAAAACTACAATTTAATATACAACTGTGGAAAAGATGTGCGTGCATGTGTTTGGGGAGGGGGTGTGATATATACAAAATCAATGAATTGGTAATCATTATTTCATAACAACTTATAAAAAAACTCACAGAAGAGATAGAGAAACGAAAGTAGAAATGTCTTGGCATATTTGATCTTAAAATTCAACCTAATATTTTGTTAATGAAAATGAAAATTAAATGCATACTTTCCCTTTGAAATTTACAACATCTTCTAGGAGAGTTCAAAACCAATGAAAAAAGGAAGCAAGTTCCATTTAACATTTATTTTTAGCTAGGACTTGGCAAAACCAGATGCCAGGAGTAGTTCTACTGTTCTGAATACTAAATATTCAACAGATGGCTCTCCTTAGATTTCATCCAATCTGGAAATGCCCCAACAGGAAACAAAGATAGTCTTCAGACTGTTCCTTTTCTATTAAAATATACTTCCCACACACACGTGCTATGAATGGAAGGTAAGAATTACAAGCTTGTTATAAAACAATGAGTTTAACGACTGTACCGATATTCATTATGCAAATAAATATCTCCCCAAACACGGGTTACATATCCATGTGTAAGTGAAGTACCAAGAGAATAAAAGATGAAAAAAATCTCAAAGATATTTTTGAATTCCTACTTCTAGTAATTTCTGGGTGACATCTCTCACCTATATAGTGCCTTTACAATCCACAACACGCCCCCCCCAATCTCAAATTAAGTTATTTGGTTAAACAATAAAACCACAGAGATCTGGCAATTTCCACAGCCTGAGGATTCTTCCCTGTAAAACTACAGATGAATTACAATGAGGATCAAAGAATAGTCATAAGTTAGCTAACTCAAATACTGGATATTTTACATTCTGTAGACGAGAAGTGTGTGTTGTCTGTTTTCTTCTCGTTATAAACACAAGTACATTTGTGTGTGGTATCTGAGAGAGTTGAGTCAAAAGTAGTTCTATACAAATAGTTAAGCTAACATCAATAAAGGACAGCTAGTAAGTAACACAGCAAATATCCAATAAATAGCAACTATTATTCTTGTTTTATTAGTAATAGTTGGCTCTACTAGTTTTTTTTTTTTATTATATAAACTTGTCTAATTAAACAATGTATGCAAATTTTGTACTTTTAGTTCTTCCGAATTTCAGCCAGTTGGTACAGTGAAAGCAACACTGAACTGGAAGTCAGGGGTTCTAATTCTATTTTTTTCTTAAATGCCTTTCTTTCTGCCTTTAGGCAAGTCACTGGACTATTTTTAAGTCTCAGTCCTCTCATGTGTAAAACAACAGTCCCTCCTACTCAGAGTTGCTCTTAGGATTACATGTTATAATGTATATAAAACACTTCACATATTAGGCATTAATACCCCCACCAACTGAAGTAAATATTCTTTTTAATTGTAATTTTATTATGGCACATAGCTTATTTTTATTAATTCATTCAAGAAATACTTACTAAGCATTTATTTTGCCTGGCACTGTTTTAAGTGCTGGAGATTTAATGATGAACAAAATTGACATACTTCCTACGCTCACAAAGCTTATAATTCACAAAGAATATAATTCATATAAGATAAAGAAAGAAAACCAGTCAATAATAAAGCTATGAGAATTTAGATGGTGAAGTACATACAGTAGAAGCACTTCAATATGTCTTGGAATTCCAGGAAGCTAATCTGAGAAAGGCAGGGTGATCCTGGTGGGGGGAGACTGGGGGAGTGCGCCGCCAGCAGAGAGAGCCATCCTCCTGCAGGCAGAGGCAGAGCAAGGGTGGATACTTAAGGAACTGAACCTTGCATGGCACGGGTGGTTCTCCAGTGCACAGAGAAAGGAAAGGGGAATGATCAGACATAAGCAGGGACCACTTAAACAGAACTCTGAAGTCACAATAAGGAGTTCGGACTTTGCTTTAAGAGCAACGGATTTTAAGTCTGTAAGCAACATGGTCAGATTTTCATTTTTAAAAAGTCACTCTGAGGGCCGGCACCGTGGCTTAGTGGTTAAGTGCGCACGCTCCGCTACTGGCGGCCCGGGGTTCGGTCCCAGGTGCGCACTGACGCACCGCTTGTCCTGCCATGCTGAGGCCGCGTCCCACATACAGCAACTAGAAGGATGTGCAACTATAACATACAACTATCTACTGGGGCTTTGGGGGAAAAAAAAAAAGGAGGAGGATTGGCAATAGATGTTAGCTCAGGGCGGGTCTTCCTCAGCAGAAAGAGGAGGATTAGCATGGATGTTAGCTCAGGGCTGATCTTCCTCACAAAATAAAATAAAATAAAATAAAATTAAATTAACATAAAATAAAATAATAAAATGAAATGAAATGAAATAAAATAAAATAAATAAAATAAAAAGTCACTCTGAGAGAAATTATGGAATGACTGAAGCAGGTAAAAGTGGAGATCAGGACACTGTTTAGGAACTTGGGCAATAATTCCAGTAAAAAATGAGGGTGGTATGTACTAGAGAAAAATGTAGAAAAAGTGGCAGTGAGAGTGGATAACAGTGATAAATGTCACAGATGTCTAGATGGCAGAATTAAAGAAGTTGGCATTCTATTGGCTTCTGAGTGGGACAAGCATAAAGGAAAAGAATGAGTCCAAGGGACAAATGATCCCAAGGTGTCTGACTTAGACTTCGAGGTGGCTGGTGTTGCCATTTACTGAGCTAAAGAACACATGAGGAAGCACGAGTTCGGGGAAGACTCGTGTTCAGATTTCAACATCTTGCATTTAAGATGCTGATAGTACCTCAAAAGGAAGCACTGGATAGAGATCTGGGCTGGGGATAACGATTCGGAAATCATCAGCATACAGTGGGACTTAGCTATGCGAGTTTGACTGATAGTGCATTGCAAGTCTGTGAAGCAGAGGAGAAAAGCATGAAGGACGTCATTATGAGTAATATCAGCGTGCAAAGAATGGACAGAGTAAAGAGCCCACAAAAATGACTGAGAAGGGATGGTCTGACATACAGGGACAGAACGGGGAATGTGCAATGGCATGGAATCCAAGATACAAGGAAATGTTCAACAGTAACACATGCTAGGAAAAGGGCAAGTAAAGTCAGACTTGAGAAAGAACCCCAGGAAGAAGACAGGAGGGGAGTCAAGGTGGAGAAGGCAGAAGGACGAGGGTTGCGGAGTGACTAAGAAGCCTGGCTGTGAAGGAGCGGAAAGTACAGTTGCAGTAGCTGTAGGAATATTTGGGATTGAAGGAAGTCACTGTATTGCCCTGTGTGCGTGTGTGTGTGTGTGGTTAAGATGGGAATATCCTTAACATGTTTAAATGATGATCTGGGAAGTAAGAAGAATGAAAGGTCAAAGATAATTCCTTGAGAAAGTTCCATGGAGAACGCAAGAAAGGATAAAATCCATAGCACAGAGGAGGGATCTGATGGAGAAAGTAATAGAACACCTCCTCAACTGGAACAGAGAGAGAGAGAGGAAAAATGGAGCAGAAGCAAAAATCCTTGTAGATATGGTGGGAAGAACTTAAAGAAATTCTCATTTGTTGACTTCTAACAACTGAAAGTAGGAGTCAAAGTCATCTGCTGAATTTATTGGTAGAAGAGGGAGCTAGTTTGCAAGAAGAGGAAAGTTGAGGAAGTTTAAAATAGCTCCCAAGAAGAAAGAGAATTACTGAGAAATCTAGAAGGAGTCCCATGTATTGAGAATCTCGTTGAGATTGAAAGGGTAGAGAAAATAAACTCATAGTGAAATCAGTTGTTTGTTTATTTGACCTTCTCTGGTAGAGTACAGAATTTCTGGCATAGGAGTGAAGCCAGCACTTGAATTGATACAGGATTCAGGGATTGACAAGCAGCTGTGACAGAGGAATCCTTAACACGTTTAAATGTTTCCAAAGGGAAATGGAGTTGAAAGTATTACCAAGAGCCTACTTGAAGTGATGGGCCAAGAAATCTAAACGTGACAGGGAGAGAAGTGGTAACAGGAGAGGCTTGAAGAGCACAGCGAAGTCTCCTGACCCTGGATCCACTGAGACAGGAGGAGTTCTAAAGCTTCCTCTTCACTTATCAATTGTTTGGCTGGGATGAGTAACTTCACTTCTTTAAATTCTCTGATTTGAAAAATGGGGCTAATAATTCCCATCTAACAGGGTTGCTATGAGATTAAATGAGAATACATATGTAATTTATGTGAACAGTGTCCCTGGAGTTTTGCAACACAGGGGCTGGGTAAGAATTATGTGATTGTCATATAATAAACACTCAACAAATGAGAACCGTCATTGCTGCTATTGACAAAGTCAATACTATTACAAATTTTGTAGTGAAGCCAAAGTGTTTAATAGAAACCACTTAACAAATATCTTTAAATGCTAACTAGTTTAAGTGAAAATAAGCCTCTCTCCTTACAAAAATATATGTAAACATTCAGAGTAACTATGCTATCTCCTCGAAATAATAAACTTTCCTTACTTTGGCTCAAACATTATTTTACAAGAATGTTATGGTTTTGTTGTTTGGTTCTTTTAACATTTATTTTTTAAAATGACATGAATTGCAAAATAAAATATACTGACTTGCATCATTTGGGGGTGGTGAGGGCACAAGACTGGTGAAACTCGAGAATTGCAATGTCTTAATTCTGAGAGAAACGAAAAGCACTACAGCCACATTCTCACTGTTGGCCGTGCCAGAGGGGATGAAGCAAGGAAAGAATTTGAGGTTGAGCATGTTCTTACACACTGAATTGTAATCCTAACAATTACAAAAGCAATCCCATTTTTGGGAAAAAGACAGTTGGCATTTTTCATTGCATTTGTGGAAATGCAGCTATAGAAGGCAGAGCCAATTAGTTGGGACCACAGTACCTGGGTTGGAGGCCAAACTGTTGTAAATGTTGGAGGGTATCCCTAGAACATAAGCAGAGTTCTCTCAACAATCATCTTCTAACAGTTGCAACGGGGGGC
Source organism: Diceros bicornis minor (assembly GCF_020826845.1). Classification (NCBI taxonomy): domain Eukaryota; kingdom Metazoa; phylum Chordata; class Mammalia; order Perissodactyla; family Rhinocerotidae; genus Diceros; species Diceros bicornis. The sequence goes on along the minus strand of NC_080744.1, from coordinate 4,216,907 downwards.
TTTCCAGAGTGAGAGATCCTTAAGGTGAAGAAGTCTTCTTTTACTTTCAGTGAATCACAGAAAGGAACCACACGTGCCCAGCTCTCATCGTATCAACAACAGCCAGTCCAGGTTCTGTGGTGCCAAAGGCTTATAAAACTTAAGAGCCCTCTTTAAGAAAACATATAAAAATACAAATGTCATATCTGGTACATGCTATTTAAATGAGCTCAAGCAAGGGAGGAGATCTGCAGCTTAAATGTCAGCATCACGGTAAATCCCTCTGTGCCACCTTACCTGGTAACTGTGAAGAACAGATGGTCTCTAGGAAAGCATTTTGGCAAAAGAAACTTGTGTATACAAATGCATGGGTTAAACTCAGGACAAAGTGCAAGTTTGGGCTTTGACATGTTATCCACCTAGAAAGAAGTAATTTTTAACCAATAACATTTTAATAGTCCAGTTCTTAGGCAGGACCCATGCAAAATTGTGCAAGGAACCCATGTGGCATAATTTGGAGAGATCTGAGCATGTTACCATCTCCAGACATTTCCCACTTCCAGGAGTGAGGGTGTATGGAATTTCACTACTAAAGGCTCAGCCCTGATCAGACGTCATCTCTCTGCTGAGGATCCAAGATATGACGGAACCACTGGTTCACAACACTCCCTTCGAAGTATTCTCAGCAAATTATGAACCTCAATCCGCTCACGGGTATAGATCTATCTGTTTATAAGAAATACAAGGGATAGAGGAACATGCTGAATTTCACATAGTTGCAATCAACAAAATCTAGAACAAGGGAAAATTAAAGGACAGATTACTCAAGTTCTTCAACAAATAAATTTTTAAAAAGAGAGAAGGACTTTTATCGATCATAAGAGACTTAAATGACATATCAACGACATACAACATGTGGGTTTCTTTTGCATCCGGATTCTAACAAACCAGATGCAAAAAATGAGACAACCAAGGACATTTGATCACTAACTTTGATGATTTTAAGAAGTTATTAAATTTTAGGTGACAAACGGTATTTTGGCAAAAAAAGATGCCTTCTAAAGATAAATTCTGAAGTGTTTAGAGATGAAAAACAACCAGTAATAGAGTCAGTTCTTTGTGCTTTTCCCTGAGCTACAAACTCACTGTTGCCCTCTCCATGCCCTCTCTCTCTCCTTCTCCTGCTGTGCGGGACCCCCGGAAAGTAGACCCTGGAGAGATACAGCAGCTTGGCCCTCCCTGTCCTCTCCTTCCACCTGGGCTCAAGGAGAGGTACTGGCTGGAGAAGAGACAAGCCCAGGTTTGGACTACCTGCCTCCTCTCTGCCAGGCCAAGGGCTGGGAGTGGCTGAGTTTCTCTCCCCAAATCCAGAGCACCTCCTGGGCAGTGCTCCCTTTGCTATGGCACTCATGGAGTCGCAGGAACCACTTCTTTCTCTTGTCATTCAGGGCCAATGCTGACACCTTCCTATATTTTGACTCTCTTTCTTAAAAGGTTTTTAACTGTCCTGTTTGAGTGCTCCGTCTGTTTCTTGCTGGGACTCTCATCAATACATTCTCCTGCTGTTCTTTAGACGTAGCACATAATCAATAGAAAAGGTAATGCAGCTAATTAGTTTATTATGGGATAACTAAGTTGTTATTAGCTATGATCTGGGAAGTCTCTACTGTCAGAACATTGTGAGAGCACTGGAAGATGGGACAGGCATTAGAGAGCAAACTTTGCTGTGACCTTATATTGCATAAGGACGGCTTTATCCATTTAGAGTTAGGGACCTCATTAGGTCACATCTGAAAGTACATGAAATACATTGACCTTTTAACCAGACTTTGTATTAAAGGTTAACATTTTCTGGCAGAGAGCCTATCTTTGCTATTTTGGTGAACAAAAAGCAGAATTTAATGAGAAATTCTATTCAACAGATGTGGCTAGAGTACACAATTCATTAAGATTAATTTACCAAAGATAGCCTTTCATAGGGTTCTTAAGTATCCCTCTTCCAAGAGCTTTTCCTATTTCTGGTCATCCCATACCCAAAGGAAGATCTGGAAAGTGGGTTATTTGACTTCCCGCTTCCACAAAACTCTACCCTCCAATTGTAGACATTTGACCTCTGATGACAAATTCAGCATGTTTCAACCTCGGGGACTAGTCCTTACCTACTTGGGCATTTTTAGCAACCTAGATCAGTAAGCCAAATGACTCAGCCTGAGGTTATCTTTGTCTCAATTCTAGAAGGATGATGTCTATCTCATTCATGTGACAAACTGCCAATGAACCTCAATATTTGCTATCCTTTCTCAGTTTTTATCCTTATTTTTTTAACTTACCAACGAGATGCTGGAATAAAGATCATGAAAGACTGCATCTCCCTGTCTTCCTTGTAGCTGTTGTCATATAACTAAGTTTTGTCCACCGGGATGTAAGTAACAGTAATATATATACATAACATCCAAGGATGTCTTTAAAGGAAGGGGGCAGGCCCTTCTTCATGATTTCCTCCTACTTGCTGACTGAAAGACAGGCCACAATGGCAAGAGTTCCCACAGCCACCTTGGACCATCAATGGCTTTGAGAATGGAAGAAATAATTCTTGGTACCTGACATCGTGGAAAACCAGTGTTAACCCTCAACAGACTTCTAGTTACTTCAGCATGAGAGAAATTTCTGTCTTGAGACCACTGTTATTTTGTTTTGCCACTCTTGTTTAATCACAGCTTAATCCACTAAGAAATACCACCTTAAGACTCATCTTACAATAACTGGATTCCTGTTGCAATGCCTTATGGTTTGCTTGTAGCTTTGATATGGTGTTAGATAGACCAGTTTCTCAAAGACAGTACCTGCCCTGATTTACATTTCCTTTTAGGAAATGGGACTTGGACCTTAAAATCTTAAAGTCAGCATAGGGCTGACAGCGTGTCCATTGAGATCTCTGTAGATTTGCTTAAATTCAGAATCTCTATTTCTGATAAGATTCTGGAAATCTTTTTGTTAACCCCATTACTTCCCTAAGAGAGAATCTGCCTTCTTTGAAACAGACACTTGTCATTGCCCCTCCAAACCATGATTTGCAACCATATTTATATGTAAGTGCACTCAAGTGCATTAGCGCATTTTCTGGCCAGTGAAAAGTAAGATTTCTATCTGCTGGCTCTCCTTTTCTGATAGGAGTAATATTAAAGTCAAAGAATATAGGGCATTTTCAAGGAATGAGAACTGCCCAGTCAGGCTGAAGCACAGGCAGGGATTTGGAAATAACAGGTGAAAAGATTAGGACTCTAAGCAGGCACCAGAACACTGAAGAATATTTGAACTGTGTTAAATTACATCTTTAAACATGTGTGTCATATATTAAATTCTAAATATATAAAACACAGCCTATTTTCAAAACGCGTTGGTCATTTTTCTAAGGGACATTCCTGTGCATATAATAGCTATGTATATAAAGCTTTCATTCAAAAACTTTTGAAAGAATTTCTGAATTCTGTAATCCCACTGGGAGAATGTGTCTTGGAGGCAGAGACACATACTCTACCATTTTAATGAATTTCCATTTCAGTAGCTCTCAAGTACCTACGTGGTTTCAGTCACTGGGTCCAGGGAGCAGAAAGAGATTTCAATAGAAGGTTTCAGTAGAAGATGAGGGAATTCTCAGAGCGTAGTGGAAAACAGAGTCAGAGAAAGAACGGTGGTTTCCCGTGCATGTGGATTTCTATTATATGATCAGGGATTCTTGAATTTCATAATCTGCACCAAGCTGACAGGTGCCAAAGAATACTCTATCATCATAACTATATTCTTATTCTTTCTCCCTTAGGGAACTCTAACTTCTCAAGGGCAAGAATTCAATATCTTTATGATTATAACCTTGCTTGGTCAATGCTCAAAAACATTTGTTAAATGAGATACAAGAGTCTGAAAATCATCTGCCTAGACTCGCACACAATTTTTAAATTGGTGTTTCTTGTATCACCATCACTCATCTTATTTACCAAGAGGATGTGCATGGATTACGCGATTTCAGGATAGATCTCATGTTAACACCTAAGAAAATAAGTTGAGCATCCTTTTAATTATTATGAATTGTCAACAGACTTAGAAAGGGAATAGCTTCATAGTTGATTTTAGGGAAACTAGAAGAAGTACCCAAAATACTTGAAGCTACAAATGATGAGAATAATTAGTAAAGCCTCATCAAGTCTGCACTAAGCATCTTATTCTAGGAGTTACTGTGATTATATGCCCTTTAATTTAATATGTAATTCCATAAGATTTATAATTCAAAAGAGAACATTTTAGGAAAGAAATTTGTTTTCTATCCTCTCTGAGTCTTGATCTCTTCTTATGTGAAGTGGAGATAAGGAGTTATAAGGATTAATTGAGATAACATTTATAAAAAACCCAACACAATGCCTGACACATGATGATTTCAAATAATAAATGTTATATGTTCTTATATTTATTGTAATTTAGCTTACCTCTCCCATAGGATTATTGTGAGGAATAGATGAGATGATATATGTAAAAGCTCTTTGTAAATTATAAATTACTAAACAGATATTAATGAGCATTTTTGGTAAAGTAACTATATTATTCCTGACATTTTAATATCACACATTTTGTTACTAAACAAAGTATTATAAAGACAAATACTTTGTATTTTATATATTTTATATAAAAGTATTTTATAAATACTTGTATTGGTATAAATACTAAATATATATTTAGTATTATATATAAATATAATATATATAATATATATAAATACATACGTATAAATATATATATATATAAATACATATATATAAAACAAAGTATTATTAATACTTTGTGGTGAATATTTCAAGGCTGTTTTTTGGAAATGTTCTATTTCACAACGCTTAATGCTTTAGCAAATAGTCAGATAAACTGTGTTATGAGCTGAATCGTTTCCCCCTAAAATTCGTATGTTGAAGTCCTAGCCCCAAGTACCTTAGAATGTAACCATATTTGGAGATAAGGTCTTTAAAGAGGTGATTAAGTTAAAATGAGGCCATGATGGTGGGTCCTAATTCAATCTGACTGGTCCTCTTATAAGAAGAGAAGACTAGGCCACATGGAGAGACACCAGGGACTCATGCACGCAGAGCGGCCACCACGTGCAGGGGCAGCGAGGGCACAGCCGTCTGCCAGCCCAGGAGGGAGGCCTCAGAAGAAACCAACGCCGCCAGCAGCCTGATCTTGGGCCTCCAGAACCAGAAGAAAATGAATTCTGTTGTTAAGTCCTGCAGTCTGTGACATTTTGTTACGGCAGCCCTAGCACACTAATACTCCACGCCTGAACGCAGGCAAAGTTGTAGGGTCATTTTAATTCTTAGCACTGCCTCTGACTCCATGCAAGAAAAGGTATATTGACTTCACTCAAAAGTAGCTCATTCTGTTACCCTCCCACACCTCTAATTTGTCATCTTCAGATTGAAAGCATGACGATTATCCAGCGCCTTCTAACGCGCTTTAGAATATGGGTCTCCTCACTCGTAAAAACAAGAGACGGGACCAGTTGAGTCTTCTAGACTGTTTACACAAGCCTCTATTCTTGAGTCCTTTGATTTTGAACCAGAAAATCAAGAGTTTGGCTGAATCACTGATCTGCATATCTGGTCAATCTATGAGATGATTTTTACCAGAATTTAGGAAAGCTAGACATATATTAAGGACAATGGAATATGTGTTTCAAAAAGCTAGTTAAACAATTTGAAGCATTCTTCTTTATTCTGAGATCCTACCTTTTGTTTTTAAAATATTTTTGTTGATAAAATGTGTCCTTTCTTTGAAAGGAGATGGTAGTGGGTTTTTGTTTTAACATCACACTTTGCAAAATAAAAAGTCTGCAACCTCAGATCACACAGAATACAAATATTTGCATATATATCACTCTACCCTTAAATGCAATAATCCTTAAACTTGAACCAGAAGCCTGGCTTGACCTTCTAGCCCAAGTGGCCTTAGATTTAATGCATTCTCATTCAGATACATTTGCATCACTAACCGAATCTCACTGACATCTCCTTGGACTCTGAAGTACCCTTAGTTCGTTTCCCTTTCCTTCAAGCAGGACTCCTTTCCATATATGCATTATAGCGAAGATGTAAATAACCAGACTTTAAAATAATAAAAATCTAATAATTTTGAAGATATTGAGTGTGTACAGGAACACATTAATTCATTCCATTTTCAATTAATCTAATTATTGATTATATAGTGCTTATTGTCTTTAAAATGCATGGACCAGCTAAACTAAGTACACTATAAGAAGTGAAAATTTGAGTATTGATATTCTTAATATGCTTAATATAATCTAGCTATTGGCTGCATTTACTTTTTGCTTCTGTTTCTCATTCTGCCTTACATAGATTTTCCCTCCATTGTATTTTTTTTCTAAAAAGATTTCTCTGAATGTATAAGGTTACAAAATCATTAGGTAAAACTAAAAGTCATCAACGCTAGGTCTTCCCAAAAATTTTGAAGGAATATTTCATCATGTTTAATAAAACTGTTTTTCACATTTTGCTATGTCATATCTAGTCTGATTCTTTGTTTGTTATTAAGATACTCAAGATGGAAGCTTTCTCAACAATTTTGACAATAGGTATTATTTTATTTCACTTATCCTGAATTACTTCAAAATAAATGCATCAAAGACTACAGTACTAATGGATTGAACACTAACTCTCAATAAAATCTCATTCCATAGGAGCTCTTAGAACTAAAATTACTTGATGGTCTTTATTTTGAATTGAACATATGCATTCCTGATGCAAAAGCAATTAGTAAAGCTTTTGAAAACAGTTAATAATCTGGTCATAGTAGCACAATTTTATATGCTCACAAAAACATACTCCTTTTTCACCCTTAGGAAAAGCTCTGTAGGAACTAAAAATATTAGAGTCTTTGTTAATCATCTTGGTAATACGACAAGCTATGCAAGAACATCTTCTCCCACTTGTATATACCTGATTTTCGTATCTTTTATATAAACTTTCATATTTTCAAGTTTATTAAAAATTCTTGAATAACTGGGTTGTATCGAATTTGTATGCTCACCAAATGTTGACTACAGATCCAAGTTTCAAACAGCTCCTGCTCATTAAATTATAGCATAAAGTCATACAGCATGCTAAATGAATTGGTAAACATTTAAATTATTTTATAAACAAGGGCTATAAGAAGACAGAGACAAAACACTAGAAGAAGGAGAAGCAGGAGAGGAAGGAAGGAAGGGAGGAAGGAAGGAAAGAGAGGGAGGGAGGATAGAGCGAGACCGAGAGAGAGAGAGATCTGAAGCTAAAATAGATGAGCCAAAAAGAGTATTTCTGGATAGCAACTAATCCAATTTGGTATGCAAGTATATATTTTAATATTCAATGCATGTCTAACACATATATTTTATTTGCTCTGCATCTCTTTGAAATTTAGACTATATACCTAAAAGTGTTCATGTATTTCAAAATAGTAGCTGCCTGAATAAAAATGAATTTCTTGGAAATTCTGAGTGAAAGAAAAAAATGAAAGATCACCTATACCAGATGAAGCTCAGATAGAATCTGGGCATTCCCAAGGGTTTGAGTTTGTCACCTTTATTTCAGATAAACATTGTGGTGATTTTCTCTGAGTTTTATCAATTCTACTTCAACAAAACATATGTGTCATCTCTAAAGAGTAGGTATGTATGTAATTCTTCAGCACTGAATCCACTAATCTGCTCATCCTGAATTATATCAGATGACAGTACAGTTCTCCTGCTGAGTGACAACCAAATGCAGTCCCTCCTTAAAGCAAACGTGACTGATGCCAATCTGTGTTGCATACATCTTCACTGAGGAAACTGGCCCTCCAGAGAAACGTCCTCCTGGAATTCTAAGTTGGATCTTAGACTTCATTCTCTTATATAAACAGTGCGAGAAGAATTGCCTAGTAGAGTCAATATGGAATTATTAGTAGTTCATAGGTCAAATAGGATTTCATGGTCTCATCTAAAATTGAATCACCAACTATAACACAGCATAAAGTGCATGAATTCTAAGAAACGACTAAGAAAATCTCAACAAAACCCATCTGTAAACACAATAAAGTTCCTTTGGGGAAATATGTAATGTGTTTTCTACACTATTCAATGGAATCTCAGCTAAACAGGTGCCCAAGCATATTATCATAGAAATCAAATAAAACTCTATCCCACCACCTCCATCCATTTCTCAATAGTATATTATTTCTGAAAGACTTAAGATGGAGTTCGTTTTTCCCCCTTCTGGGTTAGAAGGAAGACATGCCTTTCTGAGCACAGCTGGAAATGTGCCTCTTGGCATCTCACCCCTGCCTTCCCCATCTGCTCAGGTTTACCCACGGAAGCTGCAGGTATCAGTACGCATAGCTGCGGAGGCAGAGATAACTTTACCCATAATCAATGAGTGAAGCTCTCTACCCCATGGAACATAAAGAGCTGATTGTGCCGGGATGGGCAGAATCACAGCTATGCAGCTGACAACACAACCCCTTGCCTTTCCTAAGCTGCTTAGTGCCATGACTAGCGCTGGTAGACAGAAACTTCAGAAAGACCAAGAAAGCTCAAAGACACTACACAGCATTGCAGTGCTAAACATTGCACTAAACAGCACTGCATGTTTATTCCCCTTTGTCTCCCACATGAAGCAGTATAAGGCAGCCGTTCTAGATAGCGAATGGTAACTTACTCTGTTTCCAAGTAGAGATACAGCCAGAATACACAGAGAGGAGGCGGAGAAGGAAGGGCATTAAACATAGTCTTAACTTTCTCTTTCTTGCATAACATATTGCTTCATTGGACCATTGTAAAGAATTTTTCCTCCCCCTCTGTTTACAAATATTTTTAGCTATAGCTAGCCACCACATCCTAATTTGATGCCAAGCCAAAGCATATTCATTCTTTTAATCCTTCCTCATAAATCAATACTTCCAACTCTTTCATCATTTTTGTGGCTTTTCTCGGAAGCTCTTTTAATTTATCTAAATCTTTTTTAGAGCTGAGGTGCCAAGAACTCAATCACAAAGGCAATCTCAATAACCATGCATGCAGGGGAAAAGAAAAGGGGAGGAAAAAACTCCCAGGTCCAAACCACTCTTATAAGTCATACTTCCAGCAATTACAGTTCTCGCAACGGGACCTTATTCTTCCTCCAGCACAGGGAGCCTTCAAGGGTTCTTGGACAGGGTTCACACTTCCCCCGTTGAGGGCTTTGGGGCTTTCAGTGTTGAAAGGAGGCAGGAAAACGACCAGAAGAGTCCTGGGTGGAGAGTCCCAATCATCAATCCCTCTTACATAAGAGTATCTTTTTTGCAAATGGGATAGAGAGAATTTAAATTATGAATGTCCCATGGATATCTGGGTCTGATGTATTAGTCTGCAAAAAGTCCAAGACAAAAAGAGGGCTGTTCTAGAGTTTCCCTAAAGAGACAGTGATCTTTCTAATCCTTCTGAGATTAGCCAGGATGAACCTGCTCCCCATGGTCTCTCTTCTTGAAGGCTCAAGTAACAAGTAAAAGGGATTCCTTCCTAATTCTTCTCTTCATCCTTCACCTGTTTACTTTTACCAGGAAGTCATATATAGTGTTCTGTTAACAGCCACTAAAATGATCAATATAACATGTTCATCAGTTACAAATAATATGTAATATATTTTTTAAAAATATATTACTTTAATTTTGCCTTCTGGTTCATTTATCATTAATCAGTACAGATCGAGTTCTTCAGTTTATTATTATTATTATTATTTGCCTTTGCTCAAGTGACTATATTATTTCATCAGAAGCTTTTAAAAATATTATATATGCTTCAATCCATACGACAGGACTTATATCCAAGCAGATTTGAACTCAAAGATTATGTGTGATACTGTATTTTACCAAAGTCAGACATAATGTAATCATTTTCAGCGTGACTTTGATCCACTAGTTTCGCTTCTAACAGAAGAAAAAAAAAAAAGAAAAGCAATCAAATTTGTGTGTAAAAGTAAGAACTAATGAACAGAAACCTTAATCTATTTGGTTAGAACTGTTACAAACAAATGTGTTCCATAGTCTAATCATCTGTCATCCAATGAAAGACTGACAGCTGTGAATATGAACTCAGCTGGAGTTTATTAGCTAATTACTGTTAACACGCACAGAGGAACACAAATACAACCAGGCTATCTTAATTGTTCTTTTCTTTATAGTAAGCAGTTAAAACACGGTGGGATTAATTCACCCATTAACTCATGAATAATTTCACAGAAACTTGTATTTTGTGTCTTTGCAATAACACTCATCCACCTTTGTTTCAGAGTATGATAAAGCCCTAGAGTTTTCAAAATCATTTAAATCTTTCCTAGAAATGTATATCTCTAAAAATGTCTGTCTGCAAGCCAGCAATATTGTATTTAGCATTACTCAATTTGCAACCCACTTAATCTGAATCATAAATCACTTGCTTTTGACTCCCATTTAATTTAGGTACACAGACGTCAATTATGGAAGCAATTATTTTTATTCTACTTTTTTGAACGGGAGGAGTTACTACGCAATATATATAGTCCTAAAATATCTTTAATCTTATTGACATTCAGAAAGAGCATAAAAGTATTTTAAGAGAAACAGACTTGGCTTTTGAATTAAGTTTAAGAGACACAACAAAACCAAACAAAAACCTTTATGAAATCCACCACTTTCAGTAAATAATAGACAACAGATAGTAGATATATGTTAATGTAATATGATTTCTGATCTGATAATTCCAACTAAGTGCTGATAAGTGCTGATAAGGCTGATTGTACTTGATGCTTCTCTTTGGCCGTACCATAAAAGAGTAAGAAAATCCATTAAGAGTTCACGTAACCAAAATGCTCATAAAGGACTAGTGTTTAAACTCTTCTTTTCACTAGCCAGGAAATACCTTTAAATTAAAGTAATAATTGGTTTCTACCGTCATATAGAATTAACTTGACTCTAGTACTACCAAAAATACTCTCTCCCAGGTAACCAAGTGTCAGTCTTCTAGTTGTAACATCTTCCCAAAGTAAAACGCAGAAGGATAGACCATTAACTACCAGACTCCCGTGAGGGAACTATTCTAAAAATTGCGTTCCTCTTCTTCTTCCGCAGTTTGTTAAAACCAAAACAAATCTAATTTCAACAAGAGCAACAAACACAAGCATGTGCATCTTGATCTCCTGATCCCCACTGAAACGCAGTTTTCTCTGCTTTACTTAATTCTCTTTCTTGGCCAATGTTCCCTTTGACATTTCTCCAAACTTGACTTCAGGTGACTCTAAATAAGATTGTCAATTACCAAGGCAATGTTCCTATTATCAGGGAAAGTAAAAATATATCTTTGCAAAGGCAAAGTGTTCTTGAAATATAAAATTCATTATTTTTCCCCTAAAAGTACCAAAGTAAATTATCTTATGTTAGCCACACTCCTTTAGAAAAAGGAAGATATGCCACTTTCATCTGGAACTGAAATGACTAAATCATTCTACAGAGTAAACACTAACTTTAAGATATATTCACAAATTAAATATTTCTTCCATCTAGGTTGTCTAGTGATACAAAGGAAAATAGAATTAAATAATCATACAGTTTAATACAATTGGATCGTTTTTTGTAAGTGCTTAGTTGAAATATAGAGAACGAGAGTTCAAGATTTCTGAATTAGATCTGTGCTCTCAATGTCAGACTTGTGGAAAGAAACATGAAATACTGCTGGTCAATGGCAATTCCCTGTCACTTTCTATGTAGGATTTACGATGTATAACTCTAGGTATTTTATCTAATTTTCATCAATGGTATCTATAATGACACCATCTATTCTGAAGGATACCATTACATTTTACATTTATTCAGGTTATACATTGTCCTTACTATATAAATTTGAGTTCAGACTTAAATGAATGAAACAGTTTTAATAGAAAGTGCATAGAGAGGTCATATACTAATAATATATACTTGAAAAAAAGTCATTTTCTTGCCTTCTGAATGTAATAAATTAAGACTAAATTTATACCTCAAAAAGTTGGCAAGTGACTCCCACCATTTTAATGCCACATACACACTCAAATATATTATATGAATTTTATATGTTATTACTTCTTTTCTAGATTATAAACACAGTATATATGCAATGTGGAACAATTTTGATATTTCAAAATTTATAAAATGAAAATAAAAATCAATTCATAATAACATCATTCAGAGAAAATCACTACTATACAGTTCTGTGTTTTATATCAAGGCATACAATAGATAGATAAATAGATACATACATAGATAGATACAGAGATACTTAGAAAGACACATAGATAGAAACATAGATAGATAACACGCTGGGCCTATAGTTCTGCATTACAGTTTTCTTCTCAAGTAATACTAAATCGTAAAATATTTCCAATGACGGTAAAAGTTCCCTGATGACTTCATTTTAAACAACTGCATATTTACTGATATCAATTATTTAACTCTTCTCCTAATTTTGAACATATTTTGTAAACTTATAAACAAAAAATAGTGCTATGATGAAGATCTTTGTACATAAGTTTTTGTCCATTTCTCTGAAAATTCCCTTAAATAGATTCTGGAGGTGGAAGGACGTGGTCAAAAGGTAAGAATGTTTTTAAGATTGACACCATTTCTAAATTGCTTTCTAAAAATGTGGTAATCACCCTATGACTTCCTCTCACAATAATGTTTGAGAGCTTGGGGTTTTCACTCCCTGCCCACCCCCAAAAAAACAAGTTCTCACAGGATAGATGAAAAATGGTGCTCACTTGGGTTTTATTTTGCATTTCACCTAATTACAAATAAGATATGGCATTTTTTTCATAAATATAGTGGTTATTTGGATTTCTTTTAGGAATTTTAATGATTTTGCCTAGCTTTTAGATTCAGCGTTTAGATAGGCTGAATATTTTCCATCATAATTTGTAAAACCATTTTATATTAGGAATGTTATCTCATTTATATATTTGTAGGAAATATCTCAACCAACTAGCCACTTTGTTTTTAATTGGTTTACAACTTTTTTGTGTTGTACAGACTTTTAGACATTTAGGTAATCATACAAGTAAAATTTTTCCTTTATAATGTTTCTTATTATTTTAATGCTTAAAAGATTATCCTTCATTCCATTTTATGATATTTTTTAAAAAATAACTCTTTAATCATTTTGACATTTATTTTGAAATAGGAAGTAATATAAGAGGTTTAGTCCTTTTTTGTTGCTTTTTTTCCAAATTGTAACCTTATTTTCTCAACATCATTCAATGAATAATGAATTCAATCATTCGATAATGCACTCAACAGTTATTTATTGATATAGCATGAGCTTAGTATCGTAGGTGATGGGATCCAGTGGTGAAATAAAGCCCTTCCTCTCAGGTTATTTACCTTCCCAGGGAAGAGAGAAAAACAAATAATTATATAAATAATGGCATGTGTTGACAAATGCTTTGAAGAAGAAAACAAAAGCAGAGTAAAAGGCTAGAGAAGGCTGATCCTGTGTGCATTGAGGGTGATATTTAAGATGGGTGACAAAACGCCTCTCTTATGAAAAGAGAGTTGAGCAGTGAGCTGTGTCTGAATGAAGATTTTATAGGTCGATTTATTGTTTGTGTAAGATTTTTGTGTTGGACATTTAGAAAAAAATTTATGTACAAGTTACAATATTCTATATTAAACATTCTCAAAGTAATTAAAAGAATGTGCCATTCACCTAAATAGTTTTGTTTATATTGTATATTATTCAAACTGATTAAAGTCATTGACATGTTCACCATGTTGCTAAGTCAATAAAAGTCTGTCAATAATTTTGCAAACGGTGAGTCTCAAACTCCTTCCAAGCAGAGCAGCCACTCACTTCCGATTTTCTCCTTTTGCTCTGCAGTACCTGGTGTGTAAACCACCTCTTGGGTAAATAATAACACAAATCATACACTTGCTTAAGGTTTTCAATGACCTTCAAAATTTCAAATAGTAATCCTTTTCTGTATTTCCGTTTTATTAAGTTAATTTTACACTACTTAACCATTTATAAACTTTTGTATCCTGTTTTTCTAGTTAATACCTTCCTGACTGTACATTTTATGTACAACCTTATAACAAATTCATTAGGAGTTGGGATATATCCTATATCTAGTAGATAACACAAAAGGAATTCTAAAATACCTCTTGACTTGAAAAAGTTCTTAAAAGATACCAGAACAAAATAGGGTGTGAAAAAGGAGTCACATAAGATAACAATAATGTTGCAGTTTGAAACTTGGAAAGGAGATACTTTTATTTTTCTCTTAAACAAAATTGTAAGCCAAAATTCAGTGGCCTGATGGGATTTTTTTTACAGGAAGTTTAGTTTAAAAGATTTTATTATTGGAGTAACAATTATAACCTTTTAAAAATCATGCCTGAGTCATTTTCAAATACTGATCTTTCTAATTCAGTGAAAGAAAAAATTACTACATTTCAGTATAAAATTATAAAACTTAAATTCACTATATAAAGTCTCAAATACATATGAAAGTTACTTATTTGGAAGTATCAATCTCTCTTAGTCATCTAAATTAATGTACTGACTCTCACCAGCCATGAATTGTATTCAAAACAGGATTTAATGTATTTTCTCATAAAATACTAACATTATAGTGATTAATCATTTAACTCCAAGCACATTTTTATATTCTGAATAAGAACTAGGAGAAGCACAGAACCAGATAATAGCTTGAGGATAATAAGGCAAAACTGGTTTCCTAGATGGTGGCATTCCTGCAATTCCCTCATCCCAAAAATGTACTAATCAAGAGGACTTACATGAATTTTAAAACTTCCAGAGCCTTAATGGTTTTCCAACTGTGAGAATAATGGATTCTCATTTTCATTGAAAGGATACCAGAAAATAATATATATTAAAATAATTTCTAGGTCTATAACTTGATATTTTATATTCCAGCACGATATGAATCAGTATTTCTCCTTTGTGGATAAAAATATCTACTAGTATTATTTTTTCATTTTATACCTGATAACATTTTAAGTAGCCTGTGTTTTTTAAATTAAACGTTTATAATATTTCTGCATTTTTCATTATTCATTTGGAAACATAATATAGAGACATAAAATATATATAATTTCATTTTATAAAGCATTCTGAGAGTTTATAAAGCATTTCATATTTAGAAAAGGAACTGTGAAGAAAACACTGGATATTACATTAACTGTAGTTAATTACTGAATATCTTAGAAACATTACGTTCTTTTGCTTAAACATAATATTGGTTGAAACGCATTTAAGAAAAATGTTTGGAAATATTTGTCTCATTAGCGGGTAGAAGAAACCTTGCTGAACAAACTACAGCGACTGAAAGGAAAAAGGAATAGACACATCTGAGTGCATTAAGAAGATTTCTATGGCAAAAGACACCAAAAACAAAGTTAAAAAACAAATGATAAAATATTTGCAACACAAACGATAAGCAAATGTTAATATCCCTAAAATATAAAGAGCTCCAATAAGTTGTAAGAAGAAAGCAAACAAACTTGATAGAAAAAATGGCAAAGGAAAAGAATTAACAGTTCACAGAAGAGGACATTTAAATTGCTAATCAACATATGAAAAGACTTCCCTCTCATTTGTAGCCAGAGAAATGCAAATTAAATCAGCAATGAAATACATAAAATTGTCAAATTCAAAAAGATTTACTATATCCAGTGTTGGTGGAGAAGCTGTGAAACAGTTACTCCTATGAACTATTGGTTGGGAGTATGAATTGCTAGATACTTTTTTGAAAATTTAACAATATTTGTTAAAATTAAGGATGACTCTTGACTCAGCCACCCTGTTTAGGGAATCTAGCCTAAATAATTAATATATTACTTATAAAGAACATATGTACAAGGATGATTACTGTAGTTTTGTTTACAGTTGTGAAAAATTAAGAGGTAAAATAACTAAATTCGATATGCAATGGGAGACAAATTTTACACAAATTTTGTTATACCACTTTTATGGAACATTGTGCCATTATTTAGAAGAATGAATTAGAGCTGCATCTTTTGGCCTAGAGGAATACTCATGGTATGTTTTTAAATGAGAAAAACAATTTGCAGTGCAATGTAATGCAAACACCAGTGTTATCCCGTACAACAAACCCTCATGTGTGCATGTATAAGTCTGTATATATGTTTTATATGTTTCTAAACATGCGAGAACAGCATGGGATAAGGAATGACATACACTAGGCTATTACCTTTGGTTATTTGGAGGGTCTGATGAAAAGAAGAAAGGATAGAGGAGATTATTCATTGTTTTTTCTTTATATATATATCAACACTAATTCATTTAATTACTTTTGGGAAAAAATTGTGACATTTTTAAAATTAAGACTGGTAAGAAATAAAGTGTACAAATCCCAACATGTCAATTCAAAAATATGTATGATCCTAGGTATATACCCAAGAGGAAAGTTTACAACCACACAAAAATTTGTAAACAAACATTCACAGCATCATCATTTATTACAGCCAAAAGGTGGAAACAACCAAATATCCATCAACTTGATGAATGAACAAATAAAATGTGGCATATCCATACAATGGAATATTATTTGGTAATAAAAAGGAATGAAGTACTTATAGATTCTACAACATGGATGAACCTTGAAAATATTACGCTAAGTGAAAGCAGCCAGTCACTAAAAACACATAGTGTAGCATCCATTTCTATGACTTGTCCAGAAAAGGCAAGTCAACAGAGACAGGAAGTATATTAGCGGTTGGCCAGGCTGAAGGGGCTGACAAGAGGAGGATAGTGGGTGTCTGGTTGGAGACACCCTTGGGAGGGTGGAGGGTTTCTTTTGAGGGGGACGAAAATGTTCTAAAATTAGATTGTGGTGATGCTTGCCCAACCTTGTGAATATACTAAAAAACATTCAAATGTACACTCTAAATGGGTAAATTGTACGGTATACAAATGATAGATCAATAAAACTGGGGGAAAAAAAAAATTATGACCATATTTTTGGAACATGTAACATGTCACCTAACAAGTTAATTTTTGAATGTCATGCTCATTAAACTAAACACCGTATAATCTGACATTAAATAAGAATAAGATAATCCATATAAGTAAAATTTCCTGTTCGTTGCAAATTTCCACTTAAAATGTCAATACTTTCTCTTCAACTTGAGATATTCTGGTTGGGAAATTTCTAAACTTTGTTATAAACCTACTTGACTTTTTAAGCAGGGTCTAATGAAGATATGTTATACTTTTCTTGAGAGTAGTAGTCTATAATATGAACATCATCTTTAATATTATGATATAATATAGTTTAAATATAATATGAACATAAATAAGGGAACAGAAGTTCCTCTAAGATTTCTCACTAATTTTCTTGGATAGTAAAGTTCATTAAATATACATCTAAATAAGAGTAAAAGAATAAATCACATTTAAAAGAAAGTCTGAGTTCTCATGAATAATTTACCTGACCTTAAATGCTTATATATTATGAGATTAGTTTTGACTGTTAGATGTCTTTTTCCTCAATATTTAGTTCTTCTCTCTGTTCTGTATAAGTAAGGACATCAGACAATAAGGCAAATGTGATATAAAACCCCAATTTTCAGTCTGGGCTGGGCTCCTCATTCTCTGATATTTAAATTATTAAGATTTTCATATCTAGTTTTATTCAATGGGGGATTAAAATTACTGCATGCATACCTATTTTCAGACTACAGTTTTCCAAGCATGGTTTTTGGCAATGAATTCGGCTACAAACATTTTCAAACTAAACATCAAAATGGTTTCAAAATCTATGACAGATCAATTTAGGGGTGTTATACGAGAGCAAGTAAAAGTTACAGGTGCTGGAAAAAATACAGACTGGATTTGCTTCCCTGGTTTTCTGCACATTTCTTCCTCAAACTGGTGAAAGTTATTATTTAGAACTAGAAATACGTGATCCTTTCTGTTCCAGTCTTGTATTTGTAATGGTATGTCTTTCAAAATTTATACCCATACCAACATATTATTAGATGTCAGATGGATTAAATATATAACCCATTACCTGTCCAAGCGTGCCCCCCGCTCCCAGGCTCGGCCATCTTCAACTCAATTTTCTTTTAACCTGACCTCACCCCCATAACTAATCATTTATCAACATTTCAAAGATGCTTTTTTTCAGAGTGTTATACTGGTAAGAGCTTGAATTTTGAAGTCAAATAGAGCTTATCTGGAATCCTGACTCAGCTGTTTTCTAAGCATTCACTTTCTCGCTTACCTAACCTTCCCAAACCTATTTCTTCACCTACAAAGTGGGGAAGATAGGATCTACTTTGCACTTCTGCAAGGGTGTTAAATTAGTCATCACTAATACAAAAGTAAAATAGTGCCTGTTACCAAAAACAATCACTTAATAATAGTTAATTCTCGTTTCCTTACCTTCTTAGCCTACAATTTCCATCTTAATCAAAGACCTTATCACTTCGCTTGATCCTTTCTCTATACCACATCCTACTTATACATCAATTAATTGATGTATATTTGAAATAACTTGTTCTCCCTAAATCTGCCATTTTCCTAATGTCACTTTTTTTAAAAAATAGGAATATTAACTTTTAATTTGTTTTTCTCTGATTTCAGGATTATATACACTTTACAGTTTTCTTTTCCATTAAACAATATAATGACATTTTACTTGGCCCAATCCTCACAATTATCCAGATGTCAATTTTTACCTACTTTAGAAAACCTTTCCTAATTATTTTAACTAGAAGCCATGTCTCCCTTTCTCTAACCTCTAAAACAATAGTTTTTAAAGTTTATAAGATAATTAATTTTGTATTTTTATTAAATGTTCTGAAGTTATTTCCTATGATTTCTCTTCATTTTTGTGTGTCTTATGTGTGCTTTTCATAAAAAAGCACAACACACACACAAAATGTACCTTGTGCTCAGTGGGTGGTCTATGACCATTTGGAAAACTTGATTTGCTCTGCTTTAGTCAGTTTCCTTTCATTTCAATCAGCCATTGATTTCTTTCTATATTTACAAGACTGTTCAAGGCAATGCGTGTTTCTGAATCATCAAGAAAACAAAATTCCATTGTATTCACTTTATAAGACAGGAAAGATTTCTGTCAAATATCTTCAAAATAATAGAAAGGCATTTTGCAGCATTTCACTTAAACAGAAAATGAAATTTATTCCGGTGCCTCAATCTCAAAGCATGTTCATCCATTTTACGTTAATTGCATTTGAATCCGTTTTGCGTTTTCGATTCTTTATTTTTGAAAATCTACATGCATAGTGCCAAGAGTTGTGCAACTGATGCATCGCTGTGCAACTGATGCTGGAGCTCACTTCCTGTAAACGGGCCAAACCCTTTACACATACTCATTCCACACTTATTTTCTGGTAAATATCATTATTGTCTACAGGCACACCTCAAAGACAGTGTGGGCTTGGTTCCAGACCACAGCAATAAAGCGATTATCACGATAATGCAAGTCACATGAGTTTTTTTTGGTTTCTTAGTGCATATAAAAATTATGTTTACACTACTCTGTAGTCTATTAAGTGTGCAATAGCACTATGTCTAAAAACAGAATGTACATACCTTAATTAAAAATACTTTACTGCTAAAAAATGCTAAGCTCATCTGAGCCCTCAACGAGTTGTAATCTTTTCACTGGTGGAGAGTCTTGAAAAAACACAATATCTGCAAACAGCAATAAAGCAAAGTGCAATAAAACAAAGTATGCCTGTATATTTACATGTCCATTGTACATAATGGCCAATATATCCCACAAAAAGAAAAAATAAAAATTACAGCTGTGTAACCCAACTATTATTGGTCAAATTCAGACCTAGGTTTGTTCTCTTTTCCAAGTTGTAAAAAAAAATTATAAAAACAAAGTTCCACAAGCACAAATTTATTTTCTAGAACAATTTTCATTTAATGATAACTTTCAAAATCCTATCTTCTCTGCCTTTAATTTTTTTTCTCCTCAGTAGGGAATCTTAAAATTTGGGAAACACTTGTTGATTCCCTTCGGCCCCTTTGTTTTTGCGCAACTGCCCTTGCACTAGATTTCCACGTTGCCAAGCCATACATATCACACCATTCAGCAAAACCGTGTAATTAGTTCCAGAGTTTACTGGGCAGTCACTGTGCAGACAGAACTGGCATAGGCACTGTCGAAGGATGCAGAAAAAAATAAAAATGCATAGTCTTGAAGAGCTTTCAAATTCAGTTGGAGAGGGCAAAAAAACAAACAAACATGAACTTTTCTGAAGATTAATTATAATCAACTGAAAAAACTAACATGTTCCCGTGTAGAGTAACAATAAGAATTGACAAAGAGTCTCTCCTTGACCAAACCATGGTCAGGCTCCTTTGACCTGTCTTTTCAACCAGGCCCCAGCTTTTGAGCTTCCACGCTCATCTCTGCTTTGTCCAGTTTTAATAAGAATCCTGCTAAGTCAGTTTACTCAGAATCCCCCACTCTTGATATCTGATCATTCTCGATATCTGACCAAATTCCTCATCCCCCAACATCCCCCAGTATTGTCTGATCACCCTGGCCAGCCTTCAGCCAGAATCCTGTTAAGTCGTTTAGCTAGAATCTCCCCTACTCCTGATGTTTCCTCTTGTAATTTTCCATCCACTGACCCCACCTGCTCCTTGGCTATAAATTCCCACTTTTCCTTGTGTGTTTGGAATTGAGCTCAACCTCTGTTCCCTTCTACAAAACCCCGTGTAGTGGGCCCCTGAATAAAGTCTGCCTTACTGTCTTGAACAGTGTCATGAATAATTTTTAAGAGTGTTGGTGGAATATGAAATAAAGAACTGTATAGATTAAAGAAAGGGTTAATTTCTCTGGATTTAAAGAGGCAAATTTTAGAGTAGTGAGCCTTGGAAGGAAAGAAATTAATTAACATGACAAAAAAGTTGTGGTTTTCTGTGGAGGAAAGAGAGAGATCACTATTCAGAGGGAGATGATCTATAAAAAGGCAGAGAAGAGAAATATGGAAACTGAAATTTAGGGCATAACACATTGATTTAGCTGAAGCAGAGGGTTCAAAAGACTAAAGATGATAAAGTTGAAGAAAAAGATACTGGATTAATCGGTGCATATTGAATGCTTGTCTAATAAGAGCCATGTATTAACTCAACACTGTATGTAATTTGTGATTACTTAGGAAAAATTAATAAAATCTACGTGGAAAGTGATTGAAACATATCACATCCTTCCTCTGAACACAGATTCATAAGAATTTCTTACGCACAAGTCACTCTAATTGGGAATATGTGATCAGCTGATTGTGATCATGCCTGAGACAAAGGCTGCCATCTGTGGACTGTCCATTGCTTAGAGGCAGACTGGCGTAAAGCCTCTATGTATGGTATTCCATTGACAGACAGATGCAACATAATGGCGTTTTGTATTGCTTAGTGACTAGTTAATCCCATCAAATAGTCTCTCAGATATTTCAATATGAGAAACATATCCAGAGCTTACAAAGTACTGTAAATAGAAGCTGATAATCATATAGACATAACAGAAAAGTCCAGGAGGTGGTGAAGGGAGTAGAGATTGCAGACTTGGTAGCATTGCTGGAGGCCGAGGATGGAGCAGGACGAGAGCTGCTGCTGAACCCTGAGAGAGGCTCCAGCACCCAGACGACTCCCCGCTTCTGCCGGAGACGGGTGGCACCGAGGCTGAGACAGTTCCCTGCACTTTCTTAATTAGTTTAATGCGAGCTCATAATGACCTTAAATCCCATAATAATCTTAAAGTCTGGAAAACATCAAATGTACAAACTCTATTTTTCTTCAAAATTAACTTTCTAGGATCATTTCTCGTAGAATTGTTACACTATTACTCTTCCTTTCCTTCTCGTTCCTCTGTTTTCTCCTTGGTATTATACTGACTGCACTTGGAACTACTACTCAGGTTTACCATTACTTGCATCCCCTCCCCTCCAGTCTAGAATATCTCATATTTTTATGTTCTCCAGTATGGCCAAGAGAGCAACTTTACCACACACTGCTGTCAAAATCACTGCTCCTGATTGCTGGGGTGGGTCCCACAGTACTTCCACACAGCTTCCGGTGGCTCCATGCCACCTGATGGACCCACTTAGAGACTCTCCAGTGGAGAAGAAAATATTGCAAAACAAATTGAAAGTCACTGAACAAATGAGGGTGTCAAGCCCAGTGGAATGGACCCGATGAACAGAACACTGCAGAGCTAATCAGGAAACTATGCAACCTGGGGACACAGAGATAGCCAGGCTTATAACAATGGAGGAACCTCACAACGAATGTTTCTGACGCCTTCAGCTATTTCAAATTTGTCTTGCCGGGGTTTCCTAAAAGAGAGCAAACACTGGTCTTGATGTGAGCAGACATGATTTAAAGGCCACCTGTGTCATTAGCTGCTGTGTAATCTTGGGCAAAGCAACTGAACAGTCTCCCTAGTGGGAGAAGACGCTGACCCACCTTAAATATATAATGTACATGTAATAAAACGTGTGAGCCAACCAGAAGTATAAAATTATATTTTTTATTTCTAAGAGTTTTTTTATACATGTTTTTAATAAACTGCATGTTGAAACCTAAAGATTTTAACTGTACAGATGTAAATATCTATGGGGTTCCCAGTACTTTCTGGATCCAAACAAAATTAATTGAGAATGGTCACATTTACCAAGATGAGGAATTAACATTTATTCCCCTAAACACAGTAAAATGCTTTTAGCAGAAATTGAAAAGGAATTTCTAAATAAGTGATAAGTGTAATTTATTACAAGTGATGTTATCCAGCATACATTTTGCATACGAAAGTACTTATCAGATTATGAATTCAAACACAATCAGAAATATTTTCAAAAATGGCCCATAAGAAATAATAAAAATCAGAGCAGAAATAAATGAAATAGAGACCAAAAAAAAATAGAAAAAAATAATAAAACCAAGAGCTGGTTCTTTGAAAAGATCAACAAAATTGACAAACCTTTAGCTAGACTCACCCAGAAAAAAAGAGAGAAGGCACAAATAAGTAAAATCAGAAATGAAAGAGGAGAAGTTACAACAGACACCTCAGAAATACAAAAGATTATAAGAGAATACTATGAAAAGCTATATGCCAACCACTTCAACAATCTGGAAGAAATGGATAAATTCTTAGAATCATACAACCTTCCAAAACTGGATCAAGAAGAAGTAGAGAATTTGAATAGACCAATCACCAGTAAGGAGATCGAAACAGTAATCAAAAACCTCCCCAAAAATAAAAGTCCAGGACCAGATGGCTTTCCTGGTGAATTCTACCAAACATTCAAAGAAGACTTAATACCTATCCTTCTCAAACTCTTCCAAAAAATTGAGGGGGGGGGGGGGAAGCTCCCTAACTCATTCTACGAAGCTGACATTACCCTGATACCAAAACCAGACAAGGACAACACAAAAAAAGAAAATTACAGGCCAATATCACTGATGAACATCGATGCGAAAATCCTCAACAAAATACTAGCAAATCGCATACAACAATATGTTAAAAAGATTATACACCATGATCAAGTGGGATTTATTCCAGGTATGCAGGGATGGTTCAACATTCTCAAATCAATCAACGTAATACATCACATTCACAAAATGAAGAATAAAAATCACATGATCATCTCAATAGATGCAGAGAAAGCATTTGACAAGATACAGCATCCATTTATGATAAAAACTCTGAATAAAATGGGTATAGAAGGAAAGTACCTCAACAGAATAAAGACCATATATGACAAACCCACAGCTAATATCATCCTCAATGGTGAAAAACTGAAAGCTATCCCTCTAAGAACAGGAAGCAGACAAGGATGCCCACTGTCACCACTCCTATTTAACATAGTACTGGAAGCCCTAGCCAGAGCAATCAGGCAAGAGAAAGAAATAAAAGGGATCCAAATTGGAAAGGAAGAAGTGAAACTCTCACTATTTGCAGATGACATGATTTTATATACAGAAAACCCTAAAGAATCCACCAGAAAACTTCTAGAAGTAATAAACGAATACGGTAAAGTTGCAGGATACAAAATCAACATACAAAAATCAGTTGCATTTCTGTACACTAACAACGAAGTAGCAGAAAGAGAAATTAAGAATACCATCCCATTTACAATTGCAACAAAAAGAATAAAATACCTAGGAATAAACTTAACCAAAGAGGTGAAAGATCTGTACACCGAAAACTATAAAACATTGCTGAAAGAAATTGAAGAAGACACAAAGAAATGGAAAGATATTCCATGCTCTTGGATTGGAAGAATTAACATAGTTAAGATGTCCATACTTCCTAAAGCCATCTATAGATTCAATGCAATCCCTATCAAAGTTCCAACAACATTTTTCACAGAAATAGAACAAAGAATCCTAAAATTTATATGGAACAACAAAAGACCCCGAATAGCTAAAGGAATCCTGAGAAAAAAGAACAAAGCTGGAGGTATCACACTCCCTGATTTCAAAATATACTACAAAGCTATAGTAACCAAAACAGCATGGTACTGGCACAAAAACAGACACACAGATCAATGGAATAGAATTGAAAGCCCCAAAATAAACCCACACATCTATGGACAGCTAATCTTTGACAAAGGAGCCAAGAACATTCAATGGGGAAAAGAAAGTCTCTTCAACAAATGGTGTTGGGAAAACTGGATAGCCATGTGTAAAAAAGTGAAAGTAGACCCTTACCTTACACCATACACAAAAATTAACTCCAAATGGATTAAAGACTTGAATGTAAGACCTGAAACTGTGAAACTTCCAGAAGAAAACATAGGCAGTACGCTCTTCGACATCGGTCTTAGCAACATCTTTTCAAACACCATGTCTGACCAGGCAAGAGAAACAATAGAAAAAATAAACAAATGGGACTACATCAAACTAAAAAGCTTCTGCACAGCAAAGGAAACCATCAATAAAACAAAAAGACAACCTAACAATTGGGAGAAGATATTTGCAAACCATACTTATGATAAGGGCTTAATCTCCAAAATATATAAAGAACTCATACATCTCAACAACAAAAAAACTACCAACCCAATTAAAAAATGGGCAAAAGACCTGAACAGACATTTCTCCAAAGAAGATATACAGATGGCCAACAGACACATGAAAAGATGTTCAAAATCACTAACTATCAGGGAAATGCAAATCAAAACTACAATGAGATATCACGTCACGCCCGTCAGAATGGCTATAATTAACAAGACAGGAAACAACATGTGTTGGAGAGGATGTGGAGAGAAGGGAACTCTCATACACTGCTGGTGGGAGTGCAAACTGGTGCAGCCACTATGGAAAACTGTATGGAGATTCCTCAAAAAATCAAGGATAGAACTACCATATGATCCAGCTATTCCACTGCTGGGTGTTTATCCAAAGGACTTGAAAACACCAATTTGTAAAGGTACATGCACCCCTGTGTTCATTACAGCGTTATTCACAATAGCCAAGACTTGGAAGCAACCTAAGTGCCCATCAAGGAACGAATGGATAAAGAAGCTGTGGTTATATACACAATGGAATACTACTCAGCCATAAGAAACGATGAAATCCAGCCATTTGTGACAACATGGATGGACATTGAGGGTATAATGCAAAGTGAAATAAGTCAGAGGGAGAAGGTCAAATACCGTATGATTTCCTTCATTAAGTAGTAGTAGATAATAACAATAAACAAACACATAGGGACAGAGATTGGATTGGTGGTTGCCGAGGGGGGAGGGGAGGAGGGAGGGGGGGTGAAGGGTATGGTTCCTTACATGTGTGTGGTGATGGGTTGTAGTTGGTATTTTGGTGGTGAACATGATGTAATCTGTGCAGAAGTGGAGGTGTAGTGATGTACACCTTAAATTTTTACAATGTTGTAAACCAATGTTACTGCAATAAACAAAAAATTAAAAAAAAAAAAAGAATGGCCCATAAGCCATTGTTTTTTTTTTTTCTTTGTGAGGAAGATCAGCCCTGAGCTAACATCCATACCAATCCTCCTCTTTTTGCTGAGGAAGACTGGCTCTGAGCTAACATTTATTGCCAATCTTCCTCCTTTTTTTCCCCTTTTTCTCCCCAAAGCCCCAGTAGATAGTTGTATGTCATAGTTGCACATCCATCTAGTTGATGTATGTGGGACGCCACCTCAGCATGGCTGGAGAAGCTGTGCCTCGGTGCGCACCCGGGATCCGAACCCCGGCTGCCAGTAGCAGAGCTCGCACTTAACCGCTAAGCCACGGGGCCGGCCTCAAGCCATTGTTTTAAAGAAGTCATAATATTGTTATCTAAGACAAGTACAGTGATAATCAAAAAGCTCATTTCTCCTTCCAATGTTTTAGATAGTTCAAAAGAAACGCAGATGGCCATTAACGACCCCTCCCTCCTCACTCACCCACTAGCAACGCCCTCTCTGTCTCTGTCTAAAGACCAGGAGCAGAGAAGTCAGACATTCGCTCTCTGTTGAAGAAGGAAGGAATGATAGTTTTGTGTGACCACGATGCACAAATTATCCCTAAGACGTTCCAGAGAAAGTCAGTGATGATAGCAACTGCGGCAGCTGCTTAGCCATCTTTATAAAGTCAGGACGTTCCAGGCCTGTACCTGTTAACATGCACACAGAGGAAAAAATAATAAATGCAGATCATCATTCAGAACAGTAGAACGGAATACGGGCACCCATATCAGATCTATAAGAGGAATTTTTTTAAGTTAAAAAAGTATAGATTTTATTTATAATCTTCTCAAGGATTCTGATTTCACAGGAAATGATTATGGTGGATTCCATCAAAGGAAAAAATGCAACCATTGATTGATAATATGTAGTTAAGGAAGAGATAATCATCGCCATTAGCTTCACAATAAAATGGCCACCACTCCTTAAAGATGTGAACGTCGTAATCATTTCAGAAAAAACAGCATCAAAAGTGACAATTACAAGGTGAAAGTAGTCCTTAGGAAACGACAACATCAAATGTGAGTCTTGCTGAAAGTTACTGATTAGCTACAGAAGCAGAGTGAAAACATGTAAAGAGAAAAGAGAAAAATGGAAACACAAGGACCAACACTATCAGCACCTGTTGAGGTGAGCCTCTGACAATTTGTCAAAGCCAAAAAAAAAAAAAGAAGCCACTTGCACAACTCTGGCATGGGTATCATTTGGGGATTATATATGAGCCATGGAGCGGCTCAGGGTAAAGGAGTGGTAGTGAGCACAAGGTCGTGAACTCACAAGGAAGACTGTCGGGCTTCAGATCCTGCTCCACCACTGACTGGCCATGTGATCTTGGAAAATGCCTTACTTTCCTCATCTGCAGAATGGTGGCATCATACCTACTTCACTGGGTTTTTATGAGGATTCAACGAAAGATAATACATATGGCACATGGTAAGCACTCAATAAATGTCATCTCTTAACATATAATGATTCAGAATAACTACAAAACCAATACGACCAGACTCCACATCCCCCTGAGTGCTATCCTTCAAAGTCATCTTCAGAGGGCATGACTCTGTCCTTTCTGATACTATTTTTAGAATACGTTTTCAGTAGCTGGTTCCTGCACAACCTCAGGAAATATTAAGGGTTTCTCTAACAGTTATATCAAAATTTTGCAGGCCAAATTGATTCTGGGAAAGGAACTTGCTTCCTTTCTTCACTTCACGAGCAGACACTTTGAGACCAAGACAAACACTGTGAAGTGGGTTGCTTTGGCCCCACTGTTGTTTTCCCCACCCCATGCTACCATTTGGAGGGAAAGGTGGGAGGTTGGAGGTGGAAGTGAAGGATGTTTTGATTCTATTGTGCATTTGGATCTTTGCAGTCAATGTACCAGAACAGCTCACCACTACTCTGCCTCTCATCACTGTCTACCAGGTACCTCTGATGCTTACCCAATCCCTCTCTCTAGTACTCTCTCTCATACTCTTCTCATATAAATAACCTCAGCAAAATAAAATAAAAAGGAGAAAATAGTAGAAGTTGCTCTCCATTGTGCTCTTCAGTAAATCAGTCAAGGTATTCAATTGTTTTAAAAACTTTTGCAGCAGAAAACACTTCTTTGTTCAAATGTCATCATGTGGGCATAATTTTGGTTAACATATTTGTACTCTAAATATCCTTGTGTCAGGGTAAACACATACTGTACTCCTACCTGGCATACTCTAGGCCCTCCCTAGAACGGATGTGACAACTCTGAAAGTCATAGATCTCACTAGCCTTCCGGACTGAGGGTATGTTGATATGTAAGCAGACCCCTTGTCTGTTTCCAAACCAGTCCGTATTCAGGGCTGGCTCAGACACAGTACAACCTCCACTATCAGGAGAAATGATAGTCCATGGATGGGAAATGCCTCTGGTCAGTAAGCCACACTTTGGAACATTCACCAAATCCACTCGGTTTGTTTCCTCTGTTCACCACGGCTGGTTATTGAGAGAACACAAACTAGAGAATCAGTGAGAGCAGCCCTCTTTCCATGTTTTCCTCTCTCTCCCCTCCTGATAACTCAACGCCAGATCATTTGAGGAGTCTGTTGTTGTTTGTTTTTTGTTGTTACCTTTCTTCGTCGGGTATTCCTAGACTGCTAGCCGAAATTATAGTGGATATGGAGACACAAGTAACAAGTCGTGGTACAAATGATTCCTTAGTTAGAATTTCTTCCCTAAATCTAATCTGAAATTAAATACTGTCCACCATTTTCCATGCTAAGGGTAGTAAATTAAAGTAAACTGAATCCTCAAATAATTCCCTAGTGGCACAAATCAACTGTTTCAAACCCTGTTCCAAATCCTCCTAAAAACGTATAGTTGTGTAATTTGACTCTTCTCTTTGAAGTTGTATCAGTAATGGAAAGATGGAGGTTATACAAACCAGCAGACAAATAACTATAACAAAGGGGGTAGGGAACCCCAAAGACTAGCAGTTTACTAGAGAAATCTAGGACATATGACAATGAAGACTATGGAAGGTGGAGGTAGGCAGACACAACTTGCAAATATTTGTCTCCTCTAACTTTAAAAAAAAAAAATCCTGTCACTCCCTATTTCTTTCCAGTCACTAACAAGCATCTGAAACCACTCATCTCTACTTGCTGCCTTCATTTTTCACATCCATTCAATATTTTAACCCCCAGAAACCTGGTTTTTGACCAAATCAATCTCCTGATCTTACTCTCTCAAAGGTAACTAACAGTTCCTTATTGCCAAATGCAATGGACTTCTCTCCAATCTCATTTTTCTTCATCTTTCTGCTGCATTTGACACATATTCTCCCCTTCCTTGAATTACTTTCTTCTCTCTCCTTTTTTTGGCCTTGCAAATCCTGATTCTCCACTGACTTTTTGACAAATTTTTGTTGTAAGACTTGCATCCTCCTTTCCCTGTAACTATTCCAGTTCCTCAAGGCCAATCCTGGGTCCTTTCTTCATCTTGCTCTGCAGGCCCTCACTCATTTGCATATTTTATTTCTCTTCACTTATTTGCATATTTTATTTCTCTTCATTTGCATATTTTATTTGTCTTCAGGATTTCAACCCTCTTCTCCATGCTGGTGACTCCCCAAACCTACTGAATGGCCAGGCTTTATCAACTGACAGCAAGTGTCCTACTTTTCACCCCTTCCCTTTTCCTTCTCCAGGCAAAGAAACCATAAGCCAATGATTCATTCATGCCAGCAAGACTGCCTTCTGCTCTTGACAGAGGCCACTGAAGAGGCTGCTTAACCCTGACGTGGGTTCTCTCCTTATGGACAAAGCTCCTCATACGGGTACTGATCCTATAGCCTGAAGTCCCTTATTTTCACACACTGACTAACCTGATTCATTGAGTCCTATTCTATCTTTCAAGCCTTTTTTGTCTACTGGGAACCCTGACTTAGATTGCGTTTTGTTCTGATACTCAGGAGAGCCCTGTTCCCAGAAACCTGGTCTCTAGACTCAGGGTCAACACAATCCAGCATCTTCTGCTCTTGGACAGGACATGGGGGCACTGTTAATAGGCTCTCAAGAGAGAGGGAATAAAGGGAAGGATTCGTGCCACCTTGTTCTTTAATGACCTTTGATGTTTGTCTCTCTAACTTGGAACATCGTCAGATTCTACAGCCTTGCAATAAAATATTCTTCTGTGAATAAAACTTACCTTCACAGAAAGGCAGGCCCCGTTTTACAATGCTATTTCCCTCTCACACACCTGTGCTCCCTGCTGCACGTGTGCACTGCCACAACTTCCATCCACTGGAGAGCTCTGCCTCCTGCTCGCCTTCCTCCTTTCCCAGGAGATGCTTGAGTACATCCATCCAACCTGGCTGCCCTTTGGACCTTGCTGGACCAAGTCAGACTCTCTTTCCTTAGGATACTGGAATCAGGAGTCTGAGATGCTAGTCAGCATTTGCTAGGCACTTAAATGAGGATACAAAACTTGGTAGTTTGGGGTGTGAGTTGTAATCATCCATCATGTGCAGAGAAGCAAACAAAGCTGATCTCAGGAAAGAGGAGAGAGTGATGCAGGTGCACATGGAAAGGTCCAGGTGGAGGAACAGGTGGCCCCAGAGACAAAGAGAAGGACAGAGCAAGGCCATTGCGGTTCTTAGCTCTTGCTGCCCAAGGATAACTCATCATACCATGACCTGGTCTGCCTCCTCTCAGGACAGGCTGCTTTCTGCCTAAGCTGGCTGAGTGGATTTCTGTTAGTTACAACCAGGGGTCCCAACCAAGACACTGACTATCATTCAAACTAAAGGTCACTCTTTATCTTCTGTGTGAAGTCTTATTGATTCTTGAGTCTCAGAAATCCCACTGCAAAAGAGGCTTTAGTCATAAAAGTTTGTACTAATGATCTAGGGTTATGCATCGTCTATGTCTGTTAGCCACATTTCACCGCCAAGATTGTAGCTCTTGTGATTGGCATCAGTCTTCACTTTTTCTTTATTTCCCAATATACACAGCATGGTACTAGCAATGAGTTAGTGTTTCATAATAGTTTTTAATTAGCACTGTGTACATTTTGATCTATGAAATGGACACATACATGTTATATAAATTTTGCATAGAGAAGACATACGTGCAAACACATAAACATGTTGACCCCTAAAGAAGAGGGGGTATTATGTAAACAAGTTTTTATAAGTCCCAAAACTAACATATAATGAGTAGAAAAGTATCTAATAATACCTTATGTTTCTTAGGCTGACCTTACTAACTTTTGTGATTTTAAATGGCATATAGAAATACTTATTTCAACCCACAGAGATTGTTCCTTCATCATACTGTAAGGCAGTCTTTAAAAAACTGCTGTCTAGGAATGTGTTCAGACAATGGAAGAAACAAAAAAATGCTGTGTGAGCAATTACACAGGACTTGACAATCTCCCTTTTGGAAAAGAAAGAAAAAGCCCTTCGGAAAGCAGAGCAGCCCTCCTCACCCCCTGCAGCTTAGGAAATGAGGAGGCAAGGTTCTGCCCTACTTCGAGGTCCTCGGGCCTCAGGGTAAAAAAAAAGGGGGGTATTTCCCAGACAGCTGTGAATAAAAACTGTCAGCACAGCCAGGCACCTCAAAATGCCTATGGGTGGAGGAATCCAACATAATTCCCTCAAAAACAAACAAGACTGTAAGAATTAAGCCAAATGACTTTAAAAAGATAATGAGAAAGAGGCCATTTAACTCGTTAGTGGTAAATTTCCTGACTCTTACAGAGCAAACCACAGAGGCTGGCTCCTTCAAGATGCTCCCACAACAGAGAGGATGCTCACGGAAGAGGACTGGCCTCCCAGAGCTGGAATAAATGTTCTCCAGACCCTCTCAATGCCCCACCCCTTTTGGTTAATCCATGAACTTCAGCATTTAAGGTAGCTGATCAACTAACTACTCTCAATTTAAAATCATCCCTCTGGGCAAATGCAAGTTAAAGTAAGAGGCTTAATTTTCCCTAATGAAAATACTCCTTTTTCTTAGAGCATTTTCTCTAGAAAACTTGTGTTATAAGTTCTTTCCATATTTTTAAAATGTACAGTAATCCCCCCTTACCTGAAGGGGACACCTTCCAAAAACCCCAATGGATGCCTGAAACCGCGGATGGTACCGAACCCTATATACAACATGTTTTTTTCTATCCATACAGACCTATGATAAAGTTTAATTTATAAATGGGGCACAGTAAGAGATTAACAACAATAACTAATAATAAAATGGAACAACTATAACTCTAACCTGTAATAAAAGTTACGGTAGATCTTAGCAACCTCATGCCAGGACTTGTCTTCTTTCCTTATTAAGTTGAGAATTTTCACCTTTTCACTTAAAGGAGGCACTTTACTCCTTCTCTTTGACATACACGAGTCACCAGCATCACCACTCTTGCACTCTGGGGCCATTATTGAGTAAAATAAGGGTGACTTGAACACAAGCACTGCGATACCCGACAGTTGATCCGATAACTGAGATGGCTACTAAGTGACTCACTGGCGGTAGTGGACACAGCGTGGACCCGCTGGAGGAAGGGATGAGTCACGTCCCGGTGGGATGGAGAAGGACAGCGTGAGATTTCATCACACTGCTCAGAACGGCGCACGATTTAAAACTTATGAATTGTTTATTTCTGGAATTTTCCATTTAATATTTTCAGACCTCGGTTAACTGTGGGTAACTGAAACCACAGAGAGCAAAACTGAAGATGGGGGGGACTACTGTATAGATTCTTTTAAAAAGCTAGATAAGCTTCTTGCCAGCGTTACAATCCAACAGTGTCTTTCTCAAAGACTGGGGAATCAACTCTGAAATGTAATCATCAAGGAAACAGCACCTGTCTCCTAGTTTCTGCAGGCGGACAGGAGCCTAACTTTGGCAAGAGCCTGGCACCAAAACTACCTTCTGTCACGAAGAGAAATTTATTTTTCCTTTGGATGAAGCGAGCTACCTATCACAAATGGTCACCCCAATTACCAAGGGAATTTAGGATGAACTATGTATGAAAATGGTGTTGTCAAGGGGGCCAGCCTGGTGGTGCAGCGGTTAAGTGCACACTCCACTGCAGCGCTGCGCTGGTTCGGATCCCGGGCGTGCACAAACACACCGCTTGTCAAAGCCATGCTGTGGCGGCGTCCCATGTAAAGTGGAGGAGGATGGGCACAGATGTTAGCCCAGGGCCAGTCTTCCTCAGCAAAAAGAGGAGGATTGGCATCGGATGTTAGGTCAGGGCTAATCTTCCTCACGAAAAAGAAAAAATGGTGTTGTCAAGTCCTCTTACTTAGGACTAGTTGTTTATCTTGAAAATATGCATGTAATGTCTATATAAAAGGATGAAATTTCTTTCTGTCTTTGCAATCTCTTATCAGGTTGCCTGTGACGCATATATTCTGGTTTACCGCTTATTCAATACTAACACTGTTTGCTTTCTCTTCTACCTTTGATGTTCAAGTAATTGCACAAAGAGGCCATTAGGCTGAGGTGGCTCTAATGCCTTGAGAGCTACCAAAACCTACGCCAGAGTCAAGGCTCTGGAATCCTAGAAAACGCAACTTAAAAACAACCCATCACAAACAGTCAACTAGGCTTTCCCAAATAAAGCGACCACTTAAGTGACAGCCCATCAAATAATTTCCCTGCTTTGCTCTCCTATTTTCTCTATCAAAACATCTCCCCTAGCTCCCATTAGTGGAGCGCTCCTAACCACTTTCGGGTTGGCGCTGCCTGATTCGAATAAACTCTGAAAAATTTAATTGTGCCTCAGTTTATCTTTTAACAGTTCAGAAGATTTCCGGGTTAGGAGAAGATTTAGTTTGTAATTATGTTTCCCCAACACCAGCTCTTGGCTTCTGGGACATCAATTTCTACTGGATTTTCTCCTACCTCTCTGCCTGTTCTTTCTCAGTCTCCTTGGTTGAATTATCTTTCTTGCCATAGAATGGACTAGATTTTTCAAGGTCTGATCCCTTTCTACCTTTCCAAACCTAGTCCTTGCCACTTCTAGCCCTACGAACCCCCACCCATACAGCCCTTGCACACTTTACAATCTAACGTATTACTAGGGACACAGCACATTCATTTTGATTCTACACCTTTAAGGCGCTGTTCCTTCTGACTGGAGTCATCTCCTCCTCTGGTCTGATGGCCTCTGTTAAGCTTTTTTTTTTGTTTTTGTGAGGAAGATCAGCCCAGAGCTAACATCCATGCCAATCCTCCTCTTTTTGCTGAGGAAGACTGGCCCTGGGCTAACATCTGTGCCCATCTTCCTCCACTTTCTATGGGACGCCGCCACAGCATGGCTTGCCAAGCGGTGCGTGGGTGTGCGCCCGGGATCCGACCCAGGCCTCCAGCAGTGGAGCACGCGCACTTAACCGCTGCACCACGGGGCCGGCTCCTGCTAAGCTTTTCTTGACCAGACTCTGGAAACAGTTTATTGTTCCCTTCACTGTAAGCTGTGCTCGGATTTCATGCTACCCAAGCAATCTTCCGATTGTAACTGCATAACGTGTAGATCTGCTGAAGGGAGAGAACGCACCAGTCTGCTCCAGAATTCCTGTTCACGTGACAGTGACTTCTCGATATAAAATTGGCTGGGATTTTTTTCCCATAGTTTTTATGAATCAATCTCTGTGAGTAGGTGAGTGTGAAACTGCTTCTAAGATGAGGGATGATCTATTCAGAATATTTCTGAGTTTTTGAGGCTGTGAGGTCAGACCCAAGGTGATGGCAGCCTTTGGGGCTCTGTGGACGCCATCTTGTTGGGCTTCCCTGGTTATATGCCAACCCCACCTCACCGAGAGCATCCACTTAAATTGTACTTGTTCTAGTCACAGGTATGCATATAAATATAACATTCTAATCAAGACAAGCCATTTCTCTGATCTTGGTTTTGTCAATTATGAAACATTAGATTTGACCTTGATTATCTCTAAAAATCATTCCCACAGTAAGTACATGAATCTGAAAATGTTTTCCTCATTTGCAATGTCGACATGAGCAAATACCAGGAACCCTCAGGTATATACGATTCGTGTCAGACATTCAGTTTTCTCCTCGGTGAGCTGCCGTGACTATACAGCCCTTCAACACAGGTATCTCAAAGATGTCAAACAAACAGCTCAGGAGCACTAAATAAAGGTTATTTGTCCATTTATTTTCTTTCCAAGCAAAGTTTCTGGATCTATTTCCATCATTAAAAAAACACTAAAGTTTATTTCCATATTTTCTATTGCTATTCCTTCTTTTCTTGTTACTTATTTTCATACGCATCACCCAAAAGGCTAGACGGCTTAACGAGACAGCTCATGGCGCGTTTGTGAGGCAGAGCCGTGCAAATCGCCTAGGAGAGGGTGACCTTAAACTACGTTCCTCTCGATCTTACAGAACCTTCAGAACGTCAGTCTTTCAACCCTGAGATCTCCTGAGGGTGGCATCAAATAGAAGGTGTGTGTAAATGAGTGAGCGAATGAATGGATAAGTAAATAAATAAATAAGTAAATAATACACAGTTAGTTCAGGGTGAAGTTGAGGAGAGGAAAAGACAGTTTATTAAAGTCAAAGGCGAAGACGAAGCAAAGCTTAGAAATGATTAAATTCTATCATTTCATGAAGCAAGCGATCTAACATTACAGTAATGGAAAATTACAGTCACAGGACATTGTAACCGCAAGACCCAGTCCTTGCTGAGACTCACGATGACCCATATCAGAGTGTTTATTACAATACAGATTTGTGCAACTGGGCCTTTGAGATCTGGCCAAATTTCAGCTACAGCTGTGTTCATTCAACAAATATCTTTGAGTGGAAGATATAATGATGAATAAAATAAACATAGACCCTGCCTTCAACAAGCAGATGGATTTTCGGGGGAGAAAGTCCAGAGAGGCCTTACTGAGCTGCACAGCCCACGTGGTGCCCCATGGCCGGCAAGAGAAAGGGCCAGAGCAAAGATCTCAGGCATCTCCTGGGAGCGAGGAAGAGCCGCCGTGCATGGTGCATCAACTCAGCCTCTGTTTCCACCTAAATTTGCTGTCCAGGGGCAGACACATTTCTTGACAAACAAAAAAAAATATTTAAGAAAAAAGTGAGATTTCTGCTCTTAAACAAAAAGCACACGTCTGTTACTGCCTGAATGAAATAAAGATCCCATTTAGAGAAATGAAAAGGCTCAGGAGCGTGGGAATAATGTGAGTTTGGAGAGGTCTCATTACTTCTATTCCTTCATCGGCCAAGGAAATTCTGGAGGGGAATTTCAGGCCAGCCCTGGGTTTTCTGAGAAGCCTTTGTGGGTAAAGACAAGTTACTCTTCCAGTCTTAAAAACTCAAGTGTTTGTTAAATAACCTGAAATTGCTTCTAGCTACATAGACCAGATAATAAAAAAGAATTGCAACAAGAGATACAAACAGCTAGCTGTGTCAAAAATCTTTGTTCTCCAAGATTGACAGGCTTGACAAAAAAAGCAAGTTTAGGGTTGCTTTAATTGCAAAGTCTAAAGCATTCCTTCCTTTTACATCCTGAAGAGCAGATGTGTTGCAGCTTGTAGCTTAGTTCTAAATAATACCACTGGAGCTTTCAGACCAGAATCCCTATTTATTTTTTCAGAATTTTGTTTCTTTAAATCTTTTGGTTTTTTTAAATTGTGATTCTTTGATTTTTAAATAAAATATAATTACATATCTAATGCATGAATATATTTGCCATTTAAAAATTAAATCACCACAAATAATAGCTATTTTATTTTAAATTGTGGGTGTATGGGGGGAAGAAAAAGGTGGATATATAATCAGCAGAAGCAAATTTCCCATGAAGCGTAAGCGTAAGGCCCCTCATTTGTACAGGCTCTTTCCAAAGGCCCTGCCTCTAGTTTTTGATTTGTTATTTTAAATGCTATTTCTGTGGGAGCTTTTCTCCCTCCATCTCAAAACAGACAAACTTCAGAGATCAATAAAATCTGAATGTGATACTGATAATTAATAAACATTCTACCCATATGATGCTCAGCTACTTGTCCATCTTTTAATAGTGAGACTGTCCTCTGATTTACGCCTGAACAGGAAGTGAGGAAATGTGTCTGCAACCTGACCGATCACACTGGTTTACCCAGGACTGGGGGTTTTCTCGGGAAATGAGCCCTTCGGTGCTAAAACCAGGCCAGTGGGTCAGCAGAACTTTGGGGTGGACAGTGGTTCAGGAAAAAGGAGGAAAACAAGGCCTGTTTAATCACATTCTCCCAAGACAAAAACTGCTGTTAACCTGCCTTTCTCTGGCCCTCTATTTTCCCTCCATAAAAATGAAAATGAAAACTCATAACTTATTCCATCATAAAGATAATTAACACACAAGAAAAAAAAAAACCTTTATATGTAACAAACATGCTACATATTTGTTAGCACATGACATTATTTTTCTAATTGCTTTTGCATCTGTTCATTCATTTGAGGTTTGAAACAATCTGTCAAGGTAGGAACAATATATTTTACTTGTTTTTAAAATTAGGGCAACCAAGCTACTGAGGTTTTGAATGACCAGCTGAAGGATGATAGTTCACCAGAGCCTGGACCAAAATCAAAGCTTCCTGAACACAACAGATCAGCAAGGAGGCGTCAGAAACATCCTGGAAAATGTCCCAGACTCCAAATATTTACCCGTCAGAAACCAGCCTGAGGTTAATCTCAACTATGCTAGAAATTTAACCAAATCAGAAAGCACATCCTATAGAAGTGGTTAGTTGATTAGACGTGAAAAAAAGTCTTAATCTCAAACCAAAGAAGCTCTATAGTGCCATTTGGGTGGATATATCTGGTATAGAATGCAAAGAACACCTACTGTCTCCCTTCATATATTCTAATATGCATGCTTTTATCTGTAGTTAGTGGTTCTCTTTAAAATTATAACAGTTTAATTTGAGAATTTAAGAACCACATAACTATTAAAATGTGTGGATTTATTCACGTGATTAAAATGTAAAGTGGCCAATTAGAAGAAAAATATACTATGATCATGAATTATGTTCAAAATTACAATTGATAAAAAGTTTTAAATGAAACATTACTGACTACAAATATAAAGTTATGTACTAACGACTTAAAAAATAAAACTTTCTGATATGTCCAGATATTAATATATTGCAACATAAGTCTCAGACTTAAATAAGTAAGGCCCCTAATGAAATAAGCTTGGTGCAGAATAAAAACAAAGTTCTTAATTATTTATACCAGTTTTGAAAATAAGTTCCTAAAATGTAGTTACATCCCAAAGTGTAGTTGTATATCTATTTCTCCACAGTGTTCTGCACCAAATCAAAAAACGTCATGAGTCACATGACAATATGTATCTACATATAACATTTTGTCTGTAATAATTTAAATTTCTGCTTTTACGGCAAGTACCAAACATAACATTGTGTTGCTAAGC
This sequence comes from Diceros bicornis minor, assembly GCF_020826845.1. Classification (NCBI taxonomy): domain Eukaryota; kingdom Metazoa; phylum Chordata; class Mammalia; order Perissodactyla; family Rhinocerotidae; genus Diceros; species Diceros bicornis. The sequence goes on along the minus strand of NC_080744.1, from coordinate 4,178,463 downwards.
AATAATTTTTAATGTCTTAGCCTAAAGTAAGTACCAAGTCATTGCAAAATGAAATTATTCCATATGACCACGGTTCTTGAGAGTTACAATGAAAACTGTAAGACAATTAAAAAATGTACGATGATCACAGCACAATAAACATGACTAAATTATGAACAATGCACATATTAATAATTCATTTATTAAATATTATGGGGTGCACAATGCCCATGTGGTAGCTTTCCTCGATAAAGAAGAGTTGAGAATGTGTTCATACACAATCATAACTTTTAAACCACGTTCACGTATAAAAATAGTACAGTCACCATTTTCGTTTTAAGTTCATTATAATAATCAGAATGTTTAAATATATGTTGTTAGAATATAAATAGAAGACTTTTCTTTTAACTGGGAGGTAACTAGCAATTTCTGCTACCAATTGCTATATTTATTTTTGTGTGTAGTGAGCAGGGAGAAAAAAACTAAACCTACAGTCTGAATATTCTCTAAGAAGGCGATTTACATATTTCATACGTATTGGGCTGCATAAAATTGCAGTGAGGTAGTAAACTGTGTGTTAATATTCATAAGGAGAATAACAAATCAATTTCCAATAAGAAACACACCCTAAAACCTTAAGTGAATTAAAAAAATTTTGCTAACAAGCATATTTTCAAAGTTAAGAAACTTTTAAAGGTTTTTTTTGCTGTTAGTATTTTACGTATTGCAGAAAGCTTTTATTATTGTAGTCAAATTTGTACTCACAGACTCTCATATGTACTCTGTGATGAAACTAAGATCTAACATTGAATTATGATGGGAATAGTACCCAGATAATTTTCAAAAGCCAAACTAAAATAGAGTGTAGGCAGATCAAGAGAGTTTCTTTTCCCTGTAGATCAAAAGATAGATAAATATCTCTATAAATAGATACTCTCTCTATATAAATAGGTATTATATACGTACACGCAACTATAGAGAGAGATAATTTTATATAAATACACGCAAACACACAAACATGCATATATTTAAAAACCAATATTGTGTAATTTTGTCCTAGACGCAATGAGGTAGCACTGGGGGCTGACTGAAGGGATCCAGATCAAGAGCTGTAATACAGAGAAGGTAGAGTTCCTAGTATCAGTCATGTGTATCTGTCTCAACTATTTAGATGCTTCAGCAATTAGCAATCCCTAGTAACTGACACTTACATAGCACTTTCTACATACCAGGCACTGTTTTAAGCACTTTTATATACTCTCATTTTATCTCACAGCACCCCTTTGAGAACATTTTACAAAAGAGGATATAAATTTTACATAAACTTAAATGACATGACTAAAGTCACTGGTAAGTGTCAGATCCAGGAATCAAACCCAGGAGTGGTTTGGCTCCAGAGTCTATGCTCTCTACCATTATGCTATACTGCCCTTCAATTAACTGTCCAGGCCCCAATTTTCCACGATATACACCTATAGCTGAAATATCATCTATCCAGTTTACTTACAACTCAGAAACTACTGAAGTAGAGAAATCGAGGAGACTTGGAGAGATGCAGTTTCATCTGCACTAACTCGATCGACAGTCTCGTGAGAGCAGCATGGAGCCAGGCCAACCTGTGTCTCTACTCACTCTTGCCTACAAGAGCGTCGGTGAGCATTTTAACCTTCTTCAGCCTCACTTTGCTACTTTGTACTGTGTGGACAAAATGCATTCTTAGAAGGATTGATATGGAGATATACATTTTCTGGCCCATAACAAGTACTTTATAAATGATAGCTATTATTAAATTATCATTCTTATTTCCATTTGCAGATAAGAAAATCGAGGATGAAGGAGTAGAAGCGATTTCCCTAAGAGCACACAGGTCTTAAGTAGTAGAGGTGCGTCTTGAACTCAGGTTCTCTGACGCTATATTCCATGCAATTTGTAGGGCACCACATCGCTTCAAAAACCCCTCAGTGTGCAGCACAAACTTCACATTTTCCATTAGTTATTCAATTCCACATCGCTTTTTCTGGATTTTGAATCTTTACGTAGTACCTAGTTCGTAAGATACAATTTAGTATTGAACTATTTCTAGCTTTTTATGTTGTTGCTTCTGTGAGAAAACTGCAAATTTCCTGAGGGAAGAATCTCTGATAGCTATACACAACCACACTACCTGTCCCTGGGTGCTCAACAAGGAACTTCACTCTATTTCATTATAGAACAAGTTTACTCTTCCAACAAAGAGGTAGGGTCCACTTGAATTCATTTGATGGGCTCTCTGCCTCTCCATGAACTCTTTCCTCTCCAGCCAAGGAAGAATATCAGGTTATCTCAGAAATCCTGTTACTGAAAATAATTTCAGATGTCATGGACAACACAAGGGAAATTTGCAGAAGAAAAAGGCCAAGGATAAGATAGAAGAAAGAAGGAAGCATCCATCTTAAAGAGCGGCATAAAGAAGGACCACAGAAAAGGAGGAGGAGGAGGAGGAACAGGGGGAGGAACGGGTCTGACATCGAGTTTTATTGTATACAACCACGTGGGGATAAAGAAGATAAAGGACCAACAGAGACTGCAAAATGGGAAATGCCGGTAAAGGAAGTTGGGACTGGGAATGTCGATTTGCACAGCAGGAACAGCGAGAATGGGAATAGTCCAATATCTGCTTCTTTGTTCTCAACACAAGTAGCCACTTCTCTATTATCTTAGAAGTAGATTTATTTCCATGTGTTTTGAAACCTTAGAAAACTCTGAATATGATTGAATCAGATTCTAAAACACTTGGAATGCCCTGGCAGACAATGATGTCCAGCTCTGAGGAAAATGCCTTTCTCTCCCACTGCTCACACAGCACATCCACAGGTGCCAGAGCCAACTGATGAAGCATGGCACATACAGAGAAGTGCCCAGCAAGACTGGATGTTCAGCAAATGTTTCTTTCCTTCCACAAAGAGTTTATAAACAGTTCAGGAAACAAATTATGTCTGATTTAAAAGAAAAACAATGCTATATAACAATGCATGGTAACTATCAAACTTGGGATGTAAAAATAGCAAGCTTTAGGATTTCAGAGGAAAGGAAAATCACCATGGGTCAGCTGATGGTCAAAGAAGGCTCCCTAAGGAGGTGGGTCTGGTCATCATCCAAGCATCCTAATGTGGTACCAAGAATATGTAATTAAGTGGTGACACCTAAAAGGCTGCCCCATGGCCCAAGAATAGCACATAGTCCAATTTACTTCCCTTTTTTTCTGACAGTGTTCTGCCAGTTTGAATGCATAATGTTCTGGTAAAAATAATCTTGTTGACAGAAAAATCACATACAGAAAAAATTCAAAGTTCAGATCACTTAAAAATGCATATTTATCATGAAAAAATCTATTGAAACACTCATATTCCTATATTATGGTTTTTCTCTTTCCTTCACAATTTAACGTTAAAATCCTTATTTTCCAACATATATACTCCTGGTCCCAAGTTACCAGAGGCATAATTTAATCTGATTCATTAATTCTTATCTCCATTTATTCCAACAGGCACTATTGGGATAAAATGATAGAATGGAACTCTAGCCTCCGAAGCAGTGATATCTCTTAGGGAAAATGACAGGAATATGCATGACTGGAACAGACACTGAAAGCTTAGGGTGCCATAAGGTAAGATTCAGAGCTGCCAGATGCAGGGGAGCTCAGAAGAGGGAAAGAGCAAACAAGGTTTTGTTCTGCTTGCCAGAGAAAAGGCAATAATGCAGCCTCGTTATGTACAACCAGTATGATTAACCTTAGAATTAGGTACTCACTAAAATGCTTGAATTTCTACCAATAAATTCCTCTACAGTTTGGCCATGTTTACATGTCAACATTAAATGATTAAATGAAATCACATTGTGAGTTTGGGTCATGACAACGTTTGATATCAGGCTATCTAGCAGCAAATGGCTAGGCAGGCCACAACCCCCGGTTGTTGTGTGGCCCCCTGTATGCCCGAAATCAGATCCACTCACTCAGAAGTCAGGACCGTCTCCCGGAGCATGTCCCCAGCACATCACCTGAGAGATCTTCTTCTGGAAACCCATAAAGCCAGTGTCGGGTCTGGCTGGGCCACTGACTGCCTGTCTTTCGCTGATTTAATTAAGTGGTAAATTATGATGTCTGCTGAGAGGTAAGTTTCCTTTACTGTGAAGCGGACTTAATGCAACGCATCTCCGAGGAGTGATGGGTGAGAGACAGTAAAGAAGCAATATTCAAATGCCTCATAACAAGCGAAGCTCTGGCTTTAGGACATGGCCTAAATGGATGAAAATCAGTGGCCATCCCATTCCATTTTGTGGTCAAAAGTTCTCACAAATGTGGTTTACCAATGTCTATCTTATATGGGCTAGGAGAAGCACTTAAGACTTTTTCATGGATTGTTTCTCATTCAGCAAATTAAATTTTGTTTCTATGCCCAAGTTCATAGATCTGCCACAGGGAGCTTCAGCGAGTCTTTAAAAGGCATGAAAGACGGAGTTTCAGACCTCAAGGAGTTCCAGGATGTTGGAAGGACAGGAGAGAGTTAAATCACAAACTAAGCGGTATTGTTTCCACAAACCTGATTCAGGTTTCCACAAACCCAAAAATAAACGACTGGTTTATGCTAGGACAAAACCCTACAGACAAAAAAAAAAAGAAAAAGAAAAGACAAAAAGGCATGCTACCCTAAAGACCCTTTTTATTTGCTGCAGGCAGAGGCGTAAACTTGTCCTCAGGCGCCGTATTTCCATCCCGCCAAGGAGGACGTTATCCCTCCACTGCAATTCTGTAAATGATACAGAAGTTCTCTTTCTAGCCTACAAAGCATATTTATGCTGTAATGTTGCTGGAACAATATGGGAAAAGGAAGGGGCAGCGGCAGAGGCGAATGTAAAAAAAGGAAAGAGAACAAACAGGAGAAGAAAGAGAATGAACTATTTTCCTTTAAAAGCAGTATTGTGCATTTGTACAGCATTATGCAGTTTACAAAATATTATGTATACACGTGTTTCATTTTGCCTTAAAAACTATATGTAAAGGGAAATTACAAATGAGGAGATTAGAACACAAAGAACTTTAAAAATGTGTCCAGTAAGAACAATAACTAATTTTAAAAATCATTCTCTTCTATTCCATTAACAAAAAGCTTCTAATCCTACAGGTGAATATCTCTTCATCTTTCGTCTCTTCAGGTGTCCGGCACCATCAGTTAACTCTCTTCCGTATACAATTTTTCCTTCTTGACTTACTTTTTCTCCCTCAACACAAAATCTTTTTCTCACGTTATAAAACAACAGCCATTCTCTCAACACGGTCTCTCTCCAGCTACCACGCTATGCTCCCTTCTTCCCTTCATAACTTCTTGAGACTCATCTCCAGTCACTATCCTCCATCTTCAACACATTCACTGGCAACTTAGTTCCATTCTTCCCAATTCTATGAAGGCACTTTTGCTAAGTCCCAAAGATTCCCTAATTGCTAATTTATTTGGGCATTTTCATTTCTTATCCAAGTTGATATCTCTGCTTCAGTGAACAGTGTCTTCCCCCTCCTTAAAACTCGTTTTCATTGGCCATTGTGGAATCTGGAAACCACTCTCTTCACCGTTCCCCTCTTGACTCCTTATCAGTCTCTTGCAAACTCCCTTTTCTTTGCTGTCTAGATGAACGTTACTTGATCACATTCATCGTCAATATTGCAGTCTTCCTGGAATTTTCCCTCTCCCTTTCCCCACTGCAGTCAACTGATCACCAGAGACGATCCATGTGACCAACCAATCACTTAAAATTCCAATTTGCTCTCTCCAGTCCCACTGCCACTGCGTAACTCACCTCCTTACCCTCTATCACTTGGACCACGATATAGCTTGCTAATAGTTCTTCCTGCTTTTTCTCAACCATCTCTACCACCGGGAGCATTGCCACCACCAACAACTACTCATTCATTCTCTATGCAGATCCAAATAAAATTATTGCTTTCCAACTTTACCAGGCAATCAAGATGCAACTGTTCAAAATAGCAAGCACATTTTCTAAGGTCTTATTCCTTCCTCCTTTTTGAGTTTCATCCATTGTTAATCTTCAACGTGGATTCTTAGTCCAGCTCACACAAATGTCGTGCTCTTCTGTGAGGTCACGCTGCCCTCTCAGGCCTTCAATCCTATGGAGGTACCATTTCTTCTACCTAGAAATGCCTCCTCCACTGTTTGTTTATGCTTAACAGTCATCTCCTTATCAAAGCCTCCCCAAGATTTCCTTAAGTGAGTTTGAATTTGGGTCCTTTAGCTTTCTATATCTACCATTTTTAAGCTATTATGGGATTGCTGGTTTATTTAACTTTCCCATACATTTTGATGAAAGCGATTATGACATACCTTTTAAGGATTTTAAAGAAACTTTTTATCTTACCCAAAATGAAGCTTTGATTATCTGTTTGAGTAATAAAGCCTCTACCCAAGACAGCAATAATGAAAAACATTGCAGCTCAGTTTCTGTACACATTAAAAATAATTCCTAAGTTTTGGAATCTGAAGCAATGAATGACGTTTACAGCAATCATTAATGAATCAGTGCTTTCTAACAATATCTCAAAAACATTTTCTTTTAGATATTTCTTCTCTGATGTAGACATGTATTATGTTTATATAAAAATGATTAATAACAAGTGTGCCTCGATGCAGCTTTATCAAGAGCACAAAGTAATTAATTAAACTGCCTTTTAAATCAAGGAACTATAATGTGTCCTTCATCTTACAGTTCTTAACTGAATTCCTAAATAAAAGTTAAGTCTGGTCCTCATCTGGTATTTCCCACTTGGCTCTCCCCTGATGACCATGAACTCTGATGCATTACGCTAGAGTGTAATATTCTGTCATATCTATAAGTTCCACAAAGTCTTAAGCCATGACAAAGATGGTTACATGCTGTCTTTTAAAAACGTCTGGGACTTAATCATTTATTTCCCTTTCCTGACATGTCTTTTATGCTTTGCATGTTTTTCAAAGATAAGGGGAGTTGTAATGTTAAGCAACACCATCACCAGTGGGAGAAAATGAAACTATCAATTCTCAAACAACACTGCACACACGACTTTGAAGGGGCAATAGTTTGTCCAGTTTCAGAGTTTTTTCCAAACACCTTTCATGAATTATGAACTGCAAAATCACTTTGACAGTTACAGATTCTACTTTTCAAATCAGAGCCTTTTGTCACCTAATTTTGCATAATCTTCCAAGCACTTGGAGCATGAAGACAATAAGAGGGAAATATAAAGAGCTTGAATTGCTAGAATATAAATGACACATGAAGCAATCACATAAATTCAACCAACAGGTCTACCTCCGCAAAGAATCCGTCTTAAAAATTATCTGTTCATGCATGACTCAACACTATGAACAGCACCTGTACAGTCAATATTTGAATAGAAGAGAAACAATTAAGAACTTCAAACTTAGGTATAATCATTTCAATAGTTTTCAGTACAAATAACATTTTCCTATAAAGTATAAATTTCCAAGCCTGGGTAATGGTCCATAGAAACTGAAATTCATTGATCTCCTTATGGGGAAATTCTATGCAAGTGGTTAAATACAAGACAAGGCCAAGAGCAAGAAAGGAGGGGATCCCAGTTGTAAGAATTAACATACATAAGTTACACTCACACCACTGGGAGGAGTACAAATTAGTATTTCATTTTGGAGAAATTTGGAAATAATTTTCAATAAATCTAATAATTTTTACCCAATTAAGTCAGAAATCGGTCCTAGGGAGATAATCAAAAACTCCTATATAAATTAAGTAGTTCATTGCTGCATCCTTTAAAATAGTAAAAATATTAAAATAATACATATTTCTGAAATTATGACATATTTATTATATATGGTGCAAATGACTGACAATACAGTAACTGTTTAATTAATTGTGGTCCAAATTTAGGATAACTTAAGTGACCACTAAAATAGCAGTAAGTATATAAACATAAAAAATTAAAAGTCTGAGGAACAGAATTTACCTGGGAAAGGCTGGAACAAAGAGAAAACATGACATAGTCTAGTCTTCATATCCTGTTACTTGTCTATTTTCTCTTCTTCCACACATTAGTCAAAGAAAATAGATGGAAATAGCTATGAAATATTTCAGGTCATATTTGGGTTGTTTCCTTCTCATTTCTGTCCATTCTTTGCACTTAGTGGACACTGACAAAACAGGTGTGGTTGAATGAATGAAACTTCATCCCATGTTGAATATAACATGTATTCTCCCATAATAGTTTAAATAATTTCCCCCTGAATTCTCAGGCAATACACCCTGACTGAAGAGAATTATAAAGTTTCATAAAGGTTGGGGCCGACCCTGTGGCTTAGCGGTTAAGTGCGCATGCTCTGCTGCTGGCGGCCCGGGGTTCAGATCCCGGGCGCGCACCGATACACCGCTTCTCCAGACATGCTGAGGCAGCATCCCACATACAGCGACTAGAAGAATGTGCAACTATGACATACAGCTATCTACTGGGGCTTTGGGGAGAAAAAGGGAAAAAAAAGGAGGAGGATAGGCAATAGATGTTAGTTTAGGGCCGGTCTTCCTCAGCAAAAAGAGGAGGATTGGCATGGATGTTAGCTCAGGGCTGATCTTTCTCAAAAAAAAAAAAAAAAAAAAGTTTCATAAAGGTATAAACAACATAAAAACCATTCACAAACTCTTTTCCTCAGGACAATCACAGAGTTTGACATTTTGATGTTTTTCCTTTGTTTTATATGATGTCCATATATAGGAACATACCATATATATACACTTTTAACATTTATATTATTTAACATTCTATATCATTTAATTATACTGTGAACATTTTCTAAAGTCACTCAAAATTATTGTATTATTTGTAATATGCTACGCATTCACTCAACAGGACATTATGTAGGTTGTTTCCAATTTCTTGTTACATTGCAACAAATAGGTCTGCATATTAATTTTGCTCCAAGTTTCTCTTCCATTAGGCATGATTTCCCCATTGTGTATTACAGGCTAAAACTTAGGAACTATTTAAAGGTTCATGGTTTATTTATTTATTTATTTTTTGCTTTCTAGAATGCAACAATTTATACTCCTACTTGTACATGTATGTCCATTTCATTGTACCCCAATGAGCTTTTAGTATAATCATTTACAAATTTTTTACTACTTTTGGTACTTAAAATGGACTCTTTTGTTTTATTTTCAATCATTTGATTAATAATGCAGTTAATTATTTATTCTTTTATTAACTATCTTACTTTTTACTCTGTGATTGTTTATTCATATATGTTGCCTTTTTTTTTCCACTGGAATTTTTGTGAGTTCCTTATACATTACCATGATATCTTCAAATGTTACAAAAAATAGTAGTTTTTACCCCTGAAAACGTAGGTTTCCAGTTGGCCTTTTGCCTTTTAGTAGATTTTCCTATATTGTATATTCTTAGAGAAAGGTATGGGGATGCATTTATGAGATCAGATTCTAACTTAGGATATATATTCAAAGTAAGGTCAGATTTTCTACATGTTAATTAAAATTTCCTTTTCACCATTAATCTGATTCACCATTAATCAACTGCACAATAATTTAGTATTATAGTGAAAAGGAGAGTTATTGTTCATTCATGCACGTATTCAATAACATTTACTGGGCAGCTACTAGCTGAAAGGCCTCCTTCCAGGCACTTTGAATACATCAGTAAACTAAAGAGATGGAGTTTTTGCTTAATTCTAGTAGGGAGAGAGAGACAACAACATGTGTGGTAGGCAGAATAATGGTTCCTAGAGATGTCCACACCCTAATCCCCAGAACCTGTAAATATGTCACTTTACATGGCAAAAAGGAGTTTGCAGATATAATTGAGGTTGTAGACCTTAAAATAGGGAGTTTATCTTGACTTATCTGGTGGATCCATCTAATCAGACGAGCCCTTAAAAAGGAACTGTTTCTGTCTGGAAGTGGAAGAGAGAGGAGACAGAAGGGGAAGTCCGAGATATTCCATGCCTTAGAAGTATTTGATGGGCTTGCTCTGAGATGTAGGGAACCATGTGCAAGAAAAAGGACTCTAGGAGTTAAGGGTGGCCCCCAGGTGACAGCCAGCAAGGTCAGGGAGACCTCAGTTCCACCAGCGCATGGAACTGGATTCTGCTGAGACCCTGAGCAAGCTTGCAAGTCTGTTCTTCCCGGAGCCTCCTGGGAAAAGCCCAGGTAACGAACACTGGGATTTCAGCCTCATCAAATTTAGAGCAGAGAAACCAGCATGCCAGTCTGGACTTCCGACCTGCAAAATGGTGAGATGATAAATTTGTATTGTTTGAAGCTGCCACTACATCTGTGGTAATTTGTCCTGACAGTAACAGAAAACAAATACAAAATGCATAATGAGTAAGTAAATTAGAATAATATATTAGAAGGTATTAAATGCTCTAGGAAAAATTAAAATTAATGCAAGGTCAGAGGGATCAGGCATGCTATAGTGAGGAAACTGGGCAGATGGAGCATGAAATAGGTGACCGGGTCTGGCCTCATCACGACGGTAAGACTTGAGAAACGGAGGTAAGGATGTTGGCCGAGCAGACATACGACAGAAGTCTCTCCAGGCAGAGGAACCTGCTGGAAGAGACTCGAATGCAGACCTGGCGTCTCTGAGGAACAGCAAGGGGCCTTGTGCGGCTGGAGCGGAGTGAGTGAGGGCTGGACAGGGTGGGTGGAGGCGAGGTCAGAGAGGCAGGGGACCTGGACCGCACGCCAGCTCAGCCCTTGGAAATCAGGTTTCACTCTGAGTGAAATAGGAAGCCACTGAAAGGTTTTGCGTAAACGAGTGATATAATCTGATTTAAATGTTTCTTGACCAATCTGGCTGCTGTACCGGGAACAGCCTACTTCAGAGGTTACTTCAGTAATCCACATAAAACACGATAACGGCTTAAACTAAGGTAGCAAAAATGGAGATGATGAGAAGGGATCCCATTCTGGAAATAGTGTTTTAAATTTACTTATAATATTTAAGGGCTTCTTTTTCCAGGAAGCCGCCGTGTCAGCCCTAGACAGCTATAGCTGATTATCCTAACACATCACACTATGATCATAGCACTTATCAGCCAGCTCTGGAGTCACCTGTTGACTCCTCCTCTCCTTCTAGACTTCAAGTTGGACCCTTATAGAGGCAGCTGTATACTTCCAGGTGAGCCTGATACAAAGCCACACGCTGCCATCCCTGTTTCTAATTTGTCCCGTAGGTACAGCCCAGTCTCCTAACAAGAGCTATCTTTTCTGACACACCAGAGGGCCTCCAGGCCACTTCTCTCAGAAGCTATGTCATTTCCAACAACTCAGATGACACCTAGATGTGAAAATCAGGTCAATATTATTTTGATTTGTTTTTCAGCAGGAAAAAAACCCTCAGGAATACTATAGTCATCAGTAGAAAGACAGTCCAAATGAAATATTGTTCCTTGGATTTTAATTCCCTATTATTCCCTCCTTGGATTAGAGAACTCTAAAGAAAAAGCCTAGAACAATTCAATGAAAAAAAGTAGACAGTGGCACAATGTTTACTTGACACTAAGGAGTAAGGTGCAAAAAACTTCCCAAGCCTGTGAATCACATGAAACAACTGATTTCTGCTCAACAATAAGCAACATAGTCATTACAGGCTGAGTTTCATTCTGTTTAACAAACTTTCTTTTTTTTTTTTCTGCCCACATTTTAACAATAACAAAAGCCAACTAATATTTGTTGTCTTCAGACAGGAAGCTTGTCAGGATGTGAGCAAGGACCATTTTGCATTCTAATCACTGGTTAGAAGACACACCTGCAAATTAATCTCCTGCTTTCACAGCATTAACCATTTAGTACCCAGAGAAGCATAATTAATCTAAAGGAGAGAGCCTTTAGTTTTTATAGTTTACTTAAGAAGATGAAAATGAGAAAAAAAAAGAAAGAAAAATGGTGAGCAAGTTATCACTACTTTCTAGTCTTTGAGAATTTTACGAGCAAGAACGTTAAAGGTCAAAGAAAGTGAGAGATCATTTTATGTCCTTTTCTTTCCTTCTTGCTGTACTAATTTGATAATAGAATTGACCAGTTTTCCTTTTGTTTTTATATATTTGTGGTTCACTTCCTTACTCTTCTTAAAGTTTATCTTTGCCACAAACATAAGAAGTGATTTCAGACAACAAATGACATACCAACCTTAATCATTTGCACAAAAGAGATATCTGATATACACGTATATTTTTGAACATGTGAATGAACGTATGCATGCATGAAGAGAGAAAGTTTTCCATTTCAGGGAGCAAGAACGTTCAAAAGCATTCTATTCTAAAAATAACTGCAGAGTGTCCCCATTCCTAAATTTTCTATCTATGTAAATCAACCTATTGCTTTGACTAGAAGTTCTCTGTAATGTAAAATTGATAGTATTTTATACTGGACAAAATTGGTCTAATGTTGAAGTTTACTTATTATTTTCATTGAACCAACAAGTACTTATTCAATGGCTACCATTCACCAAGCACTATGTCAGTCATTATAAATAAAAGATGTTTAAGACACAGGCTTTGCCTTGAAGGATCGCACAGACTTTTCTAATTCAACGTTAGTCTATTGAAGACGTTGTCAATTCTGAGTGAAATCCATGTCTCTTTGGGGCTTGAAGGTTCACTACAATGTACTGGGCAGACAATTGGCTAACTCAGGGTAGGGCTCCTTCATGTGTAGGGATCCATCTGTTTCCTGTAGACAGACCTATATCACAGTTTATGAGGGAGGAAAGGCAAAACTCTTCCTGGAGTGAGAGTAATCGGAAAAGAGACATTTGTGAGCTGCAAAGAGAAAGATAAGATAAGATGAATTGATCTACCAATACTTATAATAAGAATACTGTAGAAGTTTCTTTTTGTTTTCACCATGGGGGAGGAGTTAGGTAGTGGTTAGACACAGACAATCAAAAAATACTCCCAAGCCTTGAAAGTACACTACAGAACACAATGCTAACGGGAAAAAGGAAACTAAACATGTATAAAAGTGGCTTGTGTGGTTGGGTTGGAACATTCTAGAATGTCCTGGAACTCTGGAATCATCACAGATAGAAAAGGCCATCTACTTCTAAGTCTGGATATAGAGACTGTGGCCAAAACTTGCATGCCCTAAAATGATTAAGTACAAGTTTATCCAAACTTCTGATTTCCATCATTCAAATTTTATTACATCTCTGAGACAATAAGAGTTGGTTTTGGGAAACAAGAAACAACAACTATCAACTAAAAAACTCAGATAAGACCAGAAGATAAGAAAATAAAGCCTGTGGAAATGAAAAACGCTAACTGACAGCAGGCTCATGAAGGAGAAGATAAAAAAAATGTCAGCAGTAATCTATGTGGAAAGCAGGAAGATCCCAGCCTCTGCTCTTTTGGTCTGTCAAATTCACCCATTCTGCTTACCAGTGAGTATTCTAGGATGGATCATCAGGCATAGGTTCTTATCTTTGAACCAGAGCCCTGACCATGCTAGGGCATTTTATAAAACCCAGAAGGCCTGGCAGGTTGCCTGTGGAGTGCTACATGCCTGGCACTCTTGCCGGTATTAACTCCTCCTCACAAGGACACTAAGAAGTAGGTCCTCTTATTAGGGGTATTACCATTTGATAGATTGAGAAATTGGAACTCAAAGCTAAATTAAGAAGCTTACGTAACGTTGCACAGCTAATAACCCAATGTGTCTTGTAACCATCTTGTTTGGCAATATTTTCTGGAAGGAAGAAGGAAAACGTAACCTTCAAAGTGTTCACAACAGTCTTCAGTTTGTCTGACATAAAGGTTCTAACAATCTTCATGGGAAAGGAGAAGGATGGGTAACGTGAGGCAGGAAAGAGCATGAGACAGGAAGCTCTACAAACAATTTTTAGAAAAGAAACAAAATAGAAATGAAAATATTTCACGTTGCAAAAATACTTGTGAAATGTAGATTGCTGGTAATGTACATATTATGCAGTAAAATAAATTATTTTGATAGTAGATTTGCTGAGAGAGAGACAGGCTGGAATGAAAGTAGTGCTCCAGGCTGTCACCAAGGCCAGATTCCTGAATTTCCCTGGGAAGGAGGCCCCGAGGTTTCCAGATGCTACTGATGCATACACACGAACCAAACCACATGCCGCTCAGACAACTCCAAGGTGGGATTTGTGGAAAAGGTCTTGAGCTAAACAATTTTGCATTCATCCTTAATCACAAGTCAAAGATTTTAATCCCTGTGTTCTTTGAAAGCTGAATATATTACAAATAAAGGAAACTGATGTATCTCTGATTCATTAATGTGCTTTTGAAAACTATCAACATCTCATCAAAATTTCATTTGATTTCTTCAGAATCATTTTTGCATTAGTTCAGAAAATTATATAGTGTTAAAACCTTTTTATTCCATGTGAATAATATCATTCTATCAAGCTGATTAAACATTTGAACTATATTTCAGTGTTTCAAGCTAATATTAAACCTGGCCCATCAATATTAAAGATCTATCAAATGATGGAAGTTTTCACTAGACTGCACAATATTTGAGTGGAAGTAAACATTAGATATGAAGGACAGCGCATTCTTAGATGTCTGGAACACAAGCGAGAACCTGGGCCTGCCTCATCTCTGAGGCTGTGAGCATGTCCTTTAGCAAAATTAAGCTCAGAAAGTTATTATTACGCCCCTACCGTGTTTTACGCATTGCATTAGGTGTTTGAGTTTCTAAAGATGGAAAGACTTCATCTCAGCATTTTAGAGGAAGGGTAGTAGGAACAAGAGAAGTTACATGAAAAAGGGGAATGAATAAAATAAGTAAAGGCACTATGTCCTTCCTCAATGATTCTATGAGAGACAGGTGACAAAATGTCTACAAAATAATTGGAGGGAGTCAAACACTTTCAAGGAAAACAGAAACACTTAGAAGCTAACACAGATTGGTCAGCCTGCTTGATGGTCTATTCATTACAAGCAATAGTCAATAAAAAAAATTAAAATTGAGAAAGCAAAGAACCTTATCAATTTATTGGGGTTGGACTAAAACCAAAATGACCTGTTCTATATGCAAAGAAATATAAATTGCAAAAGGACATTAAGCAAACAAGGAAACAGAGGGGGAGTAAGTGAAGCAGTTGTGGCAACAGCAAGTTTAGACGTGTTCGAATCTGGAGACGGAGAGAAGTTAGCTTCCATTCTGTCATCGGTGTCATTAACAATACACAGTGCCTATGAACCAACTATTTAAGTTCCAAGGAGAGAAGAGGAATAGACACAGGCTCTCTAGGACTTGAAAGTCTATTCAGAAGACGGCATTCATAAAATGATGAGCAGCACTTCTCAAAGGCCAAAAGAGTGAAAATGGTAAACTGAACCAGAGGAATTAGGGGAAGGGTAAAATCCCAGCAGACTAAGGTAGTATGAAAAGACTCTGCTGTGGAATGGTGTTCCAGTCCTAGGGTACTATTCAGCTGCTTATCCTGAATCAAATTTCTTCATCTCCGTAAGCTCCATGAACATGGTAGTCGAGACCACTGATTAGAAACAAACAGCACCTTGTTATAACCCAAGATCCATCCATACTAGTTATGTGTCCTTGGTCATATAACTTAACCTTTCTCAGACTAAGTATCCTCAACATAGTATGAGAATAATTAAACGCCCACTTCATAGGTTAGTTTTTAGGATTAAATTACATAATTCATAAAAAAATCCCTTGTATATACCAATGTATTTAACAAACGTTAGCTACTAATAGCAAGAATAATATTCTTTGCTAAATCACAAATTTGTGCCTAGAAATAAATTTCTTGGTATATATATTATACACAGACACAAGAAAATGGAAGTAAATAGATAGATCCAGATTAAACACTTACTGATTCATTAATTCAAGTAAAAACTGAAAAATAGCATTGAGCTGCTAGAACTCCACCAAAATGCTAATGCACACTGTCCTTGTGGATATAAAACCTGCTGAGCTGGGGTTTTCAAAATTACTTTCTTGGATTCATATTTCATTGTGTACATCACTACAATGTTGAACATTTGACCATTATTAAGATATATGAAGTTCTGTCCTGATTTAAATTCACACCATGTAACCAAGAACCCAACAAAAATTTAGATGCAACAAAACAGACATCGAAAAAGAGATAAAAGCAAGTCAACAGAATAATCATCAAGACTAATGCAATTGTCATTTTTACTACCATTGTCAGGATTCAGATTTAATTCTATGGCAAATAAAAAAGAATAAAAGAAGAATTCATTTTTGTTCAAATAATCTTTGATTAAAATGTAAATGTCTGTATATATTTACATACAAATTTGGGTATTTTCATTAGGATGACTTGTTTAGTTCACTCATTTCCTTGAAAACTAATGAACTAATGCTACTATTGTGCCATGAGGAAACCTACTCTGGAAAATCTTGATTGGATAAATCCAAGTAGATCAGAGTGTAGAGCAATCTCCACACCAATAATCCTTTCAGAGTATACATGATTTTGGTTGTTAACATATAAAGAAGAAACCTGGATTAATCAGTAAGTTGTTTTCTGAGTGACAAACTCAATGATCCATCGTTGCCTCATAGTCAGGGACAGTAAACACCTTCATATATTCTATAATTTAACCAATTTTAGTCCTTCTACCTTGTTTAAAATGTATTTTACATACATATTATATACAATTTAGATATCTATATATATATACACACATATACTCAAAATAGTAGAGTAAACTAAAATACTTTATTCTTCAGGTTCATTTTCGACTTTTATTCTAATCCAGTAAGACTCTTCACTGCAGCTGTGCCCATCCTGCTACCCCCATAAGAACTATTGTATAAATCTTAACAGAATACATTCAAGGCATAGTACAAAATGAGCTTCCTTCATAAACTGCAAAGTCCTGAAAGTATTGTGCACAAATGCAGTGAGCAGTCACCACTATGGTGGAATTGGAGGGAAAATAAGAGGATTTCCAGGTTGAAAGACTCATTTAATCAAGATGTCTTCATGGCCAGTTTACCAGACTATCTAAAATTTCACTGGTGGAGATTCATCCCCTTGTAATTACACAATCCAGCTTCCACCTGATTAATTAAAACAAACAAAAGTGGTTTTAATAAGAAAAATATATTCAGACATCACTTAGTCTGTATCTAGCTGGTGTGAGAGGAACAGAATCCACGTCCAAGAGAACAGGGAGAACATTAGGTTTGAAATACTGTGAAGGAAATCAGCTCCCTGGGGAGGGTCTATTTGTCCCATAAACATCATGCTACTATACTCTCACCACCCTGTGAATTCTGGTGACACAAAGTGGAATAATATTCAGTCCGTGTCCTATAGAGAGATTGTAGATTAAAAAAGGATTAAAGAGATATTAAAAGGAAGCTAAATTAAGGAGGGATTGAGGCACATCACTAAATAACTCCAACTTTTTTTTTTTTTTTTGGTGAGTTAGATCAGCCCTGAGCTAACATCTGATACCAATCCTCCTCCTTTTTGCTGAGGAAGACGCCCTGGGCTAACATCCATGTCCATCTTCCTCCACTTTATATAGGACACCGCCACAGAATGGCTTGACAAGCAGTGTGTCCATGGGCAACAGGAATCCAAACCTGCAAACCCTGGGCCGCCGCAGTGGAGCACGCGCACTTAACTGCTGTGCCACCCGGCCGGCCCCTCAACTTATTTTTAAGAAGTGCAACTTTAGGCAAGTCATTCCCTTTTTACAGGTATGTCAGTTATCTATTTACCAGTGTCGGATTAGGTTTTTATGTTGATACTCATATGTTATGCAAGACTATTGGGATTGGCAAACGGACATCAGTAAGGGACAGAATGGCTGAAGTGGCATTAAATGCCAAGGCACAGGGACATCAATACACTTCACCCATGTTATCCACACTGCTCACTTGAAAGAGGAATTTAGCAAAAGGGGGCTTTCTCTTGGTCCTATCTAGGATTTAGACATTGAAATACCAAATAAGAAGTCAAAGGCCATGACCCAAAGAAAGAAAGATGGTCAAGATCCTTAAAAAGATTTCCAGTAATCATAAGAAAAATGTATAAAATCTTTCTTTTAAGTAGCCTTCTAAAGAACACACCTGAGCACAGAAGAATGAATTTGATTAACTGGATTTAGTACTCTTGGATTCTTGTACCCACCAGTCACGGCCTTTCCTCGCACACTCCTTACACAGATTCGCTGCTCATGGACATATGCTTAGCATAATTCTAGCATCAAGTGAAGTTGTTTAACTAGATAATATTTTTTTAATCATGTAAAGAAAATATACCATATCTCTCAATATATACAACAAGGATCAAGTCTATTATTTAGCAAAAGATACTGAATATTCACATTTAATTTTAAATTGATACATGTAGATTTGGTTTGATAATTCAATAAGGGCTAAAAAATATTTTTCTGTAAGGATCATTTCTTTGGGACGTGAGGGGCCCTTCTATGGGGTTAGGCGTATTTACCAAGGGCTGAGATCTCTTTAAGGGAATAAATGGAACATTCAAATATGAAGAAGGATAATACAAAAATTATACAAAGATAATAAGACATAAGCCTTCTGGTGTGAATAGAAGCTGGTGATAAGGAATAGTCCAAGTTTGAAAAGGATGAGGGGCTCTGATTATAAGAAAGATCACTGGGCAAATTATGTGAGTACGGGATTCAGCTGGAAGGAATAAGAACAAAGCAGGCACGGATATGTGATCAGATAATCCAAAAGTTGCCCACATATATGCATACACACTTGTGTACAACATATATGGTAACAATATTTATAAGCAATGTTTTAAAAAATTACTTTTGGAATAATTATTTTAAATTGAAAGTCACATAAACAATTCAAGTGTGATAACTGACATCAATTCATATGAATCTTTTCAGAAATAATTCTGTTAAAGTAATACACCCATGTAACAAGATAAAGATGAATGACAAAGAGTTCAAATGTAAAAGGAGAGAAACAGACTAGGTCTAAGATGGCACCTGCTTTCTATGCTATTTTAAGCATGATAGTATCTACTGTGATTCCAAGAAATTCTACATGGGGGAAAAATTATATAATGAATTAGTACAAAGGGTGCCTTAGGTCTGTTAATTAACCTTAAGGATAGAAGAAGTAAGAAAGAAGAAGGAGAGGAGATGGGATGGGAGCAGAGGGGAGGGGAATCGTCCAAATATATGTCGGCATTTTCTTCTTGGTGCTATAAAACACAGACACAAAAATTTAAAGCAGATGAAAAGGTAAACACTTGGCCAGATGGGCTCAATGGCATGCAAGACTCTGAACATCACAATAATCCTTTTTTCACTGTAATTCTTTTCTCATGAAGCCATAGGTATTAAAGGCTTGGAGAGGTGAAAAAGGCCCTTACATTTAATATCAGACACTAATTTTATAAAGTCTTGTATTTTCCTGAGGTGTAAAAGCAATGTTTGTATATAAATAAATAATGTATCTTTTTAAGCCACAATAGCACAAATTCTATGTCTTCCATCATGAAGAAGAAATATGTATGGTACATCTTTTCTGGAGACCAATTTTGATTACTGTTGTTTTATATTCTGTTATGTGCCAGGAAAACATACCAATTAAAAGGATAAAACCTAACTGAAAAATGTAGTGAAGCAAACATACTGCAGAGCTGAGAACAAGACAGGAAGTGCTCCTCTGTTCTTCGCTGACAGAACTCACACCACATCAGAATGTCACCCTTCACCTGGACATTCAACAACCCCTAATGCAGTCTGAGCACCTATCTTCTATGTCAGTTTGACGTAACAGATCTGGCAAACTTCATTCTGGGGTCTGTATTCTTGCCCATGAGCAATATTTACATTTTCAAGTTCTGTTATTCAAAGAGTATGAAGGGATTAAAAGCTGTGTCTTCTGAGGCATTTTAAATTAGGTTAGTTGAAGAGTTAGAAACAAAACAAAACACTGCCAACTGTGGGATGAACTCTGCCTTCTCTGGGAACTTAACAGATAACTTAACTTCTCTGGAACTCTGGGTGACTTAACGGATAGTCAAAGAACACAAGTAACTTTGAACGCTATGATTCACGTTTTGGGAAAAAGATGGATAGTAGCACGTATTTCATTAACTTCTATCCCTTAACATGTGGCCAAGCTGAAAAGTAAGAAAACAAAAGCATAACTGGGCAGAAAAATCTTTCGGTTTCTTTTTTTATCAGGACAGAAAGAGTATAATCATATTGTATTGATACCCACAGAAAACATTTATTTTATATAATAGTGGATAAGTAGAGTTGTAAGTACCCCTGATATATCACTGAACTACTAGTGGATATCAAATATATATTGGAGAGGAGAAAAAATGTTTCCTATACCCTTTTAGGTCTATTAATTAAATTGACATAAAATAAATTAACAGGAAAAATACAAATTTAATTTAATATGTACAGGAGACTCACATAGACATGACAGGTTCAAAGACAGTCAGGCAATTGAGGCTTATATGCTATCCCGACTAAGATGAAGCACGTAGAAGTCTGTGGCTTCAAAGGGAAGGAAGACAATTCACAGGAAGATGGGAAGAACAAATGTGTGGTAAACAAATGTTTGTCATGCCATGCAGAGACAATGGGACACAGAGAGGACTTTGAACAACCAGGCCTTGTCAGGCTGCCCCCAGCTCACCACACCTAGCCCATAATCTCTGTAGTTACCCCTGCTGACAGCTCTCTTCCTGGACCAGACTCTCTATAGAAATTCTTTTAGGCAGTTAAGGGGGAAGTGAAAAGCTTTTCCTGAAACTTTCGGGCCTTGATTGTCTTCAGCTCAAGTTAACACATATGCCTAAGTGGCACGTTCTGGGGAGACCTGTCCTGAATGCCATCAGTATTAATTGATGTTTGTGAAGAAAAACACCAAATTTTAAGAGAAATCTCTCTCTCATGATAGCTGTTTACTTATTATTATAACAGGCGAATCTCAGTAGAATTAGAGAATTCTTCCATTGCAAAAGCCAGATTATATTTCCTAAATGTCTTTAATTTTTTCAAATATTTAAGAGTATGCATTTTGTTTTGTCTTGTTTGTGTTTACTTTGGTGTTAAACTGTCTGCTAATTGTGTTGACTTTTAAATTCATTTTTCCAAGTTAAAAGAAATCATGTACTCGACAATTTTGGAGGCGTGATGACAGTAATAAAGTATCTCACAACTTTTACCTTATCCTTTGAAGTTGTAGTGTCACTAAACAGAATACCCATCGCATTACTAAAACCTGGAAGTTGTCCTTCACATGCGGTGGCATAGACATTCACCCTCTGGCTTCTGTTTACTAAATTGCCACACCTGCATTTTGTGATTTTTCTCTCTCAACTCATACAGATTCTGCTCTCTCCCTCAGTAAAGCATTCTCAGCACTTTGTAATAGCAATAAATTAAATATTTGAGTTCATTCGTGAGCCAGATCTCTACGCTGAGAAGGAAATATGAGAGCCGATGTTGACCTCCCAGTTGCTTTTGCCCCTAGGGAAGCCCGGTTTTGTGGTTTTGATTAGTGAAGCAAATGGGGCAGCGCTTTGTTGTCTCCCAGCGACCCCACTTCCCTCCTCCAGACGCCAGGTTAACAAAAGTGAAACAAGGTAACCAAACAGGTCTCCCAAAGAAGGTGAGAACTGCCAGGATATTTATGAAGTTCACCTTAAGGATTTGATAAGCAGGGTTCAAGCGGAAAAGTGGCTTCAATTAATGGCATATTCGCCTTGCGTGGAGTTTTGTTTTCCTCATTCAAATATTAGGTCTGAAGTTTTTTAACATTTTACATTAAAAATTCTATGCTATATATTTTTTACCATCCCTATCTGTCTCTGGCTATAATACAAAGTTTAAAACAAAAAAAAAACTTTGGCTAAAGTTTTGCATGAAAAGTAAGTTTGATCTTTGTTTTTCCAACACCACCAACATGAAAGCTACAATATGTGTCTCTTCTGTACGTCAGGCCATTTACAAGGACTGAGTTAGAATCAACATGGAAAAAGAAACAAGAATGTAGAAGCGGTATGAGCCCATTCCACATAAGTGGCTATATTTCTGTTCCCCATGTATCTCTGCAGTGCACTGAATTCCCTGCCACCCTTAGGGGACCCTATCATTACCTGTGAAATAGGTCGTTTTAGGCAATAAAGATAAAAATCCAGTTTGGCACACTAAGAATATATGCTGCCTTCTTCGACCCCACAGAAATAACTTATAATTAGTAAAAATCATTTGATTGAATATGTTAAAGCATATGTTAAATTTCCAACTGAAAAGTCAGTTGATAAGCTATGAACTCAGAAGACAAAGTTTCATAAAGCTACAAATAATCCCAGTTCTGTAAGACATACTATTTGTAGTCTGTTTTGAAATAAATTAAAAGGTAACACTAATAGTCCCAGTAGCATAAAACATCTACTCCTGGCAAATTGTTGGACAGTGTTTAAGCAACCCTTTCAAGACAGTCTGTATCTGAGTACTATTGTGACAGCTGAACTTTGGTCAAAATTGAAAATATCAAGGAAAAATGGAGTCATTTGGCAGGAATAACAAAGGTCATCTATTCAATAATTGATAGGTTGTTCCTAAATGATTATTTCCTAAAACAGAATCTTCACAGTAACCTAATAGCCAAAGGTCTTGTTGTCTTGTTTTTTGCCAGCAAAGTGGCTTTCATATGTCATGATTCCCCCTCAGATACCAAAGCCCTTTTATTTATCTAAGAGACATGTTTACCTTATGTTATCTTTATTTAGCAATGGTACAAAATTAATTTGAGAATAATCATCATGGATATGTATGCTAATTTCAGATATGTCCCCCATGATTCTCAAACATGCAGAACTTCAGCAATACCTGACAACGGTTTCATTGACCCTCTCTCAGGCTATGCTCTGTGAAGCTTCAACACAGTCCTGAATTAGCATGGCATTTGTTTCCTGAACAACCAGACGAGATACTTAAATAGCAGAGAATGCTCTGTCTGCTTTGAATAACAAAAAGTTGATTTCATTTTTCTCAGTGTGCTTAACAATTCAAGTCTACAGCTTTATTCCATTTTTGTGGAACAACAATGCAAGTGGCTGCATCAGCCCCCCAACACATCAATTCCCTGAACGTCTAGAATCCAGGATTTCTAATTTCCCTCAGTGAATAGTTTTCCAAACATCTCTTCAGTCCTGAGTTAGGTTTTATAAAGTTTTAGACAATATCTCCATTAAGGTATCGGGCTACTTACTTCAAAACCGGCAATAGTGATGTTGATTATTTTATAGGGTATAAATATTTTTCAAAGTGATTCTAAATTATTTTAGTTCTCTTATCTTGTCTATTTTCCTATGCAGTTAGTTTGGAGAATTAAAGCGCAGTCTCTCTAAAAAACTCAATCAGGTGGAATGTCACTTGATTTCTTACTCAGTACTTAGCGTTTCCAGAAGACAGACCTGGCCAAGAAGCCAAGTGGCATGAAGGGGTGCCTGTGTTTCCCAGAAGGGAAATTCTGCTGGTTCCAAGGTTTCCATATCTAACCTTATTAAAATGCTTTTAATAAAAAACTTTTTATTGTGGCTGTGACAATAAATTTATAATTATGCAAATTAACATTCCTCCTCAAACACTTTGGCTCCACAAGTTCCTATGTTCTGTTTACAACTTGCCCTTTCTCTACTGAAAAGGCAACTGTATCTATCATTTCTGGTTAGCACATGCCTTCCTCATGTGACTACAGGGCAGCTCACCAAGCGCAGGGAAAATAGGCCATTCCTCTTCGTCTCTGTAACCCAGTAGCTGGCACAGCTCCTGGCACGTGGCAGATACTCAATAAACATGAAACAAGTCAATGAAATTATATTAATACCTGGGTCCTGATCGGCAAACAAACTCCACGATAATCATTAATCTTTAAAATTCTTATCTGCATTTACCTAGGTCATCCAACAAAATAAAATAAGGATAATAGTTTTAAACTAGAGCTTCCAAAATGTCCTCTTATGAAACTCCATTATTTAGTATATGATTTATTGCATATATTAGTGATATTGAAACTGAGAGGGCAATTTTCAAGGTATTTGAATTTAGAAATTTCTTTCCCTTCCAGTTCCTTGTTTGAAACAGCATTCCTTTTTTCAAAAGGACACACAGTGTCACGTAGTTCATAAGGCCTTTGTTCATGTAAGTGAAAATAGAAATATATTGGCAGACTGAGATCCTGTCATTTGTTTAGCATGTATTTTCCAATAAATACACCACGGAGAAATCCCTTCTACCTGTGATGGAGATAGAATAGGAGCCAGAAAGTACACATAAAATAACCTGAACCTACAAATTCTTATTCCAAGGACTTACGAATCTAATTTGGCAGATACATATGAGACAACATAATATGAGACATTTCAACCGCTGGACAAAATTTGAGCAGAGCTGTGACCTCCCATATAAGTGTGAGATTTCCTCAATCACCACAAATGGAAGTTAACTCGAGTATCTGTTTAACTCGGAAGATTAAATAGACTTTTACCTTGTGTTATAGGTTTTTAATAATTTTTTTTTACCACAAAACCATAAGGTCAAAATGCCCATAAGAGACCCAATTACCCCACAAATTCTTTCTTAAAAAGTCAGAGATAGACATGTGCACAAACACCCCTAGACTGGCCAAATTACTTAGAGTATTTAGACCTAATGGACATTCTCTTTCGAGAGCTGATCGTTTATGTTAATCCTCATTGGATAAAAAGGTTAATATAAACAATGTACTACCAACATTCGTGTCTCCCTCACTTTGTTTCTTGAAGTAGTAATGCCTCAGCAGATTGACAAAGGTATCTGAAACAGAGGAGTTTAGTCAAATATGTTTGAAAAGCTGCAGCAGGCTAATTTAAAGAGGTTTCTTTCCTGCAGGACTTCCAGAGCCCTTACTTTCCTGCTGTGTATCATACATCACCATTGAAAAAAACAGAATGTAGACAAATCCCAATTTTCAGTTACTAATTCTCTGCTTATTTTTAATTTTCCTAGTTTATTTTTCAACATGAAGTTTCCAAAGTTTACATAGTAAAGTATAACTTATTTTTGTAATTATATGATATTATTAGTCCAGAAATCCTCAACTGTGCAGACATAAAAGAGCACCCCAGGCAACATCAGAAACATGATGAAATTTCTTCAAGAGACAATGTGTAGTAAAGCCAGGACTTAAATTTACGCTCGTGTTATGGATTTTCCACTATAACAACAACAAAGACACAGTATTTAATGAGTTCTTTCTATGTGCTAGACGCTAGGATTAACATTTTATACATATAACCACACGGAATTCTCACAACGGTCATATGATATGGGTACCAGAGCTCTATTTTTACTCAGGACCTTTGACCGAGGAGATAAGTATAAATGTCTTTTAAGCAATTTTTATCACAAAACTTAAAAGATTTTACATGTTGTTTCCTCCCCTCTTTAAACTAGATGCTTAAAACTTACATTGTATACCTTCTGCTCAATTTTGCTGTGAACCTAAAATTGCTCTAAAAAAATTAAGTCTATTAAAAACAACAGCAACAGCTTACATCTCAAAGCAGTGCCCAAGGCTGAGTGAGTTGCCATTGTCCACGGTGGTGTTTGTAATCTCTGATTAACTGTTTAACGAGTATCTATTCCCACTAGAGATTCTTAGTATATGTGTGTGTATATATATACACACATACACACACAGAGAGACAGTTTCAAATCAAAACAGATAATAACTTTAAAAAAAATAATAGCAGCACAGGCTTGATGAGCGCCTACTCTATGAACAATTATAAGTCCTTCACTCATTCAATCTTCAAAACCTCATGGATAGACAACACTTCACAGCTGATGAAATGGAAACAGAATTAATTAACGTGTCGGAGGTCAAACAGCCACAATGATGGTACCAGGATTCGGACTTCGATAATCTCACACGTGGTCCCTTTGTATGAAGCCATGACTCGAATAAGTAAGATTTTAAACTTCAGTGAAGAATATCATTCACACTGCTTATCTGATATAGGATCTTATATGTTCAAACAGAAACCACTTCCGAGTTGCTCTATTACGCGTAGGGTGGAGCAGGATTTTTAACTGTGATTCCATCAAATTATATTACTCCGTTTTTCTTCCCCAAGGAAAAGAAATTTTCTTTATTTAGATATTTAAAATTTCTAACTCCCAAAAAATCTTTCTTCCCACTCAAATTAATTAAATATGCACTTTCTTCAATCTAGCACAAGGAACACAGATCATGGCAAAGAGATCAAAGGCAAGATGAAGGCAAATCTGGTCACAGAAAGCCACCCGGCTGAGGACAGGGGTGCAAGCTTGATACTCTCTCTACCATCTCAATGACTGGCACTGCCATCCACTCATTTGATCAGGCCAAAAAAAATTATCTTCAATTCTTTTCTTCGTTTATGATTGCTGATCAATTAATCAGCATGTTTTAATAGTCTTACTTCCAAATATATTTCAAACCCTTCTATATCTTCAAATTACCTCCTAAACTACTGCAACAGTCCCCTGACTCTCCTCACTGCGTAACGGTCTCTTACAAATTATCACTGATCACGTCACTGCCTTGCTTAAAACTAGTCTTAATATGTTTAGCATCAAGTCCAAACTCTTTAGTAGAGTCAACAAGGCACTACCGGATCTGTACGCTGCCTGCTGCTCTGACTTAACTCCATTCTCCCACTTCTTCACTGCATTCCAGAGACACTGTCCTCCTCCCTTCCTACCGCGGAGACTTTGCACTGCTTTTTCTTCTAGAAGGCTCTTTCTGCTCATTATCATCCAGGCCTCCTTTTCAGTCAATCTTCAGGCCTCAGACCATTTAAGGCCGTGGTCCTGTCTCCCTTCATTTCCTCCTTAGCTAGTCATTCTATTATCTCATTTTATCTTCTTCCTACAATTCATCACTACATGAAATTACTTGTTAATGCTCCATCTTTCCTACCAGATATAAATATTGTTTCTCTTGTTTACTGATTTAACCTCAGTACCAAGAATGGTGCCCAGGACATTGAGGAACCCAATAAAAATTCTTAAAATGAATGAATAAATATATTATATTGTGGGTAATAAATGAAACTGGCATTAACCATTTTGCATGGAAAAGCAAGTCTGCATAAACTAATTTATAAAGATTGTACATTAAGTGAATTTTGAGCATTTGATAATTCACAATCCAGAGATGCAGACGATGATGTACGCTTTATAAAAGAATAAGACCATCCCAGAACAGAATGCTATGAGATAAGAATGCGATAGAAAAGATTCTGCAGAACATGAATAAAATAAAGGAGAAATTTAGAAGATGCAAGACCATTATCTGACTTATATTTGCAAAGAATGATTATAATTTCCTTAGTGAGAAAGAACTGGAGCTGAATATCAAAACCTTCTATATTATCTTTTATACATATACGTATGTGTGTATACGTATAGGTATATATGTAAGTATACATGTATAAGTATATATCAAACCTTATATTTTATGGTTATATGATTTCTTCAATTTTATTGTACAATAACATATAGATGGTCCTATTCTCAGTTTGTGATTTGAATTATGCCGAACAAAGCCTTTAATATGTTGTATAAATCATTATTCCATGTAGCATTTTACAAAAATGTTATCATAAAGGTCAAGAATATATATATATATATGTATATGTATGTATAATGTGTCAATATGCATATATATGTATATGTATATATAATGAGAACAATAGTAAGAAAAGCTCCACTTAGAGAGGCTGCCCCAGCAGGGTCTATTTTTATGGTTTGACTGATGATGATCAGACGTCAGAACACAAAGCACGTATGTATGAGAGTTTTGGACTCAGATTCTTGAAAACTATACTCTTTCTGAGGTGACAGTTTTCACTTCAAAATAGAAGCACATTCCAAATATTAAGAATCAAATATAAACTGGACTCTGAAAATTAGTCATTATATAGGCTAACCAGGATTTCTCTATTTTGGGGTGAGACTGAATGATAACTTAACATGAAAACGTCTGCACTTCTCTATGTAAGGAGAAAATACCTCGCTGAAACCTTGAAACAATCCATTACAACAATTTGAGTGGAATGCAACCTTTAGAACTGCACATTAGTCTTTTCTCTATAAGAATGACTGAATGATATTGATATGGTATTCTCCAGATTAATTAATTATCCTTACTCATAAATAATACAGACAAAACAAGTGAGAAAAAATGTTCTTTAAATTGTTCTCCTCAGTTTCCAATTATGTATTGAGTTTAAAGTGGCACACAAAATAGAATGATATATTTTCAATGCAATGCGTCCCTAGAAAAGTTTCTCCGTGAACTGATTATCAAATTAAAATAACGATTTAAAAAAAGGAAAAAGATCTGGCAAAGTCAATAAATGTGCTTTAGCGAAATCAAGGAATAATTTATCTATCTTAGGAGTTTAGCCCCAGTTTCTTTCTTTCTTAGGTGCAGCTAATCCATAGGTCTAGACTAACTACATGATAAATTTAATCTTGGCACCTTCCAACGGCAGATCTCTCCATAATGAGAAGCACATCCCTCACACAGTCTGCACTGAATCAAACTGTTAGCAGAACCTCGTGAAGCTTCCCCTAACTCACTGCTCATTGGCACTTTCTAAGAAAGTAAGAATTGCTAGACAAGTTAAACAAATTCACCACTTGAGGAAGTATCTGGCATCACACAAAGTTCCAGGAAAGAGAAAAATGGTTCTGCCTTTCTGACTCTGTCTCTTGGTTCCCACCACCTTGCCTAGCAATAATTACTCAGTTGCAATTAAGTCTTGCTTCCACTGAGAATGCTGCAAAAAAAAGGAGAGGACTTGAGAGGATGAGGAGACGGTATGTTTCTCTTTATATCTGGATAAATAATAACAAAATGACATGGAGACCCTGGTCCAAAGACTTCTTTTTCCATATTATCTTGATCAAATTGGGGAGTGCTAGGAATATTTAGATACGTGTTGAAAACATACTATCTGCAAACCCTAATGTCTGAAAATCATGGTAATCCTTCACCTCCCACCCCTCAGTTCTCTCTTGCTATTCCATAGCCAAAAATCACATCATTTTCCTGAAATCCTTCTCTGTGTTCTCACCAGCTTCAGGCTTTTTGGCAAGTAGTAGGTATTATTTTCTTTTTCTCTTCAGAGAACACATTAAAGCCATTCTAAAAAACGTAAATAAAGTAATGGCATTTTAGACCATTTTATTACATTGACAATAGCGGCACGAATGCAGCTTATGGGAAGTTTATGTCTGTTAAGACCGAGAAGATTTATTAAATACTGACAATCTAAAAACAATCAAATTCAGTAACATTTTTACTTAAATTATCACATAGTTTTAAGATTACCTGAAATTCACAAGCCATAGCCTACTATTATCGGGTATTTTTTCAAAGAATTATGTTTTTTTCCCAAAATATTAATTTACTGCCTTTATAGAAAATAATTTTAGGTTCCATTTGTTTAAGTGTAAGAACTTTCATTTTTAGCATATTTCACAGTTCAAAGTATAATTCTGTTAAAAGGACGTTATACCGAGATCATCTTGTGGTATCAGAAAGTAAGAAAGTGGTCAAAGGAGAAAAAAAAGTGCTCAAAAGAAAAAGTGGGGGCAGATCAAAGGGCACAAGAGATCCACCTGAAATAATCCCAATGACCAAATTTGCAACAACTTGGTCAACAAAATAAATAACAATACTACCAAATTATAACCCAAAGAATAAAATATATATCCACGATTCTCTGCATATATAAATAAATAGCTGAATAAATAAATTAATGGGGAAGAAATGACAATTATTTCTTAAATAAAAATTTCAATTTGTAAAATGTAGAAGGAATGAGAGAATTTAAAAATCACCATTATATCACCACTGTAATAATTGCCATAGGCCAGATTCTTTGATGGAAGTTAAGTTAGTGAGCAAAAATTTAGTGAGCAGAATTAGTAGGCAGAAACAATTTATCTCAAGAAATACTTTGTGCAGTAGGCAGAATAATATCCTCCTAAAGACGCCCTGTCCTAACCCACAAAATCCACAAAACCTGTGAATATGTTATTTTATGTGGCAAAGAGGAATTAAGGTGGCGATGAAATCACAGTTGCCAGTCAGCTGACTTTAAAATAGGGAGATTGTCCTGGATTATCTGCGGGGGACCTCAACGTAATCACAAGGGTCCTTAAAAATTGAAGAGTAGGTCAGAGTAATGCATCGTGAAAAGGACTTGACCTGCCATTGCTGGCTTAGAAGATGGAGGAAGGGGCCACGAACCAGGAAATGGGGGTGACTTAAAGAAGCTGGAAAAGGTAAGGAAACCAATGCTCTCCTACAGTTTACAGGAAGAACACAGTTCTACTAACACCCTGATTCTATTCCAGTGAGATCTGTGTCTAATAATACGGAACTGTAGGATAATAAATGTAGGTTGTTTTAAACGGCTTGTGGTAATCTGTTACAGCAGCAATAGAAAACTGATACATTTAGGGATTACAAAAATTAAAGAGAAATAAGTTTATAGTGGAGAATCCTTGAAAACACCACTGTAGCTATTTGATCAAGGTTAATATTGCCATTAATACACATCACCACCAGGTACCGCTGTTATGAGGTGATGAGCAGGACACATCATCTCTGGGGTATTCTTTCCAATAATGCATAACCTTAAATCTAATCCTGAGAAACCATCACACAAACCCAAAGTGAGAGATATTCTACAAAATAAATGACCAGTGCTCCTTGAAAGTAGCAAGGCTGTGAAAGACAAGGAACCATCACAGATTGGAGGAGAATGGAGACATGACACCTAAATCAATGTGGGATCCTGGAATGGATCCTGAAATATAGAAAGGGCATTAATTTAAAAAATGGTGAAATCTTAAAAAATTCTGTACTTTTGTTAATTTAGTATTGTACAATAATTAACCTCTAAGGTTTGATAAATGTAGTGGGGCTACGTAAGATCTTCATATAAGGGGAAGCTAGGTGGAGGGCATACAGGAACTCTATACTATTTTGCAACTTTTCTATAAGTCTAACATTATGTCAAAATTTATAAACATATATACACACACACACATATTCACACCCACACCCACATATATATATAATGATTCAGAACAGTATATTAAAATCGCACTTAAATGAATAGTATTTTTTTCTTAAACTCTATGAAGAAAGTGGGCTTTTAAATTGCACTTTAGTGAAAAATATCTTAACACCTCAATATTCCTGTACATAAAACAGTTTTACTTCCTGTTTCTGGAATTTTCTAGCCTCTATGGCTTTTCTCTGTGTGTGTATGTGTGTGTGTTAATATTTCCCTTACTGCTAGACATTTTATTGACATGATATTGACTAGTTCCCAATGGTTTCTATTAGAAAGTATTCTCAGGATTTGATGGTAATGGATAGTATTATTTTGCACTTCTAAGTGACTTTTTCTACATGTATTTCCGACTGATATTAAGTGAGGGCTCATTTATCTGGTTTCATTTTATTGTCTAGATGGGTGTGTACACTATCATTTGAAACCAGTTTTGCCAGGTGGTACTAAAAATTGACATCCCCAAAGCGGAAGTCTGACGTGAATGTCAATGTTGGGGCAACCTCTCCCAATAACGCATTATCATTGAACCATATTTTTCCAGGACAAGGATTTTGCAAATTTACAGAAATACACAAGGGATTAAGAGACTTCTCAGATAAGCTAAATTTACATTGCCTGATAACTTTAGATGAGAATTTCTGTTTGAAGGTGTACCCTGGCAGCTGCTGCAATTCCCATCACACTTGGGCTACTTCTTTGCTGGATCTTCCTAACTACCTTTATTCTTACGATCCACCTCTCTCTCCACACTCCAGCTCGCCTTCTCCTGCAACTTACCAACACAAGATGCCTTCTCACCATCTGTCTCCTCTAAAGTTACAAAAACACAGAACTATGAGATCATTGGTTGTTGTTTGCTTTGGATTATTGATAGCTGGGCGATGGAGGGCAGGTGGAGGATGTGAGCTTTTGTGTTAGTCTGTGAAATCAGGAAATCACTTTATGAAAACAGAAATACTAAGAGATTAGTTAGTTAAGTCACATAGATATGTATTGCTCCTATGAAAGAATCTCTGACTTTCACCATTTGCTTAATAATCAGAATCACCACCACCATAATTATACATGCTTAGGAGTGATGTACTTCTAATGCACATCATTAGCTTTTGTAAGTGCTGATAAAGTCCTGACTCACATGGGAAGATGTGGAGTATTAGAAAGAGCACTGAAGTCAAGGCTTTGGTCCAAATGCCCACCTATGTCCTTTGCTTACTCAGTGGTCTTTGGAAAAGTGGATATTCTCTCTGGACTTCAATTATACTCTCTCTTATAAACTGAATAAGAATTAAATTGATTAAAGGAGATAAATTGTGTGTTAGCTCTCAGAACACCGTGTGTGTGTGTCTGTGTGTGTGTGTGTATACATACACATACACATATACACACCCATATACACATATACACACACATATACATATACATATCTTTTAGCTTTAACAATCTTAGTCATTGGAAAAATTCAGCAGGAAATAATGTATTGAGTTCTACCACATGATTCTTTAAAAACCACATAAGCAAGAAAATAAAGCATCCTAATACATGAAGAACACATCCTTAATTTTCAGTTTCCAAATAATCACCATATTGAAGTTGAACAGCACAGAGCAGGAGAGAGTGAGAGCATGACGAGTTCAGACCAGGGCTCTGATGATTAACCAGTAGCTGTTTGATCTCAGGCAAATCACTTAGGAATTCTGAGCTGCACTTTCCTCACCTGTCAAATGAGTTGCTCTGATGATTAAATGAGAGGAACAATGCACGCACAGGACCTAGCAGAGTACCTGGTACATGGACACCAGCATTAATAAATGTGAGTTTCCCCGTCATTACTGACAGGTGCTGGGTTTACTTAAGTCAGTGTGGAGAAGGGAAAAAATGACTCACAGAAATGAATTACTTAGGGAATTAAAGCATTTTACTAATGCTTTTGACTTTTTCCCTTATTTTTCTAATCAGTAAGAAATAGAAAATGATTAATTTCAAATTTAGTTCATGGTTCTATCCAGGGGGGTAAAATTTACTTAATATATAAATACAGACAAATGCATGTGTTATATACCTAGGAGTCACTTGAAATAAAAAAGTAGAGAAAACAAGGATCTATATATCTAAACACTGGAAAAGAAATTGCCTAATCATAAAAATATCCTCCCCATACATAAAAGAGAGAACAATTAGCTACTCATGGGTGGTAAAAAGATAAGGTTACCACAAATTAAAGGTAAAATTTATCTATCTATCTATATATCTACTCATCTATGACATACACACAGATAAGTATTTGAAGAGCAACATCTGAGTGTGTGGTACATAAATTTTGGTGTGGTTACTCTGAGCCCCGATACTCCAAGACCCAGGGAGGGAGGGAATACAATGCTTTCATTGAAACTAACCCTGCAACATAAAATGGTACTTTATGTGGGCAATGCCGTCAGTTACCATACTTAGCCCTAGTGGGAGTGTCCCCCATGAGGAAGAGCGGCTGCCCCTTCCTAAAAATATCAGATTCCCTTAATTTTTAGCTAAGCTAAGATTTTCTTTGTGTCTTGCCAGACATTTCTTGAATGCATTTCTGCAATGCAAGTATTTTTGGCTGTTGTGTATTTTTTCCCAGATTTTCCGTCATTTCCTGAATGGGGAATTACGCATATTTTCACCTCACTAGACCCACACATTACTGAAAGTTTGGGTTCGGCAGTGTGGACCAGAGCACCGTGTCAGCACAACCTGGAAATCAGCTTTCTGGAGCATGAGTTGTTTCACTCACAAAACCCTCTACTCACAGCTTAACAACCTGGCTTTAGCATTTTCTATGACCCATGAAGTATGACTACCGTTGCCTTCAAAGGAATGTTTAATTTGTTTCAGGCTCACCATAAATTGCCATTTGCATTCACGGTAACAACTGGCAAATATTAAAGGCTTACTGAAAACTATTCATCCTGCCAAGACTTTCTTGTACTGAGGAACATATGGCTTTACGTCCCTGCCATTGATGCAGTGGTGGAGGACCACATTCTGCCACAACCAAGTTACTGAGAAAGCCTCCCTTGACTTCCTACTTTTGGACTCACTCCTCTCACATTCATTCCTCGAGAATTTGGGAGACCATAGCCCATCAAACAGTATTTGCATCATTCAGTTTCTTCTAGAAAATCTAGTGTTCCCATCTGATCTATCTAAAACCTTCAGCCTTTCTCTAGGGCTCTTTTCCTTCATCTCTCTCTCTCCCTAAAGCTGGTCACTTCTTGCCAGAGAGTCCATCCTTGTCAGAAAAGCCCTCCTCAAGCTCAGCCCTGCATTCTGTGCACCTAGCACTTCACCAGTTAAGTCCCTGGCTTATGTTTTCTTCAAACTGGGCCATCTCACAGGAAACTCATCCACAAATACATCTCTAATGCCCCGAGCCTTCACTCTTCTCTACCATAGAGACAAATAGAAGCTGATAAGAGATTTAGGTTCTTAAAAATGGCTGCAGTTTTTTGTCCTGGATGAATACTTCAGGGATTCTAGTGCAATGGGGAACAGAAATAGATTTAACGTTGTTATATATGTTTCCTGCTTGCGTATAAACTGAATGTCATACATTACATTTCTAAAGTCCAGACAATCAGAGCAGATGGTACTTTCCTTTTATTATAGTGTATATAATACTATTTCTAATATACTATATATTACTATACATGGAATATATATACTATATATAAACTATATACGATCTATATATAAATATGTATTTATATATATAATTCTCTATATAAGTTTCTATATCCTATCTATAAAGAGGGGGCCCCAAGTCGAGTTTGTGGGTAGAGGGGAAAGCAGAAGGGCAGGAAAATGGGCACATTCCCCTGCTACAGTGTTCCGTACATTCTAGGTCAACCCAACATAGCTCCCCACAATACCCCAGGTTTCCAGGGAAATCACAGAAAGTATCCTCTCGCCCATCCATTTCTTGAGGAAGCACTGGCTCAGGATGCTAGTTCTGATCCAAGCTCCTTGCATCTGCACCTGCTGGCAGGGGGGCAGGATCTGCTCTGGGTTTTTCGAGCTCCTCTGTGTGCCCGTCAGGGTCTCGAGCACGGACCCCACCCCCGCATGTCTCACTCTGCCATGTTGACTACAGAGAGTAATGTTGGCTGACTGGTGAGTCTTTACCACCACATGGGAAGCTGCTTAAAGAGTGGGCACATTACTTCGTCATTTTTCTATCTTTAGTGCCTAGAATTGTGCCTTCTCCCAGTTCCTCTAAACTCACCTCTTTAAGAAATAACTGCAGATTAACACCTCTCCATTCCAAAGAAGTGAACTAGGGACGTGACCATATTGAATAGTGGATCACTTTATGGGCTACCAGCATTGGAATCTTAAAGCAAGATATTTAACCCCTTTGTGTTTCAGATATCTCAGCTGGGGTGAGAGGATTAAATGTGATAATGCGCCTAACCTTAGCCTATTCCAGAGCATAAGGTAAATCTCAGGAAACATTACCTATTATTTGTGTTCTATGTCATATCTCTGATATGCTTCCAATTGTTCAAATCATATTATTTATACTTTGCCACTTTAGAAAGAGTGCAAGTTGCTAGAAGACAATGACTATGTCTCCATTTCTTTAGTGACTATGGTATCTCCTCATGCCTTGCACTCGGTCCACCCACAGTTTGTACAAAGAAGAGGCTCACCAAATTTCCAGTGGAGTACAGGGCAAAGTGGAGGCAACACATTACAAGGAGTTACTGTGTGAAACAAATCAGCCTACAAATGCGATCAGGGAACTGGGGCCATTCTCATAATTTAAGAAAATGATCAGAATTTCTTTTGCAGCTGATCTTTTAAATTAAACAAACAAGCGCAGCTGGAAAAACACATTCAAATTTTGGTATTTCAGTCCAGCAATAGGCAAGCGTATCCGCAGTAGGAGTAATTTGCTGAAGAAGCCTCATTAATGAGCTCTAGCACGGGTGTATTCTGAGCAGTCAGGCTATACTCTCATAAAGGCAGCGCTGTCCTGAGTACTACAGAAGGTCACGTCTTAGGTACAGCATCTTTCCCCAGAAAATACCAGTCTTTTTAGTCAAGAACCTTCTCCCATTACAGACAGCTTGTCAAATACACATGGGGCCATGTATTTCTCAGCACCTCATTCGGAAGAACCTCTAGACTGAATTGCTACATTCTATTCTACACTAGGAAGTGATCAGAAACACAATGGATGTACTGGATAAATCTATCCACTTACTAATCGTATTCTATCGTTAGCTCTTCAGTGCACTGATTTAACTGCCTACTACATTTGCTAATTTAAAGCCTAAAAATAGAATAATCTAAAGGGAAAACATTTTAGCTCATCTCCAAGATGAGAGGAAGGTAAGGGTTTGCAGTGATGCAATGGGAGGATGGATAGCCAAGAGCATAGCAAGAGCAAATGTCTCTCTGCAGAAAGACTGGTGGACACACGTGTCCCTCAAGCTTCAGATTCACCCCACAACCCTGAAAGAAAGATCACTGGATATACCCGATAGGGAGACTCTGTGTTCCGATCTTACAGCCCACGGCACTACATTTTCACAGAGGATCTCAAATATTCCTCATCAGGCTAGAAACAGCTCCCCCTCCTCATATACGTAAGCCGGGACAGCCGCTTCACTCCCCCAGCTCCGTGATGCCATTTTCAAAAGACAGGAGCCAAAAATGTGCTGCAGCTTTCTCCCTGCAGCTGCAACTCCCAAGCTGGGGGAGGAAATGTCAGCAATGCAAAAGGCAAAAGAAGAACCAGACCAACCGGGGCTGCCGGGGCCCGATTCATTAGCATGGGCCAGCATTTATTTTCCAGGGTAGAAGAAAGCTGGCACAAACGCTTGGCAATGTGCTCTGAGCTCTATCAGGGGGAGGAATTGATCATTTGGAGAAGTAAAGAAAACGTCTCTCGCTGCCTCCCTGTCTCTTATGTGTGGTGCTACTGTACTGCTTTAGAAACAAGCATAGTGTGTCTATTTTTAGGGCAAATGTGCCTTCTCTATCTTCGCCAACTAAATCTTTCTACATGACTAATTTGCAAGTTGAATTATCTTGGTAAATAGGCTGACTCATTAGCAAATAATCTGCAGAATTTAACTCTGCGTTCGGCTTCCGTCATGAATTAGGTCCTTTTGTCCGGCTCAGGATGCTGAAATGAACCGCAGTAGTGCTCTGGTTAATAAAAAATGAAGACAAGTTATTTCGAAGGCAGAAGGGTCTTTCTTTAGAAGGGTTGGGCACGATGGAGCTAAATATAGCAGGCTATATTGAGAGAAACGGCAGGGATGTAAATCAAATAAGGAAATGAACCACAGTTCAGATAGATATGTGCATCGCCAGTGTGTGTCTATACAAGATATATTTTATATGTGTGTGTATCCTACACATATTTCTACTTACATAATCATTTGTCACAAAATGTGCATAGCCATCGGTACCCAGCACCCAGCTGTTGTTCAAGAAACAAGTGTGAAATGGATGAACTAAAACGCTAGGGGAACATTCCCACATTGTCCAGTGGTCCTCCCCTCTGCTGCTCCCACCCCGTCTACACTTGGGATGATTCAGTTGTGGAAAGACACATCTACACTTCAAAGATACAGAAAAATATTGTTTTTTTTTTTATTTTCATGTGGTTTAAAAAGAACACCAAATAATTTCTAACTATAGGAATAATGATTCTTTAAAAAAAGATATATCTTGTCCAAATGTTATTTTTCCAGCATGGCAGGGGTTAAAATTTTAGATACTTGAGTACCTAAGAGTAGGCCAGGACAGCGGCACACCAACAGAATGTGGTGGGATGGGGGGCAAGGGAGGTGGAAGTGTTTTATCAGTGACACACTCTGAACTGCTGGTGCATGGTGATAAAAAGCAGACTTACTTTTAGCCAGCTCTATTTTATTTTTTGTAAATTCTGGACAGACAATACACCTCCTTATTCCTGTGGTTGGAGGGCACTGCTCCTGTGAGGTGTCCCTCTCGGGCAGGACTCTCTGCAGAAGTGCCGCTGCCCGCCCACCCCCTGCTGACCCCTTCCCCGTGGTGCCCCAGCTCCGCTGCTCTCACTCCGAACCGGGGGAGGGCGGCCCGCACGCTGCAGGCAGGGCTTCACCCGCACGTGGGAGGAGGTGTACCTTTCGGGGCAGAACTTCGTGAGGACATGTGAACACCAGGCCTGGACAGCATGACCCTGAAGTGTGATGTCGCTCTGCCCAGACCCCGCTGGGACGTGGTGGACCTCACATCCCCACTTGTCCTTCCCTTCCTTGCGCTACCACCTCACTCCTGGGAACACTCTCTAACAACCCCTTCCTCCTGAAACCTTGTCCTGGGTCTGCTCTGGGGAGAGTGAGGGCAGTCTTAGACACAGGTGATTGTTAAGCCTGGAAAGGGCAGAATTGAGCATCACTGGACATTTTTATGCCTCCTCTCTTCTAGAGAAGAGTGAAAAAAATAGCCTATTCTAGTTTGTATCTTGGTAGCTCCAAGTTCATAAAAGAAAAGCTAATATAAACCCCATGGTCTTGCTCAGCATGACTCTATCCTTTCTGTAGGCTTCCAGAGATTCCCTGGGAAGAAAAGTGTCAAAAAAAATCAAAAACAAAAAGACCTTCCTCTCCCTCTACGGGTGCCCTTTGCCTCCACAGTTCTTCGAGGGTGAGGGAAAGACGTGATTGTTTTCCCTGGGACCCAAGGCATTATTACATAGAAATCTTTCACTTCTCCTGTCTCAGCCCCTTATCCCTTCCAAACGTGGAATGAAATTCAAGGTCACAGCTAATAACTGAATGTATGGCAAGCCCTGATTCTGTGTGGGGACTGCACATTCACATTCTAGAACATTCCCTACCCTCAGTATGACAGTGTAGTAGGAAAGACAGATCTGTGCACAACGACTATAAAGCAAGGAAGAAGCACACGCCTCAAAGAGAACGGTAAATAAAGGTTTACGGGAGCCGAAAGGCGAGATGGATGAACTCTGAACTGGGTGGGCAGGCCAGGCAGCACGGCCGAGACGGCTCTTGGCGAGATCCTTTAATCTGAGAGAGGTGGTCCAGTGGAGTCAAGGAGGAGGCCTCCCAAGCTGAGGACAACACGCCAGGGTGTGATGCGCAGAGACCAGGGCAGCAGGTCGGGGAGGGCAAACGTGGAGAGCAGAGACAGAATGGGCACGAGATGCGGGCAGCATTAGCTTAAAATGTTTAAGCAAGCCTGGAGTAGGGGCAGGGGGCGTAATAAGCTTCCAGGAATGCACTGAAGACCCAATGGCTGAATTTCATTGTGACTGAAATTCCACTGAACATAGGTCGTTAAAAATGCAGATTTGCAAAGAAGTGTAACATCAGCACGGCCGTCATTTTGAGGTTAGAGTGAGTGACTTCTGAAATACGAACTGTTACAAGCAAAGACCATGAGGCTAAGTGCTCGGTGTGTCTAAACACTTGCTGTCACCACATCCATCTTTCCTTTTCTCTAACAAGTCTAGTGATAACCAAGGCTCCAATCAAGACGACTCTAGAAAACCCCAGAAGTCTCACATGCACGCTTTATGGGCAGTAAGCCAAGAAGTTTTAGTCTTCAGCAGGGAGCCTATGGAAGGGAAACCACCATCAGAAGAAAACGATCTCTCATTTAAACTGGTAGTTCTCTAGTGTCTCTTATGTGCTAGAGCCTCTGTATGGGAGAAAACAAAAAAGAAAAACCTGCCCTCAGTGAGGTTGTAATCCAGCGGATATGTAACAGAAAGGGAGCAAAAAGGACGACCCCAGAACCCATATAGGAGAGAAGGCAAGACGGCCAGGGACTGCAGCGTGTCCTCAGGGGTCTCCATGGCAGAAGGTCTTGGACCTTCTCTCTTGCCGTGTGGATACCCGAATTCCAACACTCAGGGGCTCCCTCCTGCCCCAGAGACCCCCTCTTTAGGGGCACCCCTAGTGAGCTGCAGGTAAAAGGTGTCTTCCTTTGCTGGGGGTAGTTTACTGGCATCTCA
This sequence comes from Diceros bicornis minor, assembly GCF_020826845.1. Taxonomy (NCBI): domain Eukaryota; kingdom Metazoa; phylum Chordata; class Mammalia; order Perissodactyla; family Rhinocerotidae; genus Diceros; species Diceros bicornis. The sequence continues at coordinate 4,138,258 of NC_080744.1, read as the reverse complement.
GTTCTGACCCCGGATTTATTCTTCATTGAAACATTGTTGTAGGAAGTTGACCGTTTCTATAGAATTGCCAAACCACGAAATAGTGAAATTCAGAACAATGAATATTTAGGTTGTGTATAGAGAGAGACAGACAGACAGACAGATATATGGAAATGTAATTCTTTTAATTTTATGAGCCTGTTGACATGATTATCATTTCCTAATCTATCTTGAGGCTAGAGATCTCCTAGCGCCTCCTACACAGACGCGGTGTCTGCAGGGAGGTGTGAAGCTGGGGATCAGGGCCCTGTTCTGACGCCATTCACTGTGCCCCACTCATCTCACGTCTATAAGCTTTGGTTTGCCCAAGTGGAAAATGAGGCATATAGTTACACCTACTGTGCAGAATCATCGTGAGGATCAATATGCCAACGCTGAGCTCCTGCCTTCACTACCGACCTCCTGGCCACTCTTCTTGCTCACGCCACCCCTCTGCACCGGCCACCAACGAGGTGTCAGACCAGGTCAAGAGCGCCCCTCACTCCTGGCGGTCCCCTTCATCTTCCCTCTGCCAGGAACGTCAAGCCTCCAGGCAGCTGCCTCCCTTATTCTCCCCCTTAGGTCTCTCCTCAAACCACCAGAGGCCTTTCTCGCCCGGCTTAGCTAACGACGGACTCAATATCCTCTCATCCTGCTTAATTTCACTTTTCATGCACTTCTCACTGGAATTAGAGCACCCTTTTCCTCTGCATGTATTTACTGCTGTCTCTCCACTCCTAGAAAGGAAGCCCCAGAGGGGCAGAAACTTGTGCTGTTTACCCACAACATGTCTGCACCATCTGGGACCGTGCCTGGCACTCAACAGACACTCCATAGGCCTAATTTCAGTGAATAAAGGAATAAATGAATCAATGTTTATGAATCCCTTAACAGACTGCTTGTCATAAAATAAGAACTCAAATTATGTGATCCATTACCTTTATTATCAATATGATTACTACAAATCAATGCCGACCTGTGATAAATCACAGGTTGAACAAGGTGTGTTTGATTCTCAACAGTTTCTACACCACAGTCCTGTTTATCTTTTCTGCACTACAGTGTGTTTTTTTTTTTAATAAGTAGAACCTTGAATCAATATATTTGACTGGTTTATCTATTTTCCGAAATCAGATAGGAAAATATTTGTTCTGTTGCACAGAGTGTGTGCATCTGACCCTGTGACTCTCTCCCAGGATACACCGTGGTGGCTGGTCTCTAGTCAGCCTCAGCTTTGCACTCAGGGTGTTGTGTCTAATTGACAGGTTTCATTTAAACTTCATGAACATGTTTATATTTCCATTAACTCTATCCTGCCTACTGGCATAATAACCTATGTGCACTTATATAGTTTATCTAGCAATTATTTATTTTGCTACTCTGCTAGTTGTCATATGTTGTACCCATCATTGAGCTGATTTTCACAAAACTGTAAATTCCATGAGGCAAGGGAGTCTGTCTGGCTCAACAAGGCAACCCCAGTACTTATGTTATAGGTGTTTTATATATGCCTGTTGTCAAAATATTTATTTATATACTTAATTTCGGTAGGTGGAATTAGATTATCCCTTAATTTTCCCAACAAGTCCTTCAATATGGCCAGAAAAATGCCTTGCTCAATCATTTATTTGACATTTTAAATGTCAAATAATTTACGTTATCAAATGATTGTATGAGGTTTATGCAACTTTATTTTCCTTGTGTCTGGATTAGCTACTAAACTATTGTGGTATTGTTTCTAGTTATAATTTCTCATCAAATTTCAATTGTTCAAAATTGCCATAATTTATAAATGACAAATCAATTATTCTGTTACATGCAAGAGTTTTTCAGTCCAGAAAAAAATTAATATAAATTGCTGATGTTTACTATTCCTCTTCACTTCATTGTGAGGAAGAGTATTTTATTCCTATATTTTGTTTTGTTTTTCAGTTTCAGTTTGTGGCTATTGCAAATGCCTTGATGAAACTTTCAAAGTTTTAAGTGGGTGAAGTGTGTTTCAGGTTCTCCTCACTCTTAGTTCACTAGCTTACCTGGCTCTGAGGAAGTCTGCCCTTCTCTCTATCAAAGCCAGCTGTGAATCAAAATACTTTGCAATCATGCACTGCATGAGGGGTCAGTAAGACTGGATTTATTGGGTAAACCTCAGTTTTCTCCTATTTAAAGTAGGAGTCATACGTTGAAATCGTTATATATCATAATTTCTTTGAATACTGTCATAATACCTAGTTTGCCTAATAGAAGACGAATACTTCGAGGAATAAAAGCAGCCTTTATCACAGCATCTTCTCCATAGTAAGAACCTGACAAGGGAGACACGGAGAAAGAAGGTGGGAAAGATGGTGAGTACTAAATCTGGGGTACGGAGGACAAAACTGGGGAGGAAGCATAGATCTGGCTACCTCTTCATTCTACTGCTATGCTTTCTCCCTTTTTGAGGAAAAGTGAAGTTCAGGGTTGGGACATTTGGTACCCACAAGCAACAGCAGTATTGGCAATGAGGAGGATGGGGAAGGAAAGGTGAAGGACTAAATCATTTGAAACAGAGGAAGGTCAGGGGAGAGTCTCTGCCTTTGGTGCCTCCATCACTCGACTGTAGCTGCCCCGCTGTTCACACGTGTCGTCGGGGAATAAGCGCCTCTGTGTCCTGAAGGGAAATGTTGTTCCCTCACATCCCCTAAATTTGAAAGAATAAGCACAACTCTTAAAGTTGCAAATCACACCTAGTATATTCTAATTACATTTAAATTGTAGCAAGAAGGCTTTTTCTTTTAAATTAGTTGAGTTCATTTTCACCAACTTCAATTTTTTAAATTATTAGATGGTAAGGAAAGACTTCATGGAAAAATATTAAAAAAAGAACTTTAATATCTCAGTTTGCATTCTCACCTATTCTTTCTCAATTTTGAGATCACAAAATAATAAGACAGAAGAAAAAAAATATTCCAGAGAGACATGGCAATAAGAAGAGAGAAAATAGGAAAATGAAGAAGACATTGTGGGTGGGAAGAAGTGGGGTGGGGGGAGAACAGCACACCAGCTTCACTGGATGCCGTGTGGTTCATTCTGAAGGGTCTGGGATAACGATAAGCACAAATAGGAAAAGCAAAGCAAGAAGCCAGAAATGGAATTTAATTCCTTGCCTCCACAACAGTAAAGGGTAGGATGGTGACAAATGGAAAAGAAAGTTGCACAATGGAACAAAATATCATTTATTTCCATAACTCTTGTAAGGACACAGAAAGCAATCTGGGTCAATCCTCTGTTCATGTGACAAGTGCATAGCTTACTAGTTTTAGCCTGCAAAATCATTTAGCTATTTTTTTCAAAAACTCTCACAAGCCTACTCCCCTTAGAGCTTATCTCTAGGTGCCAACAGGAAGGGAAGTAATTATTTATGACTTTTAAAAAAACTTTGTTAGTAGTAATATATAAAAATAACTGTCCACAATTTTATACTTATTGCCTTTAACAAAAAGAAAAAAAGAACTTGAACCACAGAGTCAGCCCAGGGTGGAACTGTTAAGATAAACGGTTTGCCAACAGAGAAATTTTACATGAAGATGTGTATGAGTACTTGGTTTGCCGTAACAAAGCAAAAACACCTTGGTAATCATGTGTGAGCAGATTACACAAGAAATCTGAGTGGAAGATTATGCAGTCAGTGGCTATTAGCAAAAATGATGATGTGCTTGTGATCCAGAATTTATCCTGGTTCCCTAAGGCTGAAAGCATGAAAAGAAAGCTGCTCCTTAAGCAGACTTGTTATCGTTTTCCCCTCCCTTTGGGGTGTGGCTCGTGAGGAAACAACTGGAAACAGAAACACTTTGATTGGTCTTTCTTCTAAATGGTAATTCTTTCTAAAAAGAATGGTAGGGAGTGTGGTTGGGGGCTGGTAAGAAAAGAGAAAGAACATTCTTGAGTCACAGAGACTTGAAAGACTGAAGTGAAGTTTGTCTCAGTATTAAGTTAAATAAAAAAGTCTGAGCCAGGGTATGTGGGTACAAAAGAAAAAAGTAAACAAAGTGAGCTCAGACCAGAGGGCAGCCACTCTCCAAAGTCAAATTTAAATACTCGATGTCAATGCCCATGATGTTTACTTCACTCCCTCCACTGTAGACTAAGTGTGCAGACCAGAAGTCTAGTCATGTACTGCAAATGAGTTTCATGCATCTTTGTAGTGACTTTAATCATGATATTGAATGGGCTGAACTCCACGGCACGTAATCAGAAAACAATTCATTTTTTTCCCCCACATTGTTCTCTTAAACCTGACCCATGGACTCATTCTTCCCTAACCCCCTGGAGGAAATATTTTCCTATTACTTCCAGATAACAAAATATTTTCATGTTGCTCTCACATGCTAAATATCACCATTTGGGGGTTAAAAAAATCCAATCCAGGGAACTCCTTGCTTCATGGAATTTAATGCTGTCACCCACAACCTACCTTAGCTCAGCTTGGTACTGCTTAGCCTGGCAAGTTTTTTGTTGAGGACAAAGGAAAGATCAGAATCTTATCTCTTGCCTAACCCCACTACCGTCCTCTGCTCCCTGGCCACAGTTTCTGAATCCCTTTAGGAAGTTAGAGCAGGGGAAGGAAGAGGCCAAACGGAAGGAGGGGAGAGAATTTCTTTGAAGGCCTCAGATGCCATCTAGCTATGGCGCTCCCTTCTATGAGTTTCTCAGTACCAATACTTTACCTTGTTGGACGCTTATGTGGGTTACACGGAAATCCCCCATAGTAACTGGAGATATGGCAATGCACTTCTCCATCTGGCCTTTTCTGATGTCAATCCTCAGCACTCTGTCAGACATACAGCAGTCCACTCCACAAGGGACTCTGTGCCTCCAGACAGAACTCCTAGAACAATTCCCTTTAAATTCACCCTGGGCTGGCTTCCTCTCCTGTATTCCATTATGGTTCACGGGAAATGAGGAGTTTTGATCCCACCATCAGTAGAAGTAATTTCACTCCCAATGCAGTAAGGAACCTCTGGTAGACAGTCAAGCCAGCAGTTCCAGTCAAAACCTATTGTCTCTAAACTGCTCAGGCAGAAACAGAATACCAGAGCTCCGGACTCCTCGAAACTCCAGGTGACCCAGGACAAGATCTGTGAACGACATCTTAAAGATCTTCTCATTTGACTTGCAGTGAGAGGGAAGCAGCTCTCCAATTCCTTACAGAGGAATTTTAACTATTTCATTCTTCCTCTGATATACCTCAGAAGTGGATGAGCAGCCAGGACTCACTGTCTTTGCTCGTCCTGAAACAGTAGTTCAGCACCATTATTAAAAATGTGGAGGTACTTGGCATTTGTTTTGTTCTTTATGTGGGGGATCAGAATTGACCACCCCAAAATGTGTCTCTTTGGCTTATTCTTAAGAACTAAAGACTCTGACCTTCCCTCTAACTGCCTAAAAGAATTTAAGCTAGAAGGCATGTTCCAGGAAGGAGCTATCACCATAAGATAACTACAGTGTAATATAAGCTAAGTGTGATGGACAGGGAGGAACCTAACATGGCCCTTTTAATCAAAGTCCTCTCCATCTCTCACTGTCTTTGCAAGGCATGGTCAACACTTGTTTATCAAACATTTGCTTTTCCCTCTCCATGTAAATTGCCTTCCTCCCTTTTGAAGTCCCAAACCACTACCCCCAACATCCTCCTTCGTCTTTAGCTGAAGATGGTATTTAAGGCAGTGGCTTCAGCCATGTTGATAAGTCACCCAGTTTTCCTGGGTTTCTCCCATGTATACATGTTATTAAGCTGTGTTTGATTTTCTCCTCTTATTATGTCTCATGTCAATTTAATTCTTAGCCCAGCCAGAAGGTCTTAGAGGATAGAGAAATGGTCTTTCTCCCCTATAGTTACACTGGGAACCTCAGCCCTACTGGTGTCCAAGAGAGTCTATTTCCATTTAAACACACTATTACACGCACAAAAGAGATTTTCATGTTGTAAATTCAGGTTGTATATGGACTTAAAAATAAATGAGGCCTTTGCTATAGAAACACAGTTAGACTCATCCTTATTATAAATTTATTTATGACAGGCTGTTAACCAGTTTTTGTGCCTAGCACAGTCTTTCCACATAGTAGGGACAAATGAGTAGGAGCCCATGGTGGGTGTGTTATTTCAAAGGAGCATAACTTTTTGTTTAGAAGTTGAAAGGAACTGAGAAATCATCTAGTTTACCTTCTTCAAAAATTTAGATTTAGCTGAGAAAGTTAAACACACTTGAAAGGTCACTAACATTATTTTGTAATTAACAAGCATAGAGCCAAAAAATAACAAGAAAGATAGAAAAATAGTTAAAACAATCCTGAGAAAAAAGAACAAAGTTGGAGGTATCACATTCCCTGAATTCAAAATATACTACAAAACTCTAGTAATCAAAACAGCATGGTACTGGCAGAAAAACAGGCACAAAGATAAATGGAACCGAATTGAGAGTCCAGAAATAAAACCACACATCTATGCACAGCTAATCTTCAACAAAGGAGCCAAGAACATACAATGGAGAAAGGAAAGTCTCTTCAATAAATGGTGTTGGAGAAACTGCCATATGCAACAGAGAGAAGGTAGACCATTATCTTACACCATACACAAAAATTAACTCAAAATGGATTATAGACTTAAATGTAAAACCTGAAACCATAAAACTCTTAGAAGAAAACATAGGCAGTAAACTCTCTGACGTTAAGTCTTAGCAGTATCTTTTCGAATACCATGTCTACTTAAACAAGGGAAATAAAAGAAAAAATAAGCAAATGGGACTGTATCAAACTAAAAAGCTTTTGCACAGCAAAGGAAAGCATCAACAAAACAAAAAGACAACTCACCAACTAGAAGAAAGTATTTGCAAATCATATATCCAACAAGGAGTTAATTTCCAAAATACATAGAGAACTCATACAACTCAACAAAAAAAAGTGAACAATCCGATCAAAAATGGGCAATGTGAACAGACATTTTTTTCAAGGAAGATATACAGATGTCCAACAAGCACATGAAAAGATGTTCAAATTCACTAATTGTTAGGGAAATGCAAATCAAAACTACAATGAGATATCACCACACACCTGTCAGAATGGCTATAATTTACAAGACAAGAAATAATAAATGTGGGAGAGGATGTGGAGAAAAGGGAACGCTCATACACTGCTGGTGGGAATGCAAACTGGTGTAGCCACTATGGAAAACAGTATGGAGATTCCGCAAAAAATTAAAAATAGAACTACCATATGATCCAGCTATCCCTATGTTCATCACAGCATTACTCACAATAGCTAAGATGTAGAAGCAACCCAAGTGCCCATCAACAGATGAATGGATACAGAAGATGTGGTACATATATACAATGGAATACTACTCAGGCATAAAAAAGACAAAATCATGCCATTTGCGACAACATGGATGGACCTTGAGGGTTTTATGCTAAGCAAAATAAGCCAGATAGAGAAAGACAAACACCATATGATTTCACTCATACGTAGAAGATAAACAAACACAAGGATAAAGAGAACAGATAGTGATTACCAGAGGGGAAGGAGGTCGGGGAGGACGAAAGGGGTAAAGGGGCGCATATGTATGGTTACGGATAAAAACTAGACTATTGGTGGTGAACACAATGCAGTCTATACAGGAACTGAAATATAATAATGTACACCTGAAATTTACACAAAGTTTTAAGTCAATATGACCTCAATAAAATAAAAAAAACAAATACTACCTAAAAATGTGAAAAACTATTTACTTAGTCTAAACAGGGTTTCATAATCAAATTGTTTCATAGTTTTTTGCAGCCCTAATTGACAGATAGACGACCTATATGTTCTTAATTCATATCTTTCTGTGAAGATCTTCCGAGAAAAAATAGCTCTTTGGTTTTTTTGTTTTTGTTTTGTTTTGTTTTTGAGGTTTACTCCCACCTTACTTAAACATGAGCTTCTTAATATTTTGTAGCTAATATTAGATTCCTAATGTGTTTAAACACAGCTTTGTGGATCTGTCACTTTTCTCTTTTTACTTTCTCTGGGCAAAGTCCTTTGAAACACACAATAACCTCCCCTAAGCCAAGGCAATGGACGAAAGGTTTATCTCACAGATCAGACTTAAGGGGAGCTGCTGCGTCAGAAACTGGGAAATAACTTCCCAGCAATGCTATTTTTTCACTGACATTATGTATCACCCTTAAAGCAATTGAAGAGAATCTGTAGAACAAATATAAGGGTAAAATTAAAAAATACCAGTGTCAAATAATGCTATCTGTTTTTTATTGCCTGTCATTTTGGACTAGTCTTATTTCATCTACCAGCATTTATTAAGACATTTTTGAGAACAGACTACAATGCAATTAAATACAATGCATTAAAATATTCAGAGCAGTTACATATAGCCTTTATGACAGTGGAAGGAATGTTGCGTTAGTGAATATGAATAAGGACTGCTTATTTTCAAGCTGAAGGGAAGCACAACTGTTGCACAAAATTGTGAATAGTATAATTTTTTTCCAGTGATTGCTATTGGAATTGATAATAAAGGTTAATGGAATAGAGAACCGAAGGACTTCCTTTTCAAATAAGCTTAAGAATTCAAATTCAAAGTTCTTAGTTAGCTGGGGCTCTACTGAATTAACATTTCTATAGGGCAGGTGCTCTCAACTTCTTTCACTCCCCTACCATCAGAGGGATGTGGGAGAGAGAGGCATCTGTCAGCGACCATGGCTTGCCAGGAAGGGATGCTGAAATTGCGGCCACTCTAGGAAACCACCTCAGGAAATGCTTCACCGTATCTCACCAACAATTACTGCAGGAACGCTTACTATCTGTAGATTCGAAAGACTTGCTAAGACAGCACACTTTATAATCTTAGACTCAAACTCTCCCACCCAGGAAGGAAGCTCTCTGATTTGGACTAAGTCTATCAAGAATTCTTTAAGAATACCCAAAGGGGGCCATTGTGATAAAGGAAAAAATTTTAGTGGTTTTGCAGGAGGAATAAAGTGATCATATAAACCTGAACTGGAGCAAATACTATTTTTCGGTTTTGGTCTCTTTTCTAACCATTCTGCAAACTTCCATTATATGTACCTGGTGTTAGAACAGAGCCTGAGAACGTGTCCACCTGAATTTCTCTCTTTGGAAGGCCACAGAGACAGCAAGTAAGGTTCTCAGAAAAGGCAACATGGAATTTCCTGTTGAAACCTCCTTCTAATTTTAACCTAAACTAAAGGCTCCTTTGAGGCTAACATATATGTTAACCATCCTACCGGGGTGGGAAAATGGATGCAGAAATGGGGCAAGAACCTAGAGCAATAAAAACAGCCTTAGTCACAGATTTCTCTGGGCATCTATCCTTTGTTAAGTACAGAGAGGTAACAGTGGATACACTAGGCAGCTACCTGTTCAACGTAATGAGATTTTGGTCCTGGCCTATAGATTTTATGCATCCTTCCTTAGATGAATGAATGCTCAGTGACATATAATAAAATGTTTTCCATTTTCACACTGACACCAAACTAAACAAATGGAGACATACAGAGATAATAGACGACCTTGGAAAGACTTGTCCATGTTCAGAGGAGAATAATGAGAATAGTGAGGGGCTATATCATGTCTAAGTGTGAAGGAACGTGGAGATAAAATTTCTTTGGGTTTGAAGAACATTTGAAGAATGCTGATGTGGAGAAATATTAGATTTGCTCAATATGGTGTACATTTAGGGACCAAGGGCTTCAAGAAGACATGGCTTTCACTCCCTAAAAAGAAAACTTTCTAACTTTAAAGGATTCTTTAAAAACGGAAAAAGCAGTCTTGGGTGGTAATAAGTATGCTGTCACGTGTAGTGTTCATGCATTGCTAGGCAAAAAGTTTCTCAGTGTTTCTCCCCACAAACACACACATAGACAGATGATGTTTGCAATATGCTCCCAAGCTTCCCCGGATTTTGATGAAGGGAATGCATGTATAGATTACACAGCCTGCAGATTGTGTAGACTGTCCACTATATTACTTAAAAAGAGAAAGAACACAAACAAATGTGAGTGAAGTAACCATGAACCCACCAATCTACTTTACAACAAAAGTAAATTCTGTGAAAACTTCAGTACTTTACTATTTTTACCTACAATACTGATTTCAAGGTATCCCCTAAGTGGAAGTACACTGGTATGTTCTGATACATTCAGAACTTCTGGGCTAGGTGACCACTTTATTGAGTTTCATAGAGAGGACTCAAGTATCAAAAGTGTAGTTATAATAGATGACCATTAGGATCCCTTCTAAAACATTTTATCATACTGCAATAGAGATGACCAGTGGTCTGCCAAAGATTTGTGCTCTCCTTCCAAAAAATAGAATTGTTGCTACAAACCACCAGCCCAGGGTGTATCTCCCAGCCCCACTGCATCTATACGGGGTCATATAACTAATTCTCCCTAATGGAGTGTTAACAGAAATGACATATGTTAGTTCTAAGATGAAATGGCTGAGAAACTGGTGTGTCTTCACCATGCTCTCATTTCTTGTCCTCTGGCTAGAAGGCAAAAACTCCAGCGTCATGGCGGATGGCAGAGACATAAGACTGAAGGCATCGAAGACCATGAATCACAGTGGTGGAAGGCCACCAACTTTATAAGCACATTACAGTAACTGTTACATTAGTGAGAAATATAGTTCTATTATGTTATGTCACTAACATTTTGGGGTTAATTTGTTATAACAGTCTACCTTGAGTAATAAAAATTATGATAATTTCCCTTTCTCTAATAAAGTTTAAAGTATTTCACACAGCCTTGCTCTCTAATAATATTATTACAATTTATTGGGTGCTCTATTACTATGTACATTTATGGCAATGGAAGAAAGGTCAAAAGAGTACTTTTAAGTAAAAGCTACCTATTCTTTTCAAGTGTGATCAACTGTTGACCAGGGCAGGGTTTAGTTTCTGATTATTCTAGCTTTCTCATATACCTTAAATTATTCCCTTGTCTTTGCCTTCTCATTTTTAAATCTAAAAATTTTCCTTATGAAGGATGCTATGGAGTTTCAATACATATTAAGGTCTGTTGTCTTTGACAAATTGAAGACTTGAATTGCAGAATTCTGAAAAATAATAAATTTGTGTCATTGTAAGGCACTAAATTTGGGGTTATCTGTCACTCAGTAAAAGATAACTCAAGTTTCACAATCATCTCCCTAACGTAGTAAATATTGACAATCTTGAATTTTCTGGAAGTTTTTTTACTCATTTCTCACTATGCTTACCACTCTCTTCTCTCCTTATTGGACCTCCACCTAACTATAACCCTCATCTATGAGCCAAATTGAAAAGCACAAGGTTTGCAATTCCATACCATTTCAAGCAAAAGAGTAAAGATCTCTGGAATATTAGTTAACTAAGTCTTAGAACAGCCATTCTGATAAGAGTTGTTTTAGTCATAAAATTATAGTATATTTGAAGTACTTTGGTAACCACTAAATAAATGGCTAATCCCTAGCCAATTTACGAAAGGAGCTAAAGAGCTGGAAAGAGTTGGAAACGTCTGAGAAGGTCTGACTTCAGGCGAGAGCTGACCCCATCAGGTGCAGTGAGTTCCATGAACTGGTGATATTAGCTGATGTAGACTAAAGGCCATCTCTGCTTCTGCAAATCTTTTAATCTCATGGAAAATTCAAGCCACATAAATGAACATTTAAAAAGATGAGGTAACAGATGCTAAATGTCATGCTAAAATTACAGCATACAGTACTTGAAAATCTTTGATTTGTCATATTACAGGCTATGTCCTCCCTCTGCTACTAGAATTGTGAAATCGGCCCCAATGGGGAGGTTTAGCCTAATAAATGAAGCTGCTTTCTCCCTCAGATTGCTGGTCCACGTGATTGACTGAAGCTTCTATTTCATCCAGGGAGGTGGCGGAGTGTTGTAGGCAGCACACTCCGCAATTTTTGATCTCTGACAGAGCAAACGAAATTCATGTGACAGACTTTCTTTTCCCCTCCAAACCGCATCAATATTTATTTATGATGAGGGGAAGTTTGGTGAAAAAAAAGCAGTATTGTTTACCATAAATCATGAAGTTTTACATTCAGCTTTTTAGAAAGAGGAATGACTGGTCTGTGGTACATTTATAACCTCGCCATTTCTTTAACACTTTAAATACATAAAATGTAGGACCAAAACTATCTAAAAGCTAACTCTGTAATACTTAGTTTACTTCAGGGATGCCAAAAATTATTATTCATTCTGTCGTTTTTTTTCTCTATATATAGTTTTCACACTCAGTAAGAATAAGTTTTACATACGCACCTCATTGTGTGAACTATGTAATCATTTCTCACTTTCAGCCCTGGTGTCTCGATACAAAGATTCCGAGAGGCTAGCTAGTGAGCACCTTTTACGATGCCCGCCATCAGAGGACCTCACAGCGTGCTGAATGACTGCCTGAAGTAATTAATGATAAAAAACGATATCTTTCAGGATCTCCTCAGATCTGGAATTCACTCTTCTGAGTAAGATAACTTCAGTATTCCACAAAAAAATATGATTTTGAGAAAAGATAAAATGTGAAGAATCAGGAGACATTAACACCCAGAGGTGGGGAATGTTGAGAAGATAGCACCAACCAATGAACACTAGTAATGACAGCAGAGAAGTGGATATAATAACGTGACTGAGAGCATACGTACGTCGTTTCCTTCAGCTTCATTCCATGGTCTAAAGAGATAAGGAAACACTATCTGTAACACCTTTTAAAACTGCGCACATTAGACTATGCAGAGCATGGACATTATGTGAAAACAGGAATGATAAAGCAAGTTGTAACATTTCTGTTGCATAAAATAATAAACCAAAAATGAATATGAAAGTTTTCATGAATATATACTCGCTAGCTTTTGAGAATGCATAGAAGTATAAGTATATTGAAGAGAACATTATACAGATTAACCTAAAAAACTGTGAGAAAATAATATAACATTACACAATATAAGTGTAATATAAATAATATAAAATTACTGAAGAAACCTCATGCACAAAGTTAAGATCTTGAATATGAGCCACAGAAACATAATAGTTATTGTTTTGCTTCTAACATTTATAGACGAAAGTGAATTGCAGGTTAAATACTAGAATATGAGTAAGAATGGGCTGTGGAAAATAAAATGTGAAACTGCTTGAATGAATTTGTATCAAATGTTGTAACTGAAAGGGAGGTGAGGAGAAGCCTTCAAGTGTAATACCTTTTATAAGGTTCTAGAGGGTATGACATTTTAGAATATTAAGAGATCATGGAAAAGTTTTTGAGAACAGATTATAACACTTATACTAAAATAGACAAGTGAGTCAGTGTTAGCAAGAAAGTTGTATACATCTTAAAGAGTTAGCGCAATGAGAACCCATAGGGTCAGGGATGAATCAGAAGACAAATAGCAAGTTAGAATGTCCCCGTGTGAGAGAGAAATAAATGCAAATGATTAAATGGAGTAACCTCTTTTAGGAAAGAAATATGATGTCTGAAAATCTCAAGGGTGTTCTTTTGCTCATGTTTTAGAGAGGCGCAAACATGATAACTCTCAGTTTGTGAATGTGTTCTAGTTAAAAACAGCAGTAGGCCTTACTGAATAAGCATACTTAAGAAAAGTAACTAAAACATACTAAAAAACTGTCATGCTATACACTAGACTCTGGATAAAAATACGTCAGCACCACAGATGTTCTAGATTGCTCAGTATAATGAGATATTTAGAACCAGAGGTGAAACACTGCAACAAGTGGCTGATTGTTGGTGGTGAAGGAAGGAATATTCCGATGAAGCACATGTGCAATAACAAAGGGGAGTGTAGTCAAAAGCACTGGATTACTTAGTGCAGTTAGACACACTGTACTAACTGTAAGATGGTACATATATATTACCAGTTTGGAGTGAAAAGATTTAGGATTTTTTGTTGATATGTGGATTCCCAGAAGAGGAAATATTAATCATACATTAGCAATCAGCATGCATTTTAGAAGGCATGCTCTCTGCAAATATTTAATAAAGGCAGTGAGGACTACACTAATGCAAACTCATTACCCTCCAAACGTTACAATACAATTGAAAATTAATACACGAAAACAAGCAATTCCAATTTAAGGTGATGTGATAAGTGGTTTGGGAACAGTGTAAACAGTAACTTAGAAAAAAAATTTGGAGAGGAAGGAGATAATGTATTTTCTCCAAAGAAGACTGAGATGGCTTCTAACAGTATTCCTCTATGTTACTTATCTGATTTTCTGCACTGTTAACTCTGCTGTTCATTGCCTCAGATGTAGAGTTATTTATGCTATTTTATTATTTTCCTGCTATTTAAAAAAACTTAGCTTATTTCCTTTTTTCTTAATCTTAGCTTGATTCAGTCTACATTTTTAAAATATAATATCTTTTATTACAGCTACCTATTCTCTGGTCATACATTTTTTGTTGTTTTATTTTGCTTTTTATTTGAATTTTATTGTTTTTTTTAATGACAATGGTTAGCAGACATTTTCTAAAATCATCCACTGTTATTATAGTAAATTATTTTCATAAGTTCATTCTTCTTCCAAGTAGTTAAAAAGATATTACACATTTTTATGTAGTTGATTTTTTAAATTTCCTATCTTTTCCACAGGACCCTATCTCTCCACTTTTGTTATCCTGCTCTGATATCCTGGGTTAATGACATATTCAGAAAAGTCTTCTAGGAGAAAGATGGGATGTGTGAATTAATCCATGCACTCCCACTGTCCTCTGGGACTGAAAGAATATCCCACTTTTTGGCGGGGTTGATATGCAGAGCTTCCAGTTCTATTTCCAGTAACGGCCAGAAATTTAACTAGTATAGTTCTGTGGGATGAAGGTATATTTTCTTCTGCCCTCCAATGGTTCTTTAACTAGTAGGAGAAGTATTTATGTCCTAGTAAATTTGAGGCGGTCTATATTCTTTGACCAAAAAAATCTCGAAATCATCATGGCTCAGCCTATTTCTACTGTTCTGCAGAACATTACGTGCAGGGGATATACCTTCAGAAGGCAAAGTGGCACCATCAACCCTCCTCTGTTACTCTCCTTGATGTCTTGGAATCACTGACTTACTGATAAGGGGTGAGAGGCAAAGGACTCGGACTTTCCCAAGAAGAATTACCTACAGAAGGCTGGCAGAGCTTGGGAGCGAGGAGGCAGCACAGTGGCTGGTTTTCTCCACAGAACAGGTCATGTGTCCCCAAGAAGAAGTATGGCTAGGTTGCGCCATTGTAAAGGGTGCAGACTCCTCCTAGATTGTGACACTGTTGAATGGTTAGTTTCTTTTTTTTTTCCCAGAATTATGATATAGATCTGTCACTTTCCTTTCTTTCCTTTTTTTCCTTCCCTGTTTCTTTCTTCTCTGCTTTCTTTTGTGTGTGTGTGTGTGCATTTCAATAGGAGAAAGTTGTTAGAAAGGGTATATCAAATCCTTAAAGGGAAATGATGAATACATTCCAATTAAAGGAAAACTCCAAGAAAAGTAAATGTATGCTATTTCATAATTTCTTAAGTCTCAAACACTATTGCTCTTATACAAATTTTTATGAGAATTAATTAATACCAAAATGAACTGATTTAAGTGTTATGGTAGCTACTGCAGCCAAGTTCTGTTAAAAATGCTAAAGCAGAATTATTTTGAGGAGTGGGAAGAAGTAGGAAAGGAGAAGGGTAACTTCATACTTTGTAAACCAGGTCATTCATTATTGTATGATCTAGAGTGGATTTTCCGGTATGGTAGTGGCTGTGTAGGTTAATTTGAATCTCTTATTTTGAACTTGAGAATTACTAAATAAAATGTTTTCACTTGATCTGATTCTGATATTTTATGAAAAAAAGTAACACCATTTTCTTCATTCTCACCCATAGTCAATATTAAAATTGGCTCCTAAGAGATCTAATTCTCTTTTTCAGATATGCCTACTACAGAATATGTTCTGAAGGCATCTTGATCCCGTTCTGGGTGTAATTGCCTTTGAATCTTAAAGCGATCATAAATCATACGCAATAAAGATCATTCCTGCTCTGCCTGCAGATATGCACAGAGAAAGAAAAGGAATAATTGGGAGCTTGGAAGTGATTTTTAAATACTTTGAAAATGAGGGCCGGCCCTGTGGCTTAGTGGTTAAGTGCGCGTGCTCCGCTGCTGGCGGCCTGGGTTCGGATCCCGGGCACACACAGACACACCGCTTCCCTGGCCATGCTGAGGCCGCGTCCCACATACAGCAACTAGAAGGATGTGCAACTATGACACACAACTATCTACTGGGGCTTTGGGGAGAAAAAGGAGGGGGACTGGCGATGGATGTTAGCTCAGAGCTGGTCTTCCTCAGCAATCAAAAGAGGAGGATTAGCACGGATGTTAGCTCAGGGCTGATCTTCCTCACAAAAAAAATAAATAAATAAAATAAATAAATAAATAAATAAATACTTTGAAAATGAGAGAAGAACAAAGGAAATGTATTAAAACTAAAAGATACGTAAAAAAACAAGCAGGTCATTACAATGTTCACAATTTAGTGTATTTTCATTTCCCTATATTCAGAAACTAATACATTAGTTATTTATTGAGATGAGATACAAAGAGAGGAGAGACAAAAGAATTACCACAAAAGAAGAAAGAGCTATAAATTCATGCAAAATTCATAATGAAAGATGAAAAAGAAAGTTGTGTATAGGTAACAGAAGACAGTAAATACAAATGTATACAGCAATAATATTTTAGCAATTCAGGACTCACCCTGTAGCTCATCCCAGGGTTGCCCTCCTCAGAAGATGAGAAAATTTCAAATGTAAATGTATACTATTTCACAATTTCTTAAGTCTCAAACACTATTGTCTTAAGTCTCAAACGCTATTGCATATGCCACGTGCCCTGGAAACGGAACCCAGGAGGGGCCCTGGTTCTAGGTCGGGACCTTCAAATAAACTAGGACAAAGGATAACATCAGTATTCCTTCTCCCATATGCTTACCTCGGAACATCTCCCAGGCTGACTACAGAGTCCACAAGTCCCATCGGCAGAAATGCAGGCAGCCCAAGAAAGTGATTTTTATTCCACTTACTTGACTGAGAGCATATGTTCATTATCTGCATAGCTGTCTAAACATTAATTATAAATATTTAAATAAGAAAGGTATACAATGTTATTCTTTTCACACAGCTTCACATTCTACAAAGCAACTGCCTCTAATTTGATTAAAAATAAAAAGAAAGAAAGAAAATCTTTGAATCTTGCTTTCCAAATCTGAAGGAATAAACTTCAGCCATGCCAGGGTAAAACCACCTATCAGCCACAGCTCTGTGTTCTCGGAACCTTCCGGCACAGAAGGCTGTGCTACAGGACTCCCAGCTACCAGGATGGCGGGCGGGCCTCAGGAGGCAGTCTCGTCAGAATAACCCTGGAGTTTCTTAATTATTCCATGAAAGAGTCAAAATGAAGTACCTTCATAGCTCCATGCAGCTCAAGTTAAGAAATATCTACACTGTGAGATGGAAGCACAAAACCAGCAGGGTCCAGGCAGCTGTGGGGGAGGAACATTTGGTGCAACTTCTTACTCAAAATAGAAGTTAGAAAGAGAATTGTAAAGATCTTAGGACAGAGGGAATTCAAACCTGAAAATAACAACAAAGAGCATGGCTTAGTTTTATAAACAGAATAGCACTGTGAAAAAATGGAAGCAATTTACATTTTCTGTGGTACATTTATTTCTCGGGAAAGTGGCTTCCCACTGTGAGCATTCGCTCCTTCACAAACTCCGTGCTCAGCAGCTTAAATATATTCAAGCCCCATGAATACTTGTAATGATTGCAGACCACAGACTGAACCACAATAAGGCATCGAAGGAGAAAAACAATAAAGACCAAAGGTAGATACTTAACGAAAAAGATTTGAACAACATATGATTCTGGTTTTCTGATTTTCATGTGAAGTGAACGATACTACCGAAGTTCAAACCTATTCCCTTTTCCTGGAAACCCAATTTCAAGTTTGAAAGGACTGAAACAACAACAAAAGAAATTCAAAGGTGAGTAATATGCTATCAGTAACAGCCCCTAAATTCAAATCTGGGAGATCCCCATATATTTGACTGAGGATAGTAAATTGTTCTAATTAGAAATATCTTACAAGTGATGAAGACAATTCACCAGTTAATAGCACTCTGCTGTGAGTGATTTGCTCTGCTATTAAAAGAAACTTAATAAACTCTAACAGCTTTGCCACCTTTAAACTCAACGCGCAACAGATGTTCCCAATAAAAGTAGTCATTGCGGTAGGTGATGTCCACAACGATCTGTAACTAGTAATGAAGGGAGGGGGCACAAAGCATAAGCGCTTCATGAAGATGTTTCCAGACTTCCTGGATATTAAGAAGTGCCTGTGGTAATTTTTAGAAATATAAAATTCTGCCAGAATAGAAGTTATGGTTAAAAATACAAATTCTTGTTAAAATTACAACTTCCACCTAAGAGCCACTGACTCAGAATACCCAAGAAGGGACAGGAAGTTGCACGCTCAGTGTCTCGAGTGACTGTGATCAACGTGGAAGTTTGGACACACTTATATGATACCAATCATGGAGCATTTTAAAACGGAAACAATCGACTAAAGTAAGTTACAATTTTGCCTAGATTTCCACACTAAACTATTATTCTGGCTTCTCCCCTTCTGACCTCGCACACTAAAATGACTGAACATATTCGCAACATATCAACATCAGATGCTCAGAGCACACAGAGCAAAGGCTTAAAACTGGACTTTACTAGCAAAATGGAAGCATTTATGTATAGTTTTGGTTTGCAACAAAAGATTTTGGAGAAGTTAATGATAGTTTTAGAAAAGAAATCACTACTGTGTGTGTGTGTGTTGAAGAAATAAATTAAACTCTAAGTAAGATATAGAAAAGAAAAGAATATTCAGTAAGCCTACAATTCCTGAAAAGCTAAACATAGAACTAAGGAAAGTAAACATTATGTCGTAGACAACAGTTTTCAGAAAATTTGAATCTTAAACTGAATTTCTATTAAAAAATATTTCCTTTCATATTTCCTTGTCATATTTCACTGAAAAAACAGTCGTTTGAGAATTATTTATGTATAAATTCCTGAAAGAAATCACATGAATGCTTGCCCCAAGCATGTGGTGTCATGGTAGATACCGTGTGGACTACCAGTCTTAGCTCTTGTTTTCAGGATGTTCATAATTTAGGTGGAGAAAGAGGGAACACAGACATCCAAACACTAAAGCAACAGTAACAATCAATAGCATATGAGTCCAAATAATTGTATGTAATCCAATGTATAAGTATCATATATCATCCAAATGAGGCCCCTAATGAAAAATGAAGTGAGTGGCATTTCATGGTTGTGAGCCTAATTGATCAGCTAAGTCTTCACACAGGTAGTACTGATTGAGGTGAACTTGTAAAAATGGAGAAATTCATATATGCAAAGAGATGAACAGGGAGTACTCTGGAAGTGGGAGTTCTTAACTTCCAAGCAAACTTCTGGGGACAGGAACATATATAGAGAGTATTGTCAAAACAATAACTATATTTGTTTGATCACCAGTTACATACCATGCATTGTGCTAAGTACTTTTCATCTCATTTAATTTTCATATTATTGTTTTTGACCCCTTTCCTGTAATAGCATGGAAACTCTAGGATTCTTCTGATTATTCCTTATTTAATGATGATCCTTTAGTCTATAATGAGTATAACTTAGAGTACAGTATTGTACCGATAGTTCAATTTAATGGCCAAATGCTTGTTGAGAGGACTGCTTAGGACAGATCACCAATGCGCATAACCTAAGAATTTTATAACAAATACTCCCAAGTTCTCCCTAGAACAATTACTGCAAAATAAACTGGGTAGTTTTAAAACTCATTTCTAATTTACTACGCGAGCGCACACACAGCCTCTGTTGCTTTGCCGGTGCTAGACACACGAATCACAGCTGATGGGACTACAGATGAACTAGTGGTAGACATCAGATCCAGGAGAATACATCCCACAGGGAAAATCAGGGATTCTTTTTCCTGCAAGTATTTGAATGAAGTGAGGCAGTAATTTTTGTTAGATAACTCAGACTGTGATTTACATAGTCATTTGGGACTCTGAAAATACACACAGGAGGATGGAGAGAGAGGAGAAACAGAAAAGCAGATGAGAGGGAAGGAGAGAGAAAAGAGAGAGAAGGTGGGAGGGGGAGAGAGAGCATGCACTGGTGTTATCCTTGAGAGACAGGGAGAGGAGTCTATTTTTCTGATTTTCCAATTTAAGTTTCAGTCTCTCTGCGACAAGGCTGTGCCTCATTTACAGGACTTGGATGTGCACTTGCTGTCACCATTCAACTTATGATAGAAAAGGAGAGGGTTTCTATTCTTTGAATAACAAGAATATCTTTCAAGAGGACTGTTATTTCTAAGTGAAGTCTTCAAAATCCTCCTCTGAAATATATGTGTGTGTGCAGGTGTGTGTATACATACACATATGCGTGATTTATTAGATGTCATATATTAATATCATATATTAATAATATAATATTACAATATGAAATTATATATATACACATACACGTATGCATGCCTTCGTTCTATAGACATCTTCAGTTTCACCTTCTGAAGCTTGGGCTTTATTGTGCACAACATAAGTAATGGAATTGCAGAGGAGAAGGAGGGACATGAATCACTCCCAGAAGGAAGAAGGCCAAGTGTCTGGGACTCACCACCAGCTCAGAGGCTGTGAACTGGACCAACTATAACTACAGGGGGCCAGTGAAGGCGCCACTGAAGAAGTAACTCCATCCTTTAACCTGGCACCAAGATCATAAATTACTTCTTTCTCAACAAAAAGCCACAAAGATTTATGATAAATGCCTGCCAAAACAGTCAAGAGTTGAGGTCAAAATAAGGCTGGCAGTTAGAAAGGGGGAAAAAAATGAAGCTTCTTAGTACATGAGAAAGGTCTCCTCTACCCTCCTCCAAGACCAAGCATTAGTATATATCAATGGCTGACTATGAGCAGCTGAGTGATCAAAACAATGACATACAAAGTACCCATGTTGCAGGAATGCAAACGTAAGACAATAAAGTCTCAAGCAATAGGAAACCTGGGAGTGCAGAGACATGAATCTTGCAACGTGACATGCAATAAAGGTTCTGGATGAGGGCTCTGGGGAAGGAGACTGTCACCTTTCATTCTCCTCCCTCTATTAATATGCCCTACAATGGCATGAATGAGGGCATTATTTAAAGGTTTTGACAGCGTGGCATAATTTTTAATATTCGGAAGTAGCTGAAGAGGCAGCATAACGCTGTGGGTAAATGCATAGTCTCTTGGAGCCACACTGCGTGGGTATGAATCCTCCCTCAGCTACGCACCAGGTCTCTGACCTTGAGCGAGGTGTGCAGCTCCCTGTGCCTCAGTTATCTTATCTGTAAAATGAGGATAAATGAGGTTGTTCTGATGACCAAATGAGTGTGCGTATTTAGAACAGAGACTAACACATTTTTTTTTTGAGGAAGATTGGCTCTGCGTTAACGTCTGTTGCCAACATTCCTCTTTTTTTTTTCCCTCCCCAAAACCCCAGTAGATAGCTGTATGTCATAGTATATCCTTCCAGTTGCTCTATGTGGGATGCCGCCTCGGCATGGCTTGATGAGCGGTGAGTAGGTCTGCGCCCAGGATCCGAACCGGCGAACGCCGGACTGCCAAAGTGGAACGCACGAACTTAACCACTACGCCACCAGGCCAACCCTGAGACTAACACATATTTAATGCCATGTATATCATTTAATATTATTTAATATTTTAACCTGTTTAACTGGTTTTATACATAAAAATCTATATAAAATAAACTTTAACTCCATACTTAAAACATGATTAAAGTAAACACTCTATTAACACAGTGTCTCTCACATAATGAAATGTTCGTATAAAGATGCAGCAATATGTGGGCAAGACTGGATAACAGGCTAAGGAATCTGGATCTGCTCTTATAATAATGGGCAGCCAGAGAGGGCAGAAGCTTGCAGCGGTGGCGTAGTGAAAGCAATGTGGGTTCCGCATTGCCATCAGAAGAGCTGAGGAGTGAGGGCAATCAGGACAGTGTTGCAAAGGGTGAGTGACAGAGATAAAAGCAGTCTTGAGATGGCCTCAAACCACCCTCACGAGACCTGGTCAAATTTTCCAAGGTCTTGCCTATCCATGTTCTTCAGAAGATGTCTCAAAGAAAGAAGAGAGAAGAGACAAGGAGATCTGTTCTTTATGGGAATTACAAAGTGAACATAATTATGGCAGCTTCAAGTCAGATGGAAACTCATGTTGGGTTTGTGGCCTTCATCTTATATGTAAGTGGAAAAGCTTGACACCAACTATTTGTCGCTCTACGTGAGAAAACTCTTAATCACAGCTGAATGGAATAAATAGTTTTTCTTTCTGAAGCCTCTTCAAGAAAAGACTTATGTGGATAGCAACTCTGATTGTGATGAGGGTTGGCAGGTGAGGCCAAAATGAATCCAATTCTAAATGATACTTAACAAATAAGCTAAAACAAAGGTAGACCGGAGTCCTCAGCCATGCCCCGCAGAGCTTCTCCTGATCTCATAAATTGAAGTTCCCATAGTTAGTTTTTCCTTTAACTAAGGAGTTAAAATAGCATTAAAATCTAGCTTAAACCAATGGGGAAATTTTTTAAAGCATATTTTAGTTAAACTTGGCACCTCTTTTGGATATAAATGCCAGGTGCATTGCTTTCCAAATGCTCATTGCAAAGTGTCTGAGCATATAGGGACTTGGAGAATTTACTATGCAAATAATAATCACTTAAAATTGCCTTTGAAATGTCAAATCTGCTTCAGACTGAGGGCTGGAAACTTGAAAAAAGAATTTTTTTCATGTTTTACATCCACATAGGAAGGCTCTGGAAATAAATATGATTCTATTCTATTTGATTGCTGTATATATAAAATACCCCACAGAAATATGAAAATCACATACAATGACCTACATGATAGCATGACATAAATACTCAAAAACTGCTATCTCAACAGGCTTATTTAACATTAGTTTGGATTAGATTTGGGAAGAAATTAGCACCTTCTTGTTATATTGGCTGGGCAACCTGAAAGCTAACATCTATAGAGGTGGATAAAGTGGATCTCCCTCCCACTCCCCTTCTGTCTCCTCTGTATGGAAGAACTTAAAACAGCCAGTGACAAACAGCCAGGGTCACTGGGAAGGCTCAGCTCCACCACAGAGTCGGCTGGGAGATTTTACGAGGCTCCCCGTGGACTAGTTTCCCCGGTGTAACAGGACTTCCATTAACGGATTACCCACCACGTCTGTCAAGATTAAGAACAAAAAACTCTCCCAGGAGTAGCTTGTCTAGTGGCCAAATTGGCTTCAATTAATGAAAGCACGGAAATGAGGTTAATTTTATTCTATGAAGACAGCATTTTTTCCTAAAGTTTCTAATAGAAATTTTCAGGGAGTGAATTCATGCTGAGATTCACCAGCAAGAGTGGATTTGTTTACAGTAAGTCTCCTCTCATGGCTGCTGTGGGTGGGGGCGGTGATGGAAGGTCCACCTCCACTTGGGCGCGGGTGGGGAGGAGGTCCTAACCCTCTCTCACCACCCTTAGCATCCCCAAATACACGGGTTGATAGTGCAAGAAATAAGTGAGTTTTTTTCTTTCTTATCTTGCCAGGTAGAAGTCAGTTGGCTCTCGGAATAGGAGCTAGAGGTGAAGGGGAGAAATTCCTGAACCTTCTATTTCCTGTGACTCTGGCATTAATGGAGGGGTTATCTGTTTGTTTTGTTTTTGTGTTTTTAGTCACAGACTCTGGACGTTGTCACATTACCACTGTAACACATTCTGTGCTAAACCACGTAGCAGTGAGAAAGTTGTAAAACTGTCTCATTTAAAAACGTATCACCTTATTTCTACCTAGGTTAAACAAGTTAAACATATTTTTAAATCAACTAAAGCAAAAGGAGGAGAAAAAATTATTGTATGAACAAGTATAAGAAATGTAATTTAGCAAAATGCTTATTTATTCAAAAAACAATTATATCATTGGCAGCCTTTTTTCCCTTTTTTTAGAACTAATCTTTTCTGGCAAAATGCTTTCTGCTTTTCATTTAGAAACACGTAATCTTGGTTAAAATGATTTATTCGATCAAATAAAATAACTAATATTAGATACTTTTGCTCAGTTAAGGTTCTCATAATTCCAAATTTTAAAATTGCCTCAATCTTTTTAGTTACATATTCACTCTTTGGGAATGAACTTAGTAAAAAATTGTGTGAGTGCAGAAAACATTGAAGGCTTGGCAAGTACAATAATCCTTGTATTCTGTAAGAATTCCAATTTTGTCTTAGAATAATAATTTACTAAATTGGAAGATAATAGCTGAAAATCATTTATCTCTCTCTCCAAATAACTTTTAGCCTCTCCCAAGACCAGGCTCCCACAAATAAAATGTTTATGGTATTACTATTTTTTTCAGTGAATATTGAACAAAATTCTTTTTATTCAAGGTAATGAAATAAGCTATATTGGGAAGCAGAAAATAAAAAACAAGGTGGTTATCTTTTCCTTTGAATTGTAAAAGTAACATATCAAAACTAATGATAATCCAGAAAGAGGAAAAAATATACATAATCTTATTATCCCAACACAATGATTTTATTGTTGCATATTTAGTTTTGAGCTATGCCCGTATGTATATTTTAGCTCTAAAATGTGCAGCCATTGTAATAGTCCATTTACAATTTTAGAGTTCTGCATTTTTTTACTTAACATTTACCTTATATGCTTTTCCATGTTCTAATGCCATTAGTAATGACTGCATACTATTCTCTCAGACAACTAGTCTATAACTTTTTACTTAAATTTCTAAGATTTTTAAAAAGTGGAATGATGATTTAAAGAAGTATTTCTGCAATTTCAGCTCCTTGATAATTTGTAACTATGAATCACAATATGGTATCACTCGCATTTGTGTGGCTGTCAGTTGTTCAGATTTTTCTCCTTTTTTCCTGATGCATACACTATGCCCACTTTGCTTTAGGGGTACGTACTAAAATTGTAGGGGTTAAACGATTTCTTATATCTGCCAGGAAATAAAAGGTAGAGCTAAATTTTACAACATAGAATGCTTAATTCTTATCATTGTATATGTGTCATTTCTGTCCTACGGTTATGAAGTGCATATTTGTGAGAGTTACTGAGCTATTCACTGGATGACATAATAACGTGTAAGACAAAATTCTTCTCAATACACATAAGTAACTTATTCTACAAAAGTGAGGAAGTGGACCACGAGTCTGCAGCCATGATGTGGTAGGCTAGGTTCAGTTAACGCCGGTGGTGGTGAAGGAAGGGATCGCTAGGGTCAGAACATCAGCCAGTCATGGGCTAGCAATAGTGGCAGCAGCAAAGGGTAAGGGGGGTTTGGGGAACTTGATCCTCATGGAGGAGTGGACAGAGCAGGGGAGAGGATGTTCAGGCCCAGAAGCTGTGGAGAGGGCTCCTTCTCTCGCCATCTGGGCAACTTTAAAAGCCTGAGCTTCCATTTGCTTAGCCGTTGAATGGAAATAATTTTTAAAAACCTACTTCATTGAATGGTTGTGCGGTTCTATGAATTTATTCATGAAGGATGCTTACTGAAGTCTCTAGCGCATTAAAAAAAAAACTCAAAAATGCTCACTGTTGTTGTGGATAGTATTCTTGAGCCAATTTAAGAGCCAAGTCTAGGGCTGTATAACTGAACATCAGAAGGCAGGAGGTCCATTTGGGGAGGGTGAGGAGTCGCATATGCACGCCCCCAGGGAGGAGAGGCCACTCCTGCCAGAGGACACCGGGAAGAGAGGTGGACCATGAACACAGAAGAAATGGAAGGACAGGACGAAGCAGTTACAAACCGGAAGAGCCACTGATGAGGGCAAGGAACAGGGCAGAGGGCCCAATGGCCCTGCCAGTCAGTAGCCCTGCCCTGTGCTTCCAAGTCCGCTCGTGTTGAACAAAGGCGCCAGAGGTCTCTCTCCAGGTCGTGGAGTAGGACAGCTTAACAAGCAGACGTGGACGGAACAACTCTCGCTTGTTTTGTAAATAATAGGTTGTTTTTTTTAAGTTGGATTTATAATAGCCTTACCAGTGCCTAAAGAAGTACACATGTACTCCAGAACAATTTTCAAGAGAGCAAGGCCTTTCATCTTTTAAAACAAAACTCTTTGAAACCAAAGGCAGAAATCAAAAAGTAAAGCATCAGCAGACCTGACTACATCAATATTAACCTTGTTTAAATGTGAAAACACATCATGAAGAAAATTAAAATGCAAAGGATAAACTATGGGGGGGGGGGGCGGGTGCAATGTAAAGGGTCAAAGGGGCAGATCGCTATACATAAAAAAGATGGACAGACATATTTCCAAGATGAAAACTCCAGCAGAAAAAGGGACAAGCTAAAAAGACAAAATTAATGTAAAAAAATTTGAGTGGCTAAAAAACACACAAAAAAATGTTCCCATCTGAGTAAAAGTCAAAGATTCACAAATATAAAAACTTATAAATTGTCAAAAGCACAAAAATACGCATACATATATATATATAAAATCCAGTGTTGGGCATGGGGAGGATGCAATCACACTTGCTGGGAGTATAAAATGTGAAAAATATACTTGAGCACAATTTGACAAAATATAACAAAGGTCTTAAAAATATCTGTAAGACTTAATCTAGAATATCCTAAACAATAAAATAAGGATGTGCGTGAAGGTTTAAAGACAAAGGTAATATACCTAGAACTTTCTGTACTAGGAAAATTTAAAGATATTATAAATGTTTATTGATAAGGGATTAGTTAATAAATAGCATATATATTCATTGAATTTCATCTTATAAATACTTAATGACATACAAAGATATAAAGATATCCTTGAGTGAAGAAAAGGAATTAGAAAACATACACAGCAGGGCTTGTTTTTTTTTTTTTTTTTTTTTTTTTTTTTTTTTTTTTTTTTTTTTTTGTGAGGAGATCAGCCCTGAGCTAACATCCGCCAATCCTCCTCTTTTTTTGCTGAGGAAGACGGGCCTGGGCTAACATCTGTGCCTATCTTCCTCCACTTTATATGGGACGCCGCCACAGCATGGCTTACCAAGCAGTGCGTCGGTGCGCGCCCGGGGTCCGAACCAGCGAACCCCGGGCCGCCGCAGCGGAGCGTGCGCACTTAACCGCTTGCGCCACCGGGCCGGCCCCAGGGCTTGTTTTTTTATGGGTAAATTCTACATGAATGTGTGCCTAGAAAAGATCTGAAGGACACAGAGTTTATCACTTAGCATGAGAGCATATATTTATAAATTAGCCTTCTTTTCCCTAACTCATGTTTTGTAAATTTTCAATAGCAAATGTGGACATATGTACATAGTTTTGTAATGGGGAAACATAATTGAAGATGTAATAACATGACCTTTGACACAGTCATGTCAGGTATTGAGAGCCAGTTCTACCAACAATCTTCCTAATCTCTTTAATACTCAGTTTTTTCAGTCTAATAATAGCACCCACATTATCGAGTCATATATATTAAATGAGATAATATGGGTAACGTGCTTGAGACAATGATTCAGCACTCGGTAAGCATTCAATAAATATTTGAGTGTTCAGTTCTCAGATGTTTGATCTGTAAGAGCTTTAAGTTTCTGCATGTTAGGAAACATGTTTCTAATCTGAATATCCCTGGAACCTCGAGTACCATGAGTATGAAGTAAGTCAGTGTGACATGGAAGGCAGAGAGAATGCATAACGTGGAAAGCACACTCCTGCTACATTTAATGTCTTACCCAGAGTCAGTCCCCTGATCCTTTTGATTCTGCAAGTCCTGACCCAAGTTTTCATTTATGACTCTAACTCTGATTTTTTGCTCCACAGAGTTTCTGTCTTAACCTGATGTAAGTAATTACTGGCTCTCAACTTTGATTTCTACCCTGGGCTTTGTTTCTGTAAGCAGAATTGTATGTGACATCTGACTCATGTCCCTCCATCACAGGAACTTCTGTTTTTCTGTGCAAATCTTCCATCTGAGATATGAGAATGATATCCATTCATTCATAAATAAAGAGAGAGAAGTCCTAATAGACTCTGTGTTAGAGGGATCTTGCCCAGCTCTCACCAAGACAAAACCCATGATACCCCACAGGCATTCACACAAACATGTGGGGCCCAGACCCTGACGGAACGTTCAGCACAACCTCTTCCTCTACAGAGGAAAGTTAAGGCACCTGTCCACGGTTAAACAGCTAATTGGTAAGAGAACTGCATTCAGGCCTTCTTATTCCCAGGCCACTGCCCTCCCACAATATCTTTCTGCTTTTAAGGTACAAAAATAGACCCGGTGCTGCTGAAACACAGGGCTTCTGTTTCTAAAATGGACAGGACTTCTGGTATTCTAGTTCACAGTGCCTAAGGCAAAACCCTACATACTTTATCTGAAGAAAATAAAACTTTGATCAGCTTTAACAAGTTGCAGTGGACTTGGTAGAAATTTTGTCTTCCATATGCTAAATCAACCAAATTTCAGTGCTGAACTTGCTTGTGGGAAACATATCTTTCAAAACACAGATACATTGCATGTATTTTAGATAGACACATTGATGCCCAAAACAAAGACAGTTATGCAATATTGAATACTGCATTCGGTGATACTTTTACTGAAATCCAATTGTATTTATAAATACTATTTTATATATGTTTTCATATCTAAGAGCAATAATGAACTCAAATGACCCTTCCTGATAGAGGGGAATACACTGAGAAAAATCTCTTACAGATTAGGAATTCAGAGAAGACTATTTCACCAGGGGATGACAGATCATGCTAAATAGAGGAAAAGACACAGCTTTGAAGTGTTGGAGATCTTTTGACATCTTGAAGCCTTTGAAATGACAGGTAATTTCTAGAGGGCTTCACCTTTGGCTCTTTATAGGCACATCAGATTTGACAGTAGTTCTCTTTACTCCACTCCATCAAAAGGAAATATCCACAATGCTCACCTTAAAACAATTATCTCTGACAGTAACAGTAGCAGCCTCTTTATGGTAGAAATCCTATACAGATGATAAATTTTTTTAGCAATTAAACTGAATTTGCAAGGTGTTCTGCATAGAGTCATAATAATACTCTATCTTAATTATAAGGAAAATAGATGAATACTAGATCTTGATATAAACTCAGAAATAGCTTGAAATTGAAAACATCTTCCCCTTTGAGATATAAAGCAGAATGATGACTTAAATGATAACCTGCAATGCTATACATTCAAATGAGGCTTGAGTCAATTCAAAAGCTAGGTCTTACAGGATGGAACACTTTGACAACACTTTAAATGCTCTAGTCTATAAGTCCAAAGCTGCAAACTGTGCAATCTAATGAAGGATCTCCTGCCTCCTCTTGGCATCTAATTTTAATTACAGGCATATTTCCTAGAAGCAATTATTGTCCTATCCATAGGACATAAAAATTTAATGATGTAAACATTACCTTTGGTGAAATATTTTTCTAAATAACCACTAGTAAACATTCTCTCTCACAAGTAAGGAAAAATTTCACATGGTATAAGAAACAAGTTATTCACGTCCTACATTTTTTTTTTATAACACGTCCTACATTCCTTCCCCGAGTGGCAGTACCACACTCCTAGCTAACCACACCGCCAGTTTCTACCTTCCAGTGCCTACAGTCTCTCCCCATCAGATCACGTCTGCTCCATTCCTACTGCCCTTGCCGATGTTCAGGTTCACATCTTACCTTCCAAAGGTTGTGCAGTAACATCCGTTCTCTTCTCTCTCACTCCAGGTTCATCTCCTTCAAATTGCATATGCTAAACTAGGCATAAAAAATTGTAAATAATGTGGTTCTTCTATAGACAAAAGGCTTACATGTTTTAACTTATTTAGGGATAATTCCATACCTAATGCATTTCCCTCCTTTATATTTATTTAAAATAATGGACAGCTCTTTAAAAATTAGCCAAACTTTAGCACATGTAAAATTAGTTCATAAACATACACACAAAATCAAACATTTCCAGAGAGAAGAACCTAAGATATTAGCATTTACAATTGAGCTAAGAACTGCATGAATTCAACCAAAACAGTTTCTACTGGTATTTAACTTAAGCATGGGGTGACTATTTTAATATATCAAATAACTTTTTCCTACATCTACATCTTGTAAGCCTAAGCAGCAACAGTTCCAAGAAAGTAATACTTGTAATTTATCTACAATAAAATGATTTTTGCCAATAGCAGTAACATTTAGTTCCCAATTTCTTTTTACACTCAGTAAAAATGATTTTTAGAATTAACATTCCAAGCAGCAAGTAATAATAATCCTATATATATATTTTTTCCCTCCCCAAAGTCCTAGTACATAGTTGGATATTCTAGTTGTAGGTCCTTCTAGTTCTTCTATGTGAGCTGCCGCCACAGCATGGCTACTGACAGACGATTGGTGTGGTTCTGCACCCAGGAACCGAACTCAGGCCACCAAAGCGGAGCGTGCCAAACTTTTAAGCACTAGACCATCAGGGCTGGCTCCCAATATTTTTTTAATCAAAAAATATAGTTTGGATTGTTTACTATGACATTTATACTATAAAAAAGAAAAAATATTGTTTTCTCACCTTTTTTCCAAAAGCGATGAAGATACAGTTCATTTTTTAACTATCGTTCACAGGACAGGAAGGAAGAGATAAACTTAGTCCACCAAAACTGGTCCCTGAAGACTCACTGTGGCTTCTGAAACCTAGTATTGAAGAGGAACTAGGGAAGGGAAGATCTTTTTTCGCCCAAATCAGAATCTTTAAGAAGAATGAGGTATTGCAAATTCTCCTGTAGTAATTAGAACTTGTAGTACTATGGTAAAAATTCTCAAACTATAGGATGATTATATGATTCATTTTTGCACTGAGATAGGGAGAAACACCCTAGAGAATTGTTCCGATAGTAATAGTAATCACACTATTATAATGGTAATCTCGTACTGTATGGAGTAGAAATGGATAAAGAAAGGAAAAAAGCCTGAGATATCAGAAGTCTTTATATAGGAATATCCTACCACTTGAGAACTACTAATATCCCTAAAAGGCACATAAGTAATGACATTGTCTTCGGAAATGTGAGTTAAGGAGGTCCAACTCCGTGCCTACGTTAACGGGATGCTAAGAAAAGATCCTAACCTTGTTCTTTCTACTCTTGTACTCCTTTGCCACATATAAAGGGATATGCAGAGGAGGAAATCTGACTTGGCAAAGAACTAGTATTATTTCCAGGGTGGAGAAAACAGTTTCAACTTGAAAACTTTAAAATCAACATCTACCTGAGTAGGCCATCAGAATGTTGTTTGACCATATTTACCTGATGCACCAGTTTATTAAAAGGAAATGGAAATGAAATTTGCAAATGATATGGATGCCCATAATGCAAAATAAGGTTTATAGATGCAAGGTGTTTTGTCTAACATATCAAGAGCCAAGAGGAATGAGTTCTAACAGACACTAATATTCTGAACTGCCAGTATAATGTTCCCCCTGCGCCTTGATATAGAGAGTAAAATAAAATAGCTCTGCTCCAAAAATACCCAGTCTTTACCTACAGTCAAAAGTAATCAAACTCTCCGAAAGTCATACAATCACTTATCAGAGGCTAAATGGCTCAAGTCCTTTCTATTATCAGATAAATTAAAGCACATAAAAGAAATAATGTTTTATAATGATATTGTTACCACATATTTTCATAATGTTAAAGATATACAAAGACTATAATATAGAAGTAGGCCTTCTACAACATAATTTTAGTACTACATTGTAATTAATTAACAGACTGTAGGTTGAACCTAGATTTTCCAGCTAGAACTCATCATGGGTTTACCGTAGTGAGTGAAGTGTAGCTCCATAGGGAGTTCTTAAAGGCATTATAATTTCTAGGTGAAAAGCAAAAAAAGGAAGCTTTAGCTCTGGAAGCTTTGACCCCCAAGCTACAGAAGAAAATTATATTGGCTCAGGAATAACAGAGGTTTAGGACGAGGGGAGTGGAAGGAAGTTTCCCCAAGATAAAAAAGCCTATGAAGAATTACAAAGTTTCTGCTATAGGACCATTTACAAAACAGCATTTGCATGACACAGGACACCAATCAATTTCTTATCAACAGTCTTCATTTTCATACAGGAGTGGATGGTTTATTGGGAGGAACACTGGACTAGAAATTCATCCCAGGTGCAAATAAAACCATGACATAGAACCTATTACCTATATCTTTCCCTGGGCCTCAGCTTCCTCGTTTGGCACATTGGACTGGAGTTCATTCCAACTCTCAAAAATCTAGATATTTCTAATTTTTAAATGTAAAGTAATGCTGATTTGTTTTATAAAACTTAATTTGAATCTAAAGAATCATGATATCTTTCTTTTCATTCTCCATTCATCCATTCATCCATTCAATACTATTGACCACCTGCAATTTCCCTTTCTACAATCCCAACTCCTCCCCTTCTAAAGACATTTATTTTTCCTTTTCAAGCTTACAATACTATAACAGTATTTTCTTGCAATGTTGAAATGAAGCTTCATGGCATACTTTTACATTGTAAAGAAGTAACATTTTTAAGAGCTTTTCACATATTTTTTCAGATCATGGCAATCATAACTATGAGAACAACATTCTGAGTGCCTTATTGACCCCATCTTTCCCTCTCCACAATTCTAAAAGGTCTCTCAAAGAAACCCGCCAGCTTGTATTTCTGCTGTTCCGTATTACATTACTCTCAAGGACCACATACTCTATATAGTCCACGTTGTCCTCCCTCCTCCCTTTGCGCCAACTGTCTGGCGTTGTCCACTCTCCATCAGAAACATGGATGAGCACACGCCTGCCTCAGACAGACACACACAATGGCCATAATCAGGATGGCGGCAGCTGCTTTGTTCACGTCCTTTCCCTCTTCCTGCCCCATCATTCTCACATCCAAAGCTGACCTTCAATTTTGAGAGGTTTCAATTTTAAGAACAGTTTTAATCATCTGAGACCCCACATTTCAAACACTGGCAACAGAGAACTGCTCTAAATCGTCTCACAGAGCACAGAGGTCCACCATGCACGCGCAACAAAGTACAGACGGTGACAGACAAAGCTGAAGGCTCGTGAGTACATCTCGGAGTCACAGGAACAGTGGCTTCCCATCTGTTCACATATTCAATGCATATTTACCTCCTTTTCCCACAAGTACTCCTCTTTACTTTCCACTCACACTGGCAAACCTCAGCAGGCACTGAGCAGTTGGCATCTATTTCCATCTTGTAGTAGTTCTTGAGTCTCCATTTTCTAAACAGCGTGATATTACAAAGACAAGCGCCAAGGACATATTCCAGCCCCCAAGAAGCATTTGAGCGTTCCCACTCCTCAGCAATTTTCAGTTTAACTGCTCAGTATTGGTGACAAGCGCACACGTGTATTAGCGTCAAAACCCTCGAGATACAAATTTTCTCTAGCCAGCGGCTGTATCATCTCGTTTTCATAATTTTAAAAGTAAATTTTGTCTTATTTTAATAAGATAAATTCAAGGGTAAATGAGTGGGAGAAACATCAAAATGAAGAGTAAGTATATGGCTACATACAGTTATCACTTTACAGTGTTTTTTGAGTTAGCTATTGTTTTTAACAAAGTTTCAGCTTTATCAGATCAAGCCATATCATAATTACGATACAAAAACTATGGGCCAGGAATTAAAAATAAATATATATTTCTATATTTTTAAAGAATTTACTTTCAGAAACACAATTAGATGTGAAACAATGTGCACGTTGATTTTCAGTTTTCACACAATTATAGGGGATATTTTATATGGTTGCTAAATCAAGTACCACATTCAAGTCCATCCACTTGAGCAGGCTTTGATGGCAACAGGTAATCAAAAGGAATGACTCATGGACTGGTGCTTTATAAGCAGGGGACAGATTCGTCAAAAACCTGTAGAGATGTTTGTTCATTTTAAGGAGGGTCTGATAACGAAGGTTTCCTCAAATTGCTAATGATGCAATACTATCTACTAATTTTGCTCTCCTGCTTGGAGTTAAAGGAATGGAGATTTCCGCAGTCCAAAACAGCTCTTCAAATGTGACACGGGGACACCAAATTAACACTGAAGGTTTTTTTTCTTTATCACTCTTAGGTATAAATGTGTTTGGGAAGGTTTATGAATTCACCATCAATTCACAACACTAAGAACACAAAAACCTCTGCGTTTACAGTATGCTAACTGCCCAGTTTGAATGATGGCTAATGTCATCTCAATCATCTCTCCCTAAGCCAAATCTCAAGAAAACAAACAGTATCACAGACTCTGTTCAAAACAAAGGACACAGGTGCCTTATGCAACACCACCTTATTCAAACCTTCCTGCTAGATGTTCAGGTACAGCAACACTGCTGTGGGTTATCCCAGGAGAGATACAGCAGCTACAAGGCTAGACCATCTAGGTCTGACTTTTAGGAGACTGAGCATTTTTCTATAACAAGGACCATGGGCAATACATTATCAAAACTCATACCTTGGGTACGTTACTAAATATTTATGAGCCTTAGTTTCTGCATCTATGAAACGAAAATTATAAAACATAATCAATAGAGTTGTATGGGTTGAATGAAATAAGATAAGTAAAAAGTGTGGCACACAGAAGACTAAGTAAATGAAGACTTTTATTATCACTCTTCATTGAATAACCACAGTTGTTAATATTCACATATTCCTAGGACTTTGGCTCCATTATTATGTCATCTAAATGCCCTCTTCACAGAACAGAAGAATGGAAAAGAATATCAGATAATTATTTGAGCCTGATAATGCTTAATGTTACTTTTTAAATTTATTGCTTGCTTATTTCTAAATTTAGAAGCAGTATCATAAATATAAAATGCATAACCCTTCACTTGCTGTTTCCATACATCTGGAGTGATTGATAATTAGCTTTTCCTCCTAGCTTTTCTAAGAATTCTTCCTTCACTTAGTTTTGGCCATACTTCAAAAATGTCCATTATAAAAGTCTAATTTGCACTGCCTTTTGGAAAACGAACTAGATTCTAAATTACCGTTTATTTTCATATATCAGACAAGGATTTTCTTATCCACAGAGCATTGCTATAGTAGGAAAATAAAATTATTGGTGGGTTAGGAATGTCTGTTGAATGCAGGCTGTCAGCACCATCTTGTAGGAAGGATTTAATGCTACAGAGCCTTGGGGGCGCTCTGGGCTGTCTTCAGGGTCCACGACACTCATTCTCCACCCTGGTTAGGTCCTTGTACATTCTAGTATAAATGCATATTTTAGTGAACCCAGTATGTCGCCCTATGAGCTGTCTTGTCAGTCAGATGCGTGAGTTGACATGTGAGATTTCAAACTAAGACACTGTGTACTTAGGCCACAGAAGGAATAGAACCTCTTAAATTTCAAAACGACAGTAAGTAAAACCTCTTTACAAAGCCAACTTTTGCAAAGCTAGAGATATAAGCTGACTTGTTCCTTCTCCCATTGCAGCCATTGGCTGGTGCATTTTGTTCATAGATCAAATCCAAGGAAATCCTTACGCTCTTAACAATCTGCCTCCTATCACTCTACTACTTTATGTGTGCACTTTGTGACGGGCTTAAAAGACTTGTTAACAATGCCTCAAGAAAACACATGCTATTCCTTTTACAAATTTAAAAACAAGTAACATAAATAGACTTTTAAGGCATATATATTAATGAATTAAAACTATATGAAAAAGAATGAGAGGAAAATGAACACAGGGAAGGAAGAGGATGAGGGAGAACCACACACCTACAGGTAGGTCATGGACAAGGGCCCAGTTTTCATTTGAAGCACGGTTAGTGAGTGCTTATTAGATTTAGAAGTAAATAAGGAAGTTAATAATAAATAAGTAAATGCAAGCTATGCATGGAACAATATTGAAAGTATGTAATGAAGCAAGGAAGATAATCAATCTACTTCTGCACATGGGTTGACTGCGAAAAATAAAGAAAAAATGTGCCATGAGGAACACATATCATAATCAGCTGAGATAGACAGATAACTGGAGTATTTCCTCTTAGCTAATAAGAGGTGTCCCTCATACAAAGAATAGGACAGAGTCATGATCCAATCAGACCAAACAATATAATTAGGAAATGGGGCTCTTCTTGTGCACCACCTGAATACTCTCTCAGTTACGCTAACCAGTCCTGGTCTTTATTCTGATGTCGGTTTAGCAAAAATTATATCTAGCCATGTGGACAACTGAAGCTCCTTGCTAGGCTACGATGATTGTAAGGACTGATGAGATTTAACAATATAAATGGTTGAAGAGAAACTAGCACTTCCATGACGCTGAAAAAAATTCATGACTATAACCTTAACAAGAACTAACATTTAGAAAACTAAAACACATTTTAAATTTATAAATGGAGTTCACTAGGTTATGATTTTATATTGAATTCATGATAACGTTTCTTGTTATATCTTTAAGGATTCACCTATCTACTAAATTGAACAAACCTTTGAGTTTTTCCTTCATCCTTGAACATCTTGCCCAAAGAACTGAGAGCTAACTAAATTAGTTGACAAGAATAGATGAGATGTTTCTAAATCCTGATTTTTTGGGTTACTATTTTTACTCTCGGCTCCCCATCTGTTTGGTGGAGGTCACAGTGGTCCATGAAATGCCTAAACCATCAGAAGGGAGACAACCGACACTGATAATCCAAACAGTATTTTTCAAATATAACATTTGCATAATATAATTTTAAGTTTTTTATGCTATTTATCCAATAAAAATTCTGTAAGTATTCAGAACAGTTACCATCTCCATCATGTAAAGGGAAACTGAGGCAGCAAATGGAATCCTGCCAAAGTCTTACAAGCACTCAACAAGAGCTGAGGAGCACTTGGTTCTCTCCACATCTTATCAAGTCTCAACAAGCCTTCAGGGCTCTTTTTATCCATGGGATAGCTTCTTCTGTCTTACATAGCTCAAGCCAATCATCAGCATTCTTTTACAACTTAGCAGGTTACTTTCTGAAAACTATGCAACTTTCAAGATCAGAAATTACTCAGTGGTCCTCACACTCCTATATACTTTTGTGGAAAGTTGTTTTCTGTAAGGATTCTAACCAAGAATGACGATGTGCACCTACTTGTAATTTGGAAAATGAAAATGAGACGGTGATGGCTGCTTTAATGAGCGAGAGTATTGTCAACAGCAGGATAAAATCTATTCCCCAAACGAATGCCTACAACAATGAGACTAGTGAGCCTTTTTGCTCATAAATTGTGTAGAAATTGCAACTCCTGGGGTTAGCTAATATGAAATGTTTTTGAATTTTAGTTTCCTGTGCTTGTTACTGTTATTTACACAAAATCACTTTCCTACCTGCAGAAAAGCTGAACTCTACTGAGCACCCTAACAATAGTGTGCGCGTATAGAGGGATCATCTGCGGTAATTTGAAAACACTTTATTTAAAGCAAATACTGTCAGGGAAGCTAAAGAAATGAAAGAGCTGCGAAAAAGCATCTTATTCTGAATACATTTCAAGAAAACAAGCCACTGTTCAACAACTGGTGAGTGACAACATCATATAATGCCTCTTTGAGGACTAAATGAAGATTCATTTTGAAACCAAATCACATGGTGTAGTTGGCCTCCTCTACGCAGACCGCATTAACTTGATCATCGCCAAATCTCACTTTCATGACGTTATATGTGTTTATGGGAATAAAAAAGAGGTGCTAAAAAGCTATAATAGCAGCAACATTGACGTGAAATTGTAGAACTTTAAGCAAGAGGAAATATGGAATAAGAATTTACAAAGGAAGAAATTTTGAAAATCTAAAAACATGAGTTAAGTGGTAATGATGAATATTAGGTTAGATGTAATAAGCAAAACATCACCTTGTTATGGGGGACTCCGGAGAATCCCCTCCAGGGGTCCTGTGATCCACTGCTGCTCTGATAGAAAGTTCCCCTTCTTCTAGGACTCGGATGGTTAGGTCTAGTACTGGTGCCACTTTCAGAGATAAGATGCATGTAAGCAACATGGGAGAAGAACGCTTCACAGGATCTGTGACAAGGTTCCTGTTAAAAGTCCTCTTTGTTTAGAAACTATTCATTACCTTTTTTTTATTTGTCTGTTAAAGAACTGGGAGAATTGACCCTTGATCTTCTGACAGTAGGTAGACGTATAGATAGATGGATAGCTAGATAAAGAAATCTAATCACTTTCTGAAGATCGATTTTTAGGAAATAATTATAACAGGATGTTGAGTGGAATTTTTTCTATTATCCTAGAATTCTGACTAAGGTCTATAGCTGATAATGAAATTTATTAATTAGCCTGCATTCTAAGGAGATGTGCAAGAACTCCAAGAGTCAGGACCAAATGCCATACAGAGTTTACTAAGCAGGGCACAGCCAGCACCACCACCAG
Organism: Diceros bicornis minor; assembly: GCF_020826845.1. Taxonomy (NCBI): domain Eukaryota; kingdom Metazoa; phylum Chordata; class Mammalia; order Perissodactyla; family Rhinocerotidae; genus Diceros; species Diceros bicornis. The sequence continues at coordinate 4,099,665 of NC_080744.1, read as the reverse complement.
CAAACACCAATGCCTGGACCACTCCCAGAGTTTCTTTGAAGGTCTTGAGAGGAATGCAGATGTCACAGTGAGAAAATTTCCCTTTGCTCTCTAAGAAGAAAGGAAGAGAGGGACTTTCCCCTATGTGAAGCTAAGTGAGAAAGGGCACTCAGATCAATCATGAAGATTAAAGGTGCTTACAGGAAGGAGAGACCAGCACTTCATCTCGCAGAACCTCTGCTGAAGCAAGAGACTAGCTGATTTGTCTAAACACGCAGACCCCATGATGACAACCATGGAGATCAAAATGGGGACCAAAGAAGGTGTAGCTGTTTTTGTTTCTGTTTTTTAAGTTGAACTGGTGACCTAGATGTATAGCCATGGTTAAGAAACAATGATCTATTTTCTCCCCAGGAATACAACCAGGATGACAAGTATCTGTTGTCAACAAATACTAGCTTTGTACATTATTATTTTATGCATATACCATAGTTGCTATGTAACAACAGAAAGAACTTAAAGCTATTATTAATTTTCAAAGTACACAGTAATCCCTCTTTAAAAAATTCTCTAACAAAAAGTTACCACATTTGACCACACAATGATGACAGTATTGTCATACAATCTTAGCAATATCCATTTTTCATTCAATAAATAAATACTTCTTCTATTTATGGCAATGATGTTGTTTAGAAGCTGAGTTATACCAGCAAGTATGTTTGTCTCAGAGTCTTCAGTAATCTGCGATCATTCAAGAATATTTGTCCTCTTTGAATCAGAAACTACAAATATAAATTCCTCTTTCCTTCCAATGCTTCCTCATGCTAACAACTCCCAAATGAGTCTGAATAATTGCACACTTGTCTCCAACTTTCATTTAATCTTTAATTTTCCAGTATTAATGTATTAATAATGTTGATTTTATTGTAATGAACTCAAGATGCCAGTCAAATGTGCTATGGTCTCAAAGCTAGCACAATACAGATGAACAGAAGGTGAAGATCATTTAGTCATTCATTCATCTATTTTAAAAACTTTTATTAAGTCTCTATCTATGCAATATTGTGATTTATAAGAAATATATATATATATTATATATATATATATTTGGTCATTCAGATGACCAAAATATATTTCTCAGATATATTTGGTCTTCATCACAGTTCCTGGCTCACAGCTCCTAAAACCCTTGGAATTTCCTTGAAGCAACAGGAGCGTCTTGTATTAGACTATTTGGTCTCTTGTCCTGAGTTCCTGAAATCGCTTCAGAGCCATAAAAGTGAAATGGGTGTCCTATTATTCATAACAAGACTCTTTCCACCAAAACTGGGTTTACGTTAATGAGATGACTTTAGGAAAGCACCTAAGGATGGAGGGCTGGTTGCCAGGGGAAACCAACCATGAATAAAGTGTTGGAACCCTCAGTTCCACCCCTGACTTCCAGGGAGGGAAGAGGGGCTGGAGGTTGAACCAATGACCGATGAATGGCCAATGATTTAATCAATTTGTTTATGTAATGAAGCCTCCAAAAAAAACCCAAAAGGACGAAGTTTGGAGAGCTTCTGCGTTAATGAACACATGGAGATTTGGGGAGAATTGAGTGCTTGGAGAGAGCATAGAAGCTCCATGACCTTTCCCCATATCTCGCCCTACGCATCTCTTCCATTTGGCTGTTCCTGAGTCATATCCTTTTATAACAAACTGGCAATCAAGTCAGTAAAATGTTTCTCTGAGTTCTGTGAGCTACTCTTGCAAATTAATCCAACTCAAGGAGGGGATCATGAGAATCTCTGATTTATAACCAGGTGGTCAGAAGCACAGGTAACAACCTGGGCTTACATTTGGCATCTGAAGTGGGGGGAAATCTTGTAGGACTGACCCCTTAACCTGTGTGATCTGATGCTATCTCTGGTTAAATAGTGTCAGAATGGAGTTAAGCTGTAGGACACCCAGCTGGTGTCAGAGAATTTCTTGCTTAATAGTATAGGAACCCCCTTCCACACACTGGAATTGGATACGAGAACTCCCTTAACCTCATTTAAGCACTGCGTTCAAGCTTGGTTCTTCAGACAATATAAACATTAATTAGACAGAGATCGTGGTCTCAATGAACTCATAATATGAGTGGTCATAATACATATGTCCAAAACTATGACTCAGGATAGAAAACAGAAAAGTAACAAAAGAGATTCAGGGAAAATGTTTGGTACTTCAGTGGAAGGAAAGATCATTTACGCCCAGTTGGGTTCATTCATTCGTTTCAAAAAAGGTTAGCTTGTAAGTGATTTTTCATCACTGTAGGTAAGTTAAAATATGGTCAATTTCAGACCACAATATCTGAGCTTATTTTTAATAAGGAGTGAATACAACTCTTTCTGTAAGTAACATTACCAAAACCATATGAGAAACTTTAAAAACAAGTTCTGACGGGGCCAACCCCGTGGTGTAGTGGTTAAGTTCAGCGTGCTCTGCTTCGGCGGTCCAGGTTCGCATTCAGATCCTGGGCACAGACCTACACCACTCACCAGCTATGCTGTGGCGGTGACCCACATACAAAGTAGAGGAAGACTGGCACAGATGTTAGCTCAGAGCTAATCTTCCTCAAGCAAAAAACAAGGAATATTGGCAACAGATGTTAGCTCAGGGTGAATCTTCCTCAGAAACAAACAAACAAAAAAAGGTCTGGACCCCATCCAAAACCCTACTGAATTATATAAGCAATAATGAAATTATTTCCATGATACTAGACTTATGTAATATATACAGTCTTTTAGTTCATAATTCAAGTTGAGTCAGCTATATCTTAATCAAACCAAAAACTTGAACAATACTTACTTTACATGAATCTAGAGAAATTATTTACTCATTTTCTCCAAAACTGCCAACATTTAACTTGTAATTGTTTTTTACACTCTTGAAGCAAATTTTGAAGACACTATACCTCTTCTAATAATATTTTATCACCAGAATCAAGATAATACAGTGATAGCTTTCACAAATGTGACTACTAACATTTGTTAATGTTACATTTTAAACTATCTATGAAATATTTAATATAATATCTCAATATTTTCAGGTAAGACTTCCAGTGAGAAGCCAAATTTGGAGTATTTAAGATTTATCCAATTACTTCTCCAACTCAGAAAGATATTAATAGACATGTACAATAATTTACATTAAAATGTGTCTGGAACTTTGATATATTAAAATCACCTAAAACAGATTTTAAATGTCTGTTTGTTTAATATATCTGAGAAAGTTACTCTCAAATATTTTCAAAATTCTACCTTGGAATATTTTCCTATCCCATAGATAATTAATGAAAACACTTAATTATTTTTTGTGACAAATTCTTTTTTGTCATTACCAAGGCATATGATTTATCCAATGGAACTTATGATTTAAAATTTTTAAATATAATCCGAGAAGCTCTTGAAAGGAAGCATCAAGCAGCTATTCAGGAGAAAGAAAAAGATATAGATCACTGTGTAGCATGTAATCGAGTTTTATAGAAATCTGTGTAAGTGATGTTATATAAACTTAGTTTTCCTGAAACTCATTCCATAATGACTATAATTTGGTGACTATCCTACTATTTTTAACCTGTAGCTGATGAACAAAACTACACTCCCTCAGAGGATCCAGAATAAAACCTTTAGAAAGACATTTGGCAATATTGCTCTGGTATATTAGGTACCATGCTGCTCTGACTTTATCTAAAGTCCTCCACAGATAATGGCCTAGAAAATCAAATCAACCAAGTTTGGACTCAGACAACTCTATATCAAGTCAGGTATCCCCTATTTACTACCTTCATGGTTTTGAGCAATTTTATTTACTCCTCACAGCCTCAGCTTTCTATCTCCGAGATGGAATAGAACTACTATCCCTACCCTCTTGGCATCATTGAGGATTAAGTGTAATTTTATGTGCAATGTAGTTGAGTCACTATTTGAGTGGTCTTACAGTACATATAATGAGGATGGTGATCATTCAATAGAAGGGCATAGAAAGTATCATTGCTTCAGATCCATCTTTCTAGGGTGCTTTTCAAAGAGGGTAGACAAATTTGCATTCTCAGTGGCAGTATATGTAAATGTCTATTTCATTGTTCTTTCAAAACTATTGGGTTACTGCATTTTTTAAACATTTGTTAATTTGGTGGTTGAAAAATTATTTCATCCTAACTTTAATTTCTTTGAAAATTAGTGAGATTGAATTTTTTTAAAGATTTATTCGATATTTGCAATTTTAGGTAAATTGTCTCTTCACATACTTGGTACATTTACTAATTGGAATATATTTCTTTTATTTCTATACTAAATATATTAATAATTTTTTGTCATTTTTTTTATAACTGGGCCAAAAATTTTTGAGCCAAATGAATGAATGAATGCCTGTGAAAAATTTTTAGCATCACAAGCAAGTGGAACAAATAGTTTCCTTAGCACCTATTTACTTTTTATAAAATTTTATATTTCAGTTTTGGAAAAATGAAGATAGAAAATTTATGTAAGGCATTTAAAAGAAAGACATTCAAATTGCATTTTAATTAGAAATTACACTGACATATCCTCTTTAATTAATTATAATAATCTCAGTAACATGATCGGCTTGACGTTTGCATCAATTATTTTTTCCACAAGTCATTTTTGTTTCATAAATTTAGCAACCCTAAAAAATTGTTCATTGAGAGTGAGATTTGACTAATCTTGAGATATTCAGTAACAAGTCTCTCAATACACAGATTCAGTTAGAAAACAAGTCACTCATCACCACTCATTGGCCTGGTGAGGGATTTTGGATAATTCATTGAATCTGCCCGTGCTTCAATTTAATAGAGGATTTTAAAACTGACTTTATAGTCTATGGATAGGATATGCTCCAATTAAAACAAGATATTAAAATTGAAATTTAAAAATAAGATATTAGTGAAAATTACTGGTGTTATTGGAGTATTTTTCCTTTGATAATTACTTTATCAGAACATTCTCTTTATCTTGTGATTATCTATCATTTAAGAAGTGTCTGTTACCAGGTCACTAATTTCTGATCTATGCAAATTTGGGGAAGTTATAAAACTTACAGGGTCAGAGGCTACTGAAACTGAAAATAAATCACAAATACTGACCAATATGTATGAACTATTAGTGTAAGTCCATAGAAAAACATAATGTAATTCACAGTAATTTGTTTTGTGTATTACCTTCCTGGTAAATATTCCTTTACCTAAGGATCAGGGACAACAGTCTATTTTGAGTGGTTAGGTAATTATCCAGCAAGCTCCACGGCAGAAGGAATACAGAGGAAAACAGGACCACAGACCAGGAAACCTGATAGAGTAATTGTCAACCTCTGATTTTTCTATCAACAACCAGATGCCAGCATCTCCTGCATGTACCTTCCTGGGCTACATGTAATTCTCTTCATTTCCATGGGGTGTTCTGAGACAGTTACCACCTCTTATCAACTCTAATTTTTTGTGTTGCTCACTTGTTAACTTAGCAACACAATAAAATGTTGAGCAAAGGGCAAACAAGTTCTTTTCATCATGAAGCTGTCACTGGAACAACACAGACATAGAAGACTTTACTTCTGAAGGTACATGTGTGTTATTATGAGGGAATCCTCATCCTTACAATCTAGCGCTAATAAACACGTGTGCTCACTGCCTTCCCCACTATGGTAGGTACAAGAGAAACAGCTCTTCAGAAAGGGAACGTAAGAAAACGTCTCTTCAGAAATTCACCAACAGAGGATCTGTTTAAGATACACTCAAGTCAGGAAAAACTAACGCTATTACTTAAATTATTATTAAATGCGCTGGAATTAGTATTTCCACAATAGCACAGCATATGAAATAAAAGCACCCAGTGCTTCACAAAATAAAAATATTAAGAAACAAACACGTCAAGATTTGCATTGAAAGATGAAAAAATGTAGTTATAATGGGAAAGATTTCAGCATAGTTTTGGCTTATGAATAGCCTATGTATCATTACATATTTTGATCTGAAAACTTTAAAAAAAAGAAAATAGTTTCCTTATTCATTGTCACGACATCACCATTCATAGTTTATGAAACCACAGTTTATGAATCACGCAGCAGGGAAGTAGTCATCAGGATTTTAATGCTTAACAATTTGGCACTTTCTCTCTTCTGTAGGATTTCTTTTCATTGTATCATGTGCTGATAGGTTCATATTTCTCCAGGGTAGCTAATCCTAGTCCACTATTTTATTTTATTTTATTTTTTGTGAGGAAGATCAGCCCTGAGCTAACATCCATGCCAATCCTCCTCTTTTTGCTGAGGAAGACAGGCTCTGAGCTAACATCTATTGCCAATCCTCCTCCTTTTTTTCCCCAAAGCCCTAGCAGATAGTTGTATGTCATAGTTGCACATCCTTCTAGTTGCTGTATGTGGGACGCGGCCTCAGCACGGCAAGAGAAGCGGTGCGTCAGTGTGCACCTGAGAGCCGAACCCGGGCCGCCAGTAGCGGAGTGTGCGCACTTAACCGCTAAGCCACAGGTCTGGCCCCTTAGTCCATTTTTAAAACCAAAGGTATGTGTTCATTATTTAGGCATAGTTTTTCTTAATCATTCCAGCTGGAGCTGGTCCACAATGTAATGGAACAAAGTCGCATAAAATGTATCTGGCTCTCTTCCCACTTACTGGTCTTTGCTAGATCGAGACATCTAAGGTCCATAGCAGATCCTAGAGTATTGGAGATATCAACGTGAGCTTTGTCCTTTACATGTACATCTTGCATACCTAGTTATTATTGTTGGAAAATTATTTTATATTTCTGGTCCAGTATGTAAATATAGTTTTGCCTTCTTCTATTTATGCAGAATTATAACCATTCAGATTAATGCCCTTCTACCTATAGCCACGATACACATAGACACTATTATTTCCTATCCTTCTAGAACAAGAAAGTGTTCTACAAATTGTAAGCAGGTAACTAATCCATTTTAATGTGCATTGCTAGAATCTTAACAGTGTTGTAGTACAGCTCCCTACCACTATCAGCCTATATACCCATGGCTTCCAGCAACAGAGATGAGCACAGATTGGCTACTCCAAAGACAATAAAAAGAATAAAAGGCACAACAGGAACAGAACCGACATTTATCTTTCTTTGATAAGTTTTTCTACTTCCTAAATCAGGACAGCCAGGCTCTGCCTTCTGAGAAAAGATAGTTCATAGGCACTGCAATTCCACGCTTGAGAATTTACAAACAGATTTTCTTTTTCAATCAGATCTAATTTAGTCTACTAACTGTGCATTCTCTGGTTTTGTGTCCCGGCACTTATCTTTGTCCAGGTAACCACAGGGAAATATTTGCCAATATTTAACTTGAAGGTGAAAGAAAATGTGAAATTTAGTGGTAGACTGTTGGAAAAACATTCCAACACTAAAAGTGTTTAAAGTTTTTTTTTTTCATCTGCAAGTCTACTTCCACTGAAAAATCACTTGAAGATGTTCACAACAGGAGAAAATATACATGAAAACATGTACAATCCCCACACTTGAGTTTGAGGCTCACATCACTTTGAATTTAGGGCAAAAACTATATTGCACAAATTTCCTCATTTCCTCCTAATGACTGAACTCTTTGGTTTATTCTAAAAGTCCTTTCAAAAGTTAAATTAATCCTGTGACTGAAGGACCATTTAAAGGCCTATGCCAGTAACAGGAATTCCTTCTCAATCTAGATTATTTTGGATATTATAATCGTAACTAGGAGTCTTCTCTATTTGTTGAGATAAGAAAGTTAAGACTACAAGAGAAGATGAAAACTAGTGGCTGAGAACACATACTGATTAGATATACGAGCTAGAAACTCTGAAACGAGACTTCAGGTAAAATCAAAATTAGACACCTGGTACCAGGGTGGTGTTATCCACACACTGATTCCCGTTAAAGGAACCAGAGCTTCTTGGAGAAACAGCTGATTTCTAGACTAGGGGAGGATACATAAAGATGAGCCCGGGACATTTGCTGGCAAGCATAGACGTTGTCAAAACCAAGCAGAAAGGGTTTCAACTGGTCTAATTTTGGGATAATTTTAGCATCAAAAGGAATCATGACTACAACTGATCAAAACACATCAAATATTTAAAAATATATATATTCAGAATAACACTAACAAAAGTTATCATAAGCAAGTCATTATAACTCAAGTCAGCTAGAACCAACTGATTATATTGAAAGTTGATAAATATTAAAGTAAAATATCAAGCATTTATCATGCTTTTCTGGCTAATGAGGGAGAGTTCTTTATTAAAGATTACAGCTAAAAATACAAAAGGAGTAACAGAATTAGAAAATTGCTGTTCTGCAACCCTAATAAAATAATAGCTGTAGGTAACAGTCATCAGTGAATTTTACTAGACTAAATATTGATGGGGAATTTATACTGCAGAAATAAGGGTAACAACCCCTGAAACCACTGAGGAATTTTAACATCATTAAAAGTGGGCTTTATGATATAATGCAAATGCAAAATATTTGAACTGGAATATGCTCGAGCCTCTGGCTACAACTACCAGTTTACAGGTAATAGGTGATGGCAGATAAGTCACATGACACCATGACAAATGATTCAATCAAATCCAAAATGTGGAACACACTGCAGGACAAATGAATCACTTTCTTGATAAATCAATAGCATTTCAAAAAAGAGGATGGATAGGGTCCATTACAGAAAAAAGACATCACAAATAAGTGTAATGTTTGGACACTGTTTGGCTCCTGATTTGAACAAAGCAACTCTACAAAGATATTTTAGAGTTAGCCAGGAAAACCTGAACAGGAACTGGGGAGTAGACACTATTAAGGATTTTGTTAGTGCAATAATGGTATTCAATGGATTACTGCTTATGATGATTGAATTGTGTCCCCCAAAATGATATGTTGGTGTCCTAATCCCCAATACTTCAGTATGTGACCTTATTTGGAGAGAGTTCTTTCAGAGGTAATCAAGTTAAAATCAGGTCCTTAGGGTGGGCCCTAATCCAATATGACTGATGTCATGAAGGGGAAAGTTTGGACACAGAGACTGACACACATAGAGAAAATGATGAAAAAAAGACACAGGGAGAAGACGGCCACCTACAAGCCCAGAGAGATCTCAGACTTCCAGCCTCCAGACTGTGAGACAACAAATTTCTGTTTTCTAAGTCACCCAGTCTGTGGTGCTTTGTTACAGCAGGCCTGGCAAACTAACACATCATTTCAATTTCTTTATTAGTTGAAAATACATTATGAAGTGTTTACACATGAAATGGCATGATGTGTGAGATTTCCATTAAATTATCTAACGAAAATGTGTGTGGAGAGAAGAAATAAGACGAGAAAACTTTTCACAATTATTGAAGCTGAGTTACGGGCGCATAGGGTTAAGCATACCACACTGCTTAATTTGGTGTCGCTAAAAAGGCCCATGAGAAAGATTTAAAAGAGACAAAATTACAGCATAACACCAGTGTTTGGGATTAAACATAAACATACAGATGAAATTAAGGCTGCCTTCCAGAACGACACTTGGACTCGTGTGTGGCACCAAAGCACAAAACCAAAGGATCAAGCCAGAGAAACGTCACTCACTAGTTTTATGATGACTATTTTTTTGTGCGTGTGTGAGGAAGATCGGCCCTGTGCTAACATCTGCCAATCCTCCTCTTTTTGCTGAGGAAGATTGGCCCTGGGCTAACATCCGTGCCCATCTTTCTCCACTTTATATGGGACGCCACCACAGCATGGCTTGCCAAGGGGTGCGTCGGTGCACGGCTGGGATCTGAACCAGAGAACCCGGGCCGCCGCAGGGGAGCGTGCGCACTTAACCACTTGCGCCACCCGGCCAGCCCCTTTGATGACTATATCCAAACCCATGCCTTCTAAAATGTTGGTAAGCTCACTCTAATAACTCACTTTCTGAAAAAGTTTTTATAATAACTCTGCAAAAAATTTAAATATTTTATGAATACAGTATAAAATATTAAATATCAAAGACACTTTTCTATATATATGTAATTTTATTAAGACTATTCCTGGGTACTTCAGGGGAAAAACAAAACACAAGCCCCTTTTAGAGTATAAAGATTCAAATTCATCCTCCAAAGTAACACTTAGCTACCTGACAGTTCTCCAGATTGTGGTACAGGCTACAGCGAGAAGCAGCAGACTGTTCCCTCTTTCTTAATATATGAAATATATTAACTGAGTCATCACTTTCCCATCACGTTATCCTCCACTATCTCAACGCTATCCCAGGCTCCTACCCCTTTGTTTGGTCCTCTCTGGCCACCACACCGATGCCTGTTCTCTGGAATGTGGCTGAGTGGTACTGACACCTGCTTTTTCCCTACTTACCTGTGACTCAGTCTTTATTTTTTTTTTTTCTTTGTGAGGAAGATCAGCCCTGTGCTAACATCTGCCAATCTTCCTCTTTTTTTTTTTTTTTTTTTCTGCTGAGGAAGACTGGCCCTGGGCTAACATCCATGCCCATCTTCCTCCACTTTATATGGGATGCCGCCACAGCATGGTTTGCCAAGCAGTGTATCGGTGCACGCCTGGGATCCGAACCTGCGCACCCGGGCTGCCGCAGCAGAGTGCGCATACTTAACTGCTTGCGCCACCGGGCCGGCCCCTGTGACTCAGTCTTTAAAAACCTGGTTAGCCTGTATCCAGTTTGTGAATACTTAGTTCCAGGTTTTGTTTCCAAATAAGGGTTCTCATCCTTTATAGAGCCTAGCACTAAAAAGAATGCAAAAAATGTGTAACCAAGAGATCTTAATAACTTATTGTACATGGCAACTTTATGATGCTATTTCATACAGCTGAGTAACACAATATTTAATGATTATTCTATAATAAAACTAATATATCTGAAGTTAACATTTAAGGGAGGCCAAGGACCAAATTAAAAAAAATCTAAAGGAACTCTTTCAAGACTTTGGTATTTTAACTGGTTAGTGATACATGTTTTTTACCTTTTCATTTTGAAAATTCTCTCTTTAATAGGTCCATCTCTAAATTATTCCTTGGATGTGGAAATTTTTAAGTACTGAATTATGAACTAGAAAACTGCTACCACGCTCTGGTTCTGATAACATTCACAACAAAAGGTGGGGAAACGTATATTTATCTCCAATGCCCATCTTCTTCATCCTCCATCACATTATATCACATCACACATCACATTATATTATAATACGATAAGATGGAGTACAGGAATGGCATGTGTCTTGTTCATGTAATATCTGCACACCTAGAATAATGTCTGTTGCATCATTACATTTTCAATAAGTTTTCATTGAATGAATAAATTAATGTATAAGTGAATTATCTAGGTTATTATAATCCATTTTAGTAAAAAAAAAAGTGCTAGGAATTTTTTATGACATTATCTGCAAAGTGCAGACTAATCCTGCTCTTATTTTCAGTTAAACTCCAAATTTCAACTTACATTGCAGTCTCATATGACATTAATACAAAATTAATGGAGGAATATAATTTGAATCCAAATCCAGAGTCATTTATTTATGGAATAATTCTTAATCCCTGGCAAAGCATTCATTTATTCTGTATATTTCCATTATGTATCTTGTTTACTGATTTTTCGTTCTGTTGAACCCAAGTTTAGAAAATAATAATTATTTATCTATTCATTGAATGAACACTGAGCAAAAATGATACACAAAGCACACTCTTCTCAGTGGAGTGGGAGAAAATTATTAATAGGACAAAGGTTCTATTATCTTTGAACTAATAGCTTGTAGGAGAGATAAGACATGTACATAAGTAACTAACAAAATGCAGAAGGTTGTAGTGATGAGAGAGTATAGAGATAGAACTGTGGGAGTGCAGTCGATTACTACTGGCTGGAAGGATCAGCAACTTCTCTGTGGGGGAAGCAGCCTTTCAGCATGAAGTGTTCGGGCAAATGGAGTTTGGATGTCAGAGAACACACCCAACTAGATGGACCAGGATGATCAAAGGCAGAGAACCAGGGCTGATGCATAAGAGAGAGAATAAAATACGGAAAATAGAACTGATGAAGGACACAGCTAACTGTTCCCCAAAAATTTATCTTTCCCTTGGCCAGCCGTGTAGAAACCATATTTCCCAACCTGGCTTGCACCTAGATGTGGCCATGAGACCAGGCTCTTATCACGGCACATGAATGCAAGCGCTGTGTGCAAATCCCTTCTTGTTGCTTTAAATGAAATTCTTGCCCTGGATTTTCTTTGTTTCTCTCACTTCCCCTTTCTCCTGGGTTAGAAGTTTCTGGCATTTGACTAGGCTTCAAATATACATGTGAGAATAATGCTCGAAAGAGTGGAGCCATGAGAAAGATGGTACTCAGGACTCTGGACGATTTCCTGGAGCAGAGCCAGCCTAGGCCTGTAACATCCAGACTTTATGTTATGGCCTTGGATACCACGCTGAGTTTAGACTTCTTTCTGTTTTTACAGTCTTTAGAAGGTGGAGGAAGAAGAGATAAGAAATTAGTTAACTTTTTTGCACACGTACCACATGCCATCCCTGTGCTCTTCCAAGTTACTTCATTATAATCTGACGAGAAGCATTTGTTGGCAGTTGTGCATTTAACGGATTGAAGGAAGGACAGATGACAAGATCAAATCAGTTAATATCATAAGTGAAAATATACAACAGAGAGGTAAACTGTAGAGAATGCAGAACTATGGTTATAAAAGAAGATGATCTAGCTGCGATATTAGCCTAGGAGACAATGGAGACTGAGCTAATCTCAAATTAGGTAACAGAGAATAAGAAAAATGATTTAGAAGAGGGAATTATGAATACAGTTTACAAAAAAAATTCAATACTGAGTTAAAAATTTAAATAAGGAACTAGCAAGAGAGCAGGATTGAAACTTCAGTTTAGAAAGCAATTTGCATAAAAATAAGTTAAGAAAATAAGTTCAGTATAATACCAACTGTAATGAGTGTACAAACCAGGCCAGATCTGAAAAGGGAACAGGACATGATTTCATAGATACACGTCTGATCCTAAATAAAAAAGAGCTGATAAACCTCTCACTTTAAGTCCCGTTCAAGTAGCTATAACAAGGTAGCTGTATAGCTGTAGATTGTCAGACAGTAGAGGAAGAAAGGCTTTGAATAGTGATTTCAACTTTTCGCTAGTGATGAAGGTAATGCATTATTCTCTTAGTGTTTTTCTTTATACCGAAAGGATTCTTTCCAGATAGTACTCACATGGGTCTTATCTTCACTGTCAGAACTGCCTACATAATTCATACAAAAATTTTGCTGCTGCCGAGATTACGTCAGTAACTGAAGAAAATTAAATTTAGGCTTAAGATCTCTAAGCTTATGGCCTAGGTTGCTCTTTACTCCATTCCAACACAGAATCTGAGAATTGAGGCAGTGACTGAAACAGCGATGCTAAGTCTACTGTAGCCCAACTCATCCTCATGCTTGAATCCCCTACACCTCTCGATAAGTCTTGCCTCTATCTAAACATCACAAGTACTTCCCGACATCAGTGAAAAAGAATCCTATTTTTGAATGGCTTTATTTGTAAGAAGTCTTCCTGATACAGAAGGGTACTCATTTCAATCCTCTATGGACGGCTCCCAATATAAAGAAAAGTCCTTTTCAACATGACTTCAATTCAAATATCCAAAGACAGTTATGTCTCCTTAAGTCTTCCTCCCAGAATAAACATTTCCAGCATTAAGCCATCTCTCGTGCAGCTGTTTGCCCTATTAGAACATAGTGGCCATTCGTTATGGATTCAACATGTACCTATGATGATTAAACCATTATGCTAACACCAGTTCAAGATTTTGCTACCCTCAAAACTTACTATGGGCCCTTCCTCTATAATAACAAATAACAACAACACATGAAAATTAGCTATTTAAAATTATCATGTCTTTTCAAAAGTATGCTGTTATTTGCATGTGTGCAGTTAAATTTTTATCTAAGCAAAAGATTTTATATTAATTCTTATTCAGTTTCACCTTGACTGATTCATTCTACTATTCTAACCTATTGAGAAAATAAGTGCCTCCCAATCATGTACACAGATTATTCATCATTGCCTTATCTGCGGATTTTATCACGCTAAAAAAAATCTCCCTTTCAAAACAATGAACAAGAATTTTGAAAATGACCAAATTGAAAACAGAACCCAGGAGAACGCCATTAGAGACCTCCCTCTCGGGTGATGCACTTTCATTAATAAGAGCTCATGTACAGACATTCAACCCATTGTGAGATTAATAATTTAACGTATTTTGTCATCCAGACATTATTTCTCCATATTAGTCAAAATTATTTCAAAAGTCACATTGTTATATAATTTGTTAAATGGAAACACATCAAGTGTACCATTATTGGGAAAAAAAACCTTCAGCTTTTCTAGTCCAGTTAAAACTAAAATAAAAGAAACAGACAATAACAAGAAGAACAATAAGAAATTGAGCTATTGTTGCATGACTTATTTTTAGTGCATATATGCTGCTCCAGGTGGTGAATCTCTTTTTCAGGACTATCAATCATCCATTAATGAGTCATAATAATCAATGCTGGAATCTAACATGAAATAAATATCATTATTGTTAGACTATACTTTTTATTCTTTAATGGAAATACAAACTTGATGCATCTCCAATGGTTCAGTAATTCCCCTAAAAATACCTGAGTAATGTAGAGCTAACTGGTGCCAGCCAAGTATTTTCTAATTTGTCAATTGCCTGAACTCTCTTACCGGCAGTGATTTTTCTCTTTTTTTTTTTTAGTACTGAATGAGAAATAGAAGGGGGAAAAAAAAGAATGACATTGGTCTTTTCTTTATTTCCATTACTTGTTGAAATAAAAGCAAAATCTCTAAGCATGAGTGAGACAAGGAAGGTTATTTTGTTATTTCATTGTTTGTCTGTCTTGGGTGGTTATTTTCATATGGATGTGAGATCTGTTGGATAGCTCAGAGATTGTGACTTGCACAATATCGGGAGAAAGAAGATAAACACACACATATGCAAGTAATAGTCTTGGGTAAAAAGGGACACAACCTCCCACAAGACTACACGGAGGAGTTAAGATGGTTAAAGAAATAGATAGTTTCTACGAGAAAAGTCGAGTATTGAGGGCAAGACAGAAGCAATGAGAAAGTAAGAAAGTAGTTGTCATCTGTCCAAGAGGGCTGAGAAAAATAGAAATGTCTAGATGAGAGAGAACTTCTTCTACATTGAATAACTGGATAGACTGTCATACAGAAAAGACAGAATGCTAGAAGAGGCTTTGCTGGGATGGGATGGGGTTGGGTGTGTATATATCCAGTAACACCCATGGAATATTTATTCAGGAACTAAGGAGAGTGAGTCAGAGATATTAGTTTGGGGATTCTAAGCATAGCTGGGACCATGAGAGTGGGTCCGTTCAAGGAAAGCAGTGCGGAAGCACAGCGCGGGGAAGATCAGGGAGCCCCTGCACCTCAGAAGTGGAGGTGGCAATGAAACACAGGGAGAGGTATCTAGTGTAAAGGACAGAGAGGCAGAGTTCTCCTTGTTTAATTTGTTGCCCTAAATAAGACCCAAAGAAATCCCTTTTTGTTAGCAATTTTACAAACTTCGCCTTATTTTGGTCTTTAGCCTTTCTGATACTAGCTTGAAAGTTTCGTGCAAATATATTTATTTTTATTTTCTAACTCAATGTCTCTTTTAAAAATCTGAGATAATCAGCACAGCTTCCAATAGTCATGTCTTCTTTAGTTAGTCCTCCTCTTTTCTTTTTGGAATGAAACAGTGATGTCACCTAAGTGATATAAGGAAAAATGGGAAGCCCTCCAATGACTTCCCATTGTTACTTCAATAAAATACAAAACTCCTTGTGGTTGTCTGTAAGTCCTTACATGAGCTGGCTCCTGCCTCTCTGACCTCATCACATTTTCCTTGCCCTCCTTCTGTCCCCAGCGTGCTCTAACAGATTCTCGCCTGAGGGACTCTGCCCATGTCATTTATTCAGCCTAGAAAGTGAGTGCTTGGTTCCCATAGTTTGGATTTCAGTGCAAATGCTGTTTTCCTGGCACAGAATTCCATAACTCTTAGCTAAAGCAGACACCCCCTACAAGTTGTCATTCTCCATTCATTCGCAGTCTTAATTTCTTTACGGCAGATGTCATTATCTACAGTTTTCTTATTTTATTGGTTTGTTGTGTGTCTGCCAATCCACCTACACATGTTAACTCCATGAAGGCAAGGACTATGTTTCATTTATTCATGTATCTTCAGATCTTGTAGCAATACGGAGCAGAAAGAAGGCCCCCAGTAAAGAAACCTCGGTAAAAGGAATTAACGATCGAATAAAGACAGCTTCTGTGGCCGAAAGGAGACCACATTACTGATGGAAAGGAAATTGAATTTTGAGAGACTGTACCATAAAGTGAGCATCAAATGTGTTTACAGAAAAAAAAAATAACCATTTCTAATACAGAAATTATCTAATAAATATTTTAAAATTTTCTTTTATGTGCAGTTAACATGTAAGAGGGTTTTTTTTTTTGCCCTTTTTTGATTGTTTCCACTCTAATAAACCTAAATGTGACTTATATTTTCCTAACAATAAAAACGTTGCCATCAGCTTATTTTTTAGAACTGTTGAGTATTGCACACACAGGAGAGAGACAGGAACGGTAGGAAATAAACACAGAGCACAGACACACAAACACACACGTAAACTAGAAATATCAATGCAAGTGAGGAAGCAGCTGGTTCAAGCAGGACGTCTATCTTCCTGGTAGTGAGTGTGCAGGAAGAGCGCGAAGAGCATGAAGATGGCCAAGTCTGTAACTAAACAATTATGGCAACACATAATCGGGTCCACTTCCCAAAGACATAGGTTTATTTCTTTTTTTATAATACGCATGCGCAGGTCTACACACCCCAAATTGTTCTAGGCATCTTGAATTCATAAGCACAACAACTCATAAATAAACTTTGGCTAGAAAGTGGAGTCCTTGCCAAGGGTCGTAGAGCTGGCAGTTACTACGGTTTCACAGGACATCATGAGAGCTACCGAAAACTGCCCAGTGAACACCAGGCACATCAACTGATTTAATATTTTATTTTCTTTCTAAGTTCAAGTAACATACTTGGACACATAAAATTATTAGTGTAAAATATTTTGTTTATATCTGACTTCGACCTCCAACAATGAATCAAAATTAAATGCATCAGATGAAAAAAAAAAAAAAGGTGGACTTGAAACTACCCACTGAAAATTTTGTTTCTGCTTTCTCTACATTAGAAAAGTCACCAAAAATTTTGGTAGACATGGTAATTGACTGGATATAAACACTTAATATGATCTCAATCCTACTACAGTTTAAAATTGTTCATAGAGATTCACGGAGATCCCCAAATTAGAGGACTATAAAATCATAAATCAAATTCTCTACTTTACTTACTGAAATGGTATCAACCTTTCATGTGCCAAAGATCTGAATGACTTATGAAGAGATGTCTTGTTCTATCGACATCATAAATCTATCGCAGTCCATGCCAAGGTCCATAGTTAACAGTACTTCAAGTGTGAAATGCTAATTTAAATCCACAGTTCAATGATTTTCTTAAGAGATGACAGCATAATGTTGAAATTATTGATGTCAGTCTCTTATACAGCGGACTCCCTGTAGAGCCACTCAAAATCCATGGCTCTCTCTCACTGCGAGGGTGTCAGCCATCTTTGGGTTGGATGAAAGAACAGGAAGAAAATATGATCCATGTTATACTCATTTAACAAATCCTCTTTTCTACATCTCAACCACAATTCAGAGCTGAACTTGGAAACTCTGCTACGTTTCTACACAATGCCATAAAAATTTGACTAAATGGTATTCAAGGAAAATTTTAATAATATTATATATTCCCAAAGTTAATTATTATATAGTTTATTTCATGTACATTTTGAAAAGAATTGTGTTATCTTGTCCTCTTGTATCTAGTCATTCAATGTTTACATTATATGCATTTCTTTCAAACAAATCTAATATACTGCAAGAATTTTACAAAACCAATGTTTCTTAGATAGCTGTGTTACTGAAGTCAAGCTTGTCATGAGAGAATGTGCTAGTAATTAAAAATAGAAAATTCAACAAATTATATAAAAGAAGTAATCACTCAAATTCTTCAAATATTTATTGAGAACTTTCTATATGCCCAATATAGCAGTGAACAAAATAATAATAGTATAGTTTCTGTTCTAATGGGGCTTACAATGAAGGGAACATGCTAAGACAACTACTACAGTAATCTCATGGGACAAATTTAATATTTTTGTGCTAGGGCTCCTGATATAAAAAGATGCTGAATCATTACACCCTCTCCTACTTAGTATTTTTAGTGATCATTTTTCTACCCACATAGAGAAATAGAGTGATAATTTGGGGGTCTGAAATATGAATGGGTAAATGAGCATTTCATCAGTAAGAGAGAGCGGAATCAACTGCAATGTAAACATATCCTAGCACGTAAATTCTGATCCATATCATCCCCAAGGTTGATAACCATACATTAGGCATAGGTGCAGAATGTTAGAAATGCAAAGAACTCAAAAGCACATTAAGTTAGCATTCCCTATGCCCTGAGTTACAAATTAATTCACCTCTATTTCTTATGCTGTAAAAATTAATACTAAATGGCTTGTCCAAGTTAAGACAATCAGTAACTCATAAATCAATTCAACATGCATTTATCATGCACCTTCTCTCTCTTTTTTTAAAGCACTCTTAGATGCTACTGGGATATACTGAGATAATGTGTAGTATCTGAAATACAGTAAATGCTCAACAAATCTTGTTGACTTCTACAACTAGTCTACCGGCTAACGCACCAAGTAGAACGCAGTAACAGAGAAGTGGGAGGGGCACCTCAGAAGCTAACAAAGCAACCTAGCGCACACTTAACGAGGAGTTAGGAAGGGGAAGGGGTAGTTGTTACAACACTAGCCCCAGGTTAAGAGCAAACTGCACCTGACACATTTTTCCCCTTTAAATAATGTGCCTCCTTGTTCAAAGTCTAAAAGAAAAATGGGTAACGCCCCCAAGTTCCTGAGAAGCGTGATTCGCACCGGCCTTCCTTCACTTGTGGGCTCTGCTAGTAGGGCTTAGGAAGCAAGTAGAGTCAGATCCAAGAGCCCCCCCAGACTACAATTAACTTCTGCAATTCTGTCTTCCTTCTGAGTCTTCCAGGATGATTGGAGGAGGAGGAATCTATGAGTGCTAATCTTTGTTCTACAAAGGAGAAAACCGGAAACTCTTGAGATGTTTCCCTAAGATCACAAGCCCCTTCACACCAGTCCTGGGTCTTAAACAATAGCTTGTAACTCTATCATCAGTACACTTCCATTATACCCATGCCTCGCAGCACATTTTATACAGGCAGCACTTAATTAGTACTTGTATGTATAAGGTAAATTCTCCCTTATAACTGCATGACCACCTATGAATAACAGTCTCAAGGAAGGGATCTTTCTCTCCCTCCCCTATTTCATCTCTCCTCTCCATTTCCTTCTCTGCTACTCTCAGATCTCCCTTATCATACAAAACTCTCGATTACAAGGAGTCACAACAATGCTAAAAATTGTCTCCCAGTTCTTTCTTTTTTCTCACATCTGTACTTAACTGATCAGATGACAGCAAGAAACCAGGGGCCCCATTCTGTCTCCTGTGATGAAACGCTCTGGATAACCTAAGCATGGCTATCTCGAGAAATACAGACTAACTGTACTTTACCTCTTCATACATGCAAAGTTCTACCTTTGTATCTGTGCTCATTTCATATTTTCTTATAAAGTTTACTGAGTACCTAGAAAGTTAATTTAGGAACAGGAAGTAGAAAAAGTGGCTCTGCCAGTTAGAGTTAGAAAGTAATGGTGAAGAGCTTGAGCAGACAAGAAATGTAGGACTTAGCCTGGCTCAGAGACATGCCTGGAAGACTAGAGAACTAGGCCTGGGTGAGGGGCTAGGGAGCTGATTATACTGACAGGCGATGCCACAGGAATGGAGATTCAGGATGCTGCCCCTGGCATCATCACAGTTGTTTTCAGCAGTGTTACTGGACTCTCAATCTGCTTACCACCATGTGGACAACCTGTGAACAGCCTGCACACATCTAAAGGTCAAGTTCACATTCGATGGGCTGAGCCTGTGGCGCACGACGATACTTCGCAGACAGAGAGCAGGAGCTAAAGTGTCTGCTGTCTTCCTTTGCACAGAGGTCAGTGGGGCATTGCTTCCTGACTCTTCTGGAATCGCACCCCCACACGAAAAATAGAATGAATATTCAGTGGTTGGCTGTCAAATATCAACAAGAACTTAAGATGGAGACAGGAATCTCCTGTTTTGGGGCTTAATTTCAAGACTTAGAATATCAAGCTTCAGCAGATGAGGAGATATATAAGGCACAGTGGGCAAGTCTGGAAACAGGACTCTCACCACCACACTATTTTTCAGGAGAAAGTGCACCAAGTTGAAGGGCAGTGTATGCTGTGAGCAGGGGCACAGACTGCACAGGGGTGCGTGCTGTTTCTGCCACTTACTAGTTGTGCGACCCCGGACAAATCCACTGAGTTTTCTGAACCTCAGTCTTCCCATCTGAAGCAATACTGTTTTTCTGAAGCAGTATTGTAAAATGGTCTTTCATACATAGACCTGTAGCAAGCATTTGTCAGTTGCCTCCTCAAAATCAACCCCACTTCTCTCATCAACAGCACCCAGACTTTCCTCTGGCTAATCCCCTTGACCTCATTCCCAGCCTTTTGAGCCTCAGGTTCAGGAAGCCACACTGCTCAAACCAGGTAGTCAATTCCATGCTCTGAGCTACACACTTGGGTTCAGGGATGAGTATTCAGCCACAAACCAGCCAGTGAACCATAAGGAGGCATCTGCCGGGGCTTTGGGGAGAGCAGTTCCCCCTCTTTTTCAGGGGAGCTATCAGAAGAGATGCCTTCTCTTCCTCTGTCCTTCATGGTATGAAGTGATGAGGTCTGACTCCTCCTTGGCCACCATGTCTGAAGCTGATCTGGCTACAGAACAGCAGAGAAACCACGCCAAAGTCTGAAGGGATCATGAACATTTATATCAAAGTGCCTCAAGTCAGCAAAATCTCTTGTTTTGTAGGTACACAAGCCAAACTACTTTTTTAAGCCAATTTGGGTTAGATTTTCTATCCCAAGGCAACCAAAAGATTCCTAATTCAAGAGCAAACTAGAAAATATATTCTTATCCATAAGAACAAAAATAATGGACATTTTATTTACAAAAAAAATTGTCTAGTGAATATATTCATCAGAGAAACCATGAGAGGCTGAATCAGAAGGACTCGCAGACTGAGACTCAGAGTAGCTGTGACACTAACAAATAGTTTACAAACACCAACAAAGGTTTTCACATATGACTATTCATCCTCCTTTGAGACTGAAAACATCAGTCAGATAGACGCATCTTAGACTAAGTTTTTTCCACAAGTACTTGGGGAAGAAAATCCTGCCTGCCGACAATGCTCACCTCCGAGTACTCCAGTTCAACTCTGACTGCACGTGGGAGTCTTTCAACGACCAAAATTGAGAGAAGTCGAGCTTAAAACACACCAGAGCTCTGAAGGGAAATTACGATGTCAAAATACATCCTTCAGCAGAAGTTAGTGCAGAGACACTAGTGTATCATCATGGGTACACCCATCCCAAGAGTACAAAAAGGGAGAAGAAAACAGGATATTAGAGCAAAACCTTCAGAAAGTAGGTTATAAATTTCAAAACTATTAACTTTTCTTAACTCTTCATTTTAAAAAAATACGCAAATCATAGAGAATCAAAAACTCACACATGTTAAATTTATATCATATGCAAAACATTACATTAGATGACTCAGTATAAATTAGCCCATTCCAGAAAGACAGAGGAAATGAACTCCAATTTAGATTCTGCCAGGCAATCTGCTCAATAAACTTGAGCAGTACACAGACACCTTCTGACTTCAGTTACTCACATACTTGTACATAAGGCTACTGAGCAACATGACATCATTCAAACATCACGAAGAATAACCTATACTTGAATGCATGAAAATTACAGAAATGTCTAATAACCTAATTACATGAGTTCATTGATCCCTATTTACTAAACTATTATTTCTTAGCCAGAAAACCATAAAATTTTGGTTATAAAGAGATGTCCTCAACATATTGTGCATCTTAAATTTCCTCACTTTTTCTTTTTCTTTCTTTTTAGTTATTATTTTTTAATACACAACAATATAGAAAATTAAGGTGATGAATGCCCATGATGAGGACAGGGAATGTGTGTATGTGTGCATGTGTGTGGGGGGTGTGGAGGGGGAGGGAGGATTATGTAGTTGAACAAAGGAGATATTATTTTGCAGGTGGGTGGACCAGTAAAGATATTGGTATGCTGATATCAGTGAGCATACATGTGTATATCATCAAGGTGGGCAATGAAATAATTCTTCCCCAGAAATTGACGAAATGGTATCCAGAATTCTAGAAGCAGAACATTCTACCCAGAAAACCGTACTAAATTTGTGGGGGTCAGGGATGGGTACGTGGTGAGAGTAACAGGCTTCACAGATACTGAGGTAGAAGAGATTTGCTAAATTTCCTTTGAACAAGAAGAAAACAGTAATACAATTTGTAATGTATCTACACACACATAAATAATATCTGGAGGAAATATATGCTAAAATTATATATATGCATAGATGCATGTTTATGTATGTATAAAAAGTGGTACAAACTGTTACATGACACTAATTATTTAGCACGAATGGACCACTATTTAGGCTTTCTATTATTGATCTATATACCACACAGTAAAACAGCTAGCAACGTGCACATCATTGGCAACGGTGTACTTGCCAAGGAAACATTGTTATTTTACACCTGGCTTTGTGCTTTGTTTTTCTCTCCGCTATTCTGTAACATTTGACAAATGGCTACTTAAGATCCATTAGCCATCTACAGCAGCAGTCTGCTTTATGTAAGGTCTGGTGACACCGGGAGCTGTCACACACACATTCAGGAGACTCACAGAACCAGGTAAGAACTAGGCCATCATCATTTTTCTGTTTTCGCTTTCTAACTGTCACCCATTTTGGTGGTCATATGTGCTTTTTTTAATTGAAAGACAAGCTATTGTTTGTTTTAGTGTGATTTTGCTTCAGATTTTAGCAAGTACGGGTGAGTATATTTACAGAATATTCATTTTGATTTTATGTAGAACGTTCAAAAACATAGCAAATAAATAAGAATTACCGTAGTAGTTTTAAGATCTCTATCAGTTAAAAAAATATTTTATTCAATTTTATTTTTAGTTCTTAACCTATTTTGCATTTCATAGATGTTCTAATTTAAGGAGCTGATTTCGTTTTTTGATTTGATCTTCTCCACAGGTTTTCATGGGATGAAAGATTGACACGCTTTAGGCCACTTGTTTTTTGTTTTGTTTTTCTCATGCAATTCTTTAAATTGCAACTTTATGTACAGCATATGACTTAAAAAATACTCCTCATTGGGGCAATTAAATTGCAACTCCATTTTAGGGGTAAGAATTTGAATTTACATGTAATGCTTAACTGAAATAGTTGTTTTCTTTGAAAAATGAGGGGTAAAAGAAAGTACAGAAATGGCAAAGGTTAAGTTCTCCCAAGCGTTCATTTGAGTCTTTTGTCAGAAGAATGACAGAATTCCACTCCCATCAGGCTTTCTGATTACTTTCCGGGTCCCTTTGTCTCAACATCCTTCTCCAGTCATCCCGTCAGCTGGACACAAATCATGCGTTTACATCATCTACAAGCATCCTCACCATCAGGTATCCATCCAGCTATAGTTTGTGAGACCATGATTTCCAACTCAGTAAGAACTAATTTTTCCTCTTTTTTGGAATTAAAGGAGAAACAAGACTCCAACCATTTCCCCCCCATCTCTCTAAATTTATTTCAGGTAAATCAGTGCACTAAGTTGGAAGGTCATCACTCTTCTTGATAATAAACCCCTCCTCTCCACGAAGCCAGATAGTAAATCAGAAGAGTGCCCTGCTTGGGAATAAGGATAAATATGCTGGAAATAACTCACATCTTTTAAAAAGCCATTTCTGATTTGGCAAAGGCTATCTCCACGGCCATGCACTTGGCTTGGTAGATACGCTAACTGCAGATCTCAGGTACCGTGAAGTGCAGACCTCTGGGCTGTGCTCCCTGTGAGGCACTACTCCATTTAATCACCGTGCTTCACCTGCTCTCAGGATAACTAAGAGCTCCCTGAGGATCTGCATTCACTGTGGACTAGTCTCTCTTTAATAGTGTTTTCCTTTCTTTTTTTAAGTCACCATATGTTACGAACTCAATGAGTTTCCTCTTTCAGAAACCAGCTAAACACAATGCACTCAAGAGTATCTGCCAAAAACAATTGTCTAAAATCTTAAAACACTGAAAATGTCCAAAATCATAGTTGCTGCTATTAGCACACTAGAAGCAACTCATGGGATGAACTTCCCAGAAGCGGCTGACGTCAATGATAAGTAAAGCTGTATATTATGAACCCGTGTGAACTTTCTAATATAAAAATCTATAAGATGGCCATTAAAGTGTAAGTAGTTTGCAAGCCCCAAGAAATAACATTAGTCATCTTTTTCTATGACAGATCATAAGTAAGCACGGTCAGAAAACAGATACAGAACACAGAACAGGGGAAAGTTGACATTTTATTAACAACTCCATTAAAATAAATGAACTTACAGCCAAGCAAAAACCAAGAATCACTAAGTGTTTTAAATTAAGCACTTGACACGTTGGAAATGAATGTACACTTCACAACACTGAAGGAATCAGTAAGTATTCCTTGAAATATGATTCCAACTATTGGATTCTTTACATGAAAGGCTCAAATAAATTTCTCTCCAGTTAACGATGAATCCAAATTAAAACTAACATTGACCATCCCTAAAGTATAGGAACGGTGTCATCCAGAATTAAGGGAAAATAATCTGTAAAGAGATATCAATGCAGAATGAATTTCAACTCACATCAGAATTTTACTTCTTTTCTAATCCTTATTGAAAAGCACTGATACTCTGTCATTGATTTAAATTCAAGACTAGCAAAATCTGTCATGGATATAATAATTAACAAAAATAACTTCCACTTGGCAGGCACACACATACGCAGACCCTAAAATCGATTTCCCACCTCCCTCAAATTCAGTCTCAATCTTTTCATGACAAGACTTGCTCCCTCCTTCCAGGGCATCTTAATCATTGGTTCAATGACTGCCATTCTTAACATTCAACTACTGAATATGGCAATAGAAACTGGATGTGGAGAATTATTTCTTGGATGCTCTAACATGCCCTGTTTTCAGTCTCATTCTTGTACTTCGCAAAGTTCCCTGACTCATCATTCATGTATAAAGAGCAGTTATAAGGAAAGCATCTGCCAGATACAGTGCTAAGCTCTTTACATACATTGTATTAAATCCTCATCTTGCTAATACCCTCTCCTTTGGGGGGAAAAAAAAGAAAAAGAAAAAACAGAGACAAAACAAAACTAAAAACTATACAGCAACTGTAATTAGTCTCATTTTATAGATGGAAAGCATGAGGCTCAGAGTTCAATCATTTGACTAAAGCAATAAAGACAGCAATAATGAGGGGAGCTCAAGGTTGAAATGGGATCTTTGACCTCCAGAATACTGTAACCACTCTTCAGAATACCTTCATGTTTTAAAAAACTGGGACTTTATCTCCCTAAAGATAAGGCATGTCTATACTCTCTTTTTGGATGAATAAACCTCTCCTCCATTTTTTCATATCTTAGCTCCTGAATGACTCCTCAGTGGGAACACACTTTCCATTTCTATTCCCCTCTTATGTCAAATACTCCACTGAACTAAAATAGACACGTGAACTAATATAAACCCATAGTCAGAAGCCTTTGCCTTTCAGTTTCTTTCTACAGGCAAGCCAACGATTTTCTCTCACAGTGTAAATGTTTGCCTTTAATGTGTTAAATAGGTTAATAAAAACAGGATAAGTTGTCTTCCCATATTTGAATATCCAAAATATGTTCATATATTTGTGTGTGTATATATATTCTTAATTAAATATAACTAGAAATGCTATATTCAGTTGGATATGTTCACTAAAGAAACTGTCTTCTCTTTCTGATTTAAATAATTTTATACATGCAGTTTTGAGCAGCGTCATTGCCATCTGATCAGGGAGAACATTTAAAGCTGTACCGTTTGAACAGTCCAGAAGAAGTGAATGAATAACAAATAACTAGTAAGATGGCATTTCTAAGTTTCAATTTTTATCCATGAGAAGGAATAAGATCTGCAATACCATAGGTATTTCCTCCAAATGGAATGAAACTGATAACAATAATTTACTGCTAAGTTAATTTAAAAGTAACTATTATGTTCAGAAATTTATCCCTAGCTTATTTCCAAATAAGTTAGTATTTCCAAAACCCATTATTCTTATACAGAATTTCCATAACTAGGATGTATTCGTCAAGGTCCCAGAATTTCAATTTCCCAAAGAGAGTGACAGTTTCGGGCAATCTTCACAATTTCAGAGGCAGTTCAATCTATTTTGATTTAAAATTGATTAGCATCTTTGGAAATAATGTGCAGCGAATTGCTGAGCTGATCAAGGTAAACGGAGCCTGCATTAAACATTCAAGAATGTTATTCGATCACAAAATAACCCACATTTTCAAGCTCCAAATCAACAAATTAAAGCTGCCCTATGAGAAGCTTAATTCCATCGGCTCCTCGGTATTGTTGTGCACATTTCTACGGTATAATTATCAAACCCTAATGACAGCTCCTCAAAGAGGAAGCAGCCTGTCGCCCCTCTCTGAGCATGTCCGTTAGGCAAAGGACAAGGAGGGCAAAACAAAATAACGAAAACACAATCGACAAGTCCATTTGTCTTGCTCACTCAGTTTTGAAATGACAAAGCAGTCCCTAAGTACACAATTTTATTAACATAAAACCTACGTTAATCAGAACCAACAAGATGGTTTTGGATATACAGCAGGGGTTTAACGCAAACAGTAGGGGATGAATATAATTTAATTGATACTGACCCTAAATTGCTAGCTATAACTTTGATTTTTTTAAATTTTAAAGCAATTTAGAGAAGGCTCTTAGATCAGTACACTTTTCGCAGAATCTCCTATTTGAAGTGGGAAAAAAACATGACAGGGACTGAAATGTGGAACACACGGAGGTTACATCTATAATTGGTCCACAGAATCTTCAGATTCTCTAGTCCTAAGTTCACAGGAAACTTGGAGGGATGACTAGAGAGCAGGACCACCCAGGGAGGCGGAAAAGGCAAGCATGTCTGCACTCCACTCTAGTCTCCAGATGCCCTGTCCGTGGGCTCTGTCCGTGGGCTCTGTCCATCGGCTCCGCCCGTGGGGCTCTATCTGTGCATGGGCTCTGTCTGTGGGCTCTGTCCGAGGGCTCTGTCCGTGGGGCTCCGTCCGTGGGCTCTGTCCCACAGCGCCTCCAGGCCTGCGTGGCCGCCAGTGCGGGGTCTTACAGCTCGCCCCGGTGCAGGTTCATCCAGCCGTGGCACGTGATGCTCACAGGGGCCATCTCCATTCTCAGTGTGCTGTCCACCATATGAGAAGCTGCTTTTGCCTCAGTTTGTGACTGAAAGAAAATGTCCGTATGTCTGTCTTCAGCAGCTCACAAGTTGAAAGGTGTATCAGGTGGGAACACAGCGTCGCAGCTGAAGCATTTATTTTCTCCTGAAAACAATCTTCAGGCAGTGGAACTGACAGTATTTTTTCAGTAATTGCTTAAGGGCAAATCAAGGACAGACAAAAAAGCCCTGAGGTATGTGGTATTTCCTTCTTTTTGTTCCCCCCCCAGTTAAAAAGGTGCTTTTAAAATGTAAAACATCTTTTCCACTACGAAGATAGTTTTTAAAAATAGCATATGGTACGAAAATTGTGTTTTTGAAGCTATGTGTCATTATTTCAGACTACAGTGTAAGCCAGCCCGTCGGCCTGGGTTATTAAAATGATGGGATCAAAGAGTCTCAATCTCATTGGACTTAGGAGGAGAAAATGTTTGGGGCAGAAAATAACTGCAGAGGATTTTGACTTAATGGCACAGAAAACGCATTTAAAAATTACTGCCCCTTGGGGCCGGCCCGGTGGCGCAAGCGGTTGGGTGCGCGCGCTCTGCTGCGGCGGCCCGGGGCGCGCACCGATGCACTGCTTTGGCAGGCCACGCTGTGGCGGTGTCCCATATAAAGTGGAGGAGGATGGGCACGGATGTTAGCCCAGGGTCGTCTTCCTCGGCAAAAAAAGAGGAGGATTGGCGGATGTTAGCAAAGGGCTGATCCCCTCACAAAAAAAAAAAAAAAAAAAAAAAACTACTGCCCCTTGGGGGCTGGCCCTGTGGCGTAGTGGTTAAGTTCGCCGGCTCTGCTTTGGGATCCTCGGGGGCATACCTACGCACCACTCATCAAGCCATGCTGTGGTGGTGTCCCACATACAAAATAGAGGAAGACGGGCACAGATGTGAGCTCAGAGCCAGTCTTCCTCACCAAAGAAAACAAAAGAATTACTACCATTAACCTCTGTCTTCTGCCATTACATAAAGACTTATTTGACCACTTCATGACAGACAACTGGAATCATTACATTAACAACCAATATAGAAACTAGGGATTGTTGAAGAATTCATGATTGTTTAAACTAACAACATTGAGGCTCCAAGCATGCCTTCGAGAGAACCGAAGCTATAGGATGCTAAGATCACCTGGATGTCCTGAAAAGAGTTATATTTATAGCAGTTGTGTTCAATTTGACAAACAGCATGTAATCTCCCCTGTAAAAAGGAATAAAATACCCATTTAGTGGAGATGAATTATTCTTTTACACTATTCAGCTCCATTTTAATAATATATGTCCTGTCTTCCCTTGTACTAAGTTAGATTATAGTCGCCTGAATAAGTTATAAACTCTCCAGAAGAGGCTATTCTCATGTGTATGATCACGATGATGCCAGGGACTGTGTCTTATTGTCTCTTGGTAGCTCCTCGGCCTGTAATGGGGCCTCACATGAAGTGGGTACTCAATAACATTTCCTGAGTTAATGATTAAATGAACAGCTTCTTAAATTAGTTGTGGTTATGAAAATATAACAATCATTCACTGGAATGCACATTATAGAATTATTTAACCTTGGATTACAAGGAGTCTTACAGGAAAGCTCATTAAACTCACATTCAATTTAAGAATACCTTCTACCTCTCTGAAGCCTGCTCATCTAAATTTTGGTTTAAAAATCTCAATTATTCGGAGTTCACTGTTCCATTTTTATTCGGGTACATTTATTAAACTTTCCTATGTTGAGTCACAAATCGTTGCCTTTCAACTTACATCCCAGCCCTGTCCCCTGGATAACACAGAACAAGTAAATTGCCTTTTCATCCTGACAACACTTCAGATTTTTTAAGGCTACCATAATTGTCTCACTTACTCTTTTCTGGCTTAACATTCCCACTTCATTCCATTGTATCCACCTCCTTAGAGTCTGAAGATTTTTGGCTCTGTGGCTTAATTGCCAGTTTTTGGAATTTTTCATGGATTCTTTCTCATTCTCTTGCTCCTCACTTTTAGAACTCTAAATTATATGTATGTTAAGTGCATGTCACACCTTTATTTACAGTCGTCTTCATTGTCCAGCCTCTTCCCTCTCTGGGCTTTAATCTAGATATTTCTAGTCATTTACCTTCCAGTTCACTAATCCTCTCTTCTGACACATCAAATCTGTTATTAGCTTCTCCACTGAATCTTTCATTTCCAGTCACCGCATTTTTCAGATTCCAGTTCTCTGGGAAAATTCTCCATTTTTTCCTCTATTTTCTTGAAAATATTAATCATAGTTATTTAGAGGTTCCTATCTGATAACTCCAACATCTAAACCATCCCTTGGGTCTCTTTCTATAGAATTTTGTTTTCGCATTTAGTCGTCTGGACTTGTTTTGGGGCATGCCCAGTAAATGACTACTAGACATCAGGCAGAAAATATTGCAGAGGCTCTGGTTGATGTTATTTCCAAACAGAGTTTTATTTTATTCTGAAGGCAGGCAGAGTACTGGCACATTCAGTTAAGTGTGGGTTTTAGGTTTTGTTACAGCTGGTCATTTTTCCAGTTGGCCCTTGTTCCTAGCTAATAGTACTTCTGGGATCAAGACTGAAAGCCTGTAGAATTTACAAGGGCCACTCCACTTTTGTGGACCTAAACTTAACTTCTCTCTCCAGGACCACCAGACTGTGGGTATGCTGATGTCTTTGCTAAGCTCTTTGGTCTCTGGGGAACAGGTTTCTAGTTGATTTCTAGAAGTTTCACCCTGTACATGTGTCCCTTTAGAGTTGGCAAATGCTTTCAGAGGAAATCACATATATCATTTCTGGTCCAGTTGTTGGAGATTTCTTCCTCACCCTCTAGTCCTCATCTATTTGGTCGTCCTGAAGACTAAATTCTCTCTCTAGCCCAGCAAGTCTGTTACAAGCCTCTGGCTAAATCTTTCTCGTTGTCTTTCCTCCTTTTGCTGAAAATTGACAGGTCCTGTGAGGGAAAAGTAGGAAAATTGTTGGGATCACCATGGCGGTCCCTTTCCTCCAGGATGTTAGCCCAAGTCCTGTCTGCTTTGGGTTTTCAATCATGTCTTTACGATTTTAACATGTGATTTTAATTGTGCAGGGTGCAGTGAGGCTATCATAGTTCAAAAATGGTTACTGAATATTTACTAACTCCTAAGCACTGCACTAAACCACCTGCAAAGACGGTTAGGATACGGTGCCCACCCTTCACTTCACTCAACACAGAGAGTGAGGCTAAGGGTGGGTGGTGATAGT
The DNA here is from genome assembly GCF_020826845.1 of Diceros bicornis minor. Classification (NCBI taxonomy): domain Eukaryota; kingdom Metazoa; phylum Chordata; class Mammalia; order Perissodactyla; family Rhinocerotidae; genus Diceros; species Diceros bicornis. The sequence continues at coordinate 4,068,728 of NC_080744.1, read as the reverse complement.
GGGCGACTCAAGGAAAGCATTTACTCTTGAGCAGATGCACTGTTTTTGTTTGTTTGTTTCTAATTAGAAATAATTTTTTAACTTCTGATTAAAACAGTAATTCACATTCACTTTAAAAAATAAAGCTAGGAAGAAGAGACTAGAAACTACCTCTTGATTCCTACCAGCAGATAGCCACTGTCTTACTGTCTATCCATCAAGACTTTTATGCATGATGCATGGAAAGAATGAAAGAAGGAGGGATGGAAGGAAAAGAGGAAGGAAGGGCAGGAGCTATGAATAAAGGAAAAGGCAGCCGCCCGCATACAGGTTCTGTTGAAAATACTAACAGTGGAAAGGGTTATCTATGACGTATGTGTGCCTGGGGAACAGAGAGGACTGCAAACTGAGGGAAGAAGCTTGCAGAAAGCTCAAGTACAAAGCTGGGGAGCGGTGAGGATGAGGTAGGTAGACAAGAGGAGACTGTGAAGACTCTCTGTGAGCAGAACAGAGTTTCAAGAAGGAGAAGGTGAAGAAGGTGAAGAAGGAGAAGGAGAAGGAGAAGAAGACTCAAGTGTAACAAAGATGCCTCACAAACACCCTCTGTATGTGACCCTCATAATACCAGCGTGCGTGGCTTAAATGGAAATATTTTGAGCAGAGTCGTAGGGGCAAAGCCAGACTGCAGAGAGATAAGAGGAAATGAGACAGAAGAAATGGAAGACATAAACTATCTATTATTCTCCTTAATATTCAGTCAGGAGAGAAAGGAAAGAGAGAAAGCAGCAGGTAAAAGCCACAGCAGTTATTTAGTTTTAACTCTGGAGAGACTTGAGCAGGTTTAGAGACTAAAGGCAAGGACGATCAGAAGGCAGAAGCTGAAAATGCCAGTGAGAAGACACGAAGCAACAAAATAAGATCCTTCATTGGATGGATATATAGAATATGATTATCCCTGACTCTTTTTTTTTTTTTTTTTTTTGTACCACATTTCAGAGCAGGTGCACATTAAACTTAAGGCCAAATACAACCACCACATCTTTTTCACAATACCTGCTGCCAAGCCAGGCCTTTTCTTACGCTTGCGCCCAAATGGGCTAGTCTCCTCCTCCCGGACCCAGACACAGCACTGCTAAATTCCATCTCCGCCCTCAAATGCTTCCATTCAAGCCACATTTAATCAGTGCTGACTGCAGGCAAAGCATGATGCTGAGCATGCAGAACACAGAAATGAACAAAACAGACACCGCGCCTGCCCCCAAGGAGCTTACGCTCCATCTGTTTACAGAACGATATGTGCTCCCATCAAACCACCATGTTGATGTGGGTCCAAAATATGGGGGTTCCTCAGTCAGCGGCTCTGGAAACTTGTGGCAACTTTCCATCCTCCAATTAAAGACGGTCTCTTATGTCATTGCCTGAGAGAAGGTTTCCAGCAGATTTTCAGATAAGAAGACCAGAAAATAAACATTCACTAAAATTATAGATACTTTATACCAACAAAATTCAGTAAAACAAATGTTTAAAAACTCACATGTAACCAAGTTTTTAAAATGATCTACGTAACAAATTATTAATTAGATTAATATCAAGTTTCTTCAAATGCATTACCTTTAAGACTGAATTGACCAAATAATTCTCTTATAATTTTACCTAGCCCAAAATAAATGCTCTTTTTACATCTAATTGGGATGCTCATGAATAAGGATTATTAATACATTTTATTTTGTAAAAGAGTCCATCTACTACACAGAGAAAATAACCTATCTAAACATCATCTCTTGGGTACAAACTATATGTGTTCCACGCAACAGTTTCAGAAAGTTTTCTGGACAAAGGGAAGATATCATTACCTCCTACAGTACCAATGAGAAAGATTTCAAGGAATTTTTCATAACAACCTACACCTGCAATGCAGCTCATAACTAGATGGCCTTAGTGAACTTTTTTCAAATAACTACCATGGAAAACCTCCTACAAATCAGAGACACATATTAACTTCATCCTTCTTAGAAAATCTACCATGAACATTTATTTGTGTTTTTATAGTGAAGATTTCATTTAGTAATAAAAAAAGAAGTATTTTTGTAAAGGTAAAAATGGAAAATTTCTCTCCCCTTTTTCATGATTTCCACACTCTTAGTGACCTTTACCAGAGAGCTGTATTCCAGCATTCTGAACTCCCAACCTGAATTTCTGAATTCTTTCCTTTCACGAAAAATACTGAGAACGGTCAACTAGAACTATACTCGGAGGAAGTATATTTTTGGGTGGGTGGAGTAAGCCTACCTGTTTGACTAAATGCTGTTGTGCTGGAGACTTCTTTTTTGGACTCTCGTCACTCAAATCAATCGTAGAGTTGCACAGAAGAGGTGGCAGGGTCTGTATGGCTGTGACATTTCTACAGTTCCAAGCATTTGCCACAGACGTTACAGGAATCATATTTTCCCGAGTTTGAATTTTTGCTGCTTGGAAACATGAGGGAGCAGCCGTCCAAATGACAGGTAAAATGAAACAAAGAATCATTTTCTTTCAGCGTTTACCGTAAAGGTTTCCTTATCCAAATTACAAGTTAATTAAGCCCACATAATCCACATTCCATTAAGTTTTCAAGCTAAAATTAAAATCCAAAGGAGATTAAAAATGCCCACAAAATTAATATTGCATTCTGGGGTAGCAGATGCAGCACTTAGGAGCTTGTCCGCTCTCTTTCAGCAAAGTCAAATACGATCACTTAAGATGTGGGATCACAAAATGCGACACATTACGCTGTCCTTCAAAAGCCAGTACTAACAAAGACCCACATCAGAAGGGAAAGGGAAGCATCTGAACCATCTGAGGAGCCATTGGATCAATACAGTGTTCCCAGGCGTGTGACTGAACCTGCCTGAGCCTCAGTCCCTTGCTTATAAGATGTAGATAATAGTCACACCACTTCAGAGAACTGTGGTGAAGGCTGAATGAGTGAATTCATAGACGGCCTTTAGAGCAGTGCCGGGTCACAGTATGCCTCGTGCTGTTATTCTAAAGCAGGAAACAAGCGGCATTACCTCATCTTACGGGGGTGGGAGGAGCTCTCCCTCAAACATAAGACATGCTGGGAAAGACTTGGCAAGTGTTGGTGGCAACACTGACTGTATTTACCCTTTGAAATTAAGGAAATACTGGTTTCCCATCCATGGCACTTCTCTTCATGTGAGTAAAAGCCATCTGAGTTTGAAATCAAATCCCCTGGGTGGTTCAGGGAACTGCACGCATGTATATTTGGAAGTCTGGAAAATCAAGGGGGATAGATCCTGAAAAAGAGTTAATGGAGAAAAGGCCAACAACATATTACTATGATCAAAATAAATGTTGTAGAAAATGGACCAGCTTTGTAACGAATAACAAACCCGTTTCCAGAGTCTCTAGCACATGGGGAGGGGTGGAGGTTCCAAGGCTGCGGAGCCTTCACGTTATCTGAGGCTAACAGCGCAGCGACAGAGGACGACCTACAGAAGCACACGACTGTGCAGCAGACAGCAGCCTCTGACCGCTATACACTTACGAGGGATCGCTCAGCCCTCTGCACTAATTTCAAGGCAGAGAATATTGTCCATCTTTTATTCTACAGGTTATTTACGATTAGAGTTGTCAGTATTAAAGAAATGGATTAGGGCTATTCCTCTTAATTGGCATGATAAATGTTCAGTTTTACCAGGAAATGAAAAGCTCCCTCCTTGCATTTTACCTTGATAGTTCCCGACCTTGTCCGCTTGCCTCTGTCTGACTGCCTCATGGTCTGCTCACCCTCCACCCAGTTCTGCCTCAGTGGTGGGGTTTCCTAAGTCACTATGTTTATTGTCTGTGAGCTCATCTCTAATGAACTAAGTATCATCCTAATTGTTACCCACAATTCCTCATCTCTGCCATGCCACCACCCCATTGCAGTTCTCTATTTCCAGGGACTGACAGAACAAAGCTACTTTAGTCCATTTCCATTACATCATACTCATTCCCATGCACCTTCCCACTGAAATTAATTTGTCTTGCCAGTGCTACTTCCTTCTACTTTCCTGCTATTGACCTCTTTCCCACTATTTATATCTCTGAATATGTTTTCTTTGTGTCAGTTAAGACATTTTATGTTGCAAATAAAAGTAGAACCAATCCAAACTCATTTTATTAAGGGAATTCACTAGGTCAGGCAAATTAAAATCCAGACTTACTTTTGATTTGATTTGATTTCTGATCTGAGGTTTTATCCAGTGCCTCAAGCAATGTTACTGAGGATCTGATTTCACTGTACTTCCCTGTTCTATCTTCCACAGAAATGAGTTACATCTTAGCCTTCATACCGTGGCCACTAAACAACATCATGACCTTCCCTCATGGTAGCAATGTGGCTGCATCAGTTCCAGTCTTCCAATCGTCACATCACACTCTCCCAGGCAGAAGTTAGCATCTTTTTTGACAGCTGCCACACAAATCCTGGGATTATTTCTCTCTTGGCCTGATTTAGGCTACATGTATGCCCCTAAATCAATCAGTGAGCTCAGAGATGGGTCTACTAAGTCAGAAGTAGCTTCAAGTCTTCTCATAACACAAGGCACAGAATGGAGGCAGATCAATCCTTCATAAGAAATTCAGGGTACAGTGTTGAGAGAAGGGGAAATGGGTGCTGGGAAGGAAAGCAACAAATGTCTGAGACGGGTGCCAATCAGATCACGAACTCAGAGCACAGGTCATGTTGTCTATATTCCAATCTCCCCCCGTCCTCCTCTCCTCCATTCCCACACTATGCAGCACTGCAGAAGATCCATTAGCTGATTCTTAATACATGTGCTGGATTTACTGACTGATCAAATGGTTTACACAAATCCAGCGAGGACCAGATTAGACGGTTGGAAGAACGAGATAACAGAAAAGTGTGTATCAGTCCACCTGTGTTTCCCACCTCCATAAACATAGGCAGGATGCACAAAACACAACCACACATCTAAAATAGACTGAAAACAGCATCTATAATCATGCCTATGTTCTAACCTTGAGAATCATGACCTCATTACACTGCCTATGCCCTGATATCTCCCTATCACTTCCATATATTTTTAATGAATACATGTGTCCTTAGTGGACTGTATACTTACTTAGAATACTTGTTATTGATCACGTTATTAGCTCCAGAGTTCAGCAAAAAGCACGGTGCATAGTAGGTCCCAAATGTCTATTTGTGAAATAGCATTAATTATTACTCTATTCTTTGATTAATAAAGACAGAAAGCAAAAAGTACAACTTGACATTCCTTTAATCATGGTAAATATGGCTGAAGTGGCCAAATTCATCAATGGGAGATATTCTTTACATTTCATAGGAAGTCCTGGTTTCAGCAGCCTAAACCTCTTCTCCAGAGTAATCAAATGGGTCTGGAAATGCCTAGGGAGCTTCCATAACTGAGAAAACTTCTGGGAACAAAAATCCAGTGGGTGAGATGTGAGGCTCAACAGAGGTTCAAGGGCAGTGAGCTAGTGCTGAAGAGCTAGGAATGCTCTAAACCAGGGGAGCACCTGTCACCGTGATGGAGCCGTAGTCCAGTCTTCATGTCCTGTACATAAATCCCAGAGCAGAGGTAAGGGTGAGTGGGCGGCTGGTGGCTTCAATAAAACAGCAAGTAACAAGGAAAGGGCTGGCTTTGGGTTCAACAGCTTTGGCACCAACAAATACAGCTTCATGGCCACAGGTTGTCTTGGTGAGAACCCCTGCTCCCGGAACCAGGTCGGGGACTTTTGGAGACCTTGTTCGGGCACCAACAGCAGGACAACAGCTGATGCATTCGAGGACCACACTGAAGCATATAATGCAGACCCTCCCCAGGAACTCCCAGCTACCTGCAGAGCAGCTGAGGGGCCTGAGACCCGCCCGGGCCACCTTGGACAGAGCTCAAGGAGCGCAACCCTGCTGTGCCTGTTGCAGCTCTGCGCACGCCGCTTAGGCAAAGCCCAGGGAGAAACACGGATTGTGTCTCCAAAGTAGAAACCGAGTTGTGAAAAGGTATGTGCCAGATAACCATACCGATAAGACATGTTTTTCATTTGTGTTTCTTCAGAATCTGTCTGTCATCATTAGCACTGCCAGGTGTGAGTACTGATTCAGGCTGTATTTTAGTTTCTGTCCAGCAAAATGAAAAAATTAAAAAGCAGTCACATAAATTCTATTTATATCACTTATACAACTTGTTTCATGTAATAGGATGCGCTAAAACTGGACCTTTTTATTCTTGAAGACTTAACTAGTGTACTGTGTGTGTTTTTTAAAATTTTCTGTACATTATGATGTTTTGACATTTAAAAAAATCTTTCTAGCTGGGAAGAGACCGCCTCTCCCTGGGTTGGCCATTTCTTAGAGCAAAGGGCCTAGTCAGGACCATGCCTTCATTACGCAAACTAACTATCCAGAGCCTCAACTCCTCTCTCTGGCCTGTCTACTCCAGGAGGCAATATTCCTCCGCCTTCACTGTCCCAGGGCCAGGTACCAGATAACTAGGGATCAGTCTTACAGCCTAAAGCCAACCAAAATTATTCAAACCAGCCAATCCTAAACTGTTTGCCCTGCCCTGCCCCATCTTGCCTACAGAAACCTCAAGAAGGCCATGGCCTAAGCGCCCCCTGCTCCTGTCTCCTGACTCCCAGCCCCCTGCTGTCTGCCCAAGTGCAGGGCATGAGGAGCCAGTTCTCCGGTCTCTAGACCCCATGACTGTAACAAACTTTGCTTCTTCCTGAGCCTCTCCTCTGTCTCCTCTTGTGGCCACACCTGACTGACCAACTCATACAAGAATACACAACAACCAGAAAGAAAGAGAAACCTTCCCTACCTAGAACTGACAGCCATTTGCTTTCAGTGGTTCTAATAACGGAAACAGAATTCTCTTTTTAGGGCAGATTCATTGTTCTGGAAGGAGCCGTGTTGTCTTCCTCTCTCAAGTGTGCAGACATAAGTCAGGTACTCACGAGTTTCTCCAGGTGAACTCCTAACTTTGGAAAATTAAGACAAGTGCACCAGGTTTAACTGGAATGGAAGTAGTGCTGTCTTACTCAGCAGGCAGGGGAAGGGCTGTTCTTCTGGAAGATTTTGTGAGGAACCTGGCCGTCACTATAAGGAGTTTGCAGTTATCCCAGGACTACGAGACTGTAGGGCAGAGTTTGGTCACCCTGTGTTATGAAGAAAGAGGAAGATGCGGCTCTGAATTGGGGAAGAGTAGATTTCAGGGAAATAGTGACAGGCTGAACAACAGAGACAGAGAATAGGTCTTAGGAACAGTGATGTCCTATATAAATAACTCACAGACAAAAAAGAGGACCAAATAAGCACAAAATAGATGCAGAGTGAAATTTTTCCTCTTCTTTAACTTCCAGTACAATAGTTCTCAAGTCAATGCATATACATAACAAAAGCTACTTCATCAGTCAACATTTTAGCCACAAACATAATGCACAACAAACCCTGCCAAACTTTGTTAACATCCCATGGATCCAAGCAAATGACTTGGCTAAACCCAAATGAAGAAATGGATTTCTCCCTCTAGTCAAAAGAACCACAAAGACACGAGGTAAAGGGTATGGACATAGGCAGAGTGAAGAATTGGGGCCGATAATTTAATCTGCGCAGAGATACAGTCAAGCAAATGAAAATTACCAAATGAAATATGTACAAATGCATTATTAAAAACAAACTTAATGTTGCTATAGACTGTACGTTTGTGTTCCCTCAAAATTCATATGTGGAAACCTAATCTGATGTGACAGTATTTGGAGGCTGGGCCTTCGGGAGGTGACTAGGTCATGAGAGTGGAGCCCCCATGAATAGGATTAGCTCCTTATAGAAGAGGCCCCGGAGAGTTCCCTTCCCCCTTCCACCACATGAGGACACAGTGACAAGATGGCCATCTATGAACCAGGAAGCAGGCCCTCCTCACTAAACACCAAATCTTGGGCTTAGCCTCCAGAACAGTGAGAAATAAATTCCTGCAGTGGTATTTTGTTATAGCAGCCTGAATGGACTAAGACATATGTTTCCCGTCGAGCTGGTGGTCAGATATTTATAGAGCACATCTGTAACCTTGGGCATTGTGTGTACAAATGTGATGTAAACATTAGCACACACAAAAAAGTAATGATCGTTTTACATTATGTCTACTGTGAAGTCTGAAGGTTCTTGTGAGTCTTACATTGCTGAGCAGATGGAAGTTTCTGAGTGTCTATTACCCAGAGTGAGAGTTCACAAGTACTCCACTGACCAGTAAGCACACTAGTCAATAACCGTACCAGTTGAAACAGTGAAGAAGAATAAATACCAGAATATATTCATACCATTGTGAGACATAGTTGAGAGCTTGTAATAAAGAGAAACTGTTCCAGCAAGACAATCCAGAGCTACTAATAACTTCTTTGTAAGAAGTAAAAGGTTTTTCTTTAAGTCACCAATATTGAGAGCTCAGTATGAATACTCCATAGAACTTGGTCATCAAGACATTTCAGTGTCTAATTTTCCTAAATATATGATCTTGCCCCGAAGTTAGCCACATAATAAAAAAAGAAGTAGACACCTTTTGCTGTCTATTCAAAAGTTAGCTATGGTTCTACCTCTCAGCATGCAACTAAAGCTTACAGACCACTCCATGGAAGAATGGCAGATTTCTCAGTTAATCCACAAAGAAAAAAGACTTTGAAAGGAGGTCAAGTGAACGTGGAAGAATTTAAGGACTGTAGAATCTAGAAATGGAAGTTCCTTTAAATGTGCAAACGTAACAAACTGCACCAGCTGTTGATGTGGAAGAGGGGTGCTACTATGCAATTCAAGAATTAATCTAAAGAGGAAACCTGGGGCCTGCTATTATCCACTGATACCTTCTCTCTGTAAAAAAAAAAACTTGAAAATAAGCAAAAGCTTGTTACAGTACTAAAATGTGTCACATTACTGTTTAAATTCATCAGAGACAGATGGCTAATTTGACTAAACCAACCTTTGTTTACAGTGGAACAGATCCACTGATCCTGTGCCAAAGAACTGTGGTTTAAACTTCCCCGTTTCAGCTACCACATTAATTCCAGGGTTCGCTGAGTCTCCAAAGAACAGGATTAAGATTTCAAGATACTCCTCAAGGATTAAAACAACTCGATGAGTTCATACTAATAAATATTTAGGAACCAGACTTCCCAAGGACAACATAATGAATAAGAACCATGAACAGCACAGGTGGGCAGTTTTATATCCTGATATATTATTTATATGATAGCAAAAATATTAAGTGAAATCACTTCTACCAGCACTGATGTTTAAGACAATACAGATTCAGATAAATAGATCCTCTGTGTCTTTCTATTTGCAATTTAAATTGCAATGTTAGACTGTTCTAAGTCCTAATTATTTAAAAGCAGCAGTAGTTAAACAAAGGTATGATGTTTTGAATCTGTGCTAGCATCTTTTAACCATATGCAAATGTATGCCCTGGATATACATGGCTTATTGATGGAATAAAATTATTGGGAGCTTTTCCTGCACTAATGTTTTATTCAAGTTTTACTGATTGATTGGCACGGTATTTGAAATTTGTGAATTAATTTTTTTTCCAATTAGCAGAATCTGGCCAGTAAATTATTGCATGAGTGTCGAGTAGCATCTAAGAAGTTGACTTCATTATTCAACTACCAGAGGATTCAGTTAATTATTGTTCAAGAACAGTAAACGGTGAGCCCAAGTGTCTAAGTCTTGTAACAAGACTAAGTGGTCTCAGAAATTACCTTTCTTCCTGAGGTTTAGTGTTGTATATAAAGATAACGATGCAACATCTCTAGAGTCCTTAATAGAAGCGTTGCTCACACTCAAAACATCTCCAACTCTCCAGGACAGACACAGTTGACCTTTCTATTATGTTTCTACTCTGTCACCTCCATTACAGGTCTTCTCACACCATGATGTGATTGTGTGTGTGTGTTTCTTTTCCTCTGTCTCTCTCTCTCATAAGACTCTAAGCTATTTGAAAGGTAAAAATTCACTGTCTACCCCTCCCTCTGGTTCCCTCCATGTGTTCCCCACGCCCCTCCCCCACACACAGGCCTCTTTAAGGTTCATTTCACACACTAGCAAATCCATCCAGAGCATCTGCCCTTGATTTTTACCACTGCCTGGAACACGTCCCTCAAAGACACACAGGGATTGTTCACTCCCTTTCTTCAGGTTCTTATGCAAGTGTCACCTTCACAGCAAGACTTTCCCTAACTATCCTATTTAAAGTACCCCCAACCCCTTGCCTGCTTTATTTTTCTCCTTAGCATTTACCACCAATGCACGATATATTTTAGTTGATTGTATTGGTTATTGCCTGTCATGCACAGTGGACTACAGTCTCTATGGAAGAACCCGCCACGCACGGCGGACCGCAGTCTCCGTGGGGGAACGCCTCTGCTTTCTTCACTGCACTATATTTTAGGTCCTAGATCAGTACCTGAAACATGCTTGGTGATCAATAAATACATGCAGAATGACTTTCCTTCTACAATCTACGATCAGATTACCGTTCACTCTTTACTTTAATATGCCAAGGAGAAACACAAATAATGGATGCAGGCAGAGGTGAGTCCCTGGGCGAAGTGAAAAATGCACGTCCTGTCTGGAGGGAGTAGCTATTCATCATCTCTACTGAAAACTGTGGCCACACAGGAATAAGAACCAAGTCTTGCCATTTTCAGACTTTTCAAAAGAGGCAGGAAAGAGAGACTTTTGCGTATAATCTCCTAGTTTATGTAAATGTGGGTACTAATTCAATTTAAGAACCAAAAAAATAAATAAATAAAACCAAAACACTTTGCAAAGAAAACAAAATACATCTGGAGGCAGAATGCAGCCTCAGAAGCCAGGAGGCCACAGGATTTCCCTCCCCTAGATACTATGGAAATTCCATCTTGGATTTCTAAATTCATGTTTCCTGAACTTATGCTCAAACTCAACATTTCAATCCTCTCTCATCAAATAAACTCTGCCTCCATGAAGCCACTATTGTGCTTCCCCCATCCTCTTTATATCCTTTATTCTTTCATTCTTTTCTGTCAACAGCCTACATATAGTAAATTTTTAGAAGGAACATCCGCTTTGGAATTAAAAAAAAAAAAAAAAAGAGTTGAATTGAATTACAGCTCTACCTGTTGATTGTTATGAGAACTTTGATAAATTTCTACATCTCCAACCTCTGATTTCCTCATTGTATTTGAGTTCCATTGGAAACCGCACCATTTTGTTCTTAAGCCTTTCTATTGCTTCCCAATATTATCCCTGAGCTGTCCCCCAGGCCTCTGGCTGCTCATCCCTTGAATATAATCTGAACCTATCTCTGCTTAATAGGGAGAATGGCACAAGGCCTGTCTTCTTAAAAAAAAAAAGCCAAGTCTCATTTACCACAATGTTCTGGTTTACTGAGATATTCCCTCAATTCATTATCATCCACTTTTGTCAGCCTAATGAGAGAGAGAGAGAGAGAGAGAGAGAGAGGAAGAAAAAAGCAGAGAGGAGGGAGGAGGAAAGCAGGAGGAGAAAGGAGGAGGAGGGAGAGGGGTGGGGGGATGGAGAAGGAGGAGGAGAAAAACTAAGAAACAAGTTATTTTGTTCCAAAGTATCCCTTGTTGGAGGTAAAAGAATGGATTCGGTAGTCTTAAAGCACTACTTGTGTTGCACGGTTCTGTGACCACATGGCCATAACAAATAATTGGGAAGTTAAGAGTATTTTATAGAGCCAAAATATTTATTTTCAACAAAGTAGTTGTTTCTCTTTAAGAGTTCACGAAAAGGCTATTCTACTCACAATCTCTTTTTTATTATGCCTTTAACGGACATTTAAAAACTCATGTTTATTTCTGAAAAGGTGTGTAGGTGGCAAACTTCCCATGGGTTCTGTAAAAATCCCTGGGAAGCCGGCACACAAGGGAAATCAGAGGTGGATTAAAACCAGAGTAGTTGATGTCGTGCAGCTTTCCTTTAACCTTGGCGATATTTCATGTTCTTACTGGTAAGTTCAGAGTCAACACTTGCTTTAGCCTTCAGACTACAGCGCAGTTTAAAGAGGGACAACATTTAAAATCCTTCTTAGGCTGTGGACATAACAACATCATTTAGCTTTAAAACGTTAAATTTGTGTTGATAAAAAAAGTTTAAGAAAAATTGTTATCTATCCACAAGTCCACTGAAATAAAAATAATTAAGTTAGATTAAAAAAAATTTTGAGACAAAATTTCTAAAATGTTGTTATAAAAATGCCACTTTATTTTTCTTATACTTTGTTTTATAAACTAATTTCCGGATATCGACAAATGGTTAATGCAAAGATGTGGCATGCTTTGCGTTGAATTAAAAAATAGATCCATGAGAGTATTTTATTTTTCAGGTTATAAAAAGTAAAGCATGCACACTCTCGAAAGCATGGGAAGTAGGAAGACATAAAAAGATGTAGAAAATGATATAATTAATAATTTCAATTATGAAAGCATAACAAATCACCTCAGGCACAAAGCTCACTACGTCATGGGTGATTATAATTCACTCTAACGCCTTGAGATGGTCCAGCAGAGTAAGCACTAACCCTGAAAGGAGGAGAAAGTTGGTGAGGGTGTTAATACTCCCATTTAAGAGAGTAAGGACACAGGCACGGTCCAAGATAGTGAATGGAATAGAACTTCTGAGCAGGCGACACCATCAATTTTCCAGTGTTTCCCCCTGGTTAATAAGTTAATGACCCTTATTCTTGCCACCTCAAGTGAATTTCCTCAGATAATTCAAAAATATCTTGACTTCACTCATGCACTCTGCTAGAGTTATAGTCATAAGTCATCTAATCTAGCCACCAGACTCCATAAAAAATCTATAAATCATCAAGGGAGATATGTTTGAAAGATGCTATGTAAGACATTAAGTGCTAAAGTATCATTCGGCAAAATGAATCCTGTAGAGCACTAGTCCAGTGAGGTTTTCTAAGGAAAAATGAGGGGGAGGCACCTTGTTAACCCTCTCTGAGAGAGTCCCAAAGTATATTAACATATAAAGGCTCCGAGAAAACTTGTAAATAAACCTGATTAACTTTGTTTAATCCAGTATCTTTCCATTATATTTACAGTGAAACATTTAGCCAAAATTCTTCACTACGCCTCAGGAATATCTTGAAGGTTGAGACTGGTTCACATAAAGTTCTTAATAGCAAATATATTCAAAAGAACTAAAGATAATGTCCACACATTTGAAGTATAAAGATTACAGAAAGTATGTCATGGACTAAATTCTGAGTTAATATCACCAATGAGAAAATAACAGTTACCAAAAGTCTAATTGTGTCCAGGCTTAATCAGTTACAAGACTAAGTGTTTAAGCACCTTTGATTTTTACAAAACCATTAGCAGATCAGAGTGGCCTTTATGAACTTGCTTTCCGGGTGTAAAATGTACAATTTACATATTTCACACATGTGGTCATGGGCTAACCACTGTAATGAAATATATGCTTCCTAAATCAAACACATTTTTTAATCGCCCAAAAGATCAATGTGAAATGATCACTGCTACTTCGAATCCAATCCTGAATGAATGGGGACACTGTGTCAATCATATGTCGGTGGAGCCTAGCACTTCCCTCCGGCTAAGATGCCTCCTTGTATATCGAGTGCTAAGCTGTGTGTTTCCTCGTGTTTGCTTTGTTGTTAATGATGTTGGTTTGTTTGTTTGTTGTACAGAGGGATGGTCACTGACAGGTCCAGAGGTGTGCAGGGAATCCCAAAACAGCAGGCTAATAACCTCTTTCCTCCCACCAGGAATGATACTAATCAGCAAAGCCAATCAAACCAGTTCTCCCAGCCAGTCTGTACTGGAGAATACAAAGAAGACTATCTAATGGATCAAAACTGTAGAGAGAAATGAAGACATCACAAGAGTGACATCACAGGGCCAGGATGAAAGAACTGCTCCTATAACCACTTTAGGTCACCAGGGATCCACAGGTTCAGGCTGGAGTTATTTTTAAAGGTAAACCAACCTTTTCTAAGTTTAATCTAATTCGCCAACAGAATGGTACTAAGAGAGGTGGCTATAAAATAATGATCTATGTGATCTGTGCTAAATAAAATTGATTTTTTTTTTTCAGAAAAGAATCATTTTTATTACTCAACTATGCAACAAGTTCAATATTTAAATGAAAAATTCTGGCCTTGTATTGGTATTGTAAAAATCTGTCAAATTCTGTGACAAATGAGTTTCATATCCATGAATTAATTCTAAATCACTGTTGGCTCTGTTTAGTAATATTTGTGCAAATAAAAGAACGAAATAGAAAGTCTGATGCCACTAAAAGCTGATGGCTAAGCTCTAAATGTATTTAAGTGTTCATATTTAATGATTAGGAAGCAGTTTAACCTGCACATCATAAAATCCATCAACACACACTATTATTTAAAGAGGAAATCTCCATTTTGTGGTCAGGTAGACTCAATATTTGGTTTGAAAACAGCTCATGTATTTATAGATTAGAAAAGATTAGAGAGAGGGGCAGGGATCATGTGCTGGATACACTTTATTTTTCAAAATGGACTATGTTCATGACTCGGTATACACTGTACACAAGAATGAAAGCCATAGATTAAAGGGTTGTAGGCACCAAAAGCCAATGAAAACTATGCAGGGTGCTTCTTATGTATTATTTACACAGGCGACTTTCTGCCAACAAACGTTTCTTCCCTAAAATACATTTCAAATCTGTGGTGTCAATCAATGACATTTAACAGCTCTGTCATGGTCAAAGGGAACAAGAAAACCTGCCTGGATCCTTACATTGAGTACTTACTAATGATAACAAGGAAAAACAGCAGCAGCCTCAGGTACAGCAGTGCACCACCAACAGAAATCAAGAAGAGGACAGTGGCGGGAGCTTGAAAGCCATGTCCATCAAGTGCACTGTGGATGACTGAAAAATCGTGTGAGTTTACTCAGATCAACATAGCCCAGCTACGAACAGACTGTGTTTCAAGAGTTCCCCTAAGAATGCAATGCTGTGCTAGGCACTTTGAGGGAATATTTAGATGTTTAAAACACAACCTCTGCCTTTTAAATGACTGGTATGATGGTGAAATGGAGAAGGTACTGAGTTTACAAGAACAAAACTCTTACTCCAAACGGTCTATTAGCACGCTGAATAAATACAAACAGAATTTTATGACTATTCAAAAGAAGAGAGGTTACAGATGGTGGGAGAAAATACTTTATACAGAAGGTTCGTTTTAATGTGAACTTGGAAAATACAGTTCATGTACATGATATAACTTAACATAGAGGACAAACCAGCAAAGTCAAGAAATGGAAACTAACAGGGCACAGCACACGTAACTGGGTCCACTGGAACGGGTCCCAGCAGAGAGCACTACAGGGTGTCAGGTGGTCACAAGGGGAGGGTTTAGAGGATGTAAGCATTCACCAATCAATCATGTGGACCGATTTTATGTAACGTTTGCCTCTGAATGTATGGTTCCAAGAATATATACACTTAACGTGTGTATAAAAGTTTGTAGATATACATACACATTTATTTGAGGTTACGTCTGTGTGTAGATAAACACACACACACACACACACACACACATACACCTGTTTACTCACAGAATCTATTTATGTCATAGTATTACTGAAGGAGGCCACAATATTCACTGAATACTGGATAGGAAGAGCACCAACATAGTTCCGTGGGAAAACAAATCCAAGGCCCTTATTTGGACCATCAAGAATTTACTCCACACAAATGAGTGGAGTAGATTCTTCAAGTCCACCTACAGGCCATTAGAAATGGAAAAGCAAGCTGCATAGCGGACCCTTTTGGTTTTGAGGAGGTATCTGGACATCCTGGTAAAGTGGTGGGAGGAGAGCTCCAGGATGGGGGCTGAGTGTCTGGGGCTTCATATTTCTCTAAAACTTAAAGAATGTTTCTTGGTCCCTCCAGTTTTTGGGTTAGCTCCTTTCTTTTCTTCAGGGGACCTCTGTAACGGCAGGGCTTTTAATCTCCTTCACTTCAAGGCCTAGTGCCTAAGACAGTACCCAATTCCTTTCAGGCACTCAGCAAACTGAATGAATTAATGTTAAAGTTCTCACTTTTATTTCAAACACGATTATTTATCTCCCTGACTCACAAAGGAACTGCACAGGTTGGGAAAACACATACATGTACCTAGGCCCTTAAGTTTTTAATGAGGGTGTCTCACAGAATTACTAAAAGAAATCTAGAACACAATCACTCCATTTTAGTCCTAACCTAACTTCTTTTCTTTATTGATAAGATAGCTAAAGCTACATAAATTCTTGTAATGGGTTTTGGACATTACAGAATTAATGTAAGACTCAACAATTGGGTTGGGTGTACCCTGGGCATTTCAGGACAGAAGAGGGCGGGGCTGTCACAAAGGCAGAAGTGACGGATGGAAGTGGAGTACTCAGTGCTGCCTGCCTTCATTACAGACTGTGAACCCTTCGAGCACTGGTGCCCTCTTCTCACCCTGGTACCTGCACTTGGTTGGTGCTCAAAAGAATCAACAGCTGAAAGGGAGGCTTGAGGAATTTGCCGCCCTCCCCTGCCTCGTCTTCCTCTTCTCTTTTCCCGGGTGCTCCCACGAGTTTCCACCCAGGACCTGGCCTGAAGGGAATACGAAGGGGGGAGGAGCAGGTGGGAATCAGTGACACCAAGTAAGGACGACAGGAGGAGACACTCCGGCCAGAGCTGACGGAGAAACGATATCTTCACAGCTACTTGACACTTCCAGGTTCATCCAGGTAACAGCATGAACGTTGGTTACTGCTTTATGGAATCCTTTCAAAGTCTAAAACAGGTTACACGCAGAGGCTCTGGAGGAAGACGTCTTCAATTTAAGATGTGGAGCTAGGCTTACTCCTGGCGTGACCGTGAGCATTTACTTAAATTCTGTAAGCATCAGTTGAGTACTTGTAAACGGATATAAATTATATCCCTCATTTTACATGCGGTTGTTATTATTAAATATGATTAATCTGAAATACTGAGCACTGAAGAGAGAATGCACTCACCACTGAGTGTTACACGTTGTTGCTGTTATTGCCATTGACACAAGTATATAACCACTCTGTGGTTTAAAATGAGAAAACATATTTACTTAGTGCTTTTTAAATGAAGATTCATGTCTGAGAATGAAAGTTTATCTTATATATTATAATATCTTCTATATGGCAGATTCTTAATAAAAATATATCTATATATCCATTAAAAAATGTTGATGAGAAAACTAAGTAAGTAATTAGAGGGATCAGTAATCTTTGTTCAGTTATTGGTTACAACCACATCCCTAGTTCCATGTTCAGAAATTTTTGTTTGTCATCGAGTGACTGTGACCAGGGCAAATGCACTGGGGTTATAAACAAACAAGCAAACAAAACGAACCTCAATTCACTTGATTTTCGGTACATGTATCGGTGAAATCACAGCTTGAGAAGTCTAAAGAATAGTTATGCTTTTTAGAAAATTCCGTTTAATCCTCATTCTGAATATATAGAATACAAACTGTTAATAGTTATATATATTTTCTAAAACTGAATTTCATATTCATAATCTTAGCAGTAATACAAGAAGAACTTATATCTTATTAACATGAACCATGATATTTAATTGCTAAATAAATTAAGGACACACACTCATAGTCCTTAAAATAGGATAATAATATAGAGCCAACAATATGCCCTTATTTCCTTGACTAACAATGTCTCCAGCTTCACAGGAGCAAGGTAATTTTTAAGCAAGTTTTGAACAAGATTATTTTACACTTTAAAATTGTGTCAAATGTAACTCTCTGCAAAAGCTAAATGTAAAGATGCTGCTGTACTCAGTGGTGTCCTCTAAAATCAACTATTGCTACAGCCCTGCTAATAATGAGACTGGTCTTCACGCACAGAACAACAAATCATTCTTGTTACCTTTGAGTCCCATTTTCATTATAATATTTCCAGAAAATGTCTGAACTTGTTCATCTCAGTAACTGAAGCATTAAATACATGTCTGTTATACTGGAAAGGAAAACAATGGAATCACGTGAATAACTGTCAACAATTTTAATGCCATAAAATCTAGATAAACAAAAAGTTTATCTAGATTTTATGATACAACTAGAAATCTTCCCAAACAAATCAAAGCTATTAATGGAGATGTACTGTTTATAAATTTGCCGTGACACTCGAGAAACATTTAATGAACTTACTACGTTGAACATTTGTTAATTTTTAAAGCAGACGCCAAGTATTCCTTTAAAAATAAAATTTGATTTACATATTGTCCTCACTTTCTCCATCCAAAGGAGGTGGGCACCGCAATCTCTGAACCTTTCATTGATGACTTCTATATTGCCTTGTTAAAAGAGAGATTTTCTTAAAGAGATCTTTTTTTACCAACTTATTTCAATTTGAAATAATATATTAACTTCCCATTTTTAATATATAGATAGGTAGACAGACAGACACACAATCAGGGCTTCTATTCTGCAGGCTCTAACCACAGCACTGCATTTCCATGCTGCGTGGATAGATTTTCCGTTTAAACAAATGATCTTGATTCCTTACGTATTCCTTGCAGCCTTACGATAGGCAAATGTAGGCTTCTATTAGTCTTTCTGATATACTGAAAATAGGGCTAAGAACCTCTCAATAATAGTTTCTTGGATTTCAAGAAGTGTAAGGTTTCCAGACACCAGGAAACAGAACATTTGAAAGTCAAATTCTCTAATAAGATAATACATATTTAATACATTTTGCCTAGAATCGACGAAAAAGTAATAACCGTGAGGATGAGCTTTAGAATCAACAAATTGTGGAAGTACATGAACCAAGTTCACATATTCACACCTTTTCAACATTTTGACGACTGGTAACCAGTCGTCGAAGGCTGAAATGGGCTGACAAACGAGAAAACCATGAACACTTTGGGCAGGCACAGTCACCTCTCGTGACTGAAGGGGTCAAGGTTGAAGATTCCGTTTTGATATTTTCTAATCACAGCATCAAGCAGAGACCTAACTCACAGATCTAGCTCAGGTCAGAATGACATGCAAACTTTGGAGAAGGAAAAGCACTGATGCACATAAATTGTATAATTAGTTTTAATTTGATAATATCAGCAATCAATCATAATTAGAAGCAATGTACCTGTATTAAAAGAAGGTGGCAATTTTTTCACATAAAATAACACGATCAAATTATTCTCCCTCACTTATATTTTCCATTTCTCTCTTAGTTTCTTCCCATCTATCTGCATACATTTCAGTCCTCACAGGGCTTAGCAATGATTCCTATACTCCCTTAATTTTTACTATCCTCTCTCTCTTTTTGTTTACAGAGAAAGTTCTTGAAAGGATAACAAGACACTTTGTCATCTCTATCTCAATCTCAACTTCTTTGTAATTTTCCTTTTCTCTTTATCATCTCTTTAGCAAAATGTCTAATGATGACATTTTTAAATAAAGGCTTTATCAGATACAACTTATATACCATAAAATTCACCCTTTTATAATCCTTTTCATTTCTATAGAGTTGATGGTGATATCCTTTTTTACATTCCTTGCTTTAGTAATTTCAGTCTCTTTTTTTTTTCTCTTGGTCAACCTAGCTAATAGTTCACCAATTATGTTGATCTTTTCAATAAAACAACTTTTGGTTTCATTGATGCTCTCTGTTGTTTTTCTCTTGTCTATTTCATTTATTTCCATTCTAATTTTTATTTTTTCCACCCTTCGGCTGGCTTTGGGTTGGGTCTGCTTTTCTTTTTCTACTTTCTTAAGGTAAAGTGAGGTTCTTGATTTCAGAACATCTTTTGTAATACAGCTATAAGTTTCCCTGTAAGGACTGCTTTAGCAACATCCACTACATCTTGATACACTGTATCTTCACTTCAGGTATCTCATAGTGTTTTCTAATCTCCTGCGCAATTTCTAGTATTGATTGGTTTTAGTCTTAATCAATTTACATTTAATATAATTGCCTATAAGACTGAACTTGCATCTGTCATTTTGCTGTTTACTTTTATATATCTATGTCTTTTTTCTTCCTCAACGCTTCCATTATTCCCTTCTTTTGTGCTAAATAGATATTATCTAGTCTACCATTTTAATTCCTTTGGTGTTCTTTAACTACATTTTTTGAATAATTTTCTCAGCGGTTGCCTTGGGACTTGCAATTGACATCTTCACTTGAACCCATCTAGTTAGGATTAATACCACGTAATTTCACAGTATGCAAAAACTCTGCTCCAAGAGAGCTCTGTTTGCCCCTCCCCTGCTTTGTGCTATTATTATAATACAATAAATTGCAACTTTATGCTATATAATACAAATTACAATAATACAAATTACATCTTTATACTATATTATAAACCCATCAACACAGTTTTGAAACTATTGCTTTATGCATTTGTCTTTTAAATCAAACAGAAGAAGAAAAGAGTTACAAAGAAAAATGCATTCACACTGTCTTTTATATCCGTGATCTAGTTACTTTTACTCTGTGCTCTTTATGTCTTCCTGCGGATCTGGGTTCTTGTCTAGTGTCCTTTCATTCCAGCCTAAAGCACTCTATTTTGTATTTCTTGTAGGGCATGTCTACTATTGACAAATTCTCTCAATTTTTTTATCTGGGAATTTCTTAGTTTCTCCTTATTTTTAAAGGACGTTTGTCTGGATAGAGAATTCCTGGTTGACAATCTTCCTTTCAGCACCTTGAATATATCATTCCACTCTCTTCTGGCTGCCATGGTTCCTATTAAGTCAGCTGTTAATTCACTGAGACTCCCTTGTATGTGAATGAGTGCTTTCTCTTGGTGCCTTTAAGATTCCCTCTTTGTCTCTGGCTTTTGACAGTTTGACTATGATGTGTCCAGGTATGGATTTCTTTGAGTTTCTCCTACTTGGAGTTGGTGTGTAGATTAATGTTTTTCAGCAAATATGGGGAATTTGAGGCCAACATTTCTTCAAATATTCTTTCTGCCCCTTTCTCCTCTCCTTATAGGACTCCCATTATGTATATCTCAGAACACCTGATGGTGTGGCACAGGTTTCTAAGGCTCTGTTCATCTCTCTTTCTTCTTTCTGTTCCTCAGACTGGATAATCTCACTGCTCCTATCTTTAAGGTTGCACATTATTCCTTCTGCCAGCTCAAATCTGCTGGTGAGCCCCCTAGTGAATTTTTCACTTTAGTTGTACACTTTCAACTTCAGAATGTATAGCTGGTTATTTTTTTTAAAGTTTTATCTCTGTGTTGATAGTCCCCGTTTAGTGACACATCATGTCAGACCTTCTTTCAGTTGATTAGACGTGACTTACTTGAGTTTGTGAGCATATTTATAACCGCTGGTTTCAAGTCTTTCTCTAGGCGAGCCCAGTATCTGAGTCTCCTCAGGGGCAGTTTCATTTGACTGAGTTTTGTTTTAGTTTTTTTTGTAAACTGTGTATGGGCCACACTTTCCTGTTTCCTTCTCTATGTCGTATTTTTTTGTTGTTGCAACTGTAAAATTTAAGAAATCAGATCCCCCATCCTCACAGTTTGTTGTTGCTGCTATTTGTTAAATGGATCTCCTGGACCAGGTCTGCAAAGTCTGTATTCTTTCCTCCGTGTAGCCATTGAAGTTTCTCCTTAGCCAACTTAGTGGGCAGACAACGATCAGACAGAGATTTCCTTAAATGTGTTGAACCAATAAGTTTCTAAACCTTTGAAGAGCAATTCTATGTGTGTGTGTTCGAGGCATTCAAGAAACCTCCAGCATTTTAAGCTGTATCTCAGCCCTCACTTCTTGTCTGTGCAGAGCCTGGAGGTCAGCTGGAGGTAAGAAATTAAGGCCTTCTGAATAACTTTCTGGACATGCACACCATCCTGCACACGGCTATGGCCTTCTGGATCCCCAGGAATACGGCAGAGATTTCCGTATTCGTGAGATGACTTCTCAGTCCTCAGATTTTCTTTTTAAGATTTTGGGCAGCCTCTTGTTTTGCCCAACTGGGATCGCCAACTTGATTGTTAACAGTTGCAGCTGAATTTTTTCAACAAACTCCTTGGTGACAGGGCCTCCTCACTGAGTCAGCTCTGAATCAGTGAGCTGAGTCAGGTCAAATAAAGACAGGCCCGAGGAATGGACTTTTCCAGGGATCTGCCAGGCAGGTCAGACAGTGACAATTCAGTGGGGATGAAGCTCTCCTCCCCTATTACCAACATCCCCCGCAAAAGGGGTATATTTGTTACAACTGATGATCCTACATTGACACATCATCATCACCCCAAATCCACAGTCTACCTTAGGATTCACTCTTGGTGTTGCATATTCTATGGATTTGCACAAATGTATACTGACATTTCCATCAGTATGGTATTATACAGAATATTTTCCCTGCCCTAGAAATCCTCTGTGCTCCATCTCCTCATCCCTCCCCCCTCCTTCACAGCCCCTTGGCCACCACTGACCTTTTTACTGTCCCCACAGTTTCGCCTTTCGCAGAATGTCACATAGTTGGAATCATACAGTATGCAGCCTTTTCAGACTGGCTTCTCTCACTTAGTAATATGCTTTTAAAGTTCCTCCATGTCTTTCCATGGCCTGAGAGCTCATTTCTTTTTAGCACTGAATAATATTCCATCGTCTGGATGGACCACAGTTTATTGATCCATTCACTCACTGAAGGGCATCTTAGTTGTTTCCAAGTTTTGGCAATTATGAATAAGGCTGCTAAACATTCATGTGCAGGTTTTAGCGTGGACATAAGTTTTCAACTCTTTTGGGTAAATACCAAGAGCATGATTGCTGGATCATACGACAAGAGTATGTTTAGTTTTTTAGTTTTGTAGGAAACCACCAAACTGTCTTCCAAAGTGGCTGTATCATTTTGCATTCCTGCCAGCAATGTATGCGAGTTCCTGTGGCTCCACATCCTCACCAGTATTTGGTGTTGTCAGTCTTCTGGATTTTGGCCATTCTAATAGGTGTGCTGTGGTATCTTGTTGTTTTAAGAGACGGAGCTTTTTGAGGGACTTGAAACCTGTGTTCCTCCTGCAGCAGCTGATAGACTGCTGGTTCTCATAGCTACTGTGGAGCTAGGGAGAGGAAAATATGAACATAGAGAAGGCAAAAATATGTGCCACAAAGCTCTCTGTTCTTATGGAGATTCAATGATCTTTCTCAAATAAATACTTCTTGGATTACTGCAACTCTGATTTCCACAGTCCTGAAAAAGTTCATATTGACAGTTTTTGCCAGTATTCTCTCTCTTTTTGTACACAGAATAGCAGATGTTTTGGAGATCCTTATTCTCCATTCCAGAAGTATGTCTCTCATGATGAAATTTTAGTATCTAAAGTCAATGGATTTCTTTAGCCCTCATTCTTGACTACCAGACTTTTCATTTGGGCCTTGTTTCTTTACACTTAAAGCATCACTGATTCCACCTACTCCTTAGCTTTGGCTACCATTATGGACTGAATTGTGTCCCCCCCTAAATCATATGTTGAAGCCCTAACTCCCAACGTGACTGTATTAGGAGACAGGGCCTATAAGGATGTAATTAAGGTTAAATGAGGATATAAGGGTGGGGCTCTGATCCAACAGGATATGTGTCCTTATAAGAAGGGGCACCACAGCGCTCTCTCTCTCCACACGTAAGTGTCAAGGAAAGGCTATGCGAGCACAAGCTAGAAGGCAGCCATCTACAAGCCAGGAAGAGAGCCCTCACCAGAGACTGACCGTGCTGGCACCCTGACCTCAGAGAAAGGTCTGGGAGAAAGTAAGCCACCCAGTCTGTGGTACTTTGTTACGGCAGTCCAACCTGAAGAATGTAACGACCACCCCCCAAGTCTATGTCTCAATTCCTAAACTCACTTGTAAAGTATCAGCATATATTTATAACTTCTGGCTGGGTATCACTTCCTCGATGTCATCGTAATCTCAACACGTTCCAACTGGAACTCATAATGTAAACCAGCAACTCTTCCTGCCTCTCCTAATTTGACGAATGATTCCCACTCCCAGCTACCCAGACTCATACTCCAGTAGAGTTGATTTTATACAATGTTTTTCAAAGCTATTTAGTGACTATTTCTAAACAAGAGATTAAAGGCTACTCAGCATTTTCTTTTCTTTTCTTGTGACTTTTTAGTAAAGAAAATGATTATATTCCCCCAATGTGGGTGGCCACGGCCATGAGATGCAGTACAGTGTGTTTGGCAAGCCACCTCAATATGTTAACACTTCCACCACCTTCTTCAGAATCAACGGCATCAAGTATACAAAGGCCACGCTCCATAAATAGAAAACTGCTGCCACAGCCCCTGATATCTCAGGGAGTGACGACTTGACGTTAAATCTGTGTCTACAGACCTCCAAACAACCCACCAGTAAAAATGACAATTTGGTGGAAAAAAAACAAAATCACAGCAATTCTTAGATGTTACATGAGTCAATACATGATTCATTCACTGCTTCTTTCTTCACTTTTTAATTCATTGTTCTGAAAACAAATAAATATGACAAAATTCTTGCTTCACTATAGTCTTTGTGAGACTGTAAACAGACACTGTCTCTGCATTTAGCAGCAAAGAAGAATTCCCGGAATTATGTGAGCATCGCCAGAAGGGACAATGGTTCTTCTCTGTTACAAGTTATATCTATTTCTGCCTAGGATGATCTCATTTTTGATAACCAGATAACATATCAAGAAAACAGTCCCTTACTGAATTTAAAACCCACCAGTGGGCCCAAGGTGCCCACGGGGAGAGCAGTAGCATCCCTCTTGGAATCCCTACACTTTCCAAGCCAAGTCTTGGCCGTCCCGTGGAACGGGTCCCTATGGAGCATCGAGGAGGCAAAGCAACCCAGTCTTTTTACAGCACAGACAGAGTCTCATTCATTTTTGCTTTTGGAGTGTTTTCAGAGTAAAGTATTTGTTGAAATGAGAAACATGCATGTTTAATATTAATTTATTCAAATATATATTTTAAATTTTAAGATACAAATCAAAACAAGTTTATAAAGAAATTCAACACAATATGACATCTTCCAAACTAAACTAAAAGTATAATTATTATTTAGTATAATTCAGAGGAGAATATTTGTTTTTGATTCAAAAAATATTGCGAAACAGACCCACCTCTACATTCCAGACAGCTGAGGTAGTCTTCCTCTCGCCTTTTATCACAGGTCAGCCTTTACTTGACGGGAGTGATTTCTGACGCCCAGCTCAGGAATCACTGAGTCTGCTCTCTGCCTGGGGATAAACATTCTTGCTTTCTATGCTTTTCTGTTCTATCAAAACATCTCTACCACATGCGGCTGCCATTCAGGCTAAAGACTGTGATGGTTCTCGTTCTTCACACCCCACCTAAGCACATGCAGACTGCTCCTCTGCGTTGCCATGAAACTCCTAGAACGCATTTTATTGAAATAAAGGGTATCCTTGGCATCCTACTGTAATAATTCCAACCCTCCTCCAATCTGATCTCTTATTAATCTCCAGAGAAAAGGCTTCTGCATTATCAGACGTTTCTATATTTTATAATCCAGCATCTCCAAAGAATTAAGACACAAAATAGAAAGTAACAGAAATAGACTCAAAGCCACGTCTCCCAAGACCTTAATATTACATGTTCACATCTCTTCCTTGACGTACTAGAAAACAAAACAAACAAGCTCAAAAGAAGCTGTCAGCATATTTCTAAAAATTCCTACCTTTTTATGGAATGCTTATGAAGCAAAAAATCAACTCCCATTTGTCCTTTCCCAGTACAGTCTCTCTTTATGATCAACGGAGCAGCAGGAAGAAGCTACTGTATGTGTAAGAGGAAAGGGAGAGCAGCAGCAGAAGTAACAACAACAGTAATTACAAAAGGACTCGAGTTGGTTTTCGTTTTCCAATCAGAAAAATATACCTTATTTTTGGAAGATTTAGGGTCATTCGGAGTCTACTTTTAAATTAGACTAAAAACAATATTTGAAGACTTCATGTCTCCTAGTTTTCTTCCTCCTCCCTGGCCATTCCATCTCAGTCTCCTTTGCTTTCGTCTCATTTCAGTGACTATATATTATATGTATTATAGTGCTATATATTATATATAATATATATAACTACATATTGGATGTTTCCACGGTCAGCCTTTGACCTCCCTTCCTACTGGATAAGCACTCATTCTGCCAGAGGCCTTATCCAGGCCTTAACTACCACCACCGACCATTCCCTAATGTACTTCTCCAGCCTGGACCTCCCCCCTGAATTCCAGACTCGACTTTCCAACTGTCTACTCCTCATTCCACCTGGATATTACAGACGCATTTCCAAATCAGGAGGTCGAAAACTGGGTTCACGACACATCCCAACCAAGAAAAAAAGAGCTCCCCCCAGTCTCACCGGCCACGGGAAACTGAAACTACAAGCCTTCCGCTGTCCAGACCAAACATCTTAGAGTAATCCCTGATTCCTCTCTCTCTCACATACCACAGTACCCAATCTTTCAGCAAATCCTGTGTGTTATGTCAAAACATATTCAGAATCTGATCACGTCTCATAATTTCCACCCCTTCTATACTGGTCCAAGCCGCCATCACCCTTTCCCTACTACATTATTGCGACAGCCTCCTCACTGGTCTTTATCTTTCTATCCTTTAAAAAAACAAGAGAAAAAAAGGAAAAAAGTCAGATCATGTCACTCCTTTGGTCAAAATCTATGAATGGCTTATTTTTTTATTCATAGTAACAATCAAATTCTTTACACTGGCTTACAAAACACTCTACAATCTCTTACCACTCCCGACCTTGCCTTTTTCCCTCTGCATTCAGCTCCTTTCTGTTCCTCACACACAGGAGTTAAGAAGCTCCTGCCTCAGGATCTTTGCACTTACTCTCCTTCCACATGGATTTCTCTCCCTCAACAATTCAGATCTCTGTTCCAATGGTACCCTCTTGAGGGGAGCTTCCCTTGTCACCTCCTTCTAAAATACAGCCCTAACCTCTTCTCTGGCACTCTTTATGCCATCTCATTGCTTTATTTTGTCCCTGCACTTATATCACCTGATGGTCTACATTTGTGTGAGTGTTTTATTATCATTGCCTACCTCTCCCCACTAGACCATGAACTCCATGATGGCAAAGCACTTTATGGATGTGGTTCACTGCATCCTAGCAACAAGAAAAGTGGCTGACACAGAGTAGATGCCTAATAGATACAGTTAAACTATGGGGAAGAGGCATGGAGATGTCTTGAAGTCACCAGTATAACATAATATTATATTAATAATACAGTATATACTAGATAGCATAATATATTAGTATATTTTAAGTCAACTAGAATTTTATGGTCAGCCACTTGGAACCTCTGCTAGGTATTCAATAATCTGCATCATTATTTGATAGAAATAATTAACTAATTAAGTAATATGTGAAATGTACGATACCTTTATTATTTGTTTAATTTTCGAATAGCTCTTTTTTTCAAACAATTATGTGATCATTAGAAAGTTTGTGGAAAATATCAAAAGGTAAAAAGATAATGTCACCTCTAACTCAATGTTATTGATATTTTGAAATATTTCTGATATTTTTCCTATGATACACATATACATACAAGTAGATATATAAACACATATAGCAATACTATAGGATATAATTCACAATGTAAGAATAAAAATATACTGAATTTTAAACAGTTTATCTGGTCATTAACTATTTGTCAAAAACATTTTAATAGTATCATTACAGTCCATTGACTGCACACAAGTTAATTTATTCAGGCAATCCCAAATTATTAAAATTTTCATTGTCTGAAGGACCAGTTCAAGTCCAATGTCTTCCACACAGTTTTGCTAACTTTCCCATTCCACAGTGATCTGCACTCACCCAGAATCATTCATCAAAGGCCTCCCAGAATTGTAATTTACCTGTTCATGGCATATGAGGATACAGTTTTCTCATACTTTATTGCATCTCTAGAATTTTCCAATGTTTTCTACATATGATGTGTTCAGTAATTCTTTATTAATAATGAAGATAATACACAAACACTCTACACTTTCCTAACAGCCGAGTCACAGATGAAGTCAAGCATTCTGTGTACTTTCAGGTGGGGATACAGCAGTTGTATAGACTTCAGTTTGGATCTTGCTGTTTTTACTCTTTCTCCTATTTTTTCTTTTTTTCTGTTATCATTTAAGAAATCCATTTACTTTCCACCAGTGTTCAGTTGCTGAAATCACTCTCCATTAGGGAAGAACATTTGACTCCCGGACGCTGCTGTCCTGGGTTGCAGTGTGGGCGTTCCATCACAGGTGCTATTGATTCCTTCTTCGAGCTGCACTCTACATTTGCCATCTGACCGTCGGATGATGAGTATATCGCACACCTAGTAGTTTCTCTGTATTTCATTTCACAGGAAAACAGAGATATGCAGGGAAAATTTGCTGCTAGGAAAAAATAACTTTGAAGACTATTTTTTGAAATGTATGTTTTTTTTGTTTGTTATTGAGTATATTTGTGTATAAGGACAAAAACATAAGCTCGAAGGAATGGAAAAAAACGTGAAAAATCATCTTGTCTTCATAGACCACCCCTGCAACATCAGAAGTAAACTGAGTCTTTGGGAAAATTTCAAGGAGCAGGCTAATTTTATGACCAGTACTTTTTAATAAATCTTTGTTTCCCTAACTGTATCCATGACAAAAAAACAAAATTTAATGTTAGGTGTGATAACAATGAGCTCATCCACTCTTCTAATTTTAAAGATAAAGAAAGATTTCCATTTCATCTGAGAGTCAGTGATTGAAAGTGGACTCTTTCTATCCTGATCCACCACCTTAGGACACTTTGGTTATATTCAAATACAGAATCTTAGAAGCTTCCATTTGGAAGTGACTTAGCAATCACTTCCTTCAGTTCCTCTCTTTAATCGATGTGGAAACTGTGGCCGAAAGTTACCAGCCACCAGCTGCGATGGCACTATTTCACTCTCTTCCATCTCTCTTTTCCTTGTTTCCAAAGGCCTCTTGTCTAACTTTCCCCAGTAGAATTACAGAAAAAGGCCAATCTACACAAACAAATAAGTTCAGCTCAGCCACCACCAACATTCTGAATGCCGAGTTATGTCCTGTAAGTATTAGGGGGAGGAGACTGTTAAAATAGGATTGTCGCCTTTGTCAGAGTCCAGGCTGGCGACAAGAGACAGGCTTAATATTGTGTATGTTCTCACTGCCTGAAACAAAAAGGATTCCAAAGCTTTCTCTGGCTTAAATCGGCAAGTTGAAGGCAAGTATTTCTCTAATATTTTTCACCAAGGTCATGAATCCAGAAACCTTGGCTTTCCATTGCTTTTCCTCCATCAATGCTGCCACATTCTCAGGCATGGGGGTCTCTGCTCATGAAAACGGAGGTGTGGGCTTGTGGAGAGCTGCGAGTTGTGTGTAAGAGAGACTGATGAAATCGGGCATGAAATGGAGGTAAGAACATACACTCCAATGTCTGAGAAAGACACGGCGTTTTTATTCTGACCAACATGTGTGCTAGGGACACCTGACACTACATCCTCACAGGAAGACTCGGAAGGAGGAGTGTAAGCAACAATCCAGCATAGTAATGTTCCAGGAAGTTTTTTAAATTATTATTTCTACACTGCAAGAGACATTTTTTTAAAAAAAGAAAACTGAGCAACGGTGAGCCAGTGACAAAGAGAGTCACTCTCTCTTCTCCACCGCCCACAATGAAATAACTCAGTTGGCCAAAACTTGGCTAGATTTCTTTCTAAACTGCTCCTTCCACCCCAATGTCTTCTATCTGTCTCACACCTATAGTCACATTAATTCTTCCACAGACACAACCCCACCGTTTACCCACCTCTGCATGCCAGCCCCGTCTGTAAACCCCAGACCGCTCTGCCCGCCCCCATCACCGAGAGCAAGCAGGGGCTCTGCAAACAGGCTGCAACCTAACAAAACTGCTGTCCGGGCTCGAAGTTTCCTTCGCTTTGCGTCTTGCCGTTTCTGAATTTAGGGCCTCTCTTGGGCTCGCGATCTTGCAGCTCCTCTTGCTGAGTGACTTCCCTCCAGACACCTGCTTCCTGACTCCCGTCTGCTTCCCTCTGCTGCGTCCAGGTGGGAGGCTCACTCCTGTTTCTCAGGGCCGGTCCTTAGGTTGTGCCCCGTCCCTGCCTGTGAAGTGGGTTCTGTCATTGGAGGTGCCACACAGCACAGGTTATAGGACCCTGTCGCCCACTGACTCAGACACAAACTCCATCCAGTGACCTTTAAGACTCCACGGTCTGACCTGACCCAACTCTCACGACCCATCATTCGCTCCCTCTCCACTGCTCACACGACAAACGCCCAGTCACTGCAAACCCTGCCCAGCGCTTCCGGCCCCGGGGCTTCCCTCACACAAACCCCTGAGCCGGAAAGCCCTTGTGAGATTCCAACTCCACTGCTGGAGTTCTACACAATTTCCAAGGCTGGGTTGTAAAGGGTCCCCTTTCCAGAGTACAACCGGAAGGAAACTCTCATTTTCCAAAATTTCACCGCCTGGAACAGAGCAGCAGTGAGACTAGACAACCTAGGTTTGAATCCCTGATTTCATGCTTGGAACTCCAGCTGGAACACCCTGGTCAAGTTATTTAAGTTTTTTTAGCTTCTGTTTCTTAACCTGCAGAGTAGAGATAATAACAGTCCCAATTCCACAGAGTTTTGGGAATGATTATCTAAGTTTAAAATGAAAAGTGCCTGGCATATAATAACATTCCCAATAAATATTTGCTATCATTAATATTACATCTCTAAGATAATTTTACTATAATAAAAAGTGAAACACTTTATGTGTATGCAATACTTCTCTCCTTTTCTAAGCTTTCCTGGGACATTTAATATCTTTATGCGGTGTTTTATAGTTTATTAAAATTTCCACATTTAAAAAAAGTTTTATCCACACAATAACTCTTTGATCTGTGAATTATCCTAATTCCACCAATAAGGAAAAGTAAGACTCCAAGAGATCAGTGGCTGCTCCAGACACAAACGCCCAGTAAATGCCACAGGCTCCAGACCAGCCTCAGCAAGCTCTGCACACAGCACACCGTCCTCGGGAGGGGAGACGAATGTTTTGTCCGAATGTTTTCCGAATCTTTCCATTCCCCAGAGCACATAACTCTTTGTTTTGTCCAAAGTAGGTACACAATACACATTTCATGAATTATGATTCAGTGGTAAAATAGAAACAAAAAAGGCATCATGTCGAATGGAACGAAAATTCACAAAAATTTGAGGATGGACACATTGTAGTATTTAACTGATTACAAACATCCTAGTAAGATTAGTGACATTTCAGGTATCGGTTTGTCTGGGAGAATTCACATGACGTGCACCATTTGTAAAATAAAGCCAATAGGTTTGGTTTCAGTGTCTCTCATTTGAAGTCTTAGGTGTATAAAACATCCTGACAGTCCAGGCTCACAAATCAATTGTGAGAAAAGACCCTTACGCAACTGGCCTAAGAACCAGAGAACAGGAGACGGCGTTTCCGGCTCTTGGGCAGGCTGAGGTAGGTGAGGGAGGGAGGGCGGCCAGACACAACACTGGGAAGCCCAGGTCATCTTCCAAAATTTCAAATCAGAGACAACTCTTCACAAATGTTACACTGTGTCCAAATAAATCCATTGCTTAATTTGTTCATTCCACAAACTTTTACTCAGTATCTATTATGTGCCATGTTCTATGTCGGGCACTACGGCTGTAACGGTGAACAAAAGATTTGTGGTAGGAAGCAGTGTACTTACCCCTGGGTCTACAACTGGGCTGTGTGTGTCTGTGGGTGTGTGTGTGTGTGTGTGATTTGTGAGTGACCTTGAACACATTTTGACCTGGCTTCCCTTGTTAGCTTGTACATGCAAAACTCACCTCTCCACATTGTCACACAAAGGAGTTACATACAGACCTGTAAGCCAAGTAAACTGAGTTTTGGATTATCCACATTTTTCATTGAAATTTTCTCACTTATCTGAGATAAGTGAGATATCAGTCTGAATGGTCTAATTTCTAAAAACGATGAGTCACCATGAATTAAAAAAAAAAAAAAATAGAATCCTGTGGGATAGTTGACAGTGAAGATGAAGGCAGGTGGGGAGCTGTGTCAGACAGAAGGCATGGCTGATAACATAGGAGCCTGAGACTCCAGCACCCCAGAAAACGAGGTTTACAGTTGGGTGAAGACTCTATTCCTTCTACACGGGTGGATAGAGGTGTGATGCTCTCTCAAAGTGACAGTATTACTCAAAGAACTTCCAACCCTGGTTTAAGAAGATCTGTGGCAGGGTAAGAAAAATTCAGTCCACTTCGATATCCTCAAAGTTTAGGTGTAGACTGGTATAACACCAGTTTTGATTTTAACCCAGCATCTGGAGGAAGTAATCTTTTCAATAGGAAAGTAATGTTTACCGACAACGACTGACTCACCATGAAGTTTTATGGGGGAGTGCATTATTTGTACCTAAACAAAATGAAGACACTGTCAGGATGCCAAAAATAATGAGTAAACATCTCTGGATTTCAGGAGTAAATGATGTGAATTGACAAAAGAAAGCAGGCCCTTAAGTAGTGAATTTCATCATCGGCCTCTGTCTTCAGGGAGAATATATACATGCACATCTTCCTTGTCCATTCTGAGTTTTCTGCCTCTATTACAATATTTTGCCTGCCAGTCAACGAAAATATGCTCACACTCTCATAAGTGCATATAAACTAATAACTCTTTCCCTTAGAGCAGATCGGGAATACACATCATATAATGACAGTTCTAATAAAACCAGGGGTGAATTTATGCTGATAAATGATTATTTTTAATAATAGAACTTCTCACAGAACGCTGATTAAAGAATTTCCTGCCTGGAGATATTATGCTTTTTAAGGGAGGTAAAATAGTCAGCTATCATCTGCAAATTTTACTTTATTTTCTTAAAAATTATATACACATATACAAGTTATGTTTATGGTTTTGCAAAAGACAAATGCATGAAATTATTCAAGTTGTTATGCAGATGTCTCAAATAATCAAGCACTTTAAAATGTTAATGAATACGATAATAGATAAAAGGTTAAAATAAAGTATTATTTTAAAAGATTAAAAAGATAATTCAGACATCCACCATATCCAAGCACTTGCAATGTATTCTTATTGTAGAAGCTGTCCCATCCAAGCGTCTGTAACAGAATGGGATGGTCAGCTTCACCTACGACTGGCTGAAACAACTGAAGGACAAACACTTAACATACACTATCACAGACACGCCAGACGGTGCAACAGAAACTTAGCGACCACTCAACACCCGCTAGACCAGGCATCGGTACTCTCCACCTAGAGGGTGAATCTCATCCTCTTTCAGAGCCCACCCCAACCACGCCAGGGAGCGCCCCTCCGGACCAAACACCAGTGCGTCAGGGGAAATTCAGAGCCGTGCTTCCTGGGCGCCAGTGCTCACGGCATTAGCATCAGTGGGAGGGCTGAGGCCACACACCCCTCAGGGGCATCTTCATTTGCTCCATCTTCGTTTGCTTGACCTGGGGAACGCCAAGGCGTCCGCTTCCTCTTTCCTCTCAACCCTGCTTCTAGCTGGGCCACGAGACCCGACCCAAGGGTAGTCCGCTTAACTTGACACTATGCCTGTTTTTGTTCTCGCATATATTATATACAAATACATATAGATTATAAAAACATATTATATATATTATATATAAATATATATTTTATATATATTATGTATATAGACAGATAAAATCTTGTCCCTTTTGTTGGTGAGGTATATGTTATTTGCTGTACTCCCAGGTCTGGCTGGAGTTCTGCTATAAATTGTCAGAGTCTCTAAAACCTCCTGGCCCCCTGCTTGCTGGTATGCTCCAAACACCCAGCTACTATCTGTGGGCTTTCCTGGTGCCCCCCATCCTAACTCCCCCATAAGAGGCCAGCCCTCCCGTTTTCCTGGGCCCACTCCCACGTTTCCACGGTGTCCCAGTTCCCTTGTTTTCTTCACTAGTCAGGACTGCTGGGGCCCTAATAGCATGGATTATGTTCCAGCCTGCCCGAGTTATGACACAAGGAAGGTCATTAAAGTTAAAAGTTTGAAAATCACATGCGGATTTTATGGACCTCATGCTGTCTCTACAGACTAAAGTATCAACCGACCGCTGCTCCGGGGAACGTTACTCCTGAACTCCAAGTCAGTGCTCAGGCTGCTCAGCTCCCCTCACTCCTGCCCACTTAATGCGTTCACCAACATCCATTTTTTTATTTTAAAATAAAATATAAACCAAATGAATCATTCCAATTTAACAAAATGCAATTATTTGTGAATTCTTTTTTCTGACAGCCACATCTGAATATTGACAGTATGACAGTATGGGATATGGACTAATAACCAATTTTTAGCAAAAATAAGTCACCACCAAAAAAAATTCCTTCATGGTAAAGAAAAACTTCAAAATGGATCTTTGGAGAAGGTAGCATGGATGATACAGAACACTGAAGTCTACTTACATGGTCATTTATTCCAATGTCCAATATCATGGAAATTACCCCTAAAACTATGATTTCTCTGGGGAAAATAAAGATGAAGAAGGTTTAGATAACTGCTGTTGAGAAATCTTTGTAGACTAGTAAAATTATCTTTCTATCAATGGGTACAGTAGATAACAAGAGAAGCCTGGCATATTGGAAATAGTTGCTGGAACAAAATAATTTTTTAAAATGCAGAATTTTCATGTGATCAATTTTAGATGGCACTTACTTTGCTGGTTATAAAATACATACTTTCATTTTTTTTAAGTCAGCACTGCTGTTCATGAACTCAGCCACTATTGAGAGATTATTACTTTCGTTTGGTACATAAGTTTCTTCTCTCGCATGTAACTAAAGCATAAAACTACTGTCTATCTTGATATAAAGTTGGCTGACTGCTGAAATACATAAGAAAACCTAACCTGCGTTGCTGTTGTTAGTGACTTGATTTGCTTTTCAAAATAACTCTCTCATGTAATCAAAGATCCTACGGAAAAACTGGAATTGATATCAGAGAACACTGATACCAGATTTTTTAAAAAGGCATATATGTAGCATTCAGGGCCAAAGTCTAACAATCGTTTTCCTCCTTTCAATCCACAGTTTTGTTTGGCTGTCCTCCCCATCACCACCTCTGGGGGATGGACCTTGATTCCTGGAGCTGTCCAGTGCTTGGCATTAACACGACAACTGCTGTTCACCTGGCCCTGACAGATCAGAGAGGATTTACATTTCATATTTGGGGACTAGGTTTTTCCGTCTCCCACCAAATATGAACAGAAAAACACACAGTCCTAGGTCACACTCTCAGCCATCATGCAACCACCATGGAAATCAGCCTGAGGAAAGAGCTAATACCCCAAAGACAGCAGAGCACAGAGGAAGAAAGGCTCCAGTGATGTGGTTCAGTCAATAATCGACTCTTGAGCACTGACAAATTCCAGGGATAAGAAATATCCGTCTTGCTTGGGCCATTTTTGTCAGAATTTCCACTTCTTAGAGTTCACAGCATCCTAACTGATTCAATATACTTTAAGAATAATCCAATTGAGAATTCAAAATTGAGTATCTTTCAGATACTGTTCTCTCTCTTGTGGTCTAGGAGTCCACTGAAGTTCAAGTCATAACTTCTAATATCTTAATTTCAAAAAGATCAGTTTTAAGAAAAGATTCATCTTAAGCACGGGAAACTAAAGGTGCTTTTAAAGATTTATGGTTATATTCACAAAGCAAGAACTTGAATGAAGTGTTGAATAAAATGTTCAGGCAAAACAAATCAAATTATTGATGAAGGTGGAAAAACGCTTAAAAGGGAATTAAGTTTAACTCCATACACTGATGAAATTTAATAAAAAAAGGAAAAGTTTGTTTTATCCACATATATTATTACAAAGCATCCATGTGTTAAGTTGCTCTAAAATATTAACCTTAAAAATATTGTCTTCTTGGAGCCAGCCCGGTGACGTAGTGGTTAGTTCACACTCTCTGCTTCAGCGGCCTGGTGTTCATAGGTTCGGACCCCGGGTGCGGACCAACACATCGCCTGTCAAGCCATGCTGTGGTGGCGTCCCATATAAAGTAGAGGAGGATAGGCACAGATGTTAGCCCAGGGCCAATCTTCCTCAGCAAAAAGAGGAGGACTGTCAACAGATGTTACCTCAGGGCTAAATCTCCTCAGAAAAAAAAACATGTTGTCTTCTTTCCCAAATATGCCCCAGAATTAATAGAAAAGTTAAAATTAAATGGAAGAATGCTTTTCTACATTAAGGAAACAATAGAGACTAGCACATACTTAGTCTTCTGAATATTTTATCTCTAAGGGTGAGCTTTACCTAAACATAAGCTACTCGTGAAATTCAAGGAGCGCAGATTTTCGAGTTAGACGTATATGCTTTGTTCACTTTAGGAAAGTTCCTTAACCTCTCAAACTCAGCAAACTCACGTGCAAAAACAAAGGTAATAATATCTCTTCTATGGAGTTGTTAGAAGAATACATGATATATCACACTGTAAGGAACAAAACATATTTTTCTGCATTTCCATTTCAAACTTTCCACTGAAGCCTGATCTTCTCTGAAAAACGTACAGCATACATCAACACACACCCCCGCACAGCACATTCTTCTGCACACACACACACACTCTTCTCATGTGTCAGATTTAACAGTAAATGGAGCAATAATAAAGGATCTGGTTTTTGGCCTCCACCACTTATTCTTGTCATTCCCTCTGCACAGCACATCTTTCACTTGGCCCTACTTTAGAAAGATGTGTCAAAAAGAATCCTAGGCTAGCCAACCCAGCCCTTGCTCCTCCAAATTCTGACACTGTCTCTGAGATTTATGATTCATTGCTTCACTAATTTTCTTCTCTATAAAATACAAGATAAGTGTATGCACAGTGACCATGAACAATAATTCTGACCTCTATATGCCACTCTTGTTACTCTACAAAAAATCATGTATTTCTAACATCCCCATGTAAACTTTAAGCTGTATAAATCATGAGTCATATTTTATGCACTGAAATCCTCATAATTCCTAGCCATATAATATCTTGCTTGAATTAGAAATATTTGTGATGTTATTAATTATAACAATCACTTGAATATGATTCAAGCTTTGGTTGGGCAATTTTTAAAAATTCTGATGTGATGAAAACATTAGAATCAATCACTAAAGACGTTCACCTGATGAACTGGTGGTAATGCTCAGTTAATACTCAGCTTTTTGCTGTGTTGGCTTAGAAAGCAGCAAATAACAAATCATTCAGGTAGAAATTCCATCCAAACCTATAAGAGATGGCATACCACTCTTTAAGTCTCTTGGTAGGGAGACCTCACCACCTCCAGACTCAAGAGAGCCAGCCTAACTCCTGTGAAGATGACTAGCTGGAGCTGGAGACACAGACTATAGAAACAGAAAAGTTTTTTTCTCAGTGGAAATCAACCAGGTCATAGATAAATGGAACCAGAAATTCTGGGCTCAGCAGCACCATTCAACAGTGTAAGCAAACCAGACCAGCAAACCTATTCAAATTTCATATAAGAAACAAATTCACTCAACTTTGATTAGCATTTTGATACAAATGCTCTTTATCTTCTGATTATTTTCATATTTCCTTCAGTGCAAAGTGATAATTAAAGGCAGAAATTATGTTAAGAATCAATTTAATTCATTTACCATGGTCTTATGTTTACTTGAACAAGTCCCTTGAAACAATGATCAATGACCAATCGTTCTGCAACTGATTTTTTCTCTAATTTACCACATAATTCTCTAAGTGAATATATCCATTAAGGCATTTGCTTCTCTGCCTATTTTATGTCTCTGGAAACATTAAAAGACATCAATTCCATCAAATTATCAATGAAAATATGAAATACTATCAGACCTGATTAAGATAACAGCACTGAAGAAAAGAGCAGTATTCTTTGGGGGAGTGTTTTCCAGGCAGTCAAGCATGAACTGTTGGGTAGAGAGCCCAGCATAATGGACATTCCCAGCCCTGGAAAAGCAGCCGGTTATTAATCACATTATAATCCTGGGATAATACAGGCAGATATGTGATGATACTTCTCATTGCCAGAACCCCAAGGACGTGCCCTCTCACTAGACAGCAGGTCTTGTAACAAACCCAACGTTCAGCTTACATGCATCTTCATTTAACCATTAGAATCTGGTAGAAAACAAATCTTTCTCATGCTCAGTTTCCTTATCTGTGAAATGGGGGGAAAGCAATAATTACCTAATGTGCTCGGGTGTTCTGTGGTTTAACTAATTAGAGGTTGTACAGCCTGATAAAGCAATAAGTAGTATTAAATATCTATATAGCGTGCATTTACTGGCCAACATGCACTCCAGCTGCTTAAACACAGCTGCTCGCAATAAGCAGTAGAAAATCAGCTAAAAGCATGTCCAGAGCTGATTGGAGGAATGACATGGAAAGAGTATTTTACAACTCGTGAATTTGTTAACATTGTTTTAAAAATTAAGAAGCAATTTCATCGTAGGATGTTGCTGTCTTTAAAAATCCCGGAAAGGTGAAACTGTAGAGGGTAAAGTTTTAAAATTGATAGGAAGAAAATACTTTGAATTCCATGGACTGCACCAAAAGTGCTTTTTTTCTTTTGTGAGGAAGATCAGCCCTGTGCTAACATCTGCCAATCCTCTTCTTTTTTTGCTGAGGAAGACTGGCCCTGGGCTAACATCCGTGCCCGTGTTCCTCCACTTTATATGGGGCACTGCCACAGCATGGTTTGACAAGCAGTGCATCGGTGCGCACTCGGGATCCGAACGAGCGAACCCCAGGCCGCCGCAGTGGAGCGCGCACTTAACCACTTGCGCCACCCGGCCAGCCCCGCACCAAAAGTGCTTTTGAATCCAAATTGACAATGTTTGCCTTTTTCCACTGTTCTCCTTTCTCTTTGTTCTGCAGATGATAAAACTCAGATGACGTATATACAGGTACAAGGAAAGACACTGGCTTATCAGTGGCAAGTGCTTATGGAGGAGAAGGTGGGTTCTGCGCCCTGAGGTTTTTTAGCAAGCTAGAGTCAAACCAAGGAGGAGAGCGGATTACACACAAGCAGACATCAGGGGCTCAGGGACTGTTGTTCCCGCTGAAGATGGGCATCTGTGGCCCTAGCTTTGCCATGAGTCTACGTTAAGATGCTTCTTCACTCCTTCGTATTCTCACTTCCCAGGTTCTTGCCGAGATCCTCATG
Organism: Diceros bicornis minor; assembly: GCF_020826845.1. Taxonomy (NCBI): domain Eukaryota; kingdom Metazoa; phylum Chordata; class Mammalia; order Perissodactyla; family Rhinocerotidae; genus Diceros; species Diceros bicornis. The sequence continues at coordinate 4,029,415 of NC_080744.1, read as the reverse complement.
CCCAAATCCTCTACAAAGGCCAGCTTTGTAAGCACCTCTCTGCTCCCATGGGTGCTCAACCTCAGCTCGGCAACAGGACTTTTGTCTGCTTTGTCCTTGTCAGCCCACCCCACCCACCCCAAAGCCCAGCTCTGCATTTCTGACTCCAGTTCGATGAGCTGATTACCAGTTACAATTATTTGTTTTATTAAACTATTTACTTTGATTTTCTTAACCATGCATTGTAACCCAATTCTAGTTAACCTAGCCATGACAGCTCAACCATAACATCTAAATTCTTCCCTTAACATAGAATGTTCTTTGCCTTCATTTCTAGTACTACCACCATCACTGTCACTGTTAACATAAATAATGGCTAACATTTATTGAGTGCTCACTATGAATCAAACACTTGAGAATGGTTTACGTCTATTAAATATTTAGTCTGGACACCAATTCTCTCAGGTAGCTGCTATTGCTGTCCCCTCGTGCGGATGAGGAAGCTGAGGCACTGAAGAGCACATAACCTGCCCGAAGCCAGGCAGCCAGAGGACAGCTGAATTTGAGCGCAGCAAGTGTGGCCACAGAGCCCATGCTTTTCGCCTCTCCCTTCCAGCTATGTGGCACCGGGAACCCATGCCCTCTTTCCTGGTCCTGCAGCTGGGACTGGGGGTCCTGCAGCTGGGACTGAGGGTCCTGCAGCTGGAACTGGGGGTCCTGCAGCTGGGACTGGGGGTCCTGCAGCTGGGACTGGGGGTCCTGCAGCTGGAACTGGGGGTACTGCAGCTGGGACTGGGGGTCCTGTAGCTGGGACTGGGGGTCCTGCAGCTGGGACTGGGGGTCCTGCAGCTGGGACTGGGGGTCCTGCACCTGGGACTGGGGGTACGCCACGTCACGGCAGACAAGTGAGTGCATGTGTGTCCATGCATGGAAGGCTAACAGCCTTCTATTGTTGCTAGAACACTCACAGCAAGTTATTTCAGTAAGAGTAGCTTCTGAGTTTACCACTCCAAGTTAATTTTTCTAAGTAGATTAAGATAATTCCCAATCATCGTGTACATTTTACAAAATGTAATCAACATATTAATTTTGCAGAGGACACCCCTGTAGTATATGAAAGGACAGAAAGAACATTTTACGAAATATGTAGTAAAAATCAAACTCCACTGCCACAGTGAAGAGCAATACTCTTTTAAATAACAATACAATTTTTATCACCATAATGGACAGCCTTCAAATAAAACAGCAAAAAACAACAACAGCCTGGTCCTAGTATCTAAATATTCAAAGAAATAAGAGCTCAACATTAATTCCATCAAAAGCAAAAGCATTATTTTTGGCAAATAACTAAAATCATTTGGTCTACACTAAACACTATAGAGACTCACAGAGAAAGTGCACCAGGCCACTCGGGACTTGGTGACTATTAATATAGACTTTAAAATATTTCGGGGCTAAAATTACTTCTGTCATGCCAACGTCATAGGTCATCATCAGAAAATAAAATTTTGGCCATTCTGCTATCCATTACCTGTCAAGGACGAGAAATGATGTTTGGGGAAAGGATGTGTACGTCACCCTTTCCTCAGTTCTCTACATTTCATTAGAGATCAAGATCAGCTACTGTAAGGATATGTATTGGAATTGCATTTAGTTTCGCCCCTCACAGAATCAACTTTACTGAAAGACATTTTAATATTGTGTCCCTAAAGGTTTTTTTGCAGGTCATATAAAATATACATGAAATTTAATACAGTGGTGCTGCATAATGACGTTTCAGTCAATGAGGGACCACACATACAACGGTGGTCCCATTAGATTAGTACCATATAGCCTAGGTGTGTAGTTGGCTGCACCATCTAGGTTTGTGTAAGTACACTCTAGAATGTTCACAAAACGACAACATTGCCTTACGACGCATTTCTCAGAACATATCCTGGTCTGTAAGCAATGCGTGATTGTATTGAATATTATGTAAAAACATAATTTAGGACTCTTTCTACTATAGAAATTCATATCCAGCACATAAAAACCCACATGATACATTTTAGAACTCTGTGTTAAAGAAATCTGTATTTCCTCTGAAGAACTGGTATATATATTCCTGTGCAGTATTATAAACTACATAATTATACCATGCTTGCTTTTTCCTGAACCTCAGCTCCAGCTTTCTGGAAGCTGAGAGCCAAATTTTAGGGTCAAACACAGAGGTTTATCTACATGCTTATAATTTGGCATCTTTATATTTATAATATTCTAATTCAACTTCTCTTTTACTATTTATTTCATTACACATTCCTATTTTTTTAAAATCAGTCTCAAAGCTTTCATGAAACAGGTATGCTTTAAACATAAATAAATAAATGCAATAATCAGCTAACACTAAAAATGATTTATCTTTCTAGAGTACAGATCAATATTTTTAAAACTGCTGTTATAATGTACCCTTAATGTAGATAATTGATATGATCTTAAGAACAACTAAAAATAGAGGGATTCCTTCCTTGTGACTGGCTCTTCATCTCCCTATTTATGTCTTATCTCAAAATTAGCTGATGCTTGATGGTACAAATATCATTTCAATCTGTATAAAAATCAAAAAGCCATATCTGCCATGTGTCAAATCCCAAAGTGAACTTGGTAATACTGAGGGACTACAAACCAAAACGAGTCAATGAGGAGCAAATATGAAAACAGGGCCTTGCATAAATACACTAACTGGATATTGTGGAGGAAAAAATAAAATGTTAGTATTGATAATAATCACAATAGTATTGATAGCTTACTATGGGCCAAATACTCATTTAACTGATAAACCACCTCTTATAGCTCACTTCAAAAAATGCAAGAGATGTCTGCCAGCTCTATCTCTCCATCAGTACGCTTCATCTTTCGTCCTTTCAGCTGTGTGGTCTTAAAGCAAGAGCACTCAAGTCGTGGAGATTCTGCCCCCCACAAGCTCCATCTATGGAAAGAGGAGGTGGGGAAGCATTATGAAACTCAATGGGAAAAGGAAGATAGGATTTAATAAGGTCAGGAAGAAATCCCAGCACATTAACTTGAGGATCATATTGCCCAATCTTCCGTTGTTTCAAATCATAAATGTCTTTCCTTTCCTTATAAATGAAATTCCACAAAAGCACCCCCAACCCCACAGCAAGGTCAGTGTCTTTGTAAACTTGTGATTGGTTGCTCTGCTGTGCAGACTGTAAAAATGCTAACACAAACCCACGACCTGCTATACCTTTTCCAAATAAAAACAGAAGAAAAAAAAAAAGAAGCCCTGAAACATTTGTTGTAGTAACCCACTTATAGCTCTATTTTCATTGCTACTTATTTGAACTTTATTGCAGAGCGACATACGCCCGTGGAGCTGTACATCCACACAAACAGCTTCAAGGAATAACAAGGTGGTTCACTGCAGAGACACCACACTAGCGTGCGTGCTGTGTGAGTGCGTGTGTGTTTAATAAGGCCAAACAGACTATTTTATAGGACACAAAACTGGGATCAAAACCTGACCAAAGCTCATTCCTTTTTACCCAATGGACTGTCATACAACCTTGGACTAGTCAAATAATTAATTACACATTTTCTAGGTTTCACCATTAGTAAAAGATGGCAGCCAACTTAACAGATAATTGTATGTGTCCCCAATCTTAGAGAACAGCCTATGCAGTAAGCAATATTTTTCTGTTTCTCTACTTTTCCACAGTATGGAGTCGTGTACAGACTGCACACTATGTGTGGAGCATGTAGACCAGTAATGGAATTTTGGCTTAGAAACTTACCAGCACTGTGATCTCGAACATACAACACTTTTGAGCCTAAATTTTAATATCTACTAAAAATATGGACAATAATATGCATTTTACAAATTTTAGCGAAAATTACTATAAGAATAGATGTAGAATTTCCATCTACCTGACTGGCAGATTTCAGTTACTTAAGAAATCTCAGTTTTCTTCAGTCACCTCCCCTTATCTCAAGATGTACTGTTCTCACTGCATCAGGTTTATCACAGAAGCATTTAAATTCATTCAATCTAAGAAATAGTTTTTACATTTTTTATCATAAATCATATATAAACTGGGAAAGCATCTCTGCTCTCAGAAAGGTTACAACCTAATTATGAAGCAGAAAAACAGGCCAGAATATATAATTGAACATCAAATAAAATTTTGGGGGTTCTCAAATTTAGAACAAATGTCTTGGCCACTTTCCTGCCTAGCCAGAGTATTTCCGAAGAAAGATTGTAACGTGACTCATGCTATTGTGCATATTTCTGGGAAGAAGGAAATTAAGTGAGACAGCAGATACAAGTAGAGAGTAGAAATAACCTGTTTAAGCAAAATGACTTCATAAGATCCCAAAAGCATGGTGAATTTCCACTCTACTCTGTGGAAATTATCAAAATCTGAGTTCAGTTCCCTAACCAAGCAATGATAGTACAACATGACCAAGGTAGGGCAGAACTAAGCTTAGCTGATTTTGATAATTTGCTTTCTTTTTTATAATTGAAGGACGGTATAGTTAATGATTCTCTTTTTAATCCATCTATAATCATTACATATGCATTAATATGCTACCGTTTCATTCAGCATCATAAATATTTTTCTAAATTTCCATGGTCTTCATAATTATCATTATTAGAAGCTACATAATGTGCCATCCTGTTGATACACCATAATTTATTAAAACATTTTATATGTTATGCATTTAGCTTGTTTCCATTTTGTGCTACAATGAATTTCTTCTTGCTTGGGTTGAAATATTTTTTTCGGACAAATTTGAAGGGAGTACAATATCAGGTCAAAGTGTATGACTATTTTACCCTTATCATGCCAGAAAAATCATCATCAGCACTTACCATCTGCATCCAATTTTTAAAATATAAATATATTTAATACATATTATATTTTATTATTTTTTTTTTTTTTAGTGAGGAAGATTGGCCCTGAGCTAACACCTGTTGCCAATCTTCCTCTTTTTGCTTGAGGAAGATTGCCGCTGAGCTAATATCTGTACTTTGATTTTGTTGTTACGTTTGGATCCCATCTTCTTCTATTTTGTATATGGGATGCTGCCACAGCATGGCTTGACGAGCAGTGTGTAAGTCTGCGCCCGGGATCCGAACTTGCGAACTCTGGGCCACCAAAGCAGAGATCATGAACTTAACCACTATGCCACCGGGCCGGTCTCTAATATATATTTTTAACATTTATGAATAATTTACAGAAGTGTAAAGAGATGGTGAAAAACCTTATTATAATTTGTAATAAAAATTTAAACATAACCTCTTTTTTAAGTGATTTTTGGCATATAAATATTACAAAAGATAAACTTTTATCTAAATGGGATGGATCAGGTTTTTTTAGTAAAGTATTACATGATTAAGTCCTTCCAGTTGAATCATTAATGAGGTGAGAATGCCATATTTATGTTTGTGTTTAAAAATGTATTATTCATCCATTTATTCTTGATTTGGGAAAAATTCATCTAGAATATCATTATCTGAAGACTTATGGTCTGAGATTTCACTTACATAACAAATTTCAGCAGCATCATTAAAGTCTAGAGTGCTGCTCTCTCTTTTAATTCGTCTTCTGATTCATTTAATAATTGTGAAACATCTTCTCTTTCAATTTTACTTCTTTTTTAAGTCTTTTTTAAGAATAGTCGGGAATAAAAAATGAAGTAATTCCTAGGATGATGAAATAGAAAAATGTTTCAAGATATGGGAAAAATTATATCACTAAAATCCTATAAAATAACTTAGATTTATAAAAGGGCCCAATAGACCCACATGAAAATTTCAAGATAGGATGAGTTTTATTTTAATTAAAAAACACAAGTAAATGTTCTCTTTGTCCTTTGGAAGACCTCCAGGGACAATAAAATTCAGGACATATCAATCACTACAAAGAGTTTAGAATTGCTCTCAAAAGACACTAAAATCTAAAACTGGATCCAATGGACCCAGATGGGATACAGAGGGTAGATAGTTCTTTCTACATGTCTATTTTCTGGCTAAAACGTTCCTTAAAAAAGAGACAGAGGGGCCAGCCCGGTGGCGTATCAGTTAGGTTCGTGCACTCCGCTTTGGCGGCCCGTGGTTCACTGGGTCTGGTTGGGATCCTGGTTGCGGACCTGCACTCCGCTCATCAAGCCATGTTAAGGCAGCATCCCACGTAGGAGAACTGGAGTGACTTACAGCTATGTGCTGGGGCTTTGGGGAGAAAAAAGGAAAAACAGAGGAAGATTGGCAACAGATGTTAGCTCAGGGCCAATCTTCCTCAAAAAAAAAAAAAGAGAGAAAACACTAAAAACTATGGGCACCTAGGACCATAGACAAGGCATTATGCTATTTTTTAACTTACAAGGCAGGTGCAAGAGGGAAGAATTACAATTCCCATATTGCAGATGAGGAAGCACACCCAAAGAGATATTGCTTTTCTCTGTTAAATTCACATCACAATTAAGTGGCAGATCAAGTATTTGAACACAGCTCTGTTTTATTTTTATTTACATTTATTTTATTTTACTTATTTTATTTTTATTTATGTTTATTTTATTTTATATTCAATTTATTTTACTCTCCAGAGTTCAAGTTTTCATCTGTGAGTTACTTTTCACAAAATGTAATCCTATAGATTGGATTCCACTCACCCCACTGCTATAAACCATATCAGGGGGCAAGATGAGATGTGGGAAAGGAATGTAGGGAGGAAACAGGCACTGTCAATCATCTCTGAAAGCGTAGGATATAGGGGGTTTCTACATATTTAAAAGCACAAAGAAAAAATGCCAGCATGGCCCTTGGAAGTCTTTTTTTCTTTGAAACAATATAGATTTACATTTTCCTGAGGTTTTAAGTCAGAACAAGGCACTGGTTTTTCTTACCCCATGGTTTCCGATTATGAGAAATAACGCTTCTGCCACACACCACGCTGCCTGTTGCCTCTCAGCCAACTTGGTGACAATGGCACAGCTCACACAACACAGGGGCACTTCAGCAGCGGCTGCCTGGCGGAGCAGCCTTCTCTAACTCATGTTATTTTAGAAAAGAAAAATGATTGCCAATACATTTAAAGCCATGATGGCTCAATCACTGGGTAAAGCAAGATTTTAACCATCTGAAATCAGGAAGCACTTACAAGTGATCACAATGCCTTACATTTCTTCAGCAATTTGCTTTTAAAAGCCTTTATCCCTTAATTCAGCTTCCAGGCTAATGAAAACCCTAAACATGTATCTTCCTGGACACAGAGGAAAGAAACTTCTCTCTCCAACCGATCCTGTGTTACTTTCTTCAGTGGGGCCAACTTCCTGACTGGAGGAAAGCCATATTTTTAGCAAAGCAGTTCTCGACAGGATTTGGGGATAGAAGTAGGGGGTGGAGGCGACATTTCCAAACAACCCCTGCCTGCTAACTTCCCTCAATCTTCAACTTTCCCATAACCCAGCCCCTGGTGAGGCCCACTATTTTGATTACTTGAGGATATGAGAATTGGGGATTGTGAACAATCGAGTTTTTGTGGTAATATGTTCATATAGACTCTCTCAAAAAGAATTAGAAAGCCTATGGAATCCACTCAGCTGAGAAACACGGGAAGAACACAGAAGGTTCCACCATATAAAATACATACAAGACACAGTCCCACTGCCCAGTCTCACTCTGTGGAGAGAGAACACTTTCCGGCCTCATTGATTTTGGGCTTGGTCACATGACTTGTGTTGATCCTTGAAATCTGAGCAGGAGACAGTTTGCCTACTCAGAGCATAGGCGATAGTTAGCCTAAAATTCCGCTGCTCTTTTGCTCCTCCGTGGGAAGAGTATGCCCCAGCAGCCAGTGGTCCCAAGAGAAAACACACGGAGTGACTCGAACCTCAGAGAGAAAATAAATGTTTGCCATGATAAGTCTCTGAAATTTTGAAGTTGTTACTTCAGGCCCATTATTATATAAACCTGGCTAACACATAGTATTTCAAAAATTATTTTCCATATTCACTCCCCTCATTTTGCCTAGAGCTGCATTCATTACTGAGGGCAGAACAATGGCAGTTAAGCACACTAGCTCTGAAATAAGACGGCCCTTCAGTAAGCTAACTTCTGCAAACCCAGGTGCTCGATTGCAAAACGGGCATAACAAGAGTATCTATCTCATGCTGCTATTGCGAAGACAAACAAGATCACAGACTGCAAGTCCTTAGTACAGTGCTTGATATACAGTAAGCATCCACTAAACGTCAGCTAGGGTTTTACTATTTTTTCATTACACGCCACAGGCTGCCAATAAAGGTGGGAAACGGGAATGGAAAGAAGGAGGGAGGAAGGGATGGGGCACCCTCCAATGGCCAGTCTTCCACGTCAGTGGAGTGAAAATGACCCTCAACACTTCCTCAAGATTGTCCAAATAACACAACAGCAAAGGTGAATCATAATAAATTCATGTTATAAAAACGTGATACTGAGAATAAATGACATTTACATGTGACCAAATATGAATTCTTTCACACTGAAATTATTTTACATCCTTTTGATGGAATGTTTCTAAATTATATGTTAAACCTCCCTTCCTCTGTATATGGATTTCAAGTTTTTAACCATTTTCCATGACTCTATGCTTGGTTTCTTATTTATTTTTAGTAATTATAATACTTTGTATTTTTAATACAAATTTGAAGTATCAGTACCGATTATGGGATAAACACTACAATTTACATTCTAAATACAATGAATACAGCATCTTTTCCTTTGTTTAGTTTAAATAAAAGCAGAGTGCAGCACGCTCGGCTTGTCTCCACGACCACTGTTCTACCCAGACAAATTAGTAAATCAAAAGATGAACTAGATTTCTTGGGAGCTCTTTTACATTCTTAATAAAATCATATTTTATCAGTGCCCTTTGAAATTACAGCATTATTCAAAACATTTTCTCTTAATTCAGAATTAGTCACCACTTAGACCACTTTGTCACGTCCAACTCAGCCTCTCACTTTCATAAACTTCTAACTACGGAAGGGGAGCAAATATGTATCTTACTATGCCTGCCACAGCTCTCTCTTCGATGGGTAAATAACACCATCTTGTGAAAACTCAAGATATTTATTCTAAAGTCAATCAGTCCAAATTGTTATTTTTACTCATAACTCAATAATTCAATAAACCTTTACGGAGAACCCCCAATGCATTGTTTTGGGCACTGGACAGAGAAAAGTGAGGAAGACAGACAAGGTCTCCCGTCGCAAAGAGCTTGAGGGGAAACAGATAACGTGCAAGTAAATAAACGAATAAATGTAGTGTGATGCAGAGACTTGAGACAGAATGATGAGAGAGAGCAGCTACATTAGACTGGATGGCCTGGGAAAACGTCTCTCTCAGGAGGTGAGATTACGTTGAACTCGGAATGACAAGAAGCAGCGATCTAGAGGGAACACGGCGCTTCCCGACTCCTGGCTTAAATGTGAATTAAAGCCCTTGATTGATCTTGACCATTCTCTTTCAAACTATGTAACTGATTTCTAATTTATTTTCAGAGACTTTAGGGTACTAGACTTTGGGGTGTTGCATAATCAAGAGTTTACTGAAATATACTTATATTTCAAATATATATGATAGAGTCCTCTCTACCTTGAAAAACTGATGAAAATTTTAGTTCCCAGCAACAAAATCATCTGCCTTTAACTCTCAGGGGGATGGAGAAAATGGTAGATTTTAAATATATCTGCTTATTAATCACCACCTGTTCCTTATTTAAATCCCTGTATTTGGATCTTAGATTAAAATAATATAAAACTGCATCAGTCTTCAAGTCAAAATATGATCCCCAGATAATATGTGATTACTTTCTAAGACAAATTCATTAGCTGTCTTTAGAAGTTGAAATGATTACCTTGTATGTAAACAGTATTTTCTCTGAAGAGCTTAGTCGTCCATTCAGACTCTTATTTTTAATTACTTTAAACCCACATAATCCTCAACACATCTTAGTAATGTAGAGGGAAGACACCCTTATCCCTACTATGCTAATGAGTAAACTGAGGCACTTGGCAATTAAGTTACTTATTCTTGATTATCCTGTAGTCTGTATTTCCACGGTCTCAAAGTGTCTGGATAAAGAGTAACCATCTTAGCTAGTTATCTTCCTAACGCCAAGAGGTTGGATATTTGAGAAACATAGATGTTTATTTAAATAATAAAATCACCCATTTTTTATAAAACTTTTCATTTTTTTAATCCAGCAATTCCATGAAATGTGTTCCTCTCTCACTCACTGAACAAGCATTTATTGTGCACCATCTATTCTCTAGAGATGCTGCTGGACACTGAGGGTGCCACTGTGAATCAAATGTGTCTCTCCTGGCAATCACTGTTTTTGGGGTGTTTTTTTAATGTAATGTTACAAAATGTAAAACACGGTCAAATCTGTGAATAAGCATCTAACTGTTTGTTACAGATTAATCATTAATCTGGGCAAATGATGGTCGTTCAATCAGTACTTGCTTACTGATAATATTTTGCTGTGTAGATATAATCTTAGTATCAGAACCATAAATAAGATACAGCTTTACTTACAAGTATTATATGGAAGAAAGCATTGTTCTATTGTTGTAGTACAGACAATTAAATTTCACAACTCAGAAATAAAAGCAAGCATGTAAATGCCTTGACATCTCTCTTACCATCCATCCCCTCTACTACGACCTTGGTTCAGAAATTTAAGAGCCTCCTGTCTAGATTATCACAGAGTCTCCTAAGTAGCTTCCTGATCTCCCATCTTGCCTAAGTCAAAATCACCTTCTATTTTTAATCATCTATCTTCTTACGTCATCTCTGTGAATACAAATCTTTAACGGTTCCTTCTTTTCTAATGGATAGAATTCAAACTTCTTAGAATCCCATAGAAGGTCTTCTATGAATTAACCATTGCCTACATCCCATCAACACCTCACAACTCAGCCGGGCTGGCTTCTTCCAGCTCCCACACTAGGCACTCCGTTCCATGGCTTCTTGCCTTTGCCATTTACTCCCTCTCCTTGGAATGCCTTTCTCTGCACCCTGAATAGCAAGTTTATCCAGATCAAGACTCCATTCTAGAAAGCTTTTTCTGAATTGTATTTCCCTACTCTAGTAAAAACATATTTCCTCCTTAATGCCCCTAATAACAGCTAATATAGACTTTAATCATAATGCCCAACCTCAAACATACTTTCAGAAAGGTATATGTATACAGGTGTATCTCTTTCTGGTTGTATATAATCTATTGGAATCTTTTTTCCAGATGGGTAATTGGGCATTCAATGAAAATATGTTAAAGAATAAATGACTACTTGAAGACAGCATACAGGTTCTGTAGGAAACAAAACTCTATGAAACGTGACGGCTGCCTTTTCTCCAACTCTCCAGACGTAGTTCTGCCAACACGCTCTCTGAAGCATCAGCACCACTCAGCTTCCAGAACAATGCTAGGTTACGAGAGAACTTGTAGTTCACAGTGAAGATCCTGCTTCCACCACTAACAACTATCTGACCTTGAGCAAATTACTTGTCTGTAAACCTCAGTCTTTTTATCAATGAAATGGAGATGATAACACATATCTCACGAAGCTGCTCTAAGGATTAAATGAGAAGATACACACAGTGCTTAGAACAGGGTCTGGCACACAGCAAGTGCTCAGGCAAGATGGCTACTTGATAGTTAGGACTCAGTTGCAATTGACAGACTCAACGTAAGCCAACTGATGCCAAAAAAAAGCGATTGATTGGCTCCCATAACTAGGAACTATAGAGGGTCTAATAGGTGGCCATAATCCATTAATTCCCTTTCACTTTCAGAATCAGTTTCTCTCTTCCTACTCCTCTCTTGCCCATCCCTCTTCATTATATCCCTGTGTACGCTGCCCCGATTCTCCTCCACTGTATACGGCCTTTGTCAGTCCCATAGCTCCAGGTCTGCATCATTCCACTTTCACAAATCACTTCACAAAACAAGAAAAATGAGCTTTCTTAGTCTCAGTTTATACTATCTCTGGGAGGCTCTGATTAGCCAGTGCTATAGACTGACTGTGTCCTCTCAAAATTCATATACTGAAACCTAATCCCCAAGATGATGGTGTTTAGAGATGGAGCCTTTGGGAGGTGATTAGGTCATGAAAGCAGAGCCTTCACGTATGAGATGAACATCCTTAATAAGAGACCCCAGAAAGCTCCTTATGCCATGTGAGGACACAGCAAAAAGATAGTCATCTATGAACCAGAAAACAGGCTCTCATCAGACACAAAATCTGCCAGTGCCTTCATCCTGGACTTCCTAGCCTCCAGAACTGTGAGAAACAAACTTCTGTTGTTTATAAGCCACCCCAGTTTATGGTATTTTGTTATAGCAGCCGGAATGGACTAACAGTCAGCTTGGAACCAAGAGTTGTGGGTGGGAGGGGAAGCTACTAGAACCGGTCCAGCCTAGGTCACATGTTCACTCCTGAGTTCTGGAGGGTGAGATCTGTCACCAGAATGGGGACGGGAAGAAACTACAGCTATTTCATCAGCCTTCTTAATAACATTTCCATCTTCCATCTGATCTTAGGTAAATTGAGCTTGTTTTAATTGACTACTCCCCTAAAGAAGTGGTGTCCAGCATTAACCACCGGCATCAGTTGTACTTAGAACTACTTCTGCCACAACCTTGACCAAGAACACGAAGTCTTCATGCTCTACCCTTGGCTGCCTAGTCAATGAGTTTAGTTTATCATTCTCATTGCTCCCCAATGTCTTAACTCATAGTCCCTGCTTCAGTGGTGTCTGAAATGTTTTTTCCAGATGCCACCCCAAATATGAAAATTTGAGTATGACTGAGTTTTTTGAAGATGATCTTAGGAAGCATCAGTTCCAACTAGGAAAACAGGCCACGGAACAGAAGCAGACCAGCATGGTGTGCATGAAAGAACAGGTGATTTCTGCAGGCATCAGGCCGCAACTCCACTGGGCACCTCTGGGAGATGGTCTGAGACACTTCTCAGAGTTCTCTCTCCCAAGAAATGAGGAATTTGGAATATTTATCTTCCAATGTCCATTTGGACATCAGTGGCTGAGGGCAACTTCAGAGTCTGTCCACTCTCAAGCATTTCCTGACATCTCCCCACGAGGGCTGAAAGAAAGTTCTTCAAGCCCAAAGTCACCGAGCTTGCAGGAGGACATCAACATGAGGATGGCGAGTGCCACAGGGAACTGCGCTGGGCACTGCACAGCGTCCTCTGTAAGTCTGCCTCTCATGTGCTTCTTAGGACTGAGACCTGCTTTGCTCTGTCCAATAACTCTTCTCAATGGACATCCTGCCCTTGATCCCCAGTCATAATCAAACCTCCTTGATAGTCACTGTCTACACTACATTGTCTTCTCTTGGAGCTCAGTACCTTAATCCTGACTATAGATAGCTATCATTCTTGGATTCCTTACTTTGGCCATACAGCTGAATCTAGGCTGCATGCTCCTGCAGTAGTAATGACATCTAGCCAGTCCTATTGGCCTGACTGTGTGTCATTCCTATTCCCTCCAGCTGCCTACCCTATCTGATACTGCATCTCACAAAAATATAGTCCTCGTCAGGGAGTTCACAGACTACAGAGAAAATGAGATGAGTAAGCAAACTACTTTATGTTCCAACTTAGATATCTCTTCTATAATGAAGCCTTCCATGACGCTCATGTCATGTTGGGGTGGCACTCCGAGGTTCTGGCAGCACCTTGCACTTTTCATCTCAGAGTACTTCTTGCCCTTAATTTTATTGCATTTTTCATATTTTTAATAACAGCTTTATTGAAATACAATTCACACACCATCAACTTCACCTTTTACTGTGGACAGTTGAGTAGTTTTCAATATATTCACAGAGTTCTGCATCCATCACAATTCTATCACAATTCTATCATCCATCATAGTTCTAGAACATTTTCATCATTTCCAAAAGAAACCCTATACTTAGTAACAGTCACTCCCTAATTCTCCCGGAACACTTCCCACCCCTGGCACTACTAATCTACTTTCTAAGGGTTTGTCTCTTCTGGACATTTCTTATAAATGGAATCATAAAATACGTGGCATTTTGTTCCTGGCTTCTTTCATTTAGCATGTTGCAAGGTTCATCCATGGTATAGCATGTATCAGTACTTCATTTCTTTTTATTACTGAATGATATTCCATCATATGGATATGCCACATTTTATTTATCCATTCACAAGCTGACAGACATTTGGGTTCTTAATACTAATAATACTTCCACTTTTGGAGTATTATTAATAATGCTATTGTGAACATTCGTGTACAAGTTTTTCTGTAAAAATATGTTTTCAATTCTCTTGGGTATATACCAAAGAATGGAAATGGTGGATCATAAGGTAATTCTGTGTTTAACATTTTGAGGAACCGACAACTGTTTTCCAAAATAGCTGACTCATTTTATGTGGCTCCCAATTTCTCATATCCTTGCCCACTCTTGTTACTGCCCATCTTTTCTATTACAGCCATCCTAGTGGTTGTGAAGTGGTATCTCATGGTTTTCTTTTGCGTTTCTTTAATGACTGATGATGTTGAGAATCTTTCCATACGCTTATTGATCATTTTTATACCTTCCTTGGAGAAATGTGTATTCAAATCCTTTGGCTCATTTGGTAACTGGGTTATTTGCCTTTTTTGGTTGAATGTAAGATTTCTTCATATTTTCTGAATACAACTTATCAGATATAGGATTTGCATACATTTTCTCCCACTTTGGAAGTTGTCTTTTCACTTATTTGATGCTGTCCTTTGAAGCACAAAGATTTAATTTTAATGAAGTCCAATTTATCTATGTATTAAGTTTCTACTGGTGTTGTAACAAACTACCACAAACTTGATGGCTCAAACCAACACAAAAATTATTATATTACAGTTCTAGACATCAGAAGTCCAAAATAGGTCTCAGTGGGCAAAAATCAAGGCGCTACCAGGGCTGCATTACTTCTGGAGGCTCTAGGGGAGAATCTGTTTCCTCACCTATTCCAGCTTCTAGAGACTACATGCGTTTATTGGCTCATGGTCCCTCATCATTCCGAACTCTGCTTCTGTCTTCACATTTCCTACTCTGACTCTCGTGTGCCCTTTTTTCCTTTATAAGGACTCTTGTGATTACACTGGGCCCACCGAGATAATCCAGGACAATCTCCCCATGTTGAGATCCTTAACTTAATCACATCTGCAGAATCCCTTTTGCCCTGTAAAGTAACCACAGGGATTTGAATGTGAACATCTTTGTGGAGATGTTATTCTGCCTCCCACAATTTTTTTCTTTTGTCACTTGTGCTTTTGGTGACATTTGTAAGAAATCATTGCCTAACCGAAGATCACAAAAATAGGATAATGTTTTCTTCTAAGAGTTTTATAGTTTTAGCTCTTACATTTAAGTCTATAGTACATTTGGCATTAATTTTTGTATATGGTATGAGGGAAAGGTTTAACATCATTCTTTTGCACGTGGATATCCAGCTGTTCCAGCACCATGAGTTCAAAAAGCTATTCTTTCCCCAAAGAATTGTCTTAGCACTTTTCTCAAAAATAAGTTTACCAACATTATAAGGTTTATTGCCAGGCTCTACTCCATTGATCTATGCCAACAGATCATACCACATTGTCTTGATTACTGCAGCTTTGTAGTGAGATTTGATATCAGGTAGGGTGAGTCCTCCAACTTTATTCTTCTCTTTCAAGATTGTTTTGGCTATTCTGGGTCCTCTGAATTTCCACATGAGTTTTTGAATCAGCTTGTCCATTTCTGCAAAAAGGCCACGTGGGTTTTGATATAAATTGTGTTGAATCTGTAGGTCAATTTGGGAATTACACCATAGTAACTATAGTCTATCTTCTAATCCATGAACATGAGATTTTTTCCCATCTATTTAGGTCTACTTTATCTCAATAATGTTTTGTAGTTTTCAGTGTACAAGTCTTTCACTTCTTTTGTAAGATTAAATCCTAAGTACTTTATTCTTTTTTGATGGTACTGTAAACAGAATTGCTTTCTTAATTTCATTTTCAGATTTTTCATTGCCAGTATATAGAAATGCAACCGATTTTTGTATGTTGACCTTCTGTCTTACAATCTTGCTGAATTCGTTTATTAGTTCTAATAGTTTTTATGTATGGATTCCTTATGGTTTTCTATAAACAAAATCATGTGGTTTACAAATAGAGATAGTTTTACTTCTTCATTTCCAATCTGGATGCTTTTTATTTCTTTTCTTGCCTAATTGCTCTGGCTAGACCCTACTGTTGAACAGAAGTGGTAAGAGCAGATATCATCCTTTATTTTACTAGTATGTTAAATTATCTGTCTTCCACATTACAATATAAGCTCAGCAGTGGCCTAGTTCATGGTTTGGTAAATAGTTGATGTTCAATACAAATATTTTAAATGAAAAGTAGAATACGAAAAATGTCAAAAGAAAGATGTAAATAACTGAAGTTTCAGGAGACATAGTTATCGTTTGTTAGTAGGAATAAAAGAATATGCACTGGATCTTGAAGGTTGAGTTGGATTTTGACAAGATAAGATACATTCTAGGCAGACGGACAGTGTAAGCAGACATGGATGGAGAAAGGACTGGGGCATGATTATGAACACTACATGTAATGAATTTTTTACAGAACAGAGAAAATGAAGGTATTGTGGATTTAGTTATTAAAATACCAAGAAGATAATACAGATTAGTTAAACCAAGACATTTTCACAGGCAGTATCTGAGGACAATTATAGTAATATTGCATTGAGCGATATTTTGTAACATCCTCGCTGATCACCCACAGTTAGGACAAGGAAATTTTTCCATTGACTTCACAAAGTAATATTTTTGAAATTTGAGGATTAATCAACAAAAAATGATGAACTGCTGGAAAAAAATGTCAATTTAACCCAATTACAGCCTAATTTTGGAACAGGACAGGACATTTCATCTTTCTACTGGTAATGAACAGATCTCTGATACGTCACAATAAAGGACTCTCTTCTATGGAATCTTATTAAATTTTAGTGCCAGTTTTACAAAAGAAAATTTCTGTCTCTGCTCATCTTTATGGCAAAGGAGAACTGCTAATCCCTGATGTGAAAATTCTCAGGTTTGCCTGCTGGGATTGGACGTCCGCCATTCAAGCTCTCACACTCATTTGTTAAAGTTTGGCACCAATTCAAACAATCTGAAAAGCTCCATGCCACGTACAGGCAGCAGTTGAGTTAAGATCCTGCTTGATTACTTGTGTTTAGTTACTCCAAACAGTTTCTTGTAGAGAGATTTTAGCCATGTCATGCACATTTTAAATGATATTTAAAATATAATTAAACTAAAAACACTAGTGAAATTATAGAAGTGCCAGGATTTTTAGAATGAAATTTTCAAATTTTTCAAAATCAATCAATCAGTGCACTTGCCTCCCTCAGTAAGGAATTCAGATTCAGTGTGGACTGGAAACAAAAGTCCTTGTACAAAGGAAATTAACTCCTAAATTAAGGCTCGCTCCCTTTCAAGGAATTCACAGTTTTGTCTAGCATAAACACTAGATTAAGTGGTCACACTTTTAAAGAGTCAGTTTGTTGGGACATGGTGAGGACATGGATATAGATATCTTTTTCTACTTTACCTTATTCTCCCCCGTAACTCTACAATAGCTTAGTGGTTTTGATGACTGATCTTGTTCTGATTTTTATCTTAAAGTGTTGGAAAGTAAAACGTCTTGAGAGCTTGTAAATAAATTCAACTTTCCCATAAAAAGATAAATTCTTCTACAGATTCCTCTGAAGGAACATAAAGTTGTTTCAAGTGAAAAGTATAGATTAATAGTAACATTAAGTTTCAGGTTGAGCAAAAGTGGGTCTCTCATTTTTCGAAACAGACTTTTTAGGTTCAGTGTTCCTCAGAGCCAGATGGGAAATACTGCCTCCTCAGAGGTCTCCGTATTCTCAGGAGTCAGATGCAACTGTGCTTGTTACTTAAACAAGGACTTGGTCTTGGTTCTTAACTGTGTAGGCACAGTAGAGACAGAGCCACTCCCCACTAGGCCCAGTGCTTGCCATGAAGTTACATGCACCCCTTCACTTTTTCAACTAACATTTATTGAGTACCTACTGTGTACCTAGCACTGTGCTAAATGCTAAGAGTGGAGTGGAGCAAGACAGCACCTCTGTTCTCAAGCTGCTTCTAGTGCAACGGATAAGAGAGACCACACAGTGTACATCACATGTTACCTGTCTCGCCAATTTCCCCATATCCCTCCAATCTTTTGGCCTTTATTATACTCTTCCCTCCTCATCTGAGAATGCCTCCTCACTCCTCGTAATGAAAACATTACCCATTTTCAAGGTCTAGCTAAATGCCCAACTTCTTTCACAAATCCCACTCCAACATATACATGCTTTTCTAAAGTAAAGCCCATGACTTAAGTTCCTCTCACTGCCCTGCAAGTGCCTAACAAAAAATTATGCATACTGTAGGGCCCAGATGATTTTAGACATAACCTAACGCAATAAGTAGGAAGTCCAAAAGAAGATCCATTAGAGATTTTCAACCATGTTTCCGTATTGATCCCCAGCACTAAAGGAAAATATAAAAACTGATACACTTTAAGAAGAAAAAAAGAGAAAAAAAACACAAAAACTCATCCTTCTATGTTTTGAGTTGAATCCAAGTGAAGAATCCATGTCTCCCAAGGACATGACAGCATGATGGAGTGAGAGACATTAATTATACTCCCTGAAGAAGCCACCCTCACCTGTGAATCTTCAATGTTCACCACCTGCAGTGAGTCACCAAGTGCCCACGCCAGGCAGAAGCACGTGGGCCTAGCGTGATCTCTGTCCCTTAACTCAACTTGCCTGTAAGATTCGGTAGTTTCCAAAGCCCTAATTAAAGAAACTAACATTGTGCATAGGTATAATGCCCTTTCTATAGGAACAAAGCTGACTTTAATAGGACCCCCATGCTGAATGAAATTAGCCAAATATAAAAGAGTATATTCTATATGATTCCATTTATATAAAATTCTAAAACAAAAACCTAACCTATAATGCCAAAAAGTAGATCAGCTGTTGCCTGAGGCTATAGTAGGGGGATTGTCTGCAAAGGAAAACCAGATAATTTGGGGGGTAATGGAAGTATTCTATATCTTGACTGTAGGAAAGGTTACACAGATCTGTACGTCTGTCAATACTCATTGATCTATATACTTAAGTTGGGTGCATTTTATTGTATATTAATTATAACTCAATAAAATTTGTTTAAAGGTAAAAAAAACAAACCCCAAAGACCTCCAGTTTTGTGCTAGTAATTCTAGAGTCAAAAAATAGGACTTGATGAGAATTAAAGAAATTTATGCAATTGATTCACTCTAAGAACTGAAACCTAAAAACATGTGGACTCAGCTCCTCATCACCTTCAGAAAGCATTTCTGACTCATTCTTGAAAGTCATTTTCTGGGCTTATTTCCTTGTTTGTCTTTTTCTTTGATGTCTCCTATGTTCAGGTCTGTGGTAAAATTATTAGGCAGGTGAAGTTTGCTTCTGACCACCTTCCAGCTCGACTTCCCCCACTCTGCCTCCTCCTGGGAAACCCATTCTGTCCTCCAGCTGACAGTAGGGCTTCATCTGCAATGAAGGAACAGCAGGTGCCTAGAAATTGCACTTTTCTCTTTTTCTCTTCTCCTCATACCCCTACCAAAAATTAACACCAATATCACTAACAGCTAATACTTCCTGAACACACAATATTTCCCCAGCATTCTGCTACTTTGTTCATTTATTTAATCTTCAAAATGTCCCTCTGAAGTCAGTATTTTGTTATAACTATTTCTACAGATGAGGAAACTAGTCCCACAGAGATTGGGCATCTTTCCTAACTTCTAAAAATTAGTGAGTTATGAAGTCTTGATTCACGTCCAAATCAAGAGCCTGGATCCATAACCGACATGTTCTGGTGCCCAAGCCCATTCTCTAAGGGACCTGCTCTGCGTTAAGCGGTGGCTACTCAAATAAAGCATTCATGCTAATGTGCTGGTGACTCTCTGTTATAACAAATCCCATCAAGGGCTTCTTCCCATAGGAGACTGAAACGTTCTGTGAGAGAAGGGTGTGCTCAAGTGATCGAAAGACCCTTTCATTATGAAGCTGAGGTCATGAAAAGTTTCCTTGCAGGTTAAATTTTCTAGGTAGTCAGGTAAGAAAAATCTAAAGGAATCATCAAAATAAACAAATTCATTAAGGCTATTTCTCACAGATGTACCAAGATGGTTTCCACAATCAAGAAATAACATCTATATATAGTAGTCTGTCCACTTTTTAAGCAAAATGAATATTTTAATTAAATATAATATTTTTTCCCTCAGTAAAACCCAAATCCATAGAGAAAAATAGCCTAGGTGAAATTTTCCCACATTCCTTTCTTTTTCCTAGCAAATGCACCAACACTCTTTTCCAACAATGAACTAAAAATAATAACACTGGTAAGATATACCAACTACAATATGACTAGCCTTTGGGATGTCTTGGAATTCATTATGTCCCTTCATCATGTATTTTTATATCTCAGAAATTGAAATTTTTGAAAAATAACTTTATAATGTTTCCCTTTCAAGGAGAGATTTTTATAAACATAAATGTGACAAGTTAATAGTCATTTGAATGAAAATGACCTTTGTTCAATACCCTTCTTCCTAATCGTCATTACTATAACAACTTTAAAACACTCTCACATGTCGCTGGCTGGGTTCAAGGGCTGCTACAATGGCTTCCTGTAAAAAAAATGTAGTAGATTAGGGCCGGCCCCGTGGCTTAGCGGTTAAGTGCGCGCTCCACTACTGGCAGCCCGGGTTCGGATCCCGGGCGCGCACCGACGCATCGCTTCTCCGGCCATGCTGAGGCCGCGTCCCACATACAGCAACTAGAAGGATGTGCAGCTATGACATACAACTATCTACTGGGGCTTTGGGGGGGAAAAAAAAGGAGGAGGATTGGCAATAGATGTTAGCTCAGAGGCGGTTTTCCTCAGCAAAAAGAGGAGGATTAGCATGGATGTTAGCTCAGGGCTGATCTTCCTCACAAAAAAAAAGAAAAAACAATGTAGTAGATTAGAGTCAAAGAGAAAGTTAGATATATGGAAAACTCCTTTAAAAGAAAAAAAACACAGAGTTCGGACTTGCCACCTCCAGATATAATTGTCCAAGCCCTGGGAAAGGACAGACAGTGATTGATTAGGACATCAAGGGTGTGTATAAAGCTTACCAAGTGATGTATCTATAAAATACAGACAAAAAGTAGAGTTTAGTATACATGCTGCAAGAGAAAGCTTTGACAAGCACATGAAAACGCACTCAACATCATCAGGAATTAGGAAAATGCAAATCAAAACCAGGATGAAATACCACTTCATATCTACTAGGAAGGCTGTTAAACAAAACAAAACAAACAGAAAATAACAAGTGTTGGTGAGGAAGCTAAAAACTGCAATCCTCAGGCCTTGCTGGTAGGAATGTAAACTGGTGCAGCCCCTGTGGAAAGCAGTTTGGTGGTTTCTCAAAAGGCTGAACATAGAACTACCATATGATCCAGAAATTCCACTCCTAGGAATATATCCAAAATAACTGAAAGCAGCAACTTGAACAGGTATTTGCATACCAATGTTCATGGCAGTATTATTTATAATAGCAAAAAAATGGACCAACCCAAGTGTCAGTCAACAGATGAATGGATAAACCAAATGTGGTATATACACTGAGCAGAATATTTTTCAGTCACAAAAAGAAATGAAATTTTGATCCATGCCATAGCATGGATGAACCTTGAAAACATGCCTAGTGAAATAAGACAGACACAAAAGGGCAAATATTGTAGGATTCCACTTACAGGAAGTGATAGAATAGACAAATTTATAGAGACAGAAAGTAGAATAGAGGTTACCAGAGGCTAGGGAGAAAGGAGAAGGGGGAGTTATTGCTTAATGGGTATAGATTTTATGTTGGGGATGATAAAAAGTTTTGAGTATATGTAGTGGTGATGGTTATACAACACTGCGAATGTACTTAGTGCCACTGAATTTGTACACTTGCAAATGGTTAAAATGACAAATAGTATGTTATATATATTTTACCACAATAATAATAATTAAAAAAAAAGAAAGCTGCAATCATCTCTAGACACTTTCTCACCCAAATGTGGTTCAGAGCCTTTCTCCACAGAAAGGATTAACTAGGAGAATTAGCTGTTGTTAGATACATTATAAGAAATGGTTATTTTTAATATCTAGATATAATACAGTTTAGTAGAAGGAATCTGCGTTCACATTATAAAACTGGGGTGCTATAGCAACCGTGGGTCCTTCTCTATTTGTTTCCCCTCTGTTTATTTCATCTCCTAAACTAGACAAGAAAACCATTTTGGGAAGACATCATGTCTGCCCCCCTCTAGTAGGCGTCACAATATCATTATGCACAAAGAGGATATTCCATAATTAAGTCAATGATTTTAAGTTAAAAGGAACCTGTCAAGTCATTCCATCTGAAACATAACTAGACAGAAAATCTGTAGCAGGAAAGAATGAAGTCAGTTGGAAACTGAGACAAATGCTGTTTTTTTCCATTTCATTCAAATGGCAGCAAATCAAATTAAGATAATTACTGATGTATACATACTTAAGCACCAAAAGAAAAGGCGATGCACGGGACTCAAAGCACTTACACACAGCTGAGTACTTCACCGCATTCAATATTTCTTCCAAGAAGCAGGAGAAAGTGGCATGTGCTTGGAATAAGGAGTCATAAGCTTTTCATTTCACTCCTCAATGAGTTTAACCCCATACAAAAGAATAGGCTTTAAATCAGTCACTGATTTTGCTTGCCTCAACTTCCCCTCTGGAAAATACAATACCTCCTTCATACGCTTTGCAAGCTTGTGTTCTAAAATTATACTGATTTATAATTGGAACAGATTTTTAAAAATAAGCTTGCTCCCACCTTCTCCTTTCACAGATAAATCAGGGCAGAAGAGGGCTAATTACATTCTCAAAGTCACCCAGCTGGTTAAGGATAGAGCCAGGCCAGGCATCAAGTCTCTGAAGAGGTACTCTGTGTCATTACAATCTCACCTCACCGTGCTTTGAAATGAAAAAGAAATCTATTTGAAATGTATTAAATATATGGAAATGAAAGTAAAGATTTAATACAGATTAAGGTGGATAACCTATTGTGTGTTCTGTATATCCTTACTAATATTACTACCACAGAGGGAAAATAAGAACTGATTTAGTTTTTAGCTTATATCATACAGAATAAAGAACTGTAATTCAAATGTACAAGGAAATGAGATGTATTTGATTTGTGGCTGTATAGGCTCCATGGCTATGGTGGGTTTTCTCTTCTTCAACACTGTATATAGTGTCCCAGGAAGACATCTTAATGCTTTCCCTAACTCTTACTGAATTAATGACTACATGGCTGCCTTTTGATGTAACAGGAATTGTGTCCACACATTCTCCAGGGCTCTCAGTAGTCTGGATTCATTAGAGTCTCAGGCTGTTGGGACAAAAGAAATGCATCAAGACCCATAGGTGGGGATGCTTATGGGCCATAGCCACAGCCTCAGTCATCCTCGTCCTTGTGAACTGCAGCAGAGATGTGCATCTGTGTGCTGCATCACGAAAAAGAGCAGGGGAGAGCACACTTAAATTGGAGTAAATCCACCACTGCTGCCAAAAGGCAGCTTTACACCACGCATCTTTCTGATAGCTGCATAAAAGGCATTTCAAATACTGAAAAACGTCATGTTAGCCAGGAAGTTTTCCACGACTTAATGGGCAACTTTAACGAAATATTTTAATTTAGTGATACCAAAATTATATGCTATTATTACTAGCACTGTCTTACAACATGCAGACATATGTGCCACAAAATATCTACCATCTGTAAGACTGTAGCTACACAGGGTCACACTACAAGTCTGTCTTCACAAGACTTTCAGAGAGTACAGGCTGACAGAATATTTGGTATCAACTCAAAGAAGAATACTAAGCATTTAATTTAGCAAATATTTTTGAGCACCAGCGATGTTGTATATTAGTGACCTCCTTTTACTCTGCAGAATAAATACTCATCGGTGCCGTCAGCTCGATCAGAGGCGTCAGACAGAAGGCATAAAGAAAGCAGTGAAGGTCTCCAGCAGCCGCAGAGGGAATTAGGAGAGGCTGTGTGGAACAGCCTTGGTTACAGAGCAAGACAAGGACCTGTCTGAGACGACAGGCCACATGTCTATTGACTGGAAATCAACATTGTGACTCTGTCCAACAGTCCTCTGCATCATGGATATAGAAACAAACAAACAAACTGTATTGACCCAGGGCAGTTATTTTTATGGAAGATTATAAAAGGTTAGGGAGCAAGAGTTTAAGGCACAGCCCTTACACTAGAAAGGAGGCTTACACATATGAACCTATCTTCTATTACTAGTCTACTAGTCTAGGATAAAACAGCTCTGTTCATTTCCTTTTCCATTATTCAACACTGAAACTAAATGGTTTTATAAAAAATTCTTTCTTTTAAATAAGACAGTACTCTGTCAGAATTACACGCATAGTTGAGATGAAACTCAAATTTTGTTCTTAAAAAATGTGGGTAAAAGATTTTTTGTTCCTGTTTCAGCGGCATCTGAGACCAGGTCAAGGGTCATGACCCAGCTACATCAGTGAATAGTGCTTGAATGTGGCAGCCCAGAGTCTCTGCAGCTCTGGGAATGAAAGCAAGCTGTGTGTGTCTGGGCCCATACTCATAGATATTCTTTAATAAAACTTGAACTTGGTTTAACTGCAAGGAAGTCTCTTGAATCCACGCAAGCACAAAAATTATATTCTCTCCCCAAGCTCTGGAGTTTGGGTTTAGGCCTATTTTCCTGGAATCATTCTGCACTGTTTTAGGTATGACCACCATAGGAAACTCACTCGTTTAGAAAGACTAGGAATGCCACAATCTATGCTAAGTATTTACTCTAAGAAAGCTCCTCTCCGGACTGTGGAAACCCATGACTATTTTAAATCTAAACAGAAAGTATTTTTTAAATAAGTGGCACAAGTCTTGCTTCCACCTTGTACATAATGTTTTTACGAAACGACCACGTTAAACAACAAACCAACTAAGTGACAGGCCTAATCAAAAGCTGTCCTGTGAGTACCACTTACTCTAAATCCTAAAAGACGGTGGAGACCAAGAGGCCCAGCGCAGCGTGAGTGCAGTCAAACCACTGATTAGGGCCTGCCTTTAGATCAGACAGTGAAAGAGGGATGAGCAGCATTAACTCTGATCAGATGAATCACTCATTAAAACAGCAGAATAATGCCACTTTTTTTTTCAGGGTGTTTACAGAGCTCTGAAGCACTATAAAACACAAACAATCACAATTCCTTTAAAAGCAGCAGGAAAACGAGACCACCTATGTACCCTCTCTTACTAGCCTAAGAATTGCGTTGAATAATAACTTACTTGCGTAAGTTGAGTTTCCTACCATGTCTCTATGGAAAACTATTTCCAGTAAAGGAGACTTCAAACAGGAATTTCCTTTTGCCCCCTTGGGGAATAGAAGTGACAGAGAAAGCTCTTGGACTTTTTCCTTGAGGCCTCCAGTGGCAGGAAAACTCACCACCAGTTTGTCTGTAGTATGAAAACTTGATGAAAGATAGAGCTTGGGGGAAAAAGCTAGTCCAACATCCATGCTTCCCGTGTGCAGAGTTCAGGAATGTGAAATATGCTGTACAGGCAGGAGCGGCCCCAGGGAGCAGAAGGGTAGGTTGAATGCTGCATAACACTTCTGAACTTTGTTCTGATTGAAGGTATCACTGGAGTCCAGTGAAGTACTTAGTGAGCCTGAAAGCTTACAGTTATCAACAAGAAACAAAAATCACAGGCCTTAAGTCATACATTAAACAGAACCTACATAAGACTCATATCCAGTTATTCACCCACACAAAGCCGTGGGAGCCTGCTTATTCTTGCAAGTTCATCTGGTCATCGTCGGGGTTTAGACTGAGTCTATCTGCCCCCACAAGAATTAGAAGCACGGCTCTCTAAACAATAACACAGTCCATCTGCCATGATGCAGACATGCAATATTTTCACTTTTCCCACCTTCAATGATTTAAATAAAGGGATCCTAATTTTTCCTCTGTCTCACTACTAATTCATTTTGCTTTTACAATCCTTTCCCAGCCGTTAATGAAACTAGCAGATTTCACTTGAATGCTTTAATAAAATAATACATCAGTCTGTACCAGTTTCACAGAGTGATGTATTAGTCCAAAGCATCAGAGTACATCCTCAAATTGTGTACAGTAGATATCAAATCACCACTGTTCAAAGAGCTGCTTCCAAAAGGGGTACTATTTGAGGTCACACTGAAAAGTGCTCCCGTGCCAGGGTGCCGCTCTGAACTAACAGAAAACCTATATTCTGCAATATGTTGATCAGCAAATACTTTGATTTTTTTTCCAATGACTGAGCTAAAATAAGATGTATGTTTATTTAGTTCCCCCACTCATCTCTCACAGTCACTCTCTGTCTGTCCGTCTTTCTCTCTCTCTGTCCCCCTCCCTTTCTCATTTCCTTTCCCTGCTCCATACCCATTGTCTCCCAACCCTTGAAAGACTCTGCTGAACATACATGTAACTGACAGTCCCTGAGCCAAGTCAGGATAAAACGTGGAAGGAACACATGTAACTTTCCCTGTGGTATTTCAAATGTCACCTTTCTCACTTCCTTCCCACATCCTTCTTACCCCTCTCCTCCACCACTCTCAGCCTCCTTCCTTCTTGTTTTTCAATCCTGATCTCACTCTAGCTCTCTCAGATTAAAAATGGCCACACATTCTTTGCAGCTCCTTCCATCAAGAAGGGGAGTCTATTTCCCCACCCCTTGAACCCGGACAGCCTTGTAATTTTCATGAAAATAACACCTTAAAATTTCCAAGAAAGCCTCCTTCTCACCCTCTTACAACCCTGATGGCATCATGCTCTCAAGAAGCCTGGTCTGGCTTCCTCGAGCTGAAAGACCACGCGCACAGAGGCCCAGGCAGCCCAGCAGACCCACTTGCTAAAGCCTCTGCACGACAGAGCACAGGCAAGACCAGCAGAACCACCACACCATCCACAAGTGCACTAGTGACAATACGTTGTTTTGAAGCCACTCATTTGCAGGGGGGTTTGTTATGGAGGAATATGCAATAATACTGATTTCAGTCTCTCGTTTTCCTTCACTCTTCCTATTTTTTCTCTACAGTTTAAAATGTCTTGTGTTATCAAGGCTATTGACCTTTGTCTAGTAACAAGAGTTTCCTTGGGTTTATTTCTTTGTATTTGGTAAATCATTTTTTTTTAATGAGTAACATAGCATTTAACCATAAACCCATTAATTCATTTAATTTCAATGAGACAGAATGAAGCCAACTATTACTTTTCCACTTACAGATAAGAAGCAAAACAGTTAAGTGGCAATACACGCACACACACACTTTTGATTACAGTGACAAGGATTATATGTACTGAGATATAAGAAGTCCTAATGATGGGAGGGGCGTGTGGACCCACAGAGACAGATGAGTCAGCCGGAAGACTGAGAGGAAATTAGAAACCTCTGTGTCCTTCACAGACAGACAGACATCACAGACAGAACACCATTTACAAGAATGGGAAAAATCATATCAAATCAGCCCAGCAAATATTCAAGATAACAAAATTAAGGTAATATCCACTGTTCCCACAGTCCTATAGGTAAGCTTTACAAGGGTTACAATGAAAGAAATGAATCTCAGAAGTCCCAGAAATAACTTTAACATGAATTCTGAGGGAGGCTTGTGAAATTCCTTCTCACCAATTGAGGATTAAGTATCTCCCACAAAAAGAAGAACAGATTTGACAGTAAATTCCCACCATCTCTCCTGCTACTTGATTATATGGTTTATATGTATTTCACACTGTAATGCCCTAAGTAATCCAGCACCTTCCCCGTATCCCCTTACCTCTTTCAACTCTCCCCTTCTTATGGGGCCTTCGTTTTTCTCAAATACACCCAGCCCACTCCCAGGACTGTCTCCTGACCATCGTCCAGGTCTCCTCCTTCAGCTGTTGCCTGAGGGGCCATCTCCACTCACTATCTCTAATGGTGACCGCCCCCAGCTAGTGTTCTACATATTAATCTGGTTATAAAATTTTACATATCACAAATCCCTAACTACAATTATTTTATATTTTTATTTGCTGTTTTATTTATTATTTCTTTTCTCCAACTGAAGCATGAAGTCTCTGAGATCAGGACTTTCCTTTTCCGGCTCGCTACTGTGTCCCTAGCACCTAGAACACAGGAGTTTATCGAGTGAATGGACAAATGAACTAGACAGGAAGTATGGAGCTGGCTGCCTAGCCCGGCTGAAATTAATCCCACGTAGTTTCTTCCTGCCATACAACACAATTTGGAATCACTTCTCTTTTCTATCAAAACCAGTATTCAGAAAGCAAAGCCAAATTTTGATATGGCCATGAAACTATTTTTAAGTAGTATCTACTGAAAGGAACATAATTTAATCCAAAAGCTAAATATATACTCTATTTTTTTTTAAAACAATCAACTTCCTTTATCTTTTTTTTTTTTTTTTTGCTCAAGAAGATTGGCTCTGGGCTAACACTTGTGCCCATCTTTCTCTACTTTTTACATGGGACGCCTGCCACAGCACAGCATGATAAGCACTGCACAGGTCCGCACCCGGGATCCAAACCTGCGAACCCCAGGCCACCGAAGCAGAGCGCAAGAACTTAACCACTATGACACCAGGCAGGCCCCTATTCTATATATTTAAAATGTATCTTTGTAACCACCATGTCCGGGCATAAGACACCTGCCCTCCCCATGAGTCCAGGTCATTGAGACCCAACTGTGTAGCAATGCCCGAATCATGGCCTCCAGCTCAGACCTTCCCTATGAGGCTAAACAGCAAAGCTTCTGTTTGCCTTGTGTCAGCAGATTCACCCACAGCCCTTGGAAAATGCACCACCTTCCCTACAACACAGCACACTTATAGAGATGTATGATATTTGTTTCCCACTGGGAAGAAATGGTTTGTAGCACAGAAGGGGCTGCTGTGAGCGAGTCAGAAAGCATGCATCTTGTGCAAAACTGAAATGCCTCGCTCCATGAACCACAGAGAATTAGTTTTTCTTTTGTTTTTTTCCAATAATTCACCACTTTTCCCTACTGCTTAAACTTCACAGTTTTATTACCAGTTTAGTGAATAATAAGAAAGAATATCATGTGCTGAAAAAGGTTATAACACTAGGAAGCTTGAATAAAGAACAAAAAAAGTGCATGCACTAATGTAACCAAATTGTCCTAAATTTTAATTGGCACAGGAGCAGCAGAACAACTTAATTTCAAGATTTTTTGTTGTTATTGTTTCCTAAAGATTACTAAGGTAATGACTCACAAGCGTCAAATTATTTTTAAAGTTAAGATTTCCTAGAAGAAATACATGCCCAAGAAAACAAACATATACTTCCCCTCGTTATAATGCATATGTCAGTAGAAAACAAATTGCTTGACCTTTGTCTCCAGATATATGTTGCTTCTGAATTGGTGTAGCTTCTTTACTCTCCTATAATAGAGATCAGAGTGGGAAAAGAGAGAAAATAAAGCACATGAAGACAGGCATTTATCTTCATCTTTACTTTTATGAAAACAGGCATTTCAGCATCGTTTATGGAATAAGGGGACACCACAACTAATGATTTATGAAGCTTGTTCACCACTTACGTTTCACCTTTCTCAGTTTTATTGCAACTAAGAGGGAGAGCACAAAGTTATTTTAGTTGCCATTTATCAACAGAAATAGTGTTCGAACAAAATAAAATTTTAAATATAATCTGCTATTTTAATAGCAGATTTTATTTTAAGACAAACATTTTTTGTTTGTCTTAAATTTTAATTTTAAGACAAACATTTTTAACTAGGAAATGGTTCACATTGTTGTACGGGGGGTCAGCAAGGTCAGTGGCAGAAGTTACGGTTGATAGCAAGTAAGTCAGGAGACAATGGAGAGAGCATGGAGAGTGGAGGTCCTTGCAAGCGACAGGCTGGTGAGGTCCTCAGGACCCGTGGACACGGAAACAGCTTTACATTCAGACTAAGTGGATTTTACTTCATCCTGTAGGCCAGAAGGGATTCGGGATTTCTATTTTAGAAAATTCGTTAATAAGCAAACAATTCAGTATGTTCAAATAAGTAGTCAATAGTTATACAATTACTTAAAACTGGTTAATGGTCTTGTGTATACAGGAAATGGTCTGATCCAGCCCCACGAGAAAACTGTGTTTATAAAGTGACAAGACCAAGTACTGAAGAAAGACGGGATTGCAACACCCCCTTGTTTTTTCTGATACATCTACTGCATTGACTGCTTTCCCCCAATGCGGAAAAATACAAAAATCTAAAAGACTTGCCAAAAATTACCAGGATTTTCTTTCACAATCCCATGACCACGATAACACTGCTAATGGTTTGAGAGATTCGATGTAAGCCCCCCAAAATAAACACTGTAACGTCCATTTAATAATATCTGTAGCCCATGGCGGGGAAGGCATCACTGAACGAAGCACAGAATGAACCACTGCGTGTGGACACTGCCTCAGGGAGAGCTGAGAGGTGCTGGTAGTTCCTAGAGAGTCGGGTACAGCTCATTCATTAAGACTACTCCACCTTCTTCTGAACAGAACTGTGAGAAGTGAATCATCTTAATTACAGAGCATGATCCTCACACAGCAGCAGGACAAGTTATATGCCAGTGTTTGCTCAGATCCCACCAAATCCATACATGCTTGCAAAAAATATTACCTGAGAGTACCTAATGTTCCAGAGAAAATTAGAGGCACTGTAGTCAGTGCACAAAACATACAAAACTATCTGCTCTCGTGGAGCTGAGATGAGTGGGGGACGGAGAGAGAAGCAAATAAACGGGCTAAAATACAGCCTATGGGATATTGATAACTAAGACCAGGCACGACGTAAGGGGATGTCACACCGGTGGGCATGGAGGAGCCTGCACCTGCAGAGGGGTGAGGAAAGACCTTGCTGTGCAGACTCGAGAGATGAGCGAGCGAGCAATGGGGCAAGGGAGGAACAGCATCCCCAACGGAGGGAAGAGCGAACAGGAAGGCTGAGAAGCGGGTGAAAGCACATCGTATATGAAGAGCAATGGGCAGGAAGTCCCCGAGGGTAGAGCAGCAGGGGTGGGGGCTGTACGAGAGAAGCTCACAGAGGTGCCAGCGCCTGAGCAGGTGGGACCTGGCACGCCACTGCAAGGGTTGCTTCTCCCCTGAGTGGATGGGAAGCCACGGGAAAGCTGTAAGCGGGAGAAAGATGTCAAACTTAATTTTTATCACCATCCCGGCTGTATTGAAAACAGGCTGTGTGGGGCACGCTGGTAGAAACAGGAAACTAGTTAGGAGCTGGTCTGTGATCCAGGTGACAGGATGACACAGGACTTGGATGAGGGTGGCAGCAGGGAAAGTGGCTGGATTCTGGATATATGTTGAAGTACAGCTATGCTGATAGTCTGGAAATCGGTTTGGGGAAAACAAGAGGAGTCAAGATTTCTTCCATGAGCGACTAGAAGAATGAAGCTGCCATTTACCAAGAATGAAAAGAACTCTAGAAGAGGAGGTTCCATGAGGGAAAAAGCAGGCATTCAGTTGTGATATTAGTTTTAAGATGTCCCAAATCTCAGGCGCTTGGAAAGCTGCATGCCGAACAAACAAAGCACAGGAATGCCAAGAGAAACACCAAGATATTGGGCACATCGTGCATGATGACCAAGCATACTATTGGCCAAGAGCCCAACGCAGCCCAGAAAAAAGCCTGGCCCTCAGCAATTACGGGGAGCAAGCAGTGACTCACGTGTGGAGCAGTACTTGCTCAGGAAGGAGAGAAGAACCACGCCTACTACTTCCCAAAGGTGGAAGGATGTGTTGAGCAAGACAGAGAGAGCACAGAACCATCAGTATAAAAAATTACTTGAGGATCCTGAGCGTGGCATTGTGAGGGAAGAAACTCTGGCTATCTTATTTGGAAATTCTTCCCAAGTTTCCAAACGTTTACTTATTCCAAGAACTATGGTTCCCCTAATCTGTACCCCACTACTACTCCATCGCAGCACTCACCACACTCCATTGTGTGGTTTAAATACACCTGTTATGTACCTGCTTTCTGAGTTCTGTTCACTGCCTGCGTCCGGCGTGGAGTGTGACATCAACTAGGTAGGATAAAGGCTCACTGCATACATCCCTAATAGAAAGACCACAGATGTAAAGTAACTATTCGTTAAGTTACTGATACTTTAAAATGGAAACGTTTATCAAATATAAGCTGTAACAACAAAAACAACAAATTAGGTTCTATAACTTTCTTAAATTGCTCCAAGTTCTAGATGCCCAAAGTTGTAACTGGGGCATGTGAATTTTAAATTTTATTAGCATTTCAGAGTGAATCATCTTTAAGCTTCTTAAACAGCATTTATCATCTGTTTTTTTCACTATTGGGTATGCTTCTATTTGAAAAGTGTTAAATCTTCTCCAAGTAATTTGCAACTGTTACTCTTCAAGCACTATCCCCATTGTTTTTTCCCAAATAAAGTGCTGAAATAACATTTCTAGCTCAGAAAATACGTTATATACAGAAAGTGAAGTGTACTTTAAACATATTCTATTTCCACAAGTAAAAAACTACAAAGTAAAATTGGCATCTAGTGTAATATACAGGGCTGACTCACGGCTGGTTAGGCAAGTGTGCTCCTGAAACCTAAGTCTGATTAGACTTAAAAGTAGACGGAGTTTGTCCCATCCTGGGCCACACGGACACCCTGCCCGGCGTCCTCTGGAGACCTACCGACACCATGTTTTCTTTCCTTCATTACCTAGTTTCGAAAACTGAAGTCAGGGAAGAATTTCCGACAGCCGTTCCCCTAGAGTTTCCAGCACCTTCCTTAGCACAGCGACTGGGATAACTGCTGTAGTCTTCTCCTGTCTTTTCCACACCAACTCTGAAGTAACTACTGTTACCTTATTGTCCTGAAGAGAAAACTGAGGAGCATATACACAACTTGCCTAAAGCCACGCAGACAGCACCGGCAAGGGTCAGTCCCAGCTCTGTCTGATCCCAAGGCTCTGTTTTTCATTACACGGTAAACTGCTGTAAGCATCTCCTAACCAAATGATTTTCTCACGTTAACCGATTAGCAAAGTCTTAAGGAAATAAAGCTGCAGGGTGGAATTTCAGACAGTCACCAGGAGACGGGAATGCATATTCTGAGGAAGAGGTTCTGAATTCATACTTTGCGGGAAATTCTACCTAATTTATTACACATGTGTTCACACACACACACCCCCACACACACATACACCCCAACAAAGAAATCCTGAACTTGCTACAATATTACCTATCAAGAAAGAGGGATTCATTTCGAACCGTGAGGGCTAATAACACCCAAACACTCCAGGACGCAGACTTAGATGCTTTCTGCACATACATTTATGTTTGGCTCTCCTGACTTCCCTTGTGAAGAAGACACACCTGTCATGTCAACGTCCATCACACAAGGTGACAACACAATCTTCCTTACTAGTGAAAGATCCCAATCTCACATGGTTAACTTCCCATGACACCCTAAAAATAAGCCTTCATGCACTTCTTAGGATATTTTACTTGTACTTTTATATGAAATATTTTTAATTTCTTTCCTCAGACATGAACACATTTAAAACATCTTTGCTATATTTGGGGCTGTGTTAAATATGGCTTCTATAAATCTACTAGAGGAATTGAGAGCAGAATTTGTGCCATTCTGAAGGAAATTTATATACATCATTTAGAAGTTTTGATAAACTTTGACCCATGCAAAACTCTTTTTCCGTATAAAAAACTGTCATTAAATTTGTCCAGAAATAGGTTATTCACTTTTTACATCAAC
This sequence comes from Diceros bicornis minor, assembly GCF_020826845.1. Taxonomy (NCBI): domain Eukaryota; kingdom Metazoa; phylum Chordata; class Mammalia; order Perissodactyla; family Rhinocerotidae; genus Diceros; species Diceros bicornis. The sequence goes on along the minus strand of NC_080744.1, from coordinate 3,995,381 downwards.
GTTTTCCCTCAGACACATTACACTCAGTTTTACATGGCAGAAAGCCTACTTCTCTTAGGCCAATACCAACCTTGCTATACATATTCATGTTATTTATGTTTATACACATTGTGCCAACCAATGGAGAAATCACAGATTAATTCTAATACAATATTCTTTCATGAATCCATACTAATTAGAAGGGTTCACTATTATGTGATCTTCAGAAATGGCTACAGATGAAAAAATGTCAATTATCCTGATTTAGAACCCTCCAGTAGAGCAAGGGTCTAAAACACTAACTGGTCAGATCAAACCTCTACTCACTCATAGTTTTAACTGGGTAAATAAGAAAAGGGTGAATAAGAAGGACAGCAATTTTTTTATGTATCTCAAATATCAACTAATTCATTCAAAGCATTCAAAAGATATTAAGAACCATGTCTCTGAGGCTTGGTAGTGATATAGGTCTTCTGTGTCCCTCTTCTATAAAATGGTGCCAATAATAGTACCCACTTCAAGTGGGGTTTGGATTTTAAAAAGATTATATCCATTAAGGGTTTTAGCTCAACATCTGGTACATAGTAGGTGTTTCATAAGTTTAGCATTATTATTATTGTTGTTGTTATTGTTTGGCAGTCAAAAAATAGATTCCCAATTGGTGGGCTGATGAAAAACTTACTTGCTTTTGGGAAAATGATATTTAAATTAAAAACAAAAAAACCCCACAGCAAGGTTGATCTATCTTCCTGGTGGGTTTTTTTGTTTTCTTTTCTTTTTTAGATTCTCTTTCGTAGATGTATGGCCATTAAAAAGATAAGCACATTTATTTTATTTGTCTTGATCTGCTCAGGAATATATGCTGAATTAATATAAAATGACACTATCAAGAACATAAAAAATAACATTTGATTTAGTGATGCTTTTAATTCCTACCAAAATAACCATTTTATCATTTTGTAATAATGTATATATATTGAAAATCAATCTAGCACTTGAAATTCATTAAGGATAATTTGTTATCCAGATCAATGGATACATGAAGCACTGAAGGACTTCCCAAGAGAATCCTAAAGTGTGTGACTCCAGCCTGAGCCAAGAGATAGGACACCACTTCATGGTCTAGTAGCTGGGTGCAGTCAGAGTCTGAAATGCAGGCTGTGTGAGTCTACACTAAGCAAAATTGTAACTGGGTCTTTCCAACATCTAGGCCAGTTCTCGGTGGGCGATACTTACAGGGGTTGAGATGGAGTGAGGTCAGGTGGAGACAGGAGAGAAGGAAGAGGACGATGGACTTTGAAAAAGCTACTCCCGTATTCCTAACAGACAGTCTCAAACCCTCAATGGCATCCTCCCCAGTGTGGGTGAGAACTAGGAGATTCCAAAGGAGTCTAACAAACAGCACCAGCCCCCCCACCCCAAGTTCTGACCTGAAAAGTAAGACCAGATCTCATCTTTACAATTGATACAACCAAAATTGTAAACTGTGGCCAGTATGTGTGAGCACTCGAGCTTCCTGACACCACTCCCAGAAGTGAATGGACAACCACGTCCACAGTGAGAGCATTGGAACCACTCAGCCTCGTCCTGGAGAAGGCTTGTTGGCTCTACCAGGATGGGGCTGACAACACTAACGAGCAGACCTTGCTTCTCCTTCCAATCTCACCAAGCAGAAAAGTCACCCCACCTCTCCTGGGAGGAGTGAGGAGGAGTGAGGGGGAGTGATCAGGATGACTCAGCACAAGACCAACAAGCACTGAGTTTAAGTGCTATCACGAAAACACATCTGACTCTAACTTTCAAAGCAGCCAGTGAAATACGCTGGGGCATTACTGTCAAATCTGACAGAGGAATCAAAGTGAGTGTCTGTGCTTTGTCTGAGCCTCCTTTGATCTACTGTGAAAATTCCCAGCTTACTCTGTTCCTGGCAGTCAACTCTGCATCAGCCAGTGAGAGGGTTTATTTAACAGTCTGCTTATGCATTTACGCTACTCTTATATAATCTGTGAGATAACAGGTGTTTATTATTGTTCTAGATATTGGACTCACATGGCAAAAAAACCTAAATTTTACAAAGCTGTTAAACTCTTGCTTCCTCTTTCCCCATCGGCCAGGGCAGCTTAGAGGCAAGTACTTCTTTAGCTCAGAAACCTTTTGCTTGAGGCCTGTTTGAGTTTCCAAACACCCTTCTCTCCATTTCACCTGCTAATTACGCAATCTGCTTTAAGCACAGTGTAATGGGCCAAGCAGTGACTTCTGTTGCTTTGAGGTTGTCACACAAATGGAATAACTGAAACTCCACTGATTTCTAAAATCTGCACCTACATAACCATAACATAAAAACAGCAATTTTTAAGAGAATGGACTGCCAATGTAAGTTTGTTTCCATATTTGTATGAGCTCATTTACAGAATGTTCACAAAACACATTTGTCCAAAAACATTAGAAATATGACCCGATCTATCATTTAAAGCTGCATTGTCCACTACAGTCACTAATTACATGCAATTATTTAAATTTAAATTACTTAAAATAAAAAATTAATTAATTAAAATTTTTAAAAAGTCACCTCCTCAGGGGCACTAGCCTTATTTCAAGTGCTCTAAAGCCAAATGTGCTTAGAAAAGACCCCACTGGACAGCACAAATATAGAACCTCTCCATCACGGAAGTCAGTTCTATTGGAAAGCACAGATTTAAAGCACCACTGTGCAATAGCCTCATTGTTAAATGACAGACTGAAAGAGTTCAACTCACATGCCTCCAAATGATCTAACATTTTATATATAGCGAAGAGTGGATATAATCTGGTAAATTAGGTAAATTTCTTTATGGGTAACTTGTAAACATGTAAATATTACTGGGTTGCTCGGTGCAAAATAACTGGTAGTTATTGTTTGTTTCTTAGGTCAGACACATTATTTATATATTTGCATACAACATATTATGTGCACAGCAAACGCTACACAGAGACAAAAATGGAGATAGAGACAGCCTGGAGAAGAACAATGCAATTGGGGCGTGGCAGGTAATTCCGTATTCATTGTACACGAATGACTGGATCAGCACAAGATTTAAATCAAAACAATGCCAGCATTTGGGAAGAGCCCAAAGAACATAAACGTAAGAAGTTTCTAATATGAGCTGAATCTTAGATTTGCATTCATCTAAGAATTCAGAAGTTTTTAATTTCTTAGCTAAGTCCAATCAGTCTTCAATAGGGGTGAAAATGGCAAAACCCAGAGCAATTTTTGACAAAACATAATCTAATAACTATTGTTACATCCCAAAAGAAGACAAGAACAAACACATAAGCACACAGAACTGTACTAGGTTGAGATGTTTCTACCAATCAATGAAAATACTCCACTCATAAATATTATCACAGAAATTCTTAAATATCATTCTGATGCCTGTAAAGCAGTGGGGATCCATTTTGTTTTCTTTTGCAGAAGCAAAATTCAAAATGCAAGAAAAGTAAATTCTACAAAAGTCGGTAGGCATTCCCAGCTCTGCACCCTCCATTTGTGCTGCTCTGTTCCTTTGGCCGAATGTCCACCCGCATCCCCCTCTCTATCAAAAGCCTACCCATCTGTCCGCGTCATGTGTGGATATCTATCAGGATGTTCCACCAATCAGCCCCTCCCTGAAAGCAACACATCCTTTCTCAAGACACTCTAAAACTCTCCACTTGTACATTTCTTGCTGCAATAGATGCTACATTAAAGGCACTAAGTCTGCTGCAAGTAAGCACTCTAGCTTGCTCATCTCTGCAATCTCTCTGAATGCCCAGAACAATATTCAATTTTATCTACTTTGAGTTTCTTCTTTTCATTTGCTTTGCTACAATTGCTATTCCGGTACTTTTAACCAGCCCCAAAATTAAAAACAGCCTGAAACTCAGAGCATGAACAAAGTTAGCTTGAGTTTAAAAAGAAAACAAAAAGCAAAGTCAGCCACGATGCAGCAAAATAATCCAGCCTTGCACTCAGGCAGGCCTGAGTTGACATTCCAGTACCACAAGTCAGTAGGCTATGGAGCTTTCCACACTTTCTATTGATGGTGCTCATAAAAAGGACCACATCTGTAAAGCACATCAGAAGGAACAAAAAATCCTTTCGTGGGGGTCAGGTGAGACCCACCCAGGGGCTCTAGCTTCCCCAGGCCCCTCTTTGCAGGTTCAAAGGTTCAAAGAATCAAGATCTTGGCTCACAGCCCTGGAGTGGAAATCTGCAGGTGATGCTGCTTTTGTTACAACGATATAATAGCATCTCTGAGCCTCAATTTCTTAACTTTAAATGTGTACAGCAATACTTTCTCGGCTAACCTGCTGAGATGATTGGGAACAATGTAAGTAAAACCCCTGGCATTGTGTTAGATACTCATAAATAGTATCAAATAATTTCAGTGCCTAATAATAATGTTTAAAATAGAAGTCACATGAATACAGACTGTACTCTTCTTTGAAGAGTGATCAGGTGCATGGTCATCACTATGAAGTCGGCTGCTAACAGAGGACTAGCTGATTGATTTTTGAATGAGTAAGCAAAGAGCTTTAGGTACATTAAAGCTAATACTAATAATTTCATAGGTAAATCAAAGGCTTCTCTAAAACCACACATGGAGTGACGAGTGGAAGGTGCCACGCATCAGGACTGTGCACTCAGTCAGAACGCGCCTGAGGCGGTGGATAACACTGCTCTGGCTCTCGCGGGGCAGAGACAGAATCTCAGGATGGCAGAGCCGACCAGCCTCTCCAGAGAGCATGCCGCACAGCTCCCAGCGGAGCAGGGACTTCCCTGCACTCACATGCCGAGCACAAGGAGCCAGAGGGCCCTTTTCAAGCCCGGTACTGACGTGTAAAGAGGCCGTCGATTTTACGTTTTGTTTCCTTTGACGAATTCAGTCATCTGATTGGACACTTCTCCACACAGTAAATATCTGACCAGGTTTTCAGCACTGATCCAAAATGTGATTGCAATTTAACTTATTACTTCGTTAGCCACAGCCACACCACTCCCCACAGCAGAGCAGCACTGACCCCCGAGGTGGATCTGTCGCCGTCCTCCTCACAGCACACAGGGACCTCTACTCGGCTCGGCTGGCCCCAACCTTCTTTTACACCTCGGCGACGAGAAGCCCCGACAACAGGTGCACAGGAGGCTCCGGACTACACAAACAGGCAGTCCTCGGCTTCATGCTGACAGATGAGATCCAAAGGTAAACACTGAAGACCAGGAGGAATTCAGACCTAACAATGCACATACACCAAGGAATCCAAGGCACCAAATGGATGCCCACTTTCAGAAATCAAGGAATCCTCAAGAAGCTAATATCAATGTAATGGTTTATCAAGCTATTAATCACTGTTTCTGATTCAAAAGATAAATGGGAGCAATTGTGAGTTTTTGAATTAGAACAATAACCAGCAGTCAAGATACTGTTGCCTATTCAAGGACACATGGAAAAAATGGTACACAGTGCATTACACAGCGAGGTTGTTAACGTTTATAAGGGCACCACAAGAACTGCTTGTTTCGGGGAAATCTTCGGCAAATGCAAATTAAATTATACCATAAAGTTAAAGTCACCAAATTTTAAAGATAGCACATTTAGTTCTTATTTCCCAACACATCATACTAAATCAACACAGTGCATACTTCTTTCCCAAAAGAAATGGAAAGCATTACTGAGTCAACATGAGTCATAAAAATTTTTTAAATTTCTTCCATTTGACTTCTAAATTTTTAAATCATAAAGATGCAACTCCACGTAAGCACGTTTCATGTAATCGTCGGTATATTTTATGTGCTTACAAATGCGTTTTCCCCTTCCTCAAATAATGGTGAGAGGGCAGAAGAGCCTATCGCTTCCTGCCTGATTGTCATAAAGTCGGTCTTCAAAATTCTGTATATTCTTATTTCTAAATGATAAGATTAGTATACACACTTGACTCTTCAAAGTGTCAAAAAACAATCTTATAAGGAAATAAGAATCTGGTTGCCATGTTTTGGCTTGCAGGCAAAGCTTTGAGGGGAGAACGGAACGACTAAAGGCAGCGGCTTTCAATCCTTCCGAACAGCAAAAGTGAACTTCCCACAGGACCTGACTGGATATCTGCGTTCACTGACCGCGTCAGGCTGGCTGAGGCGCATCTCATTCTAAACAAGACGATGGAAAGCATGTGTTGGCAAAACTGCCCACTGTTTGTCACCTGAAGCCAATCACGACTATAACCACTGAGCATCCCCAACGCTGAAATTAGGTTCCATCATTTACCTCTAACGTATTTAATGTAATGAATATTTGAAGATTACCCGAATGGAGCAAATCCTTTGAAATTCTGGTCACCCTCCTACTACCCGACCATGCGACGATCTTTATGTCTGAACATACACATTTGGCCTTACTGACCACTCTCATTAACTCTCAACCCCCTTTCCTAACACCCATTCCCTCGCATTATTAGAACTTTATTTTCCGTTTTTTCACAGTCCCGAATCCCTTTGCAAATTCCTAAACTCTTTATTAAATATGTAAGATCTCGTTTTTATGAATTCTTCTTCTCCTTTCCATCTTACCCAGAGGAGCTTCTGCTCACCCCTTATTAATCACAAATTCTTGCCTCTTTTCATGTAATTTTTCTTGACCATGTACCCTTAGCAAACAGCATTTATTTATATGTAAAACACATGAAAACATGGGCATCAGGCTTGGCTATGGGAGCCTCCTTGGCTAACAAAATGTGAGTACAAGGAAAACCGGGGCTGCTCCCTCTGCTCAGTGCCCAGAGCAAGGAGGACATAGGGCAGAGTCACAGCGGAACCACAGTCAACGCATATTGTGAGAAATAAGCTTGTAGTAAGGTAAGCCACTGAAGTTCTGGGATTATCTGTTACCACAGCATAACCCAGAGAAAACCAGTACATTCTCACATGGGTTTATAATGATCACTAAATGAGATCGTGTGAAGGGTGGTTGACACTGTGCTGGTGACACAGGAAATATTCAATACCTGTGAGCTACGGTCAAGTTGGCATCATTCCACAGGGATCTGTTTCTTTTTCTTGCATTCTTCAAAGAACAGAACCACGTGTTTTCCAAACAGTAATTCCTGATATGCCGAGAAGAGTGACAGGTACCTAGCAAATATCTATTAAATCAAGTCAAAGGAAAAGGTGACAAAAAGGTAACCTGAAGAGAGCCATAGTAGGGAGAAGAAGAAGATTCAGAGGGAGGAGGGAAGAAAGAACGATGATGTCACTCCTTTCTATTCAGTAAATATTTATTGAACACTTACCTGTGCGTCAGACACAATGATCAGCATAAGGAGACACTGTGAATGAGGCAACCCCCCACCCCGTACTGAGATGGGGACTAATGACGAGTAAGCAGCATCTATGTGTCCTCCCCTGTGGAAAAGCACAGTGACTCAGAAACACAAGGATGGGTCAAGGAAGTTTGCTCCAGGGTGTGGCCTCAAGAATAATGGGAGGTAGGTAGATGAAGGAGAGAAGAAGTGGATGGAAAGAATGTTTCAGGCAGAGCAAAAAGCTGATGATTATTACTTCCCAGCAAAAACAGATAAAGCCATCTGTCATCACTGAAAGGGGTGGAGGGAGTGAAGCGGATCTTTAGGAAGTTGGACATAGTCTGATGTCGCCATCACAGACAAGTGGGGAAGCTGACGAGACTGAGGAAGTTTTCTAGGCGCTGTTGCTGGCTTATTGGACAGCACAGCAGGAGAGTGGCACTGATCTTCCACATAGGGTGCCTTCCTACAGCGCCGCTCAGACTGGTTACAGACACAGGAAGCAGGCAGGGGGCAGGAGCCAGAGTAGGTTCTGATGCCAGATGGCTGCACTGAAGCCAACAAGGAATCAGAACTGTGGACACTGGCAAGGATGTGGCTGCTGCTGTGGACTAGGACGTGTAAGTGAGGAAGACGAAATCACGGTGGCGGGTACCTCTACTGATAGATAGGGTGACAGCCCAGGTTTCAGAGGACTAGAGGTCTCAATGAAGCTAAAGAGCAGATTTTTTTTTTAATTTACTTTCCATACAATGTCTGATGGAGTTGCTGTCTACTGGTACCATCAGGATATATTAAACACTTCTTTCTTTAAACCACCAAACCTAGGCATGACCTAAGTGACCTAAGAGTCTATTATTACTTTAATTGCCAGCACTTCCCTTAACTTCAAATGCTTTCACACTCATTGAAAACACCTCATTTGACTGCCATTATGGTGTTGTGAGGAATGCAAAACCAGTATTAATATCTTCATTTTATAACTGGAAAAATTGGGGTTTGGGCAAATTTTTAAACTTGCCTAAGGTCCCAAGGTGAGTTTGTGATGGATTATAATAGAAACCATCTTAATACTCCTTTGATATGTTCCTCTCAAGCAATCTATACAGAAAAGTCAGAAGCAGAAGCAGATTATCCATATGGCAAAACCCTAGTATATACTGAAATTACCCATCATCTCAAACAAGCTCTTTTGTGTGACTCCTAAGCCATAGGCCAATGGCTGGCTTCTTCTGGTCATCCCAGGGAGAAACGTATTCGGTCACATTGTATCTTCAGAAGTGATTAGACTACGTCAGCTATAACATCCTCCTCTTTGAGGCACTGATTTTGTTTTAACGTCTACCCTTATGTTATAAATATTGTTTTAATTTAATGACTGCAAACTTTAAAGGATGTGTCTACAACCTAGTAAGGTTGATAGTCCTTGTTACTTTTGTTTAGGAGATCTTTTTATTCACCCTTGGGAAAACAATCTATACATTTTATCAAATTATAGGGATATAAATAGAACCAAGGGGTTGGTTCCAGGACCTGAAAATAAATGAATATTCTTACATCCAGTCAGTTGAAAAAAGCCCCAGGCTATGAAATAGATAGTACATAATTTTCCTATGTGATTCTAATTTTAAATTAAAATTGAGGTCACATTGAACTGGTTGAAATCAAAACCAATTTAGTCCCTTTGATCTCAAACTGGGAAATATACACTTCTCCCTATCTTCTTTATACCAAATAAATGCTTTTCAGATAAAGCAAAGACTGTACCCCACAGAAATAAGGGGACAGTATGGCAGGCACCACAAAAAACTATTTTCAAATGATGGATAAGCTGATTTTGTATAGACTGATTTTTATCTTTGCCCATATAGACATTTCTATTAAAATCATAATTAAATTGAACCCTCAATTTAGACCTGGTTCAATCACTACCTTGACATGTAAAATTAAACAAATCACTCAAAATGCCACTTTTTAGGTCTCCTTGTCTGTAGAGTGAGTGTAATTTATTTGCTTTGACCAACTCATAGGTCCTAAAAAGTAAATAATTTGCTCAAGATTTTGCTAGTAAGTGACAGCGGAAAAATTTAAGCCACGTCTCCTGAAATCTATGGGTCCTTTTTCAACCACAGGTTACAGTATGATTGTTTTTGCGATTAGTTTTTATTCATCTTGGGATGATTTATTTTAGAGCACTATAATAGTCTCTATCAAAATGTGGTCAAACTTCTTACATCTGCAGTAAGAGTAGAGACAAAGAACACAGATGATCCTAAATAATGTGTAAGCAAAAAAAAAAAAAAACCAAAACATTTCATCTAACTGCAGAGTACAAGATTCTTTGCCGGACTATAAAACTCATATAACAATGTTTTACTTAACCTATTAAAACTTAGATTGTACCTCCTAATCACATACCAATGCTGATACTCATAACAGCCCTCTAAGAGCAATGTTACGCACAATTTATACTGGATTTTCAGGTCTTAAATAGGGTAACTGTGGTTTCCAACTATCAAAATTGCTCAATGACTTCTGGCTATGAAATAAAATTGGTCATTGGAAGGAGACACATATACACATTCGAGGTTCTGTTCCTTCCTCTTCAGTTTCAGTGCCTTAAAATAAGCCTTCTTCACTTATCATCTGGATTACTGCAATGCCTCTCTAATCATTACCCTATCTCCAATCCTACCACTCTCCAATCTTTACTCCACAAGACTATCAGAGTGATCCTTCTAACATGCTCTCTGGACTGTCATTTTTCTGCTTTACAGCCTTCACCAGTGCTTCACAGTTTTCAAAGGAAAGGAAAAATCCCTTACCTCAACCTCTAAGTCCCCAAGACTTAGCTGCTGCCCTTTCTTTAACCCTAGGCTCCTCTGCTACCCTTATAAAGCTAATTATAGGGACCCAGGACCGAGAAAGAGTGTCACGTCTCTCTCAATTCCAACATGCGGTTTCCTCACCCAGGATCCTCTCTGCCCCTCACTGGCACAGCCCAGCTCACTGGTACTTCGAGCTTTGCTCTGGCATTACCTTACCCTCAGTCTGATTAGACGTCTCTTGTCTGTTCTCAGTACATCCTCTGAAGAGTCACAGTCTCTCAGTCAGTAAACGAGGCTTCAATCCATGTTCTGCATGGCAGCTAGGGTGTTGTTTTTTAAACATGTAAACCTAACCATATTATTAAAAACACTCCAAATTTGCTTCCTGAATTCTGGACAATAGCTTCCATGGATGCTACCTGAGCTTGCCCAGCCCAAGCCTCCAGCCTTATCTCCCTGATACCATTCTTCTTCCTGCACATGATGCACCTGCCATGGTTGGGGGCAGGGGGAGAAACCCTGGACTCTTGCCAAACTTGAGCACATTCTCTTCCCTCATCTCAAGTGCCCTCCCCCACCTCATGTCTTCACTCATCTCCAGGTCTCATCTCATATGACGCTTCCTCAAAGAGCCATTCCATTCACCTAGTTTTAAGAAAATTCATCTCTCATCCCCTCTCATAGCACATTTTGCTTTACTTTTAAAGCACTTATCAAAATTTACAATTACGTACTTATTTACGTGACTGTTTAATGTCTGTCTCTCCATCCTCCACAAGTTCCATGAGATCCCAGACGATGTTGATTTTGCTCATCACTCTAGACTCAGCGCTGGCTCAGTAACAGTTACAGAGCTAAGTCTTGCTTGCAACTATGTAACCTTCTGTGTTTGCCTTTGAAATCTTTTATTGTCACTTTGGTTAAATAGATAATGAAATACTGTTTCATAATAACCTGTGACCCTATTTAGTAAAATGTCCAAAACTTTTGATATTTTTGACAAACTTCCCAAAATCAAATGGTAAATGAAGTCTTTTTGACGTCAAACTAACTTTCAGATTTTTTCAGAGGACCCCTGGAACATCTCAAAAGATTTGTTCTCTCTTCTTATATAAGAAATATTAAATTAATTAGGCTGATTTGTCATGGGAAGGATTATCAAATAAGAAGTTAATACTAAGCCTTCTTTATGTTGTATTTGTATAGGTATATAAATGTTCCAGAAATTGTATGAAATTCCTAGAAATCTTATACATCCTGGTATAATCTTAAAATGTTGTATGCCACAGAAATAACCAAACTTCCTTGTCAATAATGAACTCTCATCAGATGTTTAACTATGGCCATTTTTTGTTGTTGTTGAGGTAATGCTGGTTTATAACATTATATAGACTTCAGGTGTACATCATTATAATTCGACTTCCGTACACATTACATCATGTTCTCACCAAAAGTCAAGATTCCATCAGTCACCACACAAATGACTCCCTTTACCCCATTCTCCCTCCCTCCACCCCCCTTCTCTTCTGGTAACCATCAATCTGTTCTCTTTATCTACGTGTTTGTTTGTTTATCTTCAACATATGAGTGAAATCACACAGTGTTTGTCTTTCTCTGTCTGACTTTTTTCACTCAGCGTAATACCCTCAAGGTCCATCTGTGTTGTTGCAAATGGTAAGATTTCATCTTTTATATGGCTGAGTAGTATTCCATAGTGTACGTATACCAGATCTTTATCTATTCATCTGCTGATGAGCACTTGGTTGTTTCTATGTCTTGGCTATTGCAAATAATGCTGCAATAAACACAGGGGCATACGGCTTTCCAAATAAGTGTTTTTGTATTCTTTGGATAAATATCCAGAAGTGAAATAGCTGGATAATATGGTAGTTCTAATCTTAATTTTCTGAGAACTCTCCATACTGTTTTCCATAATGGTTGCACCAGTTTGCACTCCCACCAGCAGTGTACAAGGGCTCTCTTTCCTCCACATCCTCTCCAACATTTGTTAATTCTTGTCTTTTCAATCATAGCCATTCTGACAGGTGTTAAGGTGGTATTTCATTGCAGTTTTGATTTGCATTTCCCTAAAAATTAGTGATGTTGAACATCTTTTCATTTGCCTGTGAGCCATCTTCTTTGGAAAAATGTCTGTTCATATCCTCTGTCCATTTTTTACTTGGGTTATTTGTTTTCCTGTTGTTGAGTCATGTGAGTTGTTCATATATTTTGGATACTAACCCCTTATTGCATGTATGATTTACAAATATCTTCTCCCAATTGCTAGGTTGTCTTTTCGTATTGTTCATGGTTTCATTTGCCTTGCAGAAGCCTTTTAGTTTGATATTGTCCCATTTGCTTATTTTTCCTTTTCTTTCCCTTGCCTGAGAAGACAAGATATTCAAAAAGATACTGCTAAGACTGATATCAAAGAGTGTACTGCTTATGTTTTCCTCTAGTTTTATGGTTTCAGGTCTTATATATGAGTCTTTAATCCATTTTGAGTTAATTTTTGTGTATGGTGTAAGACAGTGGTCTTTCATTCTTTTGCATGTAGCTGTCCAGTTGTCCCAACACCATTTGTTGAAGAGACTTTCCTTTCTCCATTGTATGTTCTTGGCTCTTTGTCAAAAATTAGCTGTTCATAGATGTGTGAATTTATTTCTGGGCTCTCAATTCTGTTCCACTGATATATGTGTCTGTTTTTCTGCCAGTACCATGCTGTTTTGATTACCATAGCTTTGTAGTGTATTATCAAATCAGGGAGTGGTGATACTTCAAGTTTTGTTCTCTTTTCTCAGGATTGCTTTGGCTTTTCAGGGTCTTTTGTCATTCATATAAATTTTAGGATTCTTTGTTCTATTTCCATAAAAAATGTCATTGCCATTTTGATAGCAATTGCTGAATTTGTAAATTGCTTTAGGTAACATAGACATTTTAAATATGTTAATTATTCCAATCCATAAGCATGGAATATCTTCCCATTTCTTTGTGTCTTCTTCAATTTCTTTCAACAATGTTTTATGCTTTTCAGTGTACAGGTCTTTCAGCTCCTTCATTAAATTTATTCCTAGGTATTTTATTCTTTTCATTGCGATTATAAATGGGATTGTTTTCTTGATTTCTCTTTCTGCCAGTTTTTTTATTAGCATATAGAAATGCAACAGATTTTTGTATGTTGATTTTGTACTCTGCAACCTTACTGTTTTCATTTATTATTTCCAATAGTTTTTTAGTGTATTCTTTAGGGTTTTATATGTAGAAAATCATGTCATCCACAAATAGTGACAATTTTACTTATTCCTTTCTAATTTAGATGCTGTTTAATTCTTTTTCTTGCCTAATTGCTTTGGCTAGGACTTCTAATACTAAGAGTGGTGAGAGTGGGCATCTCTCTCTTGTTTCTATTCTTATAGGGATAGCTTCCAGTTTTTCACCATTAAATATGACGTTAGCTGTGGGGTTGTCATATATAGCCTTTATTATGTTGAGGTACTTTCCTTCTATACCCATTTTACTGAGAGTTTTTATCATAAACGGATGTTGAATCTTGTCAAATGCTTTCTCTGCATCTATTGAGATGGTCACATGATTTTTATCCTTCATTTTGTTAATGTGGTGTATCACATTGATTGATTTGCAGATGTTCAACAATCCTCACATCCTTGGAATAAGAGGATTCTTCCTAACACATTTTATGAGGTCAACATCATTCTAATACCTAAGCCAGACAAGGACAACACAAAAAAAGAAAATTGCAGGCCAATATCACTGATGAACATAGATGCAAAAATCCTCAACAAAATACTAACAAACCAAATAAAACAATACATTAAAAGGATCATACACCATGTTCATTTTTAAGTCTTTGTCATTTACAAGGAATTATTGTTTTACTTTAACGTTTTTGCAAAAGTGTTTGCAAAACTGCTTCATCTTCAAGGAGAATTATGAAAAATACAATAGAATACACATTCTGATAACTTTAAGATCATAAAACTGAACTAAGTAAGAATTTCCAAAACTACTGGAAAAATTGGATTCAAGCAGACTAAGAATTAATAACATGGGACCAAATGAACTGATGATGATTATAATTTTTATAACTTTTTGTTTGAAACATTGCTAGTTCTTTAATATTTTGTTTTTCCAGATTTAAGGAAACTTTTTCTCTTAAGATACCTATGACTTAGAGCAATTTGGTAAAGTGTACCCTTGTGAACGAGGATGAAACAATTACTTTTTCTCCCTATTTGATACCTCCAGAATTTGGAAACTTAGTGAATACTCTTCATGACAATATAGTTATTTGCATAAGTTCAATAAAAAACTGTTCTCCTTGTAACAGCACACAATTAGAAATACTGGTTATATTACCAAGGCTTTGACTGGACTGTCATATTTGAGAATGATGTGCATAAATTCTGATATGCCAGACAGCTTTAAGGAATGAAGGTTGACTATATGGAGCCAAAAATAAAAGCCTCTTGGAGAAAACAGCCAGGTTCCCGGCTTACAGGGTTCCCAGCAGATGACCAGGTGAGTAAGAAAGGTCACTTCCTGGCAGGCTCAGGAACCTCCCGATATTCTGAAGACCTCAAGAAGAGAAGAAGTAACCAAAATCTACAGGTATTGCAGGCAAAATCTCGTGGTGAGTCCTTGGCTTAGCTTCCTAGCCTCAAGAGGCATTTTAAAGTCCAATCTGAGATTCCCTATTAAAAGTTCCAGCAAAGCAGATTAAAAGAGTCTACACAGTCAATCACTATTTTTGCTGCATTTATGTAAATAATCAGGCCAAGTTCATTGGAACTAGACTGTTTTACAAACAAATTAGTCTTAGAATATTTTTAATAGAAATGGGGGTGATTTTAGAGAGAAAATTATATCTGCACCTTTGTGTGGATATCAGACTCTAGTCCTGTTAATTCTAGTCATATTAACTGTCTCTGAGGTTTTGTTTTCTATCTGTAAACTGAACTGGATCTTGAATTCTTCTAGTTTCCTCCAATATTTGGCTACAACTCTCCAAACTAACATTTCTAATTTTCTCCCTTCTTTTTGACTTAGAATCATTGAGAACTAAAACTGCCCTTTTCCCAAATCCCTGCAAACTGAAGCTGAACATCCTTGATATAAACTTCAGAGAAATTAACACAACAGCTCATATGTGGACAACCTTTGTGCCTGTTGCCGTGTGGGCCTCTCAGAAAGTTTACCTGAACACCTGTTGACATCATCAGAGACATTTCAAATTGCAAAAGATGATTCCACCCTGACATCTAGAAATCTTGACTGGGTGCTCCCTGGGCTCAGAAACTGTTTTACAGTCTCCTACAATCACTAACCTTTGTTTTTGTTTCCATAGAATGCCTCTTATTAAATACCTGATTTCTCACCCAATATAGGCCTAACTTTGGGAGCCCACCTGCAAGACCATCTCCTGAAACGAGACACAATTGTTGTCCTAAACTAATCTATTTTCAAAACTGAGAATGATTCAATGAGATATGGAACAATTTATCAACTCAGCTTCTGAACTGTGAAACTTTTAGTTGAAGTTTCAAAAGTGGGACTGAAGGGGAGCAGAATTTTGCCACCCCAAAATATGTCTCTTTGGCATAAGGATTATCTTGAGCTGGTTATTTTTAAGAAACTGCAGACACAGGAAAAGCTCTGGGAACTGAGTAGAAATTCTCCTTTTGAAAGAGACATTCACATTTATAAGGGAAATCTATATTTGTAAGAGTATCTCCCTAGCAGTACCAAGAAGAGAAGGATGACTCTAAATCTCTAGAAACTCTTATCAATGGAGAAGGCAAGGACTTAAATCTACATAGCAACCTTACCCTTATTTACTGTGCTTTGCCTGGTAATCTCCCATAACTGACTCCCCACCTCCAACATCTTCTTTTGTCTCTAGCTGAAGATGGTATTTAAGGTGATGGCTGTGGACATTTCAGAGAGTTACTCAGTATTCTTGGGTATCTCCCATGTATACAGGAGGTATACATATTATTAAACTTCTGTTTGTTTTTATCTTGTTAATCTGTCTTTTTATTATAGAGGACTCTCAGCCAAGAACCTACAAGGATAGAAAGAAAATTATTTTCCTCCCCTACAATGCCCTGTTTTAATCTCTCCTGTACTGTGGATTTGTACATCATATTACATGTTAGACATCTCCAAGCTATTCAAACTTAATATGCCCAAAAATGAACTCATAATCTTCTCCACAAACTTTCTTATCATCCATTGTTCCCTATGGCAATGAAGGGTGCCATGATTCAGGCCCATCCCAGAAACATAACTGCATTCCTGAAGCTTCTCTCTCCCTACAACATTAAACCAGCAATTAAGTCCTTTTAATTCTCAAATATATCCTCCTGACATCACCCTTACCACCACTCCCCTAGTCTGGCTACCATTATCCAGTGCCTAGATTACTACTCCTAACTGTTTGCTGTTTCTAATTTTGTTCCCTCTACTCCAGTCTACACATGGCAGTCATGGGAATCATTGCAAAAGGCAAAATGGATCATGTCACCCTCCTTAATGAAACCCTCCAGTGGCCCCACATTTCCCTCAGAATGTAACCATGGGCCTTCTAGGACCAGTTCAACAGACTCCATCTCATCAACAGAGCAATTAAGAGTGGTTTTTCAGGAACTGAGACCCCTTGTCCAGTTCAGGCCAGTTCAGACCACCAACCCATCAACCAGGCCTATGCTAATGCCCCATAAGTGACCTTTTTGACATCAAAGAGCTCTAAACTCCACTCTAGGTCATACTAACACCACCATTTTGTAAACATGCTTCCTACGAAGAGCCATCAAGCTTGACTACGCTTGCGCAGATCTTCAATGACCTCACTTCTCCCTACCTCCAATCATCTATCTCCACACTTCAGACCACCTTGCCCTTCATCCCATAAATTTTGCCCCAAGCCCTAGATTGGGGAGACAGATCTGAGAGCAGATCTCTCCTGTCTCCTTGCAGATCAATCTCTCAAGGCTACCTTTCTTCTCCCAAACGCTAATGCCATAATAATTGGCTTTTTTAATGCACATTGGGTAGAAGAGCCCCAATTTTGTGCAGTAACAAGAATAAAGTGCAAACTTACTGATTTGGCTTAAAAGGTCCTTCATGGACTGATCACTACTTTCTTTTCTAGCTTCATCCCGTGGGATTTTCTCCTTCACATTCAAAGAATCATCTATAATGAACTTCTTAAAGTTCCTTGAATTTGTCCTGCTTTTTCTGGCTTCTACAGCTTGACACTGGTTCGCTTCTCTGCCTAGAACACTCCTCTCTTTCCTCCCTTCCTCAAACTCTCTCCCCATCTGGACAACACTGCACTGATCTCTCAGGGGTTAGTTCAACAGCAAGTGCTCACACTTTGGATTCAGCCTGTGTTGGAATCAGGCTCTATCATTTCTTACTGTGTGAACCTAGGACAGCTGATTAACCTCTAATTCACAGTCACCTCATCTTCAAAAGGAGGATAACAGAAATATTCATCTCACAGAACTATGTAAACATGAAATAGTAAAGTGGTTGGCACACTGCTTGGCACATATTAATTGTCAATATCATTATTCCCATGCTCCTGGGAAGCCTTCACTGACCCTAGAAATGTGTTGGTCAGCATCCTAAGTGCTCTCGCATGCCCTCTACTGCTCCTATACCATCCCCGTCACATGGAATGACTAGGTCTTTTATTTTTGTATCTCCCACTATATGAAAGCTCTTTGAGGGTCACGACGATGTCTATTTTATTTAATACTGAATTCCTGACAACTGGCACAGAGACAAGCCTATAATAGCACCAGTTAAACATTAGTTTAATAAAAGAGCAGGGGCTTTAGAATTCAAAGAAAAAAAATCTTTCCAACTGCTTTCCAAATCTTTTTAAAGCACCACACTGCTTCCTGAGGGAATGATAACCATCATGTGTGTGCGTGTGTAAATTTAACCATTCAGGAATAATCTTTAACATTGCACTTAGATTTTATTTTTGAGATGCTAGTTTATGCTGTACACATTTTAGTAAACATAAAGTACAAGTAATTTCATAGATAGACAAATGTTTGACAAAACACCAAATGGGCACATAAAAAGAAACAACAAAATTTTAGTTTGAAGAAGACAATTCTGATATATTCTGAAACATCGGTGTCATATCCACAACGTCCACAGTGAACTATACTGCACACTCTGCTTACTTCACAAGTGCTCTGTGAAAGCTGCAGAATCCTACTGATCCTGTTATAAAGACAGCACAAATTTCAGTTTCCAATCCACCTGAAATATAAGACAAATCCTTTTTGCTGCATCTATTTCTTATACAAAGGCACTTCAAAAGTGCATCACAGGGGCCAGCCCGGTGGCGCAAGTGGTAAAGTGCATGCGCTCTCTACTGCCGTGGCCTGGGGTTCGCCGGTTCGGATCTCGGGCGTGCACCGACGCACTGTTTGGCAAGCCATGCTGTGGTGGCATCCTATACATAAAATGGAGGAAGAAGGGCACAGATGTTAGCCCAGGGCCAGTCTTCCTCAGCAAAAAAAGAGGAGGATTGGCAGAGGTTAGCACAGGGCTGATCTCCTCACATACACAAAAAAAAGTGCACTCTGCAGGTTGGCTAAAAGATCCCTGAGTTTTTGTAAACTGAGGGTTGATGCTAACTGTATTAACTGGGTAAAAGTTGTTTAAATGAGAAACTCTGTATCCTGAAATACTGTGAAGGTGAAAGGTTTGAAAAACAGATTGTTCTTTTCTAGGACGAAATACAGAGAAATGTGTACCTAACCAGTCAATGGATCCTTTAAAAAAGAAAATAAGGTATATGTCTTTTGGAACGTAATTTGGAAAATGTCCGTATAGTTTAACTGAGTATTCCTTCCTCTGGGAATTTACTTTAAGAAATATTCTGAGAGAAGAAAGAAGCCAAATGCATCAAGATGTTTATTGTAGTATTTCTCAAAACAGAAACTAAAAACTAGAAACTATCTATATTAAAAACGAAAAAGTTTAGTGTATTATGACAGATATGTAGCCCTTAAAATTAAAATGAAAATTATGCCCATATCATAACATTCTTATGTTGCTATATAATATCAAGTAAAAACCATATTTTATATATACTGATTTCAATTATGTAGAAGTGATATATTTATATCAAGATAAGAATAAGTGATATTTTATCAGTTGTATAATTATGAAGTCGCTTTTTTATAAATTCTATGAAATATGCATATTTGTTATAAGATCTGTCCATCTTTTAAGGTCCCCAAATGTGAAAATCAGTCCTAGAACTTTATTAACATTATCTGTTCTGAAAAAAAAGTTGCATGTGAGCCTGGTCTCCAGTAGAAAAAAAGGCTTTTTACCTTTTGTAAACTATATTTTACACTATAGTTTTTTAAATAAATTGGTCACCTCTGGGTCTCATGTTTAAACCACAGACTTCAGTTAGAAAGACTGATTTCAATACCAGTTAATTTGAGTTTGTGGGTCATTCAGCCACAGTTTACAGAGCATGAAAACTATTTTTGTTTTTCGATTTTGTGACAAAAGAAGAATATGTAGGATGGTAGGTAAAAGGCACACTGTTCTTAGATTCTTCCAACGAAATCATTATTATGTTTGGGTCCTTTAACCGAATCATTTTCAAAAGAAGCTATTAACGTGAAAGAAAACTGAATTTAAGGACAGACTCTGAAACCATATTACAGCTCCTCACTTACTAAACCCTGTGACCTTAGGCAAATTACTTAACATCTCTGTGCTCAGATTGCTCACCCTATTATTATGGATAATAATAATGCCTACCCAATAAACTGGCTGTGGGCATTAAATGTGTTTGTAGGTGGAAAATACTTAGAACAGTAAAAGGCCAATAGTAAGTAATGTATAAATGTTATTAGTATAATTATCACTCAATTTTAATCACAGCCAGATTTCATATAATTTTTTTCTAATTTAAAGTAGTCTACAAAGGACATAGCAGAAATAAATTTTATGTTGTTTTCCTAAGACAAAGTCCTAGAATTCCTTATCTTGAAGTTGACCTTAGGCAGGTCACTTATTTCTCTGAGCATCAGGTTCCTCACTAATAAGATGGGACACACATTTTAAGTCACATTTTAAGTTTTAGATAGGATTAAATGAGACATATAACAGAATTCAATGCAATATAATCAATTTACTCTCTCCTAAATTTTTTATGGCATAGTATCTACCATAAAACGGGTGGCTTGCAAATAATAATTTTTAAAAGCAGGTATAATTGTACAAAAAATAGCTTCTCAAGGGGACATGAATTTAATTTATAAAAATAACCTCAACTTCAACCTCATCAGGCCAAACGTCATGCGTTGTCATTATCCTTACATATTAAATCTATTCTGACGCCAGTGTGCGAACACCTTTCTATAAGAATATCAAAAAATTTCAGAGAGAGGACTGTGGTCATTATTTGACTTAGATCTTTCTTCACAGAAAACAATTAACTCCCCAAATTCAATGGTCCTTTAAATCAGAAGTGCTAATTTTTGTAATCTTGCAACTCAAACTTTCAGGAGCAAGAATCCTCTTCAAGTGTGGATTTTCTCTCAAGAGAAACATCCACACCTTGTTGTTACCTTCCACAGAGGGTACGTTTCATCCAAAGCAGTACATGAGATATTCAACAAGACCATACCATGGAAAGGCATTAATTTAGAAAAGATAAAAATAGACATCCTTATGCAAGACAGAATTTAAGGGAATGAAGGTCAGACACTAAGCCTATTGGCAAAAAAGGCAGGCACTAGCAAAGCTTCATTCAAAAGGTTGCCTCCTTTAAAACTCTCAGTGAGCAAGTAAGAGGAAGCAGGATAAACGGGAACATTTTCCTAAATGCTGCTGAGGGAATAAGGCTTGCCAGTAAAGGACACTAACTCCTTACACAACACGGATACCTCATTACCACATCTGAGCTTTTCATGGTGATACAGGACTCTCAAGCACCTTGCTCCCCCCTTACTCAAAAACTCCTAAAGCAAAGACATCTTCCTAAAGGTATCACTTGAATTTAAACAAAAAGATAACACAAAATATTAATCTTACCTTTAAAAGCAACAACTTCTAAGTATAACTGTTAAGAAAATACATGAAACCACAATGCAGTCTAATCTGCCTTCACTGAATACAAACGGAGGAGACAGCTTTTGTTGGTTTCTAGGTTTGAATCAATCATCAGAGCAAAATCTCCTAACACTATTGTAAGGTTAGAGAGAGCTACATCAATTGAAGGCAACTAGTGTCCAGAAACCAGCATTAATAAATGAACTTGTTCATGGGTAAACCCAACAACTGCAGCAACTAAAAAAAATGTATTAAGTATTCACCATGTGCTAGGCATCATGATATACCTTGTACATGTATTTTCTCATTTCGATCTACAGAACAACTTTATGAAGTCTGGAATTATATCCACATTCTATACATAAGGAAACAAGCTCTCATAAAACATACCTAGACACATGGATGTGTATTCAGAGTTGAAGGACTTGCCTGAGATCACCCAGCTGGCTGAGAGTACGAATGGGATTCAAACCCAAGCAGAATAACTCCAGAATTTCTCACTCTAGCCACCATGACATGCTGGTTTTGTCAGTGGTTAAGAAGCCCACAGTTAAAAATCTGGTATAAAGAATGTTCATTTTATGGATAAACTATTTAATTTGGGCAGTAAATTATTTAAAATAACTAACTGGCATAAAAGTCAATAAAAGAAAATGAATTTGAGAGAAATATCAAAACATTTTGAGAGAAAATTACCTCTCTTTTATGGTTTAGTTCCTTCTGGAATACCATAGCCAAATGGTCACTGAAAATAACTAGTATAAAGTATAATTTTAAACAGTTTTTTAAGAATACTATCCCTGTGAAAACTTTAAGG
The DNA here is from genome assembly GCF_020826845.1 of Diceros bicornis minor. Classification (NCBI taxonomy): domain Eukaryota; kingdom Metazoa; phylum Chordata; class Mammalia; order Perissodactyla; family Rhinocerotidae; genus Diceros; species Diceros bicornis. The sequence continues at coordinate 3,973,322 of NC_080744.1, read as the reverse complement.
AAAGAATTTTTGAAGGTTAAAAAATTCCTGACAAAGTTCACATCTAACAAATGAAAATTCTGTATATTTTAAATGTGTATAGCTCTGCAAAAAAATGCCCTCCAATAGTATATTATATGAAATATAAGCCAGTTTAAAGTCACCATAGAAAACGTCATCCAAATTTTGACTGCAAGACAGTTTTAGATGGGGCAAAATGTCAGACTTCAGACGCAGTCTGTATAATCCTAAATGCTAGCTGGTATATTGCATTGTTCTTCCTGAATGAACTATCACGCTAATTGCATAGCTCCGTTCCCACAGGGCCTTTGGTGAGGCAAACATCACACACTCCGATGAAATGTCTGTGCGGGTACCCAAAGAGATGAAATGACAATTCGATTCTTTTGCTTACTGTGCCCTTTGTCATCACCATTCTCAATCACATCCTGCCAGGCTTTGAACATGTGATTATGGTCTTCACAGCTACCACTGAGTCAAAGATGCCAGCCTAGTGATGCCTAACACAAAGAATTTGGATGAAGCCCCTGACATCCAGAGGCAGAAATGCTCAGGGAAGAAATTCGTGCCAATAAATCTGTGCTCATCCACAAAATACATCTGTGTGCACGGATGTGTGTGCAGACACATCATTTCCAGCTATCAACGTAAAATCCATTTGCAGGTGAAATCATTCCCAATATATTTAATTTGAGAAATAGGAGTGAGGGGCAGAGAGGATTCACAGAAGATGATAAATCAGAAATCCAGTTCTGCTATGAGAGAACTTAGCAACAGCAGTATCTACAGTGATTCTTAGCACCTTCAAGAAAACTTTCTCTCTGTGCTTCCTTGAAGATGGAACTGAGTCTAAGGCAAACATTCATCAAAAGCCCACCATGTGTGAGGCTCTTCGGTCCCTGCAATCCCCAATGCCGGGCAGAGGAGGAAGCGCAAGTCTCCCGAGCTATTTCACCCTTGGCTGTATTCAGCCTAATTCTGCAGTTACTCAAGCTAAATTCCCAAGGTGGTCCTGGTCTCCACTCTCTCTCGTGCCCACAGCCAGTCCAATAACCAATCCTGTTAGCCCCTACTTTTAAAATAGAAAGTAGAATCCTGAATCTTCACACCATCTCCCATTCTAGTCCAGACCACATTATCATTCTCCTTAACTATGGCAAATGCCTGCTAATGGGCCTCTCTCAGCCAACTTCAATCCTTTCCAGTCTATTCTACACCCAGCAACCAGGGATCCTTTTACAACCTATGATGGATGATCTCACCTCTCCATTCAGACCCTACGGTCCCAACTGCACTCAGTTAAATTATATTCTAATGTATTTAAGAATCTTCACTACACATTTAATGCATTTAATGATCTTCAAGGCTTACGTGACCGACCCTGGTTACCTCTCTGGTCTCACCTTCTGTTACTTTCTCCAGTTCTGTGTAGTCGCTTGGTATTCCTTGAACATACGAGGCACACTCCTACATCAGGTTCTTGGTCCTCAGAGTCCCCTCAGCCTGGAATGCTCTGTCCTCGTTCCCTCACGTAATTTAGGTGTCTAATGAAATGTCACCACGGGAAGTCCTCCCTGGTTACTGTCTAAATAAGAACCTCCAGCCATTGTCCTCTATCTTCTCATCTTAATTTATACTCTTTGTAAGACTATTACCACTTGATATAATGTATATGTATGTAAATGTATATGTATAGATAGATAGACATAGATATACATTTATTGTCTATTTCACCCCACTAGAATGGAGGCTCCACGGGAACAGCTATTATGTCTTTTGAGGATGTCATTCAACGAAAAATTTGATAAATATATTTATTAAGCACTACTGCTGCCACCACTATGTGTCATCCCCCTCAATGTACTTGCCTTTCTGATCCACTCCAGCCAGAATATGGATAAATCCTTTCTCTTTCCCTCAACTCCTTCCTCTTTGAATACAACTGAGATGGTAATATGTTTTTTTTTAATTTTGTACAAGTCATTAACCCTCCTTCCTTTCACAATCACTCATGGGTGTCCAGGCTACTTTGTATTTTCACCTCAAACTACCGAAAAGCTGAATTCTACTCAACTATATTGTGACTTCTCTCATTAGGGTCATATAGAACCTCTTCGATTTTGAATAAAAATGTCATTTTTTATCCTTCTTCTATTTAAAACTTTTACGGTATTTTACATTGTATACTGTTTTATATTTCTATGTCTTTCCTGGTTCAACTTCTACCATTCTGACTGCTGCTTCTCCGTCTCATCCAAGGACAGCTTCACTACCACCAATCCATTAAAATGTTAATGTTCCCTAAGACTCCAGTTTGACTGTTTTCTCAGTAGAAACACTCTTCCTGGACAATCTCAGACATCTACACAGCTTCAACTACCAGACACCCTTTATTGCCTCTTCATTCTGAGCTCCTTGAGAAAAGGGGCCATATCTGACTCCTTATGGAATCACTAGCTCTAAGCAAGGTACTTGCACAGAATGGATAGTCAAAGTATTTGCTGAATGAATGATGACTCCCAAGTCAATGTGCAACTCTAAGCCAGACCTCTCCCCAGATTTCCAGACCACAGCTCCACCCACCTATTGGGTATGCTCACTTGACTCTGAGCGTCTTCAAACATTTAAGCACGTGTTCGAAAACAAGTCATATATTTCCCCATATCTTCTTTCCTCACCCTTAAATTCTACCCCAAATGGTCCCCTTGTTCTACATTCTACATTCGGAGAAATGAAAGCCACACAAGCCAGGCATTTGAGAGTCACTTCTCCTCTCCAACTACGCACATCCAGGTTTCAACTTCTATAGGTTCTTTCTTCTGATTGCCTCTTCAGTGAGTCCTCCCTCATTTAACCCCGACACGAATATGTCAATTCATGTCCTTATTAATCTTACCAGGTTTATTGCAATCACTAAGAACCCTCCTTCCCTCCAGTCAGACTCTAATAATCTTCCACATGGCTGCCCTTTATGTTGTTGTGGTTGCTACAGTTTCTTAAGGTAAAACTAACTATGTCATATTACTTGCTAAAAATCTACAAAGGGCTTCCTAGATCCTTCTAGAACATGTATAAATCAATTTTAAGCATACCACATAGAGCCCCACATGATAAGGGCCCACCTCTTCTTCAGTCATCTCCCGTGCCTCTTTGCTGCTCTCTCACCCACCACATCCGTCTACTCTCCAGGAGTTTTCCCACTTATATCCTCCAAGGGCTGACTCATTGCACATGCTGGTCCCTCTGTCTCAAATACACCCTCCCCCTCAATCCCACTGATGCTCTTATGAAGACTCGCTCAAACATCCTTTCTCCTAAGAAGCTTCCTGTCACGTGCTATCACCATGCCCTCTGTGCATTGCTCTCATCACACGTATCACTACGATCACAGTGTACGCCCAATCGAGGCAGGAGAACCACCTCTTCGTTACAGCTACATAGACAGAGCTTAGGAGGACTTGCACCTAGAAAGTACATATCAAACACTTTTGAGTAAACAAGTTTGCAATTATTTCTTTACTTTTCTGTCTCTCCTACTCAAGTAGCTCCTCAATAGCAAGAAGAAATATTCATTTCATTATTCTCACTGAATGAAAAACAGCAGGCATTCAATTTTTTTGTTTTATTCATTCAACTAAGAAATTGTAAAAATATCTGTATGCACCTATACATATGTATGCATCCAATACAAATTACATATCCCTGGTCTTGATATAACTTGGAGTCAAGCTGAGAATTCCACAGTCTAATCTGGGATACTGACCACTACCTGATGCCTATATCACCAGGCCTGGTCTAAAGAATAAAACAGGCCTCTCTGCCAAGTCTATGCAAGTCTGGTTCCACAGCAAGATCAATTGTTTCCTCGCTTATATTATCAACTCCGCCCACTCTGGGGAGTTGTAATCCTTGATTCAACGAATGCTTCTAGAGATGTCACACCATTTCTACTTACTTGATTCTAAGTGCAAATGTGACTATAAAAGGTAGACTAGTGAAAATACTATCATGACAGGCCCAGTATTAAAGAAAAGGAGAAGTGAGAGAAAAACTCCAGTGGAGGAAAGCGATACTGTGGGGATCAGATTTTGCCATCTCTAAATATGTCTCTTTACTTTGATTATTTTCAAGAACAAAAAGACTCTGAAAGAAACTTTGACCTCCCCCCCCCCTCCCCGACTAACTGCCCAAAAGAATTTAAGATAGAAGGCCACTCCCCAGGACAGGCCATCACCATAGACAACTCTGGGTATGGATAGACTGGGAGGGTCCTTCCTAAGCCCATCGTTATCAAAGCTCTGAAAACCAAGTAAAAGTAGAAGCTATCCCTTGTAGGATACACTTATATTTGTAAGGAAAATCTCCATTTGTAAAGGTATCTCCCTCTCTGTACCAGGAAGAAGGGGGGATGACCTCATCTCTATAAACTTATGAATGGGGAAGGTGAGGACTTAAATCTGCATATTAACCTTACTCTTGTTTACTGTGCTTTTCTGGTAATCTCCCATAGCTGACTCCCCCTACCCCCAACATCCTCCTTTGTCTTTACCTAAAGATGTTATTTAAGATGAAAACCTCTGCCATTTTGGCAAGTTACCCAGTTTTTCCTGGGTCTCTCTCATGTACACATGTTACAAAGCTTTGTTTAATTTTCTCCTTTGTTTAATTATTCTGTCTCATGTCAATTTAATTCATACCCCAGCCAGAAGGACCCAGAGAGGGTAGAAGATATGTCTTCCTCCCCTACAATAGCAAAAGGAAGTAGTATTCAAACAGATTTGAATGATGACTGAGCCACAGTCAACAAGAGATCAAGAGAAAGATTGGTAAGCAGCGGTTATCCTCTAACAAGTCATTATTTGTCATCATAAGGATTTAATCCTCTTGCAAAAAAATTGGGTTGAACATTGTGATAACCGTACAAACTGATATGAAATAATTAGAAAGTTTTGCTGTAATACTTCATTCCCATGTAACAACAACTTTAGCTAAGGTTCTCAGGTTCTTTACACAAAATGCCATCTTAGAAGTATATAAATTCATTTACCAGTCCATTACTCTATCCAACTTATTTGAAAGAGAGAAGGAGAGGCAAGGACAGGAGAGAAGACAGAGAAAAAAATTTGTAGCTAAGAACAATCTAGAACCCAAGGAGTGAAGGGCAGGGCAGGGTGCCATGGTGTTTAATTAATTACTTCATTCCAACTGTGACAAGAAAGTAGGAAAAAGTGTGAACTGGGCTAAAATCAGGAGGGGAGCAGCTCCTCTCCCAAGAGGACCTTGTTCTCACAGATTTGGACTACTCTATTTCTGAACAGAGAACAGACTCTGGAGACACGCTGCCTAGATTCAAATCCTGGATCTGCCACTTATCTTGGTGACCTTGGGTAGTTGTTAATTACTCCCTCCTCAGTCCCCTCACCAGTAAAATGGGGACTGTCGTGGTCCTTACCTCATTGGATTGTTACAAAAGTTAAATAAATCAATATTCTCAAGGCACTTAGAACAAGGCCTGGTACATAATCAGCACCATGTAACTATGTCTGTTAAGTAAACATGTATGCATTTTAAGATAACAAAATGAGCTCAAAAATATGACTTTCCAACAGTGGGGAAATCAGACAAGGACCTAGATCCAGCAGCCAGTCCAAAGGAGAGAGAAGAAGCTCGGAGAGAGCTCCAGCTCCCACTCCTTCTCCACCAGAGATATCTGAACGGAAAATCTACATTTCCTCAACCCCACACGTGTCGCTGGGCAACCACAGCTTCACATCCTTCTTTCCATACAAACTGTGTCCCTAAACCCATATCATAGAGAAATCCTAGAGCCCTCGATGCCACAACTCCTACATACCCACTTTATATCATAAACATCGTAAATTCCATACTCCAACCTCTATTAACTAAAAAAGGTTAAGCTTGCAAATTTAACACCCAGAAGATTTCTATGTGGGGTGAATTATTTGCATATTCCTCAGGATTACTGCTTAATAATATTTTTAAAAATACAAAAATGATTTATTTTATTATGAGTTCAGACTCTTGAGACAGACTGACCCAGTTCGAAGCCCAGCTATTATTTACTAGTTGTGGAACTCGGACTTCACCTGTCTCTGCCTCCTTTTCCTCATATTTAAAATGAGGGTTAACAACAGTACAGGTACCTACATGTATATGCGAAGCACGTGGCATATTCCTGGCAAATTGTAAGCAGTAGATGAGCTTCTGCTATTACCATTATTATTGTCATTCTGGATAAAGCACAATGACTACACTCTTTCCCTTTGCTGATGAGAAATCACACCTACTCTTAAAGGAATAGCCAAATAGATAATGGATTCTGTGCATGTTCATTTATTTTAAATTCTGTTCATGAAGCAAAAGAAAAAAGAGGAAAATATCTTAAAGTACTACATTATACCATTTTAATAAAACATCTATCAGAAGTTGAAAAGATATTAAATGAGCAGACTGTTTGAGCATCTCTGGTACTTCTTGTCAATCATTATAAAAATGATACAGAAATCACTAACATTCACCAATTTGGGACATGCATATGCAAATCCCTGATTCCTCTAAGCCCCTCAGGTTTGCTGCAGGGAGGTTAACGATGTAAACACGAAACGGCAATCTCCTCCCAATAATTCCTCAATACTCATCTCTTAGAAGCAGTTGAATATGCAAAGGAACAGCATCTTAATTATTGATATAAAAGCTTGCATGTTTTTATCACCAGCCATTCAAAATACGGGAAAAAAAGCAAGTACCACTGTTAACATACCTGATGGAAGCTCTTAACCTCTCCGTGAAAGCACTGCTGTGACACATAAAGATAGCAAGAAGTCATAATTTGACTGGCAGTTTCTTTATATAATAATAATCTTTTCTACTAGAATAACAAAAATGGTTTTACTTTTTCGTTTTACCCTCAAAGACAATCATGGGGACATCCAGTGCTAAAATAAAAATGAAATGGTTTTGATTTTCCACTCTTTTTTTTTTAAATGGAAAAAAACTTTTCGTGAGGAAAACTGATTAAATGAGTCTTTTTTTTTTTTAACACAGTAATTGCTAAAAGCTCACTACCAAGCACTCTGCTTGTTGGGTGTAATTTACATAGTGAAAAGGAGGAAATGAGCTATTAAAAGGTCACTCAGTGGATCAGAGTGTAGAGCAGGTGAGTTTTCTCACAGCTAATTTTAAATTACTTTATTAGAGCATCTACACACATGCAGTAAGAATTATAAAGACGTGTTTTCATATGAAAAAATCGTTTTAGTCTATATTGTAGAATCTGGCTGTGGCAGGCAGAATAATGGCCCCCCAAAGATGTCCACATCCTAATCCTGTGAATATGTTACCTTACACAGCAAAAGGGACCTTGCAGATGTGATTAATTTAAAGATTTTCAGATGTAAAGATTATCCTGGATTATCTTCCAATGGAAGGGTCCCATGGAATCACAAGGGTTCTTGTAAGAGTTAGGCAGGAGTGTCAGAGTAGGAGAAAGATTTGAAGATGCTACTATGCTCACTTTGAAGATGGAGGAAGGGGCCATGAGCCAAAGAATGCAGGCAGCCTCTAGAAACTGGAAAAAAGGAAGGCAAGAGATTCTGTCCTGATTTTAGCACATAAGACCCATTTCACATCGATGGCCTCCAGAGCTGTGAGCTGACAAATTTCAGCTGCTTTAAGCCACTAGGTTTATAGTAATTTGTTAGAGCAGTAATAGGAAACTATTATTTCCTATTACTAAAAAATAACTATTTTATTTTTTAAAATAATGTAGCCCCCATCTCCACACAATTCTCATGACCATATTTCTTTTAGAACTCCTGTATATCACTCTGGAAAAGAAATATCTTTTGCCTCTTTTCTATCTGCAGTTTCTGAGTGATCATCTTTTTTTTCTCCTACAAGTGAAAATTCTAAACAGAAAAAAAATTGCTTTCAAGGACTTAATTCAAGGTAGACATGTCTGTTTTATTATTATACAATTTTTTTAAGTTCTCATAAATCAAGTACCAACACTAACAAAAAAGTCTGTAACTGATCAAAAGAAGACCTAATCAAAACATAACTTTCAATTGGTTCAAAACAGATTAACCTACAACACAAAAGGGGGAAAATTTTCTCAGTTTTATCACCTTGAACACAGAAACTTTCATTTCTAAAATACACTCAATGTCAAATATCAAGATATAAATACACACAATACACCAATAGCTTTTTTATTTTATTTTTTTTTACTTGCTAAAGACGTGTCTAGGATAGATTACCAAACTACTTTTCCTAAAACATACAACAGGAATCTATACATTCACCTCTTCAAGTTTTTTACATATGTAAAACAAGCTTTAAGCTTTATATATGTAAAATCTTCTTTCCAGATTTTGTTTAAATTTTCACTCTGAGCCTGAAAGGAATAGCAAAGTAGTTGACAATGCATTCTTCAGAGTCATTCTGCTTGGGTTTGAATCCTTGGTCTGCCACCTACTAGTTGGGTGAAGTGGGACATGTTATTTTTCCTCCCTAAGCTTGGTACTGCAGGGCATCAGAATTGGCCACCCCAAAATGTGCCTCTTTGGCTTGATTATTTTTAAGGACAAAAGACTCTGAAAGAAACTTTGACTTTTCCCCTAACTGCCTAAAAGAATTTAAGGTAAAAGGGCTGTCCCAAGACAGGCCATCACCATAGATAACTCTGGGGATTGGCAGACTGTGAGGGTCCTCGCTAAGCCCATTCTTATCAAAGATCTGGCTCTCTCAGGCCACACTGTCTATAGATGGACTGGCAAACATCTATCAAACACTTGCTTCTCCCTCTCCATGTGAATTGCCTTCCTGCACTTTGAAGTCCCAAACCACTACCTCCAACATCCTCCTTTGTCCTTAGCTGAAGATGGTCTTTAAGGTGGTGGCTTCTGCCATTTTGGGGAGTTACTCAGTTTTCCTGAGTTTCTCCCATGTATAATGGTATTAAACTTTGTTTGATTTTCTCTTGTTATTCTGTCTCATGTCAATTTAATTCTTAGAACAGTCAGAAGGACCCAGAGGGTAGAGGAATTGTCTTCCTCCTCTACCATATCATAGTCAAAGGGGGATGACAATACTCATTCTTCCTGAGGTGTACAACTGACAATACATATAAAGTACTTGCTCCACCATGAGTACAATTTCAATTATTATAAGTTATTATTATACATTGTTTCATGCCTTAAAACTCTTAGCACAAAGGCTGGCACATGGTCAACAAATATTAGGAGATAATTTGATTTTAGGGGTGAATTTGCATCACAGAGAAGTTTTATGTAAAATACAATTGTTCATGAATCTGAAATTTGAAGCTTACATTTACTAGGTCCTTTAATCCACTTTCTCTAGTGTGTATACAGCTGGTGAATAATGCTTGAATTCTCTGCTTCCATCGGTCCAAGTTTAACTCAACTATTTAGGAGCACTCGACTGCACTGTAATTTAGATGACTATCTTAAGAGACAGTTTACTAATAAAACACACTGCCCCCTCACAGGAAGGCTGACTGCCTATAGCAAATATTGTTTGGATTAATCTCTGGCTCTATTATCACATACGACGTTCTAATATCTCAATGCATATATTAATGTTTTATCCATTTGCCAAAATGCATGCCACTCATAAGTTGGGAAGATTAAAAATACTCTAAAATTTTAATTGTTCCAGTGCATTCTGAGTCTGCACATACACTTTGAAGCCTTACCTTAAGAAATCTGTTTCAAAGTTTTCTTATTAATTTCAGTGCATTATATTAGACGATCAGCGGTAACATATACGACCTGTTCCTACTGAATCATTTATTTTACTGCACTGCATGCATCTTTGTAGTGTTGTCTTTGGGATGACTTTTCTCTAATAGTATGTAATAACATCAGATGTAAGCTAAGGTAAAAAAACTTCACAATTTCTTTAAATTCTACGTCACCACTTGGCTTAGGACTGGACATCATAAGACTTCTCATCCTGGATGAGTAAAACCTAAGTGGAGAAACAAGCCTCAACCTTTTATAAACACTGCAGACAAGATGATGTCCTGTTGTGGAAAAGTAATCATATTACCCATTTTGACAATTCATACTCTCCTACGCAGCACAGTAATATTGGGGTTGTAGGGTGGCTTGCCTCTTTTCTCCTACCACAAAATAACATCGAAGGTTAACATCCCAATGTCCCAAGTATATGTTTTACAGCTGTTTTAAAAGTTCTAAAACATTAAAAATGAAATATAATGAAAGCTATATATGTTGTGGCATCTTGGTCGTCATTTTCTTTTCAACTCTATAAAGTATGATTAATATGGACACATATTTAAAGGCTGCAAAACAACAATAAACTATGATTACTACTTCAAACTGTGTTCTCAAAGATCCACTCACAAACACACGACGTCAAGTTACGTTTCATGCGAATCCTCCGATTCTCTGCCCATGTCCTGAACTGCTGTTTTATATTGTTACAGAGACGTGAATACAGATCGTGGAGTTAGACATTTCTGGCTTCTGATCTGGGCTTTGGCACTTATTAGCTACATAGCTTTTCACAAATTATACAATCTGTCTGAGACTCAGCTTCCTCCTCTGAATTCTGGGATAATACTGAAGGGGTATTTTCAGAATTCATGAAATAAAGTTCCTACCACAGGCTTCATTCTCAGTAAATGGTATTATTTCGGGCATTGACTATGAATTCCTTTGTCTTTTCAATGAAAGCCTATGTTTCTGGAGGACAAAGACCATTCTCATAATTCTTTGAATGTTTTCCTGAATGTGTAGAAAGTACCATGCTATGTACATAATGTCTAATAATAATTTGCTCAATGAACAATTGTAACCAAAAATAAACAGAGAGCAATTAAGTACTAAACCATATGGCACTGAAATACAAGTGCAGGAAAAGCTCGGCTTCAAAGAATGGGATCTGAGTGGGCTGGTGTCGCCAGGGAAAGACCAACGGCAGAGAGAGGACCAGAACTGGGGAGCGAAAGCATTTCTGGATAGAACAAGACCGGATAAACAAAATCCCACAGTGTTCTCATCAGAACACACTTCAGAAGTACGTTTTGACCCAAACGAAGATTATATAAGATGGGCTACCTAATTTTCTGATTTCTTCATGTGTGCTCAACACTTCTTTATTAAACCATCTTTAGACATATCTTCTTCAGAACACAAATAGAAATGGAGGAAAGATAATGTGTTTTTACCTAAAATTATATCAATAACAATTGTTGTACCTGAAGCTACCACGTTAAAAACGGTGATGTTTTATCTATGTACTCTGACCTCATGTCTTTACCCAGAGCACTTGCTCATTTAGAAATATCAACACATTAGAAAATTCCTAAAATTAATTATACAAAATTTTTATATACTCACTGAATGATTTCATCAGTATTTCCATTGTCGTAGTGATTCAGAGTAACTTTGGATTTGCACCAAAAGATCTAAGAGGTAATCTGTTCTTCTTAAGGGATGAGGGAGAAAATAGTTAAGTTAGCACCAAAAACCTTTCCTCCTGTCTGCTATCCTGAGACATTAATGACTGCTTCTATGACAAACTTAAAGGGTTCATTCATGGATGGATCCATTCATTCTCCAGCCCCAATAAAATAACTGCTGTGTCAGGCAAACTGCGAAGTGCTCCATACGAGTAAATGGTCAACAGGTCAGAGCAGTCCCTTCCTTCTGGGTCACCCAGTTTAGTGCAGAAGATACACAACAAATTACTTCACAGATAAATGCAGAAAAGTAAATTGGGATAAGCACTCAGAAATTAAAATATACAAAGCTATGAGAGGATTAAAGGTGGACTTAAATTTAAATCAAGGGGGTGATCATGGAAGGCTGCTCTATTTTTAATCTGAGAATTGAAAAATCAGGATGAATTAGGCAGAAAGGACTGAGAGGAGGGAAGGGGAATGTGATGGTTAGTTTTACGTGTAAACTTGACTGGGTTGCAAGGTGCCCGGATATTTGGTCAAACATTACTCTGAGCGTTTCTGTGAAGGTGTTTTTGGATGAGTTTAACATTTAAATCAATAAACTGCGTAAAGCAGATGGCCCTCCTTAATGTTGGTGGGCCTTATCCAATCAGGTGAAGGCCTAAATAAAAGAAAGTCTGACCCTCCCCCAAATAAGAGCGAACTCTGCCTGTCTGACTGCCTACGAGCTAGGACATCAGCTTTTCCCTGCCTTTGGGCTTGAACTGAGACACTGCCTGTTCCAGGGTCTCAAGCCTGCTGGTCGTTGGACTGGAACTACACCATCTGCTCTCCCAGGTCTCCAGCTTGCCGACTGCAGATCGGGGAACTCGTCAGCCTCCTTATCACATGACCCAATTGCTTATAATAAATCTCTTATTATATATACATCCTATTGGTTCTGTTTCTCTGGAGGACCCCGACCAATACAGAAAGAAAATTTCAGAGCAAGGAATAAGCTCAAGCTCGCACAATGACTCCGAAGCAAGAGCTCAGTGCTTTCATGGGATGAAACAAGAACAACGGTGTCTCCCCCGCAACGCTCACGGACAGGAGCAATCCAAGAGGAAGCCACCCAGGCGGACAGGGAGCACATCTCACACGCGCAGGGATGGCAGGAGAGTCTCACACGTGTCTTCAGAGGATGGGAAGCTACTGAATGGTCTTCAAGGCAGAGGAGAGACTAATCAGTTTATGTTTTCAAAAACCATGCAGGCTTGACGTGTGGATGTGCACGCATACGGAGGGGTCAAGGCGGAGGGAGTGCTCTATAGAGTTGGGGAGAGACCAGTTGGGAAGCTACCGCATCCAAAGAGAGAAAATATAGAAGTGGCACAGACCAGGGTGGGGCAGTCATACATCGGAGACCTGTTTGCTGGCCTGACCCACGATAAAGGTTGCAGACCGGTTACAGGGTCGTAAACCAGAGAGCAGGGTCAAGCAGGACTTCCAGGTGGATGACGGGAACAACTGCGTAGACATGGGTGACCTTTCATGAGAAGAGGAGGCTGAGCAGGAAGATGTAGGCAAAGATCAAGAGTCCAGCTCTTGCCATATTAATTTTGATGCCTTTGAGCCACCTAAGTGGAAATATGAAAGAGGCAGTTACCCATATTGGTCTGGAGCTCAGAACAAAGATTTGACATGGAGTATAAGCTTGAAAGTCATCAGACAGAGACGCTATTTGAACTGCCTGAGACAAGAGAGTGCAGAGAGAGGAAAACAAGAGGGATGAGGACAGAACTCTGAGAATCTCCAATATCTGTGATTAAAGAGAAGAGGAAGAACTAGCAAAGGATCCAGACAGGCGTTATCTGTGAAACAGATTTTTTTGTTAAAAAGTATTATTTTTTTCCTTTACTATAAAGTACTATTTGAACGTCTCAAATTCTTTTAAATAAGAAAGATTATTTACAGAAAACTTAAATATGGCCAATATTGCTCTCATCTATTATTCCTGAGAACAAAAGTTCTATATAGACATAATAAATTATTCACAGAGAAACCTGAACTTGCTTTATATATACACAACAACCAATAAAAGTATCAGATGACACACAAATGTTCTTAAATTTTATATAAACAAGATTAACTCCAATGGTGGAAAACTCACCAAGTAATTTTCCTTTATCTGCAAATATTAATTTATTCAACATTTATAACATTTATAAGTTTTTAAATAGAATTAGACTTGATTTATGTGTAACAAACTTATAAAGATGACATTAAAACTGTTTCGGGTTTATATAATTATTCCTTGAGGGAAAACAAGTTCCGTAAAACATCAGCAAACCGGACAAATGGAGGTTGGGTAAGAAAACAGTACCTTACAATTCTTTAATAATTTTTAAAATCGCAAAGACCTTTCCAATACCATACATACACACACACACACACACACGTCTGGTAAATGATAATTGATAGTGGAAAGAAAATATACCACATTTAATTTTTTCAGCAACGTAAAAAAAAATGCATAAGGACTGTAACTCAGACTCAGAAATCAGGATCTCAAAATCTTCAGAGTTGGCGAGTGTGGCCAAGATCCTTATCACATGGCGTAGCTGGAAGTCTGAGCCAGATTCAGGCTGGCGAGAAAGAGGTACCGTCTGACAGCCCATCTTCTCCCCATTCTCACCCCCCTAACCCCCAACAACCAATCCACAGAGCCACTGCTGGGTATGAATGCTATGCCAGCAGATCTGTGATAACCAGTAGCATCTTAAATGGACAAAAAAAAAATTTCACCTTAAGAATATCTGAAATTGCCACACCTAAGGTCCCCTAGAATAAAAAATTCATCTTCCATAGAACACAAGAAACACAAACAAGACAGCAGCAATGAACTTCCCAGGAGAACAGACTTCATCTATCAAGGGACTACTGCGGAGGCAACAGTTCTTTGCCGCGATGTGCTGAGATCTGTGACCGGTATTGCTTGAGTTTTACGTAACTCTGTCGATGTCTTCCCTAGGTGAACTGGAATGACACACCAGAGGAAGGTGTATGCAATGTCTCAGGCATTTGCGAGGTTGGGGTAAGCAGTATTTACAAGTAGTATAGAATGAGATGGTTATTGCTGGGGACAACCCATGCATTTGAGAAAGACAATGGGAGGCTGACATCAATTTATTACTGTGGATGGCAAAATACTGCCCCGCCCCCCAAGATGCTCATGTCCTATTCCCCGGAAACTGTGAATATGTTAGGTTGCGCAAAGCAAAGAGGAATTAAGGTTGCAGATGTAATTAAGGTTGCTAATCAGCTGACCTTAACATAGAATATCCTGAATTATCAGGGTGGGTCCAATATAATCACGAAGTCCCCAAACGTGGAAGAGGGCAGCAGAAGAGGAGAGTCAGAGGATGGTGTTACTAGGGAAGAAAGGCACAGAGAGATGCAACGTTGCTAGTTTGGAGATGGAAAATAGGCCAAGAGCCAAGATGTACAAGCAGCCTCTAGAAGCTCTGAAGGACAAGGGCATGGATTCTCCCTTCGAGCCTCCCGAAATTAACACAGCCCTGCTGACTCCTTGATTTTAGCCCAGAGAGACCCATGTCAAGCTTCTGTCCTACAGATCTGTAAGAGAAATTTTATTGCTTTAAACCACTAGGTTTGTGGTAATTTGTTACAACAGCAATAGAAAACCAGTACAACCATCAATTTAAGGTGATGTGTGAAAGCCAGAGAGCCTCTTTGTCAGTACATGAAAACAATCTCATCTTCTATAAACAGAGGGTAAAAAAATCCTGAGGATCAGCTCTAGAACTGAATTGTAAGGTTAAGAGCTCTGGATACAGGTGAATTCATCTGAAAAGTCGGCTACGTCGAAGTAAGGAGCCCAAGTGGGAGGATGTGGAGCCCTGGAGATTTGGGAAATGGACATCTGGTTTGGTGCCCTCAACGATGTCGATTATCAGGTTCCCCTGGACCCTGCGTGCCTACAGAAGCGGCACATTCCTCCATTAGAGACTAGTCTGCCTGCTTCCCCCTTGCTTGAAGACAATCCAGACAGCAATTCTCTGCAAGAGGACATGAGCCCCACTCAGGATTTGCCACCATGTCCTCTCCTGCCTAACAGGCCAATAACAAGGGGTAAGTCATAACTGGCCAGGGAAGTGCTAAGCCTTCAAAGGGAAGAAAGAAACAATACGCCACAGGACGTAGCCACCACTGCCAGCAGAGTCAGTAAAGTAACTTTGGGACTGAGTCTGAGGATGCTGGGTCAGCAGGGAATGGAAAAAGAAGTTGGATAACTGAGAGTTCACTTATGCAGAGACCTCTGCTGAGCAAGACAACACTGTTCTCCCTTAGAATCCACCTCAAAGCCCCTACTGGTAGCCAATTCAATAACCAGGATTAAGTTACAACATAACCCCACCATGGAGGTGCTCCAATTGCCAAGGAAGAAAAGACACTTCCCTGAAGGAAGTGGATTTAGCCAATAAGTACTAGCAGGAGCTGGAGGAGTATGTAGGAAACGGATTCTGAGGGTGCTGGATTAAGATGGGAAAGCAGAGGGCCGGCTCTGTGGCTTGGCGGTTAAGTGCACGCGCTCTGATGCTGGCGGCCCGGGTTCGGATCCCGGGCACACCCCAGGGCACCACTTCTCCGTCCAACGCGAGGCCGGGTCCCACGTACAGCAACTAGAAGGATGTGAACCTATGACATACAACTATCTACTGGGGCTTTGGGGGGAAAAAATGAATAAATAAAATCTTTTAAGATGGGAAAGCAGAGAAAGTTAGATAAGAGAGTTTTTTGACATGGGACCACTCTCCCTTGGTAAAGCATGTATTACACCCTGGGGAGGACCCCAGGAAATGGTGCAATGATATTGGTAGGACAGCCTTGCAAACGGCTTGCAAGTGACACCCCTTACTAGGGGAAACAGACATGCCAGAAATGTTGTGGCATGCAGTGGAAAGGGGACCGAAAGACAGACTGTGTTTCATTCCACGTAAGGGGGATGGATTTGTGCTATTGTAGTCACCTTCCTCCACCGACCCCTGTATTACTCAGCAAGAGCTGCCATAACAAAATACCACACACTGGCTGGCTTAAACAACTAAATCTTATTTTTTCACAGTTCTGGAGGCTGGAAGTCCAAGACCGAGGTGCTGGTGGGGCTGGTTTCTCCAGAGGCCTCTCTCCTTGGCCTGCGGATGGCCACCTTCTCGCTGTGTCCTCACCTTCGTGTGCACTCTCCTGGTGTCTCTTCTTGTTCTTATAAGGACACCAGTCCAATTGGATTAGTGTCCCACCCTTATGACCTCATGTAACTTTAATCACCTCCTTAAAGGCCTTATCTCCAAATACAGTCACATTGGGGGTTAGGGCTTCAACATATGAATTTGGGGGACACAATTTAGTTCATAACAACCCCCTTGAAATCCAAACTTCTGATTGGTCAGATGTAGACACACAGTGTATGACAATAGAGCATTTTGAAATTTTACCAAGACCACTGGTTATTTAGGGGAGGAGGAGGCGGGGTGCGAATATTGTTTCATTATCTCTGGGCTCTCCAGAAAATGGGGCTAAACAGACCAAACGATATACTGTTATCACAGAGTGACTAACAAAAAATATTTTTAAAAGATTAAGAGAAGTGGGAAAGCCTGAGTATATATACTACTTAAAGCCAGGAAACTCACCAACCAACTGTAACCACACTAGCGAGGGGTCTCCACGCCACGGAGGCAGGGGCTCTCAGCAGGAGATGTCACTGCAGAACTGGATTCCCTGAGAGCAGTGGGAATGACAGGATCCCTAAATAACACAGGCCACCTTGAGGCATTTAATCATCAGAAGAAATGTTGGCACAATCACAAGAAGCTGCGTGGCTGGAGTGGCAGCTGGGGTGAGGGCGTTCTCTCAAATGCCTCTTACCCCAACCCTAAACCAAGAGAGCGAATCACAAACAATATGGCCTAGAGGTAGGAATGGGAGATATTAGTACAACCCTTAAAACCTTAAAGAAGGTAGGTGGTGTAGCCCCCATTATGTCCTAATTTTACTCACTAGTCTGGTCAATACAACAACCAGATGGATGCTGGCAGATGAGTTGACTACTGCAAATTCAACCTAGTAGAAGCTCTGATTTCGGGTGCTTGGCTGGTTGTAGTATCTTTGCCAGAGCAGACTGATACAACTTCAAGTCACAGTACCTAGCAACTGATCTAGCAAATGCATTCTTATCCATCTCTATCAAAAGGGAGAACCAGAAGCAGTTATTCACATGAGGTAAACAGCAGTATACATCTACCATTCGGACCCAAGACTATAATTTTTTCATATTCTGCCATAATACAGTCTGAAAGGATCTGAACTTACTGGACATGATGTAGAATATAACATTGGTCCATTATATTAATAACATCCTATTAAGTGGACCAAATAAGCAAAAAGTGTCAAGTACTCAAGAAGCCTCGGTAAGACACACATGCTCAGAGAATGGAAAACAAATGCCATATCAGTAAAAGATTTAGGGGTCTAAGGCCTCAGTCATATGAGGACAACTCTTCCAAAGGAAAGAACAAATTATTGCATCTCATATTGCTCATCAATAAGAAGGAAGCGCAATCCCTAACAGGCCTCTTTGGATTCAGCAGGGAACATATCCTACGCTGGGATAGGATGCTCTGACCATTTACCATGTGCCACAGAAGGATGCTGCGTTGGAGCAGGGCCTAGGGCAGTCAAAGACTCTGAAGAAGGTACAGACCACACTGAAGAAATCCTGCAGCTTGGGCCATATGTCCCTACAAACTCCATGACATTAGAAGCATCTTTGGTGGGAGAAGACATCATGTAGTTTAGGGCAAACCCCAGTAAGAGAATCACAATGCAGACACCTAAGGTTTTTGAGCAAGCCCATGCCATTTGCAACAGAGAATTATAAACCACATGAAAATTATGATGTACTACTGGGCCTTGTTTAGGCAGAGCCATAGGCTATTAAGAGACCATTAGCAAAAAATATCCATTATAAGCTAGATTATGTGAGCCAAGTCATGTAAGATGAAGCAGGTCCTGTAGCAACGGTACATTTGGGACTGAGCACAAGTAGGCAGAGAATGCACAAGTAAACTACATGCGGAGGTGATCCAGACCCCTACATCTACCCTGTTGCACTAGCTCATTACCCTCAACTCATACCCACAACTGCATGAGAAGTCCCTTACAACCACCAAGTCCAAGAATGGTCCACAGATGGGTTGGCTCAAAATGTAACAAGCTAAAAAGGCACTGCCCCCACCCTGTAGCCCTACTAAGGAGTGACCTAAAAGACAGCAATGAGGGGAAATTCACCCAATGGGCAGAGCTTCAGGGATCAGGCACTTTGTGTGGAAAGAGAAGTGGCTGAGGTAAGAATACAGATATAGATCTACCCATCAATGTATCTATCTATCTATCTATTTATCTATCTAGGCTCACTGGCAGCAGTGGACACCCTGGCTGGCTGGCTGGTTGGAGGCCCGGGAAGAGAACTAACAGAATACCAGAAACAGTAACTCAGGGGAAGAGGCATGCAAATGCGCCTATGAGAGCACGCACAAAGCAGACAGATCTTCGTCTATCACATTATTGCCCCCAAGAGAGCATCCACCATGAAAGAGGCATGTGGCAGACTGCATTTTCTAAAGAAGGCAACAATTTCTCCAATCCCATAAGTCCTCCTTTCAATGTGAACCGACACTATTCCCATCGAGTAGTGGGATCTATAGTCCCTTCCTTTCCACCCGAGCAGACCTTTGTGCCTCAAACAATAGAGTACCGCAGAATTTGTGCATATCACTTCCAAGGCAAGATCCCAAGAGATCTCTTCTACCATCTTGGGATACTTGCTCTTAGAATTCAGCCTCCTTGCTGTGATGAAGCCCAAACTTTGAGAGATCCCATAAGGAGAGGTCACATATAGGCGTTCCAGCTGTCAGCCCAGCCGAGGTCCCAGCTGTCAGGCGGAATCAACCACCACACACATGAGTGAAGACGCCTCCAGATGATTCCAGTCCCCAGAAGTGAAGTCACCCTCTGCCTTCAAGTCTTCCCAGGTAAGGATCTCAGAAATTATAGGGCAAAGATAAGCCATCCTGACTGTCCCCTGTATGAGTTCCTGGCCCATGGAATCCAGGAACATGATACAACGGCTGTTTTACACCACTAAGTTGGGATGGCTTGTTGCAGACCAATAGTAATTAGAGTAAAGCAATCAACAGCCAATCAGACAGAGGGACTGGACCAGTTGGCATCAGTCAGCTTGCCATCAGCCACCTCAATGCTGGTTCAACAGGTGCAGGAAGGAAGCAGCCCTAGCACCGAGCAGCATAGGCTCCCACTGGTCAAGGTTTACCCAGTTACTGCTGCTGCTGAATGCCCAACCCACCAGTGAGCAGGCCCTCGCATACACCATTCCTCACGGAGACTAACCAGTCATTTACTGGTAACCGGCTACATTGGACTCCATTCACACATGAAGGAGCAGAGATGACTCTGCTCAGAATTGACACATACTCTGGGTATGGGTTTATCTTTACTGCCTACAGGGCCTCAGCAAGCACCTCCATCCAAGGAATCTCAGAATATGTGATCCACCCAAACAGGGTCCCTCAACACTGCACTGAACAAAAGGATTCGCTGAAGAGAAAAAAGGTTCAGCAATGAGTATCTGATCATAAAATCCACTGGTTTACCACATCATGTCCCACTCAAAAGCTGCTGGCCTGACAGAATGACAGAACAGTCTTCTGAAGGAGCAGCTGATACAGCAGCTGGGAGACAATTCCCGAGTGGACGGGGCACCACACTCCCAGGATGCGGTATAACCCTGACTTCATGACCATCATGTGGAGCTGTGTCCCTTGTAAGTAGAACACACAGGTCCCAGAGCACCATATGGGGAATCTGTGCTCTAGTCCCCATAATTCTAGACTCTGTGTGGCTAAGATGTCCCAGTTCCCAGAGAGGAACACTGCCCCAAGGGACAACAGCAAGAGTCTCCAACTCCTGTGACAGCTGCCACCTAGCCACTGTGGGCTCTTTGTGCAAAAGACCAGTAGGCCAAGAAAGGAGTCGCCTCTCAGGCCGGAATAATCCACCTGACTGCTAGGAGAAGGTGAGACTGCTATGAGACAGGGTGAGGAGGGAAGAAGACATCTGGCACCAGGTGATCCCCTAACAATCCCAACAGCAACCTGACAAGAGCAGCAGCTGTGGAAGCAGCCAGAGAAGGGCACGGTGACAGGATCCCAGCCCTGCAGGGTCTCTTCACCAGGCTCGCCGTCTAGCCCATCGGAGTTGCTAGCTGAGAGTAAGGGAGGAAAGGAGGGTGAGGGTCAGGCGTGGTTCTGAGATCAGGCACAGCTGCAGGGGCTCACGTCCATCCACTCACTTCCTTCTCGTATATTTCCCTAAGAAAAGAGGCCTGCTCCTCGAGGACGGTTCCCAGATGGGAGGAACTCTCACAAGCAAGTAAAGATGAACACGATAAGGGGTGACTCTAAAGGTGTGAGGCAACATCCAGAGTGAAGACCCTCATTCCCCCAACTTCCAGGAGTGTTGCCTGCTGACTGCTCACAGGTGACTTCCTCCCAGGATTTGCCTTCCACCAAAGGGAGCCACCTCGCCCAGAGATATATTGCCCTCTCCCCAGGGGCAGTCTACACCCCGTGACTGGTAGAAAAGGGGGTAATAAGGACCTTCCCTCTATCTGGGACATCTCTGAAGGTCCACTCCAGCATCACAGTACTCCATCCCTCAGCTTAGGACTTTGATGCAACTCAATCACAGTTCAACTTCTCCCTCTGCTCAATGCGGGCTCCCTCCCTCCCTTCCAGGTGTCCTTCCCAAGAGCACCCCCCAATAAACCACTGCATGCAGATCTTCCTCTCAGCGTCAGTTTCCTGGGGAAGCCAACCTATGACATGCAGTCACCTGAAGGATCCATCCTGATTCCTGTGATCTGGGCCCAACTATCTCCCTGTAATAACAATCAATCTATTCCAGCTGGTTCTGCCTATTTCTAGGCCAATACCATGACCAGGCTAACTCACGAACGCCTCCCCAGGCAACTCCAAATCCAATCCCTGAGGAGAGAACAACGTATGTGGGAAGTTGGCTTTACTGGTTTTCATTTATTTGCTTTATCAATAACTTCCCATCTGTAGAAATGCTGAGTCTTTCATTAATAATGAGAAAACCTCTGCAATGTCACAACGATTGTTGGGAGGATGACAGCTACCTACAACGAATGAGAAGCAGTCAATAATTAAGCCACTAGAAAATATTCTTGGAGTAATTTTAGGATAATCTTTAAAAATATCTAGACTTTTAACTTTTGTCACAACCAAAGATATTTAAATAGCACATTCAGGTTCATAAGATATTTCATCCTTTATTTTGTTTAAGATTCTCTATTCTAGCTTTTTTAGACATTCAATTGAATTAATTGTTAATATTATATAATATTCAATTAAAAGATAAACCATAACATATAGATCCCCTTCAATCTTAGGTATATAATTTTATACTTCAATCATTAAGAAACTATCCACCTTCATCCAAAATAGAGTATGCATCTAAGGTGTTATAAAATACAAAGACTGGAAGTGGACAAAGACATAAAAACAGGGTGTACTACTTTCTGTAAGTACTCCAAATACAGCGTTCAGTGCGTGAGGTAGTAAAAACAAAATCTATGATACAACTCTTCTGAACTCTGACTTGGCTCCTTTTTACTCTATTCCTTTACAAAGGCTTTGCAGTTTAACTTTAGATTCTTAGAGGACAAAATACATGATGGCCCACTCCATTTGACAATATTATCACAATTTTCAATGTGCAAAACATGATATCCCACGAGTTTCAAGTATTTGGCTCAGGTATGAAGAAGACACTGTTTAGAGAAAAACTCACAAAACCGATCTTTCTCCACGTTCTAAAAATAAAGAGGTCCGACTTTAAAATACAACAACAAGACAGCTATATGACAGAATTAATGAATTCCCAGTTGTGAAGTGTGAATATATGATGAACTTCAGGGCAGTGCTCTTGCAGCCAGACTGAATTAAGAGTTAAAGTTCTAGAAGCTCAATTGCCTCTGAAAATTTGGGGGTGGTTATCAGTTAAAGAAAACATCAGCTGCTTAGAAATGCACGGCACTGCAGTGGGACATAATACCTTTCCTGTTCTCTCGTGAAATGGTTTCCTATCGAAGCTGTTTCTGCATCCATCACACAACAGCCAGAATGGTACAGGGTTATACTATATGACACAATAAGTGTATTCAAAGAGCGGAGGAGAAAATGACATTTATATTAGCAAATGCTGTAGCTAAAAGCCTAAAACAAATCACTGAACTGCCCTAATTTGTAAGCTTTGAGGTCTGAGGAACCCATGGGCAGCTGAGACCAGGGCAGAGCTTGCAATCAACTGTCCTCTGGTGCACAACAACATTTTGGAGAAAAGAAACCCACTGATGTAGTCTCCTCAATTAACTCCATGTGAACAATGCTCAAGCAATACCCCGAAGGAACACAAGGCAAAAATCAGGCCAAATATGACATTTAACTATCAATCTTACCAAGGCCAGTGATTGTTAATCAGCTCGGGGGAAAATACAGTAGTGCACTTGACAGTGGGTATTTTTTATAAGCACACGCCTACTGTTGTACATGGAGGGATAGAACGACTTCTGCAGAATATCTAGTAGAGCCAGGTCTTCATTTTTATAGGTCACTAATTACGAATAAGCTTAAAATATCCTATCATTCCAAAAATAAATTACACCAGAGAGAGCCTTCAGTATGGGCATTTCAATCCTAACAAGAAAAAAAAATTATAAATCATATCTTTCTTTTCCAAAAGGGAAAATTGTATGATATAAAGTGCTGACATTAGCTACCTATATATATTTCTCAGGCGAAAAGCTAGAATTTATCACCCAATTTGCATTTCAAATATACACCATTTGTGATAAGTTTCATCTATGCACACGAGCCTGCTAAACTTACATATTTTAATCACAGTCAGTATAAACACACACATATACAAACTCAACTTAATGACATATATAAGAATGTACACAAATATTTATTTTTACATATACTTCAAATTTGATTCCAAATTCAACCATCAGTAACCACATGGCAGCTATTTAAACTCTGTGAGTTCCAGATTTCTCATCTCTCTCATTTAAAGATTAGAGTATGGCATAAAGTATACAAAACTCCAAGTACAAGGTGTGGCCTATAACAGGCACTTGATAAATGGCAATTAATTTATGCAAAAATTACTATATCCTATGTTTGATTATTTTTCAATAGTAGATGAAAAAAGAAGGCAGATAATCCAAGTTACTTAAATTTGGTTTATAGATGTATTTCAGTATCCACACTTGAATACAGACCTGTCTGATGCTCTAAATGCTCACTTAAAAAGGAGAAAAGACCACTCTGAATACGTGGCTAATGGGGAGGGAGGGGTGGTCTTCCGAGTAGACTCGTGACACTGGGCTTCAAGTGCAGGCATCACTGTAGGGCAGCCAAAATAAACCGCATGTGCACTGCTGTGATGCAGCTAAGAAACATCTCTCTGCTGTTGATTGCAAAAAGTAGAAGGAAAGAGAAGTCATGTGAGTTTCTGAAGGTAATGCTGTAAGGTGGTGAACAATATGATCATGAACGTATCACAAAAGGTATTTTAAAACAAGATGAATGTTAGGTGAGAGACTGCGCGGCCTGCTGTTAACACTGAATCAGAGTCAGCTTTGCCAGGGTAGCAGGAAGGCCATCCATTCCTCCAGCTTACTCTGAGGTTCAGCTGGTACTCCATGAGACCCTCTGTGAATGCACACGCACACCCACGCCGACTCAAAGAGAGGGTCGATCTCTGTGAATGTGTAGTTTTAGAGTCTATACTTATATGTTCTACATAAAAATACATATTGGTAGTGTGTTTGTATACATATATATATAGAGAGAGATCTACACATCTTTTCTTTAATCTTTCTCTGAAATTGGAGAGGTGGTGAAGCATCAAGGTGTCAAAGGACTTCCTTGCGGAAGTTTAGAGAGTTAAGGCGTTAGCCAGTAAGTTTTCAATGACGACAGAAAATTAAAAACAAATTCTTTTTGGAATATTAACCAAAATCATACAGTAATTATCATAGAGTTCAACAGTACAAATCACAGCATCACAGTGAGCAGGAAGAAGGCCCCTCCAACCCAGGCTGCCACCACCGGATGATGTTTGCTCACGAGGCCCAGGGAATAATGAGAGAAGCAGCAGCTTCTGAGTAAAAAGGCTGCAGCCCCCAGGAGTGATTCTTGTCTTTGGTAGAGAATGGGAAGTTTCTAAACCCCAAGCTTCACAGCGATGATGTCATGACATAGCTTACAATATTGCAGGGAATGGTCATAATGGAGAGAGAGTTAGATGAATCTACACGTGACAAAGTAAGAACAAAATTACCCACAGACTGACCTTTCATTAATTGTGGACTAGGACTGAAAACTTTAAAATTAACAGAGCAGCTCTGTAGAAGGAAAGGGTCCAGGTGGGACAGCCCAGTGTGAAACACGAAAACCGTCAAGTGAATACAAGAACGAGGGGAGAATCACAATAACGGTGCAGAATAAGCCATGAAAAGCAAGGAACAAGTTCAGAACCAGGATAAAAACATTAACTATACCACTTCTTGAGAATAACGTCACCAATTCTGAGATACTGAGGGAAGACCGGCAACTTCAAAACCACACGTCAGTTAGATGTGGGCATGTTAGAGTCTGCTGTGTGTATATGCTTACGGTGACCTGCTGAGCAAACTCAGTATTGTCCACTCCACATAACGGGGAAAACTACTCTCAACTAATAATTTTCTTGTCTGTTTAAAGTCTGAGTAAAGATGACCTTTGGTTTGGTTACCTGACCAATATTCCCAATCAATATCTAGCTAATATTCTGACACTCGGAAGACCAGCCTAATTAACATCCCCCATCTAACTCATTATATGAATAGGGATTATTGACATGAACTACTTTTCACCCTCAAAAATAGAAAGTCACTGTTTGCCAAGGATAATTAAAATGCATTACGTACGAAAATGCTTTCTTAGGTACATAGCTACCCCAGTTTAATGTTGAATACAGTCCCAGCCTTTTCAGTTAATTCTAAAGATTTTTTTAAATGATAAGATGAGTAGGTGGGAAACAATTTTTAGTCACTTTTGGGTCAAAATTAGATGTTACACAATAGATTTGTGTAGCCTCATTTAAAGATTTACCCTCATTACCTCTGTTTTTATTTTTAAATTATCAATTATTTGTATCCTTACAAATATATGCCTAATTTTTTCCATTTGGATGCATTATTTTTATGTACTGCTATTTTTCAATTAGTCTTGAAATGGCAGGATACTGAGAATATTCTTGCTCCTTGATACAAAAACAAGCCTTATACATAGATTTGAACAGACACATATATAAATATACTCATGACCATCAGGCTTAGGTTATACTAACATTCTTTGGAGCTCTTAAATGAGGGGGGCACCAGCTCCCCACCGCCACCCCCACCATCAAGGAGCAGCAGGAGAAACTCCACAGTTATGTGCATTGAGAGAAGAAGGCTAGCCCGAGGAGCAAGACCAACCACATGTGCACACAGGATGCAATATCAAGTGGCATTTTCATGCTCGTAATAATATCACATATATTGTTTAAAAATACACTAAGTTATTTTCTGCTAGATTGATGCACTGGAATTTTTTTTTTTTTTTTTGAGAAAAAAATTACTTGCTCTCTGTTACTTCCTCGTCCCTTACTCTGTTCCAAGACCCAGATGGCAGTCGCAATATGAGGTCCAATTGCTAGAGCATTTGAGTCTGTGTATTTAAGACAGAGGAAACTCTCCATCCACTCTCCCTCTATCCCAGGTATAAAAAATGCAACCATACATTCTCATTCGTACTGTTATTTGCATTTCCTCTATGTAACAGCTCACTCTCCTAAGACTTTATTAGATGTGCAAACTGAGAGAGAGCTGGATGATGATTTTTGACCGTGGTCACACAGTAAAGCAGCCGCTGAACGAGAAGAAAGCCCAAGTTTCCCAACAGTTTTCAACCACACCCTGCTGCCTTGCACACACACACACACACACACACACACACACACACACACACACGGAAAAACAACAGTGAAAGCACATACCTCTCCATTCACAAGGGCGGGGCATTCATCTCAGTGGCTGTCCGTTTGTAAAGAACAACATGATGCTTTAAGTCATTCTGGACCCATAGTCCACACTTCTAAGTAGCTGGCACTCTAAAAAGGCTTTGAAAAGTCTTTGACTTTAACTCCAAAAGGAGCTGCTATGTAGATTCAAGGCTTCCCAAGTTTGCCTAAAATTGGGGAGGGCTCAGTACCCCACAGGAACTTTAGAGACAACTCTCTTATATTCTGGTGAGCAGGTCAGGTGACTTCAAACTGAACACACACAAACCCGGAAACCTGGTGGACACAGATATCTGAGCAAGTTCCAGAGCATCATACAATAACATTTATTTTGCAGACCTACATTTTTGGGGGATGGCATAGGCTAAAGGGAGGTACATTTTGGAGAAACTGTTTAGGCTTTGCTGGACACACATTCCAGGGTTATTTTTCTTCCTGCACCACTATTCCTACACCTGGGATCCATGTTATGGGGACGCCTTTCCTCCCTCTTTACCTATGTCACGCCAACCCACTTTCAACGCTCTATTCATGATATACCAGCGTCTTCAAGTCTCCTCCAACCACGACACCAACTGCAATTGCTCTCTCTTGTCTAGGCACAAACATTTGTTTTATTTCTCATAGCCTCATTTTATTTTTTTTTCTATTTGGTTTTATCTCCCCAATTAACTTATAACCTCTTTGGTTCACAGCCCTTACTCCATAGCTACATGTGTTATCCACAGCAATTATACATTAATTTGTTGACTGAAATAACCAGAACTTAACCTAACTCTGCCCAAAATCTGTGTAGAATTCCCACTGGTCACAATTTCTGAAAAGCCGCATATTTTCCTCACAGTTTTCGATCCTTCTCAGGATACTCATGAGAGCCTCCTCCTTTTCAGCAGAAAGTCCACCTGAGGCAAGGCCTGGACCCAATTCACAGTCTCCCTCGAAGTAGCAGAGACAATGCCCCGATGCTGACTCTGTACCCATCTCTCTTATGCACCCGAGTCACACAACTAATTAGCAGGAAGGATCACCTGGCCCACGGGGGCCACAGGCTCTCTGTAAGAGTCCCAATGTCCCCACATCTTTCCCTGTCAGGAGACTGGAGAAATCTCCCTGAAGATGTCCTTACATCAAACGGCAGACATTTTTCTTTCTTCCTCTGTCTGATGCACAGGAGCAAAGTTCTAATTACTTCAGAAAAAACAATTATTTTCCTGTTTGGTCATTACTCAAAGGGCAGATACATTTTTCTAAAAGCCTTTTCAGACCAACATCCTATTTCCTGCTCCCCTCTTTGAGATCTCAGCTGCCTTTTGTGCTGTCCTGTAGGACTCTGGGGGCCCGGCTAGGAACCCACCCTGCCTCTTTCAAACAGCCAAGTTTCTCTTTCCACAGGCTCACTCAATTATTTTTTTCCCACATATTCTCATTACAACAAAATAAGAGAAGAAATAGGCTGCTTGCAGATATGGTAACATGCCACATCCTTGACCTCATCTGTCAACCACACAGATTCCTTAGTACAGCTTTGACTGGGAACAGCAAGAAACTGATGTCCTCTATTTTTATGCAAAGCTGCAGAAGTAGCATACTAAAAGACAAAAAGAACAAGTTACCTCATAATCTCTAATACTTTTGATCCTACCATCATATGTCTTTAACTGATAAAGTTATATAAATGTGTAATAGCCAAAAAAATAGGTTCCTAAGATTTGCAATCCTCTTCTGTGACTGTAGACTCCTGGGGAATGTATGATTTGGATTATGAAATGGAAATCATCATTCTCACTGAATTCAATCAATGACATCAACAGGAAATGAAATAATGCGTTTTAAAACACAGGATTAGGAACAGCACGAGATCTTGGAAGAGTAGGAAGAAGCCAATATAAAAAGAGTTTACCTGGAATCAGTGCAGGGCGGTATAGTTAAGAAAGAAAACAGGATTGTACTGATATAAAATGGAAAATAACTCAGTGCATGCCCCAATTATGGAGCATGAGGGATTTTAGTAAGTTGACAAAAAAATATCCACCCAATGAACGTGGCTGGACTCTGGAAAAAAGAGCTGTGACATTTCTTTCTGTAAAGAAACCCCACAATCAGCATAGGACCACCATCTGGCTAGCACAATGTAAAGCCGTTGTGTCTTCAATTAGTGGGTGATTTAATGACATCTTAAAGTCTCTTCTCATTTAAACATTATGATTTTACAGGACCAAAAGTTTATTAATTTGATTTGAAAATAAAAATAGGATATAGTTTTCTATGAATTCAATCACTTATTCAGTCTGCTCTAAGGAATATATTTACATTGACAGTCACTGAAGCAAAGAAATGAAATATTATTTTGTGGGACTATTCAGTTAACAGCAATTACAGTGAAGCTTAAAATGTTCACCCTATTCATACCTGAAGTGCATTCATACGACACTTTGCTTGTCCTTCCAAAACAGCCAAAAAGGAGAGTGAGATGTTTCTTAACTGCGAGCTGACAGCCCACGCCCTCAGCGAACTGCAGCTGCGGAAGAGTCCCAGCTCTGGAGCTCAGTTCCAGGACGAGGCGGCTCTATCCGGCTCTTTGCCTTTGCAGCTTGCAAGCCTTGAGCCCAACTCTTGCAAGACTCTTCCCCAAGCATGAGGACCACACCAGAGAACGTGAGTGACGAATCCCCTCTGCAGCTGGAAAGCAACCCTAGATCACGGTTCCCAACACCGTCTTAATAAGACAGAAACTGAACCCGTAGGGCTCACGCTGTAGTCACATCTCACGGGCCCTACCACAATCACAACAAAATAGTAAGTTTTAAAAGAATAGAGAGCACATTCTTTCACAAAAGTTTGCTTGTACCCTGCTTCTCAAAAAAGGTTTAAGGTGGTTCACCTTATAAAACAAAAACTAAAATAGGGGCCAGCCCGGTGGTGTAGCGGTTAAGTGCCCGCGCTCCGCTTCAGGGGCCCCAGGGTTCTCGGGTTTGGATCCCAGGCGCGCACAACGCCCCGCTCCTCAGGCCATGCTGTGGCGGCGTCCCATATAAAGTAGAGGAAAACGGGCACAGATGTTAGCCCATGGCCAGTCTTCCTCAGCAAAAAGAAGAGGATTTGCATCAGACATTAGCTCAGGGCTAATCTTCCTCACAAAAAAATAAATAAATAAAATAAAAACTAAAATAATCTTACCAATATCAATGAGAAGAATCAGAACCAGAGACAATAAAATTAAGCCAAGAAATCAAGATCATTAAAAAATGCCTTCCTCAGGTTTCTTTTGTGACATCTACTCACCAGGACTGCCTCATCTTTAAACTTTTACCTCCAACTCGTAATTGTCTGAACCCTGGCACCCTCACTGACTTATTCTCTAGAAAATGATTCCTTAGACTTGATGTACAACCTGCTCAATTTAAAGTAATTAAAGTCCACTAAGGGGCTTCCCCAAGGGCATACAGGACACGAGCAAGTAACACTGTATAAAAGAATCTGCCCATTTTGCATGTGAATTCTCAGTAATATGACCAGCAGGGACAAACCTGAATGGATAAAACCAAACCCGGGGATACAAGGGGCAGCCCACTTTTCCTTGCTGACGTTGGCTAGTGTGGTGAGAATAGGAGTGTGTGTGCACGTAGGAACAGAGGGGTGAGGCGTGGGAAAAGGGAAGGTTACAGCTGATTGTATGTGAGAGAGCTTCAGACTGATTTTTCTCCAGCAACATTTATTAAAGTCATCTTCTCCCACAGGCTGACACCCTAAATATGTGTTCAGTCAAAAACAGTATGTGATCACAGGGTCTCTCCAAACTCAAACTGGACAAAAATCACAATTCACTGCACCTTGGGATAACTCTGCTATGAGGATAACCACACCCTAGAACTGGCTGCAAGGGCCAACTCACCTTCCATAGCATCCTCATCCGTTTGGGTCAATCCGTCCATCCAAATTCAACCCACTGAAAGTCTGAAATATCTTCCAGATCCTTCCTGCCCACCACGACTTTTCTGTCCAGCTACTCCCTGGGGTGTCACTCTTAAATCGTATGAGATTAATTGATATTACTTGAATTGAGCGAATAGAGCTTGCTCATCTGTCATACACACGTTTGATAAACTTACTCTATCACTTCTAGTGCATCTTGGAAGCTATTTATGGATGTGCACTATTTCAGGACACCAAGTTATTGTTTGATTTGGCTCCCACTAAAAACTGTCCAGACACAGAGTTTATTTTGTTTTTCATTTGTAGTGGGGATCTGTCCCATGCTAATGAAGTTATAATCTTTTATTAGCCTCCCTGGAAATTAAGGGTGTGATGGGCCAGAAGTAAAAATACAGTGTGCAGCAATGGAGCAGATTTTCCTTTTTTAGCAACACAACTGAGAAGTTTACAGGAGATATGGTTCTCAATTTCACGTCAATATCAACAGACTCTCTAGAAAACACAATTAAACAGCCCAAGCAATTTACTGCCACAGAATGACTTACAAAGAAAACTTCCAGAACTAGGAAAATGCTATGGATCACTCAGCTCCAGGAATTTCAGTAAGCATACACAGAGGTGGGCATCACAAGGTGACCTCCGATGCTATGTGTAACTAGTTACCCTAACCCTGACGCAATGGGAGTTCAACAAAGTTAAAAATGCCAAAATGATACGAGTTCCTTGTTCATTTAATGACTTTTTGGTTTTTCATTGATGTTTAGTTAAATAAAAAGAAAATTAAAACTTTAAAATTCTAAGACTATTTCGAGGAAAAAAATTTGAGTACAAATAAGTTTTTAAAATCGAGAAGGGAGAATCTATAAGTTAAGAAAACAAATTTTAAGAAATCCACCAAATGGGTATTACACATCAAAATAGCTCAAACACATGTCTTAGGAAGTCCACATGATCTTTTTTTGATGCTGCTCTATTAGAAAGAATTTCTTTTGTCATCTTTCTTTCAGAAGTGTTTTCAAGTAATTTATACTACTGCACTCTGTTATCTCTGATATGGCATATAAAAGAAATCTACAGGAAAAATGCCATGTTTTTGAAACCCTTTTTCAATGGCATCAGAATTATTGGCAGAGGGGCGGCCCCGCGGCTTAGCGTTAAGTGCGCGTGCTCCGCTGCTGGCGGCCCGGGTTCGGATCCCGGGCACGCACCGACGCACCGCTTCTCCGGCCATGCTGAGGCCGCGTCCCACACACAGCAACTAGAAGGAAGTGCAGCTATGACATACAACTATCTACTGGGGCTTTGGGGGAAAAGATAAATAAAAATTGGAAAAAAAAAAAAAGAATTATTGGCAGAGAGCAGACAGGCAGGTATAAATTAAAGGTTAATCTCCCTTACTCAACTGGCCCCCACACAGGAATCTCACCTCCTGGGCCGTTCATTTGCAAAACAATATCCCAAGATAAATGACAACAAGTTCCTGGGTCTACAGCAGAAACTTTTACACTTAAGCACTGCGCGTGGGTACCAAGCTGATTGAGCACAACAGCAACTCAAGACAACATAATCCACACATTAACACAAATACTATCAATTTACTAAAAAAAAGATCTGAATTTCATGCTCAGGGTTTTCCAGCCAAGCAGTGGAAGAGTGAAGGGATAGACCAGCAATTTCAAAGAAGAAAGGTTACAATGATATATTTCTAAATCACGTAAATAGTTTTAGGCTACAATGAAGAGATTTTGCTTGAGTTGCCTATAAAATAATTTTTATTTCATCTTGGACCTAGTTACCAGAACACAGTATTAAGAAATAACACCGTGTGTAGTATGGTTTTACATCTGGCAAATACAGACAAATAAAGGGATACAGGGATATAGATTTTATGCCAGTAAAGTTCCTATCTAGGTCTTTGAAGTCTGTTTATAATTGCCCTGCTTTTTTAAATTAATCATTTTCAAGTTTCTTCATGTAAAATGTTCAAAGCACACTTTATAACCTTACACTAACTCTGATGTCTACGTCCTTTACAATTGATCATATTTTATAACCAAATAAAAATAAATTGTTCCCTTCCTCAAAATGCTTTCAGAAATAAAAATAAAACTACTTTACTTTAGGTACAGAAAGCTCATGATTTACGAAGTCAAAGCAATGAAATCTGAAGTCTCTAAGGGCAGTTCTCAGACTTTAGCATGTATCAGACTCGTCACCTGAGGTGAGGGACACAGATGGTGGGTCCCACACTCCGAGTTTCTGATTCAGAAATTCTGGGAGGGGTCCAAGAATTTGTATTTCTAACAAGTTCCAAGGACATGCTGATGCAGAAGGTGAGGAGATGCCTTTGAGAACCTAATTTCTGTGATATGTAAGACTTATTTGAAAAGTAACATATAAATATATTTTTTCACCCACCTCAGAGCTGTGACATTTATAATGACCAGAAATGCTGATTAATTTTCAAAGCCAATTCTATTCCTAGCTAAGTGACTAATAACCACAACAATATTAAAACAAAATAGAACAAGACCACCACCTTCATCACGATGATCAAGTCAGGAGCAGAACTGCCTCCTCCCTTATTGTTAAGCAACATGGGCACAGGATTAATTTAACGCAATGATTTCTTACCGTCTCCACTCCTAGATCTCACCCTTTTCCACTGCCCAACATGAGACTTGAAAGGACAAATAATCTGAATGACAAAAGTGACAGGAAAATGGAACCATGCCCTTCTAATCTGGACAGTTCCGGGGACATCTCAGCCCCCCAACCCCATCTTTCTCACTTCTCATTATCCCCTACACAGACACACACACACAGACACACACACACACACACACACACACACACACACGTTAAAAAAATAAAATAAAATAAAAACTTCCTTTAGCTGGGATGATCCGAACCAATGGGAGAGAAATAAAGACTTGGACATGAGATAAGAGGAATTAAGACTCTCCCACACTAGGTATGGAACAGCTCCTCGAGAGGCTCTATCTCCAGCATTCCTCCATCTCTAGAACTCCACCACTCTCAGCTGCTCGAGGACACCCGAGTCCAGCAGAAGTCAAAAGAGGGCCAAATGAATTCCTGCTCTCCTCAAGGTCCCCCTCCTGCTATCAGCCAAGCGGTAAGATCGCCTGCACTCCCAGCATCTCCCTCATACACCCACCACCGCCACCACCACCACCGCCTCGACCACCACCAAGCAAGCTCTCTTTCATTTGAGAAAGAAGGGGTGGAGAGGGAGAGGGGAAATTAGATGCTTAGAGGTGGGAGGAAGTGAAGACTTGTTGGCGGAGCCCAGGAGGGAACTAGGAAGACAGGAATGGGGAGTGGCAGATGGAGCGCAGGAGAGGCCAGAGCTCGCGCTCGGGACCCCCTCCCCGGCATCCCCAGCACTGCTCAGCCCTGGACAGAACACAGTGGAGAGAGGAAAGCCTGGGTCGGATCTCCCCGCTTGGTTCCCAAACACCCGCCCCCTGCGCACCCCACGTTGCCAGAGAGTTCGAGGACTCGAGGTCCCCTTGCACCCGCGCCTATTCCGAGTGGGTTCTAGAGTCTGCAGGGAAGGATCCGACCTTCCACCAACACTCATGCCCTTTGCCCGGGGCACCCACGGACCTAGCACTGCAGCGCTGTGTTCCAAACCTCGGAGCAAGACCAAAGGCAGTGGCTGCTTTTCCAGCGCACGTTCTCTGGATATCGGCCCCCGGGAGCTGTGGGCGAGTCTTGGCCTGCTGTCCCCTCAAGGGCTGTTCTCCTAACCTCCCCAGCATACCTCGAGAACACAAAAGTTATTTTTCCTTTGTGGCACCGCCTGCTTGTCCCAGGAGAAGACGCACATTTCAGCCAGAACCTGGATGTGTGTGAGTGCCTCTCTCAGTCCCGAAAGCCAAGGGTGCCAACTGCTGACAGGCAAAGGAACCTGGATTCGCTCTTGAGGACTCAAAAACCTCCGATTAGCAAGCCCGTCCTTTTCTGGTCCTAACCCGCCCAGACCTGGGCTATCCGGAGAACTGAGACTGTGTTCCTGTTGCAGCGAGCTGGTGTCCTGCCCTGGAGCCGAGACGCGCGGACTTGGCCGTCCGTTCATTCATGCATTTGCTCATCCATTCACATAAACATGTCCCTTAATTGTGTCTGGCACGGAGAATCTTGCCTGCTATTTTCCCCTCCCCAAGTCAGTGCTCATGGCAACGGCTGGTGCAGAACGCAACTCAACTGTCACCCCACTTCCTGAGCCGGAAAATCAAGTCATGTAGGCATTGACAAAAAAAAAAAAAAAAAAAAGGAAAAGGTGGAGAGGAGGAGGCGGAGGGGGGGGTGGAGAGGGATGGGGAGCTCACTGGGGTCACATTCGAAGCTTGCCTTCGGGGTAAACCGCGGCACCGACACCGCGGCATGCCAGGAGCCAAATCGTTATTAAATCACAGGCTGCTCGAGGTCGGGCCCCCAGCGGGGACGAACCGGGCGCAAAGCCACCGGCGAGTGCGATGCTGCCGGCTCGACCCAACTCCGAGCCCCAGCCGAGGCGCCGGGGGAGCGGCTCGCAGCCCAATCCGCAGCGCGCTCGCCGCCTCCTTATCGCTCCCGATAACGTGATCGAGTGTAAATCAAATGCCACGCCGGGAGGGGCCCGGGACGCGCGAGTCGTGCCTTTTCGCTCACCGCCCATCTCGCCTAAAAGCCACAAGGTCAAGATAGCGTCGCGATTACACTCACCGTACACTCCTTGGCCAGAGATCCCCTCCAGGAGGACGGTCAGCAGCCACACGAGCCCGTACACTAAATCCATCTTCACGTGAACATGAACATATCCAGCCCGGGGGGGACGCGGCGGGACCTTCCGGAGGCCGGCGGCCGGCGGCGCGCGCTCCCCTCGCGCCCGGGCCGAGCCGAGGTGCCCGGGCGCCGCTCGCCCGGGCGGGCAGCGCCGTCCGTCCGTGCCTGCCCGGCGGCGGCCGCGAGCGGAGCGCAGGAGCCCCGCACACCCCACACTCATGCACACACGCGCGCTCCACAACACAACGCCCTGCCACACTCACACGCACGCCGCACTCACACCGGGCGCCTGGGAAAATCGCAGACGCCGGGAGGGGCAGGGGGCGTGCGGGAAGGAGCGGAGGGCGGCGGGCTCGAGGCTCCGCAGCGGCGGCGGCGGCGGCGCGCCGGGCGGGCGGCGGGCGGCGGGCGGCGGGCGCGGCGAGGGGCCCGGGGCCGGGCGGTGCGAGCCTGGCGCGGCGGCCGGGGGCAGGAAGCGGCCGCGACTCGGCGCGAGCAGGGCTGCCTGGCCGGGCTTCGCCTTTACAAAGTAAGTCGCGAGGGTCCGCGGAGCAGCGTCAGGCGGCGGCGGCGGCCCGCGCGCCCGCAGTCCGGAGCCCCCGGCCCGGCCGTCTTGCCGTCCCCCATTCCATCAGTTGCCATTGCAACGCCAATCCCGTTACACGACACAGGCTCGCAGCGCCGCGCGGGGAGAGCAGGCAGAGGAGGAGGAGGACGAGGAGCGGGCTCGGGGCCGGGGGTGGGGAGACGGAGGGAGGAGGGGAAGGAGGAGCAGAGGAGCGCCAGGGAGCGGAGTGCGCGTCGGGAGCTCTCGGGCACAGCCGCCGCCGCCGCCGCCGCGCTGCGAAGCAGCCTCAGCGCCCCGCCAGCCCGCGGGGCTGCGGCCGCCGCGCGATCCGGGGAGCCGCAGCAGGGTCCAGCCGCGCCGCTGGCACGGCGGGGAGCCGGCCCGGCCGAGCGGGGTCCGCACACGCCTCCGCGCGCCCCGCACCGCGCGCGCCCTCCGGCTCCGCGCCGCCCCCGCCAGGCGGAGGGTGGGGGCGCTCGGCCGGCGGCAGTCCGGAGGAGGGCGCCGCGGAAGGGCTTCCCCGCCCGGGCGAACGGGCGCCGGCCTCCGGAGGCGAGCGCGGGAGCGGCCGCCGCTCGGGCCCCAGCTGCGGCCGAGGTGCCGGCGGGCGGCGGGGCGCGAGGGCTGGACGCCGGCCGGGGTCCGGGCGTGCGCGGGGTGCGCGCGGCGGCGGCGGCGGCGGCGGCGGCGGCGGGGAGGACGAGGAGGAGGAGGGCGCAGCCGGGAGCGGCGGCCGGCGGCCCGGGGGAAGGCTGGGTGGTCACGTTGTGCGCTACGTGCCGAGAGCGCGAGCGGCTACCGCAGCCGGCGACGTCAAAGCCGCTGCCTCCGCGCCTCCTCCGCGCCGCCTCCGCGGCTCTGCCGCCGGGGCAGCTCCTCGGGGTGACGGCGCGGCGGGCTCCGCGCGGCCGGCAGTCCAGCCCGCCTCCGCCCGCCCGCTCCCCCGGAGCTCCGCGGCGGGCACCCCGTAGTGTCTCTGCGGCCGCTGTCTGCGTTCGCCCGCTTAGGGCCGGCACGACCTTAGACCCGGGTAATTACAGAACACACCGTCCCCTCCCCGCCGCCTAAGGTCTTCCGGGATCCCTTCTGCTAGACTAGAGGGCACAACAGGCCACAGCTCTGGGAAGCCGCAACGTTTCTTCCCTATTTCTGTCGTTTTAAATGGAAATTATAGTCATCACAGCAATGAAGGCTCTAGGGGAGAACCACTAGGAGTTCAGAGTTTATTTCATATGCAATGTATCCTACTAAAGTTGACTGCTTGGAAAATCTCTTTTTTGTGAAAGACAGGGTCTCTCGTTGGGGCAGAGCTAGGTCTGATGTTTGAGGAGCTTAAAATAATTCATGGTTACAAAAGGATTAGAAAATGCAAGGCATCTTTAATTTACATTGGAACAAGTGGAGAGATACTTCGCCAAAAATTAATAGGGAAAAACTGGGAATATGGTAGTGGTTTGTGACTTGTTTCTGTCACCATAATAATTAGTGCTTCCTGCCCGCAGTCCACTTTGTTGAATATATTCTTCACTATTCGGACAGCAAATAGATAGCAGAGTGATTAAAATAGCTTAAAAAAACGTGCATTTATACATGTGTTACAAAAGTACTTGCTATGGAAAATCTGGAGCATAGTATTCATTGGTCTGCTCCCCTTGTAAACTGGTATAACTCACTGCAGGTCCCTCTCCCCCTGCTCTACTTCTGCTGGGGGGAGGGCACTCCAAGCTCTAGAAAATGAATAGTCCCCATTGTTTCCACCAAGGGCCTTTCCCTCACTTCAGTGAGTGAGGCATATTATTTTTATAGCGTGTGATCTACTGCTTACCCTCTGAGTTTACAAGAGAAGAACAAAGAATATTGAGAGGGTCCCAAAGGATGCCTCATATAGTCTTGGGGCTTTAAAATGCCACATTCACGTAGATGGAATTAAGTGCTTCTCTAGAAGCAAAACTCAACATATGGCATTTCTGAAGGGGAATCACTGACGCTCCCTCACGGGTCACCTGTGTGTGTGGGGAGAATCGTCTTACATTTCCGGAGATGTGTTTTTTGAAGTAGCTTATCCTGCACACTGCAGCGCAGCAGCTTCAGGGGGCAGCAGACTGCAACTCCTCTCTCAGATGGCGGCTCAGAATGTGCCTCGTTCACGAGGCACTTCCCGATTTTAGGTGCTCACGTTCTGAAATAGCGTTTCACTTGCATATTTGTACTGTCCTTTTTTGACTCGTACTTATGGAATCATAGGCTCTTTGAATGATTGCAGGACTGTAGATTGAGATATTGTATTAGCCCAAAAAGTCAGTGTATCCCTTTAACAAAGGAACCCAGACTAAGTGAACATCCCTGATAGTGACTGCTGTTCTTAACCTTGCACATTAGGACATGAGCTGCCGGAACTTAGGGCGTCTTTTCCATGTAACGTACATCACTGCCTGGAGAAGGACCTAGTTCCTGAGGGAACTAAGTGGAGCTCATAGGGAACTTTGAGAACCCATCATTTTACAATTTATTTCAACTGAGTGGACAGCCAGGTGTAGCTACTTTGGGCCAGGCCTTATCCTGGATATTAGACAGTCAAAGATATATAAGACACAATCCCTTCCTTTAAGACACACTCAGTCTGGGGGGCAGGTGTGTTGGTGAACACCTGCACGGCTACTTCTATCGACCCTATAAGTGCTCTATAAACAAGTCCCAGCACATGCAGATTTTACATGCAGCCATTAGTGGGTTATATGACGGTAAGATTAAAAATTGCACTGGATTTAATGTTTTTTCTTTCTATGGAAATACTGGATAGATTACTTATAGAAGCAATTGGCCAACTCAATAAACCAAGATTGCTTTTTTCCTTCTTCTTGTCGAAATTCCACATTTTTAGGCTGCCCTGGCCAAACCGCCATGATGTATAGAGCCACACCTTCACACTAGCTCTGGCGGACCTCCAGATGGGGAGCACATGTGCACAGGCAGGGGCTGGTTTATCAGAGAGAGGGGAGGACCTTCTCTTCCAAAGGCTGTGCTGAGATCAGACCCAGGACACTGTGTGCCCAGGTGGAGCAGGTTCCCACAGGAGCAGTGTGGATACCTTTCAGGATCACTAGCTTCTTGGGTTTTGCGTAGTGTGTATGGATGTTGCATAGAACCCGAAGGAATCCCACAATACATTGCAGGGCCCACTCAAGCGTGTTCTTCTGTGTCTAATAGGAGCAGCAGTGGACACTTCATGATCTGTGATGACAGGGCCGTGGAAATTTAGGGGCTCTCCTCTGACAACCCTAGTTACCTTAATAATCTGTTGGTTTTATTGGCTATAGTTTCATTTTAAATGTCTGTCTCCATCCTCCAGCGTGAGCATGATGTTCCAACTTCGGTAGCACGAGAGAGACCACGTCATGGAGGGGGTCACCGCTTGGCACAAGAGCCGCCCAAGGTAGTGGGACAGAAATGAGACAAACTAGTAAGTCTGGAGATACAGCTGAGAAGGCAAAATCAGAATGTCGGTGGCAAATCTGACCAACCTTTCCAATCTAGCCTCTTCCCACAAAGCAAATGCCAAGTCTTGTGAGTTATTTGTGGCTACTGCCCGTTCCCCTGAAGACCCTTTATATCGCGCCAACTCCCATACAGGCGATTCCCTTTCCAGTTTAGGAAACAAAACAGGAATGTGGAAGTCATCCGTGGTGCAGAGGTCATCCTCAGGAATTGCCTACCCTCACCTGTGGCTCCGCACTTCCTTGTGCTCGCTTTGTTCTTCTTGGTCACAGATTCCTGGCTCATAGTACCGCTTTTGGGGACTGTCACCCGCCCTGATTCATACCTCAGTTGGCTGCATGTCTGGACCCCTGGCCTAGTCCTTTTATCCTGAGGTTAAATCTGCTTCTGATATTTCCAAAATCTGTTAAGGCAAGCTCCATTGTTTATGGCCCAGATGTGCACGTGAGACCCCCAACTACCACTCCGTCCACCTCTGCTCAATGGACCAGATCTCTTTAAGGCTAACCCAGATTACAGTAAAGTCTGCTTAAACCCTAAAATGGGACCATGCATGTAGGGCACAAAATCTTCTGTCCTGGTAAATTTTCTCTAGCCAAATGCCTAGTTGTATTTCCTCCGAATTAGTAATAGCTTCCAGCCTGCAAGCTTAGCGTCTACGCAGCACCACCTAGAATTGGCTGTTGCAGACAATAGTGAGACGTGATTTCCAATTGAAGACAGAGCCAAGCATCGGGACTTCCAGGTGCTGGTCATTTGCCGGAGGCAGGCAGGAGCCAGTTGTTTAGAAGCAGCAGAATCCAGACGCTGGTGTTAAGTGTGAGACAAGGATTTCGTTTTGGGAAACAGGATTGTCCCTCCACAGGGCTTTAGTGAGAACAAAAAGAGCACTACTGCTGATATTAGAAAACAGGAAGCACATCAAATCCCCGCGTGTGGACTGAGGGAAGTCAAGGAGAGATATATGGCTTGAGGAAGCCACAACAGACTCAAAGAATAATCCCTGGAGGTGGGATTCCTGGCAAATCCAGGAACCACATAAAAAAGGAGCTGCCCAGGAGAGGCTTAATTAGGGATGCTGTTTTGAGAGGATGCCAAGGTAATTTGTTACCAGATGATGGGGCTAAGTTCTCAGATACAGCATGGCTGCCAGCGAGGAGTATCTGACAAGCGGAGGAAGGTGGAGGCAGGGGCAGACGGCACGAGGTACGGGCCTGGTGTTCTTCCTAGTCTACTTTCAGCTTCTTCCTAGTCTACTTTCAGCTTAAAAATAGCAAGTTTCTGAGAGCTTTTACTCTTTTGGTAAAGAGCAGTCCCTCTCACAGGCCCTCCTCTCAAGACAGACATGCTAGTCTCTAGTTCCAGACTTCCAGGATTTGGTGAACCCATTCATGTTTTCTATACGGTTTGTATCTTGAACCCATAATTATTGTTTAGAAGCCTACCCTCAGATACCATCGCCTTGGTAATTTTATTAGCTCTGCCCTAGATTGACTCTTATTCTGGCATGTTTCCCTTGAACTCTTATTAGAATTCTGACACTATTTCAGGAACTGACTCGATGCAGATTTGTTCCCGAGGAGATGTTGGGGCAGGGCAGTGTAACAGCAGGTGCGTGTCTGAGGTTTGACGTCACACTGCCTGGGGCTGGAGTCGCTGACGTCGGTGTGACCTTGACATTCCCCTTATCCCATAAAATCAAAAGAGCAAGAGGTTACTAAGGGTTTTAAGTAAAGTAATACACTTAAGATACACAGCGCAGCCCCTGACACCTAGTTCTCAAGTAATATATTATTATTATTATTATTATTACTCAGTATTTTTCTTAATAATATTTGTCAGTCGTTAGAAAGCATTAGTATATGGGGCTAATAACTTGAATGATTTCCATTTGGAGGTTATCTGACAGCTGAGAACATTTAGTTTTATAAGTATGATGAAGTGTTTTTCTCTACAAGCGTTACTTCACTTGCTTTCAAAGTTCGTCTGTCCCATTTCTGTCCAGTCACGTTGAATTCTGAAGTCTTTCCACAGCTTATCTGTAATGGGTTGGCATTTCAGTGCTTGGGAATAGCTTAATATCTTCTGAAATTTTGAAAATTTGAGAGTACAATTCTGCTTCAAGATTATTTTTGAAAGTGCTACATCCCTAGATGTATCCTTGGAGAACTCCACAGCTTAAATATTAACGCCGAGAGGTTTCTGCTTATCACTGTGCTTGGCTTGCTATCTTTAAAAACAGATTAGCGTGGGGCAATGCCTACACTTCTAGGTCACCAGTAGACCACATGAGAGATCCACATCAAAGTTGAATTAGAAATTTCATGTGGGAAATATAAGGAAATCCACTGTTTCTTACAATGAAGTGATTTGATTAAGCCACAGATAAGATATAAAGGACTAGAAGAGAACTGAACAAAAATTTTCCCCAAGATTCTATATTTGGAGCAATTTACAGATGTGATGTCATAAGAAATAAAGAAAAGGAAATTTGGGTCATAATCAGGTGGCGGGTTCAAACTTTGTCATCACAACACTAACATTAAGTAATGTAATATAATATAAAGTAACGTAACAATATAATATAATACAATACAATGTAATATAATACAAATGCACCTTTTAGCATTCTCTGTAATTAAATTCAACCTGCTAACAAGCTACTTACATCAGCTACTGATTGGGAAAACTCAAGGAAGCACAGTCTCGTCTTGGTTTAAAACTTAGTCTTTTTTTATGTAATACCCAGTTTTAGGGATTTCTCTCACGTGCTCTTCTCCTTGTCCTCACCCCACGAGTGGTTGGTTCACATTTTGTCCTGACAATAGGGAGAAACGTTTTCTTCCATTCACCACTGCTGCCCTCCTCTTGATCTCTGGGTGTCTGCCACTTACCTGCTGCACCCATTGCTCCCATCTTCCCCCACTGGCTTCGAGTCATAAGGACTCAGCTCCCGCCTCATTCCAGCCTCAGGCTTCTCCTAGACCTGTAGCCACTGAAGCACTTGCCCACTCTTCTCTGGTGCCACCGGGAGAGTCTGGATCTCCTACACACCGTTCGCATTGGGAAACCAAGTGTCACTGTTTTTCATTCTCTCTTTACCTGGATATACCATGTTGACATTTCTACTCCTTTGTAGATTCCCTGGTCTGTACTCTGTGAGGCATTTTCATCCAAGAGTTAAGGCAAGATTCAAAAAACAAACTTTCTAGACCATGGAATTCTCAAAGTGTAAGAAGGTCACTATTCCCTATGCAGCCATGAGAGGAGACAGGGAAGTCCGCCTCGGGGACATGCATATCCCTGTCTTCCAGTTCCGCCCCCTCTTCCTCCTTCCTCCCCCTCTAGCTTCCTCCACTCTGCCCACCACAAGCCTCCCACCAGGCCAGAGGGGTGTTCACCTTCCTTCTGAAGTTTTGGAAAAGTGAACCTCATTTCAGTCTTGCATTCTCTCCACTCTCTGGTTTATAGAAAAACTGCTGTGGTCTGAACTCTCTAAGCTAGAGCTTAATAATGTACAGCCCAGTTCTGGGAGTTCCCCAAAAAACCTTTTTTCTCTCAAATGCCTGACACTTCTCTTTCCCCTGGCTTCTGCCCTTTCCCTGAAGGGATGCTCAACTTCTATAAATGTAGAACCGTAAAGCAGCGAGAATTACAGGGAATCAGAAACAAATTGAATATAGGATCATATTTCAAAATGTTAGTTACAGCTGCACAGCCCAACCCTCTGTAAATAAGTTAGTAAGAGGTAGGGCCAGGTCCTGCCTATGGGGTGGCCCAGGAGGGCAAAACATCATGGGGAAGTTCAAAGTTCAGGAGCAGATCCAAAGGAGGGCAGGTTCCCAGGGGGAGTCAATGAGAAGAAGGGCCTGGAAGGAGGGAGGAAAAATCCTGTAGGCAGACAATTGATTATTAGGAGGTTGGAGAGGCAAGTCTCCTAGCATGCCACCAAACTGGAAATGCAAAGAAAACAAGACTAGCCAGGCAAACGTATGTGGCTGAGTCGCCCCATGTGGGTTAATAAGCAGAACTACAACGAGGTAGAGGAAGGAGGAGGAGAAGGGGCTCCGGGAGTTGTCCTGGGTTGGATAGTGTCCCCCCAAAGTCATGTCCTCAGAATCTCAGAACATGACCTTATGTGGAAATAAGGTCAAGGCAGATACTATTGGTTAAGATGAGGTCAGACTGGAGAAGGGTGGGCCCTCATTCCAATGTTACTGATGTCCTTAGAAGAAGAGGAGAAGGCACAGAAACACACACACAGGGGAGAGCACCCTGTGACCGCAGAGGCAGAGATGGGAGTGATGCACCTACAAGTCAAGGAACGCCGAGGATGGCCAAGACCCCACCAAAGGAACAGATGCTCCCCTAGTGCCTTCAGAGAGAGCGTGGCCCTGCTGACACCTTGATTTAGGATTCTTAGCCTCCAGAAGTGTTACGAGAATAAATTTCTGGTGTTATAAGCTGCCCAGTTTGTGGTCCGATGTTGCAGCAGCCCCAGGAAACGAAGAGAGGAGCTCACACCTGTTTCTCAGCACAAGGCTACACGAAGGCCATCTGGCTGAAACCTCTGCAGCCCCTGTCCCAGGTCCTTGCCGTCGAGAAGGTTTCTTCTAAATCATTATGGAATCACAGTTTCCTAGGTTGGACAAATCAAATAACCTCAGTAGTGCACGAATTTCCACATCCATAAAATATACCACTTACTGAGGAGAATATGATGAGAGTTAAATGGAGTAATGTTTGATGGTGTCCTCTCTCAGGGAACCAGAAAGAACCAAGAAAGCGAGCCTTGAAGGACTCCTATTCCCAAGTGCCCTTTGCTGCAACTGCTCCCCCAGGTGGGGGGACCTGGGTGTCCTAGAGAGGGGTCAAAGCAGAAGTTCTCTGTCCTCGGTGTTCTCCTGTGCGAATCTGACAAACACCATTGGTTAGCAGAAGCCTGGACAGAGGAAGCCTCTCCGTTCTTCTCGTTCCTCTCTTTCTCTTACTCTCTTCTGACCAGAAGAGGGGTATTTACCTCTTCTTCCCGTGTATCGCCCTTAAATAAAACTCACATAGAGCAACAGTTTTCAAATGTTCTTTTCTTGCCATTTTTTTAACCTCAACCCACAATAATAAATATATTTTATA
Source organism: Diceros bicornis minor (assembly GCF_020826845.1). Classification (NCBI taxonomy): domain Eukaryota; kingdom Metazoa; phylum Chordata; class Mammalia; order Perissodactyla; family Rhinocerotidae; genus Diceros; species Diceros bicornis. Next base: position 3,928,650 of record NC_080744.1, on the reverse strand, counting down.
ATATGACTCAGTACACACACACACTTTTTTTTTCTCATAAAGCAATCACTTTTACCACATGTAAAGTATTTTGATGTGTCCTTTTCTATCCCATTCCATTCCATTTTCATCCAAAATATTTTTACAAAGTATGGTCTAACTGTATTAAATTTATTCCATAACTCCTTAATGTGTCAAGCATTATATTAAGTCCAAATGCCTGGTTTTTGATGTGCTGAATTTTGCTTAAAAAAAAAAATTAAGCAAATTCTCTGTCTAAAGAGCCTGAAAAGAGCATGTCCCCTAACTCTCTTGCCCTGAGACAATACATGTCTTGGTGAAGCCTGGGAGGAGAGAGAACTGTTGAAGATATATTTTGAATGACATACTCCTTTACCTGTTTTGAATCCCATTTTTTTCATTTGATGTAGAATGACATCTTTCCATGTTAGTAAGTGATCATCTTCAGCAACATTTTTAATGACTGAGCAGCAACCCGATGAGTGGACGCGGTGGCATCACTTAACTAAGCTCCCTTTGGGCGTTTGTTTGTTTTCCAAAACTTACATTCTTATGGGAGGAGACAGATAATGAACAATAAACAAATAAACAACAAACAACTAGGATAACTTCAGATTGCAATAAGTACTTTAAAAAAAACAATGATAGAATATGAAAGGATTGGGATTCCATTGGATAATATCATCAGGAAAGTGATTTTTGAGATGGACCTGAAGGATAAAAGGCCCACCCTATAAAGAGGTGAGGAGAGGTCTACACACAAAGGGAAAGACAAGAGTTCTTGGGAGTTGAAGGATCAGGAAGAAGGCTTTCTGAGAAGTAGTTAGAGACCAATGCATGAAGAGCCCTAGAGAGCAGTGTGAATAGGAGGTTTTAGTCTCAGTGCAAGTGAAAGCCCCTAGACAACTCAGAGAGCTGGAGGAGTGAGGGGAGAGAGAGAGAGAGACAGACAGACAGACAGAGAGACAGAGAGAGAGACAGAGAGGGACCATCCCAAAAGAGAAGAGAGCCTACAGTCAACAGGTGCAGTGGGTAAGGCTGTGAATGAATCTATCTGGGCACTGATGATATGAAACTTACATTGAATGTCAGAGTTCAGAAAACAAAACAACTTACATTCCCCCAGGAACATGAATTGTTTCTGAATTCATTTAGGTTTTTCAAGTTTGTAGTACTATTTAATAGTTTTGTTTGTGTATGTCTTCTACACTTTGGTAAAATTATACCTTATTACTATGAATGAGAAATTTTTAAAATTATATTTTCTAATTGGTTATTGTTGGTATGTGGGAGAGTTATTTAATTTTTGTATACTCATTTGATAACAAGCTGAAAGTGCTTATTAGGTCTATTTTTCTTTTTCTTTGATTGTCTTGAGTTTATCAGTTAGTGAGACAATCATATAATCTGCTAATAATGATGATTTTGATTGCTTCTTTGCAGTAGTAATGAGTCTCCACTTCTCTCTTTTTGTGAGATTCCATTGGCGAGAACTTCCATTATAAAACTGAAAAATGTTAGTGAGAATATGTTTCAGATTTTAATTGGAGTGCTTGTAGTGTTTCACAGTTGAGACTGCCACTGAGCGTTGGTTTCAAATGGATATACAATTCCCAGTTTAATAAAAGGTTTGTTTGTGTTGTTGCTTCTAGTTGTTGATGTTGTTTTTCCTGGTTGTTCTCCCATCTAACTCACCCAATCTGCATGGCTAATGAATTTAACCAAATGCCTTTTTGGCATAAATGATAATCATTTTATGATAATTTTAAACCTAGATTTATTGTAATGATGTATTAGGGTTCTCCAGGGAAACAGAAGCAATAGGATATATATATAGATGTGCATAAGAAGAGATTTATTATAGGAATTGGCTCACATGATTATGGAGGCCAAGAATTCCCAAGATCTGCTGTCTGCAAGCTGGAGAACCAGGAAAACCAGTGGTGTAATTCAGTCCAAGTCCGAAGACCTGAGAACCAGGGAAGCCGATGGTATAAGTCCCAGTCCAAGACCTAAGGCACTAGAACCAAGAGCTCCAGCGTCCAAGGGCAGGAGAAAACGGATGTCCCAGCTCAAGCAAAGAGAGCAAATTCACTCTTCCTCTGCCTTCTTGTTCTATTCAGGCTCTCAGTGCATTGGATGATGCCCACCTGCATTGGGGAGGGTGATCTTCTTTACTCAGTCTACAGATTCAAAAGCTAATTTCTTCCAGAAACACCCTCACAAACACACCCATAAATAGTGTTTTACCAGCTATCTGGATAAATACCAGCGATTTATCAGAGTATCTTAGCCCAATCAAATTGACACATAAAACTAACCATCACAAATGACAATGACAACTACCATGAAGACTTCAATGTACTAGGCAACATGCTAAGTATTATATCATTTAATCATCACAATAAAGCTAGAAGCAAGATATCATTATGCATTTTCTTGTGGTAAAAGCTGAGATTTAGAGAGGTTAAATGCATCGGTAGACACAGACTTCTAAATACAAATCTATCTGGTCCAAAACTACTTTGGTGGATTTTGATAGATTTAATCAATTTTAATTGCTATTAATATTAGCATGGCTAGCTGATGTTTGTTGAGAAATTATACGACAAAATATCTAAGCTATTTAATCTTATTAATACATTTAACCTTCAAAATCACCATATGAGGTAGAACCTATCATTATTCAGTTTATAGATGAGGAAATTGAGGCACAGAGGGCTTATTATGTTGAAGTATCTGTGTTTCAGGAAAAAACTCATACTTGTAATAATGTATCATGGCTTTAACAAAGTACTAGATTTACTAATAATTTTATTTAGAGTTTTCCTATATTTATATTCTTATTTGAAACTAGTCTGAAATTTTTTTGTGTCATAATCATTAGGTTAACTGGGAAGCTCGTAATTTTTATGAGCTCCAGAATATCATGGATGTGATTACACAAAGGGTCAAGAGAGCTCACCTGCTGGTCATCTGGACCTGAGTGTTTTGAAGGGCATTCCCTGTTAGTTTATTCAATTTATGGCGTCACAGTAAGTCATGTATTTCTTAAGGTTCACTAAAATACAGTTTTATGAGTAGCATAGTCTTAAAATTTAATAAACATCTCCTCTAAGTCTGTGTTTACATCACTTTTCTCATTCCCAAAACTTAGTACTTTTATTGTCTTTATGTGTATGTACATCAGTGTATATGTTTTGTGAGTTTTCAAGTTTCATCTTTTGTTTTGTCTCTTCAATCCACCAGCTTTCAAATTTGTCTGTTATACCATTTCATTTTTCTAATTAATTCTTTTTTAATTTCATCTCTAATTATTCCTATCTCTTAGTTTACTTGGGATAATTTTGGCATTCCAGCTACGGCTTCTTAGATTGAATAGTTAATTTATTTATTTTTATTCTTACCTGTTTATTGATGAAACTATTTAGAATTATGCTTCTTAATTTGAGTGTAGAATTTGCTATTTCATTATATTTTTGACATATATTATCTTTTTTGTTAGTTTCAGTGTAGACAGTAATAATAGTAGTTTTGAATTATCAGTTAACTAAAGAGCTGCCAACGAGAATTTCTTAAATATTTCCTTGTGATTAGTTATCTTACATGTTAATTATAGCATAATGAGAATATGTAGACTGTACAATTTCTGCTTTTTTATGTTTGCTGAAATTTTCCCTGTGGCCTTTTAGAAGGTTTTTTCCAGGTAAATATTTCATGCACTCTGAAAATACTGTGTAATCTTAAATGTAAGATACAAAATTTTATAGTAAATATATAAACTAACCTTCTTGATTAGATTATGTGCTTGCACTCTATCCTAGTAAAGTCTCGATGCCTGTTGCACCACTGTCTTTTGTCATCCATTATTGCGGAGGACAGCTCTGAGGCCAGCTTGATTTTTCATTCACGATAGATTTTTGCTTTTTTTCTCTAAGTGCTTTCAGTGTTTTTGCCTCGTGTTTGTGATTCATGTTTTATCAGGATGCATCTAGATAGGACTTTTCCCAAAAATTATACCTTAAACGTGGTCAGCCCGTTCTCGCCTCTGAAATGTTTTCTCTCCTTTGTGTCTTCTCTGATAGACTATTTTGAGAATAGCTACTCTTTGCTCCATCTTTACTCTTTGCTCTCTCTCTATGTATTTCATATACACATATGACATGAATTCCAAGATCTGTATAATATGGGTATGTATTCATTTTATCTTATCGCTTCAAATCTGTCATTTTCCTCTGTGTCCTCAGAAAGCTCCCTGTACCTCTGGTCCATCTCACTGCTTGGGTTTCACGGCAGAAGATATTCACAGCAGAGTCAAATGGGAATGTCAACTTGATCGCTAATTGATAATTGTCCTTAGAGCCCTTTGGTAACTCATTTATTGCTTTCTTGACGTCCGTTTTCTTCTAGTGGCCTCCCCCAAGGCTCACGAGGCCATGAACCTTGTCAAATAAGTGATTATAATTTTCTTCCAGATCTTGCAATAAATTATTATCAGAGATGTGCTCTTCTCCATGCCATTCTCTTTCTCTTTTGCTGGAGTAATTGTTTATTAGCCCAATGCAGATTAGTTTTTTTTTAAAGAGAGTTTAGGTCTATCAAGATTTAATTTTTGTTAACAGAAAATATAGATTGTCTTAGGTCCTGATCTCTGTCTACTTAAGCAAAGATGAAATTCTCTTCCAAGAGTCATAGTAGAGGGGAGACTGCTGTGGCCTTAACAAGGAATGGGTCATGTAAATCTCTATTACTTTGGGGTATTTTTCTACTACTTGCGTAATCTGATTTTCTGGTTCTAAACCAAGGCGGTAGGTAAAGATGATAATTCCTAGCATGCTACAGTGGGATTTTCATACCTGTCCCCTCTTCGGTGCTCACTTGGGGTAGCTGTACTTTCCAGAATGTGTGTATTGTGGTTCTTCCTCTGCAAATGGCACCTGAAATGTGCTATTTAGTTGGGGAATGTACAGAGCATCTTCCTGAATTTTTTTTTCAGTCAATCTCTTGACTTTAGTTAACAACTAAATCCAGGTAGGTTTCTTCCTTTCTTTGTTTTTCCCCCTCAAACCACTTCTATTTATATTTTAATTATGTCAATTACTCCCAGATCCTAGCCTAAGGTTAAGTGTCTGTTTTACTTACCCATTAGTTTTTGTCTTTTTCTGCATTTTTTTTTTCCATAGGGAGAAGGCTGCATTAGTGGTCTATTAGCCACATGTCATTTAAATGGGGATTACCACATTTAATTTTCTAGACTTATTTCAATTTCAGTTATTCTCTCTACTTCCATTCTGTAGGCAACCCAGCATGAGTGGTGTCATTCTTCATATTGTCACCTGGTAGTCATGAAGGATTTTCCTTGGTTTGTACTCCTTAGGTTATTCTGAATTTTGTTAAAACTGTCCTTATTGCTTACGAGAGACCTGTAAAGAGAATGATAAAATCTTTTATAATACACATCTCACTCTAGAGCAACAGAAATGAAACTGAGATGGATTCAACACATGTCATCAGCTTTAAGAGTGGGAGAATTCTTGTTTCAAAATCCTAGAGAAAATGCTCAGAACCATGAGGGCGTACAAAATCCCTGCATTCAATATATTGTGCATTCTTATTTCATTTATAAGCAACTTCATATGAAAGAAAAGGAATCAATACCACAAAGTATGGATTAGAAGTTATTAGATGAGTAGTAATATTAATTCACTTCAAACGTTCGTTAAATCCAGATTAGGAAAGTGCCGCATTTGTACAAGGCTCTGTCCTTACTCTCCTGGTCCATCCTGGAGGTCGCCTGCAGTTTCTATGAAGAATTCATGAATGAATGAATGAATGAATGGCTTCCTACCTCAAACACCTCAGTCTGAGAGCTTTCTCTAGCTGTAGAAATACATTAGGAGTCTGCTCAAGGAGCAGGTCAGAGATGGGGAGAAGTTAATGCCCCCAGAAGCAGCCTTCAAACAATAAGGGACACGTTGGTAGATAAATGCCTCAGCTTCCTTGCCCCTTGGTGGGAAAATTCTCTCAGTGGATAGTCAGCAGGTCAGAGTCCAGTTGCCCACAGCAGAGCCCACCATTAACACGTCTTTTACTGGCTTTCCTCCCTTTCTGATCTCCCTTTCCTAATAGAGTTTCCTAGGACCTGCTCCTGCTTTAGGGGGAACCCAATCTAAGAAAGGAGGAAAGTCCCAGAAGTGTCTACGATAGCAGATAAACATTAGGGAGAGGAATCAATCAACGCTTATCGTGCAAGTGGTAGTATTTAATTAGAAATTGATTCTATCCAATTAAATGTTTCATCAAATTGCTTGTTTTACATAATTATAACAGTGCTAGTTTTCCGTATAAAGCTTTGCGTCAGGAAGTCAGCAGTAGTTGGTAAATCAGCTGTCTCATGTCATTTTACTTCATTTAAAAAATCTTTTTATTTTGAAAATTTAAAAATACTTCAAAATTCTAAATGTAGAGTATAAAAGCCCATATATTGTCATTCTATTTCTTTTTTCACTCTTTTCTCTTTTCTCTTATTTTTAATAATAATTGCATATATTTAGGGTGTACAACATGATGATTTGATACACATATACATAATGAAATGATTACTGCAGACGTGCTAATTGATATATCATCTCCTCACATAGCTACCATGTTTTTTGTGATGAGAGCACCTGAAATCTACTCTTAGCAAATTTCCTGTATTCAACACAGTATTGTTAACTACAGTCATCATGCTCTATATTAGATCTCTAGACTTATTCATTCTACATAACTGCAACTTTGTGCCCTTTGACCAACATCTCCCCATTTCTCCTCCCCACCCCCTAGCCTCTGCTAACCACTGTTCTACAGTGGTTCAATCTACAGATTCGACGTTTTTAGATGCCACATATAAGTGAGGTCATGCAGTTTTTTTCTGTCTGTGTCTGGCTTAGTTCACTTAGCATAGTGTCTGCCAGGTTCATCCATGTTGTTGCAAATGGCCAGATCTCCTTCTCTTTTTTAAGACTGAATAGTATTCCATTGTGTATATATGCCATGATTTTTTTATCCACTCATCTGTTGACGGACACTTAGATTATTTCCATATCTTGACTATTGTGAATAATGCTGCAACTGTCATCCAATTTCAATAAATATCAGTTTTTACTATACTTGTTTTACATATCCTATCCTATTTATTTTTTTGAATCTTCATGAAATTGTAATATACATACAGAAAAGTGCACATATTCTAAGTGTATAGCAAAATGAATTTTCTCAAACTGAAGGCACCCATGTAACCAGGACCTAGATAAAACAAATAAAATATTACCAGCACTCCCAAACTACCCCCCACACGCATACACATTCCTCTTCAGTTATTACTCACACTAACAAAGGTTACTATTCACACTAACAAAGGTAAACACTAGCACATAACACACATCTTATCATTTCACCCCTGCGTCTACCCTGCTCTATTGTATATTAAATCTAATCTAAAGACATAACTGCTTCCTAACCCCACCATACTTTACACGAAAACACGCATAAAATTTTTCCAAAAACTTCATTAGAAAATGCTTTCCTCGAATAGAAATGAACTAAATCCTGGATTTAGTGAATCAGAGAGAAATGTATAATAAGAGAGTAAAAGGCATATTTTCCCTATATGGGTTTGGACTAAGTAGGAAAGTAGTGCCCTATGTTCAAAGATCATATAAGAAACTCACTGATGTTGAGAGTGGCTACCCCTCCCCACCTTGACCTGGATTAATTTGCTAAGAAACCCTTCATTTCCATTAATAATATCCTTATACTGGAACATTACATTCTAACTTTAACCCAGGTTTGCAAGTAATTGTTTTATTTGGATTAATTCATAATCTATGATGAAAGCTTTATTTTAGGATGACTAGAGGCATTTCAGAATAATAATTTACTTTTTATTAGGATACATCTGTTGATTAAAAAACTAGTTTTGAATTTATAAAGTGCTCAAAGTAATTAATTTCAACAGTGACATAATGCAATGTATTTCTGGAACAGTCTTTTCCTACAATACCGAATAATTCCGTATTCATTAGATACTTCCTTATTTGACAGACAAATGCCTGAAGGAGACAATTATTGGAGTGTGTGACTCACTGTACTATCTTTTCAGCTAAAATGTAGCCCTCTTCTTGTTAACACAGAAATAAAGAGCTGATAGTGAACTTCATCAAGCTTCTTGTTTGCATTTCAAAATAATGCCTGGCTTTTATGTTCATTTTCCATCTTAAATTAACCATTTTTTTAAAAGAAAAAATTAAATTGTAAATAGGAAATTGATAAAATATATCTGGGTAATTACCATTCTTTGAGAAGTTCTAGGTTTGTAATAAAATTTTCATGCTTTTCTTCCTTTAATGGTATGGAGGAAATATATATTCTGACTATTCAAATAATAACAATCATATTTAGTTAATAAAACATTCAAGTAAGCACAAAATACTGATTTATGACCAATTATTAAAAAATTAATAAGTACAAAATAAAATAACATACAAGAATCTTAAAGTTGTGACATATTATTGAAAATAATTTATACTGTCTATTATTTTGACCTTAATTTTCAAACTACCTCAAGACTTCATTCTCAGAGACACTGACTTCCAGCATGCAGAATTGAAAATGCTCTTGTCTGCCTTGTTTATTCTGCAGATAGCATATACTTGCCATTTATTTTTCTAATTTATCAAGCATTTAAAATGTATGCATTTCTTTACCAAATTCACTTACTCAAAGATGTCTAATCTATCTGGCTAAATCAAACTTTGAAGAAAATATATATATATATTTTTTGGTGAGGAAAATTAGCCCTGAGCCAACATCTGCCACCATCCTCCTCTTTTTGCTGAAGAACATTGGCCTCTGTGCCCATCTTCCTCTACTCTACACACATGGGACATGGCTTCGAAAGTGGTGTGCCAGTCCATGCCTGGGATCCGAACCTGTGAACCCAGGGCCGCTGAAGCAGAGAGTGCGAACTTAACCACTACGCCACCAGGCTGGCTCCTGACAAAAATATTTAAGAGCATAAATTTCTAGGGACGTTGCAAAAAAGTGTAATATAGTAAAAGTGTCTAGCATTAATCTTCTAGCTCTCAAATAATAGTTCCAAACACATGAATTATCTATCAAGAAAAATAAAACTAATTTTTAACTTTATTTGTTCTTTTTTCAAATGTCATTGCCTGTCACGGCCAGTTTGAGCCTGTTAAGAAATATCAGTGTGGTAGACTTGGTAATTTTGACCAACACTTCCACTGAGAGCACAATCAGGAAGCTCACATATGAATTTCTCTATGGCTACACCTTTATCTACATCTATTTGTCTGTCTATGTAGACTACAGAGAACTAAAAGTGCAGTGAGACTTGCAAGGCCAAGAACTGAGGGAAGATGAAAACGCGGTGTAGCAAACCCAGCATTTGCAACCACTTTTCCCTGAGAAGAGTGAGCATATTCCTGAAGAAGTGGCTGAGAATCTGAAAAGCAAAGCAAAATTGTCAACATATTCAAGAACCTAGAGGGGCAGAATTTGTGATTTAGGACCCACCAAAAAAATAGAGTCTAGTAAAATACCAAGTTTGAGTTGGAACCCCAAAGGAATGCAAGTTAGGAGTAAGGATGAAAATGAAATATACCAGCTCTCACTGGGTCTGAATTACAGCTTTGAATCAACTCCAGCACATATTAAATTAAAGTGATCTAGAATTGCTTATGCACAGGCTGCATGCCAGAAGGAACTATAAATCTTCTCTAAAAAAAAGATAACGTCATCTTAGGTCTCAAAGAAGTCCTGCAGTTTTTTATAAATAATACTGATTACTTAATCCAAAATAACCAAAGATATAAGAAAATAAGACAAAGTGATTGTTATGGGCTGAATTGTGTCCCCTGCAAATTCATATGTTCAAGTTCTAGCCCCCAGTACCTCAGAATGTAACTGTGTTTGGAGATAGGACTTGTAAAGAGGTAATGAAGGTCAATTGAGGTCATATGGTTGGGCCCTAATCCAATATGATTGACATCCTTGTGAGAAGAGGAGATTAGGACATAGACACACACAAAGAGAAGAGCAGGTGAAGACACCAGAGGAAGACGGCCATCTACAAGCTAAGGACAGAGGCTTTAGAAGAAACCAACCCTGCCAACACCTTGATCTTGGACTTCTAGCCTCCATGACTATGAAACGATCGATGTCTGTTCTTTAAGCCACTCAGTCTGTGATACTTTGTCACGGCAGCCCTAACACTAATACAGTGATTAAAGTGCAGGAGAAACAACATGAAATAGAAATATCTACAGGGAATCCAGACAGTAGAGTTATTAACCACTGACTTAAAAAAACAAAAACGAAAAAACAAGCTTATGGGGCCGGCCTGACGGTGTAGTGGTTAAGTTCATGCATTCCAATCAGTGGCCTAGGGTTTGCCGGTTTGGATCCTGGGCACGGACCTACTCACCACCCATCAGGCCATGCTGGGGCAGCATCCCACATAGAAGAGCTACAACTCTACAAGTATGGTACACAACTATGTACTGGGGCTTTGGAGAGAGAAGAAAAAAGGAAAAAAAAGGAAGATTGGGAACAAATGTTAGCACAGAGCCAATCTTCCTCCAAAAAAAAAAAACCTAAACAATAAATATAAACAAAACAAAAAACAAAAAACCAAGGTTATGCTTAATATATTCAAGGAAATAAAAGACATGTTTGACACAGAAATAGAAACTATTATAATAAACTAAATGGAATTACTACAACTGAAAAATTCAGAAACTGAAATCAAGAAGTCAAAGATCAGTTTAATAACATATTTGATACAGATAAAGAGAGAATATTGCACTGGATGAAAAGTCAGAAGAAATTATCCAGAATACATTGTGAAAATTTAAAAGGATGAAAAATACAGAACAGAGCATATGAGACATGAGATTAAGGGGGAAAAATATCTGTGCAAATATAATTGGATTCCAAGGAGGAAAGGGAGAAATATTAAATATTTAAAGATATAATAGCTGAGATTTTTAAAAACTGATGATTATATAAAGCCTCAGATTAAGAAGCAAATGAAGAAAATGTGCCTACACACACAAGATAAATGTGCTAAAAATAACAATAACAAAAAAGGCAAAGAAATGACAAAAGTATCCAGGGAAAAAAGATGAATTACCTACAAAGAAGTTACAATAGGATTGAAGCCAGATTCCTCAAACAGAAAAATAAAATTGAAGCCATATGGCAATAGAATAACATCTTCAAAGTATTAAAAGAAGTTAAACATTCTATACCTAGAGAAGATATTCTTCAAAAATGAAAGGAGAGGTCTTGAAAACAGAAAAAAATGCTCACTCTTACTCTCAATAGCAAAAATGCAAAATAAAACTGCACTGAAATGCCATTTCTCACGTATCAGAGTGGTAAACGTTGAAGTTGGGAAATGCTATGTTATCAAGACTTGGAGAACAGGCACTCTTGTATAGCACAGAAATCACTCAAAAACTATGGAGAGAAATTAGGTAATTTGGCAAATTTTACGTAGGTGTTTTCCTTTTTATCCAGCAATTCTTCATCTAGGAATCCATCTCAAATATATACTGATAAAATATATAAAAAGACATACGTACAAGAAAATCTATTGCACTACTATTTGTAATAGCAGAAGAATAGAATATAACCCAAATATCCATTAATAGGGACTGATTAAATAAACTATGGCATGATATTTCGTTGAGGGGATTTCGAAGCTAAGTGTTGAAGATGCGGCTTGGTTTATTCTTGCTACTTAGAGTAAAATTTGAAATGAGAGAGATAAATTGAAGGAAGAATTGTTAAACAGAACAGAACAAGAACTGATGATTTGGGAAATTCTCAGTCTACCCAGACAGCAACAGATGCTAAGATTAAGAAATTCAGTATCAGGAAAGTGCTCTAGAGAAAATGCTGAGGGTGTGACCCTAAAATCCTCCCCTGGAACCTCAGAAGATCAGAACATCAGAGTATTTAGTCACACAAAATGACTGAGAGATTAAGGGTTTGACTCAAACATCCCCTCAGTTAAACTAGGTGGCCGCTAGGAACCTTGAGGGTGATGTTCCTCAGCTATGTCAGCAGAAGCAGGAAATTGAGAAGGTATTATTTAGGTAAGATCTCTGGGGGACTCCTTTCACAAGGTGTATGTATATCAGATCATCACAATGAACACTTTAAATATCTTACAATTTTATTTGTCAATTATACCTTGATAAAGCTGAAAGAAAAATCTCTTGCTGAGCCTATTGTTTAACGGAGTGAATTCCTGTGACATACACAGGAGACAGAAAGTTTTTGAAATTTTTATACCAGCAAAAACACTGCCAATCTAATCCTGAGAAAAACATCAGCAAATTTTAATAGAGGAGCATGCTACAAAATACCTGACTAGTACACCTCAAAACTGTCAGGGTCATCAAAAACAAGGAAAATCTGTGCAACTTACAGCCAAGAGAAATCTAAGGAAGCATGACAACTAAATGTAATGTGGTATCCTGAATGGGATCCTGGAATAGAAAAAGGACGTTAGGTAAAAATTAAAGAAACCTGAATAAAGTATGAACTTAAGTTAATAATAATGTATCAATCTCATTTATTAATTTTCACAAATGTACTATACTAATGTAGGATGTTAATAGTAGGAGAAAGTAGGTGTGATGTATATGAGAGCAATATCTTCTTAATTTTTCTGTAAATGTAAAACAAAAAAATAAAGTCTACTTAAAAATATAGAAGGATCTGTAAAGAAGAAATAATGCTATCTTCATTAAGTTGATATAATTATGTATATAGCAAAAACTATCTTCATCAGTTTTTTTCACTTTTCTTTTCCTTTCTTTTCTTTTTTTTTTGCTGAGGAAGATTAGCCCTTAGCTAATGTCTGTGCCAGTCTTCCTCTACTTTGTGTGTGGGTCACCGCCACAACATGGCTTGACAAGTGGTGTATGTCTGTGCCTGGGATCTCAACCCATGAACCCAGGCTACCGAAGCAGAGCACTCGGAACTTTAACCACTCAGCCACAGGGCTGGCCCCTTCACTTTTTACTGAGATAAAATTTACATAACATAAAATTCACCTTATTAAAGTGTATGATTCAATGGCCTTTAGTATGTTCAAAATGTTATACAACTATCATCATCTAATTCCAGAGTGTTTTCATCACCCCCAAAAGAAATCCCATGCATGTTAAGCAGTCATTCCCCATTCCCCACTTCTTCCCACTCCCTGGAAATTACTAATATTTTTTGTCTATGTGTATTTGCCTATTCTGGACATTTCATATAAGTTGCATCATACAATATGAGGCCTTTTGTGTCTCACTTTCAGTTAGCATAATGTTTTCAAGGCTCATCCGTGTTGTAGCATGAATCAGTACTTCATTCCTTTTTGTGGATGAGTAATATTCCATTGTATATATGTACCACATTTTTTTTTTCTGTGAGGAAGATCAGCCCTGAGCTGACATCCGATGCCAATCCTCCTCTCTTTGCTGAGGAAGACTGGCCCTGGGCTAACATCTGTGCCCACCTTCTTCTACTTTATATGGGACGCCACCACAGCGTGGCTTGACAAGTGGTGCATCGTTGCCCACCCGGGATCTGAACCTGCAAACCCCAGGCTGCCGAAGTGGAGCGCACTCACTTAACCACTGCGCCACCAGGCTGGCCCCACATACCACATTTTTAATATAAATTTATCAGTTGATGGACATTTGGGTTGTTTCCACTTTGGACTATTATGAATGATGCTTCGTGAACATCCACGTACATGTTTTTGTGTAGATGTATGTTTCTAGTTCTCCTAGCTATATGCCTAGGCGTGGAATCGCCATGTCCTGTGGTAACTCTATGTTTAACTCTTTGAGCTGCCAAAGCTCATCCATCTGCCTTCCACAGAACCTGCACAATTTTACATTCCAATTAGCAATGTGCGAGGGTTCCAATTTCTCCATATCCTGAACAACACTTTTTATTTTGCTGTAAAAAAAAATTATAACTATCCTACTGAGTGTAAATTGGTATCTCATTATGATTTTGATTTGAATTTCCCTGATGTCTAATGATGTTGAGCATCTTCTCATGGGCTTATTGACCACTTGTATATCTTCCTCAGAGAAATGTCTATTCAGATCCTTTGCCCACTTTTTCATTGAGTTGTTCATCTTTTTTTGAGTCGTGAGAATTCTTTATGTATTCTGGATACTAAACACTTATAAGATATATGATTCACAGATATTTTCTCTCATTATGAGGACTGTCTTTTCACTTTCTTGATAGTGTCCTTTAGTACACAAAAGTTTTAAATTTTGACGAAGTCTAATTTATCTATTTTTTTCTTTTGTTGCTTGTGCTTTTGGTCTCATATTTAAGAAACTATTGCCTAATCCAAGGTCATGAAGATTTACACCTATGTTTCCATCTAAGAGTTTTATAGTTTTACCTCTTACATTTAGGACTTTGATCTGTATTGAGTTAATTTTTTGTATATGGTGTCAGGTGGGGATCCAAATTCATTCTTTTGCATGTAGATTGCCAGTTGTCCCTTCACCACTTGTTGAAAAGAATGTTCTTTCCTCATTGACTGATCTTAGCATCCTTCTTGAAAATTAGTTAACCTTAGAGGTAGGGGTTTATTTGTAGACCCTCAATTCTATTCCTTTGACCTATATATCTATCCCTTTGCCAGAGTCACAGTGTTTTTGTTATTATAGTTTTGAAGTAAAATTTGAAATCAGAAGTGTGAGTCTTTGTTCTTTTTCAAAACATGAGATGTCTTTCCATTTATTTAAGCCTTCTTAATTTTTTCCAGCAGTTTTATAGTTTTTGATGTACAAGTTTTGCACTTCCTTGGTTAATTCTTTTCCCAAATATTTTATTCTTTTAGATGCTATTGTAAATGGAATTGTTTTCTTAATTTAATTTTCAGATTGTTTGTTGAAATTGTGTAGCAATATGACTGACTTTTGTATATTGATCTTCTGTCCTGAAAATGTGTTGAACTTATTTGTTAGCTCTAATGTTTTTTTGTGAATTCTTTAGAGTTTTCTATAAAAAGATCATGTCAGTGCAAACAGGGATTTTTTTTCTTCCTTTTCCATCTGGGTGTCTTTTATTTCTTTTACTTGCCTAATTGCCCTGGCTAGAACTTTTAGTACAATGCTGACTAAAAGTGGTGAGAATAGACAGCCTTGTCTTGTCCCCTAGCTTAATAGGAAAGCTTTCAGTTTTTCACTGTTAAGTGTGTTGTTAGTAACATTTTCATAGAGCCCGTTATCCAATTGAAGAAGTTCCCTGCCATTCCTAGTTTGTGGAATGTTTTTATCAAGAAAGAATGTTGTATGTTGTAAAATTCTTTTTCTATATCTATTGAGATAATCATGTGGATTTTTCCTTTATTCTATTAATATGATGTATTACATTGATTGATTTTCGTATTTTGAACTACCTTAGCATTCTTGGGGCAAATCCTACTTGATCATGGTGTTTACTCCTTTTAATATATTGCTATATTTGGTTTGCTAGGCCTCATAGAATGAATTAGGAAGTGTTCTTTCTCTTCTATTTTTTGGAAGAGTTTCAGAAAGATTGGTGTTAATTCTTTAACCTTTATTACTGCCTTCCTTCTGCTTGTTTTGTGTTTAGTTTGGTCTTTTTTTTCTAGTTTCTTAAATAGTAGGAGACTGACAAGGGAATTAAAATAGTACACTAGAAGATATCTGTTTAATCAAAAGAAAGCAGTAAGAGAGGAAATGAAAAAACAAAAAAATATAAAACTTATAGAAAACAAACAGCAAAATGACAGAAGTAAGTTTTTTTAATCAATAATGATATTAAATATCTATGAATTAAACTCTCTGAATTAAATGCAAAAATGAATAAAAATGTCATCCAACTATATGCTGTCAACAAGAGACTTGCTGTACATACAAAGAGGTAAATAGATTCAAAGTTAAAGGATTGAAAAAGAAATTCCATTTGTGTATATTATACAAAAAGAACTTTGTTTTTGTTTTAAATTTTTTGTTTATTGTAGTAACATTGGGTTATAACATTGTATAAATTTCAGGTGTACATCACTATACTTCTATTTCTGCATAGATTACATCAAGTTCACCACTCAAATACTAATTACAACCCATCACCACACACATGTGCCGAATTATCCCTTTCACCCTCCTCCCACCCCCCTTCCCCTCTGGTAACCACCAATCCAATCTCTGTTTCTATGTGTTTGTTTATTGTTGTTATTATCTACTACTTAATGAGGGAGATCATACGGTATTTGACCTTCTCCTTCTGACTTATTTCACTTTGCATAATACCCTCAATGTCCATCCATGTTGTCACAAATGGCTGGATTTCATCGTTTCTTATGGCTGAGTAGTATTCCATTGTGTATATACCACATCTTCTTTATCCATTCGTCCCTTGATGGGGACGATTAGGGATTACGTTGCTTCCAAGTCTTGGCTATTGTGAATAACGCTGCAATGAACACAGGGGTGCATGTTTCTTTATGCATTGGTATTTTCAAGTTCTTTGGATAAATACCCAGCAGTGGAATAGTTGGATCATATGGGAGTTCTATCCTTGATTTTTTGAGGGATCTCCGTACTGTTTCCCATAGTGGCTGCACCAGTTTGCACTCCCACCAGCAGTGTATGAGAGTTCCCTTCTCTCTACATCCTCTCCAACATATGTTGTTTCCTGTCATGTTAATTATAGCCATTCTGACGGGCTTGAGGTGATATCTCATTGTAGTTTTGATTTGCATTTCCCTGATAGTTAATGATTTTGAACATCTTTTCATGTGCCTGTTGGCCATCTGTATATCTTCTTTGGAGAAATGTCTGTTCAGGTCTTTTGCCCATTTATTAATTGGGTTGTTAGTTTTTTTGTTGTTGAGATGCATGAGTTCTTTATATATTTTGGAGATTAAGCCCTTATCAGATGTATGGTTTGCAAATATCTTCTCCCAATTGTTAGGTTGTCTTTTCATTTTGTTGATGGTTTCCTTTGCTGTGCAGAAGCTTTTTAGTTTGATGTAGTCCCATTTGTTTATTTTTTCTATTGTTTCTCTTGCCCGGTCAGACATGGTGCTTGAAAATATGTTGCTAAGACCGATGTCGAAGAGCGTACTGCCTATGTTTTCTTCTAGAAGTTTCAGGTCTTACATTCCAGTGTTTAATCCATTTGGATTTAGTTTTTGTGTATGGTGTAAGGTAAGGGTCTACTTTCATTTTTTTACATGTGACTATCCAGTTTTCCCAACACCATTTGTTGAAGAGACTTTCTTTTCTCCATTGTATGTTCTCGGCTCCTTTGTCAAAGATTAGCTGTCCATAGATGTGTGGGTTTATTTCTGGGCTTTCAATTCTATTCCATTGATCTGTGTGTCTGTTTTTGCGCCAGTACCATGCTGTTTTGGTTATTATAGCTTTGTAGTATATTTTGAAAACACAGAGTGTGATACCTCCAGCTTTGTTCTTTTTTCTCAGAATTCCTTTACCTGTTCGGGGTCTTTTGTTTTTCCTTATAAATTTTAGGATTCTTTGTTCTATTTCTGTGAAAAATGTTGTTGGAACTTTGATAGGGATTGCATTGAATCTGTAGATTGCTTTAGGAAGTATGGACATCTTAACTGTGTTAATTCTTCCAGTGCAAGAGCACAGAATATCTTTGCATTTCTTTGTGTCTTCTACAATTTCTTTCAGCAATGTTTTTTTTTTTTTTAAAGATTTTATTTATTTATTTTTCCCCCCAAAGCCCCAGTAGATAGTTGTATGTCATAGCTGCACATCCTTCTAGTTGCTGTATGTGGGACTCGGCCTCAGGATGGACGGAGAAGTGGTGCCTGGGTGCACGCCCGGGATCCGAACCCGGGCCACCAGCATCGGAGCACGAGCACTTAATCACCAAGCCACGGGGCCGGCCCTCAGCAATGTTTTATACTTTTCCGTGTAAAGCTCTTTCACCTCTTTGGTTAAGTTTATTCCTAGGTATTTTATTCTTTTTGTTGCAATTGTAAGTGGGATGGTATTCTTAATTTCTCTTTCTGCTACTTCATTGTTAGTGTATAGAAATGCAACTGATTTTTGTATGTTGATTTTGTATCCTGCAACTTTACCATATTCGTTTATTACTTCTAAAAGTTTTCTGGTGGATTCTTTAGGGTTTTCTGTATATAAAATCATGTCATCTGCAAATAGTGACAGTTTCATTTCTTCCTTTCCAATTTGGATCCCTTTTATTTCTTTCTCTTGCCTGATTGCTCTGGCTAGGACTTCCAGTACTATGTTAAATAGGAGTGGTGACAGTGGGCATCCTTGTCTGGTTCCTGTTCTTAGAGGGATAGCTTTCAGTGTTTCACCATTGAGGATGATATTAGCTGTGGGTTTCTCATATATGGCCTTTATTATGTTGAGGTACTTTCCTCCTATACCCATTTTATTCAGAGTTTTTATCATAAATGGATGCTATATCTTGTCAAATGCTTTCTCTGCATCTATTGAGATGATCATGTGATTTTTATTCTTCATTTTATTAATGTGGTGTATTACGTTGATTGATTTGCGAATGTTGAACCATCCCTGCATACCTGGAATAAATCCCACTTGATCATGGTGTATAATCTTTTTAACGTATTGTTGTATGCAACTTGCTAGTAGTTTGTTGAGGATTTTTGCATCGCTGTTCATCAGTGATATTGTCCTGTAATTTTCTTTCTTTGTGTTGTCCTTGTCTGGTTTTGGTATCAGGGTAATGTCGGCTTCGCAGAATGAGTTAGGGAGCTTCCCCCCACTCCTCAATTTTTTGGAAGAGTTTGAGAAGGATAGGTATTAAGTCTTTGAATGTTTGGTAGAATTCACCAGGGAAGCCGTCTGGTCCTGGACTTTTATTTTTGGGGAGGTTTTTGATTACTATTTCGATCTCCTTACTGGTGATTGGTCTATTTAAATTCTCTACTTCTTCTTGATCCAGGTTTGGAAGGTTGTAGGATTCTAAGAATTTATCCATTTCTTCCAGATTGTCGAATTGGTTGGCATATAGCTTTTCATAGTATTCTCTTATAATCTTTTGTATTTCTGAGGTGTCTGTTGTCATTTCTCCTCTTTCATTTCTGATTTTACTTATTTGTGCCTTCTCTCTTTTGTTCTTGGTGAGTCTAGCTAAAGGTTTGTCAATTTTGTTGATCTTTTCAAAGAACCAGCTCTTGGTTTTATTAATTTTTTCTATTTTTTTTTTTGGTCTCTATTTCATTTATTTCTGCTCTTATTTTTATTATTTCCCTTCTTCTACTGATTTGGGGCTTTGTTTGTTCTTCTTTTTCCAGTACCTTTAGGTGCATTGTTAGATTGTTTATTTGAGATTTTTCTTGTTTGTTGAGATAGGCCTGTATTGCTATAAAATTCCCTCTTAGAACCGCTTCTGCTGTATCCCATAAATTCTGGCATGTCGTATTTTCATTTTCATTTGTCTCCAGGTATTTTTTGATTTCTTCTTTGATTTCTTCGTTGACCCAGTCATTGTTCAGTAGCATTTTGTTTAATCTCCACGTATTTGTGGCTTTTCTAATTTTCTTCCTATAATTGATTTCTAGTTTCATACCGTTGTGGTCAGAAAAGATGCTTGGTATTATTTCCATCTTCTTAAATTTATGGAGACTTGTTTTGTGGCCTAATAGGTGATCAGTCCTGGAGAATGTTCCATGCGCATTTGAAAAGAACGTGTATTCTTTGGTTTTTGGATGGAATGCTCTGTATATATCTACTAGGTCCATCTGTTCTTTTGTGTCATTTAAGGCCAATGTTTCCATATTCATCTTCTGTTTGGATGAGCTATCCGTTGGAGTAAGTGGAGTGTTAAAGTCCCCTACTATTATTGTGTTACTATCTATTTCTGTTTTTATGTCTGTTAATAATTGCTTTATATATTTAGGTGCACCTACATTGGATGCGTAGATATTTACAAGTGTTATATCCTCTTGTTGGATTGTTCCCTTGATCATTATGTAATGCCCTTCTTTGTCTCTTTTTACAGTTTTTGTTTTAAAGTCTATTTTGTCTGATATGAGTACTGCTACCCCAGCTTTCTTTTCATTGCCATTTGCATGGAGTATCTTTTTCCATCCCTTCACTTTCAGTTTGTGAATGTCTTTAGGTCTGAAGTGTGTCTCTTGTATGCAGCATATATATGGGTCTTGTTTTTTTATCCAATCGGCCACCCTATGCCTTTCAATTGGAGCATTTATTCCATTGACGTTTAAATTAGCTATTGATAAGTATGTACTTACAGCCATTTTTAAACCTTTTATTTCTCAGTGTTTTAGTAGTCCTTCTCTGTTCCTTTCTTCTTCTATACAGAATTGATGGTCTCTTTAGTTTGACCTCTGTCTGAAAGCTCTACTCTTTCACTCCCCTCCTCCCTCATTTTATCTTTTTATATCATATCTAGCCTCTTTTTTGTGCATTTGTATCCATTACCCTCTTATCAGGGAAATAGATAATTTTTCCTATTTGTGGTCTTCTCTTTTCCCCTTAAATCAGTCCCTTTAACATTTCTTGTGGCACTGGTTTCTTCGTGACAAACTCCTTTAATTTTTGCTTGTCTGGGAAATTTTTGATCTCTCCTTCCATTTTGAATGATAACCTTGCTGGGTAGAGTATTCTTGGCTGTAAGTTTTTTCCTTTTAGCCCTTTAAATATATGGTACCACTCTCTTCTAGCCTGTCAGGTTTCTGCTGAGAAGTCATCTGATAGCCTTATGGGGTTTCCTTTGTATGTAACTTGACTTTCTCTTGTGGCTTTTAGGATTCTCTCTTTATCTTTAATTCTGGACATTTTGATTATGGTGTGTCTTGGTGTAGGCCTCTTTGGGTTTATCTTGTTTGGGGCTGTCTGTGCTTCCTGTACCTGGATGTCGGTTTCCTTCCTTAGGTTAGGGAAGTTTTCATCTATTATTTCTTGAAATAGATTCTCTGCCCCTTTGTCTTGCTCTTCTCCTTCTGGGACACCTATAACACGGATGTTAGTGTGCTTGGTGTTGTCCCAGAGGTCCCTTAGGCTGTCCTCACTCTTTTTAATTCTTTTCTCTTTTACCTGTTCAGCTTGGGTAATTTCTTCTAGTCTTTCGTCCAGCTCACAGATCCGTTCTTCTGTATCCTCTACTCTGCTTTTGAGTCCCTCTAGTGAATTTTTCATTTCCAGTATTGTATTCTTCATTTCTGATTGGTTCTTTTCTATATCTTCCATTTCTTTGTTGACATTCTCACTGAGTTCATCTATTCTTCTCCCCAGATCAGTGAGCATCCTTAACACTCTTTGTTTGAACTCTCTGTTGGGTAGGTTGCTCATTTCTGTTTCACTTAGTTCCTTTTCTGGGGTCTTGTCCTGTTCCCTTACTTGGAACATATTCCTTTGCCTCCTCATTTTGCCTCTTTCCCTGTGCTTGTGTCTACGTATTAGGTAGGTCAGCTACGTCTCCTGCTCTTGGATAGGTGACCTTATGTAAGTGTTGCCTTAGGAGTCCTGTGGTGTGCTTCCCTCAGTTCTCAATGTCCCATGGGTGACCCCTATCTGGGCTACATGTGTCCTTCTGTTGTGGCCTGTTTGCTCTCCCTGTAGGCGCCCAGGGAGGCCGAGTTATGCTCCTGGCCAGCTGTTGTAATGCTTAGCTGCTTGTAGTTGTTGTGGGCCCTTCAGTCTCTTTATCAGGTGTGGGGAGCCCCAGCACAGTTGGCTGCAAGTTCTAATACCACATTTGTGTTGCAGTATTTCTTTTAAGTGAGTAGGCCCCCAGCGTGGCAGGTTGTTAGGCTCAGGGCCTTACAATTGCTATAAGCCTCCAGCCTTTAGGTCTCTTGTCAGCTCTCTGAGGATTGCAGCTGGGTGGGGCTGGCCTCAGGCACGGGAGCACCCAATTGTTTCAAGCTTTGGAAGGTGGGGCAAACCCCCTCTGTGGGTCTTTGAAAAACACAAGTCTTCTGCACCTGACAAGCCCTGCTGCCCACAGGTCCACACACACAGTCAACACAATCTTGCCCCGTGTGTGCGCCCCGACCTCCTGAAGCAGACCCAGAGTCTCCATGGCGGGAGCCCCACGTACTCCACCACTGCCCCACACTCTCCACCCGCTCCTTGTGCACGCCCTGCCCCACTGAAGTGGGCTCAGTTGCCAGGCTGCAGAGAATCCAGTCACCAATCTATGCAGGCCCACAAGTTGCCTGAGGGCTTGTTATTGGGTGGGGCCAGTCCCTAGGGTGGGCTGCCTGCCCTGGCTGAGCTGGATTAAATCGGTGCTCAAGTGGGTGGGGCAGACCCTGGGCTAGCAGGCCTCAGGGAGAACTCCAATGGCGGCGTCTATGTCAGCACACCCACACCAGGCCACAACAATGGCCGCTGCCAATGTCCCAGTCCCTGGAGAGGTCTCACCTCTCATCGAGATGCACACAGGGCCTATTAGGTGAGTCTCTTTTCACCAAAGCACTGTGCACCTTTCTTTCTGGTGATTTTAGGTTGCTTTCTGAAATGGGTGAGTTTGCGTGTGGGCCATTTAAGAGCCGGTTTTAATTTCTTTGTGAACCAGCTTTTCTGGGGGTATTCCCCAATGTTTTAGTAGTCGGCAAAGTCAGATATTATGCCACTTGTCTTGATTGTGCTGGGTCCACAAAATGCCCACAGCGGGGGTGCTCCCCGGTTCAGGGCCCCGCTTCTCCAGGGAGGGCTGTGGACCTGTGGGCGGCTCCCGGGCGGCCATGAGGCGCTGTGGCTTGTGAAGGTGGCGTTTTTCCTCTCCAGAAGGGAGTTTCTGCCTCCTCTACTTCAATTAGGATTGTCCTTTGTTGCAGGAGGTCCTCTTATCCAGTTTTCAGTTCTGTCTCACGGGTAATTTTTCCACCAGTAGTTGTAAATTGTCTGTGTCCGCGGGAGGAGGTGAGTTCAGAGTCTGCTTACGCCACCATCTTGAATTCTCTCCTACAAAAAGAACTTAAAATTTCATAAAATACCATGTTGGCAGGGGAAGGAGGTCAAAAGACATCCGTGAAGTTTACTTTTTGTACTTGATAATTATTGCTATGGGAGACTTTTGGGTTTTTCTCACAAAGGATATAGATGTTTTTGCCTTCTAAAATCTATTATGCGAGATCTACCCACAAGCCTTTCATTCAGTTAACCTTGTCACCTTTGTCAGTTATTTACTTATGACTTAGCTCCAAATCCACCTTGCCTTGCCTTGCCTGGCTTTGTGATCCTGGTGCTGGACCTTCTGAACATTTCTCCTTTGCCAGGTGGCTTGATGTTAGACTTTGCTGATAGAGGGCGCTGGAAGGCCATTGCAAGACCAGAGCAGGAGGGGGCTTCTTTCCTTTACCTGTGTGCCTTTTTCAACATGACAGCCAGTGAGTTGGTATGCAGGGGGCCTGGTACTATTCACCACAGCATCAACTCGCAGGGATTAGAAGTCCATGCCTTCTGGAAAGTTTCTCCATCTCATAGCAGCAGCCCTCATGGCTCCTTAAAGCCTGCGCTCTCTAAGAAATTTCCCCTCCACCCAAAATACCACTATGGTTCACTAGTCAAAGCAGAACCTGTTGGTAGTTAGGAGAAAGCCAGAGTCTTAGCCCAAGTTTAAGTCACAGCGGGCACTTGGTCAACAGATTGATTCCACAGCTATTTTTCCAGGTCTTAAATATATAACTGGAGTAGATACACTTGGCAACTGGCAGAATCTCTATGTTAGCTTTGTGATCCATGAGTAACGGCCACAATGGTGGCAAGATCTAAGTGAAAGTCCCTGGACCTCTCCCTTCCTATTCAGATATTAAACCAGAAGTAATTCTACATACTTGAAGGAATTGCAAAGATTTGTACTGTCATCAAAGATGGTAAAGATACAGAGTGGGGCTAATTCTCACATCCTCATTTAACTTGACTATTTGGCCTGTGCCAAAGTTGGATGGATCTTGAAGAATGATTTTGGTGGCTTTGTTTGCAGCCAATAATATAGATATTGTATTTTTACTGAAGCAAATCAACACAGCCCTTGGGACTTGGTTTGCAAATATTAACCTGGCCAATCAATTTTTCTCCATTAAAAAAATCTCAAGGATCACCAGGAAGTTTGTCTTTTCTGGCAGGACCAACAGCACATCCTCACAGTCATATCTCAGGGCTGTGTCTACCCTCTGGCTCTCTGCCATAAGATAGTCAGCACAGATCTTATCATCTTTACATTCCACAAAACATCACACTATTTCCATAAATTGATGATACTATTCTGACTGGATAAGATGAGCTAGAAATAGTAGATACTTTAGATGCCTTAGTAAGACATCTGTGAGCCAGAGTCACAAATAAACCCCACAAACTTTTAGGAGATTTCAACTCAATGAAGTTTCTGGAGATCCAATTGTCTGGAACACAAGATATATCCTTCAAAGTGAAGCACAGATTACTGTGCTTCGTACCACCTACCACATGCAAAAAAAAAAAAGGTGTGATTTTTCGAATTTGAAAGCAACATATATTGCATTTGTATGTTCTAGTTTAATCTATACACCAAATTACCTGTAAGTTTGCTCTCCCAGTGCAAAAGAAGGCTCTGAAGCAAGTCTAGGCTTCAGTGCAACCTGCTTTTCCCCTTATAATCCAGGAGATCAAATGATACTTGAATTATCTGTGGCAATAAGAATGCTGTATGGAGAATCTGGGAAGAACTTTCTCAAGGATTTTGGAGAAAACCCATACTTTCTTTGGCCAGTAACTATTCCCCTTTTGAGAAACAGCTTCTGACTTGCTACTTGGCCTTGGTAAAGACAATGCTAACCGTGGGATTTCAGGGGACCGTGAAGTTGCAGCTGTCCATCATGTTGTTTTCTGATCTGTCAAACTAAAGGTTGGGAATGAGCAAAAGCAATACATCATCAAGTGGAATAGCATATAAGATACTGGGCTCAGGCAGATCCCAAAGTACAATTCAGTTGTATGAGCAGGTGGCTCAGACTTATTTGAAACCAGCTCCTACTGCATGCTTCCTCTCTCTCAATCCACACTTCTGGCCTCATGAGTTTTTTAAGATCCATGGAATAAGGGGAAAAAAAGAAAACTTTATGCCATTTTGTAGATGGTTCTAGATAATATGCTCATATCACCTGAAAGTGAACACTTCAGATTTACAGTCCCCACAGAGATGACCCTGGAAGACAGCAGTGAAGTGTAACCTTTCATTAGGCAGAATTTCAAACAGTATGTCTTACTGTCTACTTTGGATGGACTGAGAGTTAACCAGAAGTATGGATTACACCGATTGATGAAATAGTTGTTAATGGTTTGCTTGGGTAGATAGGCACTTGGAAGGAATAAGAATGGAAGATTGGTGAGAAGGAGCTCTTGGAAGAAGGATGTGGAGGACCTCTCTGAACGAGCACACACTGTGAAGAGAATTTTTTCCTTGTGAATACCTACTCAAAGGCATATACTTTGGAGGAAGCTCAAAATAATAAGGTGGACAAATGACTCACTGGATGGATGTCAGTGGCCTCTTCCCCAGCCATCCCAGTGCTCACTCAAGGGGCCTATGAACAAAGATGCCTTAGCAGTAGGGATGAAATATGGACTTCAACAATATGGACATCCTTTCACCAAGGTTGACATTGCTAACACTACTGCTGGGTGCCCAGTGTGCCAGTGACGTAGGCCAACACTGAGTTTTCTATATGGCACCATTCCTCATGGGGAGCCCACCACTTGGAAGCAGGTTGATTATATTAGACTTTTGCCATGAGGAAGGAGGTAGAGATTTAACTTCACTGGAATAGAAATATATTCTGAATATGGAGTTGCCTTCAATGCCCATGGTTCTTCTCCCAGCACCGCCATCTGCAGACTCAACGGAGCACTTTAATCACCGTCATGAGATTTTACACACCATGGATTCTGATCAAGAAACTAATTTCTCAGCATGAGCTGTGATGGTCTTGTGAAGTTAATTGGTCTTAATACTTAGTCTGTCACCCAGAAGCAGTTGGCCTAATACAAAGATGGAATGGCTTAGTGAAGAGACATTTATGATGGCAGTTGTGAGACAACATCCTTTCAGGATGTGGGCTCATGGGTGTAGTATATACTTTGAATTGGAGACAACATCATGTGATTTTGTCTCCCTCATAGCCAGAATATAGGGTCTGAGAATCAAGAGTAAGAAGAGGCTCCTTTCTCTACTTTATGTAATAACACAGTCACAGAATGTTTGCTTCCCATCCCAAAAACCTTGAGGTCTACTAGTATAGAGATCTTAGTTCCCAAAGAGAGAAAGTTTCCACCAGGTAACACAATAACGCTTCCATTCACTTTGAAGAGAAGACTGTTGCCTACACATTTGGGTTTCTTGCATCACTGAGTGGAGTGATTGAATTGATCCTAATTATTAAGGGGAAATAGGTTTGCTGCTACACAACAGGGCAAAAAGGATCATGTCTGGAACCAAGGCGATTCTCTAAGGTGCCACAGAGATGACAACAAGTCAAAACCGTTATGGACGCAGACCCTTCAGAAATGATGGTGTGATTTACCCTATGAGATAAAGCACCACAACCACCCAAGTTTAGAAAGGAAATTTAAATATAAAATAATGTTGGAAGAAGAAAGTCATAGATACTTCTTAATAACCAATTACAGAAATGCTAATATAAAATATATATACCTTAAAGATTTGTAAAATGAACCTCCAACAAACGTGTATAGAATGATAAGGAGAAAGAATATATAAAATATATACATATGTCTTCACAAATCTTTAAGGTAAATCCAACGGGACTGTGAGTGAGTTCGAGAATTAACTAGTATAACCAACCATAGATACAGGGTACTTCATGTCCCCTCATTTTGGAGAGAGAGAGAGAACTTCTTTAGTTGTATGAAGTATGACTGCATCTTGTTAGGTGGAAATGTGTGGTTGTTTTGTTCACCCTCCCTCAGTCCTAGTGTAGGAACAGATTTCTGTATGTAGTTGTCACTTCTATAGCCCTCTGAGTTTATGTTTACTTTTTGGTAATTAACCACTTTTTACTAGTTAACAGATATTTATATTACACTTTCCCTGTTCAACCTGCTGTTGTGGTTTCTACCTGCTGCTGGACCCTGAATAAGACGTAATGTCTTCTAGGTATCTATTGCTATATAACAATACTCCCCAAAACTTAATAGTTACAACAACAATTTACTGCTCTCTGTCATGGTTTAGTGGTCCGACAGGGGTCAGCTGGATGACTCTCTCTTGGAGAGTCTCCTGCAGTTGTAGCAATATGTCAGATGGGGCTGCAGTTACGTGAAGGCTTTACTCTTCTGGGCATCCAAGATGGCGCACTGGCACAGCTGGTAGTTGATGCTGGGAGCTCGGCATCTACATGTGGCCTCCCTGTGGGTCTTGTGTTTCTTCCAGCATGGAAGGTGGGTTCCTAGAGCTATAATCCTAAAAGCAAACTTTCCAAGGGGAAGGAAATGAAAAATATCAAACCAGTTAAGGGATCTGCCTGAAACAGTGTTACTTCTGCCGCGCTTGACTTATGTCCCGCCGAATAACTATTCCCAGATGCTTTCATTTTCCCAGAGTTCTGCTGCCACTTTAGGTACTAAGTTATCAGTTAGGTTCCTTATGTTCAACCATCATAATCTGATTTTGACAATTTAAACAAACAAACAAAATAACTTTATTTGATAGGATGTAAAGTTGCTCACAGAAATACCAGGAAAGGGGCAGCCTATTCTCCTAAAATCGATAAGAAAGAAAAGAAGCTACTCCCATAGCCTAAATTCTTTCCTAACAGAATTACTACTTTCACTGGTAAAAACATCATTCCACAATTCATGTCACCAACGCTGGAAACACTGGGCACTGAACGCTTTTGCTCTTAGAATCCTAGACCTGCTGCCTCTGCTATAAAGGATTCTCTACTAGTTCCACGTCCTTGTGTTATTAGTCCAAAACTCATACACGGAGGAGCTACAAAGCTTGGCCAAATCTAGATCAGATTCCTGAATCCAAGCTGTCAGAAGAAATGGGCAAGTTAGACCCTGATGCTTTCATCTTCCACAATTGGAATAGGAATTTACTTCCAGTTAGGACTCATCAAGTGGAGAGTTCTCCAAACAGGAAGCGGGCTCAAGGACTAGGTGGCTCCCCAAATATTAAAATGTCTGCTATGCACATAGTATATTAGTTTTGGAAAAGTTTTACAGAAATATTGAATATATTCTATTCAGATCTCTAAGGTATGGGCTTATTAGTCAAATAAAGTATGAACAAACTTTTAGCCACACTTGTTATTAATACGAGTGTCGCTTAATCACTGCGTTCTATGGTTCCAGTATACCTGGTCTCATTACTAGGGAGGTTAATTAGATAAACGATTAATTGACTAATATAATCCTGAATGATTTAGGGTGACATATTTTAATATATTTTGTTTTTAGGGATATCAATGCGAATCAATGTAATTTTTTTGTGGACAATGTAAAATGCTGGCTCGTACTCCTCTCACTTTTGACAAACATAGCTATTTACCTGCTATGACCAAAATGAAATACATTAGTGTTGGAAATAATCAAAAGAGACAATGGTATCAGAGAAAATGATATCACAATAATGATAACCGATTTTGCTATTTACTTATTACAATGAGAGTGTTTCCTATGAAGCATGCTTTCTAACTTATATTCCGCTCTTCTCAATGCAACTGAAGATCTAGGGATTAAGAAAAAAAGGCCTTAGAGGAAACAGCTACTTCTGGAAATCTGAAGAAAATATTGACTTTCTAGGGGAAGGTTAAAAGCACTAACTGAAATGCACCCACTGTTCATGGCTTTTAAGGGTTGGCTGGAGGGAGAGAAAGTCATTGCTGCGGACCAAGAGACAACAGGTTCATAGACCACATAAACCTGTCTGCAAAGAACAACTGATACTATATGGTGGCCAGAGAAACAGGGTTACCCATGGATAAAACACTGAAATAGCAGTTGGTTATTAGGAACTCAGGTAAAAATTGGGAATCAAATACTCTTTTAACAGTAATAGGGAATTTATAATATTCATGCACTTTCCATGCATTCACTCATTTACTAATCATTTATTGAACACTTCCTATTTGAAAGGCAGTGAAGAAAACAATGATAAAGCAAAATGTCATTTTTCTCAAATATAGTTAAGCAGGGAAAAAAACAAATTAAAATTAAGTAAACAACCACAGGAATAAAAACACACACATGGAAATAAGCAAGGATTACATGAAGGGTACTACACGGTGGAATAGGCTGCTTCTTTATTTGGATGCTGGTTACACAGATGGGATCACTTTGTAAAAATTCACTGACCTAAACATTCATGATTGGTGTACTTTTCAATAAAAACTTGAAAACAAATAATAAGTAGTAATAATAAAAAAAATAGTATTATTTTTGGCTTTTGAAAAGATGAATACTCAGCTTTCTAGAAATTTCTAATTTGAATGATTAATTTCTTAAATATCTAGATAAACAAGGATTTTTTGTTATTGTTTTTGAGTTTATGTGACTTGCCAAAGGATAGCTTCTCCTTTGATCCTGTTGTTGATCACTAGTTTACAGGAGCAATTGAGGTCTTTTCATCTAAGAACACTGTATAATAAATGAAATCACCAAGAGTAGTAAGAAAAAAATCTTCATCACATTTAGCAATGGCTCTGCTGATACAACAGAGTACCCATTGGAGAACATATTAACGGTATTTGGAAAACAATGTGTAACTATTAAAAGAAACATCTCGGGTGTACTCTGGTTATGCATTAATATATAAAATTGGGTCAAACTATGATTAAGCATGTGTATTAGTTAGAGTTGGTTGCAAGCTAAGAAAGACTGATCTTTAGTAACCTAAACAGAAAATCAGTTTATTGGAAGATTATTGGGTTGTTCAGCAAAACTGAAAAAAACTTGGGGAGTTAAGTTCAGAAATTGGTCAAGACCAATGGAGACCAGTAGCAGAGGTCATGCTTCAGGCCTCGTCACAGAAATAATCTGGTTAGGACATTGCTGCTGCACGGATACATCAAATGCTGCCCCTTGAGTTGTCACCAGAATGGCCACCACTTGAGAATTTATCTTTACTATCCCTGAGACTTTGGTTTCAAGATTCAACTTCCAGGTGGAAACATCTGATTGGTCACAGTCCCTGCTTCTCATGAAGACTCACCCAAAATAGGAAAAGTGTCCAGATATTGCTTAACTTAAAAAAAAAAAAATCAACAAACTCACTCAAACTTACAGAAAAATAAAAAATAAAACAACTTCTCAGATTTATTTTCAACACCTGTGGCCTATAAACTCCAGGACTCGAGCTAAAATGGAAGATACCACCTGGCAGCTATCAAAGTGAGGGTCTTAATCAATTATGTGAAACAGAAGCTTGATGACGTATAGGACTTTCTTCAAAACCACTTTGATCACCATCAGTGGGTCGGATTTTGGGGTTAGTTCTCTTTTGGTTTTGCTCATACACCACATATATTTCTCTTAAAGTCTAAGAAAATTAGAAACTATGGAAATTAGAGGATCGTATATTCTATGTCCCACTGTAATAAAGGTTACTTACTAAAATAAGAATTTAAAATATTATAAAATATCCTATTTTTATGTAATTTGATTTTATATGGTTTATTACAATTTTAGAATCTAACACCTAGCCCACAGAAGCTTTTTAGAGCCAAATGTTTTTTAGATGTAAATTATAACCACATGGTGTTGAACACTGAAAAAATTACTACTGCAGAGCACAGGATTTTTAGGGCAATGAAACTACTCTGTGTGATACTATAATGGTGGATATACATCATCATGAATTTGTCCAAATCCATAGAAGGCACAGGGTCTGTGAACTCTAATGTAAACTTTGGCTTTGGGTGATTACGATGTGTCCATTGTAACACATGTACCACTCTGATGGGGGATGTTGATAGTGGGGGAGGCTGTGTGCGTGTGGGGGCAGGGTATTGTAGGGGAGCAGAATTTGCCACCCCAAAATATGCCTCTTTGGCGTAAGAATTATTTTAAGCTGGTTATTTTTAAGAAATTTCAGACACAGGAGAAGCTCTGAAAACTGAGTTAAAGTTACCCTTTTGTAAGAGATATTTGCATTTATGAGAGAAATCTCCATTTGTAAGGGTGAGTCCCTCTCTGTACCAGGAAGAGGAGGATGACCATATCTCTAGAAACTTCCATCAATGGAGAAGGCAAGGACTTAAATCTGCATAACAACCATATCTTTGTTTATTTTGCTTTTCCTGGTCACCACCCATAACTAACTCCCCACCCCCAACACCTTTTGTCTTTAGCTAAAGAGGGTATTTAAGGTGATGGTTTCCACCACTTCAGAGAGTTGCTCAGTTTTCCTGAGTCTTTCCCATGCAACATGTTATTAAACTTTTGTTTGTTTTTCTCCTGTTGATCTGTTTTATGTCAATTTAATTATTAGACCAGCCAAAGAACCTAGAAGAGGAGAAGGGAAATTTTTCCTCCCCAACAGGGTGGATGGGAAATCTCTGTACCTTCTGCTCACCATTGCTGTGAACCTAAAACTGCTCTAAAAAATAAAGTCTATTAAAAAAATTACTGGCATAATTTGAAGTTGTGGTGATTTTAAGTACTTTCTATTAGAAAATTATAATGTGAATGGGCAAAATATAAATGAATATGCTAGTTTCCAAATAGGGCAATTATTAGTTTCTTCTTTCCCCCATGTGTGTATGCTCTACGTCACACCAAAAGGTTGAGTCTACTCCTATTTTCTTTGAATCTAGGCTGGCCTTGACTTGTTTGAGGAATCACATGAGATGGAAGTGATACTGTGCCAGTTCTGTGCCTAGCCCTTAAGAACACTGGCTGCTTCAATTTCTGCAATCTTGGAAGTCGACCACCACGCGAGAAGTCTGATACCACCACACTGTAAGGAATCCTAAGCTAGCCATGTGAAGAGTCCAGGTGGGGAGAGAAAGATGACTGGTCAACTGCAAATGTATCATCCTTTCCAGTTGAGGCCCCAGACTTGGGAATGAAGAAGGCATCTTGAATGATCCAGCCCCAGGAGGTACCATGTAGAACAGACCAGCTGCACAGCTGAGCCTATCTCAGATTGCAGAATCATGAGAAATAATAAATTGTACTTTTTTAAAAAATGAACTAAGCTTTGGGTTTGTTTCTCACATGTAAACCTTACATTTTGGGTTTATTTCTCTAGTAATAGATAACTGGAATAGAAATTAATACCTGGAAGTGGGACACTGCCATGACAAAAACCTTAAACATATGGCATTAGTTTTGGGACCAGACTCAGGCCTGAAAGGCACAAAGAGACTGAGATTGGAAGGGAAGAAATTCCTGGAGTGCAGGGCACCTGTGCTGTGTACTGTTGAAACAATTAGTGAGACCGTCACCTTCCATGACATGGAAAATAAAAACTGGACCTAATGAAGTTGTGGATCTGGATACGTACATTTCCAGGCAGAATTTGGCAATTAATTTGTCTTCGTTTAGCTGCCTATGATAACATATTGCAAAAGACAGATGAAATAAAGAAGAAAGACTTTGGTATTCAAGGAGACTAAACAGGAATTTTCTGGGTTACATTACCAGCTCTTCCAGACAGCAAAAGATTTTCAAAGTAAAAGTGACTTTGGGGCAAAGACCAAATCCAAGGTCTAATAAATCTAATAAAATTTGGACTCAGGGTCCATGTTCCAAAATGAGAGTTAAGATCTCAGAAAAAATTTAAGCAGTGCCTAGACTTAGAGCCTCTTATCTAGACGAAAGTATTTTTAACCATCTTCAGGTCATGAATCTTAAGAGCATAGTCCCACAGCACCTGGTCTCACAAGATGAAGTGTAAGGGGTCCTTCCTCAAAAAGATTTGTGAGTGTGGATTTGGTCTAATGAAATAAAACCTGACAAGGTTCATGGAAAACCCACAACGTTTTCCAGAGAATTTTATTGGCAAAATTACCACAAATGTGGACTAAAAACAGAGACAGATAAAAAGGAGAAGAGGTCTTTGGGCATGAAAACTTCTGTGGGCAGGAAGCAGACTGAGAAAGCTACTCAGTTGAAAATACTAGCCATTTCTTAATGGAAAAAGAAAGAATAATTCAGAGGGTAGGGCTGAGAGCCTGCAGGAAGAACTCAAGAGGCGTGTAAAACGATTCCCAGAGAGCACATATATATCCTAGCCAAGGAACATACCCATACCTTGCCTCTGGGGCAGGGAAGACTCGGGAAATACTCCCTGCTGGATTTCAGAATTGCTATGGACTAATGACTGAAATAAGTTCTCTGTTTTCCCCTTCTTGAATGGGAGTTACCCTCTCCACCACATGGCATCTTATTTTCCTTTACATGACAATAGGAACTTTGCAGCTGTGATTAAGTTAAAGATCTTGAGATGGGAGATTATCCTGGATTATCCACGTGGGCCCAATATTATCACGCGTCCTCCTACGAGTGAGGCAAGGGGGTCTGAGTCAGAGGGAAGGAAATGTGACAACAGAAGCAGGGGTTTTGGTGAGAGAGAGGGGGAGAGAGAGAGAGAGAGGAGAGAGAGAAAGATTTGAACATGTCCCACTTCACACTGCTGGCTTGAAGACGAAGGAAAAGGCCAATAACAAATAGATGCAAGTTGCTTCTCAAAGCCAGACAAGGCAAGGGAGCAGATTCTCTTCTACAGTCTCCAGAAGAAATACAGGTCTGCCAATACCTTGATTGTAGCCCAGTGAAACTGATTTTGTACTTCTGATCTCCAGAAAGGTAAGATAATATATCTGTGTTGTTTTAAACCACTAAGTTTATGGCAATTTGTTACAGCAGATGTTGGAAACTAAATGCTGTCTTACTGCTGTGCATTGGGTACAGGGAGGAAAGACAACTTGTCTTATTTTCCAGGTCTCTGATCCTGAGGGATTGCACTCCTGTGTCTCTGGATCTGACATAGATATTGAGATTCTGGATTTCATGTTTGAGCCTGATGCCGCAATGACCTGATGCTTTCGAGGTCTTAGAATGTACTCTACATGTACATACAAAGAATGCATTTTGCACGTAGGAGGGTCATGAATTGTGTGGCCAGAGGGTGAATTGGAGTAGATATCCTCTGAAGACAGTTGCCATCAGTTCCTTCCCTCCCTGCATGTACATGCTGCTCCTCACATCAAGAGGTTAAGTCTATTACTCTTTTCCTTGAATCTGGTCTGGCTTTGTAGCTTTCTTTGACCAACAGAATTCAGTGAAAACAAAACTATGAGTTTCAGATCTAGCCTTTAAGAGGGTTGACAGCTTCTGTTTCCTTTCTCTTGGAAGTCAGCCATCATGTAAAACATCTTGTGTGAAGACCGTCATTGTGTGAAGACGTTCAGCACAGCTAGAGGCAGTATGATAAAAGAAAGAGGTTCCATCAATTCCCAGCCCTTCCACTCACCCTAAATGATAAAACCATCTTGGATGAAGACTACATGGACCAAAACTAACTAACTAACTAACTAACTAACTAACTAACTAACCAACCAACCAAGTAACTAAACAAAAAACCCAGATACACCCAGCCTTATTTTCAGAATCATGAGAAATAGAATACACATTGCTATTGTTTTATTCTATTAAGTTTTGGGTTGGTTTGCTGTGCAGCAATACGTAACCGAAAGAGTTAATATGTTAGTGGTAAAAAAATTTTTAGTTTCAGGATTTCGTTGTCCGTACTTTTAACATTAGTAAATCTAAAACTATCATTTTGCATTGTCCAAACAGGAAAAGTTTTAATAAAATGTGATTTGATTGAAGTAAAACCTCCTGTTTTAGCAAAAAGTCCCACAGTATACCTGCCTCAATAGAGATTGATTAGACTGTATTTGCCATGTTTTTATTATTTACTTAGATTTTTTTCTGTCTTCAATTATTTTTTTCATTTTCTTTGCCTGAGATTGTATATTATGATTTTACCTCTTAATGCCATAAAGTATCATTATATAATAAATAGCACATTAAGAAACAAATTTAACTCTCGAAGATAGAATCAGCCATGCAGGGAAATTTTGCCCTTTCTAGACTCAATAATCTTGACTGTTCATATTCACATAGGGTTCACTTGGTTCAAATCTTTAGAGAGAAAAATAGATCAATGAATGGATGGTTGGGTAGATAGATGGAGAGATGGATAGATGGGTGGATGGATAGATAGATAGATAGATAGATAGATAGTCAACTATATAGATAAGCAGACAGATAAGGCCTTGTTAACTTGGGACTTTGTTGAACAAAGGCAAGAGAACATATTGATAATGATCAAGCCTAAAGTCTGAAATAAGCACTTTTTACCAATACCCGTACATTGTGAATTGAAAATACTAAAAAGTGAATTCTGCTATCAGTCTTCAAGTCCTTTTTTATTTACCCTCAACTAGTATGGCCAAGGAAATAGTTCTTGTTCAGTCTGTACCTATATAAGTTATTTATTGCTATGACAAATTCCTCAAAATTTAGCAGCTTAATACTTTTATTATCTCATGCAGTTTCTGGGGTTCTGGTACCCTAGAGCAACTTAGCTGAGTGATTGTGGCTCAGGGGCTCAGTAATCAAGCTGTTACCCAGATCTGCAGTCCTCTCAAGTCTTGACCAGGGTTGAGGGATCAGCTTTCCAGCTCACTCAAGCGTTACCTGCAGTGCTCAGTTTGGCAGCACATATACTAAAATTGGAACGATACAGAGAAGATTAGCATGTCTCCTGCTCAAGGATGACATGCAAATTCGTGAAGCGTTCCATGTTTTTACACCTTATGATTTCACTCATAAATAGAAGAGAAAAACAACAACAAACAATCAGGTGGAGACAGAGATTGGATTGGTGGTTGCCTGAGGGGACAAGCGGAAGGAGGAGGGCGAAAGGGATGATTAGGCACCTGTGTGTGGTGATGGATTGTAATTAGTCTTTGGGTAGTGAACATGATGTAATCTATGCAGAAATTGAAATATAATGATGTACAGCTGAAATTTATATAATGTTATAAATGAATGTTACCTCAATAAAGAAAAACAACTTGCTGGGAGAATGGAAACAAAAACAAAAAAAGTGTTATGGGCAGGCCTCAATTCCCTCAGACTACTGTGTAGTATTGCCATCCTTAACATAAAGGAGACTACGTTTGAATACATAATAGAAAAAATATAATCATAGGATAAAGGGAAATCCCTCCTAACGAAGAGTTGTCAAACTAAATAGAGAAAGAAGATACAGCCTCAGTGTTTGAAACGTCTACGCAGACTGGCTGACACATGACATTTTATTTTGTATAACAGCATGTTTCCTGTCTTCGGGGATTTTACAGCGCACCATGGATGTGGTTTGTGAAGGGTTTGAGAGGAAAGAAGAAAGTCTACCATTTTCAAAAGTGATAAATTGTGCAGATTCTCATGGGTGTCTAATCTGTATTAACTAATTACATTAAAAGAAACAACTCTTTAGCTGGTGGGTGCAGGTACACTTCAAATCTGTGATGCATTTCTGAGCTTATGTATATCTGTATGTGCACAGCTCTGCTTGAGAATCTTGTGATACGAACCTTAGGGGAAAAGGAGTGTCTTTTCGGCTTCTGGATGCTTTCTCTTGATCTTATTGCCTTTAAGAGAAATTTCAGTGACGGTACAGATGATTGGAGGCCGCAGTGTTGAGTGCTTCAGCGACGACAGCTTGAAAACTTCGGAAAGCATGTCGGGGTAATAACGACCAGGGAGGCATCCGCGGCAGCTCTGCGTACTGTCCACAGGCAACCGAGTCTGCACATTTTGAATTGTCTGCACTGAGAATATACTGTGTGACAATTTTTTCAGAAAGAGTCAATTCTTATGTTATTCATGATGAAACAGTATACACAAAAGGTGAAGGAATTTCTTTTTAGTAAAACTATCATTTAAAATTACTGCAAGTGGCATTCTTTAGTTTTCATTTTTTGGCATGGTATTGATCTGAATAAGGAAAATGACCGTTGTTTTATGGGCAACATACTCATAATTAGAGCTGCATGGAAAATTTTCACATCATCTGTGAAATTATTTTTGCTCAAACTTTTCGTTTTTTGCCCAGGGCCTTTTTGTTAATTTAGTCATACATAAAAATAATTTTTGTGTAAGAACAACTTTCCATATTCTCTATTCTAAAATTATAATCTATTTTCCCCCAGGAAGGAATATAGTAAGCTTGTATGTGAACTGGAAAGAAAATCAGTGGATATAAAAAGTTATCACATTTGATTATTCAAGATTTCTGCATGGAGAAGTAAACATAGGTCATTCAGGGAGCCTTTCAGCTCTCCGTCAGGGAAAGCTCAATTAAACATGACAAACAATGAGGACAATTAATTCAAGAGTCATAACAAGAAGCCCTAGTGTCTGCTGTTCCAGAGTTGTTGAACTCAACACCTCCGAGGCTCCTGGCTTGACTGTCATGGTGACAAGCTCATTCATGCTGCTCCACGCATCCTCTCTCTCCACATCAGTGGCCAAGGCAGGAGAGAAGAAAGGGCATGGCTTCCCTTCAGTTACTTCTCTATCAGTGCAAAGGTTCTCTTCAAGGTGAGGAGCCAAGGCTGTCCCTCTGGAAGGATCAGCCCATGGTCCACACCAGTTAAGTGAAAGAGCCTGTAGATTAGTTACCTTCTTAAGTATATGTACAAAGTCAACTTGTCTACTTGGCAGTTATGTCTTCTTTATAAAATAGGACACAAGAGAAAACATTTGACTTTTTTGTTTGTTCAGATTTCCAATAAATAAATAATTTTAACATATTTTAACCCTGAACATTTTGAATAATCTCATTAACATAGTTCTGCACTTGGCTTCTCTGGATTAGATCTGAATATTATTAGCAATTGACAGTGACTATACTGGGCCAAAGTTCAGTGTCTGGAATCAGAAAGACCTAAGTTACAGGTAAGTATACGACATTTGGAAAAAATCTCTTTCCCTCACTTGTAAAATGTGGATAATGGTAATAC
This sequence comes from Diceros bicornis minor, assembly GCF_020826845.1. Classification (NCBI taxonomy): domain Eukaryota; kingdom Metazoa; phylum Chordata; class Mammalia; order Perissodactyla; family Rhinocerotidae; genus Diceros; species Diceros bicornis. The sequence goes on along the minus strand of NC_080744.1, from coordinate 3,890,540 downwards.
CTACCTCATAAAGGATGTGTGGGGGGTGTGTGTGTGTGTGTGTCTGTGTGTGTGTGTGTGTAGAGGGAGCATTAAATGAGATCATGCATATAAAACTTCAAGTATATTGTCTCACAGAATAAATCTTCAATAAATATAAATGACAAAAGGTTGCTAATGATGATGAAGAAGATGATGATGATTCAATGTTATATCTCCTGCTCCGAACCAGCAGCTAAATATGTGCCAATGAACTGTATATCCATAATCATACGTTAATGTGAGACAGTCAAATATTTAGCATTCAGTTTGATTTATATCCTTCTTTTTCACTGTCATTTATTGAATATTTACTGTTCTCTAGCTACTGTACAAAGCTCTCTACTTACCTTATTTCTTTGAATCTCCAATTATTATTTGTCTTACAGAAGAAGAGATAGGTTCCTAAAGGTTAAATATCTGTCCAGGTTACAGCCAGGTGTGGCGGCAGGGACTCGGGCACAGGTCCACTTTGCTCCTGCGTCTGCTTTCAACTGCTGCAGGATTCTGCTTCTCTTGTATGATGCTTTATGAAAAGTTTTCACAAAACCTGTCTGTATAATTAAGTTCTAAAATGTGAATGCTGCCTTTGGGTGTAGATACTCCAGAGTTTTGTTTTCATTTTTCCTCTTTTCTCTGCTATTCTTCATTCTTCGCACTTTCTACCAAGATTCCTTACTCAATATACTCGTAAAGGGGTCTCAGGAGAACTGCTGCACACTCTTAACTAGCTTCCTTGTACAAACATGGGCATTTGAACTAATTTCTTCATTTTTTCCATTAAATTCATTGTGTTTACTGAATTTCTTCTCTGCTAATAAAATATTTTAGATTTCATGTATCATATGCATGCATATTGACTAACAGAATAGATAGGTATGAAATTTTACACATAAATAAGTTAGCCTTTGCCCCTCATACCATATTCTTGAATTTTGAGTGGATGGTGTAAATATTCATAGTTCATGTTATAGGCTCCATTGCATCCTCCTAAAACTTATATGTTGAAGCCCTAACCCTCAGTACCTCACAATGTGACTATATTTGGACATAGGGCCTTTAAAAAGGTAATTAAGTTAAAATGAGGCTGTTAGGGTGGGCCCTAATGCAAGATGACTGGGGTAGTGATAAGAAGAGGAAATTTGGATACACAAAGGAAAACCTGAGAAAAGACTGTGAGGACACAGTGAAAAGGTGGCCATCTACAAGCCAAGGAGAGAGGCCTCAGGAGAAACTAAACCTGTGAGAAAATACATTTCTGTTGCTTAAGCATCCCAGTCTGTGGTATTTTGTTATGGCATACCTAGCAAACTAATAGAGTTTATTTATTTATTCAACAAATATTTACTACAAATGTCCACTCTACTCCAGATATGTTCTTGGAGTATGGAATCTGGAAATGGAATGTTGAATAAAGCAGAGCATCCTGACCACCATGGAATGTGTGGGAATGTTAGTGCCATGGAGGAAAAGAGCAGAGTGTAAGGAAAGCCTGAGAGTTTGTTTTTCTGATTGATGTTGTTGGAGAGGATGATCAAAGTCCTGATCATGGTACTGTATAATGAAAATAATTTCCAGGTGAATTTTTGAGAAAGATAAATATTTTCCTTCATAAAAAACTATGAAATGATGTTTATAACAACTTAGATCTTGTTTTTAATTATCTGTACATTGTAGCAAGTTCTCTTGTACCAGGATAGTTGGATGTTAAGCATGGCTTATGGAAACAGGTAATGCCTTGCGCTCCCCTGTCCTTCTGATGCCTAGTTTATGTATAACTTCTGATTGACATGGAAGTTGAAATGTCTCAGAGGAAAGTGGCACATGGAGATTTATAAACTGAATAGATAGGGATATGAGAATGGAGACAGAGGGCGAGACTGTGAGTTTTCAGAGAGAATTCTACCTTAGAACTTGCAAAGTGTGGCACGATGAGGCAGCTTTAACAACGGAGCCTGAGGCTTCTGGTACTGTCTGGCAGCCTTGACCTAAACTTTCTGGAAGCAGTTATATGCTGTGGGGATAAAGGACCGTGTGAAATTCTGAAAGAGCCACGTCCCTGAAGTCTGTAATAATTTGAGGCTCTGCTGTGCAGAAGCAGAATAAACATAAAGGAGACATTTTATTGTCCTCTTCAGATAATGGAGATGACACCGTTGCCTGGGGCAATTCAGTAGCAGCATGAGCATTAGCCTGAACAGTGCTCTGAATACCTAAGTGGGAAACAGAAGGAGACAGAGGGGTGGGCTATGCAGAGTGTGGAGGGCAACTCCAAGTGGAGCTGGCCTTGGTGCTGATGATGCTATGGCTTGTTGGGTGTATGATCCAGTGCTCTGCAGTTTCTGGAAGAGAGCCTCCGGGAAGGTGGCTGAAGTTCTGCAGTTATGATGGCACAAAATGTGGGACTGATGGCTAACCTGGTTTATTTTGTATCCACAGAAAGATGAGGACTTGGAATCAAAGTTGATGGCCCTGAAACCTATCTCCCAAACCTAGAATGAGCTGATCAAATTGACTACTGAGAATCTTTACAACTTGTGGGGCTTGAAGCCAAAACTTTAATTCTCACGTTGGGCATTTTTTGCCATAATTTAGAGTTTCTCAAAAATTGCTTTAGCACATGACTTTGTGATTAACATCACAGCTAACCTTTGTCATACTTAAGACTTCATGATTCAAAAGAAAAAATTTGGTTTTTAGACTTTAATTAAATTTCCAAATTTCCAAATTTCAACTCCTTTTAGGGAATAATAAAAAAAAAAAAAAAAGAAAGAAAACAAAAAAAACACTCTAAGAGTAAAGACTATTCTATTCTTAGTTCCTTCTCTGAATTTCTGAAAATTTTCTCAAACATTTTCCCAAGTTGTACAAACAAAAACCAAAACAAGCAAGGAACAATGGTGACAATTCTTTTGTAGATTAAGTTCACTACTAGGAAATGTACATAATCCAGTAGTGTTATACAAATATAAAACACACAACATTATTATTTGATCCACCATAATTTATAAGAATGCTTATCTGACTCTTTTTTGGGGGGGTTATACATTTGGCTTTGAGGTGGGTTGCTTCTGAATGCAATTTCTTGCTCTCTTTCTATATAACGAGTGCTTTTCATTTCATAATCTTTTATATAGTCTAAATTTAAAAGCTGAAAAGAGTCATTTTTACAATACCATTTGCTTTTTTTTTAAAATGAAAACTCAAGTCACCGTAGGTTTATGAACCTCTCGTGAATGCCAAGTATTAATTCCAGCTACAATATGTTATCAGTCTATTCCAGAAAGCAGGTTGACTCGGTCAGATACCTTTCACCTCTCCTGCCAATTCACATAAACTTAAAAGTCACCTTTTTAATTTTTTAGTCTATCCTATTTATCTAAATCAAGTCAAGTCAAATAAATTTAAAACCATTTTTCTCATTTGCTCTGTGTCTTATGAAACCCTGAATCTCTGCCAGCAGCTATTTCTATACCCACTCAGAACATCCCTAATTACAAGTAGAATGAACTTTGTGATGTTAAAATATTTAAAAGGATATTTTAAGTTTCCTCTTTTAGGAGTATTGCACTGATGGTGGATAGTAGGTAGACAAACGGATGGGATCACACTTAAATGTGCAAAATAAAAAATTATATACACTTATCAGCTGATAGATGTTAGTGGTTAGGACAGAGATAAACATCCACATTTCTAATAACTTAAAAGAACACGTGATTAAATCTTATTATTTTGGGAAAACTTTAATAAAGACAATATATGTAGTGCTTTTATTAAGATTATATAGTAAATTTGGTTCTCTCAAGGTGTAAATTGTTGTAGTTATTGATTAGTTATATAAATTTTAGAATATTCTCAGAGCTTAACTGGGGAAGTAAGATAATGCTTCCTGTCTATGTCTGTTAGTAAATATCCCTTTAAGAATCATTAAGATTCTTAAAATGATATGGACAGATACCTGTTGTCTATTAAGAGCTTGGAGCAGTGGATTTTTAAACTTTTATTTCCTTGGTAAAATTTCAGCCCAATCTATTAAAATTCTGATTCATGGGACCTGAGATGGGCCACAAAATAAGTGTGTGTGTGTGTGTGTGTGTGTGTGTGTGTAGTGAGGAGTGGGTAGTGGTGATGGTCGGAAGGGAAGAGAAAAATACATCTATATTAAGCAATACATAAATAATAGTGTTAAATGCTCCTTTTGGTTAAAAATAAAAGCCCCCTTGTATCCCACCAGTAACCCATCTAAACACTCCAGCATCTAAACCCAGCAGTTGTGAAAGCAGCAGAAGTGTGTCAGTTGTTTTTTCAGAGAACGTTGTTGTCATGGATATGTTTGACTGCACTCTGCTGGCTGAGCAGCTGGGAACTGAAGTAGCCCCAGAATAAGAGGAAGGAAGCACCCACGCTGGCTGGTGGCTCGGCCTCTCCCCCGGGAAGAGGATGGAGCTGAGAGTTCACACGGGGGATCTCTGGCCATTCGTTGCCCTCTGCCGCTTTAGATTCCACTACTGACAGATGTAAATATTGAGTCAGTCATAACATTTTCTTGTGGTATAGCAGTTCATTCATGATACAGGCTTTAGGAACACTACGAGATTTTTTCCTGTCAAATAAACCATATTGTCAACTGATTTGCCTAATATCTTTAAATGTAATAATCAGTGACGTAACGACAACTGAGGATTATAGGAGACATATAAAGACAATTATCCAATGAAAAACACATTCTTTCTTAATACGTTTTGGCAAATTATGTTTTTCTTGAAAATAGAAATTTGTTCTTCATTAAGTGGAAATGAAAGTTCATATTTGACCATAAAAAAGCCAGAAAGTAAGTGCAACAAGAAAATAGATCAGAAATCCCAATCCAGGTTATTGTTCTCATAGATATTTGGACAGGCAATAAAATGTGGACCGTAAGTAAAGAACGGTGAGGTGGCTGGCTTACTGCTTCAATAGATCATGCTCTTGTCTCCAGGAAAAACTGCCTTATGATATTTTGTTCCTGGCAAAAAACAGTTAGAAATTTAGGTCCTGTCTTTTCTGTATATGCACTGTGTTAGACCTACAGGATCAGCTTCAGGGTGTATTCCTTAGGGAGTGCTCAGCCATCCTGCAAAGATTTCTACCAATAAACTTGATCTTGACAAGTGAAATCAATGATGTATAAACAATAGGAGTAAATGAAAGTAACTCACCTTTCAGAATTAGATATTCTAATAAGGTCATATGACATCAAAAGTGCGCAGTCACAATATTTTCATTCCTTGATGTCTTCTTTTTAGCTTAAGGAAAGCAGATTCCACTTTTATGGATCATATGAGCACAAATAAATGAGTAAATATTCCTTGTTACCAGAAGATTTCTAACAATTAAAAGCTATTAAAATATTATCTTCTTAAAGATGTTTTCAATTTTATCTTATTTTGGTTTGGTAGTGTCAAATTTTACTCTTTTTTTTGCTAGTTACTTGCTATGTCACTTTTTCTTAGTATATACTTAAAAGTTTCTCTCTTTGATTACTCGTTTTTGAATCACATTTAAGGACTTGCGGATTTTTATGAGACAATGAGATGTATAAATACATAGTTCAATGCAGCTTAATCAAGCACCAGCTCATACAAGATGCTCATGCAAAGAATTTAAGATCTGCAATGCAAAGAGAACTTCTTTGAATAAGGACGACTTTGAGAGGCACATTTATTTTTCATTCATCTGATTAATCTGAGAGATACTAAGCGAAGAGAGATGAAGAGACTAAACCAAAGTTCACGTACAAGCGTTGCATTTTCAAACTTGAGCTCTACTGCTGACTTGCTATGAAATTCTGATTGTTTACCACACTTAAGTGGTATACGCATGGTCTTCCAAAGAGAAATTACAAATGACTGAGAGTTTTATAACTTTCTCTTCATGCTTATCTAGATATTAAAAAATTGATAATCTTTCAGGGAGTCTATCGCTATTTTTTATTATGGTGAATGATTTCATGCACATAATATTAAGTAAACTATACAACCAAAATGTTGTCTATATCAGACAATAAAACATTAGATCACTTTCATCTGGGACCATTGAATCAGTTTCCAAAATTTATGTAAATACCTCTAAGTTAGATGCAAGAAAGAAAGCAAAGTGGCCGAGGTTCAGATAGACTTTCACTACACAGGCGATCAACAAGTAAATGCAAAAAGAAGTGATTACGAAATGAGATACATGTTAGTACGGGGATTCTGCAGGTTGCTGTGATGGAGAATAATATAAAGGAGATGTTATCACTTGGTTGTGTGTTTGAGGAGGTGATACTTAAGCTGAGATAAAGGATAAGACTTTTCTGATCATTGTGGAACCATGTGGGCAAAGATTCTGAGCCAGGGAAGGACGTGGAGTGTTGGGGGATCTGAACAGAGTCCTGAACTACTGAAGAGCAGTGAACAGTAGAGGATGCTAAAAAAGTGAGCAGCAGGCGAATAATGCAGAGGACTAAGGGCCGTGGGGAGGTGCTTCTCCTCGATGCTCTACACATCTTGATTTCCCAGAAGACGCCGTGTTCCCCGCTGTCAAGCTTCTTTATCTGTGCTGTTCTTTCCTAGCCTCTCCCTACCGCTGATGACCCCTAATTTCTTCTTCCTCGAAGCTTTCCTTCTTTTTCGTTTAAAACTAATTTTATGCTCCTACTTTATATTCTAGTAATCCCCCTCTTTTGTCTCAGTTGTGGCATTTATCATACTGTATTGTCAATTGCCTTCTCGTCTGATCCGTAGGCTGTGGTTTCTTTGGGCAGGGGCTATTTAATTTTAACCTTTCTCTCTCCAGCACCTAGCACAATGGACAGCACATTGCAAATGCCTGGCAGATATTTGTAGAACAAACTGTGTTCATCTCCTAGTGTCAGCTCTTCCTCAATGCATTTCATTCAATGTGAAGCTTGCTCAGCTCTTGAAATGTCAATCATCCCCAAAGGCAAGCAGCAGCGTTAGACATGGTGATTGCTCTCCTAAGTGCCTTCACTTCCAGCTGGGATCCTGGACCTGGCACTGAAGCCAAGCTACAAGCGACCTAATTATTCCTTTGGTTATTTCCAAAAAATTTGAGAATAATCATGAACTAGGATGGCCAAAAACTGGGACATGCGGGGTTTGATGAAAGCTGAAATGTTTAGGGTGCCAGATGCAAGTGTTTTAGACAGCATCAATAGTTTCCAAAACAAAGTAGTTTGCATTTTAATTGTTTTCTGGAACTTTTATCAACAAAATATGTTCATTGACTAATCAGATCTTTGTACCAGATTAGAAATTAACAGTGTGTTGACCACAGAAATAAGATACAGAATCTCTCTTTCTGGCCCTGCTATAGAAGAATTTCTGACAGAATTCAGCCAGATGCTGTGTTTCTCTTTCCAGAGGGCAATTTTTGGGCTAACAGTGAGTGGCCCTTAGATCTCATGCTTCTAATCCATGTCAGGGCGTGGGCGCTAAGAAGGCAGCTCTCCCAGAGGAATCAGTAGTTAATGGAACTTTGACAGGCTTTTAATGCTCTTTTCTAAAGGCTCAGCTCTCACCTCATAGTCAGTTTGTTGGTGACTTTGATGGCCGGTGTCACAGATAAGTATAAATAACGCCCTGTTTGTATCTTATTTACTCAGCGGAAAAAGCCAGAAACAAGACATTCTTTAAATAAGACAACATTCATGGAGTGGCTGATGAGTTTCAAGTTTAGTACAATGTATTTAAGATAATGAATAACTGTTACTAAGAAACTATACTCAAATCCTTTGAACTCTCCTGCATGTGGCTAAGACACAAGATCATGTAAAAATTTCTTTTGGGGGCTGATGTGTCATTCTGAAGCACTGAAGTGGCTATTGAAACTCACAATATTTGTTTACTTGGATGGAACACAGAGGTCTGTGTACAAATATACGACTGAATAAAATCTATTACATACCTACTTTTATAGGTGGTTCTATCAATGCTTCTGTGGTTCTGTGGTTCTGTCAATGAGTAGTGCCTAGTCTTGAGAACAATAGCACCAAAATACAGCTTCAGCATCCAAATGGATAAAAAGTCACTGAGCAATATGAGAACTAGCACGGTTAAAGACCGTGTATGTTGATTTAAAAAAAAAAATAGCTGGCATTTGAAGAAAGCCAGGTCCTCTAATTACTTGTATAAAAGAGGAAAGCGAGTAGTTGCATGCATGAATGGGAACTTTTAGTCTTTTAAACATGAGGTATCTAATGCTTTGCCTTGGGCCTGTTTGTGTAGATGCTCACTTTGTCATCCCATAATTGGCTAATACCAGATGAACACGGTAAAAAAAGAGCCTAGAAAATTAAATGCAAGTATCCAGGGCAATCCAGCTTTAAAGTCCTTCATTTTTAACTTCTGCATTCCTTACGTTAGTTATTCTCTGTCACGGATTAAACATTCCAGTAGAGTCCTAAAATTTCATTCTGCTTCAGTGAAAATGCAAGTCACTCTGTGAAACTCCTCTCTGATTATAACAATATAGGTAGGTAAGTCTTAATTGTATGTATAAGTTCGCCGTACACATTAACTGATCATTTAAATGTTGTATATTGATCTTCAAGATTAGAGTTTAAATGTATCCATATAAAGGTCTGGAATCACTTCAGCCAGAAGATGAATGCATATTTTAGATGAACACCCCCACTTCCTTCCTTTACTACAGCACATGCCTACTCTATAAAAACTTTTTTCCCCCTTTGTTTTTTTAAATGTCTTTTCTAGGAGAAGGTTAAGGCTTGTCGGGGCTTGAAGCACATACATTCTTAGGGGTCCCATAGACAAAAAAGAATACAGCATTACAAAATAAAAAGCATGACTGAATATTTATTTAGAAATAAAAAGAAATTATAACAAACTATGAATTTTTAGAAGTTGAAAAATACCAGCAATATCACGTAATCTAGAAAAATACCAGTATTGTTATTTAACTTCCATGTAACACTCCGATATAATTAGCCTCCTGTCGTGTCTCTTTAGTCGCCTGTAATCTGGAACCATTCTGTGGTCTATCTTTGTCTTTCAAACCTTAACATTTTTGAAGAGCCTAGGCCAATTGTTTTGTAAACCGTCAACCTTGTTTGTCTGATCATCTCTTGTAAATGATTAAAACACTTTTTGATTGGTGGAATTCCTGAGGTCTCCTAGTTTATAAATGTCTTTGTTTTATTCCACCCCTTTAGTATTGCTACAATATTTGTAGCCCTGAAGGAGAGAACACAGCAAAGTATCTAGCACAGAACTTGACACATAGATGTTACTCAAGAAATAGCGTTCTCTCATTTCTATCTTCCTTCCTTATATTGCTACATTTCTTTCAGTTATAAATTTCTTTTAGCTTGGCTGCATCCTGCGTCACTCCAGGGAAATTACTGTTGCTGAAGCAAGCTTTTGATGCCCTCTCAAAGTCTAAATTCAGAAATATTGTTCTCTGGGCCGGCCCCGTGGCATAGCGGTTAAGTGCGCAGACTCTGCTGCTGGCGGCCTGGGTTCAGATCCCGGGTGCGCACTGATGCACTGCTTGCCAGGCCATGCTGTGGCAGCATCCCATATAAAGTGGAGGAAGATGGGCATGGATGTTAGCTCAGGGCTGATCTTCCTCACACACACAGACAAAAATATTGTTCTCATTCTTGAACTCTTTGCAACTGAAAGACTTCAGTGTGTTCTCAGGCATTTGATCCCATGAAAATACATACTGTTGGTATCCTAGGACGTCTTACCTGGCTTTGGTATTTCTTCCAGCCCTTTTCTGTGAGTGTCTCACGGGCTTCTCTCCTTGGCTGCATTCTCTTTCCCCCATCTTCTTGCAACATGCTCTGTTTTGGACTGAACACTGCCCCCCCACCCCCCACAAGTTTGGGTGTTGAAACCCTAACCCCTAATGTGATGGTATTACGAGGTAGGGCCTTTGGAAGGTAATTACATTTAGATGAGATCATGTAGGTGGAGCCCTCATGATGGGATTAGTGCCCTTACAAGAAAGAGAAGAGGCACTAGAGCTTTCTTTCTTCTCTCTGTGAGGATACAGTGAGAAGGCAGCCTTCTGAAAGCTGGGAAAAGGGCTCTCACCAAGATCTGAATCTGTCGGAATCTTGATCTTGGACTTCCCAACCTCCAGAACTGTGAGTAATGAATGTCATTCGAGTCACCCAGTCTATGGTATTTGCTGTAATGGCCTGAGCTAAGACATGCTGTATAATATTTTCAATTATTATTAATTTTCCTTTTGTTAATCCTGTGTTGTATCTCCCATCGTTTAATTCAAAACATAGAACTAGAGATTTTAGTCCTCTCTGTACTTGTTTTTTCTCTATTTACTCTGGTCTTTTAAGTAGTAAGTACAATCTGTGCATCCTTCTGGCCGACAGTGCAGGAATTTCATTTTATTTTTCTTGTATATTCTCTACATTGATGTCTTCTCATTAATTATCTGGTATCAACATTTCTTTCCCTTTCTCCATGACCTAAATTCCCATCCAAATATTTATACTTATAGCTACGATACTGCTAGATTCCCAATGTGGAGACATTCTTCCTCAGCCCATTTCATGCATTTCAGCCCCCATATGAGTGTGTTGACATCTGCTTTGAATGCATACTGCAAACTTTTGGTTGAGAATACAACTTGGGAAAGGATAAATAGACCCTCCAGGGGCAATAATTACTTGGCTAAGATATACCAAAGATTTGTAGGATGAAGCTGGCTACCGATCTGCTACCCCACTGCTTATATCTTTACCTTTTTCTGAACTCACCTACTTAAGTATCAAAGGCCTAGTTGTTTATATACTATCTTGTTCCAAAAAGATATAAAGGAAATTTACAATTTACAATAATACAGAAAATATACAACAACATAAATTAGAAATAGGTAAGATGGGAAAAAATATGAAAAAACAAAGGCAGGAGCGTAAAATGAAACCAAAAATGAAGCTAATACAAAAAGTCATAAAGCAAACCACCTCATAACCAAAGTGAAATATTCTTGGTGATTACAGTTATTTCTGTTTATGGTGGCTTAAATGGTCTTTAGATTTCTCTTTGGAGGAATATCCTCTTGATATATCAGTTTATTTGTACTGTAAGCGTGACACGTATGGCATTGCAGGCCGGCTGCTCTCGCTTTCCAAGTGATTCACACAAGTATTTCCTTGTTGACCCTGTGGGTGAAGGAGGATGAACTCGTTGAGAGGAAATTCCTGAGATGCGTGTCCCATTTCCCTGGCAGAGTAGGTGCTTAATTAACAGGTGTAATGAAATGATATACTATAATACTCGGGATGCACTTTTCTTTCCCTGTGCAGTCATAGACACACGTTTGTAGGGGAATAAAATTGTTATGGCAGGAATGCAAAGATCCAGTCAATATTTTGTTTCAGAATTCCAAAATAGGGTCCGAAATTATTCTGAAAGGCAAAGCTCTTGATTTTTTAAAAAAAATATTTGATTAGAGGGAAAGAAAAAATGCCCTTGCAGATAAAAAGTCAAGTTCTCTGATAGATTGGAAATAAGCGTAGACTAAGACCAGGACCACACTGACCCAGGGGGAGCAGGTGAGCATGAGATAGCCTGGGAGGGAGCAAGAATTGCATCGTCAGTAGGGCTGGCAACAAAGGGGCTGAATCTGAGCGACTGTGTGGGTAGACAGAGTCAGCCCTGGGAGGTTTCTCTGCACTGTTTTTCTCAGTGTCGGGAGCTGAGACATCTGTAGACCACCCACTGTCATGGAGGCTGGCATTGCATTGTGCCTGTTCTGAGGAGCCTTGAGAGCTGCTCTGGTTGAGTCTAGGGACAGCCATCATTAACAGCCACCTGCATGTTGCATACGGATTGTTCATTAGAAGTGGTGTCTACTTGAATTTTAAGAATGGCTGAGCACCATTCAAATCACCCTATGTGGATATCTCATTTTGAGTGGCTCAAGAAATATATAAAACTACAAAACAGAAAATGATGTGTTTGGTTTAGAGAGAGGAATAAAGGAAAGCCACCAGGTTCTTTGGGATGGATTGTGCTGAAGGATCCACTCTATGTGTAGCCCTGCTTCAAAGAGAGAGAAAGAGAAAGAGAGAATCTGGCTCATACTAGTACGCTATTCCAGTTGCTATGATGCTAATACAAAGTAGTTTCTACGGTATCTGCCCGTGGTTTACTTTAAAAATATTAGATAATATTGGGGATTTGTTGCTTAAATAAACACCAGAGGAGGTCTCTGCCCCTGTGAGGCTTCCAGCCTTGTGGGGAAGGCACACGCTGAACCAATAATCACTCTGATAAATGTATAATTCACACTTGCATGAGTGCTCGAGAGGAAAGTTACATTGTCCTCTGAAAGTGTATGTTGAAGTATTAGCTTAGAATGGGAGGCTCAGGGAATATTTTCCCTTACGCCAAGCCCTGAAAGAGGTGTAGAGGTAGTTGGGAATAGGGGCACGGAGGGGACAAGGGTGGTGTTGGGGAAGGGAAGAGTGTTCCAAGCAGACGAGGGAGCCTGAGCAAAGGCCTTGCAGTAGAGAAAAGTCTTGACTCTAAGGCTCTGAAGGAAAGCCAGTGTCCAGAGCAAGCAGGTAAGAGGAAGTGGTGGTAAGTCCTGAAAACTTGTCGGGGGCCAGGCAATCATGACCTTGCATGCCAGGTTACGGATTTTGCTCTTTATCCAAAAAGTGGTGTGAAGCTCTTGATGGGTTTTAAACACGGGTATGACACGATTATATCTGCATTTTGAAAATGTCATTCTGTATCTTACAATTTGTGGAAAACAAATTGGTGAGAGAGGCCAAAATGGATGGAGGGAGGTGAATTGGGAAGCCAGAGAAAGACTCCTGGTGAGAGATGATGATAGCTCAGACTAAAGAGACAGTCATGAACACAGACTGAAAAGTACCGAGGGAGTCTGTAATGAGTGAAAATGATAGAGGGGCCAAAAGTGACTTGTAGGTTCATAACATAAACAACTGGAGATATGGTGACATCAGTAACTAGAGGAAGGACATTCAAAGATGGCTATATTCAAGGTGTGGGAGAGATCTTAATTATTCAACACATCATCTTAAGACACTTCTTAGATATCCAAAACATAGATATTTGGCTATATGGGCCTGAAGCCCAGAGGAGAGGGCTGGAATGGAGTCACAGCACAGATGGGAAATGAAGCAGGGTCAGGGAAGCATTTCCCTACAGAAAGAGTGAAGGATACAGAGGAGGAGGCCAGAGCCTCAGGAATTCTAATACTAACTGTAAATCCTGTCTGCTTTGAGGAAATAGAACGGGTAGACGTGAAATGCTTTATTGTTTACAAGTGCTTAACAAATTCTTTCCTACGCACTCTAAACTAATATTTCTGTTATATTATATCCAAATATTCTTTGCTGTCTATTGTATACTAGTCTTCCCTGATATTCATTTACTTATGTGAAGTGAAAGGGAATGTATCTATATCTATATATCTTTAATTTTTCTCCATGGAATGGTGCTTAAGACTTTTTTAAATCTTTCAAATATGAACTTTTAATTTCCCTTTAGCATCTAGCATTTTACTCCTCTCTTATGCCAACATCCTGCAGCGATGCTTTCTGTTTCCATGGATGCAACAAGGCTGCCATCACTGGTCCCAGCCCTCCTGTGGCTTGTCCGTCACTGAGGCCCGGGTGCTGCCAGCCATTTGGGGCTCATGTCTTTCAAAGCATATTCTGCCAGGACGGCACTTCTTGCCACAGAAGCTGCCTGTATCCGGGGTTGTTGCTTACTTTGCTTTCTCAATATCAGAATAGAAAAGTTAAACTTGTGCCTTTTTGCCCTAAACCTCAAGCAAGAACACAAGGAGTTAGGCCAAATGATGATCTGACTGGCCACCACTGGTGCTTTATTCGGAATTATCCCCCCACCGCCTGCCACAGGCCAGGTACTCACCTTGCAAGATGCTGTACAAAGTGAATTCATGTTCCCAGAATGACTTCTTTCCAGGAAACCTTCTCAGACCCTATTTAAATGGGCCCCAGGACAGCTTTCTCCACAAGTTTTCTAAAAGTGATAGAATCCTAGGATTATTCAGGGGACAATTCAGCTAAGTCAGCTTAACTCACTTACTTGAGATAAATTTTCTTTCTCTTTACTTTTCTATAACTATTCAGTGTTTAGGACTTCAGTTGATTGTGATTTCTCCCTTAAACTGCACATGATTAAAAATGCTCACTTACGTATTCCTCACAACTAAAGGCAACCATTCTTTCCTTTATGGATTTTCCTATAGATGCTATATTATGGAATTTATACTTTTTATTTTGTCCAATTCTATTCTCTCTCTACCCTAACCCCAGCATCATGAGGTGAGTGTATGTCCTTGTATCTTTATTAATTTTAAAATAGGAAACTTAACAAATGCAGAATGTAAGCACTGCCAAGGGTGGCTCTCAAGACCAGAAAAGGCACGGAAACACTGGATGTCACTGGGTATTGCCCCGTGCTCTACAGTTTGCACACCCGGTGTGTGAATAATAATACCTGCAAACCCAGAAGGCTGCTATAGTTTAGAACAGGGGTTATTTACTGTGCTCTGAAGAGTGTTGAGATTCTTATAGATGCCTTGGGGGCTGCAATCGAACAAAAGTCGAAGCGTCTGGGGAGCCAGGTCCCTCCCAGCGTCACCCAGGCAGCTCAGCTCCTCCTGTTCTGCATGGCGTTCCCGGAAGCTCCCTCCCCCACCGCCCTCTCTCTCCGGCCTCCCTTTCACAATGGCCCCTTCCCTCTCTCCTGACGTCTCTCCCTCCCTGCCTCTCCTTCTTCTTTAATTCCTTCTCTCCGCCTCTCTCCTCCCTCTTGTTCTTGCTCTGCTTTTCTTCTCTGATTTCTTCTTTCTCTTCTTTTTCTGACTTTGGAAAAAGAAGTAAAATAATAAAACATTAAATACCAATCACCGATATTCTCACCATTTAGAACAAGTAATCTTCTTTTTTTTTAACAAGGTTTTTTTGTTTTATACAGTGTGAGGTTTTTTGTGTGTTTTTTTTGTGAGGAAGATCAGCCCTGAGCTAACATCCATGCCAACCCTCCTCTTTTTGCTGAGGAAGACCGGCTCTGAGCTAACATCTATTGCCAATCCTCCTCCTTTTTGTTTTCCCCAAAGCCCCAGTAGATAGTTGTATGTCATAGCTGCACATCCTTCTAGTTGCTGTATGTGGGACGCGGCCTCAGCGGTGGGTCGGTGCGCGCCCGGGATCCGAACTAGGGTTGCCAGTAGCCGAGAGCGCGCACTTAACCGCTAAGCCACGGGGCCGGCCCCGCAATCAATCTTCTTTAAAGTTCTTTCATATTTGTTTTCAGAAGAAGTAAATCATTGTGGATAAAGCTACAGACCCCTTTGCTATCATACCCTCTGCTCACCTCAAGACACTCTCACCCATAGAGAGTAAACCATTATCTGTGAGTTAGCATAAACTTTGTGTGCTCTTTTTGTTGCTGCAAAAGAAAAGTACATGCAGTACGTTAAAAAATATTTAGTAGATCAAAAATCATCCAAAGAAAAGTGAATCTTCCTTCCATCCCTGACTTACAGTCTTTTTTCATTAATAACTTCTGTATCTTTTCAGAAGTATTCTGTGCATTTATAAACATATGTAAGAGTATGCTCATATTTTCAGTTGAACAGAGTTATACAAATCCTTAGGGCTCGCACTTTTACACTTATTATGCCTCAGAGATCTCTCTATGTCACATATATAGATCTATAACACTGTTTCAAGTAACTTAGTTTCTATTGCACTGATGTTACGTAATTTATTTACTACTTTCACTCTTTTGCTGTTATCAATAACTTGTCTTTTTTATTGTTCTCTGTGGAATAAAGGTCAAACAGTGGAATTTCTGGTTAATATGTTTGTGCATATTTAGCGTTGATAGGTATTGTGCCTATGCCTTCTAAAAGGTCACACTAATTTACACATCTCACATACACACACAGAAATACACGCACATGTGAATGTGTGTTTTCCTCTCCAACACTGTAAATTACCAAACTGTTAAAATAAGATTTCATTTGAAAAAAGACTATTTATTCTAAAACACAGAAAACAACTGGCACAATAAAAAAGGTCAATAAAGTAGAAATAGCAGATCTGGGGCCCAGGTAGGCATTTCCATGTGTTCACAGTATGATCCTGGGTAAATTACTTAATCCACCACCATTTCATTTTTTCCTATATAAAGGGTGGTTTTTTTTTTGTTTTTGCTTTTTTGTATTATTAACATACATAAAAATACATGGCCCTTAAATATGCTCTTCACTGAGTTTTGACAAGTGCACAGACCATGTAACTACCACATCAATCAAGATATAGAATATTTTCCTCACCCCAGAAACTTTCCACATGACCCTTTTCTGTAAATACCACCCACCTGCGACCTCTGGCTTGATTTCTATTGCCATAGATTAGCTTGCTTTTTTAAAAAAATCATAGAAGTGAAATCATACAATATTTACTAGTTTACACATGGCTCCTTAAACTCAACTTAAGGTGTTTGAGATTCATATATGTTGTGTGATCAGTGGTTTGTTCTTTATCTTTATTGAGCAGTGTTTCATTGCATAAATACACCACAATTTGCTAATTCATTCTCCTGTTGGGAGGGACATTTGGTTTGTTTCCAGTTGGGTATATTGTGAATAAAACTGCCACAAACATTTTTGCACAAGTTTTTTTATTTGGGGGGCATATGCACTCATTTCTCTTGGATATGTATCTAGGAGCGGAATCGCTGGGTCCTAGGGTAGGTGTAGGTCCAAATCGCTAAGGAACCGTCAAACACTTGGTGAAAGTAGTTGTACGTTGTACACTCCCACCAGCAAGACATGAGAATTCAAGGTGACCTACTCTCCCAGAAACATTTGGTATTTTCAATATTTTGAAAATTTAGCCAACCTAGTAGATGTGAAATGGTACATATGGTTTTTAATTTACATTTTCTTGATTATTAATGATGCTGAACACATCATGTGCTTGTTAGTCATTCATACATCTTGTATTGTGAAGTTTCTGTTAAAATCTTTTGCCCACTTTTAAATGGGGTTGCTTGTCTTTTAATTTTTGGTTATAGGAGTTTCTTAAATATTCTGGATATAAGTCCTTTGTCGTGCATATGTGCTGTGAAATTTTTCTTCTCAGTCTGTGGCTCCACTATTTATTCTTAGTGGTATTTTCTGATGAGCAGAAGATTTCATGTCATATATGTCCGATTTACCACTTTTTCTTTTTATGGTAACCACTTTTGTGTCCTAAGAAACCATTACCTACCCAACATGTGAAGACATTCTTCACTATTTTTTTCTTAGACGATTTACAGTTTTAACTTTTATGTTAGGTCAGTAATCCATTTCAAATTAATATTTAGGTATGGCATGAGATAGGAATTGAGAATTTTTTTCTGTAATGTTATGCAGCTATGCAAGTATTTTTTATGTATGTGTGGAGAAGACTTTCCTTTCCCTGTTGACTTCCTCTGGTACCTTTGTGAAAAATCAATTGAACATATACATGTGGATTCATATCTGTGCTCTCTGTTTCTGATTGATCTATTTATCCTTACAGCATTACCACATTGTCTTGATTACTGTAGCTTAAAATAAACTTTGAAATCAAATCAAGTCCATCTTTCTTTAAACTGGATGTTTTTTAAATACTCAGTAGTTTCAAGGATTGAATGAAATAAGCTAAATAAATTTTTCTTTCGTGAAGAATTATCCAAATGACAGATGTTGTCAGAGTTAAGTGAAAAGCAGTATAGAATAGTTAAGAGCATATATATATTTTTATGAACAAAGTCAGACTCTCCGAGTTTGCATCCTGTATCTTCTGCTCGCTAACTGAGAATGCTTTAACTTTGAGAATGTTTCATTTACGTGTCTTTGTTTCAGCATGTGTTAGGGATAATAATTGCATCTATCTCAGAAGGCAGGTTAAAAGATTAAGTTAATTTAGTAGATGCTAAGCACTTATAAAAATCCTGTCACACTGTAAGTGCTAAATAAATATTTCCTATTGTATTACTTATCAATTGAGCATGACAACTCACCCCAAAACCTCGTGCCTTAAACAACACTCATTTATTACCTCACAGTTTCTATGGGTCAGGCTTCCCAGCACAGCCTGGCTTGGTAGTCTGCTTCTCTCACAAGGCTGCAATCAAGATGTCAGCTAGGGCTGAGGTCTCATGTAAGAGCTTGACAGGAAAGGAGCCACTTCCAATGTCACTTGTGTGGTTGTTGAGAGGAAGTACTTCCTCGTGGATTGTCGGATGAGCCTGCCCTTGGTTCCTTGCCGCATGGACCTCTTGAACACAGCATCTTGCTTCATCAAAGTGCACATACCAAGAAGGCACTACAGAGAGAGAGGCTGCTAGCAAGATGGAAGTCACATGTTTGTAACATAATCATAGGAGTGACATCCCATTACCTTTGCTGTATCCCGTTGGTTGGAATCAAGTCACTGAGTCCAGCCACGCTCAAGGGGAGGGATTATAGAAGGATGTGACTACTCGGAGGCAGGGATCCTTGGGATCCATTGTAAAAGTTTGCCTACCACATCTATATCTAACAGGCACTTAAAAAATGTTTAGACTTGTTATTTCCACCACTTTGTAGAGTAATTTTAATGCATAAAAGAGAAATTAGATGATTTTATATGATGTTCTGTAATTCTTTAAACAAATATTACCATATATGTTTAAAAAAATCTAATATACGTTGTAGAGAGATATACAACTGTTAAAATCATATTTAGGAATTGCAGGCCTAGGATGGAGACTATGGCACCAATGTTACTATTTTTTTTTTCCAGTTTGAGTGATGATTATTTAGTTTTATGTTTTAGCTCTCACCTGGTATTCAATCTATGACTTTTCTATAATGCCATGGTTAATTATTTTCTCATCTTCTCATTACGGAATTATAAAATTTCTGTTAATTTTTTTTTTTTTTTGATGAGGAAGATCAGCCCTGAGCTAACATCTGTTGCCAATCCTCCTCTTTTTGCTGAGGAAGATTGGCCCTGGGCTAATATCCGTGCCCATCTTCCTCTACTTTATATGTGGGACACCTGCCACAGCATGGCTTGATGAGCGGTGTGTAGGTCCGTGCGTAGGATCCAAACCTGCGAACCCCAGGCCACTGAAGCAGAGCACATGAACTTAACCACTACACCACCAGGCCAGCCCCTATAAAGTTTCTTTTAATTTTTAAAAGGCTAACTTTCCTCCCTTGATTCATTATTGTTTTGGTCTCTTTCAAATGTATCTTAGAGTTTTGAGACGGCTAACATGCTAATTTTCACGTATTGTGGCCAAATTTTATTGTGCCCTCACAGAAAAATAATGGTTTATTCCTGGGTAATTAAACTCATTTAGCATATTTTATCACTAGATTTTTTTTTTCTTTCAATTATCTTGTAATATTTTTTGAGAGAGGAGGGCTTCTAATGTAGGTCCTCCTCTCCCATAATTCCCTGTAGAGACACAAACATCTTTAAAGTTCAGGACAAGGTTAGACAACTTGCAGTGCTTCTGGAAAATGATTGTTCTCATATTAATTATTTTCAGTGGGAGGTTTGTACTTTAGAACCTTCAGAACTCTCAGATGGATGCTGCCCTCTTCCACAGATTTATGACCGTTTTGTTCCCACCTGTCATTCTAGCACCTCTATTTTTGATAACTTAGGTCTCATTTCTCTTATCTTTAGAGAATAAACAAACATCAGGATATTTCTCACTGCTATGGGCAAGCTGTACTGAACTTTTTTCTGTGAGGATTTTCCAATTGATGAAAAATAAACGCTATGTGATGATCCAGTTATTCTCTTAAAATTTTTAAGCAGAATGGTTGTTTCTTGGAATAAATGCTTCACATGAACAGAATGCATTGTAACCCTGTATTATCTGTTTTAATAAACTTGGAAACAAGTTCACGTAGTGCTAGGAATGTTGTGGCTCACCTTTACGGATGAAGAGTCTGTGATTCATGGCAAGACTGAAACAAGCAGATATTTTCATTCCAAAATAGCTGTGCCAGGTTTATACTTTTTTTAATTTTATTTTTTATTTTTTTCATGAGGAAGATTAGCCCTGAGCTAACATCTGTTGCCAATCCTCCTCTTTTTGGTGAGGAAGATTGGCCCTGGGCTAACATCCGTGCCCATCTTCCTCTGCTTTTTTTTATATGTGGGATGCTGCCACAGCATGGCTTGATGAGCAGTGCATAGGTCTGTGCCTGGGATCTGAACCTGCAAACACCGGGCTGCTGAAGCGTAGCACGTGCATTTACCTACTACGCCACTGGGCCAGCCTCGCCAGGTTTACATTTTAAGAGCATATTCTGTGGATTTACAGGTTGTTATTAAATATACATGTAAAATATTCATATTTGCTCAGCAATAGGGACAATGAGGATTTTTTTTTGGCAATAACAACCAGAATCCATAAGAGTAAATTCATATCTATTTGATCATTCATTCATTCAATTTGAAATTTTTATTTTTAAATAGACTGAAGATACATCAGCACACATAAAGAAAAAAGTGTCCCTGACTTCATGAAGAATATATTGTATTCAGGAGAGAGAGCCAATAAATAAATAAGTAAAAAAAGCAAACAAAATTGTTGGTTAGAAGCTGGTCGCATTCTGGAAAATAAAGTGTGGATGGAGGGATATGGACTGCTGAGGATGGAGATAAAGTTGCGGTTTTATATCTGGTAATCAGAGAAGGATTATTGTGGTATGAAGAAAAGAATTGAATGAAGCGAGCGAGTGAGCCCAGGGGTAGCCTTTAGCCGCAGGGAACGACCAGTTCCAAGGCCCTGTGCTGGCAGATTGCCTGGTGAGTTTGAGGAATAATAAACAACAGAAAAAGCAAAACAGGAAATAGTTGGAGTTGAAATCAGAGACAGAGAGATAGATGATGGTCAGATTATGCACTGTCCTGAAAACGATTACAAGGACTTTGGCAAGAATGTACTCACACGGCCACTAAGCTTCTCACAAGAGAGGCTGGGAAATGTAGTTTCCTTTGCAAAATGAGGTGGAATTTATTTCTGCCACAAGTGAAAAAGTACATTTTGGAGTGTGAGCAGGATGTGAGTATGGGGTGAGATGGCATTGGGGTAAATTATCTGGTATGGCTAGACCACAGGATCAAGTATTTCAAGTCCATTCTTTAACCGCAGAAGCTTCTCCAAAATCTATCAGTGCATGAAAAATATATTTTCTTTAAACCTGCATTTGAGTGTCTTAGGTTTCTAAAATATTTCTTAATTGTTAATTTTCTGTGCTTTATGGTAATTCAATATATTAACTGTATAAACATTTACTTCATCATTCTCCTTTCAGTAAACATTTCGGTTGTTTCTAAGTCTTGCTAAGACAAACCAGACCTCTTTGAACATGTGCATAATGTCTCTGTGATTATGGGCAAGAGTTTCTTGTGTTTTTGTTCCTGGGATTGGATTTTGGTGTCATGAGATATGCACATCTTCGACTTCTATCAGATAATGTCAAATCCTTTCCTGAAGTTATTTTATCAAATTAACATTCTACCAACATTTGTTCCATATCCTCACAAACACTTAGTATTGTCAGACTTTTAAATATTTTCCATCTGGTGGGTGTAAAATTGTATCACACTGTGGTTGTGAGAGGCAATTTATGATTAATTAGGTTGAGCATCTTTTTATGTGTTTATTGGAACTGATGTATTTTTTCTTCTATGAAATGCTTTTTTTTTTGCATTTCTATTGAATTAACTGTTTGTATTTAATATGTAAAAATTCTCTGTAGTCTCTAGGTGCAAATATTTGTCAGCTCATGTTGAAATATTATTTTTTCAATTTGGATATTGTCCTGAGAGTGATTTTTGATTAACAGACATCATTACTTCCTACCTCATATCCTTTTAAAAGTTTTAAATTTTGCTTTTCCTATTTATATATTTGGTCTTCCTGGAAATGATTTTGTCTAGGATGTGAGATGATAGGAATCCCATTTCATTTTTAAAAATAATGTCAACTAATTTTGCTAGCATGATTTTTTTAACAGTCCATAATTTTCCTATTGAATGGCAAGGATAGTTCTATAATATATCACTTATATGCATAAGTCAGGTACTTTAGTCTGTTCCACTTATCCATTTATTACTTAGTCTTAATTACCATATGTATATATCAAGTCTCGACATATGATAGAGCAATTTCACACATTCTTTTTCAGGTGTGACTTGGACCTGGATCTTCCATATAAATTTTAGAGTTGTTAAAAAAACCAAAAATAATACCAGCAAAACAGCTAGTATAGTGATGATTGGAATTGCGTTGATTGTGTATATCAATTTGGGGAAATTTGACACATTGGAAATACTTCTTCTTTCTAATCTTGCCATAATTTGAAATTCATTTAGATATTCTTTAATGTCTTATAATAAAGTTTTGTAATTTTAGTTTTAGTCCTATTATTTTAAATGTTTTAGAGTCACTCATAGTTATACTATTTTTATTAATATTATAAATGGTACTTTAAAGTTTAATTTCTGATTGATGATTTATATGAAAATTCAATTTATTTTTGTATAGTGATTTTAAATCTAGTAAACTTCCTCATCTCTCCTAGTAATTTCACCTGTTGTTTTCTGCTGGTTCTGAGACCCGCCCTCACCTTTCTATACTAGCCTTCTGCTGCTGGAGTAGATGCTTGAAAACTACATTTCCCAGAATGCCTTGAGAACTGGGTTGTACAGGTTCTGGCTTTGGCAGGTAGCTCTATGGGCTTTCACAAGGGCAGCAGCCACAGACAGGAGCAGTGGCTTTAGGGAGCTGAGGATTCTAGCAGTGTGGTGGTGGTGACTGGAAGCAAGTGCTGGTTCTGTGGAGACTTGGTAGTAGCCTGCGGACAGAGGCACGTGGGCTCAGAAGAAGGTAGGCTTTGACAGAGCAGGTGACCAGCAAAGGCCTGGAGTCTCCTGCATAGTGCCTGCCCCTGAGGTAGGTCATCTGATCTCCTTCTGGAGCAGTGGCGGCTTCCTGTAGTCCCTGGTCTTTCCAGTCTCTCCATGATGCTGGGCACCTTCCCTTCGCTTCTCTAGTCCATCCTATAATTTAGTAACTAATTACTGGTATGAAATCCCTCTCTGTCATTTCTGCTTTCTTGACTGTACCTTGAATTGTGTATTAATTATAATTATTTACCTATAGATTTTGAGGTTTTCTATTTAGACAATCATAATGTGCCCATTATGAAACATTTGTTTTATCTTTTCAAATTCTTACATATTATTTCTTTATCTTCTCCTCTCACACCAACTAGACCCTTCTGTAAAAGATGAAATAAAATTGTTCACAACTGGCACACATAGTCTGGATTTATAATGTCTTAGTCTGGATTTTAAAAGGAATAAATTACTTTAATATATTTCATGTGTAAGTTTGGGTAGGTATTCTTTATCATATTTTGAAAGTTTCCTTTTCTTTACATTAAAGGACTTAACATGAAAGAATATAGATTTTTATTTTACATTTTTCTCTCTGCATTTATCAGAATGATTATTTATATTTTCTCCTTTAATTTCTTAATGTGGTGAATTACATTAATAGACTCTTTGGTGTTAAACCAACTCTGAAATTCTATATTAACATCAAATTCTTGATCATGCTGTATATTGTTTGCTGATTTTTCTTTTGGATATTTGCATCTATATTCAAAAATGAAATTGAGCCTGAAAATTGTCTCTTTCATGCTGCCCGAATCTGGTTTGGTATCAATATTTTACTAACCCCATAAATGAGTTATGAGATATTTCCCCCTCTTCTCTTCTGGAGAAAAGTTTATCACCTATTATTTAATATTTGGTATCACTCACCAGTAAAACCAGGTAGGCTCGGTGTATTTTTGCGGGAAAATTTTAACTTGCTGAATTAGTTTTGTTAGTAGTTATAGATAATTCAAATTATCTATTTCTTTTCAAGGTGGTTTGTTAACTTGACTTTTTCTAGGAATTTGTTAATTTCATCTACCTTTTAAGATGTTTTGGCATAATGTTCTCGGCTTTCTTGGGTTCTTTGCCCAGCTCTACTTCACTGGAAGCTCTTGGTGGCTGTTAACTGCTACCTGCGCTCACTCCTATTTTGACTAAAGTTTGCTTTGATAACATTGACTTCCAGGCCAGGAATGTTGTCTACTATTCCTTGCAAAATTTAAAATCTTAAGCTACTAAAACAGTTTTCAAATACTGAGAGTTCTCAGTCTGCCAAAGACACATAATATATATATTTTTGCATACACGTGGACAGCTCCTCTCTCACACACACATTTTCACCACAATATTGATGCACTGGTGCCTAGGCCTGTGTTTCAGAGTCCCACAAAGCAACAGACGTCTCAGATTCAGCTTTCAGCTTCTGTCTCCTTAAGGTTCCAGCAGAAATGAGGACTGGCCGGGGGGCAGTTTCCAAAACAGACCCTGCTCTTCTCCAGTCTCTGCTTTTCCTTCCCAGGCTTGGATATTCCTTCAACTAGTGAATTTGCAGATCAGCACCAACCAGTCACGAAATGAGATGTGTCTAGATGTACTGATCAACAATTACAACAGTAGATTTTATTATGAACCTACTTGGGGTTGGGCACTACTCTAGGTTTGGGGGTGCAGCAGAAGACAAGACTGTGTGAGCCTGCTTTCTCAGAACTTATGTTCTAATTGGGGGAAACTCAAAAATAATATTCATGAAACAAATAGTAAGCCAGAAAATAACTTTAGACTCAGAATAATTGTAGATATTGGTAATTACTAGAAAACTAGAGAGTGACTGCTGGCAATTTGGGGTAAGGGTGAGATTTGGAGTTCCTAGGTCACATTGGGTGGTTGGGAAAAGCCTCTTTGGGAAGATATCATTGAGGCCAGACCCAATTTCCAAGATGAAGCTTCTAATGTGATAGAGATGAGGTGACCCAGGCAAAGAGAGGAGCACAGGCCTCGTGGTTAGTGTTAGCTAGAGACGGCCCAGGAGTGGAAGGGGTTGGTCCTATGAGAAAGCCAAATCTCTGCCTAGTAAACCCATTGCACCATCTTCGTTTAATATTTTTCATATTAAGTTTAGATTTTTCTTCATAAAGATCTCACTCAATTTTTTTTGAAGTATTTTATTCTTAAGTATTTAAAAATTTTATTTGCTATTATAAATGCATATTTAATCTTGATCCTCTATCAAATTATTGCTGATAATAAGGAAAGTGTTTACATTTATATATTTGCTTTCAGTGATACTTTACAGAATTCCATAATTACCTTAATACTTTAAAATTGATTATTTTGTCTGATTCATATAGACGGTTCTACTAAGAGCAAAAAGACAACCCAAAAAAAGGCAAGAAAAAGAGAAAAGACAAAATCAGCTAGCTTCATTTCTATTTCTAGTTGTATGCCTTATTTTATTTTCTTGTAGAACTCCAGGAGCTCTATTTTCTCTTAATATTAACGAAAATGTCTTAAAATTTTTGCCATTTGGTATGAGGTTAATAATTTGTCTGAAATGTTATCCTTTTACATTTTATGGAAGTGTCCTTCCACTTCAAGTTTATGAAGAGTTTTATCAGGAATAGGCAATAAATTTAATCAAATTCATTTTCAGAATTTTAAAAATTATATAATTATTCTACTTTCACACTAGATATGATGAATAGTATTAATATATTTGACTTCACTAATGAACTCTAATTAGTAATGTTATCATAATATTTTAAGTTATTGTTGAGTTAAATTTGGTAGTATTCAATTTGTAACTGTATATTAGTGGTTTTGGATTTCTAATCATGATTTTGATGTTGTTTAGGAAAATATTTAAAACTTTCTAAGTAACAGAATTTTGTTATTAATTTTCACATATAATTTCTGTTTTTGCTGTGTTGTAGTTACAGATTTTTGCCTGAGCACACTTTCTACATTTGAAATTTTGTAAAAGCACAGCAAATTCTTGAAAAAAATCTAGACTCTTTTGATTACAATATTTGACAAATCTATATCTTTCCAGTAATTAATTAATGTGTTCAGATGTTTTGTAATTGTTTTGATCATTTATAAATCTAGCCTATCACAGATTGAGGGATGTTTAAAGGCTATCTTTACTGCCATGTGTTTGTTAATAAATGTATATATTTCTAACAATTCTTGCATTTTACATTTGAAACTATGTTATCAGGTACCTAAGGTTCTATTAAATTTACATTTGTCGAGTTACTCTATTTGCCTCATACAATGCTTACGCCTTGACCTTTACTTTTTAATACAGACGAGATTATGATGAGGAAGCAGTTAAAGTAATGGTCTGGAATTCAAGCACACGGGCGAGAGCGGGGATTAGAAGAGGATGTCACACACGTGAGGCTGGGAGATGAAGCCGTGGGAGTGAATGGAAATATTCAGGGCAAGAATAGAAAGGACAAAGGAATCAAGGGACATTGTTTTAGAAACACCCATTTTTAAAGAACTAAAAGAAGGACTAGCAAGGGAGACTAATACCGAGCAGGCAGAAAAGAACCACGAATGGGGTTTGGCAGAGAAGTGATGGCCAGAGAGACTCCATCAGGAAGGTGCGATTGTCAGCGGCATCAGAGCCTTCATCGTGGACGAGGACCGTGCCATCCGCTTCCTGCCCGTGTGTTCACACATATACACTAGAACGTAAGACTGACGGCAAGAGTGCTGTTAAGTGTTTCTTCACTGGGGTATCTGCAGACCATAAACATTGCCTGGCACGTAGTAGATAGTGATAAGATTTGTTGAGTGAATTAAAAACATAATCTTGTTGATTATTAAAACAAAACAATTAACAAATACTGTATGATTTCAAGAGAAGTGAACTCTGATGTTCAAATATTATTCTAGGTCCCATTATACTATATTGTAACTTATAGGGTTAAAAAAGACAGACCACAAAGTAGAGCAGTTTAAAACACTCTGGTTCTAAAATAGTTTACTTAGACCTATTGCATAAAAACATCAAATATTCATGTCGCAACATTTTTTTCCTTAATCTGCCCTATTTCCATGGAGATACACACTTTTATTAATAACACTCAATTTATCTGTCCTAATGGTAATAGCCCATCAGAATAAAATGGCCAGTTCTTATAAAATGGAATTTATAATGGAATGCCAGATGAATAATTACTATGTTGAAACTTGTGTCTGTTTTATGGATTATTAAAAAATAAAATGAAAAATAAAACTTTTTAGTTCTAGTTAAAAAATAGACCATTAAAAGCTAATTTTACAGAAGTCTATTAAAATAATTCCTTTTAGGAATTATTTAACTAAAGAGAGATAAATAGTTATCAAAGCCCCATAATTTTTAAATGGCATAAACTCTTTAATTTCATAATAATATAAGAGCAAGTAAATTAGTGACAATATAAATTGATGCATATAATAAGAGAGAAGAGTGGATGTGTATCAACCATAAAAAATTGTGTCTATAGAGTTTACTATTTTTAAATTGTATTTAAAGTAATTATTTTCATGAAATAATGCCAATGATTTTTAAAAACAAACTTTCCAGAAGCTTGAACAATTAAAAAAGAACTGTTTTTCAAGGTATCAAGGTATTTTGAGAGACAATTCACTTCTTCAAAATATGCTGCTCCTGCATTTGAAGGCTTTTTGGAAAAGGAAACAGGAGTAGATTAAACATATGTATTTACACATAAGTACATTTATGGAATGATGTTGATCTAACCATTTTAAATGTTGTCTTTGAAATTATATTCAGAACATGTGACTTATTCTTTTCAAAAATGGGATTTAAAATCTTCACCATTCAACGATAGTGAAGATTTATCATTCTGAATTTTAGAAATAATGTATAGTTTCTACATACTGACAGCTTGACTGACATTTTGATCTTGTGAAATGAATTATGCATAAAGATCATCATTAATGAAGGAAATAAACTCCATGGCTTCACTTGTGATTTTAAAACATATATCCTTTGGGGCATCAGATGCTTTCAGTTTTTCTTTCTGGATTTTTGACATACACTTTTGAGTAAGCCCAGACACCTGTTTCCATCCTGACAACTATTTTCCTTAGAAATGCTTTGCTCTACTTCCCTTAGAAGAGAATGAATGTTTATCACTCAAAATGTGAAGCATTTTGAACTACTGTATTTATCCAAATTCAAGTGATTGACCATTGTTCTCACAGCCTGCTATCTTGCTCAAAAATTGAGAGCTGACATTTCCAATATTTTCATCAGTCCTAGAATTAACTCGAAGGCTGTTTTGTATATGACATTGACCATCTTGTCTATAGTTTTTAATCCTTTTGTTCTGGTAAAAATTTTATTCCTGACTTTATTTGATAGACATCTTTTTAACAAGTCAATTGTCTTACATGAAGCTTTTATGACAGTTACAGAAACTGCAAAATCATTCCCTTATATGATAAACAGCATCCCTTTCTTGTTGTAACTATTAATATAAGAAGAAAGAGCTAAACTTGAATGTTGTGCTGTAATGTGAAGTACGCACTTGTACGTCATCCAGTGATCATGCCTCAGATCCTGCAGATGTCAAAAGCTCAGCATCCTTACTTTTTACTCATAAAATCAATGTGCTGACGCTGCGCTAGTCCAAGATATGAATATTTAACAATGGTTAGGAGATTTTCCTTGGGCTGACCTCTTGCTCTTGTCATCAGCTATCACAGCACCAGTAGATGAAGGCACAGCGAATTTAATATAGGAACTTTTTTTTATCATCTTGTAAACGTGTCCTCCCTGTCCTTTGTGCACAAGATGAAGAAGCAGAAGCTGAGTGCTCATAGCAGCTTTGGACTGGCTGAAATAATGCTGTTCAAAGACATCAAATGAATCATTCTTTGTCAACCTGGAGAAGGTTGCCACCATCAGCTTTGTGTTTAACATTCATGTTGAACATGTATTTAACTTGTTCAACATTTTACATCTTGTTCAACATTTTTAATCAATAAATTGGATTAGTTGTCATATTTATTACACTAGTTACAGATTTAACAAGAGAAAAATCAAATAGATTTTGGTCAGAAGAAAAAAATAACCTGCCTATTTAGGATGAGAGCTGGATTTTAGCAGCAGAGTGTATTAAAAAAGTCTTAGGACTTTTAGTTGACAGAAATCTCAAAATTAGTCAATAGTGGTATATGGTTGCTAAAAATATACACATTTAGGTTATATTTTGAGAATGAGGGAGGACAAAGACTTGTTATACTTTCTCTCAAAATAACCTGGGGTGTTAGAGTGACAACATTAAGATAAGTAAAGCAAAATAGTGTTGATAGATTTGAAGACATTTGAAAATGTATATGAAGTATGTTCCTTAAGATTGGGGAATTTTACCTTTGAAAAATAGACTTGGGGGAAAACTAATTTTGTTTTCAAACATTTGAGAATGTCCATTGGAGGAACATGTAGACTTGCTCTGTCCGGCCCCAAATTGTTGAACTGCCATCATGGAGAGGAAGTGCCAGAGAGGCAGATTTTTTTTTCACTATAAGGAAGAGTTTTCTGATACTGGTAGCTATTCAAGTAAGGAAAGGACTATCTTAAAACGTAGTGAGGCTTATGCTGCTGTGAAAATGTATTAATAATCAGTGATTCTCAAGCTCAGTGGATGTTACATGGGCTCAGGAGGCAAGTTGGTAGGACAAAAGACCTCCACTCCTAACTCAGTAAAAACAACTCCCCATTTATATATTTTATGTATCCAGCTTTTGTAAGATTAAAAGAAAAAAATTCTGTTTTAAAATTTTACAACCACTGAATTATAAAACCAGCTGGTTGTTGGGCAGTAAAGAGAATTTAAGCTTGAAGGAGTGTTTGAATCGGTGGCCTTCAAAGTCTCATCGAACACTGTTTTAATAACAATTTTAATGAAATTATAACGTTGCCTACAAATAAAGTGTCCAAGAAGTTTACAGATTCTCTCTTTACTTCTCACCACAGACCTGAGCAAAAGTGTTGTTAGTTTTACACATGAGAATATTGAGGATGAGAAGAGTTTGGCAGATTGTGCCAAACTCTTGTGCCTATGACATGTGGAAAGAGCTAGGTTATAACCTTGGTTACACTTTCACCAGTGTACAATATTATGAAATCATGGAGTTGGGAGTTATCTTAGAGATCATGTCCTAAACCATTGTAGCTCTGATATTTATTTTTGTGAGGAAGATCAGCCCTGAACTAACATCCATGCCAATCCTCCTCTTTTTTTTGCTGAGGAAGCCTGGCCCTGAGATAACATCCATGCCCATCTTCCTCCACTTCATGTGGGATGCCGCCACAGCATGGCCGGACAAGCGGTGTGTCGGTGCGCGCCTGGGATCCGAGCCCGGGCTGCCAACAGCGGAGTGCGTGCACTTAACCACAATGCCATGGGGCCGGGCCCTAGCTCTGCTATTTTAAAACTCGCAGGTAGCATGACCATTCAGTGATTGGCTAATCTATATTTTAATACCTTCAAGGTCACTCACTTTTTCTTGAGTCATCTCATTCGGTTTGGAGTAGCTCTAGCTGTTTAAAAGTGCCTTCTTCTGTGAGCTGAAATCTGCCTTTCCATATGACCCAACTCAAAACCTATGTACATTTTCATATTCATCTGCTGTGGTCTCTTCTTTACAGGTGTTTATATTTAAATTGGGGAAGAACAACATGGAGACAAAGCGTAACAATATGGGACAGGTTTCTGCAATGGGATTATACCTTTGAAAAAGTTCTTTTTCCAAAACAAATTATAATTTAAAACAAAAGGGCTAACACAAACATCTTTGTAAGATAAGGGACTATAATGACCAGCATAGTCACAATTCCACCAAAAAACGAACATTCTTTCAGAATTGAGGCTCAATTGACAATTTACCAATTGGCTCAAGTGGTAAAAGGTATAGGGTAGAAATCACTAAAAAACAGTCTAGACAGAACTCTCACCACCTCCAGGGCACTTAATCAGGGACGGTAATATGGATGTCACACAGAAGTCTCTGTGGGGAAGAGAGCTCCCAGCTCTAGGCAGAATCTCCGCTGTTAGGGTTGGCCAAATCCTAGCAGGCAATAAGCATCTTCCTAAAATGGGTGGAGAAGAGCATGGCAGGACCTGAGGGGAAGGGCATGTGGTAGACCACGAGAGACTTGCAGCAGGCACAGGGGTACTCAGTCATGGAACTGTGCTTTCAAGACGGCATCTGTGTCCTGGGGCTGAGGCAGGCTCTCACTCAGTGGGTACCAGTCAGAAACAAAGCAGACAGGGGCAAGTAAGCGGTCTCTGATCACTGGATGGCAAGTCGTCTCGATACATTGGTCAATTGCTTAGCCCAGGTAGAAAGTTACAAAGCAAGGTAGAGTCACCAGGTTGAGAGACTGAATTAGATCTATACGTGTATATATATATAATCCAACTCATTTATCTATATTATTAATCTTAAAGGACGTTTTAGTTTTTCTCCAATACTTTATGGTAGTAAGTTGCTATTATTCAGGAGACAAATTTTAGTTTTTTAGATAGAAACGTGTCTCTTTGTGTCTGTGGTCTAAAATAGCAGTTATTCAAGCTACCAACATGTAAAATGTTCACAACATTTGTAAGTTATGAGTTGTCTCATGTACAAAACGGTGTGCTGCAATCAGAGACACAATGATAACCACTGAGCTGT
This sequence comes from Diceros bicornis minor, assembly GCF_020826845.1. Classification (NCBI taxonomy): domain Eukaryota; kingdom Metazoa; phylum Chordata; class Mammalia; order Perissodactyla; family Rhinocerotidae; genus Diceros; species Diceros bicornis. The sequence goes on along the minus strand of NC_080744.1, from coordinate 3,858,790 downwards.
AGATCACGCCAAATATACCTAGTATTTTTATCCTATCATTTGGGCAACAGTTGACCCAGAAATAAGCTTCCCATTTTGGCTTTAGAATATCACTGAAGACAGTAAGAATTGGATACAAATAAAATAACATTTTAGGTGAAATTATAGTATTTATTTACTCAAAAGAACATAACGAATCCTTAGCAAACACAACTCTGATTGCTAAAGCTGAGATACAGTGCACATATAGGACTTCAAAAGATCAGAATGAGAGCTGCTGTTTCCTCACTGTTATTATGCGGTGCTGTTATAGGCAATAAAGAGGAGCTAAATGTGATTCTCTGTATTTCGTTTTCAGTTCTTCTAGTCACTAACTTTATGAGTTTTTAGCAAACTATAGCGTCTTCTGGGAAACTACTACTTCATTTTTAAGGAAATATGGAAATGAAAAGAAAACAAAGCTATAAACAATTTTATATATCATATACACACAGAGGAGTAGCTCATAATTCACCATTATCCAGCAATCAATTTCAGACTGCTTTTTTCGACCTGTCTAAGATTTCAGGTTCAGATCCTCAAAGGAAACGTTTCTCAATTTTATATATATTATTTTCTGTAAAAGAATTATAATATAACTTTATTATTGCACTTTTGTATCTTAGAAAAAAATAAGAAGGGTATACATTCAAACCTCTGTCCCATTATAAAGAAATACCCTGAGTAAGCGTACCTGGGAACAGCCACTGAGAGTGTTGGGGGCTCAGATCAAGTTCATAGTGGGAGTCGTGGAAAGGACTGGAGAGCTGTCATCGTTTGCTAATCTGTTCTGCAATGACTGCTTAAAAGCAAGCAAGTTTTTTTTTCTTAAGTCACATCTCCATGTCACTCCTGACGTGTCATTTTAGCTACCCTCTTTGGCTGTGCTTGTTTTATTTCGACTGACTCTTATTTGCTTTCATTATACAGAAGTATGACAGCCCTGGGAAAAAAATACTGAGAATTCTAACAGAGGACCAATAATGTACCAGGAAAAAGAAAGGAATTAGTATTGCAACTCCATTTTGTTCTGACTCTCACATTTTGGAAACAGTTTCCTGCAACTTGGAAGCAGTTATGCTGCAGGTCAGACTCAACTCACTTTCTCAATTCTATTTAGTTATTAGCCTTCCCTGTTCATTTGAGAGGATGATGTGAAAAGTTAGTATTGGCTCTCTTTCTGAACTTAAATTTTCTAGGGAGGAAAAAACACACATAATCTGCTTTCCCATTCTCTGTGATTAATTTCTGGAATGGGATACATGGAGGACCTGAGGGATGCTGTGCCCCCCAAACTGTGTGGGCATCTGCTTCAAGGAAGGTGGCGACTTTGCAACCAGCTCTCTGTAGGTGTCACTTTTGTGCAATGGTGAAAAGGGAAAGTGTGGGGAAGACAAAAGGAAATGATTAATGCAGCTTGTGTTTCACTTTCCATGCCAATTTAATAATGTGTACTAATGATGCATTTTGGCAATAAACCTATTTAATAATCATTAAACAGAATTGCCATTCCCCATTAATGGGACACTACGTTATAACACATTGGCTAATTCCTCATTAAATTCAACATAAATTAAATAACAGATTTTATGTGAATAGCTAAAGAGAAAGACCCCTTCATTTTATTTTCCTAGGGAAATCAATATCCTTAGGGAAAATTGGCCAAACCTTCAGGTTATAATTAAAGAACAAAACAGAGAGCTTCTTTCTTTTGATTTTCAAAATTATTGTCCAAAGATAGTCAAAGAAAATAAAGATGGCTCCACTGGGATGTCTTTCACGAAAATGCTAGTTAAATGTAAGATTTAAATTTGCAACCTACTGGGCCGGCCCCGTGGCTTAGCGGTTAAGCGTGCGCTCTCCGCCACTGGCGGCCCGGGTGTGGCTCCCCGGTGCGGATCCCGGGTGCGCACCGACTCACTGCTTCTCTGGCCACGCTGAGGCTGCGTCCCACATACGGCAGCTAGAAGGATGTGCGACTATAACATACAACTATCTACTGGGGCTTTGGGGGAAAAATAAATAAATAAAATTATAAAAATAAATAAATAAATAAATAAATAAATAAATAAATTTGCAACGTACAGATACATTCGCTCTCAAAGTCATTAAAGATGCTCCAAGAGACTTAAATTCAGGCACTGTCAATAGTGGAGCGAGATGGGCAATGGAAGAGAGAACAGTGATTCCAGCGCCTGCCCCTCCCCACGGTCCCCCTGCCCACGGCTGCCAGGCATGGTTTAGACACGCTCTGTGTAGGTGACTTTGGTCCTACTGTGCAATATGGAGACATTCCTCTTCTCATTTGTCTCTATGCATCTGTGAAGGTCAAAAGACTTGTCTGAGAAATGGACACTCCTTAGCATGCCAGTAGAAGCTCAAATATATTAAATTATACTTGATATTTAGAGTTGTAATGACATGTGCTTGATTGCAGGGAAATTCAAGAGGCCGCTAAGAAGAAAATTACTGTAAAGGAAGACATCCACATTTTCAGCCAGACTTAACACTAAGGCCAAGTTATTTGAAAGAAGTTTGGCTCTGGACAGATTTTACACTGTATATAGAAAAATCGTTAAAAACTTGGCTTCTGTCTTATGAGATTTTGAGTGATTTTAATGTTATATCTTGTATTTATATATTTAACCTTCTTCTTTATATTTTTCAGTGTTGTTTGGATCTCTATATGACCATTTATTTCAATGAGAAAAACTAAGTTGAGGAAAAAAGAATTATTATAGTTAAAATGGTTATGTGGAATATAAAGATAAAGAAAAATTAAAGACAATGAATAAAGTTAATGGCGTGAATATGTTGAATATTTGCTACATAAAAAGTTTAGTTAGAATGAATCAATCATATGATAGAGCCTCCTTTTCATTTAACAGGAAACAATTGTAGTGGTCATCCAACAATTCAGCCCATGAACAGATGGTTTTTCCTAGGAATCGATTAACTCAGAATTTGTTTAAATGAAAAATAATATTCTATTTCTAAAGTGTGTCCGTGTAGGGTTGAAACATAATATCAGATGGCTATGTGAATCTGTAATTAACGCCATGCTTGTAATTTTGAATATTCCTAGCTCAAAATAATCTTGTGATGTCAAGCAGGAAGTAAGGAAATGTTACAATACTTTGTAAATTATGCATATTGTGGAACATGTCTGTGCAATTTTGTGAATAACGTCATTTAGATATCTTGAGGAACTTCTGAGAATTACCCAAGTTTTTCTTCGCCCTTTCCTAGGAAAGGACAGAACCAAAAATCTTACTGACCATTTAAAAATACTACAATGTTCTTCCAGATCTTCTTCTAGGATCCATTTCTGTCAGCCCGTCCTCATTTCCCTGCTTTTCTTTCTTGAGTTTTCTCATAGCTTAATCCAACACGCATGTTCCTAAATTTCTGTCCAGTTATTAAATTAATACCTGCCAAGTCATTCACGGTGCTAATGCTCTCAGCCTTTTCTCCTGTTTGAGAGAGATTTCCTAGTTCTACTGGTCTAATCGGCACTTGCTGGAGCTTCCTCTAGGGAATCACGTGGCAATATAGATGTATCAAGTCAGTATGTTGTACACCTTAGACTTACGTGTTGTATGTTAAACGGATCTCAGATCAAATTTGAACTTTAAATATGTGCAGTTGATGTATATTGGTTATACCTCAATTAAAAACAAAGAAAAAAATAAAACCTTTTAATTCTAAAATGAAATGCATACATCGTGCTCACATATGAAACCAGCTTGATCATACAAAAATGGATGGACACTAACCCAAATCTTTTACTCTAGGGAAGTATTTTTGCCTTACGTTTTTATCTAATTTAAAATGATTTTCTTAAAGTCTCACTGCTGTAGAGATAAACAAACAGCAAATTAACTACTCTGTCTAAAATTTCCCTTAAGTTTTTTCATCTAAACAATTTACTTTTCTTTAGTGATTGGAACCTTTTCCGACAGTAGTAATTTTGATTCCTTTCCTCTAAGCCATAGTTCCTCTGTTCATTTAAGAATACATTATACCAGGATATATTAAGTCCATAGAATAGCTCTAATTTTAGAACACTTACCTGATTTTGCCAAAATTCTCAAGGACAATAGGTTACCTGTTCTAGTTCAGTGATTCTCAGTGCTAAACTGAGGGTCAGGACCAGGCTGAAATTACACGGATCACCTGGAAAGCTTTGTTAAAATTATCAGTACTTGACCCACATCCTGTAAATGCTAATTCCTGTCAGGGGTGGGGAATCTTTATCTTTTAAAAGCCTTCCTGACCTGATACTTAATGCATGGCGAGTCTTGGGAACCTCTGGCCATTTTCAAAGAGTAGGACTTGAGAAACAATGAGTAATAACTAGAAAAATCTTGATAAGTGGATTTGCATCAATTTATAGGATCAAGGAGATGCATTTCTTCAAAAGAAAGCCTCAACTGTAACTAGTAATTTAGATAAGATAACCTCTCAAAGAATAACAAGGATATGCCAACAAATATGGAAAACAAAACAATGGCCTACAGACTGGAATCCCTTGATGTCTATCTCAATCCCAAGAAAGAAGATGGCAAAGAGGGCAGTAGCTGCAGGCCCATTACTCTAGTTTCCCAGGCAAGAAAAGTGATGCTTGAGGTGCTGCAGCAAAGGCCTTTACCTTGTACGGAGCAAGAAATGCCTGATGTACAAGCTAGATTTCGAAAAGGGAGAGGCACACAAGATCGAATTGCAATTATTCATTGGCTACTACAGTGCTCCAAAGAATTTCAGAAGAAGGTCAGTCTGTGATTTATAGACAACAGTAAAGCCTTTGACTGCATGGATCATGAAAAGCTCCGGGCTACTCTGAAAGAAATAGGTGTGCCTCAGCACTTGATTGTCCTGATGCATAACCTGTATTGTGGACAAGAAGCCACTGTGAGGACAGAATATGGAGAGACAGAATGGTTTCCTGTAGGCAAAGGAGTCAGATAATGGTGCATTTTATCTCCCTATCTGTTTAATCTGTGTGCAGAACATATCACACAAAAAACTGGGCTAGACTCAGATGAAGGAGGATTGAAAATTGGTGCAAGAAATATCAACAATCTAAGATACGCAGATGACATCATCTTACTGGCGGAAAGCAGCCAGGACTTGAAACTACTGATGAAAGTGAAAGAAGAAAGTGCCAAAGCAGGACTGTGTTTGAGCATCGAGAAGACAAAGATCATGACTGTGGAAGAACTACACAACTTGAACGTAGATAATGAAGACATGGAAATTGTTAAAGATTTTGTTTGCTTTAGTTCAGTCATCAATTTATATGGAGATTGCAGTCAAGAAATCAAGAGAAGACTGAGACTTGGAAGGGCAGCAATGAAAGAATTAGGAAAGGTCATCAAGTGTAAGGAAGTGTCATTAGGGACCAAGGCCAACATTATCCACACCCTCGTATTCCCAGTTACTACGTATGGGTGCGAAACCTGGACAGTGGAGAAGGCTGATGGGAAACAAATTTGATTCATTTGAAATATGGTGCTGGAGGAGAGCCCTATGGATACCCTGGACTGCCAGAAAGACGGACAAGTGGGTCCTAGAGCAAATTAAGCCTGAACTATTGCTGGAGGCAAAAATGATAAACTGAGGCTGTCCTACTTTGGGTGCATCATGAGAAGGCAGGATTCTTTGGAAAAGACACTTATACTGGGAAAAGTAGAAGGTAGTAGGAACAGAGGAAGACCAAATATGAGGTGGATTGATCCTATAAAGGAAGCCCTAGGCATAAGTCTACAGAAGCTGAGGCGGGCTATTGAGGACAGGACATTGTGGATGTCACTCAGTCATAAGGTTGCCAGAGTCGGAGCTGACTTGATGGCGCGTAACAACAACAACCTCTCAAAGATAAGAAAGAGAGCTGAGCTTGGGCCCGCCTGGTGGCGCAAGCGGTTAAGTGCACGCACTCTGCTTCGGCGGCCCGGGGTTCGCTGGTTCGGATCCCGGGCGCGCACGACGCACCACTTGTCAAGCCGTGCTGTGGCGGCGTCCCATATAAAGTACAGAATGATGGGCATGGATGTTAGCCCAGGGCCAGTTTTCCTCAGCAAAAAAAGAAGAGGATTGGCAGATGTTAGCTCAGGGCGGATCTTCCTCACAAAAAAAAAAAAAAAGAAAGAAAAAAAGAAAGGGACCTGAGCTTCCTTAGCACAGAAGAAAAAGAGGAAGATGGATACTTACTAAGAAGCCCAGGCAAATATAAAATGGAGTGGAGAAGAGTAAATGCTTCTTTAGCTTTTACCTGAGAGAAGAATAAAAAATATAACAGTATATTTAGACTGTAATTATAGAAATTTAGGGTGATGAGACAATTTTACCCCTGTGCCATTATACCCTAAAAATAAATAGTATCCTAAAATACCTACATAATATATGCAAAACATACGTATGTCTTATTTTGACATGAATTATTTAGATGGTCACTGCAATGCTCTACTTCATTTAGCTTGAAATTAAGTATGGCTTCAATCTTAGGCCAAACATTAGGAAATTACCTTTGCAGCTAAAACAAACAGCTTTGTCCTGCATGCCACTCCCTTCCCTTCTCCCCCTCCCCCAGACTCATTACTTCCGAAATTATATTTTAGGGATACTGTTAGGATCTTTGTATCCAAAATGCCTCTTCCAGCATTGGAGAATGACTAGAATTTAATGATAGACAGGCTAGCATCTCTTTCCTCAGACAATTTCCGTACTGCAATCAAGCAAGAAGACCAAGGGTTTCCACTTTGCTATGTGTTTCACTAGGTATGTTGAATACTTTCATATTGTAAAACCCCTAAAATACTGGATAAAAATACTGAAAAACAAATACTATAAATGTAGAGCTGAACTTTCAGTAAAGTAAAGAAAACCTCTACGGTTCAGGTTGATGATGGGATAGAATATTAGAGTGGGAATGTATGAGCTGATGCTGCAGCTTTACCGTCAGGGAACAAGGGGACTTAATTTAGTAGCTTGGTTCTAGTGTCCACATCAGAAGGGAAGATGAAGTAGGGATGGTGGTGGGGAGTTGCAGCTGAGTTTTCTGTGTAAAGTTGGGATCCACAAAGCGCTAAATCTTCAATGAAATGTTGGAATTGAAAAACAATCTTCCCACTGGCTCAGGAAGATAATCCAAAAACATTTTTATTGTGACTTGGTCTCTGCGTGGAGAGTAAAAAATATCCCCCTTAGAATCTGGCACTGTATGTGTCGTAGATGCTATTGAGGCTCTTTATCACATGCTCTGGAACCATCTTCCATTGCAGCTCCAGCTGTGGTGCAGTTTCCGTACATTTAGCAGAACTCCCATCTCAAGTTCCTACCTTTCACCCTCAGATTTTCTCTGAAAAACCCACAACACCTGTTGGACAATCCTCAAACAATGGAGGATGGGAGCCAAGAAAAACGTTTCTCGACTCCTTCCCTTCAAAGGCAAGACTCGAAGGAACATCCCACATTGTTTCTCAGAAGACTCCCAGGAAGGCTGAGCTGCATTTGTCTCCAGGGCTGACTATAGCTCAATAGCATGCCCTTTATTGGCATTACATCCTTCTCCCCCTTACTGTCTTTACTCCCTCATTCTGCCTTCCTGAGATCACCTCCCAAATATGACACTATACACAAGACATTGTATCGATTAATACCTTCAGAGAAATACAAACTAACACAATGTATTTTCACCTCATGTAAATTTGGGGTTCAAATTTATGTAACCCATATGATCTGGGAATCCTCAGGCTGAAAGTATCAACGTCAAATTATACTCAGATGAGTGAATCCCTCATTCACTTGACTGAAACAAATGCAAAAGGCTCTGGTGGTAAACACTCTCAAGCCAAAGCACGTCATGTCATTTCAGGTAAAGCCCCTCTAAAATGAGTTCAAAGTACAAACTTTCAAACCATGAGAAGAAATAATCCAATTCAAAGCAGTATGAAGAACTAAAGATTGTATTCTTTTTTTTTTTTTTTTTTGCTGTGGAAGATGGTTGCTGTGCTGCCATCTGTGCCAATCTTCCTCCATTTTTTGTATGTGGGACTTTGCCACAGCATGGCTTGATGAGCGATGTGTATGTCCACCCCTGGGATCCAAACCTGTGAACCCCAGGCAGCCGAAGCAGAATGCACGAGCTTAACCACTACACTACTGGGTTAAGTTCTTTAGAGATTGTATTCTTTAGATTGTATTCTTTACCTGTTGCTTAGTGGCTTAAACAACACTACTCGTATTATCTCACAGTTTCTATGGGTCGTGAACTCTGTGCACAGAGGGGATGGCCTGTCTTTTCTTCCATGTTGTTTGCGGCATCAGCTGGAAGACTTGAGTGCTGACTAGCTGGAACTATCTGCAGATTGTGTCTTAGTCTATTTGGGCTGCTACAAGAAAATACCATAGACTAGGTGGCTTATAAATGACAGGAATTTGTTTTTCACAATGCTGGAGGCTAGGAAGTCCAAGATCACAGTGCCGCCATGTTTGGTGTAAGATGAGAGCCCACTTCCTAGGCTGGACTTCCTCCTTGTATCCTCACGTGGTGGAAGGGTCAAAGGATCTCTTTTGTAAAAGCACTAGTCCCATTTTTTTTTTTTTGTGAGGAAGATCAGCCCTGAGCTAACATCCATGCCAATCCTCCTCTTTTTGTTTGCTGAGGAAGACTGGCCCTGAGCTAACATCCGTGCCCATCTTCCTCCACTTTATGTGGGATGCTGCCACAGCATGGCTTGATAAGTGGTGTGTCAGTGCGCCCCCGGGATCCGAACCCAGGCCGCTAGCGGCAGAGCGCATGCACTTAACCACTACGCCACGGGGCTGGCCCCAGCACTAGCCCCACTTTTGAGGGTTCCAATCATGACCTAATTACCTCCCAAAGGCCCCACATCCTAATAACATCACCTTGGGCATTAGGTTTTTTAAGATATGAATTGGGGAGGACCCAAACTTTCAGACCATAGCAACTTGGCTGGGGCTCAAGGAGCTGCTTCCAAGGTGGTGAGCTCCCACGGCTGGTGAGCTGGTGCTCTGGCTGGCAGGAAGCTGCAGCTCTTCTCCATATGGTCTTCTCTACAGGGCTGCTTGTGTGTCCTCACAATGTGGTGGCTGGCTGTCCTCAGAAGGAGCTGTAAGAGACCAAGGTGGAGGCTATCATGTCTTTAATGACCTAACTTCGTAAATCACACACTGTCACTTCTGCAATATTCTATTCATCACAGGTCAGTCCTGTTAAATGTGGCAGAGGATTACTCAGGGGTGTGAATACCAGGAGGCAACGGTTGTTGGGGAAATCCTGGAGGCTGGCTACCACAGAGACTGTGGTAGATTTGTGTTGTGCCAAGTTAACTAAGCTCCAACTGCGTTTCCCAGAATTCCCCTCCCAGCATAGTCTTGTGTTAGTGAGAGCTACGAGAGATGCTTTGCATGGGTTTGGAAGGCTGAAGAGAAGCAGAGATATATTCTTTTCATTCTCAGAAGGTCAGTGCTGGGCACAAGGCACTGTTGTCGTCTATCTGCTGTCTCACCTTGTTGAAGTGGGACATAGCTGGGCCCACAGTAATGCGACACCTGCCACATCCTCCCTTCAGCCTCTGACTTCTGAATGAGGTGTGTTTTAGCTGATATCGGCGTCTCCTGCAGGTCACCCCACCTTGGAGGTTGGAGACCTGGCAGCAGTGAAGGACCGACCTGGATTCCAGTCTGACCGCACGGACTCGGGCTCATCCTTACAGGGACCCGTTTGTCCCTGCTGCCCCCATTTCACGCCATCTTTCTTCCTCACTGCGTGTCCCGATGGCTTCAGGTGCAGCACCAGACGCAGAAACAGTAGCCTCACGAAGATCGCTTCACCAGCTCTCACAAATACAGACGGACAAATCCCTGTGAGAAATCCCTTATTATACACAAATGTGGGGGTTCTGCTTCTCAGATCAAACTCTGACTGACACAGAGACTATAAAATAAGTAGCATTAAGTTGAATGAAGCAGGAAAGAAGAAATCAATTACTATAAGAGATAAGATGGCATAAAAAAGCAGATATATTTGAAAAGAGGCCAGGCAGAAGTTGTAAAAATGAAAAATACATTAAATAAAGAAAACCTTCCAATATATGGGTTTATAAGTTAGGTACACACTCTGAACAGGATATAGGAGGCTGTAACAAAATTCCGAATAAACAATAGTTCAAATAAGGTAGATGTTTATTTTTCTTTCATAAATATTTTTCTTTTCATAAATTCAGGGCTCCTGTGGCTGATAAGGCAATTCCATACTGTCAGAAAACCAGATTTCTTTTTGTAGCCCTCTTAAAAAGCTTTTATATCTGTGTCTAATATGGCTGCTCCACATCCTGCCATCACTTCTGCGCCCCACTGCACCCAGTAGTAAAGGAGGGCCTGATCCTTTCCTTTTAAGAAAGTAATCCAGAACTTGAATATATCAATTTTACCTGTACCCCATTGATCTGGCCATAAGCAGTTGCAACGGACGTTAGGTGCATAATTAGGTGGACAATTACCCATCTAAAAATTGTATTGCTACAAACGTGAATACAGATATTGACAGAACAAATTGTAGGCTCTGACACAATGGTTAAAAAGCAGATAAGACACTTCCCAAGAGACCATTAACAGAGAGAAAAGGCTGACGATTTTATGGAGACTGAAGCAGATCTGAGAGAGAAAAAAGATAGCAAAAAAGGCATAGATTAAAATAGGATACATGCAAGAAGGGAAAGGATAAAATTATGAATTTTTCAAAATTGATAAATAGCATGATTCTTAAAGTTTGAGAAGCACACTGATTCTGGAGGGAAATAAAATAAATAAAATTACACATAGATATGTTTCAGAAAACCAGAACACCCAAGACATAAAGAAGATCTTTAAAATCAACATAAATAACCCGGGAGGAAACCTGCTGGATTCTCCATAAAATCTACATTTCAATGAACTGCTGTGCTTACAGGGAAATAAGTAATTCTCTAAGCACCCCTGGAATAAATAACCCAACAAACATGCAAAAAATGACCTGAATCCTGAGAAAGAATCAAGGAACAGCAAACTGCCTGGAAGACACGAAAGGAAGAGTTAGAGGTCACCTGCGCTGAATGTTGAGATCAACAGAGCACTTGAGAGACTGAGCCTGAAGGAGCTGATCCGGGAACCGGGCATTATGTGAGTAAGCCTGGTTCTCCCGGCAGAAATCATTTCTAATGCTTCCTGGAGACAAAGCTGATGCTAGAATGCGGAAAATTGAGATTGAATAAATCAAGCCCCTGTGAGTGAGCAGAAACAATGAACATCTAATTTAGATTCCTGGGGGCTTCAGATATTGGAATGATCACGAACGGAATGTAAAATGACCGTATATAAAATGGTTAAGCAAATAATAGGTGAAGTCACAAAACCAGTAAATGACAAAATGTCATCAAGAATGAAGATCCAGAATTCCGCTCCGGCCATGATGCATGACAGGGACTGGAACTCTCCTAACATCATAAATATCCAGAAAACTCGGAAAATGTATGAGTCAAATGCTTTGACATATAGGACAACAGGCAACATGGCATTGTAGTCCAGGGAAAAGGGAACAAGAAAGGGGAGCCCCACGATCTCCTGACAGCATTTTCCAACTGTGGTGTGGGCAGATAATCCCGCACATGACCTGACTGAGCTGCAGACACAGAGAGCAGAGCAAGGGAAGGCAAGACACCTGGAATGTGGAACATGTGAGGCAGGTCACCAGAGAGAAGGAAAGCACCTGAAGGAGGAGGCCAGGGGCGTGCACAGGGGTCCCCTTGAGGATGCTGTAGATGCTAAGTCACACTTGCATAGGAGAAACTCAATAAGCTGGGAGCTTTAAGGTGAACAATTCCTAGAGCACAAACAGGGCTGAGAAATGCCTGCTTCCCAGCAGCCAGAAGATTCAGTGGAGACGTCAGAGGGGTCGTGCCTGAGTGCTGGGGCTAGAGTGACCCTTAGGTAAAGAATCCTGAAGCCCAGCCTAAAAAGCTTAAAAGCTGGCTTCTATAGGATCAAGGTGACCCTTACCCTAACCCAGAAAAAAAAAGGCAGCTAGAGAAAAATGGCACATTACTTATTGAGGAATCAAAATAAGAATATTAGCACATTTCTCATCTGAAACATAATAATCCAGAAAACAATGAAACCAAAGTTTTTATATTTATGTGGGCAAATACAACAAATAAATATTAATTTTAATAAATTAAAATCTCGCAGAACTATTGTAGAAATTGTCCAGCTGATTCTAAAATTTCTATGTAATGCAAACAACTTAGAATAGTCAAAGTGATTTTAAAAATGAAGAACAATGTTGAGGAACATGCAGTGCCTGATTTTAAGACTTATTGGACGCAACAGTGATGAAAGGAGCAGCCTATTGGCATAAGGACACATATTTAGGTTAATGCAACAGAATATAATCCAGCAATGTATGCACGGACGTGCAGTCAGTTGGTTTTTTATCAAATTTGCCAACATAATTTAATGGGGAAAGAGTGGTGCTGGGACAACTGGATATCAAGGAAGAAAAAATTAATCTCTCTGTTACACTACAAAGAATGAGGGCTGCCGGTAAGTGAAATTTAGGAGTTCAGTGGTTTGGGGTATCATGGGACATCTACAAAGTAAAGGACAAATTATCACTTATTGCACTGCTCACCAATGAGAAGGAAGCACAATATTAGGTAGTCCTTTTTGGATATGGGAGGCAGCATATTCCTCATCTGGAGATGCTATTCCAACCCATACATTAGATATTACAAATGTTCACATTGGTTAGCGTACACCAACTACAGAAGAAGTACTAAAAAACCTTAGCTGACAGAATGACTTGCTCAGTCGACAGCAACCGAATGCTGACATGTTGGCCACGTGAACACGGTAACCGTGGTGGTGTGAGGGAGTCTGCATGATTTCTGTAGCGTGGGCTCCCTCTCTCCAACACTAGTCTATTGCCACCACATGTTTCAGACCTACAGACAAACATGGAGCCCCGCAACGGCACTGTTCTGCATGGAAACCAATTAGTCACTTGGTTCTGGCACAGTAGAACGTGGTATGGCCAGTTAAGGTTTCCAATGAAGTGCTTAGCTCAGACATGAGACCAGACAAAGATGGGATGTCATTTTCTAGGATTTGTAATTATTCTAAATCAACAACCATAATACGGTTTTGTGATCCGAAAAGGTAGAATACATGAGTCTGCAAATCAAGGTCTTAAGATAGGAATAACTCACATAACATCACCCCCAGTTACTTTGTTGGGGAGTCTGGACTTTCCAGACTCATAACTCTGGACTCTGTGGGTATAGAGGTTCTGATTGACAAAGGTAGATGCATTGACCCCAGGACACTGCAAGAATGCCAAGAACTTAAGTTATGGCTTCTTCCCGAATACTTCAGGCAATTTTTTTCCAAGGGTCCAGATGGAAGTCACCATACTGGTCAGGCTAATTGATCTAAACTTCAGGAAAAGGTAGAACTCTTGCAGAAGATGAGATCAGAGAAGAATATGTTTAACACTGGGTGATCCACTTGCGTGTCTCTTCTTACTCCCTTGCCCAATTTTGAGAGTAAACATAATAATACAGCAGCCGTGGCCTGAAAAGGCATAGTGATCAGGCAACAGAATCCCCATGGATGAAGGTCTGAGTCATCCAAAGTCAGGCCACCCAGACCAACAGAGGTGCTATTTAAGACTGAAGGGAATGCAAATGGGTAGTTGAGGAACGTCTTTGTCAGCTCCACTGTTATAACAAAATACCATAGACTGGGTGGCCTAAATAACAAACATTTATTTCTCACAGTTCTGGAACCTAGGAAGTCTGAGATCAAGGTGCCAGCAGATTCGGTTCCCAGTGAGGGCTCTCTTCCTGGTTTGCAGACACCTGTCTTCTTGCTATGTCCTCATATGATGAGGTTGGATGTAATGGAGAGAGAGAGCGAGAGGCAGCACATGTGCAGTCTGGTCTCTTTTCCTTTTCTTATTAGGAAACTAATCCCATTACGGAGGTTCCACCCTCATGACTTCATCTAAACCTAATTATCTCCCAAAGGCCCCATCTCCAAATACCATCACATTGTGGGTTAGGGCTTCAACATATGAATTTTGGGGACACACAAACATTCAGTGCATAACAAGGAGGGTGACGCTGAACATCAACTGTGGCCCCTAGTCCTGCTGCAGAGTCGGTGGCTATGGTTCCTTCCTTTCATGAGTTTCCAACAGAAAGAAACAAAACCCAGAAAAGCACATCAGAATCACGGAGAAGTGCTACTCCCAACATATGTGGAAGTGGCTTGGTGCAGAATCAATTCTAAAAGTGGACATTCTAAATTCTGAAGTGGACATCATCCTTCACCATACATTTACTAAACTCACTCTTATTCTGTGAGCTGTGGAGCACTGCTGCCTGGTAGAACACCTCACACGAAGTCCTTCCTCTCCCCTGAAGCATCTTGCATCCCACAACTGTGAGTGCAGGGGTGTTGGTCCTGTCCCGGCTCCCGACACAGAAGGACAGACTCTGGGGAATTATGAAGGAGGCATGGATGCTTCTGCAGTACCTCAGATTCCCATTTTATGTCACTTTACATCCTCACTATGCCCCTTTCCCACTCACTGACACTCACTTTTCATGGCATTTTACCTTTTTATCATCTCTAAACACTCAAGGGATGTGTGGTGTAAACTCACTCGCTCTGAGGTATAAAAGGCTGAGATCAGCTGAGTGGGCTCTACGTACTGCACAGAAAGAGTTTCTGTTTTAAAAACTCAAAGTTTTGTGACCTAAAGTAAAACACTAAATATTAAATTTCAAGTATCAACCAGTGGGTGAATAAATGAAGCCTTCCTACAGCCCTGTAAAATTTTGTAACAGTTACCTCTCTTTGAACTACACAGAAAGCCAGTTTTAGGATAGAATACACCAAAAACACATAATAACTTTTTCCTAGAGAGGGAAAAATTCTTTTTCCTTCTACCCTCCTAGGTTCTCCAGCGGTAAATGAACTGACCAAAGACAGATTAAAATGAGAAAAACAAACAGAAGTTTACCAGCATGTGTGTAATGCATACACATGAGAATACCCAGACCTGAGTAACTCCAAGGGTTGGTTAGAACTTGGGCTGAATGACATCTTGACAAAAGAACAATAAATTCTTAGAGAAGTGAGAAGATAGAGGAAAAGGACTTTGAGTTTCTGGGGTGGCAAATTGTAGGAAGGCAAATATATGGAAAGGGAAAAGTAATGGTGGATGAGGGCTGCTTTCAGCAAGGTTTGCCATGGAGAGTCCTCTGGGGCAGTCTGCGGGTTGATAAAGGTCTACAATTGTCTCTGGTAATTAACTTCTGTCCTTTCTGGTAGAGAGGGGAGGGGGACAACTTTGCAAATTTATGTCCTACTTTTAGGCAAATCGAGGAAGGGCAGAGAGCTCTTCTTGTCTCTGCTTCTCCCCACTTTTCTTCAGCTCAAAATAATCCATATGTCGAAGTGGTGTATTTTGGGACGGCATATTCTGCTACCCTACAAGGCCAAGAGTTTTATTTATGAAAATAACTGAAAATCTGAATGTGGACATTAAGACTGCTTCTAAGAAAATTAAATTTTTGAAGTCCTAATTAAATCCAAAATAGGCAATGTGTGCCAACACTACAAAAGACTTCAAAAGTCTCTTTATCTGCCAAATGTTTCCCAATTTGAGCACGAATTTCATTTCTCTCATGAATGCCATGCTATATTCCCTGAAACTTGCATGATTGTCATTGAAAACCAGAAGAAACCAGCAGAGTGCTATGTATTATATGTAAATTTTATGAACAGCACAGCAAATAGACTTTACTGAACAAGATGGACATTTTCCAGTGGCTAAATCCCTAGAATTAGAGTGACTGGGTTCATCATTTAGATCAAGTGGTTTTTTATTTGGTGACTCTGGGGAAGGGAATTTGGGTGAGATAATGGGTAGCATTTTCTAAGCACTTACCATGTGCCAGGCATGATTCTAGGCTGTTAATATGGGTTAACTCTACTTCTCACAACAGTCCTATTTAATCTCCTTTTGTGTATTTTTCATCTGAGGAAACTGGGAGATCTACAAGGATTATGGAACTTGTCCAATTTCACACAGCTCGTACGTGGAGGGAAGCCAGTGAGATATGTGCACTCAGCCTGGGGGAAACCTTGACATAGCACATTCTTAGCAGACTTCTAAATTCTTTGCTTACCATGACCTACTCATAATTTACAATTATTCTCCCTCTCTCTCATTAACTCATCAATTTTTCATGACTTTTATATCACAAGTAGCAATCTGCATCCCTTTCAAAAGTATTGAATATGTATATAGATATATGCCACATAAACATCAGTAAAATGAGTACCTACAGTAATTACACAGACCCTTGATCAAGCCCTGGGGATTCTATGTTCTCTCCCTGTTCCAGCTTGGATGTTTTATCAGTCTCCTTATGTGTGAGGAAGCAAACACCTGTTCCTCTTTTCCATCAAGCGGAAAGAGGCAAAAACAACAAAAAAGCAACAATAACAACTGAACAGATAATAATATGCAATTTAAAAACAGAATTCTTTGAAAGTTTTTCCTTCTACTTTAACAAAAAATGTTCACACACATCGTGCTTACTCACACACAGCAAATTGTGCAAAAGGCAATACATTAAATAACAGCTTTGTCCATTATAATGAAATGAAACAAGTATCAAAGGCACAATATTCATAAAACACTAGGAGTCTATAATCCACTAAAATTCAGGCTACCAGCCAAATACTACAACAGCTTCAAACATCAGGCAACTTAAGGTGTATGATTTGAAATGGATAATGCATAATTTCCAAAGGGCTCTAGGTAGGTAAACAGTGGTGATGCAATGAGTTATTGGTGCCGAGTATTTATTTGTTTGCCCTCTGATTGCTCCAGCTCCCCAGAGGTCAGGAGTCTGTCACCTGCTGCTCCTCAGCTGCTAAGATCAGAGACCACAACACAGGTGGAGCGCCCATGTTCTCAGGGCTGCTGCTTCACAGAGATAAGGCTGCGCTGGAGAAAAGCTGGCTCTCCCTCCCTCTGCAAGAGCCTGAACAGCCGTCGGTAATAAACAGTTACTTCTCAACTGTTATGTTAAACAATACTCCCTCCCATACACAGGGGAAATTTGATAAAGGGAGTTATTTAAATCACTTGAAATGCCTATAGCTCTATTATTTCTGGTCTTTGTGTTATCTCTTTTTCATTTTGTTCCTTCCTTCTCTCCCTGCACCCTCCAATCTACTGCCAAATGCAGTGATTTAAGAACTCACTGGAAATACTGGGTCACTTTTCTCTACCAGTTGGTTGCCTTGAACACTTTTGGTGAGCTATTGTTAGCCACCCTCGTCATTCTGCTGTCGTTCGTGGCATCATGTCTCTAAGTATGAGAACATTGCAAAAATCTACTATGCCCATTCAGAAACATGTATTATGCCTGCTTATGACCTGGCAATGAAACTAAGCCAACTTCTGGAAGCCAAAGAAAGACAGCTGCAACCGCTAGCATCATAGGAATTTATACAGTTCTTAATTGTATCAAAAGAGGAAGACCATTTTCCCTGAAAACTCCTAAATATGCAAAGACAAGCTCCTCACCCGCTTCCTGCCACTGGAGATTCTGCCACTAAATAGTATTTCATGTCATTCACCAGTTTGATCAAATATCACTACTGATAACAGCTTTCTTTTTTCTGTCAAGCAGCACAGGGGATGCGCTTAGCTTACAATCACAGATCAATTACTGCTGAACGCTACCGATGAATTTTCAGTTCTTCCCCTCCTGACACATCTTTGAGCAGCGCGTTCAGTGGCTAATTTTCCCCTCAGCCTAGGGACCCTGGGGGCTCTTGGGTAATAAGCTGAGATGACTTTTATCCGTGTGCCTCTGCACTTTGCAGGTTTTGAGGAACACTGGGCACAAATGTACCTTACTATATAGAAACAGTGATCAGAAATCCACTGTCACAGGATTTTTAAACAGTGAACTGATTAAACATACATTGCCTGAGTGAATATTACATATTTAAAGCCCACATATTTTAATAAATGTTTCTCCCTTAATTTTCTCAGCTTCTCTTACAATAGTAGAGTCCTATCTTTTATTTTTGATGCAGCATTGATCCCTCTGTTAAGCCCAAAGTAAACTGCTTCTTACTAAAAGCCAATTGTTGTAGAAACAGTTAAACATGACCACCACAGACTGCCCTGTGAGTTCACATTCTGTCACACAAAGTAATTTAAAGGGAGCTTAGTTTAGTTTAGTTTTTTTTAGTTAAGCTTATATCGATTTACCTAGACTTTTAAGCCACTTTGCCAAATGTAAATTATAATTCATGTTGTAACTTAAATATTATTACTAATTTATTAGAATTATTTTCAAACATTTGTGTATTCACATATGCATATATATAAATTTTAAACTTAAGCTTAATTATAAGGTGTTAAGTACTTTGCAATTCTTAGGAGGAAATTATTTTCCAGACGAATGCATTTCTAATTTTATATAGAGTCCAATTGGAAAATAGCACCGCAGGGCTCTTTTAGCACACCACATCTTCTGTTGGAAATCCAAATGCTAGGCTACAACCTCAGGTTTCTGTGATTTCCTGCGATTCTAAGCCCACCAGGCTTACTGAAGGGTCCGATCTTCCTCTGTAAAGCAGTCTTCTACAGCCTAGGCACCTTCATCCTTTTCCCCAGATGTCCATTGTTTCACACCCTGGGACGGCGGAGACCACCAGGCTCCTCCAGCCCGTATGTCTCTCCAGCTTGACATCCCCTGGTGCACGCTACAGCCCATAAGCACGAGGGGCACAGGCTAGAGCAACAGTCGCCAGCAGTCTCCTCTCTGACACAGTGTGTCCTCTTTCCTCCGGTAACCGGTACCTTTGGGACCAAAAGCTCTAAGAAAATTTCCTCATGTCCTATGGTCTCTCAGTAGCTGGACAGCTCATAATTACTCGCTTCACCTCCTGTTAAGGATCCACGGTAGGCATGATTTTACAGGCATTTGATGTCCTCTAGGACAATGTCATTAATATCTGTAAGAGGGGATATGAGAGGTATTTTCTGTGACGTTAGGAAGCACAGTCTACAAGACTGTCCTTATTTCTAAAACCAGGTGCCAGTCTGAGGTTTCCCAAGACCACCCTCAGGTTTGATAAATTGCTAGAAGAATCCACAGAACTCACTGAAAGCTGTTATACTCACAGTATGGTTCATCACAGGGAAAGAATACAGATTAAAATCAGCCAGAGGAAGCGACGCACAGGGCAGAGTCAAGGAGGGTTCCTGATGTGAAGCTTTCATTTTCTTTAGGATGGACTGTGTTACCCTCCTGGCATCCACATGCGACAATACCCGAAGAATACTGCCAACCGGGGAAGCTCATCTGAGCTTTAGTGTCCAGAGCTTTAATGGGGCTCCACGGCTGACTTTCCACACGGCCGACCTTTAGCCTCCCACTCATTGGAGGTAGAGTGGACGCCATATGGCCCACAGCGAATTTCTCAAGGTAAAAGGTCTCAGTGTAAAACTTGCGTGTGTATTTGCGTGTGTGTGTGTGCATGAGAGACAGAGGGAGATATTTCTTTTTGATTTGTAGTTTCAGCTTATTTAATAAGGAAGTTAAAGCCTATTTTTTTAAATCATATCGAAAGCTGTATCTCCAATGACAGTGAACTCATCTTATTTACACTTATAAAAGATTTAATTTCGTATATCTCTAATTTGTAAATTGTATTCTGACTATCAGACCTATTAGTTTTAGAAATAGATAATTGTTTCTTTCATTAAATATTTAAGAAAATAGGATTATGATGTATAACAAACTAAATAAATTTATTTCTGATTTTTATTCTTGATTCTTATTTAATCATTCTGAAAGACAAAAACATACGCACCTATAAAAGTTTATCAAAGGAATATTATGTATTTTATCATGCTCCTTGCTTTATAAAAGACAAATTTTAGCTGCACACATTGCATAGCCTTATTACAATTAAATAATGAGAAATAGCATATTGATATATCATCTAATTGTTGTAACTTACAATAAAATGGATAAACTCATTATATCTGATATACAACATTTCAATCTTGAGTGCACAGCATTTACTAACCTAGCTTTCAATATGTGTGCCACTATTTGTTTCTCAATATTTTTAATCATACTCCTTGAAACATAAAACCTATTTATGCAAATTGATAAATGAAATCAGACTTTATGTGACAAAGAGAAAGAATTGGATGTTTGGCTTGAAAACGAGAATTGGCTTTACTAATTGGGTTGTATTGTGGGCATTCTTTATAAATTGAGTGAGCTTAATCTGCAGCTCCAAAATGTCTGACAAAAATATCTTTAAAGTTCAAGATAAGAACATTTAAAAGTATTAAAATAATAAGATTTTAACAGAATTAAATTATCTTCATTACTGCAACTCTGTGTCAGCCAATATTCAACAGATGAGACACTGAAATTAGAATTTTTGAGGATGGTTTATTTACAAAATGACTAATTAAAGGAGAATGGTGGTTATAGAGGAACCACAAGGGGTAAGAGGGGAACTAGGGCCAACAGCAGTGAAGCTGTCACCACCACTTAGCCAAAGGGGCAAGGGAAGGGAGAGCTTATCGGAACCTGGAAGGAGAGCTCATCTTGTAGACGAGGCTGCCCGGAAGGGAGCACTGACCTTTGGTTGGGGACACAGCCAGTCTGAGGCAGCCTTGAAGGGGAAGGATCCGGGAGAATGAATCTGACTTCACTCTCTTCTCTCCTTCGTACGATTTTCCTGGGCTTCCTGCTAGCTGAAGCCAGAGAGAAATGAGAAGGCAGGGAAACCCACTGACTGCTCGACACAAGTCAGCATATCAGTGCAGAGAGTAGGGCAAAGAAGGAAGGAGAATAAGTGTCGAGGGGCACATAGAAGTTACCCAATACAAGCCCTTTCTTAGTTAAATAAGATGCACCTAAGAGAAAGAATAGCAGGTACAATAAATTGTCATTTGCAAAGTCGTGATAAAACATTTTTGGGTATTGCTCCTGTATTAGTGAGGGTTCTCCCGGGAAACAACTATAGGATATATATGAATATATAGAAAGAGATTTATTACGATTATGATTAAGGAGGCTTAGAAGTCTTAGGATCCATTGTCTGCAAGCTGGAGGCCCAGGAAAGCTGGTGGTGTAGTTCTAGCCCAAGCCCAAAGGCCTGAGAACCAGGGGGCCAATGGTGTGAGACCCAGTTCTAGTCTGAAGGCCTGAGAACTAGGAGCATCAATGTCTGAGGGCAGTAGATGGATGTCCCAGCTCAAGCAGAGAGCAAACTCCCCCTCCCTCAGCCTTTTTGTTCTACTCAAGCCCTCAGTGGATTGCATGAAGCCCACCTGCATTGGGGCGGGCCATCTCCTTTACTCAGTCTACTGATTCAAATGCTCATCTCTTCCAGAAACACCCTAACAGACGCACCCAGAAATAATGTTTTACCAGCTATCTGGTCTTTCCTTACGCCAGTCAAGTTGATACTTAAAATTAAGCATTACATCTCTCCAAAATGAAGACAATGAATGATGTTTATAACTGGGTAAAGTAGAATTTGTAATTCAGGTTATTTCATATTTTAGCTTTCCACAAATCTGAAGCATAACTTCATCAACTTGCCAACTGATTTATAATTAATAATAATTTTTGATCATAGACTATTACGTTACTTTGGCATGTAATTCTGAATAAGTTCAAAGAATTGAGTGACATTGTTTAAATAAAATCCCTTTCATTCCTATGTACTTATTCATATAAACAAGTTTCTTTACTACTTCAAGTAATAAAATGAAAAATTTCAGTAGGATTGATTGGAAACTGTCATAATCTAGCAATATTTCACATTTATCCATAGATAAGTTCAGTAATGAAAAAATAGCTTTATTAATCTCATTAAGATATGCATTCTTAAAAAATAATTTTATGTTTAAATTACTTATTATATTTGTAATGTTTATGCTAAGATAAATTATGTGCTAATGACAATTATAATGCAACTCAATCCGGAAGAAAAACAATTTAATGAAGGCTTAATAACAAAATGTAAAATTTTAGTTTATGTACATATTTTGTGACAGAATTAAGATGGGGTGTTCAATTTGAGAGCTTTAAGTATAAAATAATACTGTATTAACATGTAATTTAGTAGTGGAAGTGAAATGGAAATATGAGTTCAAGATGAAAAAAGAAAAATAAAAGATTTCTGAATTTTAAAGAACTTCATATATATTTTAAATAGTTGATGAGGATTTCAAATTATGATGCTCAAGAAAAACAAAAAAAGGAATGAGATCTCTCTCCTGCAAGGACTGATCTTGAGCTTCCTTACAGAGTGCTGAGAGTCTGGTGACTTACATCCTTTTACTGCATTTCCTCTGCAGTCTCTGATCATCTATGCCTAGAAAACACTTCCGCCGGAAGTTTGTTATACCTTCCAAAAATTTACCTAATTTTTTGTGTGTTTCTGAAATGTTTAGTGTTTATCACTTCAATCCAGTTTTTTTTGTTTGTTTTCGTTGTGGGAGGAGGAACAGATATAAAAGATGTTATTTCCCCAAATTTATAGTCACTTATCCCAATGCTATTTTAGGAACAAATATCATAACCTTCAAAGCTTCATCAAACCCTCCGTTTCCTTGTGAATTTGTTTCTATACTCTCTGTTTTGTTCCATTCATCTGTTTATCTTGCTCTTGACTGAACCTTTTATTTACAATATCTTTATAGAATACTTTTAAATTTAACTAGTAGAGCAAATACCTCATTATAATTTTTCTTCAAAATTTGTTTACTCTTCCAAGTTAACTTTAGAATCATTTTTTCAACTTAAAAAAAATTACCTTGAGGGTTCTAGACTGTTGGCGTAGCGGTTAAGTTCCTGTGCTCTGCCTCAGCAGCCTGGGGTTCACAGGTTTGGATCCTGGGCGTGGACCCGTGCACGGCTCATCAAGCCATGCTGTGGCAGCGTCCCACATATGAAATGGAGGAAGATGGGCACAGATGTTAGCTCAGGAACAATCTTCCTCAATCAAAAAGAGGAAGATTGGCAACAGATGTTAGCTCAGGGCTAATCTTCCTCACAAAAAAAAAAAAAAGAAAAAAAAGAAAAAAATTACCTTGGGATTGCTGTTGGCATTAGATTAAACCTACTGTCAGTGAGTTGGTTTATCTGTCTTGGCTCAGTGGAACTATTAACCACCATTGACAATGAGCCCCATGGCTTGTCAACCTGGAGCTAGCTACTGTGAGCAGCAGCTCCATCTGAAATTATTACATGGAATATGGACCAGTTAGACCTGTCGTTTTCACTGCTATTTGTGCTGGGGAAGTGATAGCAGAAACCGTGGATTATTTTGTCTAATCATGATGTTTTCATGCATATCTTTTGAAATTGGCAGTCTTGCAAAGTTTTTTGTTAATTCTCAGATTAGCCGTTAATTGAGGTCTCCCCAGCACCTCCAATTTGAATTTCAGGAACTCTGTGAAGCTTGTATTCTAGGGAAAGCCATTGATCCAGGTTTTATTGGGTGATGGAAACTTAATTGCACTCTATTTGTGTAGATTTGAAGAGAAGTGAAATCTTTCCCACAGTGATTCTTTTTTCCAGGAATATGGGATATCTCTCTATTTATTCAGGTTGTGTTTTATGTTTTTAAGTAAAGATTTATTATTTCTTCATAAAAGGCTTGCCGATTAATGTTGAGTTTGTTTTATTCTTCTTTATTTTATTTGTATTGTGAGCAAAATACTTTTACATTACCATTTTAAAAAGCTGGTTATTTCTGATAATATTATAGCCCTATGGTATAGAGCAAGGATATGGTATAGAGTATGGCATATTTTGTCTTGCATCTTGCTGAGTTATCTTGTAAGTTTGGCTACTATGCTAGTTAATGTATCTATATTTTCTATTTATTATTATGTTAACAATTATTATGTTTTGTGTTAACTTTCCATTATTTAGATGACTAAATTCTCTAATCTTCTTACTATATTTATTGAAGAATAATGTGAATAATATTTGATGATTTGGGGCATTACTATATTCTCTCTGTATAATGGGTTTCCTGTTGATTCCTGATGCTCTTTAATAGATTAAAGGTATTTCTCCTATTCTTAGTTTGTCACACGATTGTTTTTTAAAAAATCAAGAATGCGTACTGATTGTTTCAAATTTTTTTGTAGCATCTAAGGATATCTTTATATATTTTTATCTTTTAAACTAATAATATATTAAATTAGGTTAATAGATGTCTAGTTCTAAAACATTCTTGAATTTTACCCCCAAATAATTAACTTTCACTTTCATCTTTGCATATTTTTTCTTTTCTTTTGATTTGATATATGGCTATTGTTACTTCCTAAATTGAATGTTTACTTTATTTATTTTTCAATCTTATTTTCTCATAGAACATTTAAGACATTTTTCTTCTGAAAAATTTCAGCTGCATCATTTATTATTTTTATTTCCATTTTCATTCAATTTTAATAGTTTATAATATGTTTGATTTTCTATTTAACCCAAGTAATATTTAGAAACAAAACAACTTTGGTTTTCTTTGTTTGTTTCTTTCTTTCCTATCCCACTAATTCCACTAACATCACTGTCAAAAACTGAAAGTATGTGCTAACTATGTTTGTTTTCGGCTTTATTATGTCATTGAATTTTTAACAGCATATACAAAACATTGTTATGATGGCAAACACTGTGGCTTACTTAGCAAATAGCAATTCTCCAATTCTGCCTACTAACAAAACTCTAACTGTGTTTTGATTCCAATGTTCCCAGTTTAAGAAGATTAATTATCATTGGTCTTGATCATTTAAGCCGGTCTCACTCTCCTGGACAGATCCTTGCTCTCACAACTGTCCTTGTGGCTCCAGGTGGGCACACGACCTAGTTCTGTCCTGAGTTGTAATCGGTGGTCTCCTGAGGGAGCACTGGGAAGGGATTTCCTCTTGGACAACGGGGGACGGGCATATGAAGATAGCTCTCACCTCTCCTGCCTCCTGCCATTGAAGGAAATCTTCTGATTATGTGACTGCTGCAGCTGTGGCAATTATTTGCTATCTCAGGGAACAAGAAAGTTGCAGGAATATTGTAGAAGGAACAGGTATTCCACCTTTTTCTTTATAATGGGTTCACTGAATTTTAGCTGTGCTCAATGCTGCTTGGAATAAGGCCAGTATGTACCAACTTTTCTTATGCTAGTTGCTATCAGGTCATTAAGTTCTGACCAAAGATATGCAACTTCTGACTGTTTCTTTCTGTCTCTTTTCTCGTATTGTTATCCAGATGCAGAAAACATGGCTCTAGCTAAAGCAATTCACTTCTATAAGGTGAATTGGGAATGGAAGCCACACAAAATGGTGCAACAATATAGAAGGAGGCTAGATCTTTGGAGCATCTTTCTGGCCATGGACCTGGTACCTGGGCTTTTATGTAATAAAGAATTAAATTTCCATATTTTGACCCTTATTTTAACTTTGAGTTTCCCCTCCCTTAAATCTAAAACTAAACTAATTCTGATGCCCATTCAGATTCCTGATTTTTTGAGTCACATAATTGTAAGAGTAACTGCTTAATTTCAGGTTCTCTTTAGTGAAATAATAAATATTTTCTTGTCTCTTGCTTGGCTTCTTTGTTACATGTAGACAACTCATTCACCATGGTTAAAAAATAAAATTTCATAGATATATCCATAGACTTTGATACTTAGTATCACCTGTATTAACAAGTTTCCTATGTGAGAAAAAGAACTGTGCCAATAACTTATTTGATTTGATTCTGCTGGGATACATTCTGAAGGAACATCATACTTGGAAACACACTTACTGACCTATATTGCCAATTTTCATAGGCAAAGCTTTTAAAGAGAATAATCCTCCTTACTAGACAGTATTTAAACTTCCATATTTCATAGCTATTACGAGTTTTTTAGCATCATAGGATAATTTCCATTTACTTGTGTACCCGACTTCATATATGTTGTATTTATCTGTTTGAATTCTTTTTTTTTTTAAAGATTTTATTTATTTATTTATTTTTCCCCCCAAAGCCCCAGTAGATAGTTGTATGTCATAGCTGCACATCCCTCTAGTTGCTGTATGTGGGACGCGGCCTCAGCATGGCCAGAGAAGCGGTGCGTCATGCGCGCCCAGGATCCGAACCCCGGGCAGCCGGCAGCAGATCATGCGCACTTAACCACTAAGCCAGGGGGCCGGCCCATATCTGTTTGAGTTCTAATAGTCAATATTCTATTTCCAATCAATGATGCCCTTTATCATATGATATAGCCCAGATAAACAGCTCTTAATTTTTCTCATTCAAATAGCTATTTTTAAATGGCTTAAATAAAAGTTGTGATCCAAATGTAGAATGTTCTTTTGAGCCACTATATATTATGAAGATTATGACTAGTGAACTGAATTTAGAAAGTTAACATGCATAAAGTTAATTCTTAATTAATTTCATAAAGAATGTTCAAGGGGCAATAGGGAGCGCAAGGAAGACAATCATTCCGAAAAGTAGGAGACTGTTTCCTTTTCCAGCTTATTTGTATTTCAGGCTCATTCTATGTCCTTAAAATGCCAGCCTTACTACTTCTTGGATGTCTTGGAGCCGCGTATATAAACACAGTCAGCTCTTTCATTGCCTTGAGCATTGCTGGAGGATAGTCAAGCTATTTGCTGATCTCTAGCTATGTTTTAACCAAACTTTATTTTATAAAGAGTCCCTGGGCTCAACTCTGAGGCATTTTGTGCCTCCTTTGATTGATGCTTCCAGCCATAGCCCTCAGTGATTTGGTAATATTTTAAATCCCTGCCTAAGTTGTTTCACTATTAGATAACCAGTGTGTAGAGCTTCCAGAATATTTGTATTCCTTTCTCTGTGGCCAAGAATTGATTTAATGATTCCTGAGAGGATTTTATTGTTTGATGGCTTAACCCATTCCCATGTCTTCTTTCTGTAGTTTCACAGAAAACTGATTATCTTTGAAATTAGGCCTTCTCTACTGACTCTTCTGATTCTGTCACCCCCACTTTTTTTTTCTCAGAACATGGAATTGAAAGTCAGTCATACCTGATTTTGAAACTAAGTCCTACTTACGAATGGATAAAGAAGATGTGGTATATATACACAATGGAATACTACTCAGCCATAAGAAACGATGCAATCCAGCCATTTGTGACAACATGGATGGACATTGAGGGTATTATGCAAAGTGAAATAAGTCAGAGGGAGAAGGTCAAATACCATATGATCTCACTTATTAAACAGTAGATAATAACAACAATAGACAAACACATAGAGACAGAGATTGGATTGGTGGTGACCAGAGGGGAAGGGTCGGGGGGAGGAGGGCAAAAGGGATAATTGGGCACATGTGTGGTGATGGATTGTAATTAGTATTTGGGTGGTGAACATGATGTAATCCATGCAGAAACAGAAGTATAATGATGTACACCTGAAATTTATACAATGTTATAAACCAATTAAAAAAAAACAAAAGACAAAAAACTAAGTAGGACTTATTTTATTTTATTTATTTATTTTTTTTGGTGAGAAGATTGGCCCTCAGCTAACATCTGTTGCCAATCTTCCTCTTTCTGCTTGAGGAAGATTGTCCCTGAGCTAACATCTCGGCCAATCTTCCTCTACTTTGTATATGGGACACTGCCACAGCATGCCACACTTGAAGAGTGGTGTTTAGGTCCTCACCCGGGATCTGGGCCAGCGAACCCCAGGCCACTGAAGTGGAGCACGTGAACTTAACCACTACGCCACTGGACCAGCCCCTAAGTCCTACTAGTATTTGATTTAGGCCGGGATCCTGACCTCTGAGCCACAAGTTCTGTAAAATACACACTGGTAAGTAAATAAAGTGAGGCAATGGTGCCAGGCACACTGCAAATACTTTAAGTTCAGTTTCTCTACATCTCTTTACCCATAGGGCAGTTATAACTAGTCCTTTTGTGCTGAAGGACTCATTCATCAGCGATTTTTCATAACAAACGTAGTTTTCAGCCAACTTTTATTGTATACCTACACTCATATTTAATCAAGTATTTGTTTTGCTTCCCTTTGTTGCTGACGTACCTGTTGTTAATTTGTAACTCAGAACTTTCCTGATTAATTGGACTATTATGCATTGTTTAAACTGGAAATACCTTGCTGAAATACAGTAGTATCAATTTGGTATTCCACTGGGATGATTACATGCATCTTGGAATTTATTGAATGTTATCTATTTTGTTGATGAAATCATTTATTAGTAATTTTTACCAATCTGAAGCTTTCAAGCTGGTAGTCAAGGTGATTGTATCTCAGAATGCAGATAACATTTTATATTCAGGTTATGCCAGGCATATTTTTTGCTTCCCTCAAGTTTCCAACATTGCTTTACATAAGGTCTAAGAAATGGACCTTTTGTTATTTCAATGAATTGCACTAATTTTCTACTATCCCGAGGATTAGGCTTAAGCAATAAATCTTCAGATTCAACAAGACGTTTTGTGTCCCCACAATTGCCTTAAGGTCACCTGGACTTGTGTACTTACCCTTCAGAATTCATAATCTTCTCTTAGTGCCATAGCAACATTGTTCCAGTTTTACATATAGGGAAATATCCCTGTAACTTGTGGGAAACCAGAATATTCTCTTAGGTAAGCATGTAAGCTACTTCAGCTACTATACATTGGATTCATGACTTGAGGCTTAACAAAGCTAGGACCTAGAAATTGTATATCTTTTGGAGAAATCCTAGCGGTGGGCATCTCAATATTTTTAGAGAAATTAAAAGTAATTCACTTCTAGGGATAAGATAATTGCAAATATTTTAAAAATTCAAAGCATCTTTCATTAATCATTGTTCAAAGATGTTATTGAAGGAACCAGTCCATTAAAAATAAAAGATGAGGCTGTCTGCTTCCACGTGGGATGTATAGAGAGAGTTGCAAGAGGATGTCCCTCCACCCCAGCGATAAGGACTTTAAAGTCATAATTTCTTAAGCTCATCAGAGACATGAGCGTGCAAAGAGGCCTGTTGAATTATAACCCACAAAGTGATTAGCCTGACCTAGAAGAGGAGTGATCCATGGCCGTGCTTATACCTCATGAAACAGCGGGGGGAGAAAGAAGCCAGCATAGCTGTGAGTGAGGAGAGAACAGTCAGACTTTTAATAAGTTGTTAAAGACAGACGATGGGCTGGTACAACAATTTAGAATCCCGGGGAGGCAGAGACAAGGAAAGTCTGCAACTACCAGCCCACTCTGTTCCACAAGCTTCACTGAGCATTGATGAGAAAGACTGGGAGCAGCGTGGGAGAGCCGAGACAGAGTCCACGTGAGACTCAGGGGTGCAGTGGCTGCTGAAGCCTGGGGGAGCACGGCGGAACCGAGAGAAACCCCCGCACTTCAGGGACTCCTTGTGCGGGGGTGATGGGCCTGCTGAAATGTGAAGGCAGGGCAGGGATAAGTGAGAGGAAGCCTTCAGGCTTGCCGTGACTCATGTGAGTTGGGGGGCAGCATCTTTCTCCGCCTGGAGGAGAGGAACCCTCAGGGTGCAGGTGCACAGAGGTCCCCGAAGCCTGAGGACCTGCAGGAGAATGGAGGGAATCCCCACGGACACTCTGGGTCCTGCAGTGAGCGTGCGGCAGCAGTCATGTGTGGCTGGGAGGGGGGAAAGAGATGAGATAAAACTCTCCAAGGAGCACGAGCATGGGGCTGATATGTCTGAGGACAGGAAAACAGAGGAGTGGTGTGGGCACTCAGGTCCCCAGTCCACCAAAGGGAAGGTTCTGAACTCACTCTCAAATAACGAGAAGCCTCTGTGAACTAAATCTAACTAAAGCAACAGCAAATTCTACATCAAGCTCAACTACAGACAGGATTGACTCAGAGGAAGGGGCATGCTCCTTTCTAGGAGTACCTATTATTTACCTCGTCTCTATTTTTTCACAAATTGTCTGGCATTTAAGAAATATTTGTCAGACAAATGAAGAAGAAAGAAAATGAGATCCGTGGTCAACAAAGAAGCAGTCAGGGGATATTGGAACTATCAGTCAACAACTTAAAAATAACCATAATAAAAATGTTAAAAGGTCTCATAGAAAAGGCCAGCTATATTACAGTAACTCTGATCAATGTATTAAAGGGTCTAAACAAAAGTCAGATGACAACAAGCATGAACAATGGGACACATCAGCAGAGGGAGAGATAGTATAAAAGAATAGAACAAAAAAGAAATACCAGGAATGAAAGATACGGTAACTCTGAAGGCTCACGGGACAATATAAAGCAGCTGACAGATCTGTTCGGAGCCCAAGAAGAAGTAAGACCGTGGCAGAAAAACTCTTTAAAGAGGCAGTAACAAAAATTTTTGCAAAATTGGTAAGACATCAATGCAGGGGTTAGTCATGATATGTATGATGAAACTACACACAGGCATAGCGTAGTCAAACCGCTGTAAACGGAAGGAAAGGGAAACTAGCAAGAGCACCTGCTCACGCAGTGGGGCAATGTTAGCTGTGTTGCTGATTTCTTACCAGAAATGACTGAAGCCGGATGGGAATGGCGTCCTTCAGTGTTGCAAAAATAAATATCGTGCACAAAGATTTGTATATTCAAAGATAATATCCTCGCAAAATAAAGGTAAAAAACAAAGACAAGTTCAGATAAGCAAAAGCTCAAAGAACTCATCTGTTGCAAACCTACACTACAGGAAATGCTCAAAGAAGTCCTTCAGGCTGTAGAAAATGAAGGAATGAATACCGGAAAAAAGCAAATATGTAAGTAAACATAAAGAACATATTTATAAATATCTACATCTATGTCCATGTCTTTATCCGTATCAATATCTGTCTCTTTAAATATCTTTAAGACACGGTTGACTATTTAAAATAAAATGACAGCAGAGGATTGTGAGCTCTGTAGCGTGTGTGGAAGTAAATACATGTCGAGGGCACAAAAAACAGGAGGGTGTGATCTGAAATATACTTTTGTAAGATTCTTGCTTTACTTATAAAATGGTAGATCATTTCTGAAGATAGATTTGATAAATTAAAAACGTAAGAGGAACTACAAAATAAATAACGCAAAGAGAAATGACTAAAAAGTCAACAGAGGAGATGAAATGGAATACTAAACATATCAGTTCACTCTAGAGATGGCAGGAAAAGATGAACAGAGTAAGAAAGAGCAGACAGCAAAGAGAAAACAAATACCATTTTAGTGACTTAAACACAAACATATCAACTACTACATTGAAAGATTTGATTCCTCCAGAAAATTTACCCAAGACAGAGTTAGAAGCTTAAAATATTTACTCATGGTAACATCCGTGAATAATAAAAGGGAGAGTCATTAGGAGTAAGTAAAATAATCCTTCATGTTGCCAATGTGCATTTAATACCAGTCAACTGGAGATGAAAGGAAAGGGAGTTGTGTAAGAAGAGCTTCAGATGGTGAAATACTATTTTATTTAGTTTGTAACGAGGGCACATGCAACATGATTTATCATTGATGATGTTGACCTTCGTCACCTGGCCAGAGTTGTGTTTGACAGGTTTTTCCACTGTAAAGGCTCTCCCCCTCTTCTTCCATACTCTATTTTTTGAAGCAAATCACTATTTGGTAAAACTCACATTCAAGGGGTGTGGGGAAATTAAGCTCCACCTCCTTGAGGGACAAATATCTACATAAGTTATTTGGAATTTTTAGGTAAAGTCCTCTTCTCCTCCATTTATTAGTTCATTCAATTACTCACGTATATCACTGCAGGCTATGGGTATTTATTTTACACTTCGTGTTATAATTCAATACTACGTTATTTATTTTGTTGCTCAAATTCTTCCAGCCTTGGCTACTGGGAGCTCTTTTAGGTTGGCTCCTGTGTCCCTCTGGCATGTACCAATCCTCCTGTTTTTTGATGCTTTCCTTACTTTCTATCACTACAAGATGCTCCACGTTCATTTTGTATACTCCCTGACCCATCCCTAGATTAAGCCGTTTCTCCAAGGAGCCCTGAGACTTTCAATTGGAGAATGGTTGTAGAAACAAAGGTCTGGGAGCTGGGTAGGTTCAATTTTACTGGGGTGTTGTTGCTTCTAGGTCTTCTCACCTGAGAGAACTAGGGAATATATGTATGTATACTAACTCATGTATACACAAATATCTAAATTATTTATATCTATATGTATATATGTATCTATAATAAGCTAACCATGGGTTCCTATGGAGTCCTCTGACTCTAATCCACATGGTTCATTCCCTTTGATTATATGTAACTTCTCTCCCCAACAGTGACCGACCTGGCTCACCGCATCCACCATCTATTTGCTTATTTGTTCAACCCTACTCTGTATATACAGCTGTTTCAGAATGGTTAACCCATGCCCCTGTGAGAAACAACTAGAGGACAGCATTTATGTATAGTTTCTTTGATCTTGTAGTTTCCAATCAAAGACCATTTTCCAAAGTTACTGTGATCAGCTCCTTTTCTGCCTACCCCTTTCAGTGAGGCTATGCCATAAATTTGTAATACGGCTAGAATATTTTGTCACAGTCTTCATTGCATTCAATATATTTTTCTGGCTAATTTTTTTTTAAGTTTGCGTATATTAAAGTTTCTTTTGTGCTTATAAAATTCTATAGGTTTTGACAAATGCATAGCATCGTGTATTCAGCACTATAATATTATACAGATTAATTCCATCATGCTAAAACATCGCCAGCCCTTCCCCTGGTCAAATATT
The DNA here is from genome assembly GCF_020826845.1 of Diceros bicornis minor. Classification (NCBI taxonomy): domain Eukaryota; kingdom Metazoa; phylum Chordata; class Mammalia; order Perissodactyla; family Rhinocerotidae; genus Diceros; species Diceros bicornis. The sequence continues at coordinate 3,825,906 of NC_080744.1, read as the reverse complement.
CTCTCCTCCTCAAATCCTTGGCACACATTGACCTGTCTTCCATTCCTATAGTTTTGCCTTCTCCAAATTGTCATTTGAATGGACTCCTTTAACATGTAGCCTTTAGGCCTGGCTTCTTTTAAATAAAAACTGGTACTTAAAGATCATCCATATTGTCGCATGAATTGATAGCTTGTTTCTCTTGATCACTGAATACTATTGCATTGTGTGGATGTACTACAGTTTGTTTATCCATTCAACTGTTGAAGGGTATCTCAGTTGCTTCAAACGTTTGGTGATCATGAGTAAAGTTGCTAAAAACATTCTGTGCAGTGTTTTTTTTTTGTAGACATAGTTTTCAGATCTGTTGGGTAAATATCTAGGAGCACAATTGCTAGATTGGATGATAAGTCTAAATTAAATTTTATAAGCAACTGCCAAACTGCCTTGCAAAGTGGGTGTGCCATTTTGTATTCCCACTGACAGTGATTGAGAGTTCCTGTTGCTCTGAATCCTTGTCAGCATTTGGTATTGTAACTGAAGTGTCTGTTCAGATCTTTTGCCCATTTGTTAATTGGATTTTTGAGTTTTAATTTTCTTTCTTTTTTGGAAAATATTCTGGACACAAGTTCTTTACCAGATATGTAATTTGCAAATATTTTCTCTCAGTTTAATGGCTTGTCTTTTCATTCTTGTAACTATGTCCTTCACAGAGCAAAGGTTTTTAAAAAGTTTTTATAAAATCCAATTTATCAATTTTTTCTTTCATGGATCATGCTTACGGTGTTGTGTCTAGAAACTCGCTGTCAAGCCCAAGGTAAAGCAGATTTTGTCCTATGTTTTCCCCTAGAAGCTTTATAGTTTTCCATTTTGCATTCAGGTCTATGGGCTATTTTGAGTTAATTTTTGTATAAAATGTGAGCTATGTGTCACTTGTTTTGCATATAGACATCTAATTGACTGTGGCAAAGATTAGTTGATTATATTAGTGTGAGTCTTTCTGTGCTCTCTATTCTCTTCCATTGATCAGTGTATCTATCCTTTTGTCAATAATAGTTTTGATTACTGAAGCTTAACAGTAAGTCTTGAAATCAGGTGATGTGACTCTTGAGACTGATTTTCTTTTGAAGAATTGTCTCTTTTTTCTTTTGGTTATTTTAGTACCTCTGCCTTCTCATATAAATATTGAATCATTTTATCAACAGGGTATCTACAAAAAAGTTTGACGGGATTTCAGTTAGGATTTTGTTGAATCTATAGATCAAATTGAGAAAAATTTTCATCTTTGACTTTATTGAATATTCCATTTCTTCCTTTCTTCCTTCCATTGCTGTATACCAAAAGGGAACAAATGTACTTTGAAATTAAAAAGAAATACCATTTATAATAGTACCAGAGATGAAACACTTAGGTATAAATCTAACAAAATATGTTAATATAAGTTTTGAATGATAGAAATAAACAGAGTACGTTCTCTGACCACATGGGAATTAAAATAGAAATCAATTAATGGAAAGATATTTTGGAAAAAAACAAACATGGGAATTAGACAAAACACTCTAAATGACTCAGGCATTAAATAAAAGAAAAATTACAAGGGAAATTAGAAAGTATTTAGATATGAATAATGGTAAAAACACAAAATATCAAAATTTGTAGAATGTAGCTAAAGTACTCATTACAGAATAATTTCAAGCTTTAAATAAGTATGTTTAAAAATTAAAGATATGTAAAATTTGTGAATTATGCTTCTAAATTATGAGTTGGAAAAAAAAAGATAAGAGTGGAAGTCATTGAAACTGAAAATGAACAAATAGTAGAGAATATCAACAAATGAAAATGCTGATTCATGAAAAAATTAATAAAATTTATAATCCTCTGGAAGGCAAGGAGCCATAAATTACCAAGGTGAGGAATGAAACTATGGATATCAACAGAGATTCTACCTACACTAACAGGATAATAAGAGAATAAACAATTTTGTGTGAATAAATTAAACAACTTGGGTGAAATGGAACCATTCTTTGAAAGACATAATTGGCATAACAAATAACTGAAAATATACATATATTAAAATATACGTATATTAAAAAAAATATTAAAATATATTACATATATTAAAGAAATTGTATTTTTAATTCTGAAAGCTTCCCACAAAGATAACTACAGGCCTATTGGGCTTCATTAGTGAGTTACAAACATTTAAGGAAATGATAATAATAATAATATACAAATTATTTTAGAAAATAGAGGAAGAGTATTTTGAATTTATTTTATTAGGCAAGTATATCTTTGATTCCAAAACCAGACAAAAATATTCAAGACGAGAAAATTACAGACAAATATATCCCTACCAAATACAATGAGAAAATTCTTTTAAAAAAATTAGCAAATTGAATGCTATGTATAAAATATACTACTAGAAAATGTGGTTTACTCCAAAACTGTGATTCATCTCATATACAAAAGTATTCAAAAATAATTTAATGTAATCACCACATTAGTAGAAAAAAAGGAAAAATATCATGTGGTCACTTCATTCGATTAAAAAATATGACAAAATTCAATGACAGCTTATGGGAAAATAATTCATCAATCTATAATATAAGGAAATATCCTTAAATGGATGAAGAGATTAAAAAGTTCTGCAGCTAATGTCATACTTAATGTGAAACAGTGAATCCTTTCCTCCTGAAATTAGGAACACAGCCAAGGGTTTTCTTTCATTTTTTTAATTTCACATTGCAAGGAGATCCTGGCTAGAAGGAAAAAAAATAAGAGACATAGAGATTAGAAGGAAAGAATCAACTGTCTTTCTTACATGACCTGTTGTGTATGTAGGAAATCTTGAGAAATATACCAAAAACATACCTATAAGAATTAAAAGTGAATTTACCAATGTTTCAGGGCACAATATAAACACACAAAAGTTAATTTTATCTCTTAATGCTATCAATTACTTGGAAAATACAATGATGAAATCTACAAAATATCTACTAGAAGTAGTAAATGAATTTAACAACAATTCAGGTCACGAAGTCAATACTCATAAATTAATTGAATTTCTGTATACTAGTAATCAATTAGAAAACAAAATTTTAAAAAGTACCATTTACAGTATCATTGAAAAACACAAAATACTTCACAGTGAATTTAACTTACATAGTAAATTCAATTTAAGACTTCTTCCCTGAAAACTCGTTGTTTAGACTCTAATAACAGTATTCTAGGGAGGGAAGAGAAATGGAAGAAGACTTAATAAAGTGGAAAGATATACCGTGTACATGGATGAGAGGACTTTATATTATTAACATTTCAATTTTCCCCAAATTGATATATAGATTTAATGTAATTTCAATCAGTATCCCAGCAAGCATTTTTGAAGAAATTGACTTGCTGTTTCTAAAATTTATGTAGAAAAGAGGCAAAATAATTTTGAGAAAGGAAAGATTGGAAGACTTACTCTAATTGACTTAAAGATTAACTATAAAACTTTAGTAATCAAGATAGTATGGTATTGGTGAAAGAATAGACCATAAATAAATAAAATAGAAGTAAAAGAAAAAAACAAAACAAAAGAAAATGGCTGCTTCTATTCTTCCAATGAAACAGTAGCCAAAGCAAGTCAGCAAGGGAAGCAAAAACTTTTCAACAAATGGTGTCAAAACAGCTACATATCCATGTATTTTTTCAAAGAACCTGGACCTTTACCTCACACCACACTCACAAATTAATAGAATTTGAGTGATAGACCTAACAGAAGTGCTAAAAGTAAAAGCTGTCTGGGGAAAAAAAGAGAATAATATCTTCATGACATTATTTGTGGAGGCTCAAAAGTATCACAGGATATTCTACTGCCCTAAATGGAGTATCTCATTGTTTCATGAAATAGAAGCAGGATAATGGAAAAGAGGTCTTTCCAGGGCAATATATTCAAAAGACATAATTTGTTTGAAGCTATGCCTAAAATACAATTGTAGGAAATGGTTTATAAATAAACATGGAGCTGTTCACTGAAAGAAAATAAGAATACTGATTTGAAAGCGTGTAAGTACAATATATAAAAGCATGCACTGAAATATAAATTTAGAAGTTAGTAGTGGCTTGGTTAATTAAAATTGAATCTCTAAAGATGTATATAAAAGTTTCAGAAAATTAACAGAATCCATTTCTGATAGGATTTGAATTGTAACATGAATAAAGTACTAGTGAAGTAAAAGAATGATAAATTGTGATTTTATTATTAAAAATAAGAAAATTAGGAATAAAGAAAATTACTGAAATTCATTCAGGTGGAAAGAATAGGTGATATGAAAGTAATTTTATCTGGACATACATGGTAAAAAGAAAAGAGCAATGTCTCTCAAGATGGTAACATTTTCAAATGTTAAGTGGGTTAAGTCAAACCCAATAAATTAAATAACGAAAAATTGAATCAGAAAATATTTCAAAATCTACTATGTAAGGGCTTTGTCTTGGTGTACTATGAATGGCAAAGGCCATAAAATATATCTGGTATCAAAATCTTACATTCTAACTGAGGAGACAAAAAACACATAAAAAGAAAGGTTTTGTAAGTGGCATATGGTTAATATTCCATGATTTGTGTGCACAAGTGCTACTGGAGATAAGACAAATATTTTTGAACTATGGTGTCTGGGAGATAAGTAGTTAGAAGTAAATGGAATACTAATATAAGGATTAGAGTTCACAGACCTTATTTCTTTCTCTTCCCTAAGCTTAGGAGCACAGCTTACCATAATGGCGTTCTTGATTTGTTACCAATCCCAGGCTGGCCCGAGACTGCCAAACTGTAGCCTGAAACAAATCCAGGGAGCGGCATATGTGTGCAGATATTTACTCTCAACCGTGGCAATGAACCGGGTTCTTGAGATCCATTCCAACAAAGTAATCCAGGAATTAGGAAGCCAGGGAGCCAAAATTTGTCTCATTACACAAAGATATTTTTCTTAGAGATAATAATGGAAATATAGGCTTTGTTTATCATAGACATAGCTGATATAGTCTTATTATGGATTGATTTAACTCTCTTCAATTTGCAATAGACTCATGGCAAATGCACTAGAATAGAAGATAGGAGAACTGAACTATAATGTTAGCTCTTTCATTGACTAGTTGTTTGAATTTCTGAAAGTCACTTAACCTCTTTTTTATTGGTTTATTTTTCTAAAAACTAGAAACTAACTATTTCAGGGTGTTATAACTAAAATTTAAATTAGATAATCATGTAAAAGCAAGCGTATGTTCAGAATGCCCAGTTTATCTCAAAAAATGTTTCTTGACTGCAATTTAATTTAGGAAACTTTGAGGTTAGCTCAAGGTTGCATTATTATCTTGTTTGTTCTATCTGTAAAGCAAACAAAATTAATGCGTGTATAACTGTGGGCCCTCCCGGACCAGTTCAGCTGACCCCATCTCTTATCTACGGAGTGATTAAGGATTCCCTCTCAGAAAAGGTGCAAAGTCACATAGCCAGAGCATGTGCAGAAGAGGAAATCTTGACCTAAGATCACCACAGAACCAAAAATCCTCCCTTGCATGAAACCAAATGACTGGGACACAACCGGAACTTGAAAGTTGGATTCTTATCAGAAGCAAGGGTCCCTCATTCAGGGAGATCCAGTGTTAAAATTCCTTCCCTACCTCATCAACAAGTTTAGAACCATAAAAGTTTAGAACCCTGTCATAAATGTTTAGAATTCTGTCATAAATTCTTAAAACCTAAGCATAAATGCTTGAAGCCCACCAGTCAAAACCTGTCCTGCCAGCATTTCCGGCCTCTTCTCCCTATCCTCTTAAATTTTGCCCCAAATCCTGAATCGGGGAGACAGATCTGAGGGCATGTACCCTCTGTTCTCCCCACAGATTGATCTCGAAGAATAAAGCTGATCTCTTTTCCCAAAGGCTGATGCCATAATTAACTGGCTGTTTATGCACATCAGCTAATATGTGCTGTGCTTGGCAGTTTCTATTCACTTGCAATAAATACATTTGCAATGCTGTTTCATTGAAATAATTTTTAATATATCTTCCATCACAATAATATCTATTTGTAAAAGCTAGTGACATTGGTAATATAGTTTCCATTAAAAAAACAAAACTATAACACTCTTGTATTTGGCACCAAGTTATTAGAGAAGGATAATATTTCAATTTATTCTCATATTTATTGTAGCCAGGTAAAAATTTGATTTTGTGGAGATAATATCTTCAATCAAAAACAGTGTTTCTATTTGTGATAACCTCAGTCATTATGGCAGACAGATATTGGGAGCTGGTATTTTCTGGAGAGATGCATTTCTATAAATCACGTGAGGAATGTAATTTAGAATCAACACTATAATAATGTTAGCTACATGATAAGCGGCATTATCTTAAATTACAGAATTTAAAATAAGGTGTAACATGCATCTTTCATTCCATTTAAAATCTCACACAAAAATCTGAAGCACACTTCACAAAAATAGAAAACATAGAAAAATGGGTAATAGATTTCATGTTGCTATGCAGGCCAGTACTATCCATATATGTAAAATCGGAGTTGAATTTTCTTGGTTTGAAACACCCCAACACCGATTTTCATACATTACAGTAAGCCACCATACGTCAAACCTGCATTTGCAAGTCCAATGACTCTATGATCCTTCCAGCAGTGAACAATGCTGATTAAGAAGCCATATGTCATTTAGTGATTATTTCATTACACAATGATCATTTCAAAGTTGTTAATGCAGTAAAAGAAGGATCTTCATAAGAATACATTTTTGAATACTGTTTTATTCTCCAGTTGAGTGCCCATTTATTGTTTTTTTTTTCTCCCCAAACCCCATGGAACAAGTCAGTATGTAAATAAGTCATTTGCCAAAGGAAAGGAAAATAAAAAATCCCCCTACTCGGCTCTAATAAGATTTCAGATGGGCTCTTAGTAATAAACATATGAAAATGATAGATATATTTCCTACCTCCCCCAGGGAGTTTCCATCTGACTTAGTTGCAATGTACATTGTTGAGTGTGTTTTCTACACACGAGTCTTGAAAAAAATATTAAAAGAGATTTGGGAAGCTTTGTGATTCCTAAACGTGTTAAGAGAGAACTAAAATAAACTCAGGTTGAAGAGGGTCAATCAAAATAAAACATTGGTTTTATGAGATTAGAAAAAAAAAACAGGTAAAACCTTTCTTGGTGATCATATAAACATATGCTAATTTAAATTCCTAATGAAATATAATGGAAATATGTATATTTTTTGCTCCCAGGAGTCAAAAGCATATAGAAAAACTGGAAAATAGAAAAAATAGACTCTCCAGAGATATCCTGCAGCTAAGGCCACTTGCAATGAAGGCCCTTCTTAAAATGACAGCCAGCAGGTGAGGATCCTGACTAGAGGAACGGGTGGAGCTGATTCCTGGGGGTAGACGATGCAGAGGGACAGCCCTCCACCGGTGGTTCATAACCCCATCTCAGTACCGACACCAGCACAGCCCCGCAGGGCCAGACTCCGTCCAAAGAACCATTTGACTTGAAATTCCTCCAATACAGAGCGGCTTTTCAAGAGATAACACACTGCCTTCTAGAACCTGCACTCTCTTATAGTGAAAAAAAAAAAAAAAAGGAGGAAAAATATGCGACTTTTGTGATTCCCTCTCAGGGATCTCATCTGAAATATGAGAAAAGCTTTTTGTGGAAGTGAAATAAGACCGTTTAGAATAATGTGAGAATTTAAATAGCTTTGCAGGAAAAAAGGGCGCTGGTTTGTCACGTACAGAGCACATGACATGGGTCATTGACAATTCCATCTCAAACGGGAACCTCGCAGGAGGCAGAGGGACGTGAGTCGGCTCCATTCTGCGTGTGTAGAGCAAGTCTCAGGTGGAACGGGGCTCTGGTTCTCTCAGGGGCAAGTAGAGAGAGAAGCTTGTTGGGAAAAACAGGACAAGGATTAGAGATTACAAATGCACTAATCAGGATTTTTTCTGCTACCTCTCATTTCTCAAAAAGCGCTCCTGCTTGGCTTAACCCCGACCCCCTGAAATCCAGAGGGTGAGTGCTGAGCTTGACTGAGATTTTGAAGTGATACTGAATGATGAAGGACAGAGGGTTCTGTCCATTTATCCAGTCAATGTGTTAAAATTGTATGCCAAGTAAATTATCCATTGATTTGATATGATAATTATAAAGAAACCCTTTTTGCATCCTACTATAAGCCAGACACTGTATTAAGCTCATAACCTAAATGATGGTTAATTTTTGTAAAAACCTTCGATCAAATTAAATATTTAATCACAAACATTATAATATCATTAAAAGCATAGATTAGAATTCCATGAAAAAAATGATTATTATGACCATTCTCTCAGACTTTTGAGGAGAAGAAAATAGACAGAGACAGGAGTAAAACAATGATTCTTCACAACATATAAACTACGAACTCTAGAACAGCATCACTGCGGAGAACCAAGGCGAGTTAATAATGACTTCTGCTTGCTGAGCACTGAGTGAGCATATGAAAAGTGCTGGTTGTTATTATTCACCAGATCCTGTGCTCAGTGCTCTCACACTGTATTTCCTTCAATCCGAATAACAGCTCCAGGGGAACAGGTTGCTCTCCCTGTTTTCCAGACAAAGTGAGGTTGAAGACATTTAATAGCTGGTTCATGTTCACATAGCCAATAAATGATGAGACAAGGTTTGAATTCAGATTTCCCTGACTCCAAAATTTATTCTTCTCTCTACTCAGCTATATTTTTCTTCATTGTTATAAGTCATCTTCAGGCTCAGAGAAGTGCGCAACTCCTAGGCTGTTGCTCCCTGAGGGCCTATTAAGCAGTGAGAACCTCAAAGTAAGACTTAACCTATACCCTAAACTTAGGGTGTCTGACTCTAATCCTGACTCTGGAAATATCAGTGTCTCCATAAGCCCTGCTCTTTCATGACAGTGACGTATGCTGAGAGAAGAGCCCAGGATCTTCTGGTTGGAGACGCCCGTGAAGCAGTGCATGTCCACATGTGCACTCAAACTCTCCTCAGTTTGGGAGTCTGCGTTACAATAGGTAATAACCTCAGAACTTCAGTGTCTCCACACAACAGTTAATTTTCTCTGAGGATGTATGTTCAAAATGGATCGTCAGGGGCCTCTGCTCAACAGCCACTCAGAGACCATCCAAAACACACGGCCTCCCTGGTCAGTGGGTTATTTCTTTTCATTGGCGTCAATATTGTAGATTCACACAGAATTTTTTTACCCTGATAATACAGACAGTTTAAATTTTTATTTTAATGGCAATATTGTGTTATAATACTTTAAAATCAAGTATTATTTAGAGTAATACATAAAATAAATCATTTAAGTAATCTAAATAATTTTTATCTTAAATTTTGTTAATTTTACAGGGTATAATGTTATCCCATCATTTTAATGTGCATGCATTTATTTGTCATATTAAACATTTAGATCTTTATTATTATTTTTAGCGATATTGTTTCTAGTGATATTGACAGTAGAGTTTTTTTTTAGTGAGATTAAACATTTTGAATATATTATATATATTCAGTTGTTCAAGCACATTACTTTCCAGAAGTCACTGTAATAAGGTGTGCCTTAGCCGGCAGATGTGTGGTTTCTCTGTCCCATAAAATCAATGAAGACTGCAGGGAGTAAATGCAAGAACTGGGAACGATTTAGGAGAAAGAGTGTTTGCGCAGGATCTGTCCTGGCATGCTGGTTTTCCTTCGATCCCCTTTTTATGAAAAGCCCTTTGTTTGTAGTATAAAATGTTTTAAAGTTGCTTTCAGTTATGATTTTTAATTATACAAAAGCAAGTATCCCAACGTGCTTATTTGTAAATCTAAAGCGAATTGATGTTTAAGGTCTTTTTTTTTTTTAGAGTTTTTACTTTGTACCGTGTGTATAACTTGTTATTTTCTGGATTCTTGCTTTCGGTTTCCTTGCATTAGATTTTAATTGTAAATGTGAATTTAATTTTCAGAATTTTATACCTTCTTTCTGCTATACATCTTAAATGCATGAGACTTCTTGTTCCTGTCACAGAATTTGATATTATACTTCATTTATGAGGTCAGTAACTTGACTTTCTTCTTCTTTCTCTCTCCCTTTTAACTAAGCTAATTGCTTTGCATTATGATCAAAATATGCAGATATTACCGTTTTTCCTACAGTGTCCACCTATCACCTTCTTTCATCACAGTGTCATGTAAACCAAAATACACATACAGCATCCAATTTATAAGTATTTATTTATTTTAAGGTGGAAAATAATAGAGCTGTTTTCAAGTTTTACCAGTATTTGTCCTAAAAACTAATTTGTTAGTAAAACTAAACATTTATGGAGTATCCATTGAGTGAAAGAACTTTATGGATATAAAGAATTAACAGAAAGCAATTGTCTGGCCTCATGACATTCACATACACAAATAGAAACTTAAAGCGTATCAATATTGAGAATGCAGAAAAGAGACAATTTTATGCAGCTTTTCCTCCTTTAACATTAGGAACCTTTATTTCTACGGTGGGTTTCAGACATTAATGTGATGTCGAGTTTGTGGAGGAGAGGAAAATGAGACACCAGAGAGCATGACAATGAAGATAGTCAGTTGTCTTGAAGACAATCGTATACTCTTCTAGACGGCAGATATTTACCCACACACCCAGGGAAGGAATATTTTACCTTCTTTTTTTCTCCACAAATAGATATAGGTCTATTTTTTTTTAAAGGATAAGAATTTTGCCCAGGAATATGATGTGGAGCATTTCAGGTACTAGGAAAGCAGCTCAGAATCAGGGGGAGGATTTGCTTATTGTTCTCTAACATGGGAAAATTACTCTGCGGTGGGAAATTTAAGGGAAGATGATTGGAAAAGAAGCTGTGGGAAACACTCATTGGGCCAATTAGCAAAGTGAAACTACAAGAAAAATTGTATAAATCTTCACAGGAGCAAGTACTTAAAAACCTAAGTTCATATCAAGGACTGATGAAGAGCCCGGTTGGGCTGCAACTGTCTCTTTAAAGATGAGGAGACATGCAGATGCAGGTGAGAGAGGGATAAAACCCTGAGTGACCACAGGAAGATGTAAGCAACTTTCCAAATTATCCCATCATAAATACTGCTTTTCAATGAGACTAATGTGAATGGAGTAGACGATTTATGGGTATTCAAAAGAATTTGTGACTATAGACATAATCTCAGGAGAATAAAATACTGAGAAGCAAGATTCTAAAAAGAAGTAAAAGGATTTAGTCCCCACAGATGAGCTTTCAGAAATGGGATTTTCTCACAATTTTAGTTACGAAACCAAAAAGACCCTTAATATCCTTCCATCATATTACAACTTTTAAATTTACCTGTTTAAGGAAAATCAGTATTTCCACGTAAATGTAAAATACAGTAACCTTGGCTTGTTTTCAAAATCCATGTTGTTAATCCATAGACTATACCAAAGGTATTTTAGGGGGAGGATGCCTATATCACTTATTCCATAACCTCAATGCTCATTGTATTGAAGAGCACACAATTAAGGGTAGCAGGATGCTTCAACAGGAAACAAGTTGAAAAGAGTGACAAAAAGTAAAGGGGGCAGGGTGTTAAAATAATGATAATAATAATAAAAATAATAATCATTGGTGCCCTAAAATACAACTTTCAAAATCATTTTGATATTCTGAGAAAAAGAATTCTGATTTATTATAAATAATAAGGTGACACTTTAAAAGGGAAAGTTTGGAGCCCTCCATGCACACAAGCTAAGAGGGAAGACAGGATGGTACAGCAGAAAGGCTTAACTAACCTTGACTTTCACCATGCCTTGGTCAAAGTCGTTTAATCTCCTGAGATTTGTTTCTTCATTTTTAAATAGCTTTGTAGGATTGTTGTAAGGATTAAATACATATTTTAATATTTTGCCAATATTATGTACACAGTAAGTGTTAGTTTTATTGGCTGCAGAAGCAGGTCAATGATTCATTTTTTATGTATGTCACAGACGAAGGCTGTGTTGATTTTTTCATGCTAAAATATATAATGGTCACGGTAAGATTTGCTAAAATTTATTATATTTGTATAATATATACGTAAAGATGAACTCATATATTATGTGTTCTAGTATAAAAATATGAAGCTAACATTACAAACAGAGATTTCTTGTAAGAAATGTTAAGAAAAACAATTCCTTCTCCGGGACTTGCTAAAAAGTTCCCCAGTATCATCTCTCTGTGACAAACCCAATGATTTTAAAGGCTAAATTTTTAGTAACACCCGATTTTATGAAAGGGATTGAGATATAGCAAAGATTACTCATTGAATAGAAAAGGGCACTGACCAGCAGAGGAGAGGCCAACAGGGCATGTCTGCAACAGTGCTCACACAGACAGCAGAAGTTGCTGTTTTATATCTTGGGCAGCGCTCTCTTTGGGGGCAGAAGCACACCCACTGTGATCATTTTGGAAATTCACTGGAGGCATTTCTTTGATTGTGAAATTATTAGGAGGTGTTGCTGCGTTAATAGGTAGAGACCAAGAATGCTAGACATCCTGTAAGACGTGGAGAAATTCTGCATAATAAAAAAAAAATTCTGACAAGCTGGAGATAAGTTTTGAACATCCCCTATTGCCATTTAAAATTATCCGAGCCTAGAAACTAACTCCATTATATATATATATATATATCTCAAGTATTTTCCATGGTTGTAATATACACCAAATTTTTCTGGAATTCATCTATAAATTAAGGTGACATTGTCCATTGTTTGTTTGAATTTTACCAAAAGTCACTCTCTATTTTGGACAATTAAGTCACAATGACAATGTTGCTTGTGATATTTGAGTCACCAATGTAACATACTTTTGTCAGTTTGTATTTATAATTATTACATTTATGGAAACTCTTTATATATGTATAAATATACTTTCTAAAATCCTTATTTAAAAATGTCAAATACAAAGAAAATATATCAATGGCATTCAGCTGATTATTTAACATTGGGTTTTATAGTTTGTCCAATAGTTGAACAATTTCTCATATTCCTAATCTGCCAACATATTTATAAATGAAACAAAAAAAGTGGTAAAATTTAAGGCAAATTTTACAAAGAAACGCTGATTAAATTAGCAAGGACTTATTTCTGAAATTTATAGCAAAAGTTTGAAAACTATGTTACTGTCACCAGACTGTTTTAAATATAACATAATCAGAGGAATAAACGTCCATTATTTCTTACAGAATTGCACGATGTTATTACAAGATATGTAAAACCAAAAATATTAAAGAAAATTAATCTTTCCAGGTGTTTGAGAGGTTATTATTTTTATTTATGGAAAGAAGTTCAAATGAAAAAAATTCTTGTGTTTCATTGAGCAATGATATTGTATCAAGAAGGCTGATGAGTTTGTGAAAAATGTTGACGATCAGCTGTGTAATGAACTGCAGTCAAGCAAATTTTCATACAACGGGTGAAAGTACCCTATGTGAAAATGAATCATTGCTGCTCATATACATGTAAGGTTCATAAAGATTAAAAAAGTCATGAAGGAAATGTTACTTTCAACATTACTGAGAATGGATACAATGAGATTTTCAATTCAAAGAGCCCTTAAAAATATCTCATGCATAAACATATTTGCTTTCCAAACATCACTGCTTCGATAGCAACTATGATGGGCCCATAAAGTGGGTTCGGAGCTGGCATGAACCACTCTAGATGCTTTAGTAATTCATTGTATTATTTACCAACATCAGGGATGTTAAAGAAATACTTCAAAATCAATGAACGGTGTATTCGGTGTTACTAATAAAATTAAGAGTGAACTATGCAATGGTAATAAAAAGACTTTGAAATTGGAAGTAAGATGACTTTTCAATGTACAGTTTTAAAATTGTTTTATTATTTAAAAGAATTGAAGAATTTTTGATTCACTAAATGAAAAATTAAGCATCACAATTCAAATATCACAAAAATGATATGACATATCTTGGAGATATATTTATATGTTTGCTAAGTTAAATGGGATCCTCATAAGATACTAGGAATGAAGATCAATCTCATAGTGAACAGAATTATCGACAGGCGTGTATTATTTAAGATTAGTTTTTGCATCTAATATTTTCACAGCTTCCATCTTTAGAAGTTACATAAACGCAAACAGATCACTTTCATTTTGAATGGTTACTAAAAAGAGAGGATGATTTTTGGTTAATTTTGGTTAATTTACAAAACAAGATTGGGTAATTAATTCATTTGAAACACGTGAAGAACATGTTAGCCAAAATTTTTAGAGACATTTAATTGAGTTGAAAACCAATGTTGGGGCCAAAGTACACTTGAATCAATCTAATTATAAAAGGTTTTGGATGCTGTCAAAACTTATACACACTGTTTTGGAAAGAAGTAAATTACTCTAGATTTCCAACAACATATTTAGTTGAAATGGCTGTCAGGATTGTAGTGCAATTCTGGCAGAAGTATCACCACCAGTATGTATGTGTAGCAGAGGAAACATGAGATTCCTTTTAATGTACTTTGAACAATGTTAATAGCATTTATAAAATTCTGGATTCTCATTGAATTTCATTAGTAAAGATCATTTTAAATTTATATATGTGTAATTTACTTTTTGTAATGCAGAAATAAATCTAGGTTCTAGAATTTACATATTGAAATGATGTATCTTGGTTATAGAAATTACATATTGGAACAAACTGGGGACATTCCTTATTGTTAGCCAATTTTATTCTGCTGTAATCCTCAAAGGTTTTTGTTATTGTTAATCAATTTTATTCTGCTACTATCCTCACTTTGTCTATAGCAACATTGTGCTGTGGAAATACAAAGCAAGCCGCAAATGGGAAACACATATATAATTTTAAAATTTTTAGTAGCCATATTACAAACAGTAAAAAGAAAGAGGAGAAATTAATTTTAATTATATATTGTATTTAACATACTACATCTTCCAATTATTTCAACCTATAATTAATCAATGTAAGCATTATTGAGATATTTTACGCTGATTTACTTTTTAATATAGACCTAATTTAATTAAAATTAAATAACATTCAAAATTTGATTCTTTGTGGCACTGACCATATTTCAAGTGCTCCATAGCCATTCGGGGCTAGCGGCTACCAGACATCACCGGTCTATAGTCTCAGCTATTACTGTTATCAGTTGTCTTACCAACAATTAACAACTGTTAGCCTAACATCAATTTTTATTTTAGTATCCATGCACATTCTGTTCTTCCACTCCCCTGTGCTCATTATATTAAGCTCCTCTTAAATCCAAACTTACTATAAGGAGATACAAGAATGTAACTACTACTTTAGGTGTTTTGTTGTAGCCAGTTATTTTACTATATGTCATGTTTTCTTTCCTTTGCAGTTAGGGTATTATATTGATTCTCTTGAATCAATTTTGCGTCAATAGTGTGACTGAATTATTCTAATGTGTGGCTTTACCTTAGATTTTTTCTATAGATGTCTTTAGGCAGTAAAGGGAACTTGAAGAAATATTTGTTATAGGGTTTAGAACCACTGATCTACATGAACACAGTAATGGCGGTTTTCTTCTGTCTGTTGCGGGAAGAACAATAAATGAGAGAATCGTGCTGATTGATTTCTAGCCTTGTTAACCTGCTACACCAGCTCAACTCTGAGCACAGCGAAACCTGACTGGTTGTTACACTGGCCATCTTCGTTCGATTCTTCTCTCTCTCTCTCCTCTCGCCATTGTGTCTGCCCATCTCACATTTTTCCTAAGTACATGAGATATGTGACTTCTAATTAAGTGGTCTAAAACATGAAGTGAGAAAAACTTCCAACACTGAGAAAAAGCATGAGAAAATGGAGTTATGATAATATTGATAATAAAATGGTGAGGCAAAATATATTCAAGTACTTACCATGTCTTAGTTACCGTGTTAAGGGTTTAGCATACATCAGTTGACGTATCTCAGAGCACTCTTTGAAGAAGGTACAATTGTTCCTCTTCTTTGATGGCTGAGGAGGTTGATATTTTGCCTGAGGTCGGTTCCACAGTAAGCAGCTGAGTTGAGATTTGCACTCAGATCTTCACTTCCCCAAATCTTTGATCCTAAGCACTGTGATATACTGCCTCAGAAAGAAATAGAACGGGCTTTTAACAGACGGGTGGATACCCCCCACTCGCACACCCACGTAGAGTGTAAGGGAAGATTATGACAATTGCATGTTGTGTAGTTTTTAGCCCCTTTTTTTTAATTTAATAAACCATTGTTGGCAGCAGTCAAATGAACAACATCGATGCATTTATGTAACAGCATCCTGTGACCACAAGATTATGTGTTGTTTCACCACTTATCTATCTAGTTCTACAGTATTAGGTTTGTGCTACTCAGACAGCTGGTGCTAAATTGAGCCTCCCCAGAACTGTCCAAGTTAATATTGGCTCCAATCCTTCCGCTGCCCCGTGGAGTACAGAGCACGGCGGGGCTTCAGCTGTGCTTCAAGGGCAAAGGCCTTAGCTCTTCTCAGATCACACACACCGCGTCCACTGGTCCTGCAGACCTTCCTGTTCTTGTTCCCTTTGCTGTTCCTCTCCTCTTAGTACTTGGAGTCATTTGCCTGTTAGGTTTTACAACTTGCTCATAAATGTCTAAGTTTAATTTATTTTTAGGTCACTTGGGTCACAATGCACCGAGAGAAGTAAAGATGTTAGTGGTATTTATTTCCTTAAAGTATTTTCTGCATATTAAGGGACACTCATGTTTTTGAGGGCATCAGTTTTAATAGGCTGCTTTTTCTGTTTTCATTTTCAAGGATAGGCATTATATTCTTACTTTGAAGGATTTTTCTGAGGAATTCTTTGAAGGAAACTTTAGGCCTCATTTTACCCATTGTCACTTCAACACGTGTAGAGTGCTGCTGTTTAGGAAAGTGGCTGAAATAGCTGGTTTTAAAATGCTGAGGGAAAAAAATGTTATCACTTCTAAAAGTTTTAAATGTTTTCAATTATATCTATTAAACATATTCAAAGAGTATTTTATTAAGAAGTAAACAAATTTTATTTGTTAACATTTTTCGCAAAAAATCTCAGTCTTCTTATCTGTAAAAGAGGAATAATTATTAAAATAGGAATTTCTCAGCATTGCAATAAGGATCAAAGGAAATAATATAAGAAATTTAGTTTGTACATGAAATTTGCATATATTTTTATTTCATAAATATTTTTGATGATCAGTAAAATTAATATGAG
Organism: Diceros bicornis minor; assembly: GCF_020826845.1. Taxonomy (NCBI): domain Eukaryota; kingdom Metazoa; phylum Chordata; class Mammalia; order Perissodactyla; family Rhinocerotidae; genus Diceros; species Diceros bicornis. The sequence continues at coordinate 3,808,663 of NC_080744.1, read as the reverse complement.
GTCTATTTAAAGACTATTTTTGATAAAATTCACCCCAACAAACAATGAATGCCACCTGTAAACTTACTGCAATTAGTTTAGGTATTTTCCATCCATGAAGACATTTTCACATAGCCTTCAAATTAACAAAAAAGAGAAATACTCTGTAAAAAGTAAGACAGATTTGTCAAGGTTAGAAAACGTATTGTCAGATGTGCTAAAATCTTACTCCATATTTTATATTAATTATGGAAAATTATCATTTTCTAATTATTTCTCTCACAGTAGTTTTAACATCTTTTAACCATTCCTCACCCAAAATATATTATGTTAATTTTGTGAAGCCAGATAAGTCATAACAATGTATTATAGTCAGGAATAAAATTATTTAATTGAAATATTGATGTGTATCAGTCAGCTATTGCTGCAATAATGCTGTATAGCAAACCACTTGCGAATTCAATGATTTGGAAAAAAAGTTAATTTCCATACTCATGAGTCACGGAGTGACTCATTGTGGCTAGTCTAGATTTTGCTGCAGAAACTAGGCTTCAAGCTCCCAATTCTAGACTACAGATTGGGTTTAGGTCTGCTCCTTATGATGCTCAGTCTTCTGGGTCCTGAAGTTACCCAGTGCTTGTGGCCATCCCACGTGTCTTATTCTGAAATCCAGCTTGAAAGACAACGAAGTGCTAAGGGCATTTTCTTCTTATGGTGAATCACCAGAGTTAAGGAAAGCAAGCCAAACTCCACAACCACATGTCAAGCCTGTACTTGAATAACTTCCACTAACATCCCATTGGCCAAAGAAATTCCATGCTCAAGTCCAATGTCAAGATGAGGTCAAGTATACTTTGCCCATAATGAAGCTATACCATGGCCATAGTCATGTAATTATATCACAAAAACGTGAAGAATTGGAAACAGTCTATCATCTAAGATAAGCATCATCTAAGGTAAGGTAAGAGGTTTGTTGCACGAGATGTACACAGTAGGATTCAAGCAAAGACAAATTAATTTTTTTCTCACTTCAGGTCTTATGATTTCCATGTGTAGAAACATTTTTACTGACTCTGGGTGAAATATCAAACATATCCCATACTGGTTTTCGTCAACCTGAGATGATAAATAGGATACTTAAACCTCTACATAATTCAAATCGTCCCCCTCCTTAGTGGGGAAAGCCTACGTTGGACTTAGAAGTTTGCAGTAGAAGGAGGAGTTAATGTTTGACATCTTCTCGCTTTCTTGCCCCATTTTCTCTCTTACTTGATAGCTGCTTTTTTTTTTTTGGTGGGTGAGGGGCTCTGTCAGGATTGAAAGAAGTCATGGAGGAGAAGTAAGAGGCCAGAAAACATCTTAAGTGACCCATACGGTAGTAATACGGCATCAGATTCTTTTGTGGGGCAAATGCAGAATTCCCTGCTCTTTTTATTCCGAAGATTTTAGCGAGTTTCTTGGAGAGTTCTCTCCTTGTGACTTTCTCTATAGTTCTTTGGTTCCAGCTGCCAGCAGCTTCCTCTTTGATAGATATTTTAGATTGGTTGATTCAACAACTATTCCCACTGGTTTCTCGTATGCAAAAACTAAGAAATGCTAAAACTACTTTAGCCCAGCTGTCTTGCTTCTCATGCTCTGGATATGATTTAGGTTCCAGCAATCAGAAGCATATCACACAAAAAATGAATAGAATGGAGGTCTAGTGACATCCATTTTAATAATGCAGTTTCTAACAGAGGCTATTGGACAGGATTTTCTGATATAAGGTGATATATGTATTCCTCAAAATCTTTGTGTTATGCTATGTTATTGAGGTAAGGGCAACATACACAAGAATAGGAGAAAACCACACATTAATCCCTTCCAATAATACCTGGCAAACTGAGCCCAGGAGAAAGCAAGTGGAGTGAATGGTAAATGTTCAGGGAGAGAGTGCTACCTATTGGTGCCTCCTGCTCTAGATTGTGTCAGTGTTCTTTGCCTTCAGATGTTATTTGGTATGAAAGATTAACAAACTGGGAGAAATTCTTATAAACCAATGTAATGTTTATACTATACTCTTCTTATTACCTTATTTAAAGCTCATATATAAGCTAATTCATGTAGTGGAGACACACACCGTAGCAGAGGATATGGCAGCTTCCCGATTTGACAGGCAGCCACTTATCTTGGCTGGAGTAGCAGGTGGAGGTCTAATTCTTTAGAGTGGCTTTTGGTCCACTCCTACCAGTTCAGGCTCAATCCTGTCTTGTCAGCCCTTCCAAGAATTATCTAAGCCACTTAATACTCTGCAATAAATCCTGTCTGTTTAGTTAGCTAGAATGGATTTTTTTTCTTGTTCTGAAGACAGACTAATAGAGTAAATACTACCTGGAGATGTTGATGATCAGAGACTCAAGAAAATAGAAGGCTGAGATTGCTAAACTGATCTGGTAAAGTTTAAAAGTAGTAAATATCCCTCTAGATTCTAGAATTTAAGATCAGAGAACAATAGAAATGTGGTACATAGTTGTGAATGATCTACTTATATTATTGCCTAGAATCACCTTGAATGAAATGCTTATTAAATAATATAAAGACTGTGTATTGGGTTGGATATTTTTAGATTCCTTAGAGGACTTAGTGAACAAAATAAAATGATAAGCTTAGAGCTTTAAAGTCCTTGCTCATTGAATTATCAGCAGATGAGAGATCTTCTATTGTGCCTGCTGACAGAATCTGATCCTTGAAGGCATAATGTTAACATACAAACACCAGAAACAGAGTCTGATCCTCTGGGTTGCTGAATTACAAAGTAAGTTGAATTCATAGCCTTTCTATCTTACTCAAATTTTGAGTGCCTATTGGAAAAGAGTGGACTCTAAGGATTCAAATGGGATACTTTGGTAGATTCAGGTGTTTCTTAGTATCTGAAGTCTAAACTCCACTGAGCCTCTCTTGCCGGCAGAAGCAACCCCTCCCTGTCTGCTGAAGTGGCTCCTGCCTAGTCTGAAGTTGTCTTCACTTGTTGACACACGAGGGATATTACATAATATGTTCTGCATTGTATTTGTCTTTTTATTCAATGTAATATTTTTGAGAATCACCTATATTGTTGCATGTATTAGTATTTTGACCCATTTATTGCTGAATAATATTCCATTAAACGTAGAGACCATAAATTGCTTATCTATTCCCCTGTTGATAGATATTTGGGCTATTTTCAGTTTGAGGAAATATGAATAAAGCTGCTATGAATATCCTTTTGAAGTCTTCTTTTGACATATGCTTTCATTTCTCTTGCATAAATATCTAGGTGTGAAATTGCTTGGTCAAATAATAGCTTAACTGCCAAAGAGTTTTAAAAAGTGGTTGTACAGTTTATAACAATTGAAGAGTCTGGTTGCTCCAAATCCTTGCCAGTAATTGGTTTTGTCAGTCTTTTTAATTTTAGCCATTCTGCTGGATCTGAAATAGCATCTCTTTGTGGTTTTAACTGATTTCCCTGATTACTAATGATGTTAAGTATGTTCTAAATGCTTACTGGCCATTTTCATATATTCTTTTTGGAAGTGTCCATTTAAGACTTTGCTCATTTATTTTAATTGAATTTGCCATTTTATTAGTGAATTCAGGAGTTATTTATCTACTCTAGATTATTAATTTAATGATTAGTGACTTTTGTGGCCTGTCAAGGAAAACTGTGACCCTAAGGTCAGAAAGATTTTCGCCAATGTTTATTTATAGAAGCTGTATATTTAAGGGCTACTTATATCATTTGTCTTTTATGATGGTTTAGAATTAAAATTCTTACTCTTGCCTTCCTTTGGTTCATTTCTCTTTGCATATCTTCTTCCATTCTTTTACTATCAAGCTTTTAAATCCACTTCCTCTTCCAAAATGTGTTTTTGTTTACCACATAATGCTGGATCTTGGTTTTATAAATTAATTCTGAGAATTTCTGTTTTGGTAAGTTACTTTAACTCATTTTCATTTATTTTAATAAATGAAGAGATACAATTTTCTTCTGCAGGTATGCAGAATTTATAGATTCTACTTTTTGTGCTTCACTTGGTATCTAGTTTGTTAAGGTCATTTAAAACCTTTTTCTCTACTACTTTGTTGACATCATAGAATTTTCTTCCTTCTCCATATACCTGGCATGCATTTATTTCCTGATTGCTCATTCTCTACCCCAACCTCCCAAACCATAATTTTGGTAATATTTTGACTTGAGTAATGTGTTCTTTTAATAGTTTTTTGCTTATTGTGTATTTAGATAGTAGTCAATTCAGTAAGTTATTTGCTCAGCCTACATACCATTTATGTATCAGCATCCTTTTGGATTTAATTCTGTCATTATTTGGCTATTTCCTCCATGTATAATTTCAAGTATGTTCTGTTTTAAAACTTTTGAGACTTCGTATGATTGAAAATATTTTTATTTTATCTATTTTTTTAAATGAAAATTTGCTTGCATAAAATTATGGCACTAATTTATTTGAGTTATTTTTCTCCAGGAATTTGAAAATGATGTGACATTGTTTTCTTGCCTACGGTGTCAATGGTTTGTCGTGTCAATCTGGTGCTGGCTTTAAGTCAGGTCCTCTCTCTCTCTAGAAACTTGGAGTTGTCACATTATTTTAGATATTCTTGAATTTTACTATATTTTATCTAGATTTGTGTGTGAGAGACTCTTTTTTGAAATTTTTATCTTTCTTTAATTCTTAGAAATTATCAGTTTTATTATTTAAAAGATTTCCTTTCTTTTATGTTTTTTCTTCTCATAACTTCTACCATTTATGCCCTTAACTTTTTTTTTTACATTATTTATCTTTACCTGTTTCTGATACTTCCTAGGAGAATTTTTTGACCTGATCTTTTAACTTACTAACTTACTTTTTCTGCTATTAAACTCATATGTGATATTTTTATTTCAGCTATTATGTTTCTTATATGTAACAATTTTGACTGTCTCTTTTTATGAAAATCTGACCTTGCTTAGTGTTACAATAACTCTCCTGATCTCTTTGAGGTTATTTGCTTTTCTTATTTAAATTCTTATTCTCTCTGATTTATTGATTTTTCTTTATCTTTTATTTTTACTCAGTTTGTTGTCTTTCTTCTCTGGAGGTTAGGTTCTTCAAAGGTCTCATCAGGTTTTCTGGTTAGATTATATTCCTTTGAGGAAAAGAGCAAAGATTTAAAGTTTGATCTCCGGTTGGTGCATTTCTGCATGTCCCGAGTTGGAGATGGTGAATGGGGAAGGCGTGTCAAGGTGGTGAGACTCTGGAATAGAAATAGACAATCCACGTGACCTGTCTTTAATGGAATTTCCTCATCGATCTTCTCTGAAACTCCCTTTCTCTAAGGGTTATTTCCCGGAGTTTTAATTACTTGGCTCTTAGGGTCTGGAGGTGGGCTGTGGAGGGACTATCATACTGAGTCTGCCTGCACAATTTTATCCACTTTCCATCCCAACAAAACTGGATTGCAATCTTAACATTAGGCCACTGTATCAGTCACAGTTCGCCAGAGAAACAGAACAAAAAGGACCTATCTGTACCTAGGATGTATCTCCATCCCTACATCTAAGCAGTGCCCTCGTTACCACTGGAAATATGGTCCTTAGTGCCTTTAAGTCTAATCAGATTAGAGAACCTATTGCAGAAATCACAGAATCAATTAAGAAAAACTCTTCCTTAAGATTCTGTTCCTCTAGAACCACACTCTTGATACCAAATTCTGGAAGAGTCAGTTTCCTCCAGAGAAACAGAATCAGTAGGACACACACACACACATACACACACACACACACACACACACACACAGAGGGAGAGAGAAAATTGGTTCCCATGATTGTGGGGCTGTGGCGTTGCAGGGGCTGGCAAGTCCAAGCTCTGCAGGGCAGGCCAGCAGGCTGGAAACTCAGGCAGGAGTTGATGCAACAGTCTTGAGGCTCAATTTCTTCTTCTCTAGGAAACCCCAATTTTCCCTCTTAAGGCCTTTCACCTGATTGGATGAGGCCTATCCACCTTATCAAGGACAACCTCCTTTATTTAAAGTCAACTGATTGTAGATGTTAACCACATCTACAAAATGCCTTCACAGCAACACCTAGATTAGTGTTTGGTTCAATAACTTGGTGCTATAGCCTAGCCAAGCTGACACATAAGATTAACCATCACAGACACCTTCCAAGTTTTAAAGAAGGATGTGAGCTATCTAGCAAATATAAAGAAAAGACAACTAAAAGATCCAGCTAAGTATTCTCCATCTGAGATATTTAGCCAACTTTTCTGTGCTGCCCACTTTTACCTACACTGAGAAACAACCACTTTTTTCCTTGCCAAAAGTGCCTCATAATGTTTTACATTTTATTCTTTGAACTGTCAATCTCTTTTTATTTATATTGTATACCTAGGGCTGATTTTGGGGAAGGAGCCAAAAGCCCACATCAGTTATCCGTATTCTCTGAAAACAGACTTACAAGAAATTTAGATGCAAAAGATACGTTGTGATTCCTCCTGACTTATCTAGAGTAGACAGCCTTGCTTCGTATCTTCCTGCAACGGTGCTCCTCTCAATGAGACTTGACTTTACGATGAGAATAAAGAGATGGTGAAGTGTAGGAGGTTCTCTTGTTTGTCACTGTATTTTGTCATAGGAATTTCATTTGCGCTGATTGTTCTCTTCTATAGATGTAAGTGGCATACAGAAGTTTTTATTTTTTGGGTGTCTTTCCATAGTTAAAAATTCAGGATCAACTATATGCTGATTGATGCTCTGAATCCTGTAAGAGCTTCCAAAATATCATCAAAAGTACTGATGTTGGTAGTAAAATATACTTGAATTATTGTGACCTATATCTTTCCATGAGGTTCATCTCCAAGTCTATTTAGATGTCCTGTCAGGTGTTCTGAAGCCTTCTAAAATGCTTTTAGAAAAATTGCATAAATTAGATCTCCTCAGCCTTCTAGAGAGAGGCTTAGACCTCTGAACACTCTAAAGTGATAGTCTTCAAACATTATTGTTATATGTGACTGTTGCCTGCCCTCTAGGCACTTCTGAAGGAGGTGGTCTATATTAAAATACACTTTTGGATATGATCCTCTATTATTACCATGTTTTCTTTGGGATCTTTCAGACGGAGGCCCTGTCTGGAGTCAGAAGGAATCTTCAAGGCAAATTCAGTTCCCTAAATCAATATTTGAACCCTCACATGGTTATGAGTTCTAGGGATCTTGAAACAGTTACATGGTTCAGTAAATGACATGAATTACCTGCCTCTGAAATCCATCTTCCACAATCTTTTATGTATAAGAAACCTTTTCCACCTCTATCATTCCACCTCAGCTCAGCACCCCACAACAAAGAATTATCCAAGCCAAAATGTCAATAGTGTCAGTATTGAGAAACTCTGGTTTAAAGTGATATTTATAAATGGAAATAACTCTACTTATTTTAAAACTAAAGGTGCAATCTAAGCTATAATACATTACGAAATTATCCTTTAATAAGCATACGGTGTTTTAACAAACTGTCATAATTAAATTCAATCTTCTTAGACTGAAATACTACGTTCTTCCACAAGAAAAATTCAAAATGTTGTAAATAGTAAGTTTGAAACAAAGAATCTATCAATTATCAGTATAGATGGGACCAGTAATGGTGAGGATATGTTATGACATGACTAAGCTCACAAACAGAAAATGCAGTTTATATTATGGAACCTGACATTCCTGAATATCAACAAATGAAAATATGGGGCAAAATAACATGTAATTTGTTTCTTTCTAATTGTTTTAAAGGTTAGCTCATGTTTTTGTACAAAGCAAAATAGTGTCAATAAATTTTGAGTCCAAGAGATAATTGTATAATTCTTTCTTTAGATGATTAGCCATTTTGTTTCTTTTAAAAAAAGAAGAAATAAAACAAACTTGTGGGGCCGGCCCCGTGGCTTAGCGGTTAAGTGCTCGCGCTCCGCTACTGGTGGCCCGGGTTCGGATCCTGGGCGCGCACCGACGCACCGCTTCTCCTGCCATTCTGAGGCCGCGTCCCACATACAACAACTAGAAGGATGTGCATCTATGACATACAGCTATCTACTGGGGCTTTGGGGAAAAAAAGGAGGAGGATTGGCAATAGATGTTAGCTCAGAGCTGGTCTTCCTCAGCAAAAAGAGGAGGATTAGCATGGATGTTAGCTCAGGGCTGATCTTCCTCACAAAAAACAAAAAAACAAAAAAACAAAAAATAAACTTGTGTTGCACCTTCCTCACCCTTGAGTCTGCTATAAAAACAAAATTTGATGGGAAGAATAATTTGGAAACTACCAAAAATTTGAAGAAGGCTACCCCCAATCACACTATTCAGGTGTGATGACCATTAATATTTTGGTGTGCATCTTTGTTGCTTTCCTTGTTATGTAAGTATATATCTACATCTATATCTCTCTCTACATATGGAGCTTTCTATAATATCTAGACATATATTGATATATTTAGAATATCTCTATATAATGTAATATAATATATGATATTAGAATATCTTTTTTACTCATCATATTTTGAGCTTTTTCCTATAACCTTACATCTCCTTCAAGGACATGATTTTCATGGGTATATCTTGAGGAGGTATCATCGTGAATGCAACTGACTGATGCTTCATTTCCTCTTGTTTCATAGTGATATACTCTTGTATAGTTTAGGTCTGCCTCTTACATAATGTGTACAACTTGAGTATTTAGATCAATCTGAGAGCCTTTCTCTTTAAATAAGGGAATTTATATATTTATGTTCATTGCTATAACTAATGGTCTTCTGTCATCTTGTTTCATTTATTTGACTTTTTAATTTTCTTGCATTTCCTCTCTCTGACTATAAGTATTAACTTTTCTATTTTACCCTCTAATGATTTGTAAGATAGTCTATTAGTGACTGCATTATGCTATTTTTAAACATCATTATTTAATCTATTTTCCTAATTATTTTTCACTTTAAAAAATAAAATCATATATTACTTTCTCCTTCTGAGCTTATTTCTAGGGAGTGAAATTATATAAATCTCATGCATTAGACAAACTCAAGCAAGGACATTTTAGAAAAATAGAATTAATAGATGGATTTTCTCAGAGTATTTATACTATATAGTACAGGTGGGAAATAGACTCTTTCATCTGAAAATGTCATACTGAAAATCTCTCCTCTATGTAATAATGTGATCCCTTTTAATTTTCAAAGAATTTTAGTAAACTATATTATATTCATAAAATTCAATTTTATACAGCCCAGTATCCTGGAATATATCACTGGAGAATTAGAAATACAAAATATGAAGTTTCCTTGTTTTGTTTTGTTCTGGTCCTGAAGAATCACTTTATTTTTATATTTCTACATTAATAATGGATGTTGGTATTACGTGTGTAAGATTCTGAAGAAAATAGTCGGTTCTACTATAAGGTATATTAATCTCTTTTAGGAAACATTATTCTATTCTTTGTTCTTATGTCTCTATTGTTTATGTACAATTTCTATCTTCTATTTTCTACTCTTGAATTCTTGTAAATCTGAGAATGATGAATAAAAATCAATGTAAAAATTATTGTTGTTTCAATTCTATCACTTTAGCAAATATATCCCCTTTGGTGGCTAGAAACCTTTGCTTTGCACTTTCATGTCAAATGAGGAGCTACTCTCTGAATCAAAATGAGTGATCTTTTGAGACGTGTTATTTTTATCTCTTAATATATGCAACTAAATTTAGATAATGGTAATAATAATAAAATATTATTACAACTATTTTTTAAGGAATAAGGTCATCTTTAGAGTGCTGTTTGAATTCTGAACTTTATTAGAACAATAACGCAATTGGGGATAGTTAGACTTTTATTTAAGAAAAAGAAGTTAAGTATTTACAAAATTATAGGAAATATTCTGAGTATCTATTTCCATAATAAAGGGAAGTTAAATACTCTTGTATTATGAATGACTAATTAAAATACATTATTTAAGAAAGAAACCATAGTATGCATTTATCATAAATTTCGTTTATTTTTTATACCTTTTTTCTGTTATTGCTGTTAAGCAGCGCTATAGTTTTCCAAAACGATCATAAACCAACTGTCTCTAATGAATAAACAGCTGCATATATCATATTACTATGAATATAAAGAAATGAGAACAAATTTTCCATAAACATTACAAAGCTGGGTGATTTAACACATTTGCATAGGAAAAGAGACAATAACACCGTGGCTCCGTTGGTTTTTTCCTAAAGCACATTTTCAAACTCCCACAACACACTGCCCTCCTAAGGAATACAAACTTGCCTGGATGCCAAGAATGCATTTCACTAACCATACTAAACACTATTTTTGTCTGCCCCCTGTGTTTTAAAGGGTGTGGGGTTGCCCTGCTCCAAGTATCTTAATAAGACTTGCCTAGAGCAAGGCATTCACCACTGTATCTACTGGTATCAAGAGAACCCCAACTCCTCACATGCTGGAAGATAATGGGTGTCCAGGAAAGCAACTTGAGAGGGGTGTTGAGAGCAGGTGCACAGTACAGCAGCCAGCTAACGGGGCTCCTGCAGGGCATGTGGTCTCAGAGGCACTAGCCCGTCAGGAGGGAAGGGGCCAGACCTACGAAGTACAGGGAGTCTGAGTGGCACCTTTCAAGCTGCTGGGCTGTCCACGCCTGAGGGCGAGTCAGTGTTCATAAACCCACAGCCCCCGCTACAGCACGATCTTTGCTTCTTTTGCGGAACTCTTCAGTTCCTGCGTAAAATCCACTACAATTCTTCTCTGTAATAACTGCCCTTTTACTTAAGCCTGTTCCTTGTTCCCAAAACTTTGCTGTCTACTTCTGTTTTTCTTTACTCTTGCCTTCGTAAATACAAACTATTTAATCATATGGGTTCTCAAACGAAAGCAGAAAGTCATCTAGGCAAATAATAAGCTTCTTTGTTGAGAGGAAATTTGCTCCTCTGTACTGTGTAGTCTCTATGGACGATAATGTTTCTTACAAATTTCCCCTACTTTAAATTCTCAAAGGCTTTATAAGAATGCAGGCGCTTATCGTCCCCTACACTGAGGATTGCAACGGCTTTCCTCCTGGTCTCTCTGCCATTATTTTCTCCTGCTCTCAATGTATTTCACACGCTGATGACGTTATAAACTTTCTAAGGCAGAAACACTCGGCTTGTCAATAAGGAAGTCTAAACTCCTTGGCCAGCATTCAAGAATCTACACGGTGTGTCACCGCTCTGCTGTTCATGGTTGACTTTCCGTTGTTTGACTTGGACACCATGTACCCTGGAGGAAGGCGAGTTGGGGAGGCGGAACACGCTCCTCCTTTCCCTGCCACAGTCGTTGTTCTTAAGACGTCTCTCAACCGGAAACCCTTCTCTCTTCATCCTCTTGCTCTCTCCTCTTCGGAATCTTTTTAGCTTTAAACACAGCTCAAATGATTAATTCTTCTTTAAACTTTCCAGGATAATCTCCAATCACTACTCGTGTCTCTCACTTTGCGGCTTCCCATAGGATATCTCAATCTTTCTTTATTGAAATGTTTTATTCTTATATCTAATGGTAAGCTTTGTGAAACAGATCCTGAATCTTATTTTTTCTTCTTGTCACAGTAGCTAGCAAAATATCTGGCACATAGTAGGCCTTTAATATACATTTATTTTCATTAAAGTATATTTATTTTTATTAAAATGTACATTTATTTTTATTCATAAATATATATCTGAAATATATGATATATATTTATCTGTATTAAATATTAAAAGTAAATACAATTAAGTATATTTTGAGTAAAGTGTTATTTCATAAGAGCAAGTATTCCCTCATATCTAAAATATCAAGTTGTTTCTTCTTGAGAAAAACATAAAAAGCACCATATTAGGAAAGACAAATTTAGTACAAATCAACGTAGGAAATAAAAGAATTATATCTTTGAACAAATAACATGCTGAATATGTACTATAAGCATAGGTTATTACTTGATAATTATATCTTATTTAAACTAGCTTTAATAAAAATTAAATGACATTCCTTATTTCAAAACAGTAAGGTATTACAGTTGAGTTTTGGAATTATGTCTAAAATCAGGTTACAGGGTTTGGTAGTTTGAAACGGCAAGAAGTGCTTTGTATTTGGAGTTTTTTCTAACGCTTTGCTCTAAGATGGATGAGTTAACCCAATAACTATCCCTTTTTCTCTGTACGAGCATCATTTAAGGTTATATGATTTTTGTTTTATTCTTTTTCAAGCTCCATCACGAAAACATGAGCATTTAAGTTCTCAATTTTGCTTCTATCCTTTGGTGTCCTGTGCATGCACGTGTACGTTCACATCAACTGATGTATTAAGAGGCAGGATAATCTGGTATTTGGTCAAGAAATTTTATATCAGCACGAAAATCAACTCTGAGGGTGGATGGAAACAAGGTTTTTTTTTTGAAGATAAATGAAGAGAACAGAGTGATGTCAAAGTGAAGACACTTCAGAGGGAAAACAGACTCAGGATGGCTGGCTCAGAGGGGGGGTGACGTCACCAAGAGGGGGGGAGACACGGGTCCTTCCTGACCTCGCTCTCCTCGCAAGGAGAACAGCCAACAGCTCTTCACGGACAGGACAGCACTGGGGGACTCCTGGAACACAGTGGGGAGCTGAAGCCCCCCCTGCACCCCCTGGAAGGTAGGAGGGGCCGCTCCCAGCTCACTGCGTCGCCCCTCGCCCAGGCCGGGCACCACCACGCGGAGGGTGTCCCTTGAGCCTAGGTTCCTTCAGGGGAAAAGAGCCCAGGAGGACATCCGCTCCCCCAACGTTGTGGGTCGCTCCTTGGGAGCGCCCACCCCGGTCTCGCCCCGCAGGGATGGCAGGGAATCTGCGGGCTGGACCACTGGGGATCAGATGGTGAGGAGAAGAGGGGAGGGGCTTGCAACAACCAGCGCGGATGGCGGAGTGACCGGCTCAGTAGAGGGCGTGGATGAAACTACACAGACAGTGTTAACAGCTAAGCGTTTGCAGCCTGACTGCCAGGTCATAGTCTGGTCCTGCCGCTTACTGGAGGCATGCTGTTTGGCAAGTTACTTAGAATCTCTGTTCCTCCGTTTCCTCTTTGATAAAGTATAATAATAGAAGCCACCTCATAGTGTTATGGTATTAAATTAGTTATTTTATAGTAAACTCTTAGAACTTATCAGTTCTATATCAGTGGCAGCTGTAATTATGTCAGAGAAGCACTTCAAATATGCAGGAGTCTTCATAATAGCTAACATTTTTTGTAGAACTCACGCTGTGTCAGGCACTTGACATATATTACCTCATTTAATCAGTTCAATGACTCCTTGGGTGCCAACAGGAAAGTAATGACATATTCAAAACAAGTAATGTAAGGAGAGCTGAATCTACCTCAAGAAGTGATATTGATAGCACAGGGCTAGCCTGGGGTGGGGGATGGGCAAGGGGAGGGTTCTTTACCAGCTCCAGGCCTGAGGGGCAAATGGAGTTACTGGGACCAAGTGCATGTAGCTATATGAAGAGTATTTATTTTATTTTTTTAAATTTTATTTATTTTTATTTTTCCCCCAAAGCCCCAGTAGATAGCTGTATGTCATAGCTGTACATCCTTCTAGTTGCTGTATGTGGGACCCAGCCCCAGCATGGCCGGAGAAGAGATGCGTCGGTGCGCACCCGGGATCCGAACCCCGGCCACCAGCAGCGGAACGCGCACACCTAACCGCTAAGCCCTAGGGGCGGCCCTAGGAAGAGTATTGCCAACCAGAAGCTGTGGTCTTTGAGAGGTGGATGTAGCCAATCTACAGTAATACAACAAGAAGAGAGGAAAATGAATACCCCTATCTCACATCCCACCTTCTCCATCTCTGGTCCCCTGTGAAGGCAGAAGGTGAGAGAATGATTTAGTTCATGTGAGTAGGCCTGGCTGAGCACAGCGTAGGCTAGGGATAAGCGGAGAGGGGAATCTGGTAGGCAAACATAAGATATACAGCACAAAACCTTATGGAATAGGAGCTACTGTTATACTCAGGTACAGATGAAAAATCTGAGACCCAGGAAGGTTATATAATTTCTAGGACCACAACTGCTAAGCAAATGGGGAAATCAAAGTTTGAACCCAGGCAACCTGGCTTCCAAGACAACGGTCTTAAACAGTGTGCCCTACTGCACACTATGTGTCTACTGGATTTACCCTCGGCGAAAGTGGAAATCAAATGAAGCTACACTTGTCTTTCCGAGAAGAGTTATCTTAGAAAACGGGGGAAGTCATGAGAATGGTATTGCTGCTATAATTTATTGTAACTAGTAAAGGGTGATTGAGGAAGTAGAAGCATTAGAAACTTTGGAAAAGTGGAGCTTTGGAGTTCACAAAATCATTATTTGGAATATAGAGCAGAGTTGGTTGTAAGCTCCAAGTGCTAAAAAAATTTGACTAGGAATAGAAGGCTTTAAAAATTTAAGTTGTAAATTTACAATTAAAAATTATTAGACAATGGTGAAAAGTTGAAAGGTTTTCCTCTAAGATCAGGAACAAGACAAAAGTGCCTACTCTCTCACTTTATTAAACATAGTACCAGAAGTCCTAGCCAGAGCAATTAGGCAAAAAAAGGAAATAAAAGGCATCCAAATTGGAAAGGAAAAAGTAGAATTGTCTCTATTTGCAGATGAGATTATATTACATATAGAAAACCCTAAAGACTCCACCAAAAAACTGTTAGTACTAATAAACAAATTCAGTAAAGTTGCGGGACACCAAATCAATATACAGAAATCAGTTGCCTATCTATACACTAATGACAGACTATCAAAAAGAGAAATTAAGAAAACAATCCCATTTACAATTGCATCAAAAAGAATAAAATACCTAGGAATAAATTTAACCAAAGAGGTAAAAGATCTGTACGCTGAAAACTATAAGACATTGATGAAAGAAATTGAAGAAGACATAAGTAAATGGAAAGATATTCCATGCTTATGGATTGCAAGAAATAATATGTTAAAATGTCCATACTACCCAAAGCCGTCTACAGATTCAAAGTAATCTCTATCAAAAATCCAATGAAATTTTTCACAGAAATGGAACAAAAAATTCTGAAACTTGTATGGAAACCTGAAAGACTCTGAATAGCCAAAGCAATCTTGAGAAAGAAGAACAAAGCTGGAGGCATCATGCTTCTTGATTTCAAACTATGCTACAAAGCTATATTAATAAACATTATGCTACTGACATAACAACAGGATGCATAGAACGGAATAGAAATCACAGAAATAAACCCATGCTTATACGGTCAATTAATTTCCAACAAAGGAGCCAAGAATATATAATGGGAAAATGATAGTCTCTTCAATAAATGGTATTGGGAAAACTAAACAGCCACATGTAAAAGAATGAAAGTGGACCCCTATCTTATACCAAACACAAAAGTCAACTAAAAATGGATTAGAGACTTGAATGTAAGACTTGAAACCATAAAACTCCTAGAAGAAAACATAGGGGGTAAGCTTCTTGACATCAGTCTTGGCGGTGATTTTTTGGATTTGACACAAAAACAGAGGCAACAAAAACAAAAATAAACAAGTGGGGCTACATCAAACTAAAAAGCTTCTGTAGAGCAAGGGAAACCATCAAAAAATGAAAAGGCAATCTATAGAATGAGAGAAAATATTTGCTAGTCATATATCTGGTAACGAATTAATATCCAAAATATATGCAGAACTCAGACAACTTAATAGCAAAAAATCCCAAACTATCTGATTAAAAAATGGGCAGAGGAACTGAATAGACATTTTCCCAAAGAAGACATAGAAATGGCCAACAGGCATATGAAGAGATGGTCAACATCACTAATCATCAGGGAAATGCAAATCAAAACTACAATGAGATATCATCTCACACCAGTTAGAATAGCTCTCATCAAAAAGACAAAAGATAACAAGTATTGATGAGGATGTGGAGGAAAGGGAACTCTTGTGCACTGTTGTTGGGAATGTAAATAGGTGTAGCCACTATGGAAAACACTATGGCGGTTCCACAAAAAGTTAAAAGTAGAACTACCATATGATCCAGCAATCCCACTTCTGGGTATATATCCAAAGGAAATGAAACCAGGATCTTGAAGAGATGTCTGTACTCCTATGTTCATTGGAGCATAATTCACAATTATATGGATGTCAAGATGTGGAAACAAACTAAATGTCCATCTATAGATGAACCGATAAAGAAGATGTGATATAGATATACAATGGAATATTACCTAGCCATGAGAAAGAAGGAAATCCTGCCATTTGCAACAACATGAATGAACATGGAGGGCATTATGCTATGTGAAATAAGCCAGACAGAGAAAGAAAAATACTACATGGTATCATTTATATGTGAAATCTTACCAAAAAAATGTTAAACTCTTAGAAACAAAGAGTAGAATGGTGGTTGCCAGGGGCTGGAGAGTGAAGGATACAGGGAGAGGTTGATTAAAAGGGTACAAACTTTGAGCTATAAGATGAATAAGGTCTGAGGATCTAGTGTATAACATGGTGACTATAGTTGATAACACTGTATTACATAATTGAAATTTGCTAAGAGAACAAATGTTCTTATCAAAAAAAAGATAAATATCTAAGGTGATATGTTAGTTAACTATATAGTGAGAATCATTTTACAATATGTACATATATCAAATCACCACAATGTATGCTTTAAATATCTTAAAATTTTGTTCGCTACTTATACCTCAATAAAGCTGAAAAAATTATTAGGAAGAGGGATAAAGGAAGTAGTATTTATGGAGATAGACATAATATTATATATACAAAATATTGAAAAAAGTTCTCTTTGGATCATTTATAAGGTATTTTATATTTGAGTGAGACATTTAAAAGTGCTAAACAGGAAAACAAAGTCATGTTTATACTTCAGATGTGGTACAAGAAGAAAACATAGAAGGGAAAGTTACGTGACTGGAGGCCATCCACATCGTGTTGTTTGAGAATAAGTTCCCATTTTCCTTCCAACTTCTCTGTTAGGAACTGGTAGTCTGATCATGATCACGGGGAAATTAATCCCGAGACAGTTGAGGAGATTGTTCAAGAGCATTGAGTCATATTAAAAGAGCTTAATCATTAGCTGTAGATAAATTAGCTTTGTGAGGACATTTCTGCAGTCTAACTTTTCCAACTCCATGCCGGACAGTTTTGCTCAATGTCTTGATGGTGCTTCAGATTCAACCTGTCAAAATCATTCATCCTCCACCCCCAAACTTACTCCTACATCTCCATTTTTTAAAAATATTTATTTATTTATTTTTTTGGTGAGGAAGATCAGCCCTGAGCTAACATCCGTGCTAATCCTCCTCTTTTTGCTGAGGAAGACCGGCTCTGAGCTAACATCTATTGCCAATCCTTCTCCTTTTTTTTTCCCCCCAAAGCCCCAATAGGTAGTTGTTTGTCATAGCTGCACATCCTTCTAGTTGCTGTATGTGGGACGTGGCATCAGCATGGCAGGAGAAGTAGTGCGTCGGTGAGCCCCCGGGATCCGGACCCAGGCCGCCAGTATCGGAGCGTGCGCACTTAACTACTAAGCCACGGGGCAGCCCTCCGTTTTTTTTTTTAACCTCATTCTCTTTGTTCACTTGATTCTCCTAGTCATATGTTCCTGAACTTTCACAGTCAGCTCTGTCTTTCCCATTTGATGAGCCTATAGCCAACCACTTTTCAGATGCTGCTGGCAAGTATTCTACCATTTCTTAAATCTCCTAGAGTCTTTGCAATCCCACTCAAGTAATTCTAGTTCAGTTTCTAATTACATTAATGCAAGAACTGTTATATTGACTGTGTACAGGGAAATATATGGCTGAGTAACATGCTGCTTATGCTATGAATGACCTCATAGTTTAGTCTGTCTCCCTCCTGCACTATTGTGTCATCTCTTTCTGGCCCCCTTTTGCCCATTTTCATACCAGTCTAATTTATCCTGGAGACTGCCACCAGTTACAGTCCAAAAATACAGATCTGATCATGTCACATCCTGATAATCTTCACATGTGCCTTTCCTGAACTACCAAAATTTCATTATGGATGAATAACAGTATGGAAGTTACTTAATGTTAATGATACTGGCTTAACACAAGGTTGACACAAGGGAAGCCATATTGTAGAAAAGAAACCATACTGTAACTTTGAATGACCTCTGACTAACTCTGTGGATTTTATGGCCCCTCCCAGCTGCTATAAATTGATAACTTTGTTCTTTTGAGTGCCTTAGGAAAGTGATGACCCCCAGGCAGAGAGTCTATACTGATAGCCATCATCGTTGACAACTGCAAGATCAGGGTATAGGGTGTTGCTCCTGTCTCTGATGCATATCCAGTAAAACAAGACTGTCGGGAACTAAGACCAGATGGATGCCCCACCCTGAGACAAGATACCTCCACCCAGTAATCAGATGGATGCCCGCACCCTGGGGCCAGATGCCTCCCCCACTCGGAGACCAGCCGTCTATATAACTGGCCTGTAGTCTTTGTTCTGTAAGATGGTTCTTTTGGACATTAGTCAGTCATCTTCCCCTTGCTAGCAAGCTGTAATAAACTGCCCTTTCTCTGCTACCATCTTGCCTCTTGAGGATTGGCTTTTGTCTTGTGGTGAGCAGACTGTGCCCTTTGTGTGGCAACATTAATGTGTTTCTTATTTTCTCAACTGGAAGTGCTGAGAAGTAGGTGGTGAATAAAGAAAAAGGAAAGTACCTTCTCTTGGAGGAAATCTCTGGGGTGTTAGATTATCCTATATGAATGGGTCAAAAGAAAAGAGAAGCTCTCAGAAACTCTTCATAAGGTTAACATCTCTTTATGAATTTGGAAAAACATGTCTTTTTCTAATTATTTTAAGGTGCTATGATTCTAAAAGTTTTACAGTAGAAAGTGGGTCTATAACCTTCAAAAATTAACTATGCAACCATTTAATAGGATTTTTTATGCTCACTTGTAAGAATACTGCATAAAACAGAGAGAAAATAAAATAGCAAATTGCTGTATTATAGGCTAAACTATAAAAGGACTAAAGACAAGTAGTTTCTTGCCTAGCATTTCTAAAATCTCTTTTAAATTCTTTAATAAAATTATCATTCTACAAATTTTGATACTCTAATGATGTTAACGATATTAGATTCAGTCACTTCCATCATTTTTATTCAAACTTTTATAATTTTGAGAAACAAGAGGGAAGCAAACTCTACAGTGATGGACACCACAGTACTGATTTAAAGGAAATTTATAGTCCCTCACGAGTAAGTATTTCTCCTCCAAGCACTGCCCAGATAGGGCATTTCTAATGATTGCAATTTATTGGACTTAATAATTTTATTCACAACAGAATGAGACAGTTAAAATGTCATTTCACAGATAAGAAAATTGAGGTGCATAAATTGAAATAATTAGCCCAGGGTCACATTGCTTTTAAGAGCTGGAGCTGGAATTTAAGCCCCAGTGGTTTTGGTTATATTGTACATTCCTAGATCTTTCCATTTTGCACCATTCTTCCAATCAATATTTTTACTAGGCTATTTATCACTGCAAACATTCCAAATCCAATTACAGAAGTACGCAGGGGTGAGTTAAGTTCTGGCCTCCACATGCTGCTCACTGGGAAGGTGGTACTGTTCCCTGCAGAACTGCCCTGAGCCATCCTTAGTCTTTCACCCTGGCTTGTTTCGGAGGGCTTGGATGCTGCTTCCACAAATATCGCACTGTCCTATTAGCACCACTATTTCCAAGGTTTTCTTACACGCAACCTCATCCTCTAGATTTATTTTTTCCTGATTTCTATTTCTTCTGCATAATCTCTCTTTCATGTTGTTTTCTTTGTCTCCTCCACAACTTATGACTCACGTTCATTCCTTGCTTTTCCATTCTACAGTCATCTGCTCCCACTGTCACCTCACTTCCTGTAGTGGTATTTTTTTTTCTGTTTCCAGTCATCCTGTAAAGGATCCCTTCTTTTCCTTTTCCTTGATGTTTAGAAAGAAACATTTTATTCCTGAGTAAGCGCTGTGAGGAAAATAAATTCTCTCAAAAACAATGCAAACGTCCTCATGTGGCTCTTTTCTTCCTCAAATTTAAAGCAGCTTCTGCTCCAAGAACATTTACGTAAGTAGTCCAAAGGTTGTTAGACAGAAAGGGCAATGCGGTGAATTGCTGAATTTGCTTTTCAGTCCTCTGCTATCTACCTGCGTTTACATCTACTCACCTTCTTTACATAAGACCCTGTGACTATTCCTGATAGAAATTATTTGTTTTACCTTGGTAGTGATGTTTGAAAATAATATAAAACTGTTCAATAAATTTATTTTCAATAACTAAAACCCATTTAAGACCTTACTATTGATACCTAAGAATAATTTTGTAAATAGCTAGGCTTCTTAATTGAGTGTTTAAATGAGGCAGGTTGTTAGCTTATCATTTGTTCTCTGTAAAGACACTAGAATAGGTATTATTTGATAAATATTGCCTAAATGTTAAACAAATTCCCTCATCAATACAAATTATACTTAGAAAAATCTGATCCATATAATAATTTCTATGAATTTTGAAAATATATAGCAGGTAAAATAAGAATCATTGCAAATTGTAGCAATTCTAGACACTTTTCACAAAGGCTGACTTTTTGCATAAGCAGGTCCTGCTAAGTAACTAGAGAAAGTGAACAGTGTCGTGTACCTCAGGAAACAGCGCAGCTGATTTGGAGTTACAGTCCCGTGGCTCTTTCAGTTTCTTTTGCAAGACCCAGGTGTAGTAGGCACACGTTACAGACAGTCTCGGACTTACAATGGTTTGACTTATGATTTTTTGACTTTACAATGGTGCAAAAGCAACACACATTCAGTAGAAATCATACTTCGAATTTTGAATTTTGATCTTTCCCCCGAGCTAGCCACACGCTATGCGGTCCTCTCTCGTGATGCTGGGCATCGGCAGTGAGGGCAGCTCCCAGTCAGCCCCATGATCACGAGGGTCAACAACCGACACACTGACAACCATGCTGAACCCATCCAACGATTCTGGCTTTCACTTTCAGGACAGCATTCAGTAAATTACATGAGATATTCAACACTTTATCATAAAATAGGCTTTGTGTTAGATGATTTTGTCCAACTGTAGGCTAATGTAAGTGTTCTGAGCATGTTTAATGTAGGCGAGGCTAAGCTATGATGCTTGGTAGATTAGGTGTATTAAAAGCATTTTTGACATACAATATTTTCAACTTAATCGTGGGTTTATTGGGGAAACCCATCCCTTGACCCATTCTAAGTTGAGGAAGATCTGTATTTGGAGTTTATACATTATCAGCTTTATATTAATTCTGGAAGACACATACAGATGCCCTGGAAAAATTCTGAATGGTAAATAATTGAAAGGTAGCTTCTTCAGGTTATAGAATATTTTAGCTGAATCCTACCAAGATCACAACATGCATGATGTTAGGATAGGAATTAGAATGCCTGGTGGAATTTTATTGCTGTTTAGAGACAATCTTTGTGTAGTGGATTCTATTCGCCTGAAGTAGGTACAATGGAGAAGTCGTAGAGCACCAGTGTCAACTTCCCTGATGGTCACAGTCACTCTAATCCTTTCACTGTAGGTCCACAACGACAGACAAGTCATCTTGGGGAGTGGATAGAGCAGGAAGATGTGTTTAATTTAAGTGAAGGGAAGCTAGCAGGTAAAATAGGTTATCTTGGCTAGAGGTCAGGTCTGCCTGACAGGAAGACGTGGTCAGGGCTTCAGGCACACGTAGATGAAGTGTGGAATTCAGCAAACCAAGTGATGCAGAAATCAAATGCCCATGGAAGGCACTGGAGAAACAACATGCCCTGTTCAGTCAAGAGCTCGTGTCAGAGCCTGAGCATTCAGCAATTATGGCGAGGCATGGAGTGTATTCTTGTTATTGCATAGTAAAAATAGCTTACATTTATACATATACATCACTTTATATACAATGAAATGTGTTTGAAGACATCACACACCTTGATTACTTTACATAACATTTAAAACTATCCAAGGAAAATGTTATTCTTGCATTGAGGAGAGGAACAAGAAGTCAGAACACGAGCGGAACTTGACACTTGGCAATGTGTTCTGAGGAAAAAGCTTCGGGCTTGTCTTGTGCTCATTACTAGAATAAGTTAACGCCTGACCTCGCACATGAAGCTTAGGACCATCTGTGGGACAGGAAACCATGCAGTTCCAACCCTGTGATTTGTTTCCCCTCCCAGGCAGAAGAGAGTGCATTCCTTGTCTGCTCTAGGTCTGATGGGGCAGAAAATTGTATGGAAATCCTGGGATGGCCATGTTGTGATAAGAACTTTTGTTCAAAAACTAGGCAAACTGGAATCCATATGACTGGTTTTTAAAAGAAAAAATGATGCTTTTGACCAGTAATTACAAAACACTGGTGCCAGTGGTGGAGGGACTAGTGTTAGTTTATGTATGTGTGTGTGTGTGTGTATACACACATATATATATACCCATGTACATGCATATACATATATACAGATATATGAATATGTACTTAATATTTGTGTGAAATGTGAAATGAGGTAATAGGAAATATACTGAGTTTTTGTTAAACTAAATTTATTAAATATAAAGAATTATTCTTTATTTTCAGGTAATGAATTTCTTACATTTTTAAGAAAAACAGATTGCTCATCTGTAAAATAATAGCAAAAAATAATAATATGTAGTGAAAATAGCTATTTTTTTTAATTAGTAGAGCCTATGGCCAGGCACTGTTCTTAGCTATTTACAAATACTACTCCTGGGGTGGATATCTTAAAAAATGGCCACATATTATTTGCTGCATCTCTCATTAAGATGTGGTTTGTTCCTTTTCCTTCCAATCCCTGTGATTTGCTGTGACCAATAGAAAGTGGCAGAAGTAACATTTTTGTTACTCTTCAGCCTCTGCCTCAAGGTGTTTTTATAGATTCCACTCTCTCCCACTTGAAACACTGCTTACTTCAGTGTGAGAAATGCCAGCCCCCTCCCAAGGAGCCACAGGAGGAGATCCAGGCACCCCAGCTAACCACCAGTTGTGTGCGTGTGGCCATCTTGAGCTACCTAACTCTAGCGGAATTTCCAGATGATGACAAGTCCGTGAATGATCCCAGGATAGAGAGCAGCAGAAGAAATGTTCTGCTGATCCCAGCCCAGATTTCAGAATACTGAGCAAATTAAACAGTTAATATTTCAAGCCACCTAGTTTGAAGTTTATTTGTTATGCAGACGAGATATATAATACATTTCATTATCTATTATGCCAGTGTTATAACTTTATAGTATGTTATTATTATTCCCATTTTACCGGTGAGGAAACTGAGGCTCAGAGAAGCTACCAACTTGCCAAAGTCATACCCCTACCAAGTGGCACTTCTTGGATTCAGATGTAGGCAAAATTTTAGAACCTAGGATAAGAAGATATTTATTTTGTTTTTAAATATGTATACCTGTCAAAAAAAATAGGTGGCAAACTACTCTCAGAATGTTTATCGTATCATAAAGCGTGAGACAAATATATTTAATAAAAACTCTCTATGTCCATTGCTCTATGTCTTGGCTGAAGTTCCTGAAAGCCATGGCTGAGGGAACATTTGGCATCTAGGTAGTTTATTTGGAAAGTGACCCCAGGGAACAAGAGTTAAGGAATACAACAGGGAAATGAGAAGACCATCCAAGGATGCAACAGGAAGTTGGAATTTGTTCCCGGCCACCTGAGCTCCATGCAGGTGGACCTCCCGAAGAGTCTTAGGAAATTAGCTCAGGACTCCCTAGTTGGAAGAAAGCGAGAAGAATTTATCCTCATTAGGCAGAGTGGTTTCATGGATGTTAACGACCCACGCTTCCTGCTGACAAGAGATATTCACATATTGAGGTATATGGGGTAACTATTTGGATTCAAAACTGATTCAGCTTGAACAAAAAAGCCTGACTCATGGCCTATCAAACATACATTGCACATCTCCTTTAACCATTAAAGGAAAGAATGCACTCTCTCAAGATAAGAATGCACACTGCCCCTCCTGCACCCTATTGGTGATGTCCTATTGGTGATGTCCTATTGGTGATGCCCAGATTAGTCCCTTTCCCAACCCCAGAGTCATGTTGATCTGCTAATTTGCAGCTAAATACCTCTTTGAAACTTTGATGAAAATGTATCCCTGGTGTGTTTAATGTATGTTCTTTGTTCTAAAAAGATATAAGACTGTACTGAAAACCGTGCTTCTCCGGGCTGCTTTCTAAGGCCTTCCCGGGTTATAATCCTTGCTCTGGCTCAAGTAAAACTCATCTTATTTCTCTCATCTATAGAATGGTTATTGGTTATTTTGCATCGACACTAGTAACCAGCACATCACATCCTAGAGTAGGAGAGAAGAAATACAGGGCACTGGAATGAGGCAAGGCAGAGGTCAAGGGGATCCTCATGAAGCTCGTCAAAGCCCCTGCAAGGAAGTGATGACCAGAACGTCGGCTAGAGGAAGACGGGACCCAGGAGGGTTGGAAGCGGCCATAAGATGCGTCTTGCACACATACTTAAATACATTTCTTTGGAAGACACAGCAAGAATATTGCTTTGTGTAAATTCTCAGTAAGGTTAAATAACCTTAAATTGACTGCTCTGAAACCCAAATTAGAAAGATTAATACAGGGAAGAAGGCATAAGTACTTTTTTAAGGACATCTGACTTCTGGAGACTTGCTTCCTGCCCACTGTCAAGAGCACAGAGAGGAATTAAACGCATGTGGTATTTGACCTCGCCAGAACTTTCACTAGTTTGCACCCCCACTCACTTTTTTTTCTTCTGAAAGCCAAGCAGTAGTAACATATCCATGCAGGAGAAATGCTCAAGTCCTCTTAATGAGCTCCCCTTGCATTCAGTTATATAACGTCAAAGGAAAGTGCACCTTACATTTGAGCCAAGCCAGCTACTCACAGCAATGCCAGTGAGAGAACCAATTTGAACTCAGCATTAATTAGCTTTTTAGTGGGCTGTAAAACTTGCTCAATGTGTGAAGTACTTCATAATCATTGGAGATTATGGTCGTATTCTGAGGAACTGAGGCAGAAAGACCCTGAAAAAGCAAATTGCATTTAAGTTTGAATTATAAGAAAGTTCAATGCATTTCATATCTTTGGGAATATTTTGAAATAATTTTAATATTGTGAGTTTTATAAACTTTAAGAAATGCTGAGTAATTGTTGAGTATGCAATGGCAAAAGTGTAAATTAATATTTACAATTCATAATAAGTTACATGAAATGAGATTTCTTGTAACCTGGCACTAAGTTTTTCAAAGATATCAATCTACCCAATACGGTCAGAGTATGGCACTGAACACATATTATCTAACAAGGGCATGCGGTTACATCTATAACCAAGTGTAATAATTTATGTTCCCTTATTTGAAAGGGGCTGCTTTCACAACAAGCTTAGCTTTGCTGTAACTGAGATCTTTAAATATCCATACATCACATGTATTAATTGCTGCTTTCAGACCAACGTCAATTTCTTTCCTTCTGAAAACATTTTGGATTGTATTTAGTGCCCAAGAGGCTGATTGCAATCCAGGAGGGTAATGAGGAGTTAGCAGAATTTAGAGATTAAGGTATGTGAGAATAGATACAGCCACTGCCTAGACTATTATTGAAGGTGTAAAGAACTGGTGCGAAATGCTTTTGAAATTAAATACTGTTGAGCTCTACTGAAGGATGTAACAGAGATGTTCAAGTGTCATTCACAAGTCTATTTTACTAATATTAATTTAATTTACGTGCTCCACCTAACATGGGGGAAATTGTGGAGCCCAATATTTACCTTCCTTCACTTTCTAAGAAATTGTACCTGGTACGATGTAGTGAATGCAGTTTACAGAGAATGTTTTCCCCCTAAGTACTGAATGACATTGATTTGGAGTGATAGAAAAAAGTACCCCTCACTCTGCAAATGAATGTTGGTAGCTTCAATGACTACCAGCCAGCCCTGGTGGTCTAGGGGCTAAGATTCTGTGCTCTCACTGCCGAGGTCCGGGTTCATTTCCTGATCAGGGAACCACACCACCCATCTGTCAGTTGTCATACTGTGGTGGCTGCGTGTTGCCGTGATACTGAAAGCTATGCCACTGGGATTTCAAACACCAGGGTCACCCGTGGTGAGTAGGTTTCAGCGGAGCTTCCAAACTAAGACAGAGTAGGAAGAAGGACCTAGCCACCCACTTCCAAAAATATTGGCCGTGAAATCCCTGTGAATAGCAGGAGAGCACCGTCTGATAGAGCAGCAGAAAAAGTGCAGAAAGACCAGGGCAGGGCTCCGCTCTGCTGTACACAGGGTCGCCAGGAGTCAGAATTCACTGGGTGGCACTAAAAACAAGCTTCAATGACTAAGACTCAGTCCAGGAACCTTTCAAATCCAAAAAAAAAAAGCTGAATAATTATTTAGTGATTTAGCATAGTTTGTGTAGTGAAATGGAGATGAAAAAGGAAAGTCAAATGTCAAGAATTCAAACATCTAAACATGATAGCCATATCGGAGGGTTTGCAGCAGCCTGGCTTGTTGGTCCTTCTGCTCGATCGACAAATTGATGCCCAGTCTTTTCGAGTCGAAAGCCATGTTACTTTTCTTGAATTCTTCTTCATTACTGTTGTAGTGCATCTCTATGTAGCAGAATCCAGTGTCACATTTTACGTTCTTATTATCAGTGATCCAGCACCATAGCCTCAAGAAAAACCATTACAGTGGTCCAATGCTGTCTTTTACTTCGAAATGGGATTTTTTTCCTATGACCTTGCTCATAAGGACAAAAGGCCTCTTGTACACAAATTAGGTATGTAAATAAATTTCTTTTATGAAAATACAAAGCAATTTCTTCTTAGAAAAAGAGATACATTTTGAATTTACAAATAAATATAATATAAAGGAGACGTTTAAAAACATAAATCACTAAAGTTTAGGTCCATCTATTTTCATAAACAGGAAATGAGCCATAGATACTGAGGACAAATGTTAGTACTATAAAAATCTCAAAATCAGAAGACCCCAAAGTTTATGGATTCATAAATTTTTATACAATATCCTCAATAAATTGTCAAATATCATCTGTAAACTCACTAATGAAGATATACCATCTTCCCATATATTTTGAGACAGCTTAATTATTAGAAATGTTCTCCCTAAAAATATCAATCTAATACCAATGAAAAACCAGCTTTTGAAATAGTTGTAGAAACCATGGAAATTGGCAAATGCTACTTATCAGCCTCTTGTCACCCCGCCTCAGAGACCAGTTACTAGACGTTTACCAACATACTATTTTGTTTGAGATTCATGCACGTTGTTGTGTTGTTAATAGTTCATTCCTTTTCATTGATGAGTAATATTCCAGCAAATGAATATACCATATTTGTTTATTCCAGTGGTTCTCAACTGGGGGTAATTTACCCCCCTTAGTGTATGTTTGGCAATGTCTCGAGATATTTTTGATTGTCATAACTGTGGGGTTACTAATGACACCTATTGTGTAGAGGCCAAGGATGCTGCTTAACATCCTACAATGTACAAGATAGTTCCCACAACCAGTAATTATTTGATCCAAAATGTCAATGTTGCCATTCTTGAGAAACTATATTCTACTTTTCTTTTGGTGGATATTTGGCTTGTTTCATATTTATGTCAATTATAAATAAAGTAGTTTGAACATCTTTTATATCTCTTTTGGGGACATACGCATTCACATTTCTTGGATAAATAATTTGGTATGGAAATGCTAGGCCGTCGAGTATGTGTATGATCAATTTTACTAGATACTGGCAAAGAGTATGTCAAGGTGGTTGTTTCATTTACCCTCCCACCAGCAATGTGTAGAAGAACAGCTATTCTACACCCTCACCAACACTTGGACTTTTTGGATGCTTTTCTTTTTGAGGTAGAATTTACATACAGTGATAACTCATATTTTAATTGTACAATTTGATAACTATCACAATATAGAATATTTCCTTCTTGTTCCTTTTTGTCTCTACAAATTAATCTCAACCTCTATAAACAATCACACTTCTGATCCTATTAAAATATATTAATTTAGTCAGTTCTCAAAATTCATATAAATGTAGTCATACTGTATGCACTTTATTATGTCAAGCTTCTCCTGCTTAACATAACGTTAACATAATGTTGAGAATCATGCCTTTGTTGCATGAATCAGAAGATCATTTTTTTCTAAATAATATTTCATTCTCTGAACATATCAGAACTTGTTTATCCATTATCTTGTTGACCGACACTTTTTTTGGCAACCAATAATAAAAACACTAGAATTTTTTATAAGTAATTATTTTACTTACGTATGTTTTGTTTGTGGGGGGCGACCCAACAAGTGGAATTGCTGGGTCATACTGTGGATGTGTGTGACTTGATAAAAAACCATCAGTTTTCCAAAATGATTTTACAATGCAATTACACACTGCTCTAGCAGTGTGTGAACGCTCCAGCTGCTCTGCATCCTTGCCAATATTGGTGCTGACATTTAATTTTAAGTATTCTAGGAGGTGTAAAGTGGCATGTTATTGTATTTTTAACGTCATTTCACTGATGACTAAAGACGTAGAGCACCTTTTCATATACTTATTTCACATCTAAATATCTTTTTTTGTGAAATATCTTTCAATTTTTTTTGCCCAATATGCTTGATTTTTTAAAATGATTTGTTGGAGTTCTTTACATGTGTTGGATAAAAGTATTTTGTCTTATATATGCATTGTAAATATTTCTCTCAATCTGTGACTTATTTTTTAATGTTCTTAATAAATTTATTTCCTTTTATTAATAATAATTAATAAATTGTTTCCTTAACTGTTGATGAGTAGAAGTTTATGACTTGGCATTTATGCAGGTGGTCCAGCAACAGTTGTTGAAAGAGTTTCTTTCCCCACTGAATTACTTTGGAATCTTTGTCAAAAATCTACTTACTTTATATGTGTAAGTCCATTTAGGGACTCTTTGTTCTGATGAATCAATCTATTTATCTATCCTTATACCAATGTTACACTGAATATTGTAGTTTTAATTAAATTTTGAAATAGG
This sequence comes from Diceros bicornis minor, assembly GCF_020826845.1. Taxonomy (NCBI): domain Eukaryota; kingdom Metazoa; phylum Chordata; class Mammalia; order Perissodactyla; family Rhinocerotidae; genus Diceros; species Diceros bicornis. Next base: position 3,779,558 of record NC_080744.1, on the reverse strand, counting down.
ATAGTGTAAGTCTTCCAACATTTTTATTTTGTAAGATTATTTTGGCTATTCTAAGCCACATAAATTTTAGAATCAGCTGGTCTATAGATATGTCTGTTGATATTTTAATTGAGATTGTATTGAAACTGTAGAACCATTTGCAGAGAATTTACATATTAATGATTGATTCTTCCAATCCATGAACATAGTATAACCTTCCATTTATTTAAATGTTCTTTAATTTCTCATAGCAAAGTTGTTTATATTTTCAGTTTGGGGGCTCACATGTCTTTTGTTAAATTCATTCCAATGTATCTTTCTCATGTTACTGTAAGTGCTGTTTTTCTCTAAATATTGTATTTCAGTTTTTCTTCCAATATAGAAACACACCCAGTGATCATGGACACTGTGACCTTCCTAAATTCATGCCTGAATGGCACAAGCTTGTTTTTGTAGATTCCGTGGGGTTTCATAGTCAACCATGTGATTTTTGAACAAGACAGTTTACCTATTTCTTTCCCATTCTGCATGTCTTTTATTTCCTTTATGTGCTTTATTGCACTGGCTAGCATCTCTAGTATAATGTGGACTAGAAGTAATGTGAGCAGACACCCATGCCTTGTTTTCAGGAAAGTTTTTAATTATGAATTCAATGTTTTTAATTGATATAGAGTTATTCAGGTTTTCTGATTCTTGAACCATCATTGTTAATTTGTGTTGATTTGTATCTTTCAAGAAATTTGTTCAAGTCACCAAAGATTTATTGTCACCAAGATGTTCATAATATTGACAAATTATTGCTTGATATCTAAAGAAACTGTCAATCTTGATATTAGTAAAAACGTCTTTTCTCTGTTGTTCTTTATTAGTACTGTTAATGATTTATCAATTTTATTAGTCTTTTCAAAGAAAGAGCTTTTGTTTTCATTGCTTTTCTCTATTCTTTTTTGTTTTCTATTTCTTTGATTTGCACTCTCATCTTTTTTTCTTTTATTTCTACTTGCTTATTTTGCTCTTTTTTATGATTACTTAGGGTATATTATGGATTGAATGTTTGTGTCCCCCCAAATTCACATGTTGAAATCCTAATCCCCAAGGTAGTGGTATTAGGAGGCATGGCCTTTGGGAGGTGATTAGGTCGTGAGGGTGGAGCCCTGACCTGAACTGAACTCACCCTCAACTGAATCTGCTGGCGCCTTGATCTTGGACTTGCCAGTCTCCAGGACTGTGAGAAATAAATGTTGGTAATTTAGTATAGCAGCCCAAACTGACTAAGACAAAGTGAAAGTTTAGATACTCGACTTTAGATGTTTCTTCTCTTCTTGTTTGAGCATTTTAAGCTACAATTTTACTAGCTGAAATCACTAATAGCTTGAAACTCAGAAAAACAGGAACACTACAAGTGTTCAAAAGAGTCAGTCTCAATTCCTAACAGGGTACAGGTTGCAGGGTGAGTCAACTGTATTTATTATATGTGTAGGTGGGAGTGAGGTGGCGGGCATGGTGAGGGCTGATGCAGTGATGCCAAATAGGGTCAGTTGTGCAGGCCAGAAAGGAGCCAACCCCTCAAGTAATGTGAGCCTACAAGAAAACAAACAACAGCAGACAAAATACGGATACCTTCATCGTAGTGGGATTGCCTGCTCAAAGAAATCTCCAACTGCAGTCAATTCTTGTCACCCACAGACAACTAGACCTCTTAGCTGGCAAGAGAAATGACAGCAAATGAAGTCTCTCTCCTTTCCCTCTTACTATGACCTCAAAGTTTTAACACAAACCAACGCAACTTGGCCAGAAACTATTTTACTCCCTCCACACAGGGAGTAAAATAGTTTTTACTATTTTACTATAAAATAATAGTATATATATAATAGTATATAATACTATATATATACACTATATATAATATAGAATAAAACTATATAATAGTTTTACTATTTCACTATAAAATAAATATACAGGGAAAGCAAATATGCGAAGTTTACTGGACATGTGAAAAGACTAGAAGGATGCCTCTCTAAGGAGTTGGACACAAACTCGTCAAGGGAGATTTGGCTGATAAAACATTTCATTCTTATTTAAGCCGCTTTAAAATGAGCTTCAAATGTGCATACACTAGAGCGAAATAGAGAATTTATTTCAAGTTTTTTAAAACAAATTTTTCCCACCTGTCCAATAAAGGAGTGTGATATACTCCCAACAAAGATTCTTTTTAGATATATTGAAAAATATTTTGATGCATCGTTCTGAATCATTTGGAAGGATTTTAAGGTGGCTAGTGTTCCCACAATTGTTTGAGATAAACTTTTTTTTATTGTGGTCTCGTTTTTATCCCCAAGATGGTATGGGCCAGGGAAATTGAGGGGAATATTTATTAACAATCATTATAGATTTCTACTTATGTTTTAATGTTTTTACCATTTCATTTTATCCATGTTTAGGAAATTAAAACCTTTCCAACATGCATAAATGTTAATCTTCAAATGTAATAAACATTAATAATTTCAGATCTGCTACAGCACTCTCCTAGAGAGCGCAAACGTAGTTGTGGCTCCAGAATATAAGAAGTGGAGTGAAGTGCAATCCAGGCTGTCGTGTCCTGTCTTACAGGAAGAACAATCGTCGTGTGTTTGTCCCAGAACCAGTGGTCCATCCTGAACAAAATTGGTGTCACCTAATTTGCTTTTTAAGAAAAACTCAGAACATTATATATTTAGAAGTACATACAATGGAAAGTAACAGAATGATTGCATTTTTAGGGACAGCTGTGTGGAGAAGTAGTTGTTGAGCTGGTTAGAAGAGGAATGATTTAATGAAATTACATGTGGTCCCGAAGAGTTCACTACACGAGGATCATGCTGGGAGAACTGCGGGCTCCCAGCTCAGCTGTGAATGTTGCTATGAATCAGGCTTACTCTCCTTGCTGTGCAGCTGATAACAGTCATTGTTATCACTGGGTGCTAACGTTCAAGAAAGAGCAGTCTTTCCGAACGGGGCCGGCCCCGTGGCTTGGCGGTTAAGTGCACGCTCCGCTGCTGGCGGCCGGGGGTTCGGATCCCAGGCGTGCACCGACCCACCGCTTCTCCGGCCATGCTGAGGCCGCGTCCCACATACAGCAACTAGAAGGATGTGCAGCTATGACGTACAACTATCTACTGGGGCTTTGGGGGGATAAAATAAATAAAATAAAAACCTTTAAAAAAAAAAGGAACAAAACTACATAGAAAAATTGAGTCTATGTTAAATTGAATTTTTATATTTACTCTACATACTTTAAAATAACATGCTTATCAGCTATTAAAACAGTAATTTTTTAAAACTGTGCAGTGCTTTATCCAAAGGTGTATATTTTGTCATCTTATCATTCCTATTCTGGACTTTTCACAGTTTTGGTTTATTAACAACTCTAATTTGGCTATCTGAGTTCTTGAGCTAAGGAGAGATAAAAGAAGGATTTAACCTTGAGTGAGGCTGACAATTGGGCTGTTAAATGAAGTAGGTATCTTCATGCCTTATTTTTAATTCTTCAATTCTCAAAGCTACCCCAAACTTGACATGAAACCACAACCATCTTATGTTCACATATTTTCTGGATCAAGAATTCAGACAGTCACAGATGGGGGCCCATCTCTGTTCCACGATGTCTGAGGCCTTGGTAGCTTCCCACTTGAGTAGCAGGAGTGATGTGAACTGCTGAGGGCTGAGATCATCCAGGGACTTCTCTCAAATGCCAGTGCCTGGGCTGCGATGAGTTGAAGCTAGGCTAGCTGGGGCTGTCGCCTGGAGCTCCCAAGTGTGGCCTCTGCATAAGGTTCAGGCTTCTCACAGCCATGGAGCAAGCATGGACCTCGGCAGAAGCTGCAAGCCTCTTTCTGACCTAGTCTCGGAGTCATGTAGCATCACTTCTGCTGCATGACATTGGTTATAAGCAAGTCACCGATGCCAGCCAGTATTCAAGGGGTGGGATTGCACTCAACCTGTCCCTTGAAGGTGGAGTGGCAAAGTCACATTTTGAAAGAGCACATGCAACCTGAGATTCTGTTGTGATGGCGTTTGGAACGTAAAATTGGCTAAAGAATAGTGATCTTAATTTTTACAAATGGATTAAAAGAGCTACTGAACAACGGATGGGGGACACCACCAGTGCTTTTTTCATTCCAAAGCCCATGTTCTTTAGTGTTATTAAATGCTTAATTTGTATTATATGCACAGAATAATTTCCATGTAAATTTTCAGTGTTACAACTTTTATGACACTTTTTGTGGGATGGATAGATTAATATTTCTTCATTTGACACTAATTGTTTGATGGTGTTGTGTATAATTGGGTCCAAAAATGAAAAAATTTTGCCTTATTTTATGAACTAGGATAAAACTGGAGTGCTAGAAGTTCAATTTAATAGACAAACTATCTTATTGTGAAAAATTTCTAGCCTTTGGGATCCTTAACTGTAGCCTCGTCCAGGGACTATTGGATTTGACATTGAAAAAGAAAGTTGTGGTAAGGTAGGGATGATTTCTACTAAGTTCCTATATCATCTTCCAGCCCCCAATCCCCAATTTCACCAAATAATATAACAATTTATGTAATGTAAATCTATATAATTTGTATAATGTAGTTGCTCTCGTGGTAAGCTGTTAAACGCAACACTGGAGGCGTTGTGTTTGTAGATCAGGTCTTTAATTTTTTATCTCCTCCTACCATCCCCACCATCTTTAAGAGCAGATTTTCACTCGTATTCCAAATCCCTATTAATCCATTGCTTTGAGGATGATAAGGAATATGATTAGTCCATCAAATGTGATATTTCTTCTCCCATTGTTGCACTGAGTAGGCAGTGACATGAGTGCCTTGATCTGATGAAATGCACCCAAGAGTTCCAAACTGTGTAATATTTTTGGTCTCAGTCCTTCATAGTATGTGCAGCATTGGTTTCATCACTAGGTATCCTGAGCCAAACCCTGAATATGCATAAACCCACTTAAGTCCACCTGGAACAATCGGCGAAGGGCCAGTTGATCTACTTGCCAGTTATGTGCTTGACACTCACCCCTGGGCATGCGTTCCAGGGTGAATTGTAGATCTGTCTTTCCTGTTGGAAAACAGGGCAAGTTTTTTAGCCTTTGAGTTTCAGAGGAGCCAGCAATATATATTGCTTCTACTCTTTACCTAATTGTGTCTTTAAAGTGTTTTCTTTTTCCTAGGCAGCAAATAGGTGGGTCTTACTTTTTTATCCACTTTGATCATATCTGCCTTTTCAATATGATGGTTTGATAATTTCTTCCTCTAAAGTAACTATCAGTATGATTCTATTTAAATCTATAATCTTGCTATTTGATTTCTATTTGTCCTATCTGTTCTTTGTTTCCTTTTCCGTCTTCCTCTGCCCCTCTTTTTTTCCTGGATCAATTGAATACATGTTATGATCTCATTTACCTCCTCTGTTGGCCTATTAGCTATAACTCTGTGTTGTTATTTTGGTGGTTGCATTAAGGTTTATCCCATGTACCTTAAACTTACTTCAGTCTCCCTTCAAATGATGCTATACCACTTCACACATGTTACAAAGACTCACAACAGTATAATCCCAGTCCTTCTCTCCCAGCCTTTTCGCTCTTGAGGTTATACATTTTAATTCTATGTATGTTTAAGTCCCACAATACATTGTTACTATTTTTGTTAAATAACCAATCATCTTTTAAAGATTTTTATATAGTAGGAAAAAAACTTACATATTTATCCACGTAGTCACTATTTTCAATGCTCTGCATTCCTTTGTATTGATCTATCTTTCTATCTGGTAAAACTTTCTGCATGAAGGACTTCCTTTAATATTTCTTGCAGCACAGACCTGCTAGAGATTAATTATTTCAGCTTTTGAATATCTAAAAATGTCTTTAGTTCACCTTCGTTTTAGAAGATTTCCATGGGATATAGAATTCCAGGATTATGGGGATGGTTTCAGTACTTTAAAAATGCTGCTTCATTGCCTTCTCACTTGCAATGTTTCCCGTAAGAAATCTGCTGTCATCCTTCTCTTTGTTTTTCTATACATATGCACTTTTTGTTTTTTTCCTCTTCCTGGCTTAAGATTGTCTCAAATTACCAGTTTTGAGTAATTTAATTATTTGCCTTAGAATAGTTTTCTTCCTATTTGTTGTGCTTGGGGTTTGTTGGATTGTTTTTATCTTTAAATTTATAATTTTATTCATATTAAAATGATGTTTATGTATTTCTCTCTGATACCCCCTCCTCCCTTAAGGACTCCAATTACACAGTTTTTAGGCCATTTAAAGTTGTCCCATGACTTGCAAATCCTATGTTTATTTTCTTTCTGTACTTTTTCTATCTGTGTTTCATTTTGGACTGCTATGTCTTCAAGTTCATTCTTCTTTTCTTCTGCAATGTCTAATATACTATTAATCCCATTTAATATTTTTTTCATAATGGACATTTAAATTTTCATCTTTTAAATTTTTTTTTATATTTTCCATGTTTCTACTAAATTCTGAAAATATGGAGTAGAGTTATAATTGTTTTAAGGTCCTTGTCTGTTAATTTTTAACATGTGTATCAGTTTCAAGTCAGTTAATTTCAATTGACTCATTTGTTTTGGGGTTGTGGTATGTGAATATAAGTACAAAATCTAAGTATAGAATATACACAACCATGAAGTAACTTTAATATACTGAAAGACATCATACTGTCTATGTTGAAGAGAAGATGAGTTTACTTTGGTTACTTTCAAGCAATAGAGATATTCAGGGAGGCACTTTCTTCTATCACAAGGCTTAGCAATCTATATTAAGTCCAAGTACTTATCTATCTTTCTCTCTATATTCTTAACTTCCTTATGTAATAATCTGGTGTGTTTGCACATAAGTGGTATATGTGTGTTTATACCCATAGTGTGTTTATATAGCATAGTGTCTAGTATGTGGCAGGTCTCAATTAACAATTTTTTGAATAAATGAATGTATACATGAATGAATGAATGAATGAATCAGATGGAGAGGGCTTGGTACACTCATTCAGTGCAGCAAAGTTCAGGGAAAAAATGTCTTCCCTTGGATGCTCGTTGAGGAGATTAAGTTGAATAATCAGATTATAGAGTGTACTTTTTTGTAAAGATGTGTATTAGCCTCTGTAAAAAGAATTGACTAAAAAATATTGTATCATTTGATAAAAGAACTCTACTATAGGGATCCATGTGAACTCTGGTGTTTTAGGGGACTGTTTTTGTCTTTATAATCCATAAGAAATTAAATTTTATGTGACTTGAACCTCATCTTGAATAAATAGACCTTGAAAATGTATTCCATTCAACACATTTTGAAAATCAATCATACATGAAATTGGTGCTCAGATAATATCCACAAAAATATAATCATATGTAATTCATGATCATTAAGATCATATTATTCTATACACTTGGAGACTAATAAAAGTATTTATATCATCATTTAGAGCTCTTATGTTAATAAAATATTTTTACCTCATGAATAATTTCTAAGAAATATTTTAAAAATTTCTATTTTCTGAAGAATAATTATCTGCTGGGGCACATAAGAGTAATATCTTATTTCATGAGTCTTCTATTTTTGTATATAAGACTTCATGTAAAGTGTGATTTTTTTCCTCAGGGTCATTTATCATTTGGATCAAGATAATTTTATTCAGAATTTTAAACTACAAAATTTATGAAAAATTCATCTTAAAATATACTGGGGTCTCAAATATATTAACTATTATGACATTCATGTATCTTTATGTATAATATATATGCTATAACATATGATTATAAAAAATAAAAAGAATAAGAAATAATTTTGGATTTTTCACTTAATTGTCATCCATTCTTGATAAATATTTGAAAGTTACAAATTAAGGCAACAATTTATAATACAAAATATGCTTTATCCTCATACTTTGATAAAAATCTTCATAAAAACCTGGAAGTTCAGATTTGAATTTATAGTTCTCGTACTCCTCAGAGTTCTATGCCAAAATGTGATGTTAAGGGAAGAACTACTTCCAGATTCCTCTGACCTTCTACCATGCCCCCACCACTTTTCTACCCGCAGCACTTTACCCCCTCAATCTGCCCCCTAGCAGTTACCCACTGGCTACCCTCAGGTTTAGAGCTGTGCAAACCCGAGCGCCCTGGCAACAGTCCTTTGGGACAGGAAATTCCAGGTTTCTGGATATCCACAGAGTGAGTTAAAAAGGGGGCCATGGGCTCAGGTGGAAGCATCATCTCCTTGACACTTGAGACGTTTTGCACTGTAGAATGGGACATGGTAAGAGTCATGGGTGAAGGAGAGCCAGATCTGAGCCCTCTAAAGCACTGGCCCAGAGCAGTCAGGTGCCTGCCTTCCCTGGGTCCAAAGTAGGCACAGCTTGTAATAAACCTGAAAATCTCAGACTTAACAATATTGTCAAGTCACCCTCAATAAAGTGATTTTATTTGTTCTACTTCCAAATTACAACCACACTTAAAAAGAAAAAACAATTTTCACCTTTCATGCTGAATAGTTAAAATTGTTAGGTAAATATGTGCATTTATGCAGACAATACACCTAATTTCAAAGCTTTACCAAATATAATAAGCAAGTATCCAGGAAAGAAACATACAAAATGACATGACTTGTAACAGAACATTTTTAGTTTTCCAAGTATGCTATACTTAACTTCCAATAAAAATTGAAATATACTTTCAACAACCTAAATTTGCAAAGCTACATTTTCCAGAAATCAACGGCATATTTTTAAACAGGCGTTGAATATACCACTATTTATTAACTTTTATTAACTTTTACATGAGAATGAACAATATTTTTATATAATCCCATTGTATAAATACCTTTTCTGATTTAATTTTACTTCTGAAGAATTAATTTCTTTTCCATATTTCTACTTCAAAAGATACCGGAGAAATGCTCTCAAAAATGTCCTTTCCTTGTGTACTTTACTTCTTTATTTGGATTAGCGCAAGCATTAGTTTAAGATTTTCTAGTACAGCTACTGGAAAAATGAGGAAAATAAATTTTGTTCACAAAGCATCTTTGAGTAACAGTTTATTCCAATTATATATGAAACCTATTATCATGTCAAGCGCATTAAATTCAATTGGAAAATAAATGCAGCACAAAAATGATTCATATGTCATGTGTAAACCACAATATGGAATTAATTACAAATAGGCTTTCTGAAAGAAGGTTTTCAGATCCATTAGAAAAGTACATTTGGCACATCACAGATATTGGAGCAGAATCTTCCTTGGGAGCAGCTCTGTATCTATAGAATACTTCAAGATTGTCAGAACCAGTGTGTGTGTTTGTGTGCGTGTGTGTGTATGCATGTTGAACCACTATTCCACTAACCCTTGGCATAGGCCGTTCATCTGCCTCTGAGTGTGTATCTCTTGATCCATACACCACCATGCTGACTTTCCTAAAGAACAAAGTTGGTTTTCTCACCATATTAGAGTTCTCTGGAGGTGTCTCAGGGTGTTAAAGCAGAGAAGCACGGAGGTCTGGAGACACAGATGGAGGGAGACTCCCAGACCCCCATTCCCCTGAATGTGTTTCACACAGAGATGTTCTTAAGTTTCCTCTGATTTCAAGTGAAAAATGTGTTCTATGTCTTAAAAATATTTGGCAGTGCCTGGGATAATATTATTAATTTAGATTTCAGGAATTGTATAATTGTGAATCAATAATATCATAAGATTATATGCATTGTTATTCAAATACAGTTAAGTTAAATATAACCAGTATTTCTTCTCTTTGGTTATTTAAAGCAGAAACATCTACCTGGAAAAAATAAATAGAAATGCATGCAAATATTATGTCATTAAAAAAGGAAAAGAAAGACCTACTTTTATGGTTAACAAAACATATCTTTGAGGAGACAGATGGTTAAGGGAATATTAGGAAAAACTGTATAAATTAAACAATGTTGTTTGACTGATAAGCCTCATGAATACTGATTGAAAGCTACAGGAAATTTCCAGAGGAAACTGACAATGCGTTAACCATTAAATATATTCCCTCCGCTAAACTAGATGAGAGCCCTCCTGTGTTTACAGTGCTCCATCTAGGTGCTCTATTCTATGGAAGGAGTTGTACAATTTTTTATACACAATTAGCAAATTGGCAAATATTTTGGATCAATTGAACAATCATATTGAACTAGTTGGGGCTAGTTCATAATTGGACTCAAAAAAAGAGCCAGCTTTGTATTCAAGAATAAGTACAAATGAATAAGAGTAAAGCCTTTTCATAGAATGGTTTAAATGGCTTGATGCAATTTGCAATCACATTCTGACTTATTTTACTATATATCTGTTAGAGCAGAAAACACTAGAAGACATTAGGTTAATAATTATGATTATAATATCTTCTCACATTAATGATAAATAATTCTATAAATAACTTTCGTAAGCAAGGGAAGAATTTTGCTTTAGGAGAATCCATTATTGTAAGACACTTAAAGTTGTTTCATATTTTTCATATAATCTTGCTTGAAAAATTAACTCGCAGTACCTGCCCTATGAGGACAGTCAGCAAGATTGACGATATTCTGAAAGACAGTAAACAAAAAACCATGAAAAATAGCAGACTGTCAGGTCAACAGGAGCTCATATAGGGATCAATCTTAACATTAGCTTTATTAATGATCTGGAAGGTGATTAAAGATGAAATTAATTAAATCTTCAGCTAATAAGTGATTTATTTAATGGTATAAAAACAGGGGAAAACATAAATCCTTGAGAAAGAAAGAGAGAGAGAGAGAGAAAGAGAAAGAAAGAAAGATGCATTACATAAGAATGGAATATCAATTGTTCTTCATATTGAGAATTGTTCTCAATTCCAATATTGAGAACATTGGAATACACTTCTACAATGTTTAAAATAAAATATGGATAAGCAGTGGTATCAAGTAAGGAGAGTTGGAGATAAACCACAGATGAGATGTGTCACATGCATTTGGTACTACATATTGACTATTATCTAACTATTGAGCACATACTCGAGTAATACTTTCCTGAGTGATGTGTAGGAAGTAATAATATTTCTAGAAAGACAATTCCTTCTTAGTAATGTGATATTTTTTTTAAACAATAAGAAATACTGTTCAAAATACAGAATAATTATCAAATAAGGAAATATTGATATAAATGTCAACTATATTCTAAGTATTTTCTTAAAAAACTATGTAAGATATGTACTAAAAATGTGGAAATATGCAACTCTACTATTTCCTTCATGATGATCACTTTTAAAATTTCATATCTGGGTTAATGAGAAGTTAGATAATTTTTTTCAATGGAAGAAAACATGGATTTTATCAGAAATCCCATACACGGAAACAAGCCTATCACTACTATATAATTATTGAATAATTTACATTTTTAATAAGTATTAAGTTTTTACCTATTGATTGTGAGAGTATATCATAAGTGTTACTATGCAACTTATTTAAAATAAAATGTTCATTTTACTGTCTACCTATGTATAATGATGGATAAGTTTAATCATATAATGTACTCATTAAACAGGTCATAAATAAGAGTGGATTGACCTTTATAATATGTAAATTATTGTCCAGTAATTTCAAAATATATTTTTCCCTGATACACATGTTTTTTGAAGTTCTCAGGGCAACACACAGCCATACGCATGCCCAAGGATAGGTGAAAAATTTCATATACGTCTTCCTAACCAACACCTCAGCTCTCATCTGGAAAGCATATCTCACCAAAATGTGTAAAACTTATTTTATTATACAGATTGTTTTGATTAAGGTGTTGTCTCAAATAACCGTGAAAATATAAACAATTTAATGAATGATATTTTGGCAAATGACTTGCATATATATACAAAATTATATTTTCATCTATACCATGTAAATAGATTTCAAATTAAGAGAAACAAAAAATAGAGAGTCTTGAAAGCATTTAGGTTATATTATGGGAAAAAATCTTTATGAACTTATGCTAAAAATCAGTAAGAGAAAAACTGCCCTAGAAACATGGTCAGAGGACTCTCTCTCTCTCTCACTCTTTGTTCCCCTGATTCTGCCTCATCTTCAGCATTCTTTCTGAAGGCCGGCGCTCTTTGCTTCTCGTGTGGGGAAACATGGCTACTATATCTCCCAAGACATATCATTTGAAATTTAGGCTCTATTAACTATGTCTCAACTTCAAAATCCCAGTAAAGATTTCTTATTAATTCAGCTTGAGGCTGGGAAGTCCCTCAAATACCTTTTATTGCTTTTCTCCTTAAAAGGCCCCAATGTGTGGACATTGATTTCAGCAGAGACATTCTAAGAGACTAGCTCTCTGGGATAAAATGTATTCAAAGAATATATGGGTACTATGTTGCTGTCTTAAAGGCTCCCTGTGTACATTAGCTCAGGTTTCCTCAGCTGGAAAACAAGGACTGGCTCAACTTTCCTATCAGAAGTGTGAAGTGAGGTTTGGAGAGACAGTGTGGTCCAATGGGAAAAGAAAAGACTGGTAGTTGTACTATTTTGGGTGTCACTCCTGATTTCAGTACTTACTTGCTGGTGAACCTGACAAAACTACTCACTTTGTTATCTAAATCTGTAAAAGGTATACTATAAATACTCACTTTCAAGTATTGCTTAGGGTTTCCTCTCATTGAATAAACATAGTCAGGTGCCAAAATGTCCCTGGCTCTATTTTTGTGATGTGATGACACTAGTTGTAATAAGATACGTGTCAAATATCTGCCTACATGGAACTCAGGTTTCATTTGGGAAAAACAAACAAGAACAAGACAAGTAAAATACATAGACTCTCCGATGGTGATAAGTGCTGTGGTATAAATACGACAGGGAGGAAAGAGGGGGAGCTGGGTGTGCCTGTTGCTCAGAATGGTGTGGTCAGGAGGCCTGACCAATAGGAAGATACCTGAGAATAGATCTGAAGGCGATGGAGGAGGTGAGTAGGCAGCTGTGTACTCATCCGGGGGAAGAGCGTACTAGGCAGAGGAAATAGCAGTTGCAAAGGCTCTCAGTCGGGCACAGTCTTGGAGTTTTGAGAAAAAAGCAGGGAGAACAACGTAGCTGGAGCAGAGTTAGCAAAGAGAGCTATCTCCTAAGATAGCGCCAGATAGGTCACAGGATCATAAGCATATTTAGGAGAACCTCGTACACCACTGAAAGAACTTTACTTCTACTCCAGATGAAATGGAAACTTATTGGAGGGTTTTAAGCAGGGACAAAATCTGATTTAGCTTTGGAAAAGGATGTGTCTAGCTGTCATGTCGAGAATAGACTAGGTGTGGAGGGAAGGCAGAAGCAGGGATACCACCTAGGATGCTATTGGGATAATCAAGTAAAAGACAGACCCGAATGGTAACAGTGGAGCTGGTGTCATCTGATTCTGGCAATAGTGTGAAGGCAGAATTTGTTGGAAGTTTGGATATATACGTGAAAGAAAAATTACAGGAGGAAAAGCTGACTCCAAAATATTTTACCTGAATAATTGGAAAGATGGAGTTGCCGTTTACCCAGATTGACAGCTATGGAAGAAGCAATAGTTTTGGAGGGAAGGCCTAATTTCAATTGCGTACATATTAAGTCTGAGATGTACACCAGACTTAAAACGGGAGACACTGAGACAAAAGTCTGATATACGGGTGCTCATCCTGGAGGAGAGATTCTCTATATAAACAAATATGACCAACACATGCCTGTTGATATTTTTCTGTATTTACTCATTTACCATTTTTATGCTCTTCATTTTTCCTTCACTCCGTTTTTCTTTCTGGACCATTTTCTTCCTGCCTGCAGAATTTACTGTAGTAGATTTTTGTTTGTATGTTTGTTTTTAAGTGCAAATTTTCTGGAAAAAAATTCCTTCACCTTTTGTTTGTCTGAAAAATTTTTTTTTCACCTGTGGTTTTGAAGATTATTTTATTGATCAGGGACTTTTTAGATGGCAATGATTTTCTTTCTGCATTATAAAGTGTCATTCCACAATCTTTTGGTTGTTATGATTTCTATTGAGGAAGTTGCTGTCTTATTATTGCTCCTTTGAAGATAATATACCCATTTTTCTTGGTGCTTTGACATTTTCTTTTGCCCTTGGTTTTCAGTACTTTTACTAGGATGCATCTTAAAGTGGTTTTCTTTGTATTTATCCTTCTTGGGACTTTTAGAGCTTGTTCAATCTGTGGCTTGATATCTTTCATCATTTTTGGAACATTTTCAGACATTTTCTCTTCATGTATTTCTTCTGATCCACTCTCCTTCACCTCTCTTTCTATGTGCATATGTATAGAACTTTTACTATGTCTTGAAGTCTCTCATGACATTTTCTATATATTCCATTCTTTTTTCTCCCCATACTGCTATTTCAATATTTTCTATTGATGTGACTTCTAGTTTACTAATGCACTACTTTGCTGCATATAATTGGTTCTTGTTCCATTTGCTGAGTTCCTAATTTCAAATATATTGCTTTTAGTTCTAACATATTCACTTGACTCTTTTTTATAAATTGCAATTCCTTGGTGAAATTGGATGGCTAATGAGACTAGTCTGTATGCCTCAAGGCAGAATTTTGGTGTCAAGAATGAGAGATAAGAACAAACGTAAGGATCTTGCCAGGTGACTGGGGCACAGAAAACTCCCGAGACCCCTTCTCACTGCTGCCTTTGGTGGTTTAGAGGTCTAGGGGATGTTGGTGTTATTCTGAATAGAAGAAGTTCTGGATTTCTCTATAGATTTCTGAAGAGAAACAAACGGTATAATGAAAGTAAAACACTTAGCACTATACTTAACACATGATTAACTGCTTGATGAATGTTACTAGTGTTAATATTACTGAATCTGGCTGATACAAGCTCCAGGCTTTCACTCCCATGCTCTCTGTGTCACTAAAGCCTCTGAATTTTGTGTCCTGGGTGCACGATTAGAATTACTTTAACCACAACTTCTGCTTTCAGCCAAGATAGAGTGATGGGGACAGGATCAATCTGCCTGCTTGTGTTAGTCTGCTTGTGCTGCTGTAACCACAAACTGAGTGGCTTAAATGACAGAAATTTATTTTCTCACTGGGGGCCAGAAGTTCAACATCGAGGTGCCAGCAGATTTGGTTTCTGATGACGTCTCTCTTTCTGGCTTTCAGGTGGCTGCCTTCTCAGTTTGTCCTCATATGGCTTTTCCTCTGTGCACCTGTGGAAAGGGAGAGAGAGAGGGAGAAAGAGAGAGAGTACTCTGGTATTTATTCTTATAAGGACACTAATCCCATTGGATCAAGGCCACGTCTTAGGACCTCATTTAACCTGCGATATTTCCTTAGAAGTCCGTGTCCAAATACAGCCACATTGGGCATTAGGACTTCAACATATGAATTTGGGGTGTGGGGCGACATTCAGTCTATAGCACTGCCTAAAACAATAAAAATATATGAAACAATGGTTCTCAAGGCATTGAAAATATGCAACAAAGAACCAGGATCTCTCAGAGATGGGAAACAAATGAGATGAGCCCTTCCATTGCTCTAGTTTACTGCCTGAAGAGACATCAGATGTGGGCACAGAGAAAGTAAGCAAGATGGGGCCTGCTAGTCTCTTTGAGGATAAGAGATAGCACTGGGGGTCTGGGAAGGGCAAGATGGCTAGAGTTTGCAGGCAGAGTACCAAAAAGGAGAGGTTTGCACAGAGAGAGAACTCCAGGGATGCTATTACCCCATGAGCATTCAGTTGAGCACTGATCAGGACACGCATGTGAGGAAACTACCCAAAGCTAGGAAAGAATTGCCAGAAAGGATTAGAGGGAATAATCCTCAGAGCTCACACATGGCCAGAGATAGTGCCTGTTTCCACAGGTCAGAGTGGGAGACTTCATAATTCATGGAACATACTGTAGAGTAGTCAGTAGTGGGGAAAAATGAAATCTCAAATAAATGCTGCTACAGTCCCATCCAAAAAAGTTTAAAAATAATGCCCGAAAAGATTATACTGTTTCCAAGTAATTTAACTATATCCCAGAATAAATCTCAAAAATATTTATAGGAATACAAAAATATCCAGCACCTAACAAAGCAAAATTTACAATGTCTAGCATCCAATGAAAAGTTATAGGCATGCAAAAACAAAGCAAAAAATATTATAACCCTTACATGGAGAAAAATCCACCCAAACTGATAAAAATGATAGCGTTAATAGAAAAGGTCTTTAAAACAGCATAACTGTATTTTATATGTTCAAGAAGGTTGAGGAATGATTGAACATGTTAAGTAGAGAAATGGAAGATTTAAATATGATCCAAATTGAACTTTTAAAGAAGAAAACTACACTGGGTGAGATAAAACAATGGCGAATTAGATATTGTAGAAGAAGGGGCTGGTGAAACTGAAAACAGCAATAGAACCTATCTGAAATGAAACACAGAGAGAAAAAGGACTTAAATCAAAAGAACAGCACATCAGTGAGCTGTGGGACAAATTGAAGGCAGTATTTCAAGGTGAGGCTGTGTGAGATGGTGCTTCAAGGAAGGGAGCTGGCTGGGAATTTATTGTCAAGAATAATCACAAAAGGTCCACAGCCTATGTTAGGCTTTGTTACGTCTTCTGATGGTGCAGTTGAGATAGAGCCTACAATCACAAGTTGACATTCATGCTGTGTTTCTGTTGGTTTCTGTAGCTACCCTATGTGTGTTTCTGGTGTGCTGACAACTTCCAATTTCTCATACCCTCTGCATTTCATGTCCTGCAAATCCTCATTTCCATTATGCTCAGCAATTTCATACATTTTTCATACTATTGTGAAGCCATTAGCACAGTATTTGACACACGCTTAAATATTTGATGAATGTTATTTTATTTCTTGAGTACAATCCTCCTGAAAATAATCAAATTGTTAGATATATTGTATTCCGACACAACAATTTACAATAAATGATTTGAACTTGTATTTTATTAATTGAAGGGTGAACATGTGTTTGGCAGACTGCCCCTTGAGTTAAACCAAGTGTAGTCATAGCCAATGAAACTGAAATTTCACAAGGGCTTTTGAATCTCACATGCAGTGGGACACTCTGAATGGGACTGTAGCCTATTATTTTTGATACACAGTGTAGGCAAAATAAGCATTTAAAAGAAAAATATTTTCTTTTGTCTCTAGAGGTGGATACCTCAGTTTATATTTGGGGCAAGTGTTTCCTCATTTTAGGCAAATCACCCTGATGGGCTTTGGATTTAATCAGCGGTTAGGGAAACAGTTAACCAGAAGTTAACACGTATGCCAAGGGTAATATACATTGGTAGGTGTGGAGGTGCTGGAGTTATATGTCTGAGGAAGTTTGCTTTATTTGTATGTGAGGTGAAGTGAGAACTTGGGAGAAATACGTTTTTGTTTGTGCTCGAATGGAGAGAGTTTATTTCTGTGGTGAGGCCATGAGTGGTTTTTGCTGTCGATTTTTAATCATGGGCGACTATTGTTGTGATTTTTACTTTTGAGAGTTACTTGCAGGAAATGAGCAGCTGAGAGAAGAGGCAGAAAAACTTTTATGAGAAATTTCTTGAACTTGTGGTCCAAATATTGTGGTTTGAGACATGAACAATTTTAGCTCAGAGTTGAGAAGACAGCCATTTTCTCTGCCTCTGCTCAGAAGCCGGCACTATTCTTATACAGAGAGTGGGGCATTTTGGAGTACCAGGAAAAGCATCCCTGGCAAGGACATTACTTATCTCTTAAGAAACTCCATTGGCAAGTGGAAATAGGCCATCCCCTTAGGATGACTGAAGGAGCAATGAGCAACGGGCAATGGGCAGCCACAAGGGAAGACCCTGAGCTGCAACTACAGGGAAACACTACATGGTAAGAATGGAGGACCTCTCCTTTGTAGACACCCAGCAATAATGAGAAGGCACTCTGTTGTGCTGACAAGTGTGAGAAGCTGCAATAACGAGGAGGAAATACAAGTTTTTATAGTATGGAAACGTGACTTGACATTTATTCACAGGTTGTGAGGCTGGAACATTTGGGCTCACACGATTTGCCTTTCACAGTAGGAAAAGAACTAGGATCAACCAGCGCATTCCCATTCTGGATATGTGTGATCAGTAGATAACCTTTATTAAATAAAGGATTTTCTTTGAGACTGCAAACACAAACTATTACAGCTCAATTATTTTCCAATTGCTGTTTGCTAAGGGCATTACTGTTTTGGTGGGAACGTGGTTAATACCAATATTAGCAAAACAACTGGCTGAAGAGCAAAATAATGTTGAAAATCTATCTGATGGTGAAGCTGATCCTAGATCTAGCCCATTGACAGGTTGCACACATGAATGCCCAAAAAGAGGAGGAAGTGGCAGAACTGGCTGCAGTTTTGGTGTCAGCCTTCAAATTACATCGCTGTCACATACACACACACTAAGTGCTTGTTGAAACATTACAGCATTTAGATCTGGAGGAAAGCAAAATGTGTGGAAACAAACAAACTATGACTTTGAAAAATGAGAAATACTGTCCTAACTGTAGATTAATTAACCAAGTGACATGAGTGGACATGAGGTTTAAGTTTGAGATTTTTTTAAACTCAGAAATAATCTAATAAGCAAAATCTTGAGACTTAGTGGGCATTTAACGAAATTCCCACAGTACTAAGACAACAGAGTTTCCCAACGTTTCAGCGTTTCTCACTGATGTCAATGCTGCACTGGGCGTTTCCAGCATTTTCGTAACGTTGCATCCTGTCGGGACCAAGGATAGGTTGCAGTGCGGTTTCCTTTCCCGCGTGGATGGAGTTGACGTCACACTTCTCCAATGTGCCTCCGACAACAGCTCTCTCATTGTGCATTTGACACGAAACTTAACTTACTCCTCAATCTAACAGGCTTTTCCAAAAAGAGAGTTTTCAGAACATAGAACAGCAAACACATTTCCTTGACAGAATTTGACCTCTTACTGTTTGAAGTTAGTCCCTGTTACTTTCCCAAGTGGGTCATATGCGTCAGTTTGTGCTTTGCACTGCCTTTCAGATAAATATACAAGGGCCACAAGCACATTTAAGAATCTGGATTTTTCACGATGCTTTTTTTTATGCCATAAGATGAAATATGGCAGTAACAGAGAGCTGTGATATGTCCTGGTAATCTAAAAGTGTATAAACCTTAAAATGGCTTATTTTAGCCAGAATTTCCTGAAAAGAGCTTACAAAATTATTTGATATATTTCTATTTGAACTGAGAAAATATCACAGTATTAACTGTGGCCCACAGGATTTATTAGGCATAGATAAAGAAGTAGTATAGATTATTTTTAATAAATTAATAATAATTGATAAAAATTTATCTTAAGAAGTATTGAATGTGTGTCTTATCCTGGAAACAAATGTGTCACCTGAATATATTTAAAACATAAACTAAAATACTTAGAAGATAATAGTCCTAATTACGTAAATCCAGTGCATCAACATTATCTGTAAATCTATGGAAAACTAATTTCATGACTAAATTGAATAAACTCTTGTTCTTCTGATAGAAATGATCTTCAAATGAAATCATTAAAATATATTCAATTTCTGAAATATTTTTCCTTAAAATGCTATATCCATATGTCCATGTTAGGGATCAGATTGAACTGTGAGCAACAAATTTTCAGAGGGTTAAGGTAAATGAAGATGGTAATTATTTAAATAACATATTGATGAAGAAGGAGTCCTGAAGTGACTATCTTCACTTTGAGTTATTTTTCAACTGTTCAAATAGTGATTCAAAAGAATACTAGATAATTGGGGTCTATTTTTCTTGCTTGGATATAAATGCATTCTCAGTAGTTTTTTTTTCAGGATAGTATTTACTTTTTCTTTTTATTTCCATTCAAGAATGTCTTCTGAGATCCTCAGAGCACTTTGTCATGATATCAATCTCTCAGTGTGTCTGCAGAACCCCCAGGGATGCCATTCCCCGGTGGCAAGCAGACATTCTGAAAACCTGAGCTGAATTTAAATCTGACTTACTAGACTGAAAACGCTTTGACAGAAGTGCAAAAATACAACTTATTCTTGTTACATATATTTTGTTCAAAGAAATTAACATGTATAAAAATATTAATCGTTATCAGCTAAAAGGAAAATAATAATGATGTTTCCTATAATGTATTTTTAAAGGTGTTTGGTGCAGTCTTTGAATAATTAACAAAAATGGGTTGCATGCAGATCACAAGAAAAATTCAAAAAATTATTTTGCTCTACAAGTTGAAGAATAAGACTCTAAATGTGATTCACCCATATGTGATACTATCACTTCTGATATTTTTCTCAGTAATAGTGCTTGGGGATTACAGTTTTAAAAACAGAAAATAAAATGTGTGTATTATTTTCAAATGTATACAAATGGCCATGAACTACTGATTTGAAAATTAAGGAATGATATAGAAAATATACCCTTTAGCCGTTCTGTAAAAGGCATCTATAAACATGTCTATGGGCAGTAAAAACTAGACAGAAATCACATTATAATCAACTTTCATAAATATTGAGGTCTAATTTTTATTTATATAGCACAGAGAACCTATTGCTTTGGGGAAAACATGCAAGTGGAAAATTACTGAAAGGATTTAAAAAATAGTTTAGCTCTAAACAAATTGTTTCATGTTATGGAAAAAATAAGTTTGTAGGTACAAGAAATGCTATACGATTATGATAATATCTATGTGAGAAATTTAGAATATTAGGATACCAGGAGTAACCTCACAAAAATCAAACATATCACTGGATATTAAATTTCACGCAAGATATCAGGCCATCTGACAAAGCTTTGAAGATGTGCAAAATATCCATGATCTTCTCACATCTGGGACTTGAACCAGAGGATGACTACATTAGAGCAGCGGTATATAAATAGTATTTTATTTGTTTGTTTTATATCTGTCATCTCAGTGTCTAATAGAAGCTTGCACCACATTTACAGCTGGAATATCTATTTGTTTAATGAAAACAAAGTATGTAGAACCCATCATGACATAGAATATGGACACATCCCTTGCCTTTGTGAAGACTATAGTCAGAGGTTGGGATATAATGAATGAATAAGACAGTTTAATAAATGCTGAAATAGGGATTTTAGAGAGGGTTATGAGAGGGCCAGGAGGAATCTGTGCCCAGAAAAGTAGGAAGGTACCAGTGAGTTTCCAAGAAAGAAAAAGCATCAAAACTGAGAGCTAAGCTAAATCAGAGTTAAATTTCCAGGCATAGCAAAGGGCATGGGAGAAGATCCAGACGAGAAAGAGAGTCTGGAGACTTTCAGAAATTAAAAAACAAAACAAAATAAGCGAGATCAGATCATAGGATTGTGTGTGGGAAGGTGAGGACTTTCAGGAGATGGGTCTGAAAAGAAAAACTGTTCATCTGTGATATCTTCAGCTTTTTCTTCTCCTACCTCTCATCTGTTTTATGTTTGTTCTGGAATTTATATGATGAACTTCTTGAAATAATCAAATATGTTTCTCATTATTTATCTTAAACTCTTCAGCTATCTTTCGGGAGATTTTCAAAGTTTTATCTCTTGTCTTTTATCCTATTACTGATATTATATTTTTAATTTCCAAGAGTTCTTTTTTATTCTCTATATGTTTATTTTTCATTTAACATGCTGCAAATTTTTATATCTTTGTTTTACTTTTATCAAAGTAACATGTGAATGTAGGTTTATAAATCAATAGAAACAAAGGATGTAAAAAACAGGTATCCCTTGGTGACCTCTTTCCACTGTTCCCCATTCCCTCACATCACTCAGAACACTGACTCGCTCATTTTTTGTTATTTTCCTATTTCCAAATTTAAATAATATGCATATACTGTTATCTTTTGACTCATCAATTTTAGAAGAAAATGTTGACTTCCTGTTATGGTAGATGAGGATTCAGATCTTTGTCAGTGCTGTTCTTTTTGCTTTTGTTGTCCCATCATCCCACAGTGATTTTATTAACTTTTTGTTAAATTAATATTGACTGCTTATGTTATTATGCATATTCAGATATTATTCATAGCTAAACATTTTAGTGTGCTATGATTATGATTCTTTACTACTTTCTTGTTGGTTTAGCTTATAATTGCCTTATTTTATGATTTATTCAATTTTCTTTGTACCCACTGTTAACTTTTTACACAACTTCCAATAGCTTCTTAGTATAATTTTTCTGTGTGGTCTATTCCAGTTATGTAATTGATGGATGTATTAGTTTCCTAGGGCTACCATAACAAATTGTCAGAACTGAGTGGCTTAAAATAACAGAAATTTCTTGTCTCACAGTTCTGGAGTCTAGAAGTCCAAAATCAAGGTGTCCACAGGGCCACATTCCCTCTGAAACCTGTAGGAAAGAATCTTCTTTCTTGTGTCTTCCTAGCTCCCAAAGCCCTGTCACTTGTCTATGTCTCTGTGTCTCTACCCTTCTTCTTATAATGGCACCTGTCATATTGGATTAAGAGCTCATCTTACCTCAATATGACCTCACCTTAACTAAATACATCTGCAACAACTCTCTTTCCAAATAAGGTCACAGTCTGAGGTGTGGGGGTTAGAACTTTAACATAATTTTTTTGGAGAGAGAGAGGTGTCACAATTCAACAATTGATCTCCTTTTTTTTCCCTTGGAAGTATTCCCTTCAGAAGTCTCAGTTTCCTTCTACCCAATTTACTCTCTTTCAGGTCTATGGCACATTTATCATTCTGGGAAATTTTTCTGCTGTCATCCTGGGGCGCTCTCCTTTGTCCTTCTCCTGAGTTGGGCTATAGGGATCTCATGACTGCTTCCAGTGGCTTCATCAGGTCTGTCTCATGGCACATTTGCTCTAATTAAGCAGCAACAGCAATAGCAGCAGCAGCAACATAGATAGCTCGACAGCATGACTGACATAGGTGACGAGAAAATCAATCAACAGTAATGTCGACAGGAAAAATTCTTCCCGGGAGTCAACAATGGGAAAAGTAAAATAAGAAGCATGGAAGAAAAGTGAAGAACCTGGAAGATAGGTCCAGAAATGACGTCTAGTAAATAGAATTTTCAGAAAGACAGAAAAGGAAATAAAGATAAGGTTAAAACTCAGGGAAACATAGAGGGAGAGTGCCTAAAACTAAGACACATTAAAAGAAACCTCCAAAGTTATAAGTAAGTTTAAAAATTAATACATTCTCTGTTGAAATATCAGAACACCAAGGAATAATGAGAACATCTAAAATGCTTCCAAATAGGAAATATATATTATCATATATGTATGTCATATGAAATATATGTTTCTTATATTGTTGTATATATATCTCATATATGACAATACATGTTTCCTATTTGGAGAATAAGAATTCTCCAAAGAATAAGAAAAGAGTAAAATAAGGATTCTCCTATATGAAGAGTTTTTTTCAAAAGCAAAACCATAGCAGAAGAATTTAATATATCTTCCTCAGAAACTGAGAGATCAAAATGACAGAAAGTTGATATATGGCGAAAATGAGTAACACACAATAAAATCAATCTGACAGTAGCTATGCAATTCTGTGCCCCAAAGTAGAGAAGGCACATCCGTTTCAAAGGCACATGAAATATTTATAAAAAGTGGCCATGTATTAGATCACAAAGATAACATCAATACATACCAAACAATCTTGAGTAATATAGGACATATAATTTTAGAATTTAAGTTTTAATATTTTAGAGCTGTTATTCTACTGGAGTAACAAAAATTAAGTTGCTGGTTTAAATTTTATGAACATTTTAATTGTCTTTAAATATTATCATATCTTTTGTTTACAAAAAGAATATTTTGATCATATTTCTGTAAGTAAGTACTAATTAATGTAATTTTATTGTAGCTTTTGAAAAATTTGGTTCTATTATTTTTGTGTGTGTTATACCATAGTCAATATTGTTCCACTGTCATTTTAATTTGCGTATTATACGGCTAGTACAATTTACCATTTTCTAAGTTTGTTTCTTTCTTATTTGTAGATTATCTTTCTTAAAATGTTTTAATATTATTTTCATAGATATTACTTTAAATTACTATCACATTTACTTATTATAATATAAAATATTTAATATACCTTTGTTTTCCTAGTGTATATTATCTTTGCTGTCAAATTTATCACTTTTTCTCTTTACAATTTATTATTTTAAATTACTATCACATTTACTTATATAATATAAAATATTTAATATATCTTTGTTTTCCTAGTATATATTATCGTTGCTGTCAAATTTATCACTTTTTATCTTTACAATTTATTCTATCCCTCCTACATCTTCAACTTACTCCTTCTAATATAATGACTATTCAACACATTTGCCCTCAATCTTTTTCTGTGACTTAATTCATAAAAAATATTGTAAAATAATCTAAAATATGAGGTGAATGTCTAATTGATATTTTCAAAAATGTTTAATAGTTAACACAAAGATATTAATGAAAAAAATTGACAATTTAAAACGGATCATTCATTTAAAAATTCTCTTATACTAATGTCTATTTTTTGCTCATGTATTTTGTTCAATTAATCTCTCTTACTTTTTGTTAAATTACTACACTAAATTTTTACTGCAGCTTTATGACATTTTTAGAGTTTTGTAAGAGAAGAATGTGGTTTGAAAAATTCTAGAATTGCACTGCTTGGATTTGTTGAGTTTTTTTTTTTGTGAGGAGATCAGCCCTGAGCTAACATCTGCCAATCCTCCTCTTTTTTTGCTAAGGAAGACGGCCCTGGGCTAACATCTGTGCCTATCTTCCTCCACTTTATATGGGACGCCGCCACAGCATGGCTTGCCAAGCAGTGCGTCGGTGCGCGCCCGGGATCCGAACCAGCGAACCCCGGGCCGCCGCAGCGGAGCGCGCGCACTTAACCGCTTGTGCCACCGGGCAGGCCCCAGATTTGTTGAGTTTTTAATATTAGTCTTTGTTAATTTTATCCTGAAAGTGCACATGAGATGTTCTGGGTAAGAGACTTATTCGTTATCATAATTATGTAAATAACAATAACTGTGTTGGTCCCCCTTGCTCCCAGTCCTTACCTCTAGGGTGGCATGAGGAAAGCCAGATGGAACAATTCTCTACTTGAGTGAAAGTCACTCTATAGGCAAAGGATGCAGAAGAAGGGATTTTCTCTACTTATATACAGGAGAGAGAGGCAGCCACCTCCTCCTCCCCTTTCCTCCTTGGAGACAGGATGGAAAGGATCCTGGGTTTTCACTTTAACCTTCTGGAAAGTAAATACATCTTTCCAAAGTCCAGGTAAGTTCCTGTGTCTCTGGCTTTTATGACCTAGAGGTGTCTCCAAGGTCTGGGGCATCATTCCTCCTTGAAATGTAAATACCTAAGGAGATAGTGCTCCCGTGTTCCTGATGCCTTGAGAGCTTCATTTAAGGCTCCAGTCTAGGCTGTCTCCCTTTGGCTTTGTTGGGGAGATAAAAGAAATTTTGCTATCCTTGTGGATCAACATAATTAACTAAACAAATGGCTATAGATCTAATCCTCATAGTAGGTAAAAAATAAAATCTTTCTAGGTGAAGTGCGGGCAAACCTTCTCTATCTTTATATCATGTACATTTCAGTGTCTCAGTAGGCTAGGGCTTTCTACAGGAGCACTGAGAAACTCTGGGAAGATTTATTTCTCCACAGATTTGAAGCCCAGCTTTACCACCTGTGTGGACATTGGATAAGTTCTCTCTATGCTTCAAGTATTTTTCATAAAAAAAAGAGCATGATTATAACAGCATCTATCTAACAAGGATTAAATGTAGATTGCTGAACAGTTTATCATCTAAGCTGTGACAAATTTGACCACATATGGGGTACTACTGTTCTTATGTTGGAGCAACACACAAGACCCAGGAGTGTCCCTGGCACACAGACATGTGGCTGTACTAATTTAAATAAGATATCTCATCACAGTGTCTGGTACATAGTAATCAGTCTAGACTTTTAACTTTTATGGCTTACTTGATAGCTTTCTTTTTTTAAATTATTAGTAGTATTTTGTTGTTACATTGGTTGCTTATTTTAGGTGATTTTATCTTGTTCAAGTAAAATATTTTTAAGCTTTTTATTAGAATTTAATACCTATTTTAAGTCCTTATCTAAAAATACCTATGATACATTGTAGAAAATAACTAAACCCCTGTGTATACAGCAAGACATTCTGTTATTATATTAATTCAGGGATGTTTATATTCCTTGAGTACTGGAAAGGATTATTACAGAAAGCATGCCCAGTTCAAATATAATTTTTGAATAACTTGCTCCCAAATTTGAGTTCTGAGTTGCAGGATTGATACCAGCCTATCTATGGCACTCTTGTCTATGTAGTCAACACAATCAGAGCATCTTCACTTGTACCTGATCAGTGGGTGACCACCACTCAGTGCTGACACACACTGAATTGGGCTTAACTTCTGCCTCTTATTCTTTTTACACATGTGGCTGAGGAGTGAAGGATGTTTCCCATTCCCATTGGATATATAGCAAATGCTCTCTTTCAACTACTTGTGAGGTTCCAGTTTGATCAATAGGAAATAAAATTGTGATATCCTAATTAGGTAAATAAAAAGAACATTTTAAAAATATATTTTTAAACATATACTTAAATAGCTTCCTTCATCGTAATGCTCATCCATACATTATTCTCTCTCTTCATTTTTCATGTTCTTTATTTGCTTCTCAGCATTTGGCTTATTTGTAAGTATTTTATTTGTTTATTGTATGTTGCTTACATATACTGTTCCATTGATCTTTTTGTTGTTGTTGTTGAGGAACTGGCCCTGAGCTAACGTCTGTTGCCAATCTTCCTCTTTTTGTTGAGGAAGATTGGCCCTGACTTAACA
This sequence comes from Diceros bicornis minor, assembly GCF_020826845.1. Lineage (NCBI taxonomy): Eukaryota > Metazoa > Chordata > Mammalia > Perissodactyla > Rhinocerotidae > Diceros > Diceros bicornis. Next base: position 3,752,727 of record NC_080744.1, on the reverse strand, counting down.
TCCATGCCCATCTTCCTCTATTTTGTATGTGGGACACTGCCACAGCATGGCCTGATGAGTGGTGCGCAGGTCCGTGCCTGGGATCCGAACCCACAAACCCTGGGCACCATCAAAGCGGAGCGAGTGAACTTAACTACTATGCCACCAGGCTGGCCCCCCATTGATCATTTTTATTGTTTATTGCCTAAATATTCTGCCCCATTGATCTATCAATTATTGCACAACTATAGCATCTTTATTTTTGCAGATTTAGGACATTTTTATAGTACTGAAAGATTTATGACTGTTAGTGATCTAGGAAAGTATACTGATTGAGTATAAGCACATAACTCTTTCTGTTCAGGCCTATACACACATTAACATGTATAACTTTTTGAGGGTAATAAGCATATCTATCTTATTTATTTAGTTATTTGGTGGTATATTTGCCTGTATCCAGAACAGTGCTCACACACACTAGATGCTCAATAAATATTTGCTGAATGAATTAATGTTTTTTTTTGTGTGTGTGTGAGGAAGATCAGCCCTGAGCTAACGTCCATGCCAATCCTCCTCTTTTTGCTGAGGAAGACCAGCTCTGAGCTAACATCTATTGCCAATTCTCCTCCTTTTTTCCCCCCAAAGCCCCATTAGATAGTTGTATGTCGTAGTTGCACGTCCTTCCAGTTGTTGTATGTGGGATGCGGCCTCAGCATGGCGGGAGAAGCGCTGCGTAGGTGCGGGCCCGGGATCCTAACCCAGGCCCCCAGTAGCGAAGCGCAGGCACTTAACCGCTAAACCACAGGGCGGCCCCTGAATGAATTAATCTTAAAACAGAAATCGTAGACACTCTTGAAGCCTCATTTTACAATAGTTTTAGGCAATATCTAGGAATGGAAATACTTCACTTCCAGATACTGCAGCTCAATATTTCACAAATTTTGTCAACTGAGAATTTCGATTATAATCTCTTTATACTCAATCTATCCCTAAAAATAATATTTGAAGATGACATTAGTATTATACCCTTCATAGAGCCCTTATTGCAAGAAGTAGAAATATCTTTTTAAAAAAAATCTTTAAAACAATAACTTTCTTGATCCTTTATCCTCATCCATCTAATGTCACCTCCCTTTCCCTTTAGAGAAAAAGACATTTTAGAGAGTTATGCACAAATGCCTTCTTAAGAAACTTTATCTCCATGACCATTTCAACTCATTCTATTCTCTATTAAAGCTTCTTTCTTTTTTCGTTGAGGGATACAAAGTCGAAAAACTCCCCATGTTACTAAATCCAGTGACGGCTTTTGATCCTGTCTTACTCAGTGATGAAGGAACATTAGACATATTTGTTCACTCCTTTCTGCTTGAAATACTTTCCTCTCTCCATTTCTGGATCACCTTTCCCTCTAATTTTCCTTTAGCTCGCCAACTACTTCTTCTTAATCTCTTATTTTTCCCAATCCCATGTGGTATCTAATTGGAGATTGTCAAGTCTTATTTGTGGGTCCTCTTCCCTACTTTCACTCTGTTTCGCTAGGTAGAATCATCCATTCCCATGTCTTTAACTGGTAATTATATGCTAAGTACTTCAACTGAGTATCTTCAGCCTTGATATCTCCCTCAAACTGTGGACTTTATATACAATTGCCTGCTTGAACTCTCAGATCTCTCATAAACGTTTTAAACTTAATATACCCAGATTGAAACTCTTGAGGCTCCTATCCCTCACCTCCAAACCTGCACTTTCCCCAAGAGTCCACAGCTCAATTAATGGAGCCATCTCCTATCTAGTTATTAAAGCCAGAAATAGTCGAGTTTCTTGACATACATTTAAAAATTCTTACAATCTTTTCAGTCCCCATTGACACCACCCAATTTCAAGCAACCATCATCTTTCACCAGGAATATATGGTCTCCTTGCATCGCTTCTCCTCCTCCCCACCTCCCCACAAGCATCATTTTCTATTCATTTGTCAGAGTGTATGGACAAGATCATTTCATACTTGTGCTTCAACTCATTCAGTTCTTTATTTCTCGGGCTGAATTCTAAACTCCTTGCCCTACACGGCCTTGCATAATCTGAAGTTCCTCTACTTCTCTGACTTAATCTCCTTTCACTCTCTCACTTGCTTGAATTTTTTTGTTAGTCCTCAGAATTGTATTAAGATCTTTAGTATGTTCCACTATTTGTCTCAAGGACAGGTTTATTCTCATTCTTCAAATTCTGTCTAAAATTCACTTCCATGGAGAAGCCTCAAACAACCACATATTTCTATATTCTCAGTTATGGCCTGATATTTACTTCTTTCCATCAGCTCATGACAATCTATATCATTATGTTATATCATATATATATGTTATATGTATTTTTTAATATCTATGACACAAAATATCTCAAATATTTTTCTGTTTTTGAAGTTTATTCCCACATTTACCAATGTGCATTAACTATAATTCAAACATTAAACATAAAATTCAGTGCAGTGTCTGCACCAAAAAATACTTGGTCCTTAAAAAATATATGATGCATTATCTTTAGCCCTAAAAAAAATAATGTTTTGTTTTCTAGAAAATTGGCCAATTTTGCCTTTCTAATAATCCAAAATATGTAATTGGTTTTGGCTTCCATTTTACATTAACTAACAAAATTCAGAACAGAAACTATGTTCATATATCTTGATTATGTATTTTCGTAATTATTTTATCTTGCTACTTTAAAGCATTTCTATGTAATTCAATAAGATCTAGTGGGATGATAACATATTTTAATCTATATCGTCTTGCTAATATATATTTTGTATTTCAGTGTGATATAATATAGTACATACATCTTCACTTTTGCAAATGAAAAGAAGATGTTTCCATATGATTTTGTGTGATTTTTTTCATGTAGTCTTTATCATTAGAAATATTTTATAAAATGAAAGTCATATGTAGGTGAGCTCTTATCTCTCCTTTCAAAGCACTTAGACTGTATTTCAATCTCTTATGTCCTTTTTATGTATTTTCAACCTAGACTGTAAAATTTGAAGGAAAAGATTATATTGATTTTGACAAGTGTTATGACCGAAATATATATTACCTAGTACTCACTAGACGATCAATATTTATTAAGTGAAAGAAAAAGTGGTAAGGTTTTCACCTTAAAGCAATTATTGGAACAAGTATAAAACCAATAAAGTCTATTGTTACACATATACCTTTAATATCACCCTTTGTTAAACTGCCGTTAAGGTTTAAATCTGTGAACAATCTTCATTTTCACAAAATCTCCTGCTGCTGATTAGCTGAGGCGATGGGAAATGAACCAATAGTGCTTGATTCAGCAGTCTCTTGCTTTCCTCACTATGAGTTAGAATAAAACGTTTTATTTGATTTTTCTAAGGTCATTGCTTTATTTTATGAATTGTAGACATGTGAAGGAGACATGGAAATGATCTCTTCCACAATATGAAATCTAACTCTCCTTTGAGCAACCTTTTAATCTGGGGTATAGGCCACACGACAAGATATAATACATACTTAGAAGGCCACTCTGCTCATGGTACCTAAGGACAGAACAACTGGTTGTTCATTGGTATTTTCTGCTCTGGTTCAAAAGAAGCCCTGCAATGAATTCGTAATTGGAGAGTGTTGATGGTCAGATTATCGCCAGTGGAAAGTAAATACTGTCATTAATCTAGCAAAGAGAGTCTCAAACAGCTAGTGAAGTCTGGAATCAGATATTCGTATGAAAGTGCCATGATTATATTAAAAAAATCTCCAAAGCAATGGTAAAGGAAAAGAGTGACAATCAGAAGCCAAGATGTGAAGTCAGACTTCTTAATGTGTATAAGATGGTTTATAAGATTTTCACTTTCTGCTCAGTACTTCTGTATTTTCCATTGTGTGTTTGTTGAGTATGTGCAATAACTCTGACCTCAGGCTTACTTTCTGGAAAAAAATATAGTTTAAAAATGAAAAAATAAAATATAAGGATAAAACTGACTAACATTTTAATTGGGCATTGATGTGGTAAATGGTAGAAACAACCTCTACTGATACATGCATAATAGACTCTTTTTATCAAAAAGTAGAGAGAAATTAAGGTGTAAAATCCCTTATTTTTATATAAGAGATAATAAAAAGTTAAAACATCCTGCCTTTAAAATGTATACTATTACTTTTTTATGTGTTAATTTGCTCCAAATACAGTTTCCCAGAGATACTTTCATATTATATTATTTTGATAAATTTGTGCTATTTGCCCCATTATTGTTAATGCTTTTAGATGTTCAGTGAAGAAATTGAGAATGTCTTAAAACATGTAGATAACCAAGTAGAAAACATCCATAAAGTCTACCACTAAAGAGCTACTTAATATTTTGTTCAATTAAAAAATATTACAAATTCAAGTTTCAGTTCTGACATGTAAAAAGCTTGGAAGTCATCATTCCCATCCTTATAACAAGAAAAAGCTGAACAACTGAAAAGTAATATTTTTTGTGGACCCATAAGAGAATGTAGTTGCAGATAAAACTGCCTCCCCAGAATCTGGAAAGACAGGCACATCCAGAAAATTACAGTCAAGATCTGCTTACCTGTAACAGAAGCCACTGGTGCCATAAACTTGCATTAGCTCTTAAATGGTAATTTTAATGACTTACTGGAGACTGAATGTGGACTAGAATGAGAGTGATAAACTCTGTAAACTTCAGTTTTGAGGTGGCTCCTACATTTTTGTAGGCTTTCTCTCAGAGAACCTCACCAGGTTCTCATGGTGAAGACTTAAGAAACATCCCCTCTTGGAGGGAAAGAGGAAATATTGTTAAATATCCTGGAGCCTTCTCCTTAACAAAAAACTACTGTCCAGCAGAAAAGACTCTGCTATAATCTTATCTCAGCTGGAGAAAGGGAATTCCTCCCACTTCAGTCTCCTCTGGCTTTTTTGTCTTACCTAACAGGTGACAAAGGGAACATGGTCAAGAGATATCAGGGCTTCAAAGAAATAGATTGGGAATGCTGCAGCCAAGGAAGGGAGTAAGGGACAGAGGGGAGAAAGCTACACCACTGGAGAAACATTTGTGAATGTCAACAAATGTGCTCTAAAGGAAAGACTACACAATATGCAAGAGGAAATGGGTAATGTGAGCAGAGAGATAGTAACTCTAAGAAATAATCAAAATAAAATGTTAGAAATCAAAAACATTGTGAGAGAAATGAAAAATGCCTTCAACAGGTTCATCAGTAGACTTGACATGGATGAGAAAAGAGGTTGTGAGCTTGAAGATAGGCCAATAGAAACTTTTCAGACAGGAATGTAAAGAGAGAAAAGACTGAAAAAAAGAGAACACCTAAGAATTGTAGGACAATTTCAAAATATGTAACAAACATATAATCAGAATACCAGAAAGACATAGAGAATGGAGCAGAAGAAGTATTCAAAGTAATAATGGCACAAAACTTTCCAAAATTAATGAAAAACAAAACCACAGATCCAGGAGACTCATAGAAGACCAATCAGGATAAATAGCAAAAAACCCACACCTAGGCATATTATATTCAAACAGAAAAATCTTGAAAGGAACCAGAAAGGAGAGTGGGAGGGAACATTACCAATAAAAGAACAAGAACAGGATTTATAGCAGACTTCTCAAGAGAAACAATGCAAGCAAGAAGAGAATGGAGTAACATATTTAAAATGTTTTTTTAAAAAGGCACCAATCTAGAATTCTCTAGGGAAATTATCTTCAAATGTGAAAGAGAAATATATATTTTCTCAGATAAACCAAAACTGAGGGAATTCATGGCCAGTAGACCTTCCCCAAAAATAATGTTAAAAGAAGTTATTACGGCAGAAGGAAAATGATACAGGTCAGAAATTGGATCTGTAAAGGGAGGAAATACATTGGACAAGGAATAAATGAAGGTAAAATAAAATTTTAATTTTGCTTATTCTTGTTTGAAAAGATAACTGATTAATATAATGATTGGGTGATTACAGCATATAGATAAGTGAAATGAATATAAACAATGTCACAAGTGATGGGTGGGAGAAATTGTAAAAAATCTTTTACGAGGCACCTGTACAATACCTGAACTGGTATACTGCTAACTGAAGGTGGACTTAGGTTAGATGAAAACATGCATTGTAAACTCTAGGGAAACCACTAATTATTTACAAAAGGAAGGATAACTGGTACGATCAAAGAGGAGATAAAATAGAATCATATAAAATACTCTATTAAAACTAGAAGGTAGAAAAAGAGAGAGAAAAAAACAGAAAACAAATGGAATAAATAGAAAACGGTTATGAATATGGTAGATCTTAAACAAAATATATATCAACAATCACTTTAATTGTGAATGGTATAAATAGACCAATTGAAAGACAGAGATTGTGACCCATCAGGAGGGTTTAGACGAGGTGATTGCGCTTTCCTCTTTGAAACTAGTTCCTCACTTGTATCTGAGACTCCATGTTTTCCTGGCTTTCTTCTTATCTCATTGGCTGCCCCTTCTCAGTTTCCTTTGCTGGTTCTTCCTTATTCTCCAATCTCTCAATATTTGAGTGACCCAGAGCTCAGTCCTCCGACCTCTTCTCACCTCTGTCTATGCTAATTCCCTCCGCAATTTCATTTGGTCACGTGGCTTCTAATCCATCTGAACTCTAATGACTCTTCAACTTACATCTCCAGATAGACACTCTTACCTGAACTTCAGACTCACATGTCTGAAGGCACACACGACATCTCTGATAGAGATTTAGTAGTCTCAAAACTAACATGTCCAAAATGATACTCTTTACCCGCCCCCAAATCTGTCCCTCCCACAATCTTTCTTTTCTCAATTGTTGTCCAATCCATCCTTCCAGTTTGCTCAGGCCAACAACATCTTCGATTCCTCTTTATTTCGTACTTAACATCTATTCCAGTTATGAGTCCTGTTGCCCCAACTTTCAAAATTTATCCGGAATCTAAATTCCTTACATCATTTCCACCACTGCTGCACAGTATAAACCACTGTCATCTCTAACAGAAGTTTTCAGTAGCTTCTTAACTGTTCTTGTTTGTTCCATCCTTATCTTTCTACAGACTCTTCTCTATATAGAATCTAGAGTGATCCTTTAAGAAACATGTCATATCAAAAATACTCTGCTTAAAATACCCATAACATCTCCTCTCAGTCTAGAGAAAAGCAAGCGTCCCCATAATGCCCTACAATGCCCCACATAATCTGTCTTTCCTTGCTGCCCCCGATGATGCCTTTACTATCTCCCCTTGCTCAGACTGCTCTGGGCTCACTAGTCTCCACAGAATTCCTGGACACTCTAAATGCACATCACTTGTGTTTTACTGACCAGGATGGTTTGCCTCATTTAATAACATCAGTTATCCCCTTCATTCTTCATCCGCCATTTAAGAGTAAGTACTCCTTATCCCCTTCCTTCTTGTTTTATATTTTCCTAAAACAGTCATTACAATTTGCAAGCTATATGTTTGTATGCTGTATGTATTTATTGTCTGTTCCTTTCCACCACTGAAATAAGGGATTTTTTTTCTCTCTGTTTATTTTCCTTTCTATTGTTCTATTCCTCAAATTTAGAACAGTGTTTGGCACATAGTAGAAACTGACATACTTACTGTATGAGTGAATGAATGAATAATTAACTAATTAAACTAATACAGAGGCTTAGATCCACCATTGATATGGTGGGCTTAATTGGTCTCTGCCCATTTCCTGTGGCTGCTATAGATTTTCCAAACATCAGGCACGTGTTTCAAGTCAGGCAATTGGAGAGGCAGGTGGCTTGATTGTTGAAGGCATAGGAATAGTCTCATGCTATTTAAAGAGTGCAGCACTTGTCCCTAGGGGATTGGTGAGGACTAGGATAAATTTGGAGGCAAAGAGAGAAGGGAGATAGTCCTGGGTGGTGCTGCATAGTAGGTCATAAAGGATAAATGTTTAATTCATTTTATCATTGACAAATTGCTGACTTTGCATTGTAGACACAGCAGGGAATGTTAGTTTGTGGCATTGTTGGAGAGACTTACCCAGATCTCAGTGTGTGATTTAGAACTTGCCTTTTTCTGAAAAGGATGTGCGAGCTCAGGACCAGGCTGACACAGATAAGTTATATGCCAGGATCCAGGGGATGAGAGGGGGTAGCGGACTGTGAAGTACCAGATTTAGGCTACTCAAAACTCTAGCCCCATCCTGTGGACAGAATGCTGGGCATGGGTCTGTAAGTCCTTTACATTCACATTAGATATACAATAGCTTATTACAAAAATACAGGTCTGAAAGGGTTGCTAAGGTTAATCCAGAAAGGTTTAAGTTAGAAGAATTTATAATACCTGTTAGAATACTTTGTCGTGATAATTCAGCTTTATAAATAAAGCATTTTACCACGAATAGGATGTAAGCTATGCAGAGAACTTAACAACTCACTACGTAGCTCTATATCACTAGACCATTTAGGTAATGGCTTAAAAGGTTTATTATCAGTGTGTAATTACTTTTGAGATTGCCTAAATATCTAAGTCCTAAAAGCCATATATATTCCCCTATAGTGGAAACAAACAAAAAAGAGATCAAATTGGAATGCATGTGGGTCAGCATACCATAAATATGTTAACTATAATCACATCTTAGAGAGTGCAGTTAATACTTAGGTTTACATTTTGAAAAAAGAATCCCTTTCTTCTATATAGAGAAGATAGAGTAGTAGAAATACAAGTGGATGCAGGAAGACCAATTAGGAGGTTATTGCAATTGTCTGGGTGAGAGATAAGGGGTGCTTATATGAAGATAGAGTCAACAGATATGGGTACAGTTAGATAGCTTTGAGAGATATTGAAAAGTAGAACTGATTAGACTTCGTAGTTGTTCTCTTAGGCATAAAGTAGAGAGAGGGAAGTGTTGTGGATGACAGGCTCTGATTTAAGTAATTGAATCAGTGGTGGCGCCATTCACTAAGAAAGGGCCCTGATGAGGAGGGCAGGTTTGTGTGTGTGTATGTGTGTGCCAGTGCGTGTGTGTGTGTAAGATTATAAATTCAGTTTTGAATCTGAGCTTGAGATATTTGTGAGATATTCCATCAGAACTAGTGAATATGCGGCTAGATATAAAGATTCGAAATTCTGAGGTCTTGTCTAGACTGAAGGTATAAATTTGAAAGTCATCCTGTTCATAGCTACAAATTGGAGACTGGGAAGTCAGTGTGATCTCTTATAAAAAAAGATTAGAAAGATATCAGAAAACGACCTACAACTCAATACTTAGGACTGCAGTCAATAATTTTTTTCTGTGAAGGGTCATATGTATAGTAAATATTTCAGGCTTTGCAGGCTGTATGGTCTCTACCACAACTATACGCTTGGCCATTGTTGTGTAAATTTGGCCATATACAATGCGTAAATGAGTGAGCATGGCTGGGTTCCGACAAAACTTTATTTACAAAATCAGAAGTGAGCTGGATTTGACTCATGGCCATACTGTGCCGACCCATGAGCTAGGATCCTTAATCCAGACACCAGGTGAGTGAAAAGGAATTAGTATAGCAGAAAAAGAAGCCGGAGGAAGTAGGAAAAAAAAAATAAATTGAGGGTTGTGTCAGAAAAGCAGATGGAAGAGAGATGTCTAAAAAAAACAAATTTTTGAATTAAAAAAGTCCCACTGGATTTAGCCACATGGAAGTCATTGATCACCCCATTGAAATCCATTTTAAAGGTATAATGGGGAATGAAAAATTGCAAGGGGTTGAAGAAAGAGTAGAAAGGGGAGAAATGGACACTATAAACACAGGTAACTCTTTTATGAAAATTAGATACAAAGAGGAGGACAGAAATGAAATGTACCTGGAAAGGGAAGAGTTTTCTGAAAGTGGAGGTAAAGTGGATATAAAATGGACAATCAAGATCGTCTATAGTCACGTTTTTGCCCTCCCTTGCTCAAGCTCCCTGCTTCATTCTGTGCTCAGCTGCTTCAGCTAGAGGCTTTGGCACTTGGTGGTCCTGTGTCTGCAGCTTACAACATAGCTCTCTTTTCCAACCTGTCATCAGGGAATTAGGGCCACTTTAGGAATACGCTTCTTTAGGACCTGTGTGTGGGGGGAAGTATTTCTTTCAGTGACTGTCTACTTTACCAGTGACAGTGCTGTGTAAGAAAACAGCAGAAATAATTGAATTTTACTAAATCTAAAAGTTTTCTGTTAATTTCTTAATAAACCAGTTGTAAGCTGGCGCCCCTTGTGATTCAGAAATCTAGGTAAACTTGTTCTGTAAACTTCAAGAATCTTGAGGTCTCCTTGTCATTTCTGGAAAATTGCCTATAGTTACCATGACTGTGTTGTCCTCTGTCACCATCTTGCTCTCTACTGGCCTGTGGGAAATAAGCGGCTGCTTCACTGTTTTCCATAGAAGAGTCCTTGTATCAATAATTTTATGACTGTAATAGTTTTCTGGAAATAATGACCTTCCACTACCTTCCTTTATTCAGCCTTCATCTACTTCCCTTCTCTCTTCATAGACTCCCTGACTCTTTGGGGGTAACAAGCCCACTTTTCCAATGGTCTCAAGACAAGAGTGCTTTTGGAGAACTTTTCACACAACTGTGGGTTTTTTCTGCCTAAGACAGAGGGTGTACAAAGTGCTAAGAGCATAGCAATTCCTCTGTCTTGTTACATTTGTGTACACTCTTCTCTAGAAAGGATTGGGCATAGGATTTATGATAAGCGTCTTTCTTGCAGCCATATTTCAACCTTATTTAAAAGGTGGTCCCAATTTCTACTTAAATTTATCTCTTTCAATTAAAAATGTACACTAAAGACTTAAGTGCAAACCTGCAAGCCTGACTGAATTTTCTTCTCTCTTTTGCAATCTAAATTATTTACACAGTGAATGCAGCATTTTAAAGTTCCTACAACACTTCCAATTTGTAGGTTTGGGTAAGCGTTGTCCTCCACACTGCTTGCATTGCAGTTTAATATTATCTAATGGCAGTGGGGACCTAAAATATTCTTAAGGCATATTGATCCACATCTTGCAGATAAGATGAGTTAAATTTATTAAAATTATTTGATTGTAGCAAAAAAGGGCTGATATGTCCTAAGACTAACCAAATTCAAAATTGGGCCAGAGGAGATAACTTTCAGAATGAGAAGAAGTAGTCAATAATAAAAGTTATAGGGCATTGTATCTACTTGTACCTAGGTATTTATATTCCTTTAAATTTTGCTCTAATTTTGAACATCAAATACATAATTCTAAAATAATTGTCTTTGCTTAGCTATTTAAAAAATTTAAATTAAATTGAAAAACATGCAAATAACTTTTTTTCTACATTAACATCATCTGTTCAGGTCTTGTTCTTGCAATCAAAAGGTTATAACCAAGACCTTGAGTCAGATTTGCCTATTCTGAGGTTTCTTAAACTGTGGTTTGTAGTTCAGATGAATCAGAATAACACTAACTGTCCATTAAAAGTGAAGATTCATGACCCCTGCCTTAGATATACAGAATCATAATCTCTGAGTGCGAGGTTTTGTAACTTACATTTTATTCACAAGCTTCTCAGGAGATTTTGGTTCACATTAAATTTTTAGAATCATTGTTTTACTTCCCCCTAATGTAAAATTCCGGATTTATAAATATTTATATGCCATAGTAGGCCAGGAGAGGGCAGTAAAAAGCTGGAATTTACGGGAAAGAAGTGAAGACTTGAGGGACCTGGGAAGTCACCTAGAATTTGGGAGAACATACAAGTAGGAAAATGGATGAGAATTTTTAACTCCAACTAAGAAGCAGACCTGTTGGTCCATTCTGTTGGGCACTTAAAAAGACCTTGTGGAGGTTGGAGGGGTTAATTCAAAACCATATGTCAAAACAGAGAGCAAGTCAACTGGAAAACATTCCCAAGAAACAGATTTTTAAGCCATGCCTAAGCCCAAAATAAAGAAGAGAGACACCGCTAAAAAGAGACTATACACCTATAATACTTTGTAACATTTCTTGATAGAATATGCTTATGAAGGTCGTCAGTACTGAACTATTTTCCCAGTGATAACAATTCAGTTGAAGTTGTTGGTATTTAAGCCATCTTTTATTAGAAGGAAAAGAAGTTCCCTACCTCACTCACCCCAAGCCTCCTACCAGTAATTAAATGTTTCAGATGTTTGTTCTTGCCAAAGGGCAATGACTGGCCAAGTTTTCTTCAGCGTCTTGTCTGTTATGACGTATGCTGTCATATTTTTATTCCCATATTTGATATTAGGTGCACATATCTGGTAGACACATATTACTTGTTATTCCATTATTTCATGCACTTAATGCCTTTAAACTAGTGAAAAGTAGTTTAAACTGGTATATTGTTATGTGCATTCAGAAGTCCCAGCATAATCTGCAGTAGCTTTTCATCCTGCGTCAGTGCTTAGGACTGATGGAGATGACTATTTTATAATCCTCTGGTTGCAGCCTTCCAAATCTTTACTCCTCCAATCTCTCCCATATCTCTGCAAACTCAAATTCCTGTGATAAAGCTCTTTGGCTGGGGCGTCTTTGGTTGGCTCTGTTTTACTCTTCAGGATCGATAACAGTGCTGTGCCACACCACAGGGAGCATTAATCAAAAGGAAAACTCTCTAGTACTGATCCGGCTTTTATTCAAAATTTTCTTTTTTTTTCACCATGAATTTTTAAAATCCATTTAATTTCTTTAAATATTGCTTTAAAATATTTATTTCAATTAATGAGCTTTTTGGTGGCTTCTTAAATTTTGCCCTCAAGAAGAGTCCCTCACTTGTCTCACCTTGGTCCCTGCCCTGGCCCCTGGCATCCGTGTCATGTGAAGGTGTATCCAAGTTCACTACTTTCTGCTTACCTTGTACAGTCAGAACAATGACGTTAATGAGGTAGATTAGAATGATGTGCAAAATCTATTCCTTCAGAGTAAATTGTGACAAGGCTAGAGATGAATTATTTAGCTCTGAGGTGAGATAATAAATGCACGTCGATGCATATTTTTATCTTTGTCACGTGAAAGCAAACTTATCCTGGTTGTCTTTACTAACAGATTGCATGTGTGTGTGTGTTTGCTTGATAATAGCTGCATACCAGGCATCAGGGCTGTGTCGATTTGCTCCAGGAAAGAAATTGTACCTGGAAAAGGAGCTGCAAATGCAGTCAAAGTATGATTAAGTTTACAGTGATCCACGTCATTCTGCAATATCCCTCTGTGTCCTTCACAAACAAGCAAGTTGAGTGGGGTTGTGGTAGGAATCACCGTGCTTTTCTCCTTTAAGTCTTAATGGTGGCACAAAGCTTTGCCATCTTTCTAGGGGTGCAGTTTTGGTTTGAGTTCACTATATTTATAGGGAAAGCAGTTCTAATGGTGTTCCTTTGGTAGATCCTACCATTACTGCTATTGCACCATAGATCAGGGAACCAGTAGGGGATTCTTCTAGTTACCGAATATGTATATTGCAACTGTGCATTCTAGAAAAGACAAAATAACCACAGACGCATTTGGAAACTCACTGAGCCTACCATGAGATGGCCCTAAGCCAAAACTTTATTAATAAACTGAACCCACTAGCTCCTACTTGAATGGCAAACCAAAACAGCATTTTGGGTTCTAAGGAATTAGTGCCAGTTCAGAGCCTGGTCCAGTAATTGCTCAAGAGTCTGGAAATTTCCCCTTTTCTAACGCACAGTTATCCTGCGTGACTCCCTCTTGTGGTGGTTCAAGTCCTCAGTTTGGAAAAACGAAACTAAACAAATGCCTCTGTAACAGGTTTTTTGTCACTTACAATTCAAGTGAGATGTTAGTAGACTGCACATCTATGTCAACCCTAGGGATGTCAATCATTGTGAATGCTGCTCCGACCCTGCTGCTCATAACAGTCCCCACAACCGTCTTGTCTGATTTGCCATCATGGATGGGCCAACCCTTGCAGGACTTCCGTCTAATTTCTCCAGGGCCTCTGCACATGGAATGTTCTCCACTCTAATCCTTGTCTTAGCCTGATGAAACTGCTAAACTCTCTGCTTTGCTTTCCATAGGCTATTCAGTTTTTAACTTCCCACCCCATGCACCTCTACTTTTCAGCAAATGTAGAGGGGAAACAGGCTTAGTGATGGCTCAGCTCTCGTTCCTCCCTTTCATTAGGCTAAATTCTTATTCCTCTTTTTGTCGCCTCTCGTCTTTTTAGCCCTCAGAGTGAACCACAAACTCTATTTTGTCTCTGCCGCCCAACAGCGAGCACTGCCCAGGCAAAATCCAGATTCTTGAACTCTTGCATGGTGGCCAGAACCAGAAAATAGCCCAAAGGAAAAAGCCTGCAGAATGTCAGTTCATCTCTTCATAGTTCTCCCCTATGGGGAATCTTACCTCCTCTACTCCAGGCTGATTCATTAGCTCTCCAAGGCCTATAAAGATATGCATTTGTATATTTTCCCATTTTAGTGCCTCTCAAAAGGAGCATTGGTATGCCACAAACTACTCCATCTTACCTGTAGCAAAAGTTCTGCTTATTATTTGAAAACAAATGAAATAGTTGTTATTGGTTGATTAAATCTTAACTGGAGTGTTTTTAGATTAGCAATTCCTATGACCCAAATTTCTTTCCCTATTGACATATAAAGTAATCTCACAGATAAAAATAAGTCCATCCTGCTTTATTTTCTAGTTGGATGCTTGAAGATTTAGTTTTCATCTTTGTAATTCACAAGTTTTTAGTTTTTTTTCTTCTTAGTTTTTCCCTGGCAATCACTAATTCCCTCTCATTACACAGATTCAAGTCTCTAGCTTTGGATATTTTAGAAGCTTTTGCTTCTTTATCATTTTTATTTCTGGTCTCTTATTTTTTATTTTATTTTTTTGTGAGGAAGATCAACCCTAAGCTAACATCTGCCAGTCCTCCTCTTTTTGCTGAGGAAGACTGGCCCTGAACTAACATCTGTGCCCATCTTCTTCCACTTTATGTGGGATACTGCCACAGCATGGCCTGACAAGCGATGCGTCGGTGCGCGCCGAGATCTGAACCTGGGTAGCCAGCAGTGGAGCGTGTGTACTTAACCGCTACACCACGGGGCCGGCCCTTGGTCTCTTACTTTATTAGACAAAATTGTTTCATTTTTGTATTTCTCTTATGTGTCCCCTATATCTATCTTCTACATTGGTTTTATCATTTTCATTTCTCCGCTCCTTCACTTCGAATTTTGAGAATTTCTCAACTTTTCTTCTATGCTAGTAATATACTTTCCTAAAAGGTGAATTCTGCTAAGATTCAATTTTCTTAAACCATTTTCTAATTTGAAATATGACCTTGTCATATATATTCATATTTAAATATCAGCTCACCTTTTGCTATGACTTTGATTGTCTTTCACAAACCCCATGTTGTCTCCGTAAGAATTTCAGAGTTTTTGAAAAGCTGTTCTTTTAGTTAACTGTTCTTTCTCAGTTAAGATCTTCTTTTGAGACATCAGGAAGCCATTCCATTTTCCATGTCCTTTAGTAAGTTTTCAACATCAAAAATTAGTTGTTTTTTTTCCTTTTACTTAATTATTCTATAACTTGAGGAGATTTATCCAGACCAGGAGTTTGCCAATAGGCAGGTGAGTTGCCCTGCTTATTTTAAAATCTTTAACACAGCTAGAATTAGATTGTAGAGTGATATTTCAAAGTTCTATGCAATGTTTTGTACCTGGCAGCCATTCAGCCAGTATAGCTTTACTGAGTTGAATTGGGCTATTCCTTAGCCTTCATTCCTGATTCTAGGACACTAAACTGGGAAGACATACAAAAATGACAGTTATTAGCATGGATGCTGCCAAGGCTTTTCCTGTTTTTTTCCTTATATTGTCTTAATTTATGTGGAGTAAAAATGCCAGATACAATACACTAGTAATACTAATTCCCCTTCTCTCCGCCACCTCCCCCATCAGCCATCCCCACCCCCTAGATTTGGTGTTCAGTGGTTTTCCAGGAATTTCAATCCATAAATGTCTATATATAAGGGGTAATTTTGATGGACCACCTCAAAAACCATTCATATACAAAATGCAAAATTCTTAGGTTTACTGTCTAGCTTTCTGGTTGTTAAATAACTGGTTCTATGCAGAGATTTGATTGGTGGTTACCAGAGGGGAAGGGTCGGGGGGAGGAGGGCAAAAGGGATAATTAGGCACGTGTGAGGTGATGGGTTGTAATTAGTATTTGGGTGGTGAACATGATGTAATCTATGCAGAAATAGCAGTATAATGATGTACACCTGAAATTTATACAATGTTATAAACCAATGTTATTGCAATAAACAAAAAATTAAAAAAAAAGTAACTGATTCTATGAACAAACATACAAACATCAGAGAAAGGAAGAAAAATCTCTTGCATTTCTTTTATCTGGCAGATTGCATTTTAGATTGAAGAGTATATCAGCAATTGGATTGTAATTTTCAGTTATATTCCATTGTCTTGCTGTTATGGTTTCCAACAGCTCTCAGGTGACTATCAAAATAGTTTTTTAATCTCTTCTGTGTCTTTAAAACTATTTTAATTGGAACCTGACACAAGAAATGCTAGGCATCATTTTAAATAAGAAGATATTTCTACAATTTTAATAGAATTATAAAAATTGTGTACACATTTTTATTTTTAATGTTTTACTCTTAAAAAGGCTATTTCAGAATTTTATAGAGCAAAATAATCATTTGAGAAATTAAATATCTTATTTTTCTCAGCTTTTGCTCATCCCAAGGGAAAGAAAAACTCCCTTCCCGTGTTATGCTTTTATTTACTTGTTAATTATGTCTTACTGCTCTAGAATAAACTCCTTAAGCAAACACCTTTTTGGTTCAACATTGTATTTACAATGTCAAAAACATTGCTTGACACCTCTCAATCTACAAAAAGAAATTTGTTGAATGAATTATAATCTTCCTTTCCTCTTTCAGGTTCATAAATCTGAGACCACTGTATGAAGAGCTGCTATTGAAGAATAAATCGTACATTTCATTAGTATAGTTGGCATTAAGGAGACTTCTTTTAGGTGTCTAAATTCGCTGAGGAGATTAAATTTATTTTTTCCTAGGGAGAATGGGAATAGGACAAGTACTTTGAGATGTAGAAGGGAGGAGCATGTCCTGTTTACTCACAGGTTCCTTGAATTCCAACAGGACTTGAGATAGAGGTGGTAGATGGGGATAAGGATGAGACAAGGATTGTGGGTTCCATCCTTAGTTAATATAGATTCTCATTCTTCTTGGGAGCTTTACTCAAGGTCCTGGGAATCAAGCTTCATAAAGAGGGAAAGGGGCCACCAGTGGAGACGCCCATCTTTTGGGATCATGTGGGTATAGAGAAGGAGCAACAGTAGCTTCACTCACCAAGAATTAAGAATTAGAGCCTCTCCCTGTTCTTGGTTGATATAAACTTTGTGATTCTTATATTGTCAAACAAAAGAAGAAAACATTTCAATTTCTTAGCAATTCCTCAACTGTTTGAAAATTAGAACTTTATGTTTCTAATTATTTATTTTTATGAGTTGAGTGTCTCTGTGCATTCAACTTTGGGGAGGTGGTTATATTTCTTTTCTTAGGCTAGTTTTTCAGAATTGGAATTACTGGGTAAAAGGAACAAATGGTTTTAAGGCTCTTCATTCATAGTGCCAAATAATTTCTCCCAAGATTGATCAGTTTTTACCACCATAAACTGTATATAACACACATTTAAATACAGCTTATCCATCTTTCACCATTAAAATGTCAACATCTGTCATTTCTGAATATTATTTGCTTAAAAGTAAGATTGACAAATTTTCTACATAAACTAGTTTTTAAATTAATTTACTTTCATCTTTTGGGTAATGTTTCTTTTGTTTATTGAGGTAACATTGGTTTCTAACATTATATAAATTTTAAGTGTACATCATTATATTGTGATTTCTGTGTGGACTACATCATGTTCACCACCCAAAGACTAATTACCATCCATCCCTGTACATACATGCCCTGTTACCCCTATTAAATTTTTAAAAGTTTCTTATTGGTAAGCCTTTGAATATGTATTTATTGCCCCCAATTTTGTTTGTTTATTTAGAGTATTAAGTATCCTTAATTTTTTTCCTGATTTTATTGGGAATGTTGGACATTTTACTGTTAAATTTGATCTTGGTTTTTAATAGGAGAGAAAAATACATTATGTTAAGCAAATATCCTACAATTTTGGAGTTTATAAAAAGGTTGTTTTAATGGTTGTTTGCTATAGTCAAGTAAAGAATAGTCATTTTATTTTATTAAAGGATAAAACTATATTCATCCTTGTTTCACATTAAGGAGAATGAATACAAAATGTTTTGAAATTTTTAGATTACCTACTTAAAAACTATGTGGTTATCTTTAGTTTTAAATATTGTCAGGTATAAGATATATCTTCTAAATTAGAATATGCTAACTTGCAGAATTAGCAGATCAAGTCTTCTCGATTTGTATTTTGTGATGATTTCTATGTTGAGTTTCCTTATTTATGAAAACAGGGATAATAAAACGATGCAATGGATGTATGTAAATACTCGTGAAAGTTAAATATACAAGGCATGAGAGATGATTAAAAGGATCATGAGAAAGGTAACATTTCTAGATTTTATAGCTGATTTAGCGATGTTTTTCCAATTTCTCATGTTATAATAAATTTCTGAAGGTTTCTAAAAATAAACATTTCTAATATGATTTTTCTGACTCTATATCTCCATTAAATACTTCAAAGAGCATTTTTTTTGGTTTTGACTGTATGACATGATGCTATGTCAATATAATAGTTGATTCTGTAACAAGTGAACATAGCAAAGTTTGTTTCTCTCTTGCCTCCTTAAATGAGTGTTTATGGCATAAATTAGTCCACATGTGGTTATGTGTCATTACTCACTGACATCTCCATGTAACATAAACTTTAAAAAATCACCTTGAAACAAAAGCCAAGCTGTGAGACACCAGATGGGAACTAGATTTTTAAATATATTTTGCTATTTCTTTTCAGATTTGGCTTATAGTTTTATTTTATAAAACTTTACAGAAAAATGCTCAGACATTTAAATTTTGACAGGACAGTCAGAGACATAGAGAGTTAACAACTCTAAATGCTTTGGTTATCAAATTGTAACACAAATTTCTTGTTAAGTGATCTCTGTTGAACATTGGTATTATAAAAAATTTATTTGTTGGTATTATATTAATTTATTCTTCAAATTTTTGTTGGTTACCTCATTTACTAATATTGCAGTCTGTTGAATAGCCTTGTATCTATTACTTTAAGAGATTTTTGATCCTTCTATCCTCTTACTACTAAAATATGATGCATCATGACGATCTCTATTAATATGCAAATTAAGTGTGTTCTTTACTTTTGATCTTTTATATGATGCCGTATACTTGAATTAGCCATTTTATCACATAAATTATGAGCTAAAACCATTCCATTTGTGTATTTAAATCCCAGAACGTAAAGTTTGAGATTGAAACCTTGACTATGAGTCTTCTAGAGAGGTACACACTGCTGACCACACTCACCCAGGCCCCTGCTGATAGATGCAGTGGAATTGAACTCACGCCTCATAAAGTTCATCATATTTTGACCATATAACATCATTACACTTTTCAAAAGGAAATTATTACTGTCCCTCTTGTCTTCACTAACCTGGGTTCATGCATAAACTATTAAAAAAATCATTTTATTCTAAATGTAGCCACAGTTATAACAACAGTTGAAAAAAATAATGTAATTTTAATAGCTTCTTCTTATCTAACCCAATCTATCCATGAAAGATAATCTTATAAACTCAAAGTCATTGGGGATATGAAAAGCAGATGATTAAAATGATCTGAAACTATCTCGTAGCCATCTGGGAGTGTGCAGATTGGCAGGGCCTCGACTGACATAAGGATGAAAGAAACTCCTTAAAGATATTTTGACTTGAGAGAGGTCAGGGAGTCATCCTGGATGGGATAGGGAAAGAAGAAGAGGAGGGAGAATGGGAGAACATGCCTGCCAATGAATGGCGGGCCAAGAACTAGGTGAGGACCTAAGATTAAGAACACAAGTTTAGGTTTTGGATGCTTATAATTTTAAGGTTGGCATAGAAAATTGAGGAGGCTATTCTTGGTACAAAGATCCTATAATTTTTAAACATGGCATTGAGCTTATACCATAGGTTCACTAAATTTATTCCCCAGAAATAGTAGTTAGGTCAAGAGGAGCCACTTTAAAAACAAATCAAGATAATGATTCTGCTCCTGCTACGTCATTGGCCCCTAATGGTTAACTCTAGTAGACAAATAAGACATTTAATGCACAACATACTGTCAGAACCAAGATTGTGAAGTGGTGGGTCAGGATTAATTACTATGGGTTTTAAAAAATCACTTATGGTGAAAATCCAATAAAAAATGTTTAAAAGTAGTTGGTATGATTGAGACTTGGAGTCCAAACCCAACTGGATTCAAATCCTGTTTTCCAGCATTATTAGCTATATGACCTTATTTAGTTTACTTACTCTCTGAAACTCAGCTTCCTCATATAAAATGAGCATCAGAATATGTACCTCCCTGGTTTAGGAAGGTGTCATGAGATAAGGGACTCAAAGTACTTGGCACAGTGACTGCAGCAGACACGGTATATTTTAGTTATTATTTTCATGATTATTATCAATATAGTAATTATGATGATGACTAGTTTTAGTTGACAGCTCCCAAATCTTGAAACATAAAGGGATCGTGGTTTCAGAGTCAAGCAAGAGCAGTACGCAGAAACCCAATCTATCCATCAGCCTATGTCAGGAAATGTGGCCATAGCTAGAAAGTAAACCATAGTGGAGACAGAAGTTTGAGAGTAAGAGAAGCATAACAAAACCACGGTTCTTAAAAAGATAGGGCATCAGGTGTTCTCAACCTGACGTGGGTATGTTGAGGATAAGATTGGGAGGGAAAGTAAAATCTAGACAGAGGCTTTTGTGAATGCTGTAACTCAAGAGTGTGGACGAAAGGAACAGGGAAAGAAAGGGTTACGATGAAGTTAAAGTGGGATCAAGAATATTCTGAGGCAGTTACCCAGGTATGATCCAGGACTCCTTAAGTGCCTCTTGACTGGGGACATGATTGACTAAAAGCTTGATGCCTGCCATAGGTAATCACTAACTGCTGACAATTTTTGAAATTGCAGGAATGTTAGAACAAGGAGTCGTGTAGATCACTGTTTTGTGGGTCAGAACTTTGGAAGAGTTTTATAATTGGTTTACTTATCTTCCCTGGAAATTTCTGGTATTGGCTCTAGCCTGTTTTAAAAAGCAGTCACATCTTTTGAAATGGCTTACCTACCACCTTACTGGCATTTTCTTTTAAGTTTTTGCTAGCACAGGCAAGTCCATGCAGATTGGTTCATCTTTCCACCTTGCCAAGAACTTTTGAAGAAGTGTCAAGAGACAGTAAATCCTAATATATGCAAAAATTTTGAATTCGTAAAATGACAAATTACACAACTGAGACAGGGGATAAAATGCTGTTTTAAATAAATTTAAGTGTTGGGCTCTAGGTTTGGGAGATGGAAGTTCATAGAATGAGTGAGGATTGGGAAATTATTAATACTATGTATATATAAGTAAATGCAGAAGTGAGATCACAGAAGGAAGTGAGAAAATAGAGATGAGAGACTACGATTGTAGGAACATTCTGGGTGTATTAAGTTTTGTCAATTTTTCCTATTTATTATATTTCTATTTCTGTTTTTTCCCGGTAATAATAACTGGCAAAATTATTAAAATGCAAAGGATTCATATTCATCTTCAGTTAAACCAAAGAAAAGATGAGGTGGAAAGTGTGTGTCCCATTTTGAATCCAGTCTTCAAAAACATCTACCAGGACTGGAGTGGGCAGTGGTAGCTATATAGTGGAAAAGCAGCACAAATCATTCGTGCACACCATAGAAAAGAGAGCATGATAAGAAGAAATAAATTGATTTCAAGAAAATTAGTCTTTCCTTTTTCCAAACAAGAGATAATTTGAAAATTTATGATATAGTAGAATAAGAATATGACTGATTGGTGAGGTCGTATCCTGGGCTGACATAAAATGCTCAATGATATCTAACATTATAAAACAGAAACAGGGGTGACATCAGTGTTATGGCGGAGTGAGCTTTCCCGTGAACTCTTCCCCCGATAAGATACAACAAAAGGAACAGTCACAGACCAACAACCGAATCCCAGACAGTGAAAAGCAAGATCGGAAAGATCCACACTGCCGCACATCTGAGAGTGGAACGTGCTGGGCCCCTGGAGGAAGTGGGGAGAGGTAAGGAGAACTCCTCTCCCTCCCCAGGGATCCCAGTCCATGTGGCTCCCAGAGATGGGGGAGGGGAGGCTCTCTGAGGGGGAAATGGTAGCTCTTCGAGCTCTCTCAGACAGTGGGAAACTCCCATACAGAGGACTCAGAAGAGCCACAGGGCTACCACCGACATCTGAGCACCCCAGAGAGTGGATACCAAGGGGCGAACGAGAAGCCCCCCATGCCAAGGACCCAGAGGGCAAAAGAGAGAGCCAGCCACTCCCACACCTTGCAGCTCAGCCAACCATATCAGATCAAGCCATCTGACTCACGGATCACAGGGAAAAACCGGGGCAGAGTGCAGGGGGCTCAGATTACACAGCCCTTTACCACCACACTGTGGTGGCGGGTGGAAATTGCAACCAGAGATTTCCAGGATGAGGAAAAACAAAGCCAACACAGGAACCACAATGCAAAGATACATGAAATCACCAGACAAGAAGGAAAATGACAAACACCCAGAAACCAACACTGAAGACACAGAAATCCATAACCTAAACGACAGAGATTTCAAAATAGCTATCATAAAAACACTCAACAAAATATGAGACAACACAGACAAACAATTCAATGAGATTAGGAGTTTCTTCACAAAAGAGATTGAAATCATAAAGAAAAACCAATCAGTGCTGATGGAGATGAAGAACACAATGGAGGAGATAAAGGAGAATCTGGAATCTTTAAAGAACAGAGTCGACAATATGGAGGAAAGAAGCAACATTATAGAGGATAGGAATACAGATATGCTCCAGATGGAAGAGGAGAGAGACCTAAGACTAAAAAGAAATGAAGAAAGTCTCCGAGAAATATCTGACTCTATTAGGAAATGTAACATAAGAATTATAGGTATTCCTGAGGGAGAAGAGAGGGAAAGAGGAACAGAGAGCCTATTCAAGGAAATAATAGCTGAGAATTTCCCTAATCTGGGGAAGGAGCAGGAAATACCAGTAAGTGAAGACAACAGGTCACCTAAATACGTCAACAGGCAAAAGCCCTCTCCATGACACCTCGTGGTAAGGCTAGCCAGAGTCAATAACAAAGAAACAATGTTAAGGGCAGCTAGACAAAAACAAAAAATAACGTACAAAGGAACTCCCATCAGGCTCTCAGCGGATTTCTCAACAGAAACTTTACAGGCTAGGAGAGACTGGAATGATATATTCAAAATACTGAAAGACAAAAACTTTCAGCCAAAAATACTCTATCCAGCAAAAATATCCTTCAAATATGATGGAGAAATAGTAACTCTCCCAGATAAACAAAAGCTAAGGGAGTTCATGGCCATGAGACCCCCACTACAAGAAATACACAAGAAGGCCCTCAGGCGTGAAAAAAAGAAGAGAAAAGGAATACAAAGCTTGGAGCAAGGAGAAAAATAGGTAGATAAACTCAGAAAAATAGTAGATCTTTACCAGAATAGGTTAGCAACCACTTAAATACTAAAATAAAAGATCAAAGGAAGGAATTCACCAAAAATAAATTTAACCTCATCACTGTAAACACACAGCCACAACACAAGATAGAATAAGGTATAACAAGAACGACTTAGAAGGGGAAAAGGAAAGTGATTGAATTGACTTAGTATAAGGAAACAGGAGGCCATCAGATAATGGACTATCTCATACACAAGATTTTTTACACAAACCTCAAGGTAACCACTAAACAAATAATCAAAACAAAATCACATATGATAAACAAAGAGAAAACTAGAAGAGTTGTAAGATAGAACAACCAAACTGAATTGGCAGTCCAAAACAAATGGGACAAGAAACAAAGGAAACGCAAAAGAACCAGAAAATAAGTGACAAAACAGAAACATTAAGCCATCATATATCAATAATTACATGTAAATGGATTGAACTCTCCAATCAAAAGATACAGAGTGGCAGGATGGATTAAAAAGCAAGACCCAACAATATGCTGCCTCCAGGAAACACATCTCAGCACTAAAGACAAGCACAGGCTCAGAGTGAAAGGATGGAAGACAATCCTCCAAGCTAACGGCAAACAAAAGAAAGCAGGTGTTGGCATACTCATATCAGACAAAGTAGATTTCAAGATAAAACAGGTTAAGAAAGACAAAGAAGGGAAATATACAATGATAAAAGGGACACTCACCAAGAAGACATATCACTTATAAATATATATGCACCCAACATAGGAGCACCAATGTACATAAAGCAACTATTAACAAACCTAGAGGAGACATTAAAAACAACATAATAATAGTAGGGGATCTTAATACCCCACTTACATCAATGGCTAGATCATCCAGACAAAAAGTCAATAAAGAAATAGTAGACTTAAATGAAAAACTGGACGAGATGGACCTAGTAGATATATACAGAGCACTCCATCCAAAAACAGCTGACTACACATTCTTCTCAAGCACACATGGAACATTCTCAAGGATAGACCATATGTTGGGAAACAAAGCAAGCCTCAATAAATTTAAGAAGACTGAAATCATAACAAGCATCTTTTCAGACCATAATGCTATGAAACTGGAAATGAACCATGAAAAAAAAACTGGGAAAGTGACAAAGATGTGGAGATTAAACAACATGCTACTGAACAACCATTGGATCACTGATGAAATTAAAGGAGAAATCAAAAACTATCTGGAAACAAATGAAAATTAAAATATGCCATACCAAACCATATGGGATGTAGTAAAAGCGGTCCTGAGAGGGAAACTCATAGTGATACAAGCCCACCTTAACAAACAAGAAAAAGCCCAAATAAACAACCTTAAATTACCTAACAGAACTAGAAAAAGAAGAACCAACAAAGCCCCAAGTCAGCAGAAGGAGAGAAATAATAAAAATCAGAGCAAAAAATAAATGAAATTGAGACCAAAAAAAACAGTAGAAAGGATTAATGAAACAAAGAGTTGGTTCTTTGAGAAGATAAACAAAGTCAACAAACCCTTAGCCAGGCTTACTAAGAAAAAAAGAGAAAAGGCTCAAGTAAATAAAATTAGAAATGAAAGAGGAGAAATTACAACAGATACCACGGAAATACAGAGGATTATAAGAGAATGCTATGAGAAATTATATGCCAACAAATTGGACAATCTAGAAGAAATGGATAAATTCTTAGACTCATACAACCTCCCAAAACTGAACCAAGAAGAAATGGAGAATCTGAATAGACCAATCACAAGTAAAGAGATTGAAATAGTAATCAAAAACCTCCCCCAAAATGAAAGTCGAGGATCAGATGGCTTCTCTGGTGAATTTTACCAAACAGTCAAAGAAGATTTAATATCCATCCTTCTCAAACTATTCCAAAAAATAGAGGAAGATGTAACACTTCCTAAATCATTCTACGAGGCCAACATCACCCTGATACCAAAGCCAGACAAAGACAATACAAAAAAGGAAAATCACAGGCCAATATCGCTGATGAACATAGATGCAAAAATTCTCAACAAAATATTGGCAAACCGAATACAGCAATACATTAAAAAGATCATACACCATGATCAAGTGGGATTTATACCAAGGACGCAGGGATGGTTCAACATCCGCAAATCAATCAACGTGATACATCACATCAACAAAACAAAGAATAAAAACCACATGGTCATCTCAATAGACGCAGAGAAGGCATTTGACAAGATACAACATCCATTTATGATAAAAACTCTTAATAAAATGTGAATAGAAGGAAAGTACCTCAACATAATAAAGGCCATATATGACAAACTCACAACCAACATCAGACTCAACGGGGAAAGACTGAAAGCCATTCCTCTGAGAACAGGAACGAGGCAGGGCTGCCCACTCTCACCACTCCTGTTCAACATAGTACTGGAGGTTTTGGCCAGAGCAATTAGGCAAGAAAAAGGAATAAAAGAAATCCAAATAGGTAACGAAGAAGTCAAACTCTCACTATTTGCAGATGACATGATTTTATATATAGAAAACCCTGAAGAATCTGTTGGAAAACTATTAGAAATAATCCACAACTACAGCAAAGTTGCAGGGTACAAAATCAATCTACAAAAATCAGTTGTATTTCTGTATGCTAATAATGAACTAACAGAAAGAGAGCTCAAAAAGATAATACCATTTACAATTGCATCAATAAGAATGAAATACCTAGGAATAAATCTTACCAAGGAGGTGAATGACCTATACAATGAGAACTGCAAGACATTATTGAAAGAAATCCATGATGACATAAAGAAATGGAAAGATATCCCATGCACATGGATTGGAAGAATAAACATAGTTAAAATGTCTATATTACCTAAAGCAATCTACAGATTCAATGCAATCCCAATCAGAATCCCAATGACATTCTTCACGGAAATAGAAAAATGAATACTAAAATTTATATGGGGCAACAAAAGACCCCAAATAGCTAAAGCAATCCTAAGAAAAAAGAACAAAGCGGGAGGCATCACAATCTCTGACTTCAAAACATGCTACAAGGCAATAGTAATCAAAGCAACATGGTACTGGTGCAAAACCAGACACACAGATAATGGAACAGAATTGAAAGCCCAGAGATAAAACCACACATATATGGACAGCTAATTTTCGACAAAGGAGCTAAGAACATACAATGGAGAAGGGAAAGTCTCTTCAATAAATGGTGTTGGGAAAACTGGACAGCCACATGCAAAAGAATGAAAGTGGACCATCTGCTATCCCCATTCACAAAAATTAACTCAAAATGGATCAAAGACTTGAAGGTGAGACCTGAAACTATTAAACTCATAGAAGAAAATATAGCAACACACTATTTGACATTGGTCTTAAAGGAATCTTTTCGGATAACATGCCTACCCAGACTAGGGAAACTAAAGAAAAAATAAACAAGTGGGACTTTATCAGATTAAAGAGCTTCTACAAGACAAATGAAACCAGAATCAAGATGAACAGACAACCCACCAGCTGGGAGAGAATATTTGCAAAACATACATCTGACAAGGGGTTGATCTCCATAATATATAAAGAACTCACACAACTGAACAACAAAAAAACAAACAACCCAATCAAAAAATGAGCAGAGGAAATGAACAGACACTTCTCCAAAGCAGATATACGGATGGCCAATAGGCACATGAAAAGATGTTCAACATCATTAATCATCAGGGAAATGCAAATCAAAACAACACTAAGATATCACCTCACCACCGTTAGAATGGCTATAATCACCAAGACAAAAAACAACAAATGTTGGAGAGGACGTGGAGAAACAGGTACCCTCATACACAGCTGGTGGGAATGCAAACTGGTGCAGCCTCTATGGAAAACGGTATGGAGATTCCTCAAAGAATTAAAAATAGAGATGCCCTATGATCCAGCCATCCCACTACTGGGAATCTATCCAACGAACCTGAAATCAACAATCCAAAGAGGTTTATGCACCTCTATGTTCATTGCAGCATTATTCACCATTGCCAAGAAGTGGAAGTAACCTAAGTGTCCCTCAACTGACGACTGGATCAAGAAAATGTGATATATATATATACAATGGGATACTACTCAGCCATAAAAAAAGACAAAATCGTCCCATTTGCAACAACATGGATGGGCCTGGAGGGTATTATGTTAAGTGAAGTAAGCCAGAAGGAGAAAGACAAACACCATATGATCTCACTCATCTGTGGAATGTAAACCAACACATGGACAGAGAAAACTGTATTGTGGTTACCAGGGGCAGTGGGGGTTGGGGGTGGGCACAAGGCGTGAAGAGAGTCATATATATGGTAATGGACAAACAAAAATATACAACCCAAAATTTCACAATGTCAAAAACTATTAAAACATCAATTAAAAAAAAAAACAAACAGAAACATAATGGATCATGGTCTCAGAGCAAAGCACGAGACAATACACGGAAGCCCAATCTGCTAGTCAGCCTATGTCAGGATATGTGGCTGTAGCTACAAAGTAAACAAAAGGAAAAAGAGATAAATGCTTACATGCACAAACAAGGAGGAACTCTGATGTGAGTGCTTTATGCACAAACAAACACAGTGCTGGCTAAGGATGGTTTGGGGAGGGGATTAGTATACAAGATCTTAGAGTGGGAAACTAGAGTCTAAATGACCAACAGTAAGCGTAAGGTATGGCTTTAAGCCTACCCAAAGTGGGACTAGAATTAGAAGTTTTCACAAATCAAGAACCTGCGAAGACTATTGAATGTATAAAAAGAAGTTGAAAATCTTTGCTCACTTGTTCAGGTATATCATAAAGATTTTTCCTTGAACTTTGGGTGGAAATAGAAATAAAAATCACCTGTAAAAAATCAAAAACTTAAGCGTCTGTCATCTGTAGGTATAGGGTCCATATTTACATTGTTTACGTGGTATAGGGATATTAAACCGAGAAATTAAATAGCAACTGGTCCCAGATCTTGCAATCTGCTGGGACCCTGGAAAATTCTATCATAAAATTCACCAGGAGAGAGATTTTCACAGCCAAGAGCACATGGGTTTCCTAAAAAATAATACAGCTCATGCTGAAGATAAGCTCAAAAAAAGGATTATAAGGTATGGAAAGAAATGAATCACTGAAAAGAAAAAAGTCACCTATCACAACAAACAGAATAATTAGGAACACAGATAACAGAACCCTGTAAAAGACGCTTCAGAGCCCATTACAAAAGGAATGTTTATTTCAAACCCACCTTCAGTTTCACAAGTTCAAAGTAGCTCTGCGCTTTAAAACCATTAAAGAAAGATTAAACTTCTGATGACATCGAATGTGTTTCCAAGAAATTTGCAACGATGGACATTTTAGACGGATGGTCTATGTGATGACTTTATAGATGCAAAGGATCTGATTGGCAAACGGCTGGTCCACCAAACAAGCCTTATTTACAAAGTGGGTGGACATTTTTGAAGAGCTGTACGCTAATTTCTACGGGTCTAAAAACTTGCTGTTGCTAGTAAGTAAAATCCTAAATGCCCCGTGCTCAAACGCTTTTACAGAGAGGCTATTTAGTCTAACGTCATCACAGTGGACTGACGCCAAGAATCGGTGTAATGTGGGCTTGATAAAGGCGGCGCTGCCAGTCAAAGGAAACTTGACACTGGGCTGCTGCAGTCTGACCACTACTTCAAGAAAAGAAGGTCTTCAAGGCTGCAGGCAGTCAGAGAAGTAGACTGTATTAGGGAGCAGAATGAGTTAAAATATCCTAGTGTGTCATGGGACAGAAAGAAATCTGTCATCGCTATTTTGTATAATAGTAATATCTGTTTATAAATAATAATAGTTTATAAACACTTTGTAAACAATTTATAATAATTTGTTTTTAAAAAGAACAGTATATTAAGAAAAAAACAGGTGAACCTGGGAAAAATGGCAATTAGAATTTCTAGAAAATACAGACATTAAAATGAATGTGCAGAATACTAGACATTGTTTAAGAGAAAATTAGTTATTCAAAATATCTAAAACAGAGAGATGAAGACATGAAATATATTCAAGAAAGATTGAGATATGGAAGACATAATGAGGAGGGCAAAATATGTCTGATTGGAAGAGCCTGATGGAGTTTCCTCTAACTGTAGATACAGAAGAAACAGAGACAGAGAGAGAGGAGGGAGAGAGGGGTGAAAGCTATGAACAGCATTGTGTATTTTAGTTAAAACAAGAGAGATGAAATAAGTATTTTTCTACGAGTATTTATAAATTAGCATAAATACTTCCAGAAGAAGAACAATGGAACTTTATAATAATGAAAAAAATGGAATCATTAGTAAAAAAATAAACCTCCAAAATGCTTACAGATAAAGATTACCCAAATCCTCAGAGAACAAAAATCCTCTTTCATATAGATAATCTTCCAGAGACTAGAAGAAAAAATGAAAGTCCACAACGAGTCATCCAACTCATGAGATGAGGGAAATTATAGTCCTAGATGTCATATCTGAAATCTTTCAGGCCAGATGTGTTTTAGAATTTACCATTTGCTTTATTTTGAGAGTGGTAATGAGTAAATATTTGCATATTATGCAATATTCTCAATGTCTAGTGCAGATTATAGTAATAAACAGCCTGCTTATATGAGTAAACATTAATATTTCCCCAAGAAAATGTATGGCTATTTACAGTAAGTTGATAAAGTCTATTAAATGTGTTACCACTTATTCATATATTTTGCTAAATTGATAAATGAAATAATGGGATAAATATAAACCTTAAATACTACAACTCTTATTTTTAAGAAATATGTTCAAGTAAATCTTCTAACGTATGTAGATCCAAATTGTATTATACCTGTACATACGTATATATGAGTGTGCATTTATTATAGCTGTTTGAAGATATCAGAGTTGAAGCATTATTATTGCCATTGTCATCAAACTAGACTTGGACATCTCGTGATCATGATGGAACAGGATTCTTAGGGATAAAATAACACTACACCAGTCATTTAAAAAGCCTTTTAAAGGACTATTCCATTGTTATCTGGCCCATTAACATGGTTTTCAGTCTAAGTAAGCCCTCTTTAGTTAAGTAAATGGCCATGAATCTCCGGCTCGCTGATAAACGCAGGCTGTTCCAGGGGAGCAATTAACACAATACACATTTTCACTATATCAGCAACAATGATTTTATCACCTGCACTTATAGTACTGTCATTATTATCTTCACTAGGACCTCACGCTTCTGTGCATTTAACACAGTAGAATAATTTCTCCATCATACAAAGAAAACACAAGGTACATAATTATCAATGTTTATCATTTTTTTGATGTCAACTTCTAACTTATTTATACTTTTGTCTGACAAACGTTTAGGGTAGGTAACATGGTTTAATATTCACTTCTCATTAATGAGTTTCCATTTTCAGTTGCAATTTCAAATGTCATTATAGGATAAATTTTGCACTAAGCATTTGTTAATACTGGTTTATTAA
Source organism: Diceros bicornis minor (assembly GCF_020826845.1). Lineage (NCBI taxonomy): Eukaryota > Metazoa > Chordata > Mammalia > Perissodactyla > Rhinocerotidae > Diceros > Diceros bicornis. Next base: position 3,721,510 of record NC_080744.1, on the reverse strand, counting down.
CATTAACAGTTATTTATTATAAATTTATTATACATGAGTATCTTTGTACTGACTTATTTCAGGAAATAATGATTCCTCATCTTTATTAATTACAGGAAGTATGCTGGGCGAGAAGAGCATTTATAACACTATTTCATGGGGATTTATGGCATTGCTGTTGTCTTATATTTTACTTATACATATTTATAACTCACATTGGACATTGTCAATATTTTTGTTTAATCAAGCATGTTTTTAAAAGATTTAGTGAATAACAAAAATATCCTATAAATCTGCACCTATAGTTATCCTTTTTTTTTGCTTTTATGTCATTGTGGAGATCTATATTTCAACCTGCTCTCATATCATTCTGCCTGAAAGACTTATTTTAACATCTTTTATAATGCTGGTCTGTGGGTGATGAATTCTTCCAACTTTTGTACATCTGAAAAAGTCTATTTTACTTCAAATTTTTGAAAGATATTTTCTCTGGATATGGCAAACCTAAATTGCATTTCTTTCAACACTTGAAAGGTGGGCTCTGCTGTCTTCTCACTCGCATTGTTTCCAATGAGAAATCTGCTGTCATCTGCGTCTTTATTCCTTTGTAAATAATGTCTCTCTCTTACTGCTTTACAGATTTTCTTCTTGTCACTGATTTTGAGCAATTTGATTATGGTGTATCACCCTTCATGTGTCTCATGATTGACTTTTGTTGAGCTTCTTGGGTTTATAGTTTTCATCAAATTTGGACACTTTTCAGCCTTTACTTCTTTAAATATTTTTGCTCCCCTTTCATATATTAGGATGCTTAAAATTGCTCCACAACTCACTAATTGTTATTTCAGTTTTTTAATTCTCTTGGCATTTAATTTTTGCTGGTTTGCATTGCTGTTTTTAAAGTTGTTGATCTTTTACCCAGCAACATCTAACTGTAATTACTCCCATCCAGAAGTGCAGTTTTTATTTGGCATTGTAATTTTCAACTCTAGAAATCTGATTGGCTCTTTTTTTTTGTATATGTCTTTACCTAACTTTTTGAACTTATAGAATTTGGTTCTAATAACTCTTTAAAGGTCCTTGTTTACTAAATTTAGTATTTGTGTCAATTCTCATCAATGTCAATCAATTGGTTTTCTCCTCACTTTGGGAGATATTTTTCCGGTCTTTTGAATTCATGGTAATCTTTGGTTTGATCCAGACATTGTGAATTTTACCTTGTGGGGTGCTGAATATTTTTGTATTTCTATAAATATTCTTGAGCTTTACCCCGGGACACATTGTAGTATTTGGAAACAGGATGATCCTTTTGTTTAGTTTTTTGTAAACAGTATGATCTTCTTAAAATTTGTTACGCAGTACCAAGGGAGCATTTAGTCTAAGGTTAAGTATTCACCACTGCTGAAGCAAGACCCTTCTAAATACTCCACCCACACTGTAAATTTTTAGATTTTCTACTCTGCCAGGGGAGAATAGATACTGTTCTTGTCCATTTGATCTCTGAGGACTGTTCCCTCTAAGCCTCTTGGATGAGTCTCTCCCTGGCCTTGAGTAACTTCTTCACATTCTGGTGCTGAGCGATACTCTGCTGAATCATCAAGCGATATCCTCTGCAGATGCCAGATTCTCTGTGAAGTTCTCTCCTCTCTGGTACTGTCTTGTGAATTCTGACTGCCTTGGTCTATGAGGACTCTAAACTCGATCTCCCCAGCTCAAGGAGTGAGCTGAGCTCCACCTTGATTCCGCTCCCCAGTGCCCGGGCCTCTAGATGATTCAAGGCAGGAAGCCGGGCATTCCCGGCCCCATTCGTTTCTTGTCCCTTGGCCATCACTGTCTTTTGTTGCCTTATGTCCAATGTCTTGAAAGCCATTGTTTCATATGTTTTCTTTTGTTTCTTTTTGTTTCAGGCGTGTGCCTGAAATTTCTACCTCTTCAATAAGACAATATAATACATTTTTATTAAATAAAAATAATTGAGTTTAATAGGACCCCACATTAAGAACAAAATATTGAGATTATGAACTGATTTTTAGCAATTAGATGCTCAGAATTAACCAAACAACTGTAGCAAATCTATCATATATATAGATTTAGACAATTACATATGCAATATGAGAAAGTTTATAATTTAATAATATAAGATAACCATATTTTTAGTTGTAAATTGTCAGCCCCAGAGATGATTAAAATTTGCCCATCAATCTCATAATAATCAAAATTACCCACTTTTACTTTTAGATTATATCATTATTTCTTACACATGTCACTGTAGCTCCATTTTTCAAACTAAGCCAAAATTTCCAAAGAAATTACTCAGGCACCGAGGAACTGAATTGCCTGAGAATTGGAATAATGCAATAATTTCTTTTCTATCATGGAGATCAGTTCAAAGTCAGAGAGAGAGAGAGAGAGACCTGTTATTGGTCCTAGAAAAATTTTGCCCCTTATATGACCTTTACTTTTAGATATTTTAGATTTTGTATATCAATTTTTTTTAGTATAAGTTTAAAAAATATCATTTTTAAAAGCATCAAATATACAAAGTATCTAGGGATTAAATTAATGAAAATGTGTTAGAAAAAAATAAATTATTGAGAGACGTAAAGAAGATCAAAATAAATGGAGAGATAAAACATGTTTATATATTGAGATTTTTAGTTTCCAAAAATTGCAATTCTTCATAATTTAATTCTAGATTTAGTAGAGCACTATTCAAAATCCCAACATGTTTTTGTGGAATTGACAAGCTAATTCTAAGATTCGTGTGGGAATGCAATGGACAAAGAATGCCAAGTCCATCATAAAGAAGATCAGAAAGTACTTACACTCAGATATAGACGCTAAAGCTACAGCTCCAGTAATGAAGACAGCAAGGGTTTGTTTGAGGATAGACACACAGACAGACAGAAGGTAATAGAGAACTGAGAAAGAGAGTCACACGTGCACGGACAGTTGAAACATGATGAGGTGGTACCGCAAAGCAGTGGAACACAGCATTTTAACGAAAAAAAGCTGATCTAAGAGTATATCCACATAGGAAAAAAAAAGTGAAATTGGACCCCTATCTCACAGAAGAAAAGTCAATTCTAGCCAGAAGACTTAAATGCGAACTCCAAAACTGTACATATTCTAGAATGTACTATTGAAAATCATCTCTGATAATTTATGGTAAAGAGGAACTTCTGAAAGAAGAGGTAAAAAGCAATAAATATAAATAAAAATAATAATAAAATTTAATAAAAATGTGAAATGCCAAAGGGGACTTTACAAAAAGAAAAGGCAAGATTCCAAGTGGGAGAAGATATTTGTTACACGTACAACAGACAATGAGCTAGTCCCTAGCACGGAGGAGGAATGCCTACATCAATGAGAAAAAGAGGCGAGCAGGCCTAGAATGAGCACCTCACATGTGGGGAAAAGCGAACAGCTGATAAACACAGGAAAAGATTTTCAGTACCTGATAATCAGGAAAATGCAAATTAAAAACACAGTACGTTACCATTACTCACTCATCATAAAAGCTTGATGATAGCTATTGGCAAGGTTGTAGACACCTAGTATCTTCATATTCTGTCACTAAGAATGTCAATTGCTTCAACAACCTTAGAACACAGTTTCGCATTATTTAAACACATTTTAAGACAAACAAGTCTGTGATCTAGCAATTTGTCTCCTAAGCATATATGCGAATTTTCTGTGCATGTCCCTCAAGATACATGAATGAGAATTTTCCTTGTGTATTTGTTTATATTATTCAAATTTGGCAATAACTCACATATCAGTAAAATGGATAAATACAATATGGTATATTCCTTCCATGTAAAAGTGAGCAAAAAAAATTAATAAGCAATAGAGGCTAAACTATAGTTGAATTTCAGAAACCTAACATTTCTTGGAGAAAAAAGACACAAAAGAGTTCATAAGATTACTTCCCTCTAAAAGTAGAGAAGAATAACAGCTAGAGAGGACTAACTGCAGAAGATTAAAAACGTGCATAATCTGATATACTTTTTGATTTTCTATTATGATAGCCATCTCTCTTCACTTTAACAACTAGAACAGGACAGGAATCCAGGTTTATCGAAGGCAAAGAAACCATGCTACAGAAAACTCTAGAAAACATTCAGCCTTGTTGTCCTGTTAAAACCAAAAACTGAATTACAGAAACAATGTCAGAATTAATAAAAATAACTTGTGCTCTTTATCATTCACTGTTAGTGGTCTGAATAAATAGGCAAGGTGTTTATCTTAAAATTTCAATTAGAAACAAGTAAAATTGTTTATTTAAATCTGTGGGAAATCATTCTATTTACTGAAATACAGATATTAATAGTCTTTTGATTTAATCCAAATAATTAGAATATGAATATAATTTATCTCATAACCAAACTTTAAATTTTTAAAAAATAGCTCAAAATATAAATTCCAACAAAATTCTGGTATTGTGAGTTGTACTTACTTTAGCAAAGCACGTTCCTGGCACATTTAAAAAAATAATACAATTTTAATTATCTTTTTCTTTGCTTTAGTGTTCTTTTCTCGGTATGTTATTTTTTCACACTGTTGTAATATTTTCCACCCTTGGAGTAAAGCCAACAGTAAATAACCTGTCAAGATAAATTCCAAGTTGTATAATCTATGGGCTATTAACAGAGAGAGCACAGCTGGTTTGTGTGCATCCATAGTTTTATTTCATGGAAATGATAGATAATTATGAGGAAATAGGAGAGAAGTACATGCTTTTAATATTAATTATTGGCAATCAGGTCAGATTGAGAAAGTAGGATACAAATATTTTTAAATTTCACGTACCTATTTTTAAGAATGTTATAAAATAAGATTTATTTCCTTGTACCTACATATTTTTAATATACAGAAAAGGGCTAAAAAGAAGATCTTGTTGAGTAATTTTTCAAAATTCAAGGTGTATTCTCTTCTTTAATTATCTTGTAAAGCCTAAAGCTAACATTTTCCTTCCTTGATACATGTTTTTCTTTCTTACTTGTATGTACTTAGTCAGGAGGTAACTTCCATTTTTTTCTTTTTTTTTCCTTCCTTCTTTCCCCTCCCCTTCTACCAAATTATGTCCTCAAGTAACATAAAACGTTTTATCTTATGGTTATATAAACTTGGAAGGCAGTTTCCATTAACAAATATGTGCAGAAGTTCATTATTAGATCTTTATTTTAAAACTTGAATACAAAAAAATGTATTTTAAAAATATATCTCAACTGTGCAAAATAGTCAATTATAACTGTGCCCCCTTCAATTCAAGTCTTCCTGTGGGTAAGTGTTGTTTCTTTTTTTTATGAGAATGTATGGTACTATTACATTATTTTGTCAATAGGCTGGAAAACCTCTCTTATGCCGGTGACTTTAAGGTAATTATTCTTTCAAACAATGAGTAAATTTGGAATGATGGTTGTGAAAATTATGATTCATATGTATTTTGAACTTTTTTTCTATAGCACTTGACCTATACAAGTTTTATTTTACTTTTTGTTGCAATCATCTTGGCCATTTTTTTAAAATCTATTTTTTACAACAAATGAAGAATTCTAACATTACGATCAGTTTGGTGGCATCACGTGAACATTAGTGCTTTTCTTTGGCATGTACACTGGAAAGCTCTGACCCCTCTGCTCTTAGGCATAACCCACAGTTGGAGGGAACATTCCTAGGTTCTACCTGAATGTGCATTCGCTGAGATGGGTGATAGGAGTTAGGAAGAAACACGCTAAAAGAATTGTCCTAAATTACTACAAAATGTGTGTGTGTGTGTATTCTCATTTCCCAGCATGGCTGACTTTGCATTAGGCCAGGCTGTGTAAAACTGTATTCAAGTAACTCAAGAAACTAGAACCTTCTGGTTATAAGATAAGCCCCTATAAAGCAGAGTGTGACAGTTCATCTCAAATATAGCGGAGATGCTAACATTCCTCAGTTCCCATCTCTCAGGCTGTTGGCAACTCTGAAAAATCTACTGATTAATTGCTAAAAATTTTCCCTGAAAAAGGAAAAACAAGTTTAACATGGATAATTCAAACCTATTTTCCTGGTGTTCTCTCCCCATGAATTTCTTCAGGATTCTAAAAAGAAAAATATTTTACATTCCTTTGATGACAATATTCAAAAAATCTCAACTAATTCTGATACAAATGGCCCAGATCTCAGACTATAGTTTCTTAATACCCATTACAGGTTTGAATATTAATGACTCCTCTTGCTGAGACACTGCACATTCCGTCTGCCGTGGGCTCCAAGGACCCCGACTGCAACTCGCAGTTCCTGACAAATATGACGAAGAGGTTGCTCTGAGCTGCTCATATGTTCTTATTCACTATGCGATTTTTTTTTACATTAGCCATCAAAATGGCTGTTTTTCTGAAAGGGGTGTCAGTAGTGGCTACTGAAATGAATAAAACTGTCTCTAGTGCAATGTTGTTATGGTGCTGTTACATAAAATCTTTGTGCTATGCACATGGAATGGACAAATGAGAACCAGAGGAAGTACACTTTAAAATCTTATTTAAAAAGACAGATGATTGCAGCATTTGTTATTTTTTATCCGGTCTCTTTTCAGATATTGATGACTGTCATTTGAAGCAACATAGTGAGAGCTGAAGCCGGGCTGGTCCCTGCTGCACCTTATCCAGCATTAGATAAACCAAGTGTGGAAAATTGGTTCTCAAATGTGCTTTGTTAACAATGCTGATAGCATCAGTCTTTAATTTATTGAAATAACAGCCTCTCTAATGTCACTTGCAGTTAGCATTTTACATCCCATGTCTGTACATTTTCATTTGCATAGATTTGAGGGATTGTTTAATTCTGAGAAAGTAAACCATTGCTTTTAACTTTCACTCACATAAATCACTTTTATGGCTAAACGTTGAAAATGACAAATGTAATAAATGCTTGGAGAAAAGGCAGAAGTATCTTAGTCTTTTCTTGTAAGTTGCTCTTTGACAGAATATCAGTAATGGAGGCAGGATCCCAAGAATAAAGAAATCACTGTTTCTGTTATTTCTAAAATACATACATATATATACATATACAATAAAGAATTTTAAAGCTCATATTTAAAAAGAAAATTGTCTATCTATTTCAGATTGGTAGCTGAAACTATATGAATTAATAACATTCTAAGGGAGTGATAAAGAAATAACAATAATGTCAGCTACAATTTATTGAACATTTACAATGCCAAGGTCTGTGCTAGGTGCTTGATATGAATCATTCCTAGTACTAACTGGAATTATGCAAGGTAGATGGATTTAGCTCCATTTACATTGTGGGAATTTAAACTCAGAATTTAAGTAATTTACCCAAGGGACAGAGCAAAGCTGAATTCAAACTCAAGTCAACATTCTTAAAAGCCTATGTTTTTACCATTGCATGATCTCAGATGACCTTAAAACGTAATTAAACAGAGTACTCACTCCTTTATATTCCTTCCTCCCACATTCTCCCCATCCACATCAGCTTAGGAGAATGATCGTCGAAACAGAGATGAATCATTTTCTAACATGAGCACTTTGGGTTTAAGTCAGAAACAAAGGCAGAGTTCTCAGGGCAATATTTCAAAATGTTGTGTGTCCAGAAGGTGTTCTCATCTCTTTAGGTTACACGGATTTGTGACTTCTTTCCTTGCTCTGGTCTCTTTCTGGGGAAATTAAAGATGCAAGTTAAGGAGTGAGGAGAAGGTAGTGGTGGTGGTAGTGATGAGGCTCCCAGAAGGATCCACCTGGACCTACATAACGTGATCTTATGTGGGAGCCTAAGTATTGGCTGCTATTTTAATTCAACTAAAAACCGAGACAAGAAAAGTAGATCTTTCATTTAACTCTTCAGATTATTTGTTAGTTTTAAAAAGCAAATCATGATTTTTAAGGGCTGCAAGATGCTAAGATATGTGGCAAAAGGAAATTATGGGTGTGCCTTAAATTGCTTCTTGTTTTTCAGAACAAAAGTGGGCTGCTATCCTTTCCCTCGGTAAGTTTTGAGTGCAGTCGCATCTCAAAACAAAGGTATATATTAGCAACTTCTGAAGCCTTATTCTCAAAATTTCCTACTGTGTTTTTTCTTTTATCTCTTGATGAATAAAACATGATAAATAAAACATGGAGAGGTGGGTAGACATTGTGCATAGTGATAGGAATTTGCAAGTACAAAAGCTCTTTCTTTAATTTCCTATCAAGTTATTTACTTCATTGTTATTTAATTTCTGATGAAATTTTAGAGAGACAAAATGTGGTGACTATGTCTTCTATATATCAAGTTTAACATATTGCAATATATTCCGATTAAGCCTGTACAAATTATCATCTCTTTTTTTATCAGCAGAATGATGTGATGGAAGAACGTGAGCCTGTGTTGAAATGCTCGCCGAATAAATTGTGAATGGAGCCCCGTCAATACCACACCCCGTCCTTGCGTTAGTGCTATGAAGATGACGTTAGAAAACCAGTCTCAGGTTGTACTAGTCACAAACACGACTCCTTTGATTCACACGTCTGGTCGCTTTGTTTTCAGCTGACACCGTGACTGTCCTGTCACTCCTCCCTCCCCAATTTCACAGCCCAGGCAGCTGAAAACATCACTGTGGATCCCTGAGAGTCCCCACTTGTGTTTCTCAATAAAACTCTAGAGCTAAAAGCTGATGGAACCCCACAGCTGGAAATGAGGGAGCTCAAGGCTGCAGCCTTGAAAAAAAATCCTCTCAGCTCGTCACTCCTCTGGGGTGTTGGTGAGCCCAGTTATCTGGTTACTTTCATCATTTATTGAAAAGCACCATGGGGAGAAATGTGTGGGTCCCCTTGGTGTTATTCAGTAGATAATGAATTAATGAATAGAGGAGCAAAGTGATTTGTGCTTCAGGAGGAGAGAAAAAGATATTTATGTGCAAGAGAGAAGAGGTTAGGAAAGGAAATAGAGGGAAAAGTTCCTGTGGAATATAGAAAGACATGCTGTTGTCCAATGCCTCGCTCCCTTCTCTCACATCACTGAAACAATGAGAAGAGAAAACAATGGGGCAATCCTCATATCAAAGAGGCCAAGTGTATGAGGGTAAATTGTCACGTTTTGTGTCTTAACACTGATGTAGTAAACATATGTCAAAAGAAAAAAAATCTACACAACAGTCTTAGTTCAAAAAAAGTGAAAATAAATAGCTCAAGAGCACCTAATTATTAATGTGAAAGCCAATGTTGTTGCCCTATGGTAAACAGAGAAGACCAATTCACAAACTTGATGTCATTCGAACAATCCAAATTCTCGTTCGGTCCAGCTCTGGGATCTATATGAGGTATGATTGTTCTTCCACTGAAGACATCTCCCCTGATCTCCTAGACTTTTCTTCTGGGAGCTGTGTTAAGACTGCTGGATACTCTCCTTCACAGATTTTCTTGTGGATTCCTTAGACACAAACAGACGCACAGAACTGTTACTAAATAATCATATTTTTTGCTATTTCTATTGTGGACTAATAGATAAAACTTCTTCATATGGGATCCAAAATGAATCAATCCTTAGTGAAAAGTGCCATCTCATATTTCTAATGTATTGTCACTGTTACAATTAATATGAAAAGTCTCTGTTGAAAAATTGAGTATTCAGTAAAAAATTTACTAAGTGGAATTCCATTCCAAATATCTCATATTATAAAGCTGAATATAGGACTAGTACTCTCTGACGCTACATTTTTCTTCCCCAGGACAGGAAGAGTTGTTTCTCCTTACCAAATAATCTGAAATGATTTTAGAAATAAAGGGCAGGTGAATTCAATGGTTGCCTTGTGCATTTGCATAAATCCGAACAGGGACCCTCTGAGGGTTTGTGAATATAAACCCCTTGTGTATATAATGTGTATATACACATACATACACACGTGAAGGGGACATGAAACTTGTTGGAGTCAGCTAAGAGTTAGGGTGGAATAAGCCTCAAGATAACTGTCAAATAAGTCGAAAATATGAATAGAAACAAAATTATTAAAAATGTTGAAAGAATGTGATTGAAAGGAGGACATGTGCTAAGAATGGACTATGACTCTGAAGGGCAAATCAAGACCATCATGAGAAAGTGGGGCAGCAAGACAGTGTCTGCAGTGTCAATGTCATTGTTCTTGTTATACTGAAATTTATAAATGCTGCAAAGTAAAGAAAGTTGACTTACATGAAACTTCTCAACAATAAACATAAGCACATATAAATAGCTGGTCACCAACACCATCCTCCTCTCCATGTAGTACGGTTGATAGGAATTATCAATGTTTCCTTTATAGCCTTCCTCACACCTGTCTTTGTTATACTGTTGTGAAAGGGTCCATGTTGTAGAGGATAAGAGACCAGACTCTAACTATTGGCTGTGCTGTGTATTTACTTTGTGACCTTGGGTCACAGTCCATTAGTCTACTGCTCAATCTAAAATATATGGTTTAGGGCCCGCCAGCGGCTCAGCGGTTAAGTGCGTGTGCTCCGCTACTGGCAGCCGGGGTTCGGATCCCGGGCGCGCACCGACGCACCGCTTCTCCGGCCATGCTGAGGCCGCGTCCCACATACAGCAACTAGAAGAATGTGCAGCTATGACATACAACTATCTACTGGGGCTTTGGGGGGAAAAAAAAAAAAGGAGGAGGATTGGCAATAGATGTTATCTCAGAGCCGGTCTTCCTCAGCAAAAAGAGGAGGATTAGCACGGATATTAGCTCAGGGCTGATCTTTCTCAGAAAAAAAAATAAAATAAAATATATGGTTTAAAAGTTCCAATATCATTAGGAATTTTGTTAGCTATATAAAGTATGTAAAATGCTTGCAAGTATAATATCTGACACCAAATGAGCAACAATGAATGTTTGCTAATGTTACTTGTTTTATAATGTTTTAAAAATTCCTCATTAATTATTTTATAAGGTCACATGATTTTAAGTTTGGAATATTTTTCTAGCACCTGTTTAAAGTTGATAAACTATTATGTTTTCTTTATTCTTCATTATTTTTAGAAATGATTTTATAATGTTTTTGTCAATTGTTTTAGTGTTAATTCTTAATATTTTAGTTCATTTTTTTAATTTTTAATTTTATTTCTTCTATAACATTAACATTTCATTTCTCTCATTTTCTTTAAAAAATCCTCATTTACTAGTTTGGATTAAAACTTAATTTTCCCTTTTTTTGGTACTATTGTATTATTTTCAGTTCTTTACTTGTAGCTTTTATCCATTGATCTTGTATTTTATTGTGCAGTATTTATTTTTCACTATAAATACTTTTGAACTTAATAATGTTTCTTATTAAATGTTCACAAATCGTGTCAGCAGAGATTTAGGAGCAATAGATTTAGGATAGTTACTTTTAGTAAGACCTACTTCTCCATCCCGAAACTGTCTAAGCCCTGCAGCTCTATGTCTAGGGCTCTGCAGTGAATCTCTCGTGCACACAAAACAAATAAAGTCATATTTCCCCAAGTTACATAGAAAATCTTCTAGTTACGTCAAGATCTTTCCCGAAGATTCGCGATGCACGCAGCAGACAGCCCACTTGAATGGCTGCAGTGCTGTCTTGACACCACGCACATCCAATGTCTTTAGGGGTAGCTCTGTGCTGTGAAATCCGTCCGATAGATAAAGCCCATGAATGTTGAGCATGCTATACTCAGTGTCTTCTCTCATCATGAAGCATATTTAGAATCTCAAAAAATGTAGAACAGCTCTGCTTTCCCAGAAGATTTCCATACTCAATGGGCTCATTAGAATTCCACAACGAATGGAGAAGGGGTTTTCACTTCGCCCTTTGACCACAGGCCCATAACTATGAAAGAGCTCTCAAAATGTGGCTAATAGCAGAATCCAGCCTTCTTCTCTTGCCCCATGAGGAAACAGGGGTACACCTGTCCTGTTATTTCATAATCATTCCAATGATATTTTCCTCCTAGTCTTTACTTGTGTAATTTCCCATGGCTGAGCTCAGGCTGTGAGTCTGGCTCTCTAGACAATTTCTATTCAATTCTTTCCATTTTCTCTGTGATCTCTAGTAACCTGAGAGAAAGCACGGATGAGTTGTCTTGCATATACATGACTTTAATCCAGTTCCCTTTTATGCTAAATGAAGAATTCTGCCTTAGTATTTATGAAGTGTCTTTCATGATATGACATAACTTTCAATTTGTATAATTCACTCTATGTAAAATAAAAATTTTTGCTTTTCATTTAAAAAAAATGGTTTGCTTTTAGTCTCTTGCTAAGTATTTATTTTCAGAGTTCGGAAGCACTTGCTATAATTTCATTCATTTACTTCTCTCTTTTAAAATATATACAATCAGAATAAAAACAGAAAAAATAACAAGAGCTGAAGAATCTTTGCAATGAGGCTAGAAAAAATAGTAAATACAGGTAAGAAAAACAATTAAAATGCACACAACAAACACTACATATAGAGATTGTAAGCAATTTGCATATATCATTTCAGATTATTTTTCATGTAATATAAAACATTAGACATTCGTTAATATAAAAGTTTCATACACAGTATAGGTATCATATGTTATATAGATAGCTAAGGTTCTTATATTGGAATCTTTTCCCTTTGATTTGTCCTGAGTTTTCTGCTGGTCACGTTTCTGTGGCTGCCTTTAATATAAGTGCTTAAATTCTAACTATTTGATATTTAAATTGTCTTAAATGTCTAATATTTCTTATATTTTTAAAAATATATCCCATTATGTCTACCATACATACAACCAATATTTCAGTGTATAACTCTTGTTGCACAGATTTTTCCAATGAGGAAAATCAGATGTGACTCTGCATTATGATTTACTTCAAGCTTATGTATGATTTACTTCAAGCCTTGGCTAATGTGCCTATAGATATTCGTGGGTTTTGGAAGGAAACTGGCTATATTCTACACTTTTTTAATGCCTTCAAAACACTACTCTGGTATAAAGATCACAAATGTCAGGTTGGTCTCTCTTTTTCCAAAAGAAATTGAATCCACTTCCAGCATTCAAAAATTGGGAGATTTATGTGGCCGATCCAGTGGCGTAATGGTTAAGTTCTGATTTGGCAGCCAAGGGTTCACAGGTTCAGATCCCAGGTGCAGACCTATGCACCACTTATCAAGCCACCACATATAAAGTAGAGGAAGATGGGCACAGATGTTAGCTCAGGGCTAATCTTCCTCACCAAAAAAAAAAAAAAAAACAAATTTGGGAGATTTAACATAAACGTGGATTTCTGGTTTCTCCCACAAAATTTAGAGTTCTCTCAACTCTAGCAATGTTTGATCGTGAGCTGTGAACGTTAATGAGGACATGAGCTCCTCAGTTCACTCCAGTCTCTACTACTCCCTATTGTACACCAGACCTGCCTGCTTTGGTCTTTTATGACTGGTGACCACTTGGCCTCCACACGGATGTAAAGGGGTGATCTCAGGTTTGTTGCTCTTTCTTGTGGGCATTCATCTTCACTCCCTGAGGCTTACCAAATTTTGTCACACCTAGTTAAACAGACTGCTTAACTGTAACAAGCTCACTGCATCAGGGTTGCAAATGCATTTATAACAAATCTGATTTTCTCTGCCAAGATGCAGGAGCGTCCTTTATTTTCTAATTAGAAGGAACTAATGAAGTGTGATTGTGATTATCAAGGTATGTATACCTGAAATATATTAGTTTATTCGTTATTAAATGATAAGCCTGTGGTTTACAATAGTAGGATAATAGTGAATGCCTAGCTTTGGTTCATGTTCATAAATGTTCCATCAAATGCAAAAAGCAAGGGCAAACCTCAGTGACCAGCACGTACACTGCTTAACCTTGAAGCTGGTTTTGTGATAAACAGCAGGGGCTGATGAGAAATGGCAGCTTTCCACTTGCGTAAGGATCATCCTGGCCATCAGAGCCCAACAACGCCTAAAAGAAAGCCAGGCAGTGAAAGAAAGGGGTTGAACTGATGCCAGGAAAAGCCTGGGGGAATTAATAATTCAGGAAAAGCTAGAATGAGAAAAATATAATAGGCAGGAAAGAGCAATTTTTATGAAATATTGTAAGAAGTAAAATATTGAATGGTGGAAGTAGGGGTGACTTGGGGGCAGAAAATGTGGATTTAAATCCTTACACTTTTGATATTTGGCTGTTTAATGGGTGGCTATTAGGGCCTGGGGAAATTAGTTAACCTCTCTGATCTGTAGTTTCCTCTTCTTTATAGTGGAAACTAGATGCTTAGAGAAAAATGTTTGAGATACACACATATATTTATGTATGTGTGTGAATATTTATACATTTATACATATATAGTAGTCACACCATGAACAGTATCAGGTGTTGTTGCCGATGCAGCTGAAGCTACTGTTTGCATTCCACTCACCCCTCCTAACCCTGTCGCTGCCCACTGTGTCTTCTACCTACCAGCTTCTGTCACATTTAACAGAGGTTGCGAAGGGACTGAATCTTCCATGTGCTGTGTGGAGACTCCCTTCCACTCTCTAGAATTTGTGATGCATTATGATCTGTTGCATTTAATTACAACTACTAGAAGAGTCTGCACTCAACAAACAAACAAATGTGGATGCTCTCTTCTGATTCCTGCTGAGATCTTAAGAATTAGGCCCCAGTCTTCACATTTGACTTACACTCCCTCACCCACCACCTGCCCATGTGGACTCATTTTTTTTTTTCAATATGCCAAGATGCACAAAAATAATCCCAATTACTTGCCACTCCAACAAGTCATCTTCTGGAAAAGGAATGCTATGTATGACAACAAACCGAGACAAAACCAAGCCTCTATTTCTGCAGACTGGAAAGGGTCTCAAGCTCTCCTCTCTCTCTGTAGCTTCCCTGACGAGGATTCTGTGTCCTGGCCCTTGAGTTCAGGAAGGAAATAGAATTTAGAAGTTGTGTTTGGTTAGCGGGTTGCTATGCAAATCTGTAACCTATGACCCGGGGCTTTCTATCCTTTCTTTTTTGGATCAGACTCAGAAATTTATCTTTCAAAATCGCCCTTGTCACTTATTCATTGGTCATTTCAAGGAATAATCAGGGATGGAATGACATATTGGTTACATTCCAGACCTCGGAAAAATTATGAGAATAGTTGTTCTTTTTGTACCATGTGTGATGTCAAAAGTAGGAATGAAGATTGATTGAGACTTGGATTACAGTAAATATTTGGTGTATATAAGCAGTATATATTTACTTTAGCTTTTAGAAATCATCTCTGCAATCACATAATTGTGGGGACTGAACAATATCTTTTCCCTGGTTACAAATACCAACTTAAGAGAACAAAATTCAGGACCAGTCTGGTGGTGCAAGCGGTTAAGTGCACACGCTCCACTGCAGCGGTCCGGGGTTCGCCAGTTCGGATCCTGGGCGTGAACCTATGCACTGCTTGCCAAGCCATGCTGTGGTGGCGTCCCACATGAAGTGTAGGAAGATAGGCACGGATGTTAGCCCAGGGCCAGTCTTCCTCAGCAAAAAGAGGAGGATTGGCATCAGATGTTAGCTCAGGGCTGATCTTCCTCAGGAAAAAAAAAAAAGAGAACAAAATGCAAGTGGACAGACTTTCAAGAGAAATTCTTATGCTAAAAATTTATGTTCATATAAGTAAATTTGTGATAAGCAACTAAATACCTCTAAGGCAATGAGATCTTGTAAGCCATGATCCTTTAGAGAAGGGAAGATAAATACTTCCCTTAAGAGATGTGAACTAAATACTTAGAATTGCTCTCCCTTTGAGACATTAGTTGATTTGAGAACCGCAGTGAGAGGCTGAGAAGAATTGGACGCTAAACAGCAGAGAAGATCTGCTGGCAATTTTCTAGGACCTGGGGACAATAACATGCAACTGAGGACCGCCCAAAGAGGAAGATCTGTGGTGAAGACCACAGGGTTGTATTAGGGATCTCCAACAAAGGTGCAGGCCTGCACCCAGGAAGAAGATGAACGGAGAATAGACAAACCTTCTAAAGGACTCAGACAGAGCTAGCTTCTCATTCTTTGAACAAATTAAGAGTTTTTTTGTTTGTTTTTGTTTTGGTTTTGTGGCCAGAAGTAAAAATCTTTTCTAGAGGATTATAATATCAAACAGAGGCACAAATTATCTCCATAACTTTTTATTTTACATGCATGGCAATCAATCAAAATTTCCAGAACTGCCAAGAGACAAAATGCCAAGACGTAAGCCGTAATAAAATGGGTAATAAAAGAGACTCAGAAGATACAGATTTGAGTTTATCAAACAGCTTACACATGACTGTGATTAATAAATTAAATAAATGGGATAACAACACAGACAATTTCAGTTGGAAAATACATAAAAGGTATCCAATGGAAATTTTAGAACTGAAACATACCATGAATAAAATTAAGAATTGAAATCTCATTTTCATAACAGTATAGAAAAATCTAAAGGAAAATAAATTAACTAGAAGATAGGACAGAGGAAGGAAATCCCAATTGCAACACTGAGAGAAAAGAGTGACAAGTATAGATAGAGTGTAAGAAATATATAAGGTACAGTGCAAGTTTTTAACATATGTATATTGGAAATCCAAAGAGAAGAGAAGACAGAGAATTTGACAGATATAATATATGAAGAGATAATTGATGAAAACATTTCAAAATTAGGATATTAAGCCATAGCTTCAGGATAAATGCAATAAAACGATATCAAACATGTGAGACTATAACTTTTGAAAACAAAAAACAATAAAAATATTAAAGGCAGACTCAGGGAAAAACTATCATGTTTAAAGAGGAACACTAAAACTGACTTTGGCCTTCTCAACAGACAATAAAAGACATAGGGAAATGAAATGACCATCTTCAAAGTGCTAAAGAAATTCTATCCCCGGAAAAATTCTCCTATAAAAATGAGTGTGAAGTCAGGAAATTTTTGTATAAAAATGAGATAATCAGCAACATAAAAGTAAAAAGAAAATACCAAATGGTTCTGCAATCATAAGGAAAATAATCCCAGATAGAAGCATGAATATGAAGGATGGAATGAATAACAGTGAAAAGTGTAAATGTGATAAATAAAAATAATCATTTATGCCACTACAGGTATAGTGATGTATTTTTCTGTATAAAATGGAGAGAGAATTACTGTGTGATAAAATTGCATAAAAAGTGGGAGGACATGAATGAATTAAAAAATTTAAAAGTCCTTATATTGACTGGGATTGGTAAAACAGAATTTTCACTATGATTCAATAAATCAATAATATATGTTGTAATATATGAGAAACTGGCTGTGTATTCATTAATATATATTCAAGCTTATTACAAACACAGAAGAGTGTAAAAATCAGAAACATACAGCTGAATTTAATTATCAGAAGATTAACACAACTGCATTACCAACTCATAGGATGTTACATATATGTATGTAATTACATATACATGTATGTGTTTAAAATATATGCGCTGTTTTTCTCTAAAATGATGTTTTGTGCTTACTGTGTTTAGACTGGGCATCTTACGTGAAGAATACAACGGGATATCTCAATAAAAATTTATGACATGGGCACTGTAGATAAAATAAACTGTGGTACATTGGAGAGGCTTCTAAATTGAAAAGATGGAGTTCTGTTTTATGACCTTTGTTCCATTGCTAACCAACAGGAAGACTTGGCATGTCAGACTCATGAAGTAGCAAGTTCTATACACCTAACGTGAAGTAGGGGGAGGTTGGGGGAAGTGGAAGGAAGACTAGGAATTTCTGAGATGTGAGGCAGATGATGGCACTAGATCATGTCATACTTGATGAGAAATGTTTAGAAACTTACAATTTATCAAAAAAAGTCGCAAGAAGCAATGGAAATATTTTAAATTTGACACTGTCAGTAAGGTCATTTAAAAGTTCACTAGCCAGACTGTCGAAGATAGTTTAGATTGTACTTGAAGACAAAATACTCAGCACGCCACGGCAGAATGCCAAGCAAGAAATAGACTAAGGCAGCGGTAGTTGAAACAAAGTGGGAAATGGGGAAGATTTGAGGAATTAACACTTAAACTACCGGACTTGATGGTTAAATGTTGGAAGACAAGGCACGGGAGGAATGGGATCAGATTCACATGTTTTTGATTTTTGTGGGCTGAATGGTTTTGTGATTTATTGAGATGAAAAATACAAGAGGAGGAAGAACGACGACTCAGAAACATAGAACATTTTTCTTACTTAACAAACTAGTAATTGATGTCTTTCTTATACTTCTTTGCTAAATGATATTCTGATATTTGTTATACTGGTCCAGTAGAGCCAATCAATTTAGATCTATAAGGGACTTGCAATGTATTCATGCTTTACGGAAATCTCTGAGTGAGCCTCTTAGGAGAACTGAGCAGTTTAAACTAACACTAATTTCACAGCTGATGACTTGAATAATCTAACCGAGCTCTGTATGACAGCGTCTTGAACATTTCAAGGGGATCCTACAACTAAAATGCATTTTCTAGAGGCAGGCTGTCAATCTTTCAGTTTTGTTTGGCTCTAATCTGTGGAGGGAATCTGATAACCAGAAACACAGGATTGAAAATGATGCATGAAATAAAATCTTCAAAATATATTGAAGAGTGAAAGGGAAGATGAGATTGGACGTGCGTCTTGGTTACTGATTTGTCTCTATTCCTAGAGAACCACGTTCTGACAGAGACCTTTTAATGTTTCTTCCAGGATGGTTGTGCTGTCCACCTTAATCCATGCTCACACCCACCAGAGTCAAAAGCAGTTTTAGTTGTTCTAACTCTGTTCATGAAAAAAAAACTGTTCCGTCTTGTCTAATTTCTTTCTGGCTGCCTCCTGCTGCACATGTTCCATGCACACCTGGAGATGAGGGGCCTCCAATGTAGTAAATGGCCACAAGGAAGGTGAGATTAAGAGAGGCAGGCAACGCATCGTCATGGGAAGAGAGTGAAATTCGGCATTAGACATATCTGGGTTCAGATCGAGACTCGATGTTTGTGGCTGTGTGATGATCACGCATTAACCTTAGTTTCCTCATGTATAAAACGGAACTCATATTAAATAACTTTTAGAGTTAGTGAAATTAAATACATATCTCAAATTTAATGATATTAAAATGAAATATAATCTAATTGGGACATTTATAAAATGATTGGTCTAACACAAATGCTCTCCAAGTCAATGTTTTGAGAACTTTATTGTTTGTCAAAATGTTAATACCATTAAGTGTTTTTATTTAATTCGAACCTTTTTATATGAAGCATGACTTGATTAGTTTAGAATTTACTTTAAATGCCATATTTGGATAATCATAGAGTTAAAAACTTAAAGGGAAATTGTTAAAGGAAGTATCAATAAAGATTATTTCAGGCCCAAATCACTCTGGATCCAAAATATCCAACAATTAAAATTATTTTTAATTTTAATTTTAAGAATAATTTTCTAAGATTAATAAGAGAGCTTTGATATATACTTTGTTTAAAAGTATTGAATAAGTAGTATAAAATTACTTAAAAGATGGAGAGCTATTACATTAGTTATATTCACCTTTCTTTTACTAACCTCTGTCAAATATCATACTGTCTCTACTATACGCTGTCTATAGAAAACTGTCTTGAATTTGTGTATATTTGTCTGTGTGTGCTTGTGTCTGTATGGGGGGGAAGGGATTCTCTTTTTCCCTGAAAATACGTATGCATTTTCCATTTCCACTTGAAAAATTCCAAAATTTGAAAAAATACTGGTAATATACTTTAAATTTGAAGTGTTTTATGCTGCTATAATAAATTATGTTTCTGAAAATTATTATTTTGATACCATCATCATGTTTTTCAGTATTTCTTCCCAATAAATAGATATTAAAGAGAGAAAAACATATCAGGAGAAAATAATGAGTTAAAAGGTAATAAGAGCACAAGAAAATCTGGAAACTGGATGTAAATAAATCCCCAGGACCAGGTGGAATTTCCCCACGAGTTCTGAAAGAATTCAAGAGTGAAATTGTGAAATTGTTAGCCCAAGTGCATCACCTGTTGGAGCAAAACTGCAGCTCCAGAGTGGGAAAGCCTGCTTAGATGGCTGACATCTAGAAGACACGCTGCAAACACAACTGCTGAGATTCCCTTCTTTGGTACCCAAGCAGGAGGAATATATAAAAAGAGCAGGTTACATATCTTTTTATGTTTTGAAAAGGCAACTTGGATTCTATAAGCAAAACTAAACCTTACTAAACTTTTTATTTTAAATTAATTTATCTAGAACTTCAAAAAGTCTTTTTGACATGATCTTCCGCCAAAGATTATGAAACATTTCTCTGTAGGGGGGATTATTTTTATCCTGCGTCATCCTTAGAGACAGGAATTAAAAAAGAGCTCATACATCCAGATGTCAGTGTCAA
Organism: Diceros bicornis minor; assembly: GCF_020826845.1. Classification (NCBI taxonomy): domain Eukaryota; kingdom Metazoa; phylum Chordata; class Mammalia; order Perissodactyla; family Rhinocerotidae; genus Diceros; species Diceros bicornis. Next base: position 3,701,165 of record NC_080744.1, on the reverse strand, counting down.
TAGTGATGCTTCGCTGTAAACCCTGTTTCCTTGCCTTATCTCTATTTTTAGACACTAATGGGAAAATAGAATACAAATATTAAAATCCCAGGTATAAAATAATTTCAAAAGTAATGGAGGTTAGATGACACATTTAAGGTTATAGAAGTCATTGTCAGATGGGTTTACCAGTAGACACACACACACACACACACACACACACACACACTCTGCAGAATAGCAAAACTAAAAGCTCACACTGAAATAAGTAGTTTTTAGTCAAATAGAACAGTAGTGGGAGGCAAACTCAACACTGTCATTATCCAAAGTACTACTGAAGGCTAAAAATGTAGACTCAAAAACATTGAAATTAATTTGTGAATTAGCCAGTTTTTACACCAAGTTGGCCATGTTTGAAAATTCTTAAAACCTTGTAAATTTCCTTGCCTAGATGGATTACTGATTAGAAACAGGATACCATCAACAAATTTATTTATATGGTCTAATAGTTAATTTTATCACCTCATCACAAATATGTGGAAAAGGGAAATCATCTTAAAGGTTTGGGATAATATTGAGTATTTAAATAATAGTTTTAAAATAATTGTTATTTAGCATGTTAGTCACTGAAGATAGGAAACAAGCAAGAAACAGCTCTGGTTCTCGAGTCACACAGACATGGGATGGGGCAAATGCTCAGGTATATATTACATCTCTCCTTTTATTTGTGGCTTCAGCCATGACCAGGGCCTACAGGTACAGAATGTTTTATCCCAGAATTGCCTTTTCCTGAGTGTCGCTTGGAAGGCAAGGGTGCTCTGAGGCGCTGGCGATCTGACTCCCCTCTAGGGAAAGTCCTGGGCCAGATTCTGTCTAAGACACATCCAATTCTTGATCCTATACCTTGACTTCTCTGTAATCTCCAGGGAAAACACCAGCAGAGGGGAGAAATGAATTTTGTTGATATAAGTGTTAAGACAATGCCAGGTAAGAGTTGTGTTCTCTCTGGACGGAACTTTCTTCCAGTCACAAGGAAGGAAGCATCTCCCAGGGAAAAGGAAGAACGCACATACACCATTATTTCTGGATAAACTTGAGCTGGGTACCTACAGTGAAATGTAGCCAGATTGAAAAAAATGGCTTTGCCAGGAGATAAGATGGAAAAGGATTAGAGAAGACAGACAGAGAGTGAAGCGGATTCATTTTTCTGGATTTTCTTGAGAGAAGCTAAATTTCAGCAGGTGGTTTTATTTTCAAAATATCTGCCCGATTTTGTTCTCCTGTGATTATTACAATAGTTTTGACAGCACTGCTTCTGGGTTTGCATGTATGGAACCGACTATTTGTCACAGTGGGAGTGAGTACGTTTAAATTTCTTCCTGGCTGTGGAGAAAAAAAACGTGCTGCTTTATGACCGACAGAGGGGTCAAAGAGCTCCTGATATTAGAGAGAATCATTTCCAAACACACAGTGCGTGCTATTTCTTAAATAGCAGGGTCACATTTATTTTAAAGCTGTTCAAATGCATCTAGATTTGACCACACTCCTTCACACACATGTATTCACGAGAAAGTCTACACTTTGTGCCTAATGAATGGAATTTTGAGTTAATCATGTTCAGTTTTTACATAGTTATTAAATATCAAAAATATGTTTTCATTAATCAGCTGGCATTTAATTAATGTACAATATCCATCTGATTAAATCTCAATTAGATGCCTATTCAAAACAGTGACATTTCATGTGTTATGGGACAACCCTACTGCCCACACAGATGGCATGCAATAAAAACATTAGCCAAATATTTTACCATGACTGGTTGAACAAACTAAAGCATATCCATCTTAATAAAGTACATTATGGACCAAGCCTCTGCAATACAGCCAGCCGTGGAATTATTACCATAACAGATTGGTGCTCACTCTCACATATGCTGTCAGTGGAACGTATTTTGCATTTGCGGGTGTGAACACATGCAGATGTGTAGTAGTCTATCTGTGATCTTTAGCACAGCTTACTTAGTATTAAGTAATAAACAGCGAGGCAGATGGGTTATGGAGTTGATGACCACTTGGGATACTCATCGGAAGTATGCTATTAGAATTGTTAAAAAGAATTATTAATCACAATATGGATATTCAGCAATAGAAAAGTATCTATTCACCTTTTCATTACTATCAGACATTTCGACAAAAATATATATCTAAAACAGAACACAGTAGTTCTTACTAATAGTTACAATAAACAGTCTTTGTTAGAATGCATCAGGTTATTATTCTAAGAGTTTTACTTAGATTATGTGATTAAATACTTAACACAAGCTGAAGAAATATGAATGTTACATCCATATTTTACTGACAGAGAAATATAATTGTGAAGAGATGAGTGAATCTCCCCCAAGGTGCTCCTCAAGTTCCTTCACCGTGCTGGTGGGATTCAGACCCAGGAGGTCTGACTTCAAAATCCGTAACTTTGAGCAATCTGCTATGTTTTCTCTTTGAACGCATTCACTCAGAGCCATGACATCAGTGTCGTTCACTGAACTCTAGTACCATGGAGAATTGCTTTATAGAATACACTGTAAGATCATCAAGTAAAGGGACAATTCTTGCTGATCTGTGTAATCCAGATATATAACATAGTGCTTAAAACGAGTAGACAGTCAATGTGCTTAAATGATTGAGTGATCTATTGATTGCTGATGGGCTGATATATATGGTAATGTCCTGGGAAACACTGATTTTTTTTCTATTTAATTTTTTTTAATCAAGACTTTATATTTTTAGAGCAGTTTAAGGTTCACAACAAAATTGAGGAGAGGGTACGGAGATTTCCTATATACCCACTGCCCCCACATATGCATTAGCCTCCCTTATTATCAACATCCCCCACCAAAGTGGTACATTTCTTACAACTGATAAACCTATATTGATGCATTATAATCACCTGAAGTCCATGGTTGGATTACGGTTCACTCTTGCTGTTGTAAACATTGACTTCTTAAGACATGTTTGTTGATCATATCCTCAAACAAATGTGTTGCTTAGTGGGGTTGAGACTTATAGTTAGAAGACTTCTCAGAATTACACATATAAAAATGTATACACCTACATGTATATTCATGTACATGCATATACATACGTATATACACATACAGACGGAAATATATATGTTAAGGGGGATTTTTATATGTTGTTGCAATGATCAAAAAATTGAATCATATTGTCTATTTTTTGCAATAGATTCTCTCACTCCTGTTTCTTTGGTGAAAGGAAAAGCTCTGTGCTAGAATGTAATTCTAGAGCCCACGCGTGCTTCGGTGAATGAGTGACTGCAGTGAGTGCTGACACCACCTTCTCTGTGACCGGAATCTCTCTCAGTCGTTAGCTACCATGACGGTATTTGTTTCTCATTTTCCCTCTAATGACGCAGCTCCTTCTTTTCAATACCAAGGGTGAGTTGGTTAACATTCATGTAATCACTGTCTTGACAATGAAAAATTACATGGTACAGTGGGAGATCATATACTAAATAACACTCTGTTATTTTTAAATACTCAAAATGATCATAAACCTCAAAACTGATTTCCATTTTATTTCCACATATTTTTAATTAGTGGAAATATCAAGCACGTGTGTGTATTTTTCAAAGCAATGGCATGTGTAGTCCACAGAACATGTTATTCACTGTAGCATGTCTCTAAAATATAATTTGGGAAAGTTATAGTTTTCCTAATTCTTTGTTACTCAGTGAGTTGTTAAGTCTAACACTTCCTTCGTAAGCAGAAGTATTTCTTCGGTAATTATTAGTCTTTCTGATTCCATTTTCCTCCAAATCTCCCTTCTAATTCATTTTCCACATCACCTCTAGATTGACTTGCTTTATGAAATGTCTCACTAAATAACTCTCCATCTTCAACACCCTCCTTATTCTCATTGTTATCTGGGTTAAACCCCAAGTTACTTCTCAAGGCAAGAAATGGACATCAAAGTTTGATTCCGTTTCCCACCGCTCTTCTTCCCGATTAGTTATTACGTTTGCTGACTCCGGCTGCAGTGTTCTTCCCTATTTAGGATTTGTCATTGAGACAAAAAGACCAGTTGAATGGGCCTCAGGGTCACTTGTGATTTGGAGGTTCTCAGGGATAAAGTCAGATATGAAACAACATTCCAAAAGAAAATCAAAAGTGTATTTCTGAAACAAAGACACAAAGCTGCGTTCAAGAAAATAGCTGTGTTCAGAATCAGAAGACAGTTAGTCGTATATAGAGGTCTAGAGAGGAGATAAACAGCAGAATAAGCAGTGAAGTCAGTGCATTAGAAATCTAAGAACATGGGGACAAGGGCAAGGTCTGAATGCAGCTGAGCAGTTTGAGTCATTCATCTAACAGAGATATATCATAGGATGGTTTTTTATATGGTGCCCGCACACTGGATTTTGGTATGGATGGGTTAGTACAACTATTTACACATTGAGTTGGAGCGAGCTTGAATTCACAAAGACTCTTTTTTATAAGACTCTTCTAAATGTGCTCCATGGAAGGCTGTAGCATGTTTAAAAATCCTTCAAGAATGAAATGTGAGCTCTCCTTGAGGCTAGAATTGAACTGACATCTGTGGTAACAGGAGGCAAGAACCACCCATATGGAGCACTCCAGTTCTTCTTTATTTTTAATCTTGATTGTTAAGGCAGGATTGTCAAAACAGGGAATCGTAAAATCTGGGCTCAGAAGAGAACAGTGAAATACAGGCTGAATATGCTTGAGGGTGACTAGGGGCTCTGAAATTGGGCTTGATAAACTAGGACACTTGGAATGGACCAAAGTGACATGGTCCATACTGCAAGGGGCTCCTCAGCAAATGGTTGTTTCACAAAAAGTTCTGGTAGCAAGATTGGCCCCCTGGAAAGGGACTTTTAGAGTTTTATAAGCCTGGAGTTACTGACTATGAGAAAGTTTTATCATCCTATTTAACATTTTAGGAAAAAGTCAATGATTGCCAGGTGAGTTGAAATTTATGGGGGGACTTTCACAAGCAGACTTGATCATGGGGAGAGAGTGACATAATTATCCTGTTGGGAGGAGACATATTACATAGGACTTTGTTCAAAATCTAAATAGCATCGTCTATCTGGATTTTGGTTTGGAACAAGCAAATATTGGAAACAATTTCTACAGGGATTTCAGAGGACTATTAATGGAGAAACATGTCCAAGAATACTACAAAATTTTCACTGATATTTAAAATATATTCTTAATTATGTTTTAAAAATGTCTTTTTTGGTGTTTAGAAATGTCAGATATATTGATCTTATATTCAATTATTTGTAAAGTTACTATAATTTATAATAAAATTCATAGTTCTCTTGAGGTTTTCTATTTAGAAAATGACATAATCTGTGACTAGTGACACTTTTGTTATTTCCTTTCCAACATTTATGCCTTTTATTTAATTTTCTTAAATTATTACTTGGCTAGGTCCACCAATATATGTTGAATATGTTAAATAGAAACGACATCAAATAATGACTTTTTCTTGATTTTAAAGGAATACTTCTAATATTCTTCATTAAGGGTAGTAGTTGTTGTAGGTTTTGGTAGCCACTCTTTATCAGATTTAGAGTGTCACCTTCTATTACTTGGTTATTTTCTTGCTTATGTTCAAGAATGAATGGTTAAATTTATAAAATGCCTTTTCTAAATCTATCAAAATTATTTTTTCCCTTTAAGCTTGTCATAATCGGTTGCAACTTTTTAAATGGTTTTGTTGTTTTTTTTTAAAGTAATCCTAGATTGAGTGGACTAATATTCGTTAAATGTTTTCCATCTATCTTCATTAGTAAGGTTAATTTATAATTTTACTATTTTAGCCTAGAAAGCGATGAGATGGAGTTTCTGTTTTTTCTTTCTTATCTGGAAGGGTTTGTATAAGACTAGAATTATCTCTTCTTTGATATTTTGCTAGAATTCACCTTCAAACCCACCTAAGTTAATATTCTTAACTGACTTCTCCAATTCATTGTCTCTGTAATTATTTACAATTTCTAATTCTTTGTAAGGTTTTAAAAGTTATATTTTTATAGAAATTTATTCTTTTTGTATGTTTTAAATTTATTAGCACAGAGATTTTCATAATATTACCCATCATATATTTTTCATCTTTGATCGGTTTTTTGTTTTCAACATGATTCATTTGTGCCTCAATCATTCATCAGTAACACCAGACATAGGACATTATTACTAATCTTTAAGAAAAAAACCCCATGTATATTTTTATCATCTCTATTGTCACATTTTTTATCCATTAATTTCTGCTCCACTCTTTAATTTTTTCTATTCAAAGTCATACTCAACCTTTCTTTCAGAATGTAATGGTTCAATTTTTCTCTTATTTCTCTATTTATATGCTCAGCTAATTGGTTATCAGGCTTTTTGTTTTTTAATGTAGGAAAGTAAGGACATAATTTCTCCTCAAAATATCACTTACTCAGAATTTGTACTTTTGATAAATAATATTTTAATTTTTATTCAGCTCAAAATATTTAACATAAGCTATTTAAACATTATTGCTTAAATTTCCAAAACTATGGTTATCTTTTTTTGGCTTTTAATTATTAACATTAAATTTGATGTCATTGTAGTCAGAGAAACAGTGTGTATCATACATATTCTTTAAGTTTAGTTGAGATTTTCTTTATGACTTTTTTTTGAAACTAATTGGATTAATGGGGCGTGATTTTTCAAGGTGACTTGTAGTCTGTGTTAATTATGGCAAAAATTTTTTGTCGTCTTCTTAATGTGTGTACTGGGTCTTAAATCAGTTTCTGTTTAAAAGAATTGCTTTAAATCTTTCAGGTCCCTATATTTCAATATCAGAAGCCATTACTTCTTATTTTATGAATAATTTTAAATGTTCCACGTGCTTTTGGACAAAGTTGTATTATCTAATATTTGTATGCAGGGTTTCATAAATGCCCATTAAATTAAATTGCTTAATTACGTAGTTCAAATCCTCCATATATTTACTTCCACGTACTTAAAGAAACAATAATTGAAATACTTGTGTCAAAAACACTCAAAACGACAGCAGATTTGTTGATTAGTCACTACCCTTCTATAAATTTTGTAATACATATTTAGACCATTAATTTCATGAGCATAGTTTTATAGTTGTTATATATTGGCCTAGTGAACTGTGCTTTTAAATTATTTTGTATGTATGATATAATTCAAAATAAGTTCAAGAAAAAAAGAAAAACATGCATATAATTCAATTTTATATATTTTTGAAAAGTAGATACATATTCAACGATTTTAACTAACAAATATAATGGATGTGAATGGAAGGAGTAGAAATTAACAACGAAAAAAATTAACTACAAAAAATAGCGAAACGGGACTGGTACATTACCCAAACTGATAAACCACCATAAACTGAAGGGTAAAATTGTCTCTCTGAACTATGTATCCAAGGCTCAAGAGAAAAAGAGAGAGAAATAAGATGATTCTCAGAGAGAATGATTAAAGCCTGTGGCCCTTTAGCAAAGTTTTTTAAGGAAATACTTCAACATTCTGAACAATTGTTTAAAAATTTGAAAAGGAAATTGAAGTGCGAAATAAAACACAAATGATAATCTTGTTTCATTTTCTTTGGAAATTGGATAAGAAAAACAATTAACCAAAAATAAATAGAAAGTAAGAAATTCCTTTGTTCAAAATTTTGGAAAGAAAAGCAAACACCACTCATCCTTGGCAAAGAAAAAGGTATGTAGAAAATTCCTCTCTGTTAAGCTTATTTTCCAGGCTTGTGAATAAGTGCCTATGCATTATGTTATCATTTACTGACAAACATTTTCATTAGTCTAAACAAAGCAATGAAACTATTTCTCATTATGCATATATCTAAGAGGAGGATAGTGGTCTTTTACTATCTTCAGAAATCATCCATTACTTTTGGTATAGTCAAGAACAACTTCCTCAATATAAAAATAATCCATGTTCATTTTATCCAAAATTAGATAAATAATTAGATAAATAATTTGAATAATAAAAAATTAGATAAATAAACTGAAAACTGTCAAAAAAGCCTTTTAATTCCAGTGCAGAGATAACCACAGTTGGTATATATAATTACAGATCATCTGGTATGTTTATGGAGAAGCAAGTCACGAAGGTCTTTCCATGTCAAAGAATATTAATGACCAAAATAATTTTTAATAGGTAAAAAGTATCCCACAGTGTGACAATTTATTTAATTTGGTCATTTGCATAGATTTTTTAATTCATCGTATAATTACTATTACCATCCTACATTATATTCTTGGTATTCATTTTCAGAAATAGAATTACTGGAGTGAAGGAAATGAATACTTTTAAGGATTTTTAAAACAATTTGCTAAACTTGGTGCTAAGCTATACACCCAAAGGCAGTTTAAGAGAACTCTATACTCTGCACTCCTGTCAGCATCGAGGTGTTTTTTTCTTGAAATTGAGACTAAGAATTATAGAGAAATAGATGGATAGACAGATTTCTTTTTTATTACTATTGCACAATTACTTATTTGAATGGAAAATTTCCTTAATGAGTAAAATATCTTTATATTGCAAGGTAATAAATTATTAGTCATAGATGGCGGAAATATATTGCCATCCCTCTGAAATAAGTTTTTCCCTCTGAAATATGTTTTACACATATTTGATTCATGAGTATGTTTCTTCTTCTGTCATGAATCTATGAAATATTTCTTTGATTTTTTCTTTGGCAAATGATTAATTTTTATTTTCACTTTATGAATTTAAGAATTATTGGTTTCCCTATATAAATAAATTAGAACTTACTGAATGATGGTTAAAATAAAGTAATATATCTTAAGCAAGTGAATTGAGAATGCTTCCTATTTTTCAGCATTTTAATTAAGCCAAATCAAATAATAAAGTTTCATTTAATTTAAGAATAAAATAATGGGTTTTTCTATGAATATTATTATAAGATGGGGGTAAACTTAGAAATGTGTCAAAATTTTAAAATATTTTTTCTTATTAGGTTTTATTAGAGTTTGAATTTATACAAATAACTAAAAAAATTAGCTTTTAGATATCACATTTAACACATTATGGATCATATTGTTTGTAATACTGTTAATTTGAGATTCTAGAAAATATCCCATTTACTACGGAAATTAGTAATATTATATTTCATATTCCTGACTTCAAACTCTTTAATTTCCTGAGAATAGAGATTAAGGCACTTGTTAAAATTGGATTGCAGTCTGGTGCTTGCTCTGCCACGGAATCCTGGCACAGGGGTTTTATCTTCACAATATTACTAAGCAGTATGTTACTTTTGACATCCCCCACCTCTTGGGGCAATCATCACTCTGAACACCGCAGGTAAATGAAGTCCACTGACATACGTTCCATTATATTTCATCACAGCACTTTCTTTTTCAATCTTTAACAGGAATTATCATGATTGTAACCATACCTTTATTTTTTAACTGTGAATAACCCACTAAGCTCTCTGAGGCCACAGGCGTATGTGTCTAGTTGGCTCCTATATCTCTAGAGTTTAGCTGAAGTCTGAACAAGATACATACTCTTTTGTGTTTAGACTTAGAGACTATTAGAATCATGCTTACCTTTGTTTAAAATTGTTTCAAACAGCTGCAAAAATGAGAAAAGGGTCCAAACTTTCTTTCAAAATCAGTGCTGGGAATTATTCTGTTCTTTTGATAATTTAAGTGGAATAAAGAACTTAGCATTTTTGTAGGGGAAAACACATTCCTAAAAGTTCATTTTAGTTACATTTACAGTCATCAGCTATATAGGTGATCGCCCAGAGAGAAATCAGCAAAGGATTCTTGACTGAAGATTTCCAAAATAATTATTTTGAGTTGTAGAATAGAACAAAGGGCAGGAGGCAAGTTTCTTTTCACATCTCCCAGTGTTGGCACTGCTTATGGAGCTGGAGACGGTGCAGCAGACTTTCAAGTAAGTGGAATATACTACCCGCATTAAGAGGGATAAATGTGGCAATAAAGTGTGTCTTTAAGATCTCTCTGACTGCTTTCATGCTCTTATCTTTATAGCTCTTTTATCCTTGCAATATTTTCTTCTTAATGCTTATGTTGGAGTTACTGTTTGAAGACTTTCTGCTCTGAAATTAATATCCGTAATGCACCTTGAAAAGGTTTTAGATATTATCTTGTATATTCATCAATATCACAAATACTCATTGAGGTCCCATTTTTTCAATGATGTGATTTGATTAATACTTTTCTTAGTAAATCTTAAACGTTATTTTTCTTTAGTAATTAAAAAATCACCAATGCACTGTAATACTTCCTTCAGGACTGTCATTTTCATTAATTTGTTTTAACATCAATAATTACACACAATTTTAAATTTTAAATATATTATATGAAAGTCTATAACACATGTGAGGGAATTTTGTTAAAGAAGTCTTTTTCTTTTTCCTTCATCTCCCCTTTCCCTCTGTTTCCCCTCCACTCGCATCACATCACATACCATGTTAATTACCTAGTCTGCATCCTTATGTATTTTCCTACTTGACCATAAGTCCTCTTAAGGCTTTTATAAATACATTTTATAAAATGTATTTATAAATTTGGGGGTCAGCGTTTGCGTAATTCAATTACGTTTCATGTAGTCTCCTACTGTCTTCCAAAGATTGTTCTGTTAATGTTGAAGTTATTTTTGTACATCACATGAGGGATAGACCCCAATTTTTCACCCAGATGAGTAGTTAATTGTACCAACACCACTTATTGAGTCGGCTCTGGCTGATGACTGGATGCCAAGGGAATCAATGCGCAGGCTGCTGTTCCTCCGTGAAGGCACCAGGAGGGCGTCACACTGCTCCCCAGTCTTCTAGGACTTTCCCAGCCCCAGAGTAGCAAGGACCTAGCCCCATCTCTCAGTCCTTCCTTCCATTCTCGGTGGCCTGTGAGACTACACCCATTCATATCAGGCAGTGCCAACTTTACCCACAAAAGATGGTGGTTTCATAGGCCAGACTCTTTCCAGAATCCCCAGCGTTCTAATCTTTACCTCAGATTTCATTAGTAATAGCATGTTCTCTAATCAAGTATCTGATGACCTAGAGGGAAGAACTGGTGGTCTAGTGGTTAAGAGCCAGTGCTTTCATCGCTGTGGCCCAGGTTCGTTTCCAGATCAGGGAACCACACCACACATCTGTGGGTTCTCATACTGTGGCAGCTGTATGTTGCTGTGATGCTGAAAGCTATGCCACCAGGAGTTCAAATATCAGCAAGGTCACCCATGGTGGGCAGGTTTCAGCGGAGCTTCCAGACTAAACAGACTAAGAAGAAGGACCTGGCCACTCCCGAAAAAATTGGCCATGACAACCTTATGAATAGCAGCAGAGCATTGTCTGATAGAGAGCCGGAAGGTGAGAGGATGGTGTGAAAAGACCGGGCATGGCTCAGCTCTGCTGTCCAGAGGGTTGCTACGACTCGGACTCCACTCCACGGCACGAACAACAACAAGAGGGAGGAAAGTGCTGTAATGTCTTTTCCTGTTGGGATCCCCATAGAGCCCTAGACTTTATATCAACCAGTAGTCAGCAGGCAGCCCCAATAGCTTCTGTGCTCTGGAGAGGAATACAGATTAGGGAAGGAGGGGAGTGAGAGAAATTTAAGTTCCTCATTGTCTCAAAGATTCTCATCAATGATTCCACTAATTAGGAAGAAAAAGTAAGATAGGAAAAAGTACATGTTATAATCAAGGAATAATTTAAAAATAATAGCATTTTACTTAGAGTCTGCATTTGTGCCTCTTTCCTCTTTGGGAACTGTATAAATAAGGTGGTGTTATTTCAAAGCATGCATACAAATATGCATACATACAGACATAATTCATATTTATGATTTTATTTATACATGTACATATACACTGCTCCACATCTTATTTTGGTTGTATCAGTTACCACGCCTCTTGCAGCCTTCAGTCCAGTGTACTGATGGAATGTAAGAAAAAACCTGTGCTTGTGTTTGAAATTATTGCACTGTAAACACAGTTGTATGTTCTCTAGAAATAAACCTTTCTTTATTGATTGTTTTGGATGTTTTCTACTGCAAGTTATCAGAAACATTTTTACTGGGCATCTGCATCAAAATTCGTGTGCAACTAGCCTGCCTAGTCAAGCATTGTATTATTCACATTATATTCAAGGCAGCTGAATGATTCTACTTACTTTGAGTGGCACCCTGCCACACGTATA